>NW_024881282.1:52613059-53886392 GCF_018691265.1 Tyto alba
GTAATATTGCATCTGGTGCTAAAAGTGCTGCTTTGAATGAAAAGATGGAGAAATGCCACTGGCACAGAGGTGCTCAGTGAACCATCCTATGTCAAAATACATTGCTTAAAGTAATGCACGAGATTAGCTGAGGTACGTGGTCTTGGTTCTTACATCATGACTGATGAGCAATGAGAAGAGATTTCAATCTTTTGAAATACCAGTACAGGGTGAGTGGATTTAGTTGGAACTAAGCAAAACATCTGGTTTATTTTTGTTTAGATAAATTCATGACTAATTTTGAGGTACCTTTCTGTATGTTTTAAAACACTTTTCTTGATAAAGACTTAGTCATTAATGGCATAAAAGTGTTCGGTGCCTGTCATTTTTGTTTCCATAGCAAACGCCTGGCTCTACAGAAAGCTGACTCTGTCTGGCTTCCTATCATCCAGAAAACGAGGGGCTGTTCATTTTTTTTACTAATACTTCTGCTGATATGTTTGTATCTATAACTATACAACGTATCTTTGTCTTTCTTCCCTTTTGCAAAATGAAAGTACCTTTTTCATGTTGATGTCTTTCTTCTGATTACCAGCTGAATGAAGTGAAAGATCAGCTTTCAGTATTTTTCCTGAAATATCAGTAAGTCTTAAAAAAAAAAAATAAAAAAAAAAAAATCAAGTACGAGTCTACAAGAAGGTTACAAAAAAAGAACGGGAGTATCTATCCCCTATCTTTGGTGTTCTAAAATTGACTAAGTAGGGAGTGGGTTGCTGGAAGCGTTGCAAGGCTTTAGTGTTACACACCCAGCCTTTCCTATTTCAATGCCCGTTATAATGACTATGTTACAAGTTTCTTGTTTATATGCAGTGCAGTGAATGACATAAACCTGATTCGGAGCTCTTCTTGACCCATTCACCCTTACTTAGCAGCTCAAACTATTAGTAGGTTAAGAAAAAAGAAAACAGTAATTAAAAGTTGCATCCTTAATCTGTGTCCCCTTTGTGTTACAGCAGTTTTTCACTAAACCTGGGACTGTGAAGGGATTACAAACAAGATGATTAGTCAAATCCTTTTTAAGGTTATGTGATTTTTTTTTCCCCCCAGGCAAAAGTGGAAAGACCATGGCAATAGAAAATAAGTGGTCAAGGCAGTGTCTTCTCCCTTCAAAAGACCCAACTGCTGATGAGGTAGAAATTGCATGGTGCGGTCTCCTAGTCTTCCTCTGCAGACTCTTGTGAGGACGTTTCTTCAGTCTCTTCCTAGAATACACAAACAGAAAATACAACAGTGGTGACCATGCATCTTAGGCTGCCATCTCACTCCTCTCATGCTGCTGACAACTACGTCCTGAGCTAACAAAATGCCCTTTACTGCTGCTGTGACATCTCAAGAAACCACCTTGGGGAGGAGGGGAAGGTGCCCTGCTCTCTGATCCCCCCACTTTGCCTTGCCAGGCTTTCTTCCTACCCCAGGGGGTGCCAAGAAAAAGTAATCTGTGCCATGCTCTGTCATGGGCCTCTTACGGCCAGCAGACATGGGCAGCCAGAAAATGGAAAGCATTTTGAGCAGGTAGCCAGTATTAAGCAGGTGCTCTGGGAAGCCTTCTTCTCCTCCTCGGCTGTCCTCCTCCGCCCCAGCGATGCCTTCAGTTTTGCCTTCAGCAGGCTTGACTAAATGCAATGCTCTTACACTGCTTATTTAACAAACGCACAGCATCTTTCAGGACACAGGCGGTAAACTGAGGGCAATAAACATTTGTAATAAAAGGGGCTGTCAGTGAAAAGTTGTTTTTTATCAAACACTGCACATCATCGCCTAAGACAGCACGTGAAAAAGATCTAGGAAGAAGAGGAATTTACCCCCTCAGCCAACTGAGACCTTTTAAGAATGACCAGCTTAAAACAGCTTATAACAGTCTTCATACTTTAATAGATTTGATTTTCCACATGGCTTCATTTTGTCTGGGTGGCTAACTGACACAATTTATAACTCTCTTCCTTTCCCAGGCCACTACAGTACACCATTCAGCAAAGCATGCCTTAAAGCTTGCCTGCATTATATGACCAAACTTCCATTCATTAGTGTTTGAAACACCTCAGCTGTGAAGGGCTCCTAAATGCTACCATGTGTGACACTGCTGCGGAGGAGCGGCATCAAGGAAAAACGCTGGGCTTTAATCATAGGGCACTGCTCACTGCAATCCCCTTTCAAAAGGTTTCAACCTCCCTCAACACCTCCCTGCAAGAAAAGGCTGAAAAAAGAGCTGTAAATCCAGGGAATAAACATAAGTATAAATGAATGGATGACAGCTTAAAAAATATAACCATAGCAGCATCAAACCATGAGATTTCACACTGGTTTTGTTTAGTCTGCTTTGGGTTATGTGGGAAATGTGAAAAGCATGAAGCAAATGCTCCTCCCTCTCGCTTCATACCCCCCACCCCCTGCTAAAGCTTGGGCCTCAGATATTTAAGCCAGTAGGTTTGTACCTCTTGACTAGGAAACAGGCCATGACCCTGGGGTACTCTCTTGAGCACCAGGCACAAAGAAAGATGTAGCATGATCAAAGCCGTGGATAGAGGAAAGAGAGCAAAGTCAAGTGTCAGCTGCCCTCTGACCTTGAATTTTCAATTAATATTTAAACTCCAGAAGACACTGATCTATCACGCAGATTAACAATTTCTATCTCACAACAACTTGTGTCCACTTGCTGCAGGGTTATACTCACAGTGCTGCTGCAAAAATGATCCCCAACTCACGAAACAATTAAGTGAATTTTTCTCCATTCCTGGCAGCATTGAGGAACCTGAAATCACACTCCACTGAATCCCAGTAACACGTAATGCATTTCCCCTGCTTATCTTCCCCCGCAGAACAGGACTGTGACTGCTACCACATTTAGCCAAGAAGAAAAATGTTATCTACAGGCACCTAACAAAGGGCTAATTTGGGCTGCATGTGGAGAGACAGTGCAAACTATGTTGGTTTGAGCCTTGGTAATTCAGAACTCAGGATGATCATGACAAACACTGGCTTTGCCTCCAAGCCAAGTATTTCAGTTAAAAATTACGACTGTGGGTTCTGCGCTCTTAACATAACACAGGTAGACATGATTTGGTATTTGGTGATGATCACGTGTTTAATTCCTTACAGCACTGCAGTCAGCCCTGAACCTCTCATCGTCGTTTCCCAGAAGTCGGCAGCGCACGCACGGGAGCAGAGCGGCAGATCCCTTTGTTTTATGCTTGGCTTTGTCAGGAGACTACTGAAAACTGATGGACTCGTTGTCCATGAAGGTAGCCTTCCGGTCACAGCGTAAGAAGGATGGGGTAGAGGCGAAGTACACGAAAGGGCATACTTCAGAGCCCAGCCAGGGTGGCCACAGAGAGCTATTTTTAGACAAAGAGTTGCCCACTCTACTGATTTTTACTGTGAACCTCACAATGTTTTATTCTCCTTGTAGCCCCTGCTGCAGGAACCAAGAAAATGAATGAGAAGGTCTTCCTTCATGTATATATATACATGTTCATGCAATGAAGGATGAGTTTCTCTTATCTGCATATGTAAATGTAAATCTGTGTACCTGTAGTACCTGAAAGGATGAGAAACAAAAAAATCAAGCTAAGTCCTCCTCACCCCAAAATATTTAAAAAATAAACTAATTATTAAGAAATATTTGAGACTGGCAAACTTCAAATTCTTGGGAAAGCCTTTTTTTCATGAAGAAAAGCTGGCAAAGGGATCAGAATGTTGTGCAGCAAAAAGAAAACTTTCCTTCATTAAGTTCATTCCTTCGAAAAGCTTAAGATAGCTCAGTTACAGATGGGTGGTTTTAAGACAACCTATCATGTAAGTCCCTTGTCAAGGCACAGATGGAGACATGATTGCTGCTCTGAAGTGCTTACATTTCAAACAAAGGGATAATACAAATCAGACATATATGCATGGAGGGACCCAAAGCAGAAGTGAGTAGAGGTTCTCAAAGAGAAAATGCAGATGTACAAGACAGAACAGAGAGGGATTTTTTGCACTTGTGAAAAACCGGTTGCAAATATCAGAAGGTTGTGCAGATGTGATCCTTAACCCACCCTCTGCTGCTACAATACCCACATGCACACATGCTTCTCCCCAAAAGATGGAGGGGGCAAGCATTTATAAAACTGTGCACCCCTTTGAAGTAACAAACCGGCTCTGCACTGATTTCAGCCAGGGATTTTCTCACTTGCATTACATGGCATGTCAGGGCACTGGGCACCTCAGGGGAAGGATGCTTTATCATCAGTTAGCACCCTCCGGGCACTTAGAAGACCCACAGACCCACCAAGGTCGATGGCATAGCTATGCATCATGTATCTCTGAGTCAAAAGTCGAAGGAGGAACTGGGGCTGGAGCTAAATACTTTGTAAGTCCAGATGTGCTTCCAATCAAGTTGTAGAGAAGAGCAAAAATCAAGAAGGAAAGCACTGTCATTAGAGAAGACATTAGAAATCCAAGTCAGTCACAGCATGATCACCATGCAGAGCATAAATTCAGCAACACCACCACAGGAAGCCCTCAGCCAAGAAGCAAACGTTTCAGGTTACATGGCAGCCTTAATTCAGGTCGTTCTCACTTTTTCGGTGCATTCACTGTAGTTGTGGAGTCAGAATGGTGACATGTGTTAATTGAGAGTAAATGTTCATCGACCCAGTTTTGCCTTGGACAGCTATTCCTCTGGTTACTTGTTTTCTGCTGCAGCAAGCTAGCGAGAGGCTGGGCTAGCAGACTGTGGAGAGGAACCCGAGAAAGCTTCAAACTAACCAGTTTGGATCTGGCTAACAGGGAAGCCGCAGCCACGCAGAGCTCAGGGTGAACAGGACAAGCACCTGAAGGGCAGGTTAAATACTCACATGCATGGCTCAGACTTTACTCCCTGATGCTAAAACAATATCCGAGGTGGCTCCCCGTGCATCCGTGTGACGCCCATACACATATCCTCAAGGGCTGACAGACACGGCCATGTGCCGCAGAGGCAGTTTGACTTGGCACGTCCTGTCACCTGCATGGGTACGTTTACCCCAAGTTGCTACAGGTCATGGCGTGATACTGTAAGACAAACTGCAAGCCAGCACCCTGAGTTGCTTCCACCCTTAATTGCTATAACTGCCCTGCCAAGCGGGGAGTGAAGGGGAGCTGCTGTCTCTCCCAGAAAAGAGCAGCAAGGAGGCTTTCTGCAAAGCTCCTATGTGCACAAATGGCTAACGACTTTTCTTGAGGGGTATCACTGGCCAGTGGCTGGCAGGTGTGGACACTGGACTGGGACATTCACCTCACTGATGTTGGGACCCAGCAGGAGAGAAAGGACAAATGTTTCCCAATGGCTCACAGCAGGTATCTGCCCTCAGAAGGGCTACTCTGCCGGGGGCTGGCACCGCTGTTGTTAGCCCTAATTTAACAGTGGTGAAGGTACCAAAAAGGACCATGAAGCAGGACATTAAGCTTCAGTTAGAAGTTCTCTCTGCAGCCAGTATGCCTGTTTGGGCTTGCCCAACACGCTATTTCAGAATAATGACATCCTTGGTGGGATCTGGTTGCCTGAAGATAGGAGCCTGGGGCTGTTTTAGTTGCCCTGGGTATCTCATCTGGTATCCAGCAGCCAGGCCAGAAGGGTGCTGGTCTCTTGTGTCATGTCTGCCTGCTCTGTGTGGATGTTTGTGGTCCCCTGGGACACCTAAAAAGGCACAGAACAGCAGCGTTGAGATGCATGGACCCATTAACCCTCTCCAGAGCTACGATGATGCATCTCTGCTTTTGAAGGTTCTCCACTACGGAAAAACAAATTTGTGTATGCTGCAGGAATATGCGAAGTGATAACCACTAGCACATGCACCTCATTCCTAAAGGTCAGAGATGGCACCATCCAGAATGAAGCTCTGCAACGAATGACCTTATTTAAACTACAGTGTCTTTTAGGTCAGAGTCACCCCATGTTCCCAAGAGACTTTTTTCCCATGACATCCTGCGTGGGTGAAATGTGGCTCCACCCGCCACCCAAGACCTTCATTTGGTGATCCACATTTGGTTGGTGCAGGCTATTTTTCTGGCAGTACAAGTAACCAGTAGCATCCAAGTGCCCTCAAGAACCGACAGGTTTAGTTGGTCTTTGCATGTCCTCTGCATTCCTTTTTTTTTTGGTGGACCCCCACGAAGCGGTCACAACAAAACCTGATGATGATACAACTGTTGGTGTTTGAGAGGAGCATTTCCCCACTTGCAGAAGGACAACTGTTTGGCATTTTTGTAAAATGTTTGTTCTGTTCTAATACCCTGGGGCAAAGCTCCTTTATGGCTACTTCAAGGTTAATTGTCTTTGCCTCAAGAAACTTCCTGGCAATTCAGTTTTTCTTCACCTTCTGCTCATGAATTTCTGAACTGCAGATTTAAAAAACTAGAAACAATTTTGTGAGATGAACAGTAGGATCACAGTAATGCTACATATGAAGCCTCTGAATTTGTCAGAGCTTTTATTTTATAACAAAGTATTAGCTATTGGCACAGATTTTGCTGGCTGCTTTCTAAGCCCAAGAGGGTATGCTTGAATAGATATGTCAAAAAGAACTGCTGACAAGAGCAACTTGCAAACTGTGGACCATTGTCTGCTGTTAACTTGTCTGAAATCCCCTGGCATGCAAGCTAATATTTTCAGAGGAGTCCCTAAAGCCAGTGGCTCCTATTGCAGACGTAGGGGTCCGGTCTGTGCCCAGCTGAGACATGGTGCCAGAGATACAGTGCCATCCCAACTGGTCTGCAGCCAACGTACCGAACTCCTTTAGAAATTCTTACAGCACTGGCACTCAGAGTAGGTTTGCTCTGCGTGAAGTTTATGGTGGGATCTGCTGCTTCAAGCTATTTCACTCTCTGCAAAGAGCACTGGTAAGCTTGAGCTCAGTGACAGCTGTTACTCAACAGTAAGGCAAAGTTTGATTCCAGAAGCTGGATTCAGAGCTCAAATTGTTGCATCTATTTACTTCAAACATCAGAGTAAAAGGATTTATTAGAGTGTTGTGGTTTAAGCCCAGAGGGCAACTGAGCACTACACAGCCACTCACTCACTCCTTCACCCTCAAGGGTGGCAATGAGAAAATAAAACAAAAGGCTTGGGGACTGAGACAAGGACAGGGAGGGCTCACTCACCCCTTATGGTCATGGGCAAAAGACAGACTTGTTTGGGAAAGAAAAAAAATGCATTTAATTTGAACACCACCAATCTACCAAGCAAACAGAATCAGATAGTGAGAAAATACAACCACATCTTGAAAGAACACCTTCTCCCAACCCCTCCCTTTTTTCCAGGTTCAGGTTTGCTCCTGATTTCTCTACCTCCTCCCCGTCAGTGGCGTAGTGGGGGTGGGGAGTCGGTGTTGCGGTCAGTTCATCACCCGTTGTCTCTGCAGCTCCTTCCTTCTCAGGGGGAGGAATCCTCACTCTTCCCCTGTTCCAGCGTGGGGTCTCTCTCACAGGAGACAGTCCTCCACAAACTTCTCTGACATAAGTCCTTCCCATGGGCTGAAGCTCTTCATGGACTGCTCCAATGTGGCTCCCTTACATAGGATGTGGCCCTCCCAGCAAGACTGCTCCAGCACGGTCTTCCTTCAGAGTCCTAGACTTCTTTGGCCACAGCCATGTGCTCCGGCGTGGGGTCCTCCATGGGCTGCAGGTGGGCATCTGCTCCCCTGTGGAGCTCCATGGGCTGCAGGGGGACAGCCTGCCCTCTCAACATGGGCTGCAGGGGATTCTCTGCTCCAGCACATCTCCCTCTCCTCTTTTCTTCAACTTACCTTGATGTTTGCATAGGCATTTCCCTCACAACTCCTTTTCTTCTCAGGTTCCCCTTCTTCAATACATTATCACAGAGGTGCAGACACCATCATCAATTGGCTTGGCCTTAGCCAGAGGTGGGTCTGACTCAGAGCTGGGGGAGATTTGAGAAGCTTCCCTACCACTGTAGCTCCCTTTCCTGCTACCAAAACCCCACCACACACAAACCCAACACATAGGGCAGAAGAGATCACCATGACTGTATACAGAAAGGCCACACAATTCTTCTTACTGCTAGATTCAAGCACATTTTTAAGAATGGCACCTAAGGAAATTATTTCAACACAGAAGCTCCATATCCAAATACCAATCAGCCCATAAGCAAGCAAGTCCTGTGCACTGTCACTGCTAGCATGAAAGAGCGAGCACAACTTCTGTAGCTTCGTGGCTAAAAGCATAGTTAAAAACTTGGCCTACAGAGCAGTTCTGAGACACCCCGCACGCTCCCAGCACTGTTTCTGCATTAGTTGACTAAGGCGTGAGCCAGTCCTGGGTGTAGTGAGCAGGCAGGTCCCCCAAAGGATGCAAAACTCTTGTTACTTAAATGACATTAAAGATAAAATACAGAGATGGCAGCTGATGGAGCAGTTCTGGATTGAGATTTAAGGACTGGAAGCCAACATTTTTGCTTTAAATGTGTAAGTTCCTGTGGACTTATCTTCTAATGGCCCACCCTGTCATGTAAGGATGTTTGCCTTCAAAAGACTACAGGCTTGGCCATAGCATGAGTCCAATACTTGGATACCAGCAAGCAGCCTCGCTGAGCTGCCACTTGACTTTCCCAATGCCCAAGTGCATGCTGGTGGGCATGTGCACATTTGCCTAATGGTCCTGGGAGTAGTCTAAGGGCTAGCAAGTGTCTAAAAGATCACTTTGACTTGGAGATGTCCTCAAAGTTTCCACACTTGGGAAGGCAAAGTACAACAGACAGCAAGAATAATACTTTTCTTTGAGTGTGCATATACACAATAGCACTGGTTTGGAAACTCACATGCAGACTTGTTTTGAAATCCCCATGCTCTCTCATTTGAAGCAGATACTTCAAAATGCTTTTTCTACCCTCTAGGAAGAAGTCTACCCATCAAGCTGTTGTGTATGGAGGATGCATATTTCTTCTGTTGAAGTCGCTCCACTTTTATATAAATAATCAAATATTCTGTGAGGGATGGAAAGGGAGCAGAGAATGAAGCAAAACGCTGATGCTCTCCTGCAGGTGACCAGTCTGTGGCTCTTGAGCTGCATAGTAAGAAAATTAAGGGTGTTCTCTCCTTTCACTGCTGGAACAACACTACTTGATTAGCAAAAAGGCTGCTCGTGGGGATTGCTGGATAATCCACATCCCCAGCTGTTGGAGGAAGTGAACTAGCTGGGGCAGTGAGAGTGAAGCTGCTGGGGCTGTGCTGTGACTCAGCTGCTGCTGAGCATGGCCCAAGGCCAACAACAGTGGCAGGGGTCAGAAAGCGTTACCATCCTTGCACACTCAGGAACCAGTCCCTACAGATCACCTTCTTCTGCTGGAAGATGTGTCTCACAAGGCTTGGCCAAGTTGTGGTCCCTAACAGATTCAGATAACTGGAGGGGACCAGGACAGTGCTCAGGAGGATCCCCTCAACAGGACAGGGCAAGGCATTCCTCTTTAAGTTAGAACAGACTTCTTTAAATATAGATTCAAGTCTCTTCCTGTTAGATGAAGGGGGATTAAAAAACATTTCTCTATCTCCCAGCTTAACTCCTACTAGGAGAACTGTTTGATATAATGGGATGATAATGAGTCCCTCTGGTTACTTTGAGAGAAAAAGCTTATCTGACACAGGATTTTTAAATTCAGTAGGGCTCAGGCTGAGAACTTCCAGAGACAGGAATTAGTCTGGTTGAAGTTTAGATATCCTAAAAAGTACCTGCCCTAGGCTCTGCCTTTCAACAGATAGGCTCCTACAGATAGGCTTGAACCAGCCTCAGCTCCAGGTGCCCAACTTTGACACAGATTTTAGATCAGCCCTGAAGTTAACTCAGGAATGAGGTTTCTGCGAGGCAGCAGGTCGCTCAGCGCTGAAGCCTGTGCTGCTGAAGCCTTTTGAAATTGAGACTCAGCTGTCTAAATTACGTCAGGCCAGATTTCTTAAACGCGTTTTGGCATCTGAGTATAGCAAGTGCCTTTTTGACCTAAGCAGGTCAAAACACTTTGAAAAAATCTGTTCCCCATGTGATTAAAAGGAGACTGAAAATCTCCAGCAAAATCTCTGTATCGGTCAAAAGAATTTTGCAGGAAGCACCATTTAAAGTCTGCAAAGCACAGATCTAAAGCGAAAATGGTGCTTGAAGCAATCGCGGGTGCTGTGCTAATACTGACAGAGACGTATTTTATCTTGGAGAGCTTCAACCCTACAAGATGTAAACAGTTCTGGTGGGAAGGAAATAAAATATTAAGGAAAAGAAGGCAGTGGTGCTGTTAGAAACATATACAATCGAGCTGGACTAACCCCAGAAGAGAAGCTGCTCTTACAAACCTCTTGTGGAGGCTGTAAAGTGGAGGAGCGGTGAACTGCTCTGCATTCACACAGCACACCACGCTTCAGAGCCAAAATCCAGACTGCAGCGTAAGGCAAGCAGAGGCTCTAAGAATAGTCTCTGATCACTAATACATATGTCCATAATTAGATGAAAGAGCAAAAAAACGTAAATGCCAATCTTTAAAAATCATTAGGCTCGTACAGTTCACTGAATTGCTGTGGGTCACCGCATTAGCTTTGCTTTCTTGTGGCAGTGGAGACGGCAAAGCCCAAAAGGCTACTGGAGCCCACACAGGTAAACCTGAGGGAGCCTGCCTTCCTCCTGAGCCCCTGTAGCACTCAAAATAGCGCCAATTTTATGTGAAGGTCTCACAGAAGGGAATAGGGAAAGGAACACTAGGATAGGCTTTGAAATAGAGGTCAAATCCATGTAATTTAACTTTTGCCTCCCCCCGCATTTCAGAACATGAAAAAGAGAATAAAGTAAGGCCTGTCAGATTTCTATTCTCCTTCGCCCTCCCTCTACAAACGACTGCTTGTTACAGGCAGGAAGCAACTGCCAGAAGTTATTCACCTCCAATCCTTTATTACTTAAAAAATGATTATGGCTCTGTTCACGGAGCCACTGGCAACTGCAGTTTGGGAACAGCTATCTATCTGTAATGATAAATAACAAAATCAAGCGTCTTCCCTTTTGAATCCCAGCTGAGGGATTCTGCCAAGTGATCAAACTTGTCTGAACCTCGGAGCAGCAGCTTTGAAGTAATAAGAAAAGAGATTGAAAACCTGCAGCCAAGAGCCGCACACACCTCATTAGGGCCCAGCCATGCGGGAAGGCCGAGCGGCAGCCGCCGGGCCCGGCCCCGCGTACCCCCTGGGAAGGGGCTGCGGGAAGGGAAGCTAAAGGAGCCTCTCACAGTGGAAGTGCACCAGGGACACCCTCACGAGTGCCAGCTCGGAGGCTGAGCGGGGCCCGTGCCGTACCGCTGCCCACCAGCGCCGGCCTCAGGGTGGGCAGGGGCGCGGGGGGCTCTGCCGCTGCCATCGCTCTTCCTCAAGTCTCCCCTGGCTTTTCTCTTCCTTTATTTTTTTTTGTTTCTGACTGAGACAGTTTAACGTACAGGGCTTTACCTTCCATGGGTCGTGCTCAGAAAAGCCCCCCCAACCACGCCCCCCCCCCCCCCCCAAAATTAGAAACATATTTCTGAAAGATAGTGAACTGGGTTCTTCGATCTGGTTTAGCAGAGTTCACGTGAGACTTTGTGGTATAATTCAACTAAATGACTTTTTTCTTAAAAAAAAACCCAAACAAAACAAAAACACTAAAACTTAACAGAGTTGTAAAATGCTTTTAAAAACGTCTGAAGAGTTTAATCATAGATCCTACCACACAGACACTGGTGAGGCTGTGTGCTGGCAGTAAAGCAGAGTATTTAACTTTGAGAGCTGAAGTTCTGGGTTTAATTTTCAGTTTCAGACTAAACAGCAGGTCTGCAGTGAAAGGCAGGGCGACGACTCCTGAGCAAAATGGGGTAATGGAAATGCTTTTCTTGCAAACTTTACTGCTTGTGTAACCATGGAGCACCTCTTTGTGCAGGCAAAAGCACAAAATCAGAGAAGTTTGTGTTGGTTTTAATAAACTCCCCCCCCATTCCCTCCCTTTTTTTACTGCAAAGAATTCTGCTGCTATTTTATTATGTAATGCTGCAGGCTAAAAATATATCCCTAATTTAAGCCATCTTGACAATAAATCTACAAATACCAGGTAATCCAAAAAGGGTAGTTATGGTTTAATGACATACTCTTCTTGTCATCTTAATATGTTCAACTCCTAAAGGATTTAGAGTGATGCATTTAGAGATTTTTTCAACTTCTTGAATATCTCCACACAATCTGGTGGAAACGGTGATAAAGTATGGTCCTCTTCAGCATAGAGCAGTAACCCAACTTCTCAAGCTCCATCTGTGCCATGATCCGTGCTACCACAGGATGAAGCTTTTTCTTTCTCTAAGCAAGATAGTCTGATTCAAAGTGACTGGGGCTGTCCAACTTAATAGATAGTGATTATTTCCTTTTGATTATAGAACCTTTATGGGAGTTTCTTTTCCAATAGAACACGTCTATATTCTATAATCAAATCAGAAAAGGTATCCTGGTGGAAACGTGTGTTCAAAATATGTTTTCTTTTAGGATTGAGATAGATTTACTGCAATTTATACCTCAATGTTAATCTATTATACTCTTCCTAAACATAAAAAAACCCTAATATAAATTACAGTTAATGCCTCATTATATAACACAGTTCTCAGGAGACTATTAAAGAGATGGGTGAGCAGCCTAACACACTGTAACTGTCTCTTTGCTGTTCTGATTTCAGTTTCCAGATTTTCCCTCAAAATAAGCATGAGAATCAGGGAAGGGGAGGGGGTGGAAACCATTCACTGCCCTGAATGTGATATCTCCCGGGTCCTAGATCTCACATGTCCCTTCCTTCCAGACTCAAGTCTGGTTTCAATGGAGCTCTCATTTTTCTTCCCACTAATCCTGCCATAAGATCAACCATTGGTAACTCTGTGAGAAATTAAATACCAGGATGTGGGAAATCTGAGATCTGAATTCAGGCAGAATGTGGGTGATTCATTTTTTTATTTCTTTCCTTCTCTTTTCCCATGGTTGTTGTGTGGCAAATAACTCTGCAAACCTGAGATCAAAGATTGACCCTAAACAATGTGACTACATCGACAGAGCAGAAGCAAACCAAGAAGTGCATTGGCAATATTATATCCCTTTTTAATATATGCAACAGTCATTTCTAAAGAGAGATTTCAGCCAATATCTTCTGAAAACATTCTGGCATTTCCAGAAATGCCTTACAATGGGGTCAGCAGCAGAACTTCACCATGGTGATGCTCACCATTTGCTGGAGCAGACTTTATTAAGAATTTAACATTTGTGGCATTGGGATCCCAGTGAAACAGGATCCATGATTTAGTTTGCTACGGTGATGTGAGTCCTACAATGCCCAACAGCCAGGCATTCATTCTGAACAGCTTTTTTCCTTCCTCGGTGTCAGAAAAGCACATTTGTTTATTTAGGTCCTATAAGGTTGAACTCAAGACTCTTACAAACACTATACTGCCCGAAGGGTTAGGTCCTTCATGCACTGCTTGGCAATGTGCTGATGCCTGAAAACCACCTACATACTCCTGTAGCCTTCAGCGTGAAGTACCTAGGAGCACAGTTCTCACTGCATAGTCTACTAAGAGGCTGTGATACTCCCAAACTTCTTACTCTGTCTATAAACACAGCAGCACCATGCTCATAATATCCAATGAGCAATCGATGATGGTGAGCTCTGACCAGACCCCCGAACAGCAGCCTGTCTGCCACAGCCAGTGCATGCTGTCTGGGTTGTTTCACCCTGTCACAGCACTAAGGGACAGCTCAATGAGAGCACCAATGGAAGCAGTATGGGATGGAAGCTCCACTGGGGAAAATGGTTTTAGAGTGTCTATCACAATTTTATCTCACACTGACTTTGATGCTGAGTTGTCCTCTGTGAGCTGTAAAGCAGGAGGCATGCTCGTAGGTCCAGCCTCTCCGTCCCAGCCTTAACGTTTGGCAGAGGTGTCACAAGCTGATGGGCTGCCCAAGGAGGCCAGATGTCACCCCCAGGGTACCATGGCAGCACTGATTTCAAGGAACTAAATTCACTGAATTCCACAAATGCCCCACAGTGACTGACAGAGTACCTGTGAAATGCTTCTTATTCTATTCCAAGACTGTTATTTTGGGCAACAAGAGGACCTTATAAAACTCCCCAGATGTCATGGAAACCCCAGAATGAAATATGATATTGGCTTCTTATTGCTTCCTTCCAGAACATGTTTAAAGATGTATATCAGTCAATAAGGGCTGAGCATATTTCTCTTTTCCCTAGCCAAATCTTTTTTAATAGTGCTGCTACACAAATACTATAACTGACCACCCTAGCAAATTAATTAACAGATAAAAAATGTATTTTCAGTGGTCTTAACTTTGATTTTAATTGTGTTTACCTTATTACACATCCACTGCAGCACATCTAATTTTTAGCACACAATTTGCGATAGAATTTATACTGTCCTAAACTGGTATGACAAAGACATAGCAATTTCTAGAAGTGGCTACATAGAAGGTTCATGTCCTGTGTTTTTCAGTGAAGCAACTGAGCTAGATTACAGCCCTGGAGTATCTACTAATAATATTTATGTCAAGAAATAGAGCATCTTTCAGTCACTTCAGCCAGGTGTGGAGGAGCAACAGTGATGACGACTGTGAAAGATACAGAGCCTTTATGAGAAGCTCAGGAACCAAGTTCTTAGCAAAGAGCATTTTTTTCCTGCGCAGTCTTCTGACACACCTCATCCTTGCTAATTATCATTTTTTTGTTTTGTTTTCTAATGCTGTAAATTCAGAGGCTTATTATTCTTGTAGTTTCAACTTTCTGGATACCATTCGGGAAACATCTTAAAATAATCCAGATTTTCAGGGGGTGGCCAAGTACTGCCCAGAATCCTGTATGTCTGTGAAGATACCCAAGTGTTAGTAGTATAGACTCTTGTTACTCTTTGAAATCTTGGCCAAAATATGCAGCATATGTATGCAAAAGTAGCACTGTTTAATTTACTCTTGACTGACATTTTTTTAAACACTGTTCTCTGCCCAGCCATCTTCCTCAATGGTGTTTCCCCAAGCACACATCACAGCCTTTTCTCTTCTGGCTATCATTAGTGAGATTTCAGTTTGTGTGAAATCAGAGCCAAGTTCTGAACTGCATGGAGTACTTCCCTAAACAGCTTCCACAGCCACAGCCATGGGGTCAAATACAAAGCCATTCTGTCCACAGCCATCGCCTGCCCATCTTGGGCTTCTTCCCCAAGCAGGGAGGGGACAGTGAAAAGGTGGGGAGAAGGTGAAGAGGAGCATTGTTGGGAAATGTTTTAGCTCATCCCTTTGGCCTCCAGCCTTCTACCACCAGTTGTCATGCATAGAGCAGCTCAACAGCTGTAGTCCCTGAACATTCCTATGTGCCTTTAGGGACAGGTCTTCCCCATTCCACAGGGAAGGAGCAGAGACCTGAGAGCATGTCTGTATTGAATGGGCAAATGTGTGACCAGCACTGCATTCAGAGAGCTGTCTCCTACTCTAGGGCTTGTCTAAAGGGAATTAAATGTTGCATATTTGAACAGTCAGAATAACCTTTTTTTTTTTTTGCACTTGTTCAAAGCTGAAGGTTCCTCCTGTGTTGAGCTATGCCATGGCACTCCTGCTCTTTGACTGACTCAGAAACTGTCTGACAAGGACATGACATCTCCAAGCAGCACGCTGCAGCAAGCAAGACTCTGAATCCCCCAGACAGTCCCTGACAAGCCATGAAGCAAAAATAGCTTGCTAAACCTGATTCCTCTATAGTCACATCAAATCATGAGTGTGTGCACTCTCCTAACTCCCCTATGCAAGAAGGAAGCATCAGCACCTCAGTTAAACAGAAGGAGAATCAAGGCACTGGGAGACCTGCCTAAAATGTGACTTGCACACTGCAGTGCTAATGCCTTCAGAGGAAGCAAGAGGCTCGCCTGGCACAGTGCTGGCTGGGGCACCTCTGCTCCTTAGGCAGCGTATGGGGACACAGGGACAGGCACCTCAGCCTGCCCTGTGGGCCAAAGGAACATTAAGCAAGGGGATGCATAATTCAGCCAGTATTTACCGGCTGAGTTCTACAACTGAACTTAACAAAGGGGACCATCCGAAATCCTGTTTCTTTTCTGCACTCATACATTTCCCAGCAGCACTGAGGCCAGTGTTGCTGTGAAGCTGGGGCTCAACCAAACCATCTTTCTCCTGGTTGTTCACTCAGTGGGTCTTCGGCTCCTAAATCATCAGCTGCCCCGTGCCACAGGTTCAGTGGGCGGCATGAAGAACGCTTCTCCCTTGGCAGCCTGGAGCACTCTTGGGATGAGAAATGGGGCTGCTTGCTGCTCAGGTGACGGACTTCCAGAGCAACTCCTACGAGAAGCAGGCTACCCCTGCACTCCTGTGAAGCTCATTCCACTCCCACCACCAACCCCCAAATACTGGATCCCAGCAGCGTTTCTAAGGGTTTCTACAGGGTTTTTAAGTCCTTGCAAGAGTGACTGGGCAGGTAGGGATCCGGGTATTGTGTGATTTTCTCTATTAAACACTCAAACTCTGCCTGCAGGGAAATGGGGCTACCTGTATACGTCCTGGTAAATCAAACAGATTGAGGGCTGGATTACAAGGGTTATTTGAATATCTAGTGAAGCAGTGGTTATGATGCATACTTAAATGCTTAGCTACCTTCGTAAAAACCATCTGCCTGTTCCTTTTGTGTTCTCCATGAAATGGTGGAAATGCTGGGTAAGCTCCTTCTGTATTTTCATTACTGGTAGGATGGGTTCAGTTGAAGAAAATACTCAAATGAGCTGCGATCAAAAGCAATTTCTATAAAAGGGATTTCCATAAAATTGATTTGTGGTAATGACCCCCTGGCTCCAGTGTTTATTGTGTGAAACTATTTGCTGGCAAAGTCTTCGCCATCCCAACACTGAGAGGTTAGCATGTACCTACCACTATCAATAAAAGAAAGTATAAAAATAAAAAAAAAAATGTCTCATAGAGCAGCAACCTACATCTTCAGATCACTGTATTTCTGATTTTTGAGTCTTTAAAAGTGACTGAATATCTGAATATACTCCTGTCCTGAAGGTGCTTTTTAAACTTTTCTTCCCTTCCTCTGGTCACATAATATCTCAACTTCTTTAATTTATTTACAGCCAAATTTCTACAAGAAGCCATCTCAAAAATGTTACTCTGTCATAACTATGCAACAAATGTCAATCAAAAATATTTAAAACCTTGGAAACCTGAATCTTACACTGATTTGGGTATTTAGGTGTGGCCTCATCGAATTACATTATTCAGAATCTATTCAGAAGTTATGTCATGTAAAGAACAAAATATCGGCTGTCAGAAATACCTGACTTCCTCGTCTAGCCCTCATTCTTTAGCACTGGTTAGTGCTTCATCTGTTCATAGAACTGCTAATTGCAACTTCTATATTTTTCCCCACAGTTTTGTATTGTTTTGTTTTTTTTTTTTTTTCAAAAACCGTGCTCTTTTTTTTTAGTCATCAGACAAACTATTCAGTCTCTGTCACAACAAACCGATTATAAAAGAAAACCAAATATGTCTTCCTTTGGAAACCACATCATGCAATTGCTACCATTTTGCTTTGTAAGGCGAAAGAAGGTAAGGACATAAATGCCATCACCCTCCATGAGGCTCCATCTACTGCATCCATGAAGAAAGCAAGAGACTTTCCTGATTTCCTTAAAATCAAATTCAAACCTCTCACAGAGCAATGGTAGGTCCATTCCTGCGCTTCAGGCATTCACCTAATTTCTTAATAATTTTGGCTGTAGTCCACAAGTTTGATATTATTCTATTTTTTTTTTTTTTTTTTTGTCATTTTACATCAAGCAATCCTTACAGGTCGCCTGAAATATAAACGGCAGAACTGGTAACAGTGAAACATCATTTTCAAATTGGAGTCATTTTTCATAAGACTTCCCATGACATTTTTATCCATTTGTTAAAAGGATGTTTTCAAATCAGAAAAATGTTTCCAGAACACTCAGAAGCAAAATCTGGAAGGATTTTACAAAGCAAAAGTGTTCAAAAACCAAAATCAAACTCTATTTTGATTTAAAAAACGCAGTCCCCAAATGATCATAATATTGTGAAGCTTTGGAAAAACAAAAATTCCAAGGGCAGCTATGGGGAAAAGGGTGAAAAAAACCCAGGCTATTTCATGAGGAAGCTATTTATGCAAAACTTCTGACCAGTTCCAGCAAGCATCATCCCCGCATCTGGTGGTGGTGGGAGGCAGGGCACGGAGCCAGAGGGCCCGCAGCAGATCCGGGGCTCAGCCCCACTGGGAGAGCTTTGGGCAGCTCCACTGGGACCATACTCCGTGTAGGGAGGTGCAGTGAGTCTGGGCTGATGGAGCGGTGGTACACACTCGCTCAGCATGTCTTCACATGGTACCAAGAGCCTGCAGCACACACAAGATGGCCCCTACCTCTGTCTCTGGGAAAACATTCAGTATTTGCTTTAAAAAAAAAAAAAAAAAAAAAAAAAAAAAAAAAGAATGGTAACTCAGCCTTTCAGAGGATGTCCTGGAGTGGTGTATATAACACACATGCACTTACTCTATGGTGAGGTACAAAATTCTGTGTACCTTTGGAAAATAAAGTTTTACCCCTCTGGGACCTGACAACTTTCTGAGTCTCTGTATCGGTAAATACAGAAAAAGTACACAACACACAACACGGCTTGCTGGATGCAGTGGGAAGAGCAATGAAACTGCGGGGCACCAGGTTGACCTTCAAGGCAGAGGTTTTTCAGTGTTTCTACAGCCAAAGCTCAGCTGAGTAAGGCCACAATACTCCTGGCTCGGAAGGACACAGGGTGGTCTTGGGACAGCGGCACATGCTGCCTCGGATGTGTGCGTGCACCTGCTTGGGTGTGAAGGATTTACCATCCTGTCTGTGACAATGGAAGCTTCTTTTCAACCTGCTAAAGTGGATCTCCGGAGTATTTCTACCACATTTTTGCCTGGGATTTCCCAGAAGGGAAAAAAATAAAACCACATGTGGTGGCTAGCACGTACGCAGAAGGCCTGCAGCTTGTGGAAGTGCAGATTTACCGCGCGGCACAGAGAGGTGACGCAGCCCGTGCATCGTGGGCCTGATAACCAGGGTGACCCAGCACATCTGACCTGACACACAACCATCACAGGTCCCGGGCTCAGCTCCGCTCACCACCTCTGCTGCTTTCGGGCTGCATACGAACGTGTGAATCACAGATGTAGCTCCTGGGCTGCAGAGCCTGTCTGATGCTTTTAGCGTTTACCGTGTCTTACACGGAGTAGGCATATGTGATGGATGCAGCTGGGGAACACATATAACTTGAGGCTGTGAGGTAGATATTTATATTATGACTAATTAACATGCATAACTCCAGTGAGACCAAGACGAAGAAATGAGTAACAGGAAAAAATACAGTGCCTCTGCATTTTCTTTCCTAAACAAAATAACACTTTTCTGTTTAGCTTTTATTCTTGCTGGGATTTGATTTTTTTGGATGTTGTTTTAAAAGCAACTAAGGCATCTAGCATTAGGTAGAAACATACACTTCGTGTACTTTTGGAGTACTTTTTCTGTATGCTTTTCTGTGTACACTCTCCTATGTACACTTTATGTGTACATTTCTGACTGATACACTGTCTTTCTGACTGATAAGCTGTCTTTCAGACTCAGATACAAAGGATTTTCAAGGATTTGAGATTTTAATAGACCTCCCAAAGAGATTGTAAGATTTTCAAAAGGCTGTTCTACACTCTCAGTGTTTCTTCTCTCCAGAAATGATAAAAATAAAACATGTCCTGTTTCCAGAAAACTCTGATAGCTTTCATGATGTTTTCCTAAAAATATCTATTTCCTTTGTATTACTTAAGAGTGTAACTCCCCCATATGGCTGAGGCTACAGCTGCTACAAATAGCTTAAAAATGAGGAAACGGAGAAATTTCTATTTCTATTTGGACTGCTTATTTGCACACCTCGGTAAGAATATTACTACATCATTAAGTGTAGGATCTGGCTGTCCATACTTTGGAGATAGAGTGGATTTCAAAGGAGCGTCTTGTTTCTGAGGTTTAGGCACATATTTACATGAAAGTGCTAAACTTACCAATGTCACGCAGTTAGGCTGGCTATCTTTTCCTCATTTCCCCAAGGAAGTGTGAGAGTGTACGTCAGTAATCATCACAAAGATGTGTACAGACCACAGTATTTAAAGGTTTGTGTTAATGATATGGGTGTGTAGATTTCCAGTGGATTTTACTGCTGCATTTACCATCTGTGATGGTAAATCTTCAGAGCTCTGGGGATGTTTGAAGATATTGCAGAAGTTTATATAGGCATCTGTATGTCCCTAAACTGGACACCAGATATCCATAAAGAGTTTTAGAGCATGGCAGAGCCCTGCATGATGCTTAAAATCTGGGAAACAAGTGATGAGAACAGAGCTGTTATTCATAAAATGAGAATTTTATCTGGTCTTGCTGCTTGTATATTTTCAAAAATGACAGAAACCCAAGAGGTATAGGCACTAGCAACAATAACAAGAGTAACAGTGACGCAAACTAATGCTCATAGAAATCTTTGAGAATACACCAAAAATTCAAAGCCCTGGAAAGCACTCGGGGATGAAGCCTGACCAAGAGTTTCTGCCACTTTTCCCAAGGCAGGCTGGGGTAACATGCTCACCATCACACAGCAGTTCTCAGCTGTAACCTCTTACAGTCCCCACTGATGAAGAAAGGATACATTTCTAACTTAATCCAGACTGCCACATGGTAAAGCCATCTGGGAGGATATTTTGAAGGAAACAGATGGAAAAGGAAGAGATTCCTCTGAATGTAGTGCAAGATTTACATTATCCTCCATGAACTTCCATGTAGTCCCCATGTTTATATAATTTATCACTATTTCCTTAGACAGCTCAGATTAGGAAGCCTGCATGAGCTCATGTTCTTGTTGTTAATTCTGAGTCTGAACCTCCCTCCTTTAAAGGGAAATTCAGCAGTGTAAAAAGAAAACAGAGAAGGCCAACCGGACTTAAGTGAAACCCAGCAGCATGAAGTTCCTGATCGTCCCAGGAATTACACTGTTTTACCTCCTCCTTCTTTCAGCCTTGGGAAGACACTGTCATGAGTGCTTGCTCACAATGGTAATTTTTGTTCTCTACCATGCACCCACACCCAGCAAAACTGCAATATTGTGTTTGCATAAGCATGGGAGCGGGGCCTATTAAAGGTTAATCAGGAAAGGTTAAAGACAAGTCAATGATTTCACTGAACATCCCTCAGGCCAAAGATTTTAAAAAAAAAAAGAAATGTTCTCTGAGTGAAGAC
The DNA here is from genome assembly GCF_018691265.1 of Tyto alba. Taxonomy (NCBI): domain Eukaryota; kingdom Metazoa; phylum Chordata; class Aves; order Strigiformes; family Tytonidae; genus Tyto; species Tyto alba. The sequence continues at coordinate 52,634,448 of NW_024881282.1, forward strand.
ATGGCACACAAGTAATTTAAACAGTGTAATTTCACTAGTCATGTTGTGATGACCGGGGATTTCTAAAAAGCCCTCTCTCTCCTTTCATGCATTCTTCTGCGCCTCCTCATTTTCTATACAAACATTTCCATTAATAATGAGAATGTCAAAGGGCCTCCTTTTCTCTCTCTCTCTCTCTGTCTTTGACCACGGAGATGCTGCTGAGGCACCGTGAAGCAGTGGCTGCGTCCGGCTGGCTGGAACACCCTACAGCATCCGCACTGGAATCACTGCTTTGGGAAAGAAGGGATGGGAAGATCTATACAGTGCTTCGGTTTAAACGCCTACATCATTTTGCCATCAATTAAATCTGTCATTACTTTGTTCTGCTACCACAAGACAGAGTCCCAGGTCCCCTCTTTGTCCTCCCACAACCCCGCCCAGCCTCAGCCCCAGCCATTTCTTCCTCTCTTGTGCTAGGGCTCGCGCTCGATTACTGCTCAAACAAAACACTGGCAGGAGTTAAGCGCTCAGGGAGATCGGAGACAGCCGCACCACACATGCCATCGGCAGCCATGGCTCCCGCCAGGCTAGGCCGCAGGCAGAGCCACCGGCTCCAGACCCCTTAAACCTGCTGACCCCGGTGGGGTTGAGCTCTGCTACGTACCAGAGGAAACCGCAACACCAACAGCCTCCCGGGAGACTCTGCCCCCCAGATTTGGCCTCCTTTGCACAGCAGGGTTTAAGCCTCCCTGTCTCTCAGGTGCCACGGGGGAGATGGCTGGCTTTGTGCCCGCCGGCAGATTTACTACCATGTTGTAGTAGGAACAGTCTGATTGCAGCAGTAACGGTTGAAGGATATAAGCAAGACTGGGGAGAGGAAATATCTTTTATTAGAACAACTTGGTATGTTTTGAATTGTGTGCTGTAGTCAGAAGATTATAGATGGTAAGTCCTCAGGGACTGATGTCGTGTTTCTTGCATAAGCTGGCCTAATAGAAGACATTACCTCTCCTGGCAAAACTTCCCTCACTTGAAAATACTACTACATTCATCCTGTACATTACCTCTGCCATTTGGAGACATTAATATTATTGCCAGTGCCACAAATTCATCATTGCTGCAACTATTGATTTCTTTTGTAGAAACCTGATTCCTGAACATGCTTTGGAGAGTTACATCATTTCATCCCTTCAACTCACAGCTAGGATTTTTTCTGTTTCTTATGTAACAGCTCCTAATTCAGATTACAGTAGATAATACAGTAATATACACTGTACAATAATGTATTAAAACCATAAGGTAGAAAAACAAAAGTATTATTCCCTTCTGAAAGCACACCTCTTTCCAGAAAAGCAATGGACCCTTTATGCTCTTGACTCAGCAATCATTCACATTCACGGAGGTACAGCAGCACAGCCCATGGACACTGACAAGCAGGGATGGACCTGCTCCCATGCCCACAGGCTCTTCTCTGCGGGTGCACACGTAACAAAGTTGCAGAGTTAGGTTTTGGGTTTTTTAAACAGAGCAGAGCAGGCTGGTGAAAGAAAACGGAAGTGATGGTAAATTTAGTTTTTGACCAGTTTCATGACACCTTGTGGCTTGCACTTTGTCCAAGGAGCTAAAGAAGAATAATACCACCCAACGGAAGAAGTGCAAAAGTTTTAGTCTTTATGATGGATCCAGCCTAGTTACCAAGTTCAGCCTATTTTATTTTGTGGATTTAAAGATTCCTTTGGACCTGTGGGGAGAAGGTGCCTGCTCCTTGATGTAAGCAGTCCCCAGTTACCCATGTTTAGGACACACAGAGATACCCATCACATGCCTGACTCTCACCATGTGCGTGTGCGTGTGCGTGTGCCTGCGTTGTTACTGCAAGGTGGCCGCTGCAGAAAGAGGACATTTCTGAGCAAGCACCCTCCACTGCTTCCTCCTCTCCTTCTCAAGGGCCATCATGTGAATTGTTCTGGTGGTTGTGCCTAGCAAGACAACAGCTGTCCCCCGGCTCATACAATTGATGTATTCCCCTTCATTCTTTAGAGTAAAGGAGACCAGTTTAAATACTGAAGAATCATTTCATTTAAAGTAGTCTAAAGAATTTAAATTAGCTTACCTGAGCAGGCTTCTTTTGAACCACTTGTTGAGGCTGAAAAGTAATACAAAAGCGTGGTGAGAAACAAAATTCACTGAGGTCACTTAATTATGATTTCACAGATGCTGAGAAAAATGTTTTCAGCAACAGAAATAAAACACAGGTAAATTGACATTCAGCAATGGAATGATGAACATACCCAGCCTCTCCTACACCTACCTATAACCTTGCTCTGAAGTAGTTCAGATTACTGTGGATGCAGGGGAGTATGTTAAGATTTGTATAATTAAAACCAAGGTGAATTCTAACGGTACATCTTTCAGCTCTTCTGTGGTACTGCTAGATTTACTTTGCTGCATTACTTATCAGACCATGAGAGTGGCTCAATTTTGTAACTAGATTTTCTTGTCTCCACTGATGCTGTTCACTCTCTTTCAGCTGTGAGTGGAGTGTCCTGCTGTGGGGAGGCCCTCCCTCCTGGCCACAAGCAGAAGCACGGCTCAGGCAGAGAGGTGAGGGACACATAACCCCATTCCTGAGCCAGGGCTTCCCACTCGACCAAAGCCATCCCTGCCGAAGCCAGGAGGCTTGGACAGGCAGTGGCTACAGCCCTCAAAAGCCCTGGTTTCAGAGCTCTAGCTGTTGTGGTCGTGTTGTCCCGATACCAGGACACAAAGGCGATGCTGTGCTGAACCCCCCTGAGCCTGCTGACATGATTTTGGGGATGCCCACCACCAGGAAGGTCGGGTGTGTGATCAGGGAGAGCTGGAGGCTGTGTCTGCCTGTCCATGTGTCTGCCTGGTGGCACAGCCACAGTCTCCCCAGCGAGTCTCCCTCCTGTCTGCTCCCACCCAGGAATGGGAAGCATGGTCCCCACACAAGTCAGGAGACCCACCAAGGTGCTGGTACCCTTCATCCTCCACCTTGGAGGAGGAGGACCAATTAAGGAACTAATACAGGCACACTTAAGATACACCACCACTGCCCGGATGATGTGATGACCCTTGTGGGTGCTAGGAGCAGCAAAGAACAGTAAGACCTCAGATCAAGGATGAAATCCTGACACCGAGAGCTCAAAAGGGCTTTTCTTACTTCAGTGGGGCAAAGCTGCTGTCTTCCCCACCCCCTCCTAAGACTTTCTGTTTTCAAGGTATATGGATTGCACCCAATGATTTTCTTCCTGCCCTTGCTTCCTGCCTGTTTCTAATCCCAGCTGTGATTTTAGTGCCTCGCTTGGGCAGAAGCCAACAAGCTGCCCCACTGCATGGCCAAAAACCTAATTTTCATGACAGTGTAGTAAGAAATGACTGGAATATTTCTGAATAAACAGTTTAGTGTAACTGGCCTTTCAGAGCAATATTTCAGTGGGAAGGATCAATGAAAATGTAAATTAAATGTAACTGATTCGATTCAGACTGCCCACCACAAGAGTTCCATTTTAACAAGAGATGCTTTGTTTATTTTCAGTCTTTTTCTAATTCAGCAGAATCCTATTGCCGTTGTATTTTTGTATCTGTGCCTCAGGCTCCAAGTTCTGCTCTCAAATACATATGAGAAAAAAACTGTGATGACTGGGTCTGTCTTTAAACTTCAGGGTGGACCCTTTTCCATTAAATTCCCTTGAAATGGAGAAGCTATTACCAAGGCACATATTTTACTGATGCCTTCTCCAGGTGGACTGCAAACCCTGAACTCATTAATGGACATTTGCTGCCCTTGGACAAAGGCATGATTTGTTTCAAAGGAATCCCTCATAATTACAGAACTCATTGAGCTCTTCAGTAATCTGCTACCAGTGCTTTTCCGCTTTATTTTCTTTTTTTGCCTGCTGATTACACCTGTACAAGTGTTTACTTCCAAACCACATGAAATCTGCAGACATTCTTAGAGGCTGACTGTTTTCTCCTACTCAGAAATCCCCATATATTTTTGGCTGTGCACTCTGCATTCATGTGACTCTCACACACTGTAGCTCAATGAAATCTTCTGAAAGAGCTGCCAACTCACCAAATTTTCCATGAATTAGGTCCTGACACTTCAATGAGAGGAAAGACAATGTCTGAAACAAGGCCAGCTCTGGCTTTCTGCCTAGTATGTGTCACAGTAATTCTACCAGCTGCCCTTCTACACAGCACTTCATACTTTTCAGACCACCAAAAAGCCCCTTGAATACTTTCAGTGATAGCTAGGGCTCGAGCTGCCAGCGTGTTTTCCCAGCCTCTGGCACCCAGTGGCTCCGGACTGGACTTAGAAAGTTTTTTGTGTGTGTTTGTTTTGTTTTGTTGTTATTTTTATGAATGGCTTTCACAGGGGACTCTGACTCCAGCACAATCCTATCCAGCCATTCATAAAAAGCAGAGGGAAAATATTGTACTCTGCCCAGTTGGAAACTGTCTCTGATACTGACCAAGGTTTTCAAGAATCTTAGTCATTCAAGACCTTTGCTATCGTAGTTCTTCACGTTGAGAGCTCCCAGGCAGTGCCTGATCACTGCCAGCTAGGTTTCCACTGGATTTGGGATCTGGAGTTCAGCATGTGTTATGCTTTCTCCCTTAAATGGAAGAAGCACAGCTATGAAAGCTCAAAAGCAGGGCTCAGCCCCTCAGCTGGTATTAACGGCACACACCGCCGCATGCCGGGAGCTGTGCCCACTCGTGTCAGGCTGAGGGCTCCAGCTTGTGGCAGCTGAATCACTGCAGGGGCTGGTTGTCAGGGGCATTGCTTTTCTGCTTCAGCCTGGCTGAGTGGGACAGCTATCTGGATGAATGCAGGGTGGATAAACCCAGCAATCCTGAGAGGTTTGCAGTGTCTGCTCACTTAGGTCACTCCAGCCAGAAGAACTGAGGCGTACAGGAATAATGAGAAATTTCCCAAGTACCCCCTTTCATTTCTTTAACTGTTGTGGATGTGATGCCTTTGGAAACTTTTTGACACGCTGTAGATACAAACGCCTCAACTCACTAAGCTTTGTGTTCACTGAGTTAAGAGATCTTTTCAGGGCTTCAAAGGAGACATCTCTGATTCAAAAGAGTGTTGCAACTGCATGTTCAACTAGCTGTAAAGAAAGAGAATCTGTCTTGGTTATGGAAAAGACTGGAACCATAAAAAAGCCAAGGACAAGAGACTTTAAAGAGGTGCTTTGGAGCAAAATAAAGTTGTACGCAAGACACAAGAGCACTGAACTATTATGTATCCCCCCAGGAGCTTGCAGAGTAAGATGGCAGACCTTCTGCTCTGCCAGAGGTTCTCTCACTTATGTCAGTGATTATATGTAAGGGGAGCTTTTGTGCAACACAAGACTTTCTCAGTTTTATTTTTATCCTAAGTTTAAAAACCAGCTATTGTACACTTGAATGTGTATCAGCTGAATTTTCAGGTTTATTTACATCATATGCAAGTACAAGTCAAACTTAAGTAGATTTCTTAAATCTGTATGAGACAGAAAGAACAAGTGACAGCACTGGAAAAATCCTATGACCATGTCATTTAAATGTCTATCATACAAGAAAAAATCCAAAATAAAGCAGAATTTCTCTTGCCATGTTTAAACTATTAAGTACATGAGCTAAGGCAAAAGATAATAATTTAAAACTCCAGGATAAGATTCCTAACTTTGAACCAAAAAAAAATAAACCACCTAAAGAGGAAAGTACACAAAATTTCTGGTGGTTTTATCTTTGCTGCAAGTTTTGGATGTTCAAAGCCCAGCTGTTTATCTTCTACAACACACTTTTTACACTCCTCCTCTGTCACCACATACCTCATTTTATTTTATCCTCAAATTCTATTACTTTACTCTGTTAACATCTTAGATGCATCCTTATAGTCTATACAGACACTGGTCTAACAATTTCTTTGTCTTCTATATGAGAACAAAAGATCAGCCTCATGTGATAAGTCCATATTCATCTTGTACCAGCGGTCAAAAATTGTATCAAAGTCAATTTGTCACACTTCTCATTCGCTGGTGTACTTCTTACCCCGTGACTTTGCACAGCATTGTAAAAATAAGGAAGGGCAAGTCTATGTCAACTAATACGAGCAATGCTGGAACACATTTTTAATGATCAGAGATAAAAGCACTGGTTTGAATGCCAATCATCCCCTGACTGCTGTGCCTGAATCTCCAAGGGCAAGCTGCACACTCACAGTGCTCCTAGATGTTGTGTTCATGTCTTCTTCTTCAAACTGAGTATTATGAAGATGTTTGACTGATGCTTCTTGGCAAGAGTGACTCTGTTTTATTCCCACAGCTTGACACAGACAAGACATTCGCATGGAGGTAGCACTGCTGGTGAGACTAAATGACCATGATGGAGACTAATACCCAGATAGGATGACATTTATAGTGCTGACAGCTCAGTGTTGTGCAGAGATCATTAAAATGATTTCATAGGTCACCCAAACACTTGTAGTTCTAAATTAAAAGATGAGTAAAACCATATTTACTATTTTTGTCTATATATCCTCAAAAAATCAGGAAGTTCATATTATACCAGTTGAAACCAATATAATCCAAAATAAATCATGTCTCCCAAGCAGTTCCATATGACAGCGGAATAACTACCGTTCTGCCCTACAGCTTTAATTGGTTCGAGTCCAGCCTTTCCCTCCCTCTCCCAGCACAGAGTGATACAAGGCTGGGACCAGGGGCCCACGCAGCCTTCAAGAGAGCCCTCGCCTCTGGGCAAAAGCTACTTTCAGCTTCACGACCCTCAGCGGGGATCCAGCCCAGGCTGCACGGGACGGTGCGCCTGCTATTCGCTCCTCTGATCCAGGTATGCTCACCTCTCGCTTTCGAAACGACCTTCTTTTCGAGGGGATAGCAGAAATGCTTTTTTAAGCCAGGGGGGATGCCCCCTCCATCCAGGCAGGAATGGCTTGTGTTTTGGACGCACAGGTCATGAATTCTCCTGCCTCCATCGCATGTTTGCCGTCAACTGGCAACCGTGGTGTCTGTGTATGCACACTGCTGTGGGTCATTAGGATCTAACAGGAAAACCATCTGGCCCTTAGAGTTCAAAGGAGATTTCACAGTCCTCTGTGCAGTCTCATAAATGAGGCTAATAGTAATCTGTGGAGAATTTTGGCAAAATCTGTGGAACTTTTATTCTTTATTTTCTATCCCTGCTTGGCACTCTTCTGAGTTTTAAATACCAAATACAAAGTCAGGTCATTCAAAAAATATTTATTGGCTTATTAAACTGACCTCCCCTGACTGCTGCTGGAAAACCCTGCAACATCTCAGGAGCTGCACCAATAACTTTAGTCGATGACAAAGTAAATAGTACTTCTATTCCACTAGTGGAGGAGAGCAGAGAGCATCAGAGTTTTCCAAGTACACAAAGTGACTGACTTTTAATAGTTATTTGACTGGCAACAAAATTTTGTATTTTAATTGGCGAATTCAAAACACACTGCTTCAGCTGACTCTTTTGATAGCCTGAAAATTCAGGCACTGTCACCCATATCCAGTCTGATACATGTATACCCAATGGAAGTCAAACAACTGACTTCAGCAGGGTTAGGATCTCACACGTCTTGTTTACAGAAAGCTACCTTCACTTCAAAACATCTGTAAGTTGCTACATTTGCAGTGGTTACTTGTTCTGAGAGGATAATAACAGTGAAAGGAATGTATTAAGAATCAAATTCTATTTTCTTTTATGCTTGTATAACCCATTATTTTTTTAGTTGCTTTGACCCAACCTTCCTCACAGAGGTAGATTTCCCACCATTACAGATCTTGGTAAGTACAAATTTAACGGTTAGAACAGGAAGGGAAAAACCATAATTTTTCTTCATCTGCTAGCTGAACTGTTAGTTCAAGCACAACAATACTCCATTAAGTTTATCAAGGATATAATCAAAATTCAAAGCACAGTAGCTATTAGTTCAGTGCTCTTGATAGACACTATTAATTTTTATAATGATTCAGACAGTATTGGTTAAATTTCCATAAAATATTTAGGGTGCTGCAGCTTATGAAATACCCATTAAATGGCCCTAGTATCTGTGGTTCAACACTACAAGCAAAGTTTAAATTGGCGTACTCAGCTAAAACCAATACAATTTGGCAGCAGGAGGATCTGTTGTTGATGACTGCTCTTTTTCAGAGTCACCACTGCTCTGTTGGGTTCCCCTGTTACTTCATTATTATCCATCATGTATTTAATAAGCTTTCCTGATGCATTGTGCTCCAGTTTAGTTCAGCACCCTCTACATTTTCCTGCTAAAATATTAAGAAGAAATTTCTGCCTTTCAGAATAATTCTAGTACACAGTTCAGCATTGAGGCTTTCTTGATATGCTCCTAAGGAAACACGAGCTGGTTCTTTTGTCTGGTGAACGTTGTATGCATCTGTCTATTTATAACTCCCTACACAGACAGACTATTGAGAAAGACAAATGGGAGGTTCCAGTTATTCTTAGTTATAGCGTACGGAAAAAACCATACGTTCTAGTAGACAGAAATAAATGATAAGTTATTTGCAAAGAAACCAAGCCCTCATGATTCAGGGATATAAACCAATCAGAAACTACTTCACTTTAAACCTTGCAGACTCCTCCAGACAAATAACTATTGTGCAACTGTTTATCTCCAGACTATCTTGTCTGTTTGGATACAGCAACCCCTGTGTTCACCATGCGTTTCACTTGGCCCATGTGGAAATGATTTTTGGTGACTACTAAACAGGCTAGATTTGAATTGATGACCTAGAGGTGAAAAGCACCGTATCACATTACCATCTGGTTCCAACTTTTGTTTTAGAGTTTTCCTTCTCTCCTTGCTCAGTCACCTCCTGCCATACGGACCGAAAAACCGGGAGCGGTTCGTGCATCGGAGGCCATTCCCGGCGGGAGCACTGCTGGTGGCTGTGTGGAGCTGAGCAGCGCGGCAGGACTCTCATCACTGGGCTCATCTCTGGACCTGACTGCACTGCCAGGAGCTCCCGAATCCCCCTGACCTTTGCACTGGCCTCCAGTGAAATAACAGAGTAAATAGGGCAGTGAAGCCCCAAACTGGAGAACCTGCTGCAAAATCTGCTACTGTTTGGAAAGTGAACTCTGAACTCCAGTGGTTTTGCTCAAAATGTAACTACTGTCTGGTAACATTCCTCTTTCTGGCCTACATTCATTCTCCTCCCCATTTTAAGGTCCCAAAGACCTGAACAGTGTCCTTGTGTCATTCAGATACATGCACAGCCCTTTTTTAACTGTGTAGGTGTAGATACAAGCAATCAAATTTATTTCCAGGCCTATGAAAGCTTCTGCCAACAACAAGCCCAAGCCTAGAGGCAGCAATGGAAAAAGAACTGAAATGGCAGTGACGGCAAACAGGGAGTAAACTGCTCCACTGGGCAGCCCTGGGACTACAGCGTTGTCCCAGCAGTGTCAGCTGGCACCTCTACCCCCTGCCCCACGTCGGCCACAGCCCAGGGCTACACTTCTTCACAGGAGCCCCTGAAGGAGGACACTGGTGAAAATACAATCTGCACTTCCCTCAGCCCATGGGCACCTTCACTACCCCGCAAAGGCAGCCATTCAAACTACCTTGAAGGTCATGATTCAAGCCAAGGAGTCTTAGTGCCCTCCCTTGGGTATTTCGCAGTGGCAGCCTGTGGCATACTTTTTCAGTTCAGCTGCATGCTCGAAGTGCTGCTGCCTCCAAAGATTTGCACTTCATGTTTTAGCAGGGCACGTTTCAGACAGAGAAGGAGAGCATCAGAGCGGGCACTATGTAAAGGCAGGTGAAGGAGAACATGATCTACCTAGAAAACCTGCAGACATCACCTATAGGAGAGAACAATCCAGCCCAGGTCCACAGTCTGTCTTACGTCCGTACCACCTCTCCTCCTCCCATATGGGGCCATCTCTTCCACACTGCCTAGAGGGAAGACTCCGTGGGCACTGCCATTCCCTTAACTACACCTGGGCACCTTGTTAGGTGGAAGATGACAAGACGGCGGAGAAAGTTCCCAACTGCACAGCAGAGATGACTGCAGGGCAGTGCTCGAGGCTGTGCCCAGGCACTGTTCAGCTCACTGGGCACAGACACAACCCTAGAACCTGTTAGGAAGAGCTATCTGCCCCCTCATCTGCACAAACTGGGGTAAGGATACAAGGGATCTAGGCAGCCTCTTTTGCACAGACATTTCTGACCCTTTAGAGATGTAAAGCATCTTGTACAGAGCTTGTGTGGTCATCTTCAGGCCCAGCCCTAAACTCCTGCAGGAGCTTCCCGTTCCCATCCAGCCTATTGCCTCCGTGACCTCCCATTGCCCTGTGATGGCTGGGCAGGGTTTTCTCCAAAGAAAAGGCACAGGCCAAGGAAGGCCAACCCACTGTGCCTGGTTGATTTTCTGCAGCTGAGGATCTGGCCTGAGGCACTTCTCTTGAACTTCTTTGTCTGAGCAGATCCATTGGTAGCCACATGGTTGGCTGGGGATGTTTTTGTATGTCTGGGATATACAGATGTCTGATAGCTGTCTGTCTACCGAATAGATTTGATAATTATTAATGCCTCCAGGAAACTGATGCTGCTAAGAGTGTCTGTCAGAGTCCGACCAGAGCCTGCTGACATCCTGGCACATTTTCATAAAGAAGTCAGTGTCCAAAATATAAATATATTTTTTCCACGTACTTGAAATATAGCAGGGGCTTGATGGTGAGTTGTTGTAATTAATCCACTTCCTGGCTTGATATATTTTGGGATCATTCTGGTGGATGGAATGTTAAATACTGAACTCAGTTCATATTGCTATTTTTTAAATGGAGATTACATTCACTATGTCCAAAGGCATGAATTGTAGGTGCTCCTTGCAAAGCAGAAAAAAGCCACTGCATTGCATTTCTGGTGTGCTTTTACCATTCACTCATTAATAGCAATTTCATCATATGCATCACTGTGAAATTCACGTGATGCAGTAATACATTTTAAAAGATGGTAGCAAAATGATTTTCTCTTTTAACCACCTAGAACCCATTTACTAAAAGATTGCCAAGTCGAAGTCTACAATATCCTATCATCAACCTCTCAACAGCAGCAGCAATATGAATAGTGTCTGTGTACACATGCTTTGCTTGGTCTGAAAGACAGAAAGAAGAGGGAAGGTAGGGAGAGAGAAAGAGATTCCGCTCTTGATAATTCTGGTACAATTTTGGAGTTGTTCTATTTATGTCCCTGGACAGACTCTGAATTTAGTCCAGTCTAGGAGAATAGAATTTGACTGTAATTTTTACAGGACAATTACCTGACTGTCTAGCTACAGTTATTTAATAGCCTTTTGGAAGCTACATCTGACCTGAAGATCCTATTTGTTGCTTGGATCTAACAATGTGAACATCAAAGGTATGTGTGTTAGGTATGCACGCAAATCCCCTGCAGCTTTTTTCATAATAGTACTGAAACCCGATACCACATCAAGAATGCAGCGCCTGGAGCACCCTACTACAGCCCCGCGCCCTGGTACAGCTTAAAGTGGTTTCCTTGCTCACAGAGCTCCATCCACCACTTGGAAAGCAGCCTGCTTTCAAATGTTACGGTTGCTAGGGAGTGCTTGTGAACATTATACCAAACGTAGGTCACTTCAGCGAACAGGATTGCTCAGTATTCACTCTCAGTTCCTGATAACCCTTTCATATTTAGTTGTTTCTGTTGCTTAAGTGGCAAAACCTGATTTTTCATGCCACAAAAAAAACAAAGCTACATCCTGTCCTTGGCTAAATTCTGCCCTTGGTTCAGACCAGTTGCAGAGCCTACCCAAAGAGGTAAATGCTTCCACCTCTCAACTAGTCATATTTTATTGTGCTTGGAGCCTATGTGGTTTGGGAGTGCCAAAAACATACCGGTTGGTAGCATCTGTGGCTAGGTGGTCCTGGCAGCAGAGGTGAAAGCAGCTTGCTGGATGAAGGAGTGGGATAGCTGGCCTCCAAATGCTGCTGTAGTTGGCACAGAGAGATATACCCTTTCTGGGAATTAGGTACGCTGGGTAGACAGAAGCTTGATTTGCAGTTGAACATAATCCACCTCCATGAGATCAGGTATTATATATCAGCACCAGACTGCTTAACAGCAGCTGCAAGATCACTTTAGCGCTGGCAGCAATGCAACCAAGGATACCCTGATACTCTAGGTATTAACAGGTATGAGAGCTACTGAACGTGCGGAGCAAGATTCTTCTGCTGGTGGTCAGCAGGCTGCTTCCAGGCACCTAAATGTCCCCACGTTCCATGCCTTGTGACTCCCCAGCCGAGCCTCAAGCAAGACTTTATCTTGAGAAGGGAGCCAGGGAGCATGAGGGTGCACCTTGAGGAGAGCCCCACGGACACCAGGAGTTGCTGTGAGCCCATTGCTCTCCCAGGCAAATCCCATGGGCAGCAAGGAGGCCACCAGCAAAGGAAGGACTGCATTTGGAGGAGTGGCAAGGGAATGGTATAGCTTGGGACTGCACGCGTACACCTAGTTGCTTCTGGAAATCTTTGGCTGGTAGGGAACGGTGCTGGGAGTTTAGATTGGGTTGCACAGTGGGAAAGATCCAAAGGGATGGAATGGAGGCATGAAAGTGGAAAGGAGAGGTGGTAGAGAAGAGGGGGACCAAACACATGCCACCTTCCCTGCTTGTACACAAATGGGAACGAAGTCTCTGTGCTGCCCGTTATGTGCAAGGAACTGAAAGGAAACATATAGAAATACCTTACACGTATTTCTTTCTGTATGGCTGTATTGTTGTCATGTTTGGCTTCTTTATTCTCATAGAAGTGTGTGCATTACTGACATATTTTGGGGGTTTTGTGGTGTTTTTAAAGAGAGCAATTGGGGAGTTTGTTTAGAAAGACTGGTTTTAGGTACCAGTGGGTTTTTTAGATTTTAGGATCAGATGCTTTTTGTAGGCTTTATGGGAGTGCTTCATCTTCTCAGATCATAAAAAGGAAGAGAGAAACAGGAAGGCCCTGGGACTGTATTGCCTCGGGGAGTGGAGGATTACACCCCTACCTGCAAGCAGAGAAACAACCTGCCATTCAAGGCTGATGACAGCAGGATCCACATGAGCTCATGCTCTTCCTGAAGACGAACTCAAGCCATGTCTCAGCATGGCAATCTGTGGAGAAGCAGGTCTGTTTCAGTTTTGTTGTTAGACAGTGCTGGCAGCGGGACAGCCAGGACATTCACTGTTTGTTACACAAGTACTTCAAAAGGGTGTGGGGACAGTGATGGGATAAGGAGTTGCCCATGCCTCTTCCCCTTTCATCACCTCCCAGGAATGTCTGCCTTTGGGGCTAATTTAGATGCATTTACCTTAACAAATGTGTGGCCTTTTCAGAGACATTTTTTCACTTTAATTCCTGTCTGCCCTTGCTGGCACATGCCCTTGGCAATTTGTGGTTATTCTGCTCATTTGGCATTGTATAGTTGTCCTTTATTACTGGATATAGATTTTTTTTTTTACAGTTAAGCAAACGCAGAGCTCATGAAAGTGATACAGTCTCGCTCCATTTTACTTAGCAAATACTGGGCTTTTTTCTTTTTAATTATTTTTTTCTTTTTTCTCTACCAAAAAGACAATGTTTTGCTAACTGTAAACTCCTTTGCCAGCCTGAAACTGATGATTTTTTGAGTCTTTCAGATGCATCATCACAGTTCCAGAAAGGTTCCTGACTGACAAGTAAGCCGGGACTTCTGTGAAATATCCACATCAGGATATTATTAGTAAATGTTCTGTACCTCAGAGGGAACCCCTCCAATATCATGTAAGCTACATATGGCTCCCTACTCAGCAGCGTGGACATCTCCTCCCTCTCCTTACTCCCAAGTGTGATGGGGCCCAACCTTTTGGGCTGGGGTTGGTTGAATGGTCCCTTACAGAGGTACTCAAGGTCTCAACTCTAACCATGACTTAATACGTGAAGACACTTCTTGCACATCCATGCTCATCCCATGACAAGATGATGTCTGTGGTTGGACCAACCGACAGACATGAGATCAGATGGGTGAAGACCAGGATCCACACATCCTCGAAGAGAGAGCACAGTGAAAAGAAGGCTGTTGCCCTCTGCTCAGGGTAAGGGCCTTCAGAAAAGAGGATGCAGGGCAATTTTGCACTGTTGATAATTTTGGCAGGGAGGTTCCAGCACATGAGCTTTAGTTTAACCAGCCCTGCACTAGAAAACAGTATGTCCATTTAAAATTTTGAACCTTCAGTTCTAGCACTGGCCAGTAGTATCTGGGAATGCACTTTCGCACAGCTGTCTCAGCCATACTACACTCCAACTACAGGGCTGCCAATGTCCTGGGGGAGGCTTCAGTGTGCAGGAACTACATTCCTGGAAGAGCTTGGGACACCAATGAACCACAGAGACTCTAGGAGCAAAATGTGTAATACATTCACTGATTAGCATCCTGTAGTAACACAAATACAGACAAGGACATCTAGTTCCTGAAGACTACAGAACTAATCCCAATCTGAACCTGACCTACTGGTACATGGCAGACAAGGACAAACTGCAAGCAAAAGAACTTGGGAAGTGCCTGTACACCACCACGGTGAACATGTTTGAAGCCTCAACAGTATCACTTGTGGTAGATTTCTTTTTTATTTCCAAGTACATTTTTCTAAACTCTCGGTGTTCCTTCAGAAATGGAAATCTCACTCATTACCAGATGTCCTGTGAGAGACCTGTGATGCTGTGTGATGGGTCATATTGGTACTACTCCTCAGTTCAACCTGGACTTCCTTGTGAAAAGCTTAAGAATATGTATCAGGTAACTAAAAACAATCACGGTATTTAAATACATAATCTCATCTCTGAATATCCTTTTAATCTCTGTAGATCTCAACGTGATTTATACACTGGAAATGACATGGGAACCTTATAAAAGGATCCATTTCACTCTGTACCGAAATGCAGCCATTTCTGGGATGAGGTCTGGCAGCTGTTTTAACAGCACAAGACAATGTTACATACAGTTGAGGCAGGAGCTGAAGAATAGCATATCCAGTGTACGTGGCAGGGAAGGAAGGATGTAATTATCCAAATTGGAATTTTGCCAGGACATTGGGGTCAAAACCCGGACTCTTTTGAAAAGTGCCATGGGAATGCTAATGACCACAAGTGGTCAGGGCCTTGATTTTACATCTCATTTGAAAAACAACACCTCTAACAGTGTTCTTGAGTACCATGCAAAAGCATTCATCCTAAGTGAATCAGAAAGAAAAGTGCATCCCAGCACAGCAGCTAGGTGTCCTTGGAAGTATTCATTTGTTTCCCAGTTAGCCTATATAATCTAAGAGCCCACGGGACATATACATACCCCTTTCACAGCACTGGTCTACAAAGAGAACAGGACACTGCTTGTGTTGGATGTATTTATCAGAAACTCAGACCACGATCACACTATTTTCAAAACAGCAATACCCCTCCCATGACCATTTCATGACTTGACTTCTGTTGACTAAAATCTGAATCACACTGAGTATTTAATCTATGAATGGCTATTAACCAACCAAACAACTTACTATTGTGGTAGTAGTGAGATACTGTATTCTGCATGATTTAAGTACATGAACACATCACTGACTTAAAAGGCATTTTAAAGATCAACACCAGGTAAGCAGCAATAACAGAATACATATGGGCTTTAGCCTACTTCAGATATGAGGATATACAGCATCACTTTACACGTATTTTACTACAGTGAAGCAATGGGGACAGGCTAGCAGCCTGTGCATGGGCAGTCACTAATACTCATCAAAGCTCAGCCAGAACACTTTAATGCAGTTGTGCATTAAATATCTCAGACTAGAAATTATGTCCCTATCTCTTTTTATAGATTTGGAGAGAGGAACTTAGTGCTAATGCACTAAGGTGGCTTACACCTTAAGACCGTTAATTTTAGATCAGTCTTAATTCTTAAAATCAAGTTTAGCAATCTACCCACCCTGAATAGTTTCTGCCTGGCAGAAAATATCACACATTTTCAACAAGCCCCTGTTGCTTTTAGGGTAATTCTTAGACTCTGTCAGCTGAGCGCCAGACCTAACAGCAGGTGCCTCCAGGCACTCAAATGACTGTGGTCCTCCAACAGCTCATGAACTACATCATGCTGGACTGTGTACCACAGCCAGCAGTGGGACCAGGAGGAATCAAATCCTGTACTACTGGAGACAGGAAAAACCACCAAAGCTGACATTTCCAGGCTGACCAGCAAATGTTCAACCAGCTACTCGCTCTGTTCTTGTCTTCCCATGCCACAGCTGTGGGGAAACAATCAATGGACCCAGCAAGCTAGGCAGAGACACTCTGAGCAACAAGATTTTCATGCAACGTTGAGAGAATGAGGGGAATTACTGTCCCTGCATTAGATGCTGCACAGCTGATCCCCTCACGTGAAGCATGGGTGCTCCGAACATGGAAGACTTGACAGAAGGTGGGCTGTGGAAAAGAGCTCCAGAGAGATTAAATACTTCCTCTCAGAACATGGATCAATATTCAAGAACATTACTGAATACAGTTTTCTTGGACCTGGTCTAGACCTCTACCACAGTCCTCGTTTTTAAAATATGACTCAAAAGATTATGGGAGTTTGTCACCTGCATTCAAATGCCATCCATAGGAAGGAATCCCCCCTCTGGCCATAATCCTAAGAAACCTGTAGCAGACTTTCACTTGTGATGGAGTCCAACAGCCCATCCTGCACAGGAGGTCACATCGGATTACCACATGGCCCCATCTGGCTTTAGCATCTGTGAATCAAGGGCTGGATATCGATGTCACTAGTCTAACAAGGGAGAACTAGTTTGTCTCATAGAAATATTGCCAAGATGGTTTCTGTTTCACAAGCATTTCCTTACATAGCAGGAACATGTGCGCATGTGCTGCAGAGAAATTAAGTAATAAATTATGATCAAGGAAAATAAAAGAAGCTGACACAAAACCCACTAAGACCAGATGCACATAACTAGAAATATCAAATTTGTTTGAACAATCTCACAGAAGTGAACCCAACCCAAATCCACCACGCTGATAGCATGAGTAAGAGTAACTGCACGCGGGCGAGCGCAGGACTGCGCACCGGGAGAAAGTGAATCTTGGAGGTTCTACAGGGTGAGGCAAGGTATTATATAGGTCTTTCAGCTACAGAGTTATATATAATGTAGGAATATGCAGCAATGCCTGTTCAGAAGAAACTTAAGATCAGTTACCAGTCTTTGCTTTAGTTAGGTACTGGTTTTGAATACACTTGAGGAAACAGCATTATGTACACAAGATCACATTAGATAGCTTTCACTCAAATGAGATACATGTGACACTACATGAAGCACAGACCAGCAAACCTAATAGTTCATCTCCTTTTTATAAAATCGGAACCAAAATTGTCATTTTTGCCTGACAGTAACCAAGCACAGATTGTCCTTTTTTCAAAGCAAAATCTAGTTAACAGAAACACAAGCGTGTTTGCTCCTGATCTCACTGTTAGAAGCTCAAGTTAATGTTTGTCTGCTTTTCTGGACTTATACAAGTATTAGTTAACCTGTCACCCAGCTAATTTTTACTTATTTATTAATACTAATACTATTAATTATTCCAGATTATTTGCTTGTGCCCTTAAGAGCAATTTATCTTAATGTTAAACATTTTCTCCTATTTCCTTTCCACCACTGCCTTCTTTGTAAAAGAGCTGCTGAATCTTCACTGCACTCAGTGTCCACAGCATTATAAAAATCCCCAACAAATTTACAAAATCCAAGCCTTCTCTTGCTTGTTGTTTTACTCAGCTTACTATCCTCTCATTGTTTTACTTTAATTGCTTGATACCGTCCCCATTTTCCTCAGTTCATAATTTCCCTGAAGGTCAGAAACAATACATCAGGAAATACCACCTGCTATTCAGGGATATCTCAGGAAATTTGCATTTCCACTTTGTAAAGTGTTATTATTTTGGACTGACAACGTACATTTGTTTCATTATCCCGAAGTGTTGGGATCCCTGAAAGCTAGAAAGAGAGAGGATGGGTGCCCTGGCTGGCCTTCTGCTAGCATTTCGTGGTCATTAACAATCAAGAGTGAGAAGACAAACAACTTGCTGAAAGATGTGCGTGCTTCACACGCAGCTCTCCCCGTCACTTCCACAGGAGTATGGGAGTGATTCAGCCTCCTCGCTGGTCTCCCCCTGCTCGGCCAGCCCTCCCCTGCAGCTCGGTTGCTGCCTGAGCGCATTCTTCCACCCTCTGCAAACAGCATGGAGGAATGAGGTGGTGGGTGCAGCCAGAGGATTTACTCCCCAGCAGGAATACAGGAGGCTTGAGTGGGGTTTCTGCAAGGAGTTGGATGTCTTCCTTCTAGCCCTTTATTTGCTGGATGTGAGAACGTGGCATTTTGAGACCACTGGCAGGGGAAGGAAAGCTGCCCCCAGTTAGGTGCTCGCAAGCCTTGCAACCTTCACAAGAGCTGTAGCAAACATCCCCAAAACAAACTTCAGCCCTTCGGCATTTTTTCTCCAGAGGGGCACTTTTGAGGTGGCCATCAATACAAACGCCAGCAATTCTATTCCCTTAATGTTCTCAGCACAACCATGAGGGGCCAGGGAGGAAGGAGGAGACCTGTTAGAGGGAAAGCTGCAGTCCTGCACGTTTCTGATGCATTTTCTACACAACATGGAGTACTCTAAGCTTTAGTAGCCTTCTTCCCAGCTCTTCAAACCCAAACTTATCTTTGGCTGTTTTGTTTTCTTCTCCCAAGCTGGTGGGGAAGAGCCATGCCCCGCAGTGCAGAGCGGAGTACCTGCTTGGAGCGGCCGCGGCTGGGGCCACGAGTGGCGAGGCTGCACATCACATCCCCTCACGCACGCGTCGGGAAGCGTGTGCTGCGTGAAATGTCGGGGGGAGAGGGGTGTTCACAACCACCTACTGCTTCTCCTGCCGAGTCTGCCCTGTGGCCCAGAAACACGGCCAATGACAGACATGAGGCAACCGGACTGAAGGTATAAATGTGCTTAAAAATGGCTTTATTTGCAGAGGTCTGTCCAAATCCAGCTCCATGGCTCAGGAGGAAGCGTGACTGTGGGAACTTCCTTGCACAGTTTCTTCTTGGCTGACCGAACACATCCCAGAGATTTCACTTCTGGGAGGAATGCCTTGAAGCGATTTTTTTTTTATGATGCGGGTGTTTCAAGACATATCTCTATTTCAAGCAACAGCGCTGGAGACTGCTGAGAGAGGGCAGCGAGCCTTCCTGGCTGAATTAAAGGAAACTTTCGTTTTGGCTGGCTGCACGCAAGGGCACGAGTGAGGCGGCAACGGAGGAGCGTGCTCGGGGACAGCTTCCCTGAGCCACCCTCCAGCCCCGCCGACGCTGGGGAGCTGCACTGTCACCGTCACCGCCAGAGCCAAGCCAGCTTGCTGCCGGGGAACTCCACATTATGCAGAGCCAGGGGTGACGCAGGCTCCTCTGCCTCAGTGCAGGGGCAAGGCTGAAAGCTGCCGCCGCTGCCAGCAGGCGCGAGCTGCAGATGCGGCACTGGCACAAGCAGCTCCAAAGCTGCCCAAAGTTGAATTGAGCTTGGTTTGCTCCTCTCGCCCAAGAAGAGGAAATGCGAAGAGGTATAAAGTCACCATGCCCTTTCCCAGACAGGAGGGCTACTGCAAACTAGCTGAGAACTTGCCCCGCCTCGGGGGAGTCCTGCCCAGCTGTTTGATTAGCAGTTGGTGGGTGTCGATGGTGAGTTCTTGCTTGGCAGAGAGCTTCGAGTTGGCACTGACTCAGAGGCTGTTTGCACAAGGGCTGTCTTTTAAAAAAACTTCAGACTGATAAAACTAATGACTGTGTTGAGAGGTGCTCATAAAACACTGAGTCACCCTTTATATGATTAAGGAAGCCGTCACTGATCTTTCAAGGTGGCCTGAATGGGTTATTCCCCTCCACACATTGCTGAATTCAGAAATATCAATCTGCATGACACTTTGGATGACCTAGGCTGACAGTCAGAGAGTTCAAAAGGTGAGGAACACCTCTCAACAGGAATAAACAGTGACGCACATTTGGAAATAACCCTTGAAATTACGAATAGCTGTTTAGTACCCTCTCCTGCCTGGAAGCTTTTGTGCTACTAAACAGTTACCTAGGAGGTATGGCAAGAAATTACTGTAAACCAGCCCCAGCTGTCTTAAAGGCTGATTTAAAAATCAGGAGGAGAAATGCCAATGTTTAATATTCAAACAAAAAAATGTTTCATTTTTAAACATTTATGTTCCTTTTATGATTGTTAAATCAGTATTAATACAGAATGTAAACCATTTTACAGCCTCCACACAGGACTTTCCTGTTGCTCCCTTCCCAAGAAGTCTGTTTTTTAGGCAGATGAGCACTACCAGTGTGAGGTTCAGAAATGCTGGTCTTAGTAACTTCAGAGAGAGGCCTGTTGCCCTTCTTCAGACACATTGTCTAATGACTTCAGTGAGAGTTCTGCCTAGAGTAAAAATACTGAGTTTTGGCCCATTACCTTCAAATAAACAGAACAGTTTATTTGTGGTTTGAGGTGCTTCCTCTTGTCTGAACTTTCAGTTTTCCAGGCTAAGCCAAAGAGGTACAAAGGGGGTTTCCTGCAATCCCCTGAGTCGTACATGCACTCAAAAGGGCTCCCAAATTTCTCTCTTGAGTTTTGTGACCTGAGTTTGCAACTGCAACCCCTGCCTTCACTGAGCAGAAGCAGCAGGTAGAGATGGGATGTCTTGACAATGAGCTTTCACTGAGTTGAAAAATAATCCTTCTTCAATGCTGGCTTCCAAAGACAAAAACCTTTCTGTAACATTCTTTAGTCTTCATCCTCTCTGGAAACCATATAAGCTAAGACATGGTGTGTTTCTAAAAATCTCTTACAACCTCTAGATGAAAACCAGGACAGTACAGAAAAGCAGAAGTAGAAACAATAGCCAACAGCCATGCTTCTACCATTTATTTCCCCTTGCTCCAACAAGACCATCCAAAAAGCAGCCAGTCAATACTCATGAGCAAACCTCACACCAGTCCACTGCGTCCTGCTAACGTCACGCAGCTGCTGCCCCCGTCCATGCACGTCCTCATGCGTTTGAACCGACTCCATTCATTCATTTGGGAGAAGGTGCTGCAGTTCTCCCCCCCCTGCCCGTTTCCTTTCCAGAGAGCACCCCAGCGCTGAGGGCTGCAAAGCCCCCCGGCTCCCTTCCTCAGCGTCACCCCTGCCGTGGTCTGGGGAGGAAGTGGTTCTGACATGTATTTTACTGATGTTTTAAAGCATATGGTCTGAATGCTCTGAATGCCGTGGAAGATTACTGTCACATGTACTAACCCAGTGCCTATCTGTTGACATAGTATCACCTTTCATAAATCGCTGGATACCATTTTCCCATCAGCATTGCTCTAAACACAGGAATTATAGGCAGGACACAGATCCAAACAACCCTTATATGCTTAATAAAATAAATAACAGTCAGCCCCTTAAACATATCTCCTTTAAAGGAATTTTCCTTATTTTAGATCAAACACATCCTTGGGAATCCATGCTAATTTGTACTTTCCAGTGCCATAAATAACTAACACAAAGGAAAAAAAAAAAAAAAAACCAGCACATTCAAAATCAACCAGATCTATATTTTTAAATTCTAAAATATACGCTCATGTCATGCTTTGGGTACTGGCACAATTTCTGAATGAATGCAAACAAAGCAAGATCTGCTTGAATGCATCAGACCCCCTAATGCATACTTAGCATAGCTCCAGGTCAATGGAGCCAGACCAATTTACACCAGTTCAACAGTTGGTCTGCAAGGTTCACATGAGCTTGGTATCTCTGTAAGTACCTCCTCCCTTCCCTCCTCCTCAAGCCCGTGAATGGGTTAATGCCGCGTATCCCAGTACACCTCTGAACTCTTTGGATTTGGTTCAGGTCACGTGAAAGCAGGCTGGAAAACTCACAGGCACCTCTGCCACCTCCCCCTGCTCCACACACACTCCCCGACACTGATGGAGAGATAACAGCAGGTTTTCATTGGAACACGGGTTACTGATATGCTAGTTCAGCGTGGACTACAAAATATTACATTTTGGGGTTTTCCATGAAGACAACATCTTTTGAAGTGAGAGAGTACTTTCAGCTCAAAATCTCATTTTCACCTGAAACCCAATTTTCTGATGAAAATATTTCAACAGAAATAGCCTTGTCAGTAGCTAACAAAGCTTTACATTCCGCTATAACAGTGCACCTCTGTGTGCCTCTGCTTCTGAAACCTGTATCATTTTCAATCCCTACACATTTTGGTGTTCACTGTGGCCTGCAGGTCCACGGATGGAGACTTCACTGACTGAGAACTCCCCAACTGCCCTGCTTTTACCCTCTCGTCACATCTCCTCGAAGAGGAGGTCAGCACTTACGAAACCATTGGATTTGACTGCTCCAGGTATACAGGGATGTGTTTGAGAGCCAAACGTAAGCCATTTGGGGATGCACCAGACAAAATCAACACCTGGCAGCTGGTGATCAGCCAGGTTTCACTCCAGTGGTGCAGTACTGGTAAGAACTACTCCGTGTCATGTGAGGAGATGCACTCTGCTGTGAAGATCTCTAAGAGAAACCCAACTGCAGAGCCCCTCAGAGCAACCCAGTCACTCAGTATAGCAGAGTACTGAAATCTCTCTGGCTTGCAGAACCATTTCAAGTTTGTATGAAGCCCCTATTGCTACAGTACTAGACAATTTCCCATACACTAAAAAATACACACAAATAATGACATTTCCCCCCTTCCCATTGGCTTATAGCAACAGCTTAACTACCACATTGATGTTTTCTCATGTCACAAGTGTCTGTGGAGGGTGTTCTCATGAGTACACACCGAATTCCAGCACACCTGAGCTGCCACGCTAATGTACCAGAAAACAATCTCTGCCACCTAATCTTCTAAGATCTCCTTTGGTCACCTCATGTTTCCAAAGTCTCCGAGGAACATACGTTTGCTCTCTAATCCTTCCATCACATCTGCATGAGCCTCTGTCACATCTGACACAATAGTGGTCTGGGAAGTGAAATGTTAATCTGGCAGCCTATGCTTAACATAGGGACTTACAGAAAAAAAACACTACCAAACCTCCAGAAAGTGACATGCATGTCGCCTCATGTCAGTGTAGACCACAGGGCCATTAACCCCTTCCCTGCGGGCTGCCTCAGCTGCCAGCACTCCTTGCAGGACCAACGGTGGGGCAGCCAGGCCTGGAGCTCCAGCAGCCCAGCCCAGCGCAGGCTTTGCCTTGCGGGCGTGATTATGGTGCTGGTCACTGACACCACTTCAGTACAGTGAGAAGCTACACAGATTCCAGCATAGAAGTTTAAAACCTGAATAAAGATACAGCGTATGTCACACAAACCAGCGAGTTTCTTGGTGCAAAATGTGAGGGTGGTGTCCCAGTCCTGCTGCAGCAGCCGTTTGCTCCAAAGGCAAGGATGCTGCGACTGCTGCTTGTCAGAGCTCTCGTTAGCAGTCACAAACCAAGGGCAAGCAACCAAGCTTAAGACTCTTGTTTCTCTGGATCAGCACTTCAGCACATGGCCATTTGCTGCAATCATGGGGCTAGTACCTTCTCCAGGCAGCTTCCATAGTAATGATAATACAGTAACGATGTAAGACAGATGAGGGATTATCAGGTGACTTTGATTTCCAGGAGCTGGGAGCAGAGGGCGGGTGAATTGCCCTTCTCCAGCACACCAGCCTGCAGACACAAAAAGTCTGGGCACCGGTACATCGCTGCACTCCCAGGGTTTAGACCATATCACCTCTGCAGTCCCCAAACTGTGGGATCATCATCCTGCTTGTGGGTCATTTATTTACATCCAATTTTCAAAAGTAGCTATAGAAGCTAAAGGAGAATGGAGAGAAATGAAGAAGTGAATTAGTGGCATTTGACATCTACATCTACACCTACATCCTTGTGTTTCAAGGCATCCAACAACCATTAAAGGCCCATAAACCAGACTGAGTCTTCCCTCACAAGCTTCCTTTGTTAATAACTGTCTATTAGGAGACTGTTTGTATTCTCTTCTGGTGTTGACTACTATATACAGGACATCAAATTAGAGAATCCATGATCTAATCCTGTATTTACATGTATTTTTTCTAAAAGGAGACATCTTCATGGTACTTGCAGAGCATACTAACCCCTATTCCCTCACTGCTAACCTGAAAACAGAATCCCATTGCTGAAGAGATGGAGAATTATGCCATATTTTCACATGTGGGTAGCCAGTTAAATTGTACGCAAAATCTTTTTACTGTCTGGTTCCTTAATTTTGTTATATATAAAAACAGTAAAGAAAATTATTACCTATAAAATGTTTGTTTCTGTTTTAGTGAAAGAAATGTAAAGTATGTCCAAATGCAGCCAAAGTCCTATTTTCGTCTTATTCTAACTAAACCATGGCCAAACCAATTTCCTTCAAATTTTAAGTAAAAGAGAAATGTTCTTGGATCTCCGCTGAGAACTTGCGCACTACATTTCATTCTGGAGAGAATTTTTATGGCTGTGTTATTACTAATAAACAAAGTTTATAATGGAAACATTGACAGGACCTCCACTGAAACGATACCAGCAAAGACTGCTGTAATAAATTCAATTAACATCTAATAGAAACTCTGATCTCATCACATGCCAACTAACATTATGCTTGGAATAAAATAAAACTAGCGTGGACTGGCTGCTGTCACTTCTTGAAGACTGCCATCCTCAAATTCCTCCCACAGAGTAGGAGGTTTTATAAACTGACGCACCTTCTTCAAATTAACAGAAGCTACTGATGCTAGAACAGATTCCCTCTTCATCTGACCAGATTACACTCTTTTAAACCCAGAATATCACTGCTGGCTACACAAGCCCTCAGCCTTCTTAGTAAGGTTATGACTACAGCTGACTTTGGCTCAGTAGTTGTTGAAAAGATTAAACAGAAATTAGCAGTTCCTGTACAACAAAATATTTGGATATTAACCAGAGTTAAAAATCAAGCCTCAGTTTGCTTCCTGCCTGTCGGACATGCTACACTGAACATCCTTTTTAAATTCCACAGGTAATAAAACTTGCACTAAATGAAGCTGGTCTCAGCACAAGTCTGTACTGATGCCAGGCACAGAAACCTTTCATGTGTGCTGCTTTGCAAGCATGGAGGCTGCAAGGCATAGGGGTTCATGAAAAGACGCTGCCTTACAGGTTTGCTGATAACTTGATAGAGCTGATAATGCAATTATTGCTTGCTGGGAGATGACAAGTTAAATTGATTTTCGCAGTAGAGGCAGAGTAATGCCAGAAATGAGCAGAAAAAACAAGGCCAGTACAACTCACAGGATGTGAACTTCTGTTTCCTGGACGAGTAAATAAAACAAATCCTTTTTGAAAGGATGTGCCTGTAACCCGGACTTGATATGGTGGAGGTGCGGTCAAAATAATTACAGTGGAATTCAGGTGGGGCTCGGATGCGTGCAAATATGGCAACAAAAAGCCTCGTGCCACATGATAATTAGATATGTAATATAAGGAGCCTAATCATCTGTTCCCGATGAGACAGTCTCCAAGGAGGGAACTGGGCAGCAGAGAGGGGAAGGGAGAGCCAGCTCTGAACCTGAGGACAGGCATCCTTCTCCTGCAGGAGGACGGCACCGCTGCTGCTCTCCCGGCTCTGCCACTGGCGTGTGTTGTGGCACGGCTTCCCACCTCCTTCAGACAAAAGTGGTCAGGCTTGCTCGGATCAACCATTTAAACCGACTGAACTAATCTGTCTGATTTTGCTTGGAGCAGATTAGGAAGCGCTCAGAGGCAGCGCTCGGCCGCAGCTGGGCGAGGTCAGTAACCCCTGGCTGGGAGGCTGCGACCAGCAGCCGAGGGCAGTGACCTCTTCCACCAGCACAGCTGGATCTCAAAGGGGACATCTTCCTACAGCTTAACTACGTGCAGTCCTCCACTGGCAACGGGCAGCCAGGACTTGTCCTCTTCCCTCCACCAACCTCACCCAGTTTGTACCACCCAGGCAACCAGTCCCTCCTGGCCATCACGCAGCTCTGGAAAGGATGAAGTTTTGCTTTCAGATCATTTTTACCGCTACAGCAATGTGAACAGTCTTCATGGGAACAGCAAACTGAGCAAAACACAGAACTGAGGCACAGTGTATGGGCTGTAGTGATTAATAAATTCCCAAACGCCCCCAGCAGACACCAATAAGACCAGAAGGTGCCACTGCTGTCACCTAGTCTGACCTCCTGCACAGCACAAGTCAGAGTTTTGCCCAGCAATTCTTGCATCAACATCGTAATTTCTGGTTGAAGTATCGCATATCTTTTAGAAAAACAGCCAACTGTGATTTAAAGACTGCAAGTCTTGAAGAAGACTTCACCACATCCCCCTAAGCAAGCTGTTTCCATGACCAGTTGCCTTCATTTTCTGAAATGTGTACCTCGTGCATGTGGGAGCTGAAAACACAAAGGATGAATGAACCAAGTTCTGGTGCTCTGGCATGAGAGAAGAATCAACCTCGCATCAGTTTTACGAGGTTATTACGACTCTACATAAGAGACTGTACTATCTTTCTGGAAGATCTCATGCAGAATTTAGCACAAGAAGCGCTGAACATTTTCCCCACTTTGTGAGAACTTTTCAAACTGTGTTTCCTTCTGAAGACTAAAACAGACTTGACAAATTGCCTAATTTTTGCACAAGGTACATCATCTACAACAGCCAGCACAACAGTAGTGGTACCACAGCTCTTTTCTGGCCGGCCCCTAGGCTGGCGTGCTTGCCAAACAGCTGAGGCTGAAAAGTCAGCTCCTGAAATTAAAAGAGACCATGGTGCTAGCAATCAAAGGGCACATTTTTCTTTCCAGCTACAGCTCTGGTTCCTCCATATGAACTAAGACAGAGGATGTGCCGCTGACATGCAACCAAAGGGGAGCAACTTTGCCTTGCAATCTGACAAAGGGTCAGAGAACTGGAAGCTGTTTGACCCAGCAGCTGGTATTTCAAGGACTGAGGAAGAAAAGCTAATTAAAACCCCTTTAAAAATAAAACTATCAAAAAAGGTTCATGAAACAAAAACACCAACACAGTGAATCAACTGAAATTTCTCATTTCAGATACTGATACTCTGTTCTGATCACTCATGTTTGTTTTAATCATACTGATTCATATTTCAAACAGAAAAGCAGACCTTTTTATTTAGAAAATTACGAAACAGGACATGTAACTTTTTTTTTTTTGTTTTAAATGAAATGGGAAATTCATTGAAACAGACCTTTCCTCTTAGGAATCTCTGATTAAAAAATTTAGTGTTTCTGGATGAAAAAAAATAATCCTCCAAAAATTCCAAACCAGTTCCAGTAAACTCTTACCCAAGCTGACACCCATGCCAGCGCATCTCAAATTTTGCTGCAGTTGTAATCGCAGCCCTGTGTGTAACACAGAAAGGATGCATCTCCTCACACTCAGTTGGTATTGCTCATGAGCTACACCTCTGAAGCAGAGAGGAAAAGGAGAGCCGCTGCTGTGAACTCACAGCAGTGGTGGGACACGACTGCTTGCAGCCCATCTGCACAGCAGCCACAGGCAGGAGGGAAGCAACGGGCAGTAAGGGACGTCTTTTTGGGGGGAAGTCAGTGTTGCGTGTCTTTTGTTTTCTTAACTCGGAATAAAGTCCAAAACAAGCACTTATGAATGCTTCCCTTGAAAAAGATGTCAACCCATTAGCACCACTGGGATCTAAGGAGACAATTGTCATCGTACTCCTTCTATAATGCCAGAACTGTTTCCCCCATGTAAATCTTACCTTCCACCCTGAGTACGTATGCTCCTTAAAGTTTTTCTTCACCTGGAGGAATTACCCAAAGGGTATGGCTATGGAGAAGACCCTCAGCAGACCCTCATTTGCTAGTTCATTCCATCCAGCAGAGGCAGAGGTCCAATGTCTTTTTTCAGTGAGCTGGAAGAGGCCAACTGGCACATGGAGGCACAGTCTTCCTCCTCCTCATGCCAATATTTCCTATGTTTGATGGGAAGGGCATCATTTTACTTGAGTCACCAGTTTTCAAATGGTTATTCTTACCCTTTTTCAGTCAAATACACAGGAAATAGATCTGCAGAAAACATGAGCTTGTGGCTGTAGACTGACCTCTGGGGTGACCCCTTCATGACTCTAGTCTCCAAGTGAACATTAGAAGGACTTCACCTTCAATCGCTGTTGAATGTGACCTCATGAGTATATTTGCCTGCATCAGTTCAGCTGCAGGCCTATGTTTTAAAGTTCAGCACTATAAAAAAACAGATTATTAGACACAATCAAGAATTAGACCTCAAAGACCTTTAGTCTGTCACATGTAATTAACATACTGAATCACAATTAAACCATGACTGGCATTTTATAGCACTAGTTCTTTGAGGACAGCAAAGCTCATTTTCACCAACAGTCTTAAAGAAAAAGATTTCATTATTTAAAGGTACCTCTAATTTTTATACCATTCAAGATATTCTCGGGAGGTATGAAACACATAATTTTGAACATGAAGTTGGTTTCACATTATTTCATTATCCCTGCGGTATTTTTGGCAATGAGTGTTTTAGAAGGTGAATTTAAAAAGAGAACAAATACAAAATAAAGTTGTCAGTGCAGTGCATTGATTGGAATTATGACTACACATCCTTTAATCATGCGTCCCACTCAAACCATGCAACTCTCAGTCCACATGGCCCAGGGCTGAATCTCCCACCGTGGGCATTAAATGCTGTAATATGTTTAATTAATTAACTAAAATGAATGAAGGTCCTTGGTCACCACAGTGATTGGTGCCAAGTAAGTGTTTACAGTTATAGCAACTGTTAATAAAACATTGTGCACTCCAGGTTTGGAAGCTGATACAGAAGAGCTGAGGGGCTCTGGGGCCTTGAAGTCATTCATATCTTGTGTCTCCTTGCAGTTAAGAAGACTGAATTTTTTTCAAGCCAGTGCCTTGACTCCTTTCCATACTCTCTCAACCCTCTGTAGTTGCCAAATTTCCACAAGCGCATGCTATCAGCTGTAGTCAGATAGACAGATGGACGGATGAAGGAAGGAAGGAAGATTTGGGGAGTTTTCCCCAAAAGAGCTATAACTAGGCCAAATTACAGTAGATCTCTTATGTTTTCCTCCAACCTAAACAATTCCACCAGGTGCTTAAGGTTAAGGCTCTTATCTGAAGAGATAGAAGGGTTCTCTAGGGTACCAAAAAAAGGACTTATGGACTGCAATGCCTTCATGTGTAGCCTGATGATCTACTGTTTATGCGTCTAAGAAGAGCTCTCTAACATACTTGTAGTACACCCAGTTTTTCCCCTAACACTTTACAAACACAGTGTTGTTCAGCAGGATGGAAGAGTGAGAAGTCACGTGCAGCACACGGAAGGCAACGTGCTCCTTTCCCTTCTGTCCAATTCCTCCCTCTCTTAATTCTGGAGAGAAAAATTCCAGAAAAAAATTCTTTTTATGGAAAAAAATCGGCTGGCTTTAGGAAATTCTGAAACAAAACCAGCTGGTTTATGTTTACTTAACTGATTCATTATCACCTTCAAATATAGACGATTTAACAAATTAAGTGGTGAATGTGAAAAGGAATTGGTTTGAAACTGCTGGTTGGAAATGTAGTGTTCTTCAAATTCGGAATTTTAAAATGCAAGGGTTTTTTTAAGGAAAATCTTGTGATTTTTGGGTTTTTTTCAAAAGGAACTGTACTGCTCATCCAAACCATTGGTGTGATGTTTCATCAGAAGGCATGTGAGATGTTTAAATGAAAGGAATGTTGGTAGAAAGAGCATTGTATTGTTTACATTTTATCAGGTCCCATCACTGCCCAAAGACGAGCAGGAACAAATTCAAAGAAAAGATGCAGTTCTGTCTTATCTTTGGTTGCTGAGCTTATTTGTATAAATACAACTACTTTTGTGTTATGTCTGTGAGTTCAGAATATTGCTCTTCACAACATATCCATTACTAGGACAGTATAGCACTTTTTCAAAAGTTCCTAGAGAAAAAAAAAAAAAAAACAAACCCAGTTTGATACCAAGGTGAGTCCTTCCTTTGCTTCTTTTCCTTTCTCTCCTCATGTGAACGCCAGTTATTGATGGGAGTGAAACCCACTGATGGGAATGAAACCCATGGGAGGGAAGACAGGAATCCTGATCCATGGA
Source organism: Tyto alba (assembly GCF_018691265.1). Taxonomy (NCBI): domain Eukaryota; kingdom Metazoa; phylum Chordata; class Aves; order Strigiformes; family Tytonidae; genus Tyto; species Tyto alba. The sequence continues at coordinate 52,664,736 of NW_024881282.1, forward strand.
TGTCTCTGCTCTCATGGTGTATAACACTCTTGGAAGAACTGCCGAGCTGCTGAAGGTGGGCAATTTGTACGGGTTTACTGCATCTCCCGGGGCTGAGCACGAGCAATGAGCTAGCCCACCGACTCCTGAGGTGAGCAAAGCTGGCAAGATCTGCCACTGAAAATGGTCCCAGAGACAAAAAAGAATGTATGTTTGTAAAAGCAAGGGAAGGATGGGGAAAAAACGAAAGAAAAATGGAGAAGGAAGGGAAACAGAGAGAGAATTAAGGGAGAAAGAACCACACTGCCCTACAAGAGCAGCTTTGTGATTCCTCCAGTAATGTTACTCTGTTTTGTTTATCATGAAAAGATCCCATTAATGCTTCAGCCCCATCAAACAGCAGACCAAGTTCATGAATGGCACCTATCAGAGCCCAGGGTAAATCCAATGATTAGAGGGAATTTGCCAAAGGGCCTTTGTAGCTGAGAAAAATGCCTACTCCAGAGAGGAATGCAGAAAATTCTTGGGAGGACAGGCCCTCCTTTGTTGGCAGTCCAGTGGTATTCTGGAGCAAATAAAGGCACACAAAAAATGGGATCTTAGATGCAATGAACATTTGAAGAAAACGTTCAAAGACCTCCTTGAAACATTCACACCTCCCCCCCTTTCCCAACTGTACTAATTCTGTTTAGGATGACCGAATGGGCTATACTCAAAACACTACTATTTTAGGATTACATAATAGAAATGTCTCCCCGCTGCAACAGCTTTACTTACTTAGTTTTTTCTACTGCTTTTCCCCCAGTTAAAACTTTTGTTGACACAAGCTTTTAGGGGCCAAATTGTCAGCCAGTGCAAATTGCTACAGATCCACTGAAATAAAAAGATCTCCTCTGGCTTACAACGGTATAGAATCTGACCTCAGATTTAGTCTGTAAAATAGAAGAAATGCACCCAAACACCAGAACAGACCTATAGCCAGTGGAGAAGGGACATTGACGCCCCATTTCTGATTCACCCCTCCTTGTTAATGTCTGTGTCAAATGAATATGCATCACCTATGAGCTATGCAGCGGCAGCTAAGACTGTGCTGCAGAACGAAAGATTCGCCTGGATAGATTTGTTTTGAGAGCATAAACACATCCAGGCAGAAGTTAAATTCACAAGATCAGACGAGACAAGCTGTCACTTAGCAACTGAAAGGGACACCACGACATGTGGGTGTTGATTCATTTCAGACTCACACAGTGGATGCTCTTTTACTTCTTCTAAGTTAAGAACTTGTTCATAAGAAACACATTTAAACTAGCAAAATTATATGGAGACCCAAAGAACTCAGCCAAATATCAGCAAAATTACATTAAATCTGAAAACTGTTCTGTAATGTTTGTCCGTATTTGCTTACCATGACCTTGTCAAGTATATTACATCAATCTCAATGTATTTAAAATAGGTTTTGTATTAAAATAGCCCCAAACCATACTAAATGTACGGAGGCGATGTTCTGTCTGCCACAGGCAAGGCTCTAATCTCACTTACATTAATGTAAATCCAGCATATTTCCAACAATTTTATCGAACACCAGCAAAAGTGAGATCAGAATTTGGCCCTATGCCTTCTTCCCTCTGTTTTCCTCCAGAGAAAACAAAACCATTTTTTGTTATTTCTTTGGTGTGAAAAATCAGATACAGATTTTATGGCTGATTTAGAAGATTTTATCTGCTTCTGAAATCTTGAATTGCATAAACTGCATGTAATCCTCACATAAACACATTCAACAGACATGATTTCCTCTTTCCCTCCTCACTTCCTATGCTCTGAACAATCTTAATGCCTTTTTTTCTTCACAATGTGCATTTAAACACAATATGCTTCCTCATAAACATTGTTAATGACTTTTATTTTATGTCTCACATTAAAGAATTTGCTGTGATGATGAAGGAGCGAAGGAACAATTATGCAGTTGGAAGCGGGCTCTGTAAGCATCTATGGGTGTATGCTGCGTCTGTGTGTGTGCATCTGAAACCTAATATTATTTGCAACTTCGGAGACTAACAATCTAGTGTTTCTCAAAATGGATGTGAATTGTTTGCAAGGGTGTTTCCTTTATTGCTCTGCAACCGCTCTTCATTTTACTACCTGTTTTAAATGATCTTTTACTGGTCCAAGAGGATTTATGTTCATACAGCAGTGCAGGGGCAGCAAAGGGATAAGGAGCTGGGTAGACAAATAAAGCTGGGCTGTGCAGAGCACCACTGCATTTTGCAGTGGGGTGTAAAAAAAAAAGCAGTAATATCAAAAGAGCTGTTTTCCTCTGCTTTTTAAGGAACAAAAGGAACTGAGGCTTAGCCTAGTTTTTCCCGAATTTTCTCCCAAATATTCCCAAGCAAGCTGGTTCGGGGATGCTCTAGCTTCCTGCAGCGTCAGTGGGAGCGCTGCCGTTGTAACTGACTGCAAAACTTGGGGCAGTATCTCTTTCTCCAGTAGAAAAGGCAGAGCTGGAGTCTCTCACCCTCATTCACGTTGGCTTGTTTTCTTCAATGGGATTCCTCTGAGAATGACATACCGAACTGCTGTCGCAGGTGAGATGCCCTGAGAATGGGGCCTTGAGAGAAAAAAAAACGGCATTAAGGCAGACAGGCTGGAAGGGCTGTGGAACTCACACACCCCCGGGCCCACATTCAGTGTGGACAATGAGTGAAACAACAGATCTCAAGATACGTAATTCCTCCAGTAAAGGTATAAAACACCTACAGTGCCACTTAAATACAATGGAAAGTGCAGATATTCAGCACCTTTCAAGGTTAGACTATCAAAGCACAGTTAGCTATAGCAAAAAATAAACATGCTGAGAGATAGTAATTAAATTTCCTCCAAATATGGCACATGTTTCCCCAGCATAGTTCTTTAATTGCTGTCAGCTGTGTAAATCCTAGGAGCATCTTCTGCAAAATAAGTATCAACTTAGAAAACTGGTCATCGGAGAAGTATGCAAAGCCTGCAGAACACACGCGCACACGTGTGCGCACCAACCTTCTCCTGCAGCCTTGATTTATTGAGCCCCTGCCTGACAGATGGCTAACATTTTAAAACAGGCTCCTAAAACTACAGATCTGTTTGTTTGTTTGCTTGTTTTCCACCAAACAGACCGTAACAACTCTAGCCATAATCCATTAAAATCCAGGCTAGCAGAGTAAATAACTGTCACTGGAAGCCTGACTTGTCAAGCTGCCACGGAGCAGTGTGAAGCCCTGGGCTCTTCCTCCCAAGCCAGGGTTACATCATCTCACACATGCTCCTTTTACTAGCCGGTGTTTTGAGCTCCCTTCAAAAAGGTCCATGAACAACACACTGATTTACTCGCGGCTCTGCACCGTCAGGGTCCCTCCCCAGGGAGAAGTTCCTGCTCTACCACAGACTTCCTCTGTGTCTTTGGGAAGACGCATACACCCAGGCATTTAAAGATATTTTAGGAACCTAAAGGCACATGACAGATGTTTGCAATAATATGTCAGACCAAAAAAACCTGTGTTAATCCAGCAGCAGACACCTTGGCGATTCAGACACCCCGGCTGAGCCAGCAGCACAACCTCCTGCACTGCGGGGTGACACAGAGGCTCAAGGCAGGAACGGCATGAAACCACCCTGCATGAGGTGGTCGATGGGTGAATCATGGCAGACACAGACAGTAACACCCTGGTGATTTCTGCTCTAAAGGGAAAAATAAAGACTGGCTATTTAAAGAGGGGATTCAGTTCAGATGATTTTGAATTCTCCTTTCAATCAAAGGCAGAGTTATTTACCACTGCAAACAAACATTAAGTCCTAAGCCATTAAATCCTGTAGTGAAACAAGGATTGAAGCAAGAAATAACTGACTGGCCTAGATTCAGAAGCTGGTACAGATGAAAAGAGAAGTGGAAAGGCAGCTTGGAGGCATTTCTGCACCCCATGAATTCTGGGGCTGGTTCAGTTTCTTTGATAGTCTCTTCCAAGGAGCTAGGTACTGCTCGTGTCCATGGGAGACCTGCTTTTCCTCCAGTGTCTCAGCAAAGTGATCAGATCACACAACATCAAGCTAAATAAAATGGCTGTTTGTCCAACAAACATAAGAAGAACATTTACAGAGGACAGAGAAAGGATCAGTGTGTCACTGCCTCCTTCTGGTTCCCAATTCACACTGAGAAGGAATTATTCCAAATAAAACAGTGGTGCCAAATCAGTATGAGACAAGAAAGAGGACCATGGTTTATTATAGAAGCTTCATGATGGGGTTCTTCAAAGCCCCAAAACACTGGCACCAGAAACCTCCGAAGCCCTCACTGTAAGCATCACATTTTTCCTCCTCTGCTGTCACAACGTACTAGGGAGAGATGCAGAGGGAAAGGAGGATGGGATGAAGAAGCATCTGGCCCTAGAATACTCAGAGCTAAACTTGACATTTGCTTGTCTTTCGGAGCCGTGGCCGGTGTTTGCACCCAGGCTCGGCCACCCAGCCCCAGCACGGGAGGCAAGAGGAAGCAGCCACCATCAAGGTCAGACAGAGGATGTGGAGATTACCCCTCCGAGCAGCCCCAGAGTTCATCAGGATATGAATGTGTCTGTGCAGGAGTAGGCACTGCTTCCAAAATGAAATCTGGAAAGTGTTAATTTATCATGTCTAAGCCCCAGGCCTGAAATAACAGTTACCAGCATTTGTGTTTTTGTATACACTTTGAAACTTCTGGGTAGCTGAAACTGGCTGGGTTTTTTCAAGAATTAAAGCACTTCTGACCTTCTTTTCAAATGCCCTCTGTAAACATAATGAGATATATAGGCACACACCTACTGGTTTTCTGTAGGGGCAAAAATGCAAACTTAACATGAAGTGAACTGGTGAAGAGAGGGCAGAGGTAGCTCCAAACACAAAAGGTCCTGCTCTATTTCTTAAAGGTTCTCCTGTACTAACAGCAATTAGAAAGTTCAACTGTAATTTCACCCCTCACTCATGCAGGACCTTGTCTCACCTTCAGCAGGAAACAAGGACTGAGTTAGGAGAGCCCGAATATAATAGAAGTCTGTGGCTGTGGTGCACTGCTGCCATCAATATAAATCTGTCATAAACACACTCAGCGAGGAAGAGGAACTTCCATACACTGTGGCCTCTACGTTTTTGGATGTAGATGCAGATTTATGGTGCATGGGATGCAATAAGACCTTGAGCCAACATGGGCCTTGCGAAGTGCGTGGGGCTGTGCAGACAGGGGCTCCTCGACTGAACTGCACTTCCACAACTGTGTTTGTAACCACCTCCTGACAGACAAGGGAACTGGGTCAAAATAAGGCTAAGGAGAGGCTCTTTTTATCAGTGGATTTTCACAGCAAGGTGGCCTTCACAAGTAAACTCAGAATTTTTAACTGGGAATGAAATTGATTTGTTCCATGGTCTTCAAACTGCCACCCTGCACTTCCATGTGTATTAAATGACATCTTCCGTTTCTTTGATTCCTACGTGGGATGTGGCTGGGACACACGTACAATCCATGGCTAAGGGGCCATCCTCTAGAAGGAAAAGCGGAAGAATCAGGCCCACAAAGTCTTCACATTTCCAGCACAACTTTGTTCACATTTCCAGCAAACTTCTAACTCCCGATAAAAAAAAAGCCCTATCTAGAAGGCAGTTACATCAAGTGAGTGGATTAAGGCAATTACTCTTCTGAACTATGGTATCTTAAGTGTTTTTTTACATAAAGGGAACTACAAATGAAAGTAGTTTTGAGCAAATTGAAAAACAGCTCAGTGTCACAATTAATTAAAAAAAATTTTTCCAAGTCAGCCTAATAGAAGGCTTCCTACATGCAACCAGTAACTGACTGAGTGACTCAAGCAGTAAAATCACAGTTGGGCCTATTTTCTTCACTATGGAAGGCCAAGTTCAATATTTTTTCCTATGAGGCATGCCTTACTATAAAAAGAATGTGATGTTTGAACGTGAGTGTCTCTGCTCTCAGTGCTGACACCCGAAGCCTTTCCTACCCCTCCTGCCACATTTCAAGAGTGCAGGATGAATCACAATCATGTGGCTCACCTCCCTGCCAAATTCTTTTCTTCTGCTACCACTGTGAGTTCCTCCCAGACCGCTGCCAGCAGCAGCTGTCCCCCAGCCAAGACCCCGGGGGCGAGTGTCAGCGGGGAGAGACGGGGCTCCCTCCCTTCCTCCCTCCTCCTCCTCCAAGGAAACACGCAGGCGCAGCGTTAGAGATTTGTAATCACGGGGCTAACTAAAAGTCGGAGGCTGAAATGGAGGGAGAGAAGGGAAGGGGGATGTGTGGGGCTGGCTGGATGCTGCAGCCTGCACAGCGCTGCAAGGTGGCTGAGCTCCGCATCCTCCCTCCCACCCACCCGGAGATACCCTTCATCTGTCCATCCTGTAGCTATCAGTACAATGCTGCTTTCAGGGCCCCAGTACACAGTGGATGGGAGAGTGGGAAGAAAGGTACTAACTGAGAGAAGCTTGAGGAACATGAGTGCATAGGTCATATCATTTCACTTTGTGAAAGGCAAGAAAGGAGGTTATCATGCACAATACTGTTCTGTGTGCCAAGTCCATGCTTGCAGCTGAGGCAATAATACATACACCTTGCATGTGAAGGGGGCGGACATGCTGCAGTTGAAGCATGTGGGCTTCTGGATGTTTCAACAAACAGTGGACATGTACAAAAATGCGCAGAGCCACAGATGGGAGTGTTTTCCTTCATTTCCGAAAGCTGCCCATCCCTTCACCGAGGGCTGAGGTGAGGGCTGGAGGGATCTGGCAAGACCAGCAAGCACCCTCAGCAGGGTACAAAAACGGCACTCACCCCCTCACCCAAGATGCCCAGCCACCAGCTCTCCTGCCAGCCAAACTCACAAACACGTGCCTCTGACAAAAGTTTTCATCTCAGCCACAGAGAGGAATGAGAGGTTCTGTGCCCTTCCCTGGGGTTTTTGCTACCAGCATTGATTTTACGCAGAAGGCACCCAGGAACAGCAGTGAAGGATGATAATACAAAATCCTGAAATAAGGTTTTAAGCAAAGAAAAAAAAGACTGCATAGCACTTGCAAGTCATCATCAGCTGAATCTACCTGCTAGCTGCTACTGATTACCTACAGCATGAAGAATACAGTGAGTACTCCTGGTAAAAACAAAATAATGGAAAATCCATGAACTCTTTATTCCAGGGCTTTCAGACAAAAGAATGCTGCCTATCAGATGTTTTTCAAATAATGTGCTGATACTGTTTACCTGTGCAAAAATCACTGTCTATCTTAAAGAAAGTATTTCCTTTTCAGAAGACAAATAGTGGTGACAGCCCAGAACACTAAACATAGGAGCAAGGTTGGAGATTCAGGATCACAAAAGGTTCGTTCTTTACTGCACAACTAAAAGCATCACTACCTGGCCTTACAGATTACTGGCCTGCTTCTAAGTGACTGAAAAATTATCAAGATGAACATTTGGCCACTGGAAAAGCTTTACTAATCTTGGATGTTTTTATTGTTTTAAGGTAATGAAAATGTTCTAGTTGAATAATACTGAACTAGCTTTTTTTCCCAAATTATGTCCTGATTCTTATATGCAAGTACTGTCCCAATCTCTCTGATGTCTCTACACTGATTTGCACAGAGCTGAAACCTTGAACTTTTACAGCTTACCTTGTGCCATTAAGAGTATGAGCCTTAAAACATGTACAGTAAATCTAGACTTATTCTCCCAGGTTTATTCATTGTCCATAAAAGCAAGGAAATAAAAGTACCCTAAAGGATATCAAACTCTGGAACCTCTGGTGCTTTGTTCTGTGCATACAGTGTTCCCATGCCCAGAGACCCTGGGTCCAGGGACATCCCAGAAGTGAATGCCCACCTTCCTGAGACATTGCAGCTACGTCAAGAAGCCTGCCAATGCTACGATGAAAAGCTTGGACCGAATTCTCCCAGTTTACATTGAATTAATCCCCTTTTTACTAAGCCTGTTCCCATATCAGTTACGTCTTAAGCTTTCCCTGCCAAACGTCTCTCAGGTAGGTTTTTACTACCAACCGACCGCCTCTGGGTCAGTTCAAAATAGGGATCACAGGCACACGGTTGAGTTACTGCCCACATGCTCGCTCATTGAGAGCAGTTTAAGTGATGCCTTTTACCTTCCATTTGCAGCAGGCCAACCACACACACATGTCTGGCTACTGCAGGTCAGCCAACAGGCAAAACAGATCCTAGGTCCAACTCCTCCTGTGAGCCTTCCCTACGAAATAACATACCATGGCTATCACAGCTCTGACGGACTTTGCTGGGAAGAGACAGTGAATAAGAACATGTGAAATGCCCTGGGGTCAACCCTTGCTCCTTTTCTGTAATGTGAGAGGCTCATTGACTAGATTTTTAATTTTCAAAGTATCCCTTAGTATGGAGCCAAGGCAGAAACCGCTGGCAAGTCTGCCCATAACAGAAAGGACAGTCTTTTGAGAAAATGTACTGTTGGTTTCTGAAACACCTTCACAATACTCTTTTCTCCCAGCTGAGGGATAAAACTTTTCAAAATACATTATTTTTCTTGCATCAAATAGGAAAATATATTACGTACTTTATAACATAATTTAAACTCCTGAAACATATTTGCGGGTAACAGAAGCAGCAGAGTCTATCAGGCAGGGAATAAAGAGTTGGAATATGCCACCAATTCACTTTCTCCTGCCTAATTTGCTACGGGGAACAATGGCATTCTCCTTTACACAATGACCAAGAGATCTACACATCAAAAAGGTGGTATACATAGACGATATTCAATTTTTCACTCCTGTAAAAAGTACCTTCCCAATCAGAGGTCCAGAAGACTGAGAACAAAGATACCAGTTAATTCAGAAAAAGAGGTTATTTAAAATGTGGGTCACTCCATTTTAAATAAATGATTATTAACTTTCCCTAACTACATTACATTCTCCTAGTCTAGAATTTTCAGAAAGCTGAATAAATCATTGTTAGTTCTGACTTAATGGGAGAAAGCAGTATTTGTAGGCACCAATAAATTCCGGAAATAAAAGTGTCCGACTACGACAAGACTGTACTATTCATGTCAGAAATATTTCCTTCCATCATTCTTGATAGCAAGTTGCTTCAGAAAACATAACAGACTGATCTTAGTCTTTGCACTGAAGTTAATAAGTGGCTCCACTAAGGTCAGCATAGGACACAGCACTTTCACACTACCATGGTGATCACGTAAGTTGGTGGTTTAGAATGAGTGGGTGGAAGAAAAACTGGAAGATCATTTTTCAGCAAGACAGCAAGAGCAGAATTCAGCCCCAGAATCAGCAGGTACTGTTCCTATGGGGGAAGGCTGGGATAAGCCTGTTTCTATCAGTAAGCGTATCCTTTCAAATCTAGCAGTCCTGAAATGATGACTACCTCGACAAACAGCTTCTCAGCAAGAACTGTATTCATATTGCCAGTTCACATTCAGCATCCCAAATGTCATTTGTAGACTACTTCTCCGGAGGATGTTTTCAATTACTTGGCTGTTTTTCTTGCTTCCCTACCCGCTCTACTTCTCCCAACTATTATTCAGTCTGCATAAAAGTATTTCTGTTGTGGCTGTAACTTGGGCATGAGACACGTAAGTGTATACCCTGTCTGCACATGCAAGTTAATGACTCGGATTCTCTCATTACAGGCTGTTTATAAACAGCTTTTACCACTTCCTGGTCAGAAGAAAATTCTACCTTTTGCTGTACCAGAGCTCAATTAAACCATCTAATCAATTTGATCAGTTCAGACCAAGTTCATTCACCTCCACCTACATTTGAGTAGTAAGTGACTCGGGGTTTTCCTTCTGGTGTTTCTTGTCTAACAAAATAGCTATTCAAGTTTAGAGAAACATATGCCCATTTTTGCTTTGGACATTAAATCTAATGCCTTTATTGCAACTGAAGAGGAAGGGAAGCTCCAGGACACTGCTCCAATACTATTCAGTGGACCTATTCGTTAGCAAACACAGCTGATTTGATGGGGTTGTTTTGTTTTGTTGCTGGATCCACTACAAACACAAGCCATTTGCAGCTCAGCCAGCAACATGTGAGAAGGGGCTTCCTCTCCCGCCGTAGTGTTCCTGGCTGCTTGAGCATGAACAGAAAAAGTGGACGGATGCCAACTGGCAAAACAGATAGAAATAGCAGTGCATGATTCTAATACACGCAGCAAAAAGACCAAGCACAAAACATCTCTCTCCCAATGACTAAGGTTGCTTTTGGCAAACAGCAGCAGGCTTTTGCATGTTTATTTCCCTCTGGTCAGGGAAGATAGCTTTAATTATGTAGACATGCAAGGTAATGCTGTACAGTCTTTGGCACTGTTGATGTACTAAGGTAGTAAATAAAGGGCAGAAGGACTGATCGGCCGTTAAGCAGCTCACAGATACTCCCCACCTTGGCTTTCTCATGAAATTCCACATAATTTTTTTTTCTAATGAAATTCCACAAAAGGAGCATAGCTGGAAGACTCCTCAGAGCAACTCACATGCGCTGCAGGAATGCATGGGAAAGGGTGTGCACCTACAGGGAAGGGAAATGTGTCAACGGCAGTGACGCAGTAATCCCAGAACATTTACGAAAGGCAGGTTCACGTTTCCTTCATCATCAGATCTTCATTAATAACTGCATGGAACCTGTGCATGTTTTGGCATGTACAGAGTATGGCAGTGGGTGGATGATATTCTTTTAACAGTTTTCTTTTTTCTTTCTTTCTTTCACTTTTCCAGTTTCCTGTAGGATATTGGCATCTAAAAACTGATGCAGACCAAGGCTGATCTTTCTACCACTTTGCAATGAGTATGAGGACCTTCAGGGGGATTTTTTCATAAATTAGTATTCTTATGATTATGATTGTTATTATGATTATGACCATGACTATTACCATGACTCCTACTGTTTTGCTTTTAAGGACTCCTCCCCCACCCAACCAACATTTACAGTGACCAACCAAGGCAAGATGGCTAATTCAGGGACTCCACAGAAAAAAGAAATATAATGTTAAGATCTTTCCTATATCAGAGGTGACTTTTCTGCCATTTCTTTCTCCTTCTTCCATTTCCCATTTCTTAATGGGTTCCTTTGATAAAAACCACAAATGCTATTTCATTGTAAGGGCCTTGGGCAGATGTTTTGTGGCAGGAGAGATTGAGCAGAAGGGAATGGTGATCAGTGAAGTGTTTCACAATGGGCAGTGACAACTCACAGATCTTCTAGGAAGACATGCACTCTCCTGAAGCACTAAATTTGGTGTCTGCACACTGGGAGACTACCAAGCACCTGAGGGGAGCACCAAGGGCTTGATCTAATCCTCAGTAAAGCCAACTTTCCATGGACTTTGGTGGGCTCTGCAGCAGCCTGATAAATGCACTTACACTCAAGTCAGAATAAATGTGCTTAAGTACATTATGATCTTCTATGACATCTGTTTTGATAGACAAACACAGGCAACTGAATGTTTAGATTCACTGAAAATGGGCATACGGCCTCTGACGTTACTAAAAGATGGCACTGTGACATGTATTTGAGAATGACAAGGTCAGTGCTTAGCTCATGAGGACCTAGACCAAAGGATTTAAGACTGTCCTACGACTGGTCCCTTATCCAGGCAGATTTCTAATGAAGTCAACATGGTGCTGAAGATTGAGCCTTTAGAATCCTGTTGTTGGAGTCTCTGCTTGTTCTGAAATAGGCTACTACTGATTTTAGTTGATTCCACCCATTCCTCTCTTAGAAAAGCTAGTCAACAGCAAATCCCTACCAATGCTCTCCATGCCTCTCATGACTTTGTAGACACTTTTAAATCATCTCTCTTCCAGGCTGAAGAGTCCCAGCTTATTCAGTCATTCATCAAGGGTAGCCACTCATATGGCAGCCTCCTTGATCACCCTTTGAGCTGTCTTCTGTTCTACTGTTTTTTTTCTAGAATAAGCAGACCAGAATCGCATGTCATATTTCCAAGACGTTGACAAACACGTTAGCATACAGACTCTAACTTACCTTCAACTTGCATGCAACAATTTTGGTGGGGAGCTCAATACAAAGGGAGTCTAATGACAGGAAATGGTATCCTATCACACCAAAAATGGTACCACATTAATAAAAAGGTTTCTCTGAAAGACAAGTAAAATTTAAATACACAGCTCTACAAGTTACACCTTGTCATAGTGGAAAATGGTTCAAAGAAACAGTTGGTTGAATAGGCCTCACTACACATACAGAAATTCCATGCTTTTTGCTTGTCTATGTGGGTGGGTGGGGAAGAAGGATCAGGGTGGAGGGAGGGAGGGAAAAACGGTGTCTTTTGTTTATAACTTGAGTGATTTGGAAGTGTGTGTGCTTTCCTGTGGGAAGTGACTAGCTCTATCTCTAGTGATCTAAAATCAGTGTCAAAGGTTTGTGAATGGGTTACAGAATGAGCAATGGCACCTCCCATCGTTAGCTGTCTACATTTTTTATAACCACTTGCATACTTTTGGTCAACCACTGTAAAATAAACAGTCCTTCCCAAATGTTTTTGTTTTCTTTGACAGCACAGCAATAATTCACTTGGAATGCTGCAGAATATAATAGCACTTTAAAGCTGTTGTAAAGCTGCCTTTTTATGATTTATGTTTGAGTTGTTTTCAAGGAAAAGAGATGCCAGAGCTACAAAAGTATATGAAATTAGAAGATGTATCATGTGTGCATGTACATGATATGTATGTGTGTGTGTGTGGGCTCAAGTGGGTGAGACTATTTTAAACAATTTTCTTTTTGTGGGGAAGACCTGATCATTTGCCTGTGACTTTGAAAAATGACTCAATGCAACAGCCAGATTAACATCTGCAACTACCAAAATCTAATCAAGATGACCAGAACGAGTCTCTTTCAACATGAACTCTTAGGACCTCATGCTTGCTACGCCCCTTGAGTAGAAAAACAATGTATTTATAACTGGACACTGCATCTGACCAGAAGAAACATTTTACAGATGGAACATCCTATAACAGCAAATGCAATCAGGAAATCATACTCCAGGCTTGAGCAGAAACCTGTGAAAATTACACCATTGTCTGTTATCCCGCACTATCAGGGAGTGAGTCCATGTAACCACAGATGTTTAAGTTCAGCCAGCATCACTGTATTTATCTCTCTCATCTTCTTTCTGAAAACTCATGTCTCCATCCTGCACAACAAAGACCCTAAATTGTGCTGTATGGGGAACAGGAATAAGCTGTACGTTAAGTTTGCTCTTGAAGCCTCAGAGGTTATCGGTTCGGCCATCACACCTGCATTCCTGACAAACAGCTGGAGACCCAGAGAGGCCTGGCCCAGCTCAGTGCTTCTCCAGCAGAGAGCAGTGATACACTGTCAGTGAGCTCAGCCCTGGAAAGCAGGGCAGCTTCCAAGCTCAAGAAAAGGCAAAGCTCAAAGCTGGCAAGCTTGCCAGTGTGAATGTCAGAGGAGCGGGACTTGGAGAAACAGATGACAACGTGGGGGTCATCTGAAAAGAAAATCATTGAAAACACCTGCAAAGGCAGTGCCTGAGCCAGCTGCCTTCAATTCAGGAGGAATACTCATGTGAGCAAGAGCTCTCAGATCAGGTATGCAGTCCTTGCAGCATTTTGCACTATAAGCCAAGACGTGCAGGGGGCATTTGTGCCATAAACTCCACCTGCCTTCAAATTAGTATCTAACACTCTCTGGCAGCCGTTGCCAAAGATGCTTATACCTGTTCAAGTGATGTCCAGGAGAAGATGTCATGCTGTCAAGAAAACAGCATCTCTTACAAACTGTGTTTGAAATGCCATAGTCACTATAAATTTGACCAGCTCAGGTTGTGAGTAAGGCCAGATTTGCAGGCAGAAATACTAGGCAAGACAATACTGACTTAAAAAGAACAAGCCTGCCTCAGTGTCGTATATATAAGCTGCTTCACATATTACAAAGATAGGCTGACACATATACACATGGATACCCAGAGACACTGGCACTTCAACCTTAACACATCTTAAGTATTTCATCCTTGTATATATGCTCAATAGTCACTACTAGTAGTAACAAAGTCAAAATGTGAACCACTCTTAGGCAATAAAAGGTACCGAATGCTAAATTACAGATGTCATTGCTGTGGTCTAAGCAACAGATAGATGACAGCCGTACTTGTCACAATCCCAAAGGAACTGATCTGGACCCCTAGAGACAGGTCTTCCCAGGTAGAAAGGTTTTCCTCTGTCCCATGTGCTAGTAAAATGAATGTCTGTTTTGAGATTGAGATCTGAAGATCTCAAAATATTTCACAAGGTGAAAGACTGGAATTACCTTTCCTATTTTACACATGATGAAAACTGAAGTACACAAAGTACACTGTCTGGACTGAGGGTGTGAAGCCAGGCAGGCAAGTTTTGTGTCATACACTGATGCTTCCCAACCTGATTGTATCCAGGATGCCTTGCCACTGCTTTTCTGCCTGCCACATCACCTCGGCTCTCTGCCACTGCCGCCTCAACATCACTCTCACCACTTCACTCTTTCCCCTCTGTCCTGTGAACATCAGCCTGCTCTCCCTTCCCTGGCTGCTGCCTCACCTCTCCCTCACCCTCCCGTGACAGCAGCACTGGTGGGGATGCTCATGCTCCCTGCAGAGCTTTCAGGCTAGTGCTTCCTGCAGCACCCTGCCTCAGCAGGATACCTGGTCTAGTGAGAGCTGCCTCCTTGGGTGACAGCAGCTGATTTAAATCATAATTCCTCTCTTTGTGTTCCACATGTAGACACAAGTCTGCTCTTCCAGTGGAAAAAAACACAGAGCATCCATTCGATCACACAAATTGTATTCTATGAAAAGCACTGTTAGGCCAGCCTTAATATTTGAGCTATAAGGCTATTTCACACCAGCTACCACCAAAAGAAGGCTGTCATGCCAGTGGACAGCTTCATGAATCAAGAGCATGCATGCATACACACAACCTCCACCACTCACTGTGGCCACTTCACCTCACCTACAGCAATAAAGGAATCTTTCTTGTCTTAATGAAACCCAGGCAGGAACTACTCCTTAAGCAATGACGGTTCAGTCAGAGCTGGCTCTGGGTTATATATAGCTGTATAACCTGGCTAGCCAGTCTCTCTTTCCACCCATGTGCAAGATAAGGAAAGCTTGTGAATCCTGCTACACCCCCCACTGCAGGGGATGGCCAGGATGTAGAAGAAAGGGTGGCGGTGAGAGCCAGTAGGAACCAGACTGGCTCCCCTTTTGCTGAAGCCTGTCTGGGTGGTGGCAGGGCTGGGGAATTCAGGCAAGCTTGTATCATCCACTGCAGTAACCCAGAGGGATGCTGGCTGCTGGCTCCAAACATAGAGCTTGTCTTGATTCTTCCTACTTTTCTCCTCCTTGTTCCTGCCTTGGTAGCCCTGAGATATTTCCAGGTCAGCATTTACTATAAAACTTACCTATAAAACTGTTGAGGCAACAGAAATGTGTAAGAATTACATCAAGACAGAATTTCACAGCGGCAAATATGGAATTCTGCTCTTCTTATTTCACCATATCCTGCCTGAAGCAATCCTGTGCTCTTTGGTCTCAAGTATGCATGTGGGCGCAATTCCTTTTTTACTCAATTAACCACATACTCTTTCTGTATCTTGTGGGCACATGACCCTGCAGGATATAGCATGAATGAAAACGGTCTGAGAGAGAGCTTTGTCTTCTGTAATGGTCCTCCACCTTCCCCATGACTGGGCAACAGCACTGAGAGGGAAACTCTTGCTTTCTCCATCAGCCTGGTCTGTACTGCCAAGTGGTATGTTGTACCTATGGATCACGCTAGATGGTCCTGTAGACACCATGTAGCGTGTAATCAGCAGATTAGTAGCCTAAATGGTAAGAAAAATAACCATAAAAGCAGAAATGAAGGGCTTTTTCGGTCAGATGCTTTGCCACATGCTGACCTTACACTCTCCCCTTGCAGCCTCCTGGTTTCTATCTGAATTTTAAAATGATTCAAGCCTACATATTTGTCATCAGCATTTTGAAATCTAAGTCTAGCACCACTTGGAAAGGTAAAGAGCTACTTTTTTTCTATCATTATTATTATTATTACAAAGAGAGCTGATATTATTTCAAGGACAGACTCTGCTAGAGTTTTCTTATATCCTCAGACCAAGAAATCTTGAGGAAACAGTGATCTCGTTTCCCCAGGTACCTGGAAGGTGTAAAAAGAGCAAAACACTCCTCTGTGCACATAGCAAGGGAAAAGCTCTGGAGCAGATAGCTGTCTGCCTCAGCAAAAATTCTGGTTTTAATTGGTATTTTTTGTGGCTCACTGTTCATCAGTACCAATATGGTTCATACTGGCATGTCTTTGTAAGTCTCAAGCCCTTCTGGTGACCTTCTGTCCTTTCAGGAGGAGCAAGGAAAAGCATCTTTTTTTGTAATGTTGAGGAAATATGAGAAAAAAAAAAAAAAAAAAACAAAAAAAACAAACCCCAAAACAGCTTAAGTTTTCATCCAGGATAGTGACCCCAGGATAGTGATGAGATACTATGTCTGTAACAGTGCTTGTTACCAAGCCTGTAAGAAGCAAAGTGGTGCCCTCAATATCCATTACACATTCCACCTTCACAGAGTAGTTCACGTGACAGCTGGAACCAAGAGCTTTAGGCCACCTTCTCGAGTTGAACATCCAAAGATACAGCAGAGGAAGAAGGATCAGGGTGGCACCTTTTCCAAAAGGCACACACACAGCAAGGTGAATTCTGAAGAGCTGGCTCAAATCAAGCGGCACTCCATGTTTCACATTCCTCTTCGTGGTCATGATCTCCTGCCACTATGCAAGTTTCCCTTTGAAGCGATCTACCCTGAGCCCCGAAAACATCTATTGCCCTGCTCTGTCCTCGCTCTGCCACCACCCTGGGCCACACTTGTGGGCAGCAGCAAGTAAAGCAGCACTCAGCACACCTCAAGCCTGGGCTCCCCAGCTAGGGAAGAATGTGGGCTGCTGTGCTGGCTGAAAGGCTTGGGAAAGTGCAGCCCTGCTGTTTCATGTCAACATTCCTCCCCCTCTGCCTTTCCCAAGGTCTCCGGCAGAAAATCCTTTTTTGTTCTTATCAGTTCAAACAAGAACAATGAATTCCTCAAGCCCGCAAGAATGTGACAAGGTGCCAACAAAGCCAACCAGGAAGGTGATGTATGGTCTATAGGCTGCAGCTCAAATAAATCACTTCACAAACCAGTGCTGCAAGGAGGGAATTCAAACAGCTTAGAGCCTCTATTTCTAGTTCTCCCCTTCAGATTTTCACCTGCCAAGTATCCCAAATAAAAGCAGTATGTATGATGCTAAAACAGTGCATGCCCTTTGCTTTTGTTACCAGGAATAACTGTGCAGTGTCTAATTAAATCGCTATTACAGTGGTGTGTCTGCACAGCCTTGGTGAAGGCAGAGTTGCAGTTTCCATTATAAACCCCTATATTCGAGAGTTTACAACTGGCTGTAAAACTGGCTCACTGAGCAGAACTTGGCGCACACAGCTGTCAGCCAGGGAGCAAATGATTTTTACCATATTTCAAAAATAATTGGTTTGGCTCTTTTAAAAGTATACTAATGTGGGGTTTTTTAAAAATGAGGTTATCACATCTGGATGCTTTTTAGTATATCTTCCATTTCTACAAAGAAACACTGATTGCCTAGTCAGCTAGTCTGATTGGGAAAATAAAAGAATAATGACCAACACAGTCATAAAAAGGTAGCTTAGCAGGTACGTATTCAGTGTGTGCAAGGATTCTGATGTCTCATTCTTTGCTTGGACAATATGCCTTCCAGACAGAATTCACATGATGCTCGACACTGAAGAAATTAGAAGAATTGTCTCATGCTAAATTACACACATGATGGTGAAAATTCACAGTCCAGACAGAATGTCAAGCACGTGTCTAAGATGCTCAGCCCACACACAGGCTCTGTACGAGCCAGTGACTGAAATGCAGCATGCCTAGCCTTGCTGTAAGTTAGGGGCTCCCCAGTTTGGTTTTGCCCATGCGACCACCCCGTGACACATCATCAAACTTTCTCATGTGTTTCTAACGTTGCCACACCGAAACAGTCATTTGAAAAATAACAGGTGTTTAAAATGGTTCACATCATGGACCCTTTTCTTAGCCAGAGACCTGCATGGACTTCACCAGGCCAGCCCTGAGTGAAGTGAACCTCGTCCCTCAGCACTAACCTGTATTAGTATGAAAAACTTTGGTGGTACTACACCTGGGGTGCATCCAGCTCTCTGCCTGCAGCTCCTCCACATAACCCTGATATGGTGCTTCACTGGTGCAAAGAACGTCTTCACCACGGACGGATTTTTCCTATTTTACATCACCTCAGCTCAGGAGACGCACTACTCGGAAAACACTCCAGCATCTCTCCATCTGCCTCACCTATATCCTGCCCCAGCAGTATACATACCATTATCATGCCAGCTGCAACAGAACACTAAATGGGTGCATCCCTGTCTTGCCTATGTGTCCTCAGAAAAGAAAGCACCGCTGTATCTCCTTCTGTTAGCCTGTGGCAACCAGGCTTTGCTGGATTTACTGGGTCTAGGCTGGCCATTTAATAAGAAACACAGTAAAGAGGAAGAAATAACATACCTGATTGATGGAGCATGGTGCTTTTCAGATAAAATTTTACTGCTTGTGTTAATAACTGATAATGCACAAGCAAGTGTCCTGCAGAGTACTGAAAAAAGCTATGACATCTCTGTAATGAGAAATCCTAGTATGGCTCTGGATTACTACGTTTTTCCTAACGAATGAGGAGAGACAGAGTTGGCATTGTGTGAAGCTCCAGCCTACCGTCCACCTTTTAAAATGGCTTCAGCTGAAGCAGGACTTGGTCCTCCATCTTTAATGGACAGACTTGCAGATCTTTGAAGAAGCAGTTTTCTTTAATTACACACAGATACATTAAAAAAAGAAAAAATCCCTGCCCTAAATACATATTTTATACAACATACCAAAGCATTCAAGTAAGTAATTCATATGCTGGGTTGAAATGGCTTAGTTAGAACTGCTGCAGTCTGCTGAACATGTTGTACAGGTGGGGAAAAAGTCCTCCTCGGAGATTCCTATGTAAAAGTTATTCTAGCAGAATGGGAAAGGTTCCCTTTTGATATTCACCTCACCACTCGTACGGACCAGAGGAGTACCTGTGGGCATGGATCTAAGCCTGGAAATATTCATGGATATGAGCACCCCTGGATTATGCCAGTCAAAAGCATTATTCCAGAAATGCAGCATTCCTGATGGGTGAGGTGTGGCGGCAACAACAGAGGCGAGACATGGCACAGAGCCCAAGTTCATTCCCTGAGACACCATGATCAGGCTGAGCTCTGTGCCACTTTGGTGGGGCTGGGGGGCAGGCAGGAGGGGGAGAAAGAGAGGAAAGCTGGGCTACTGGGGCCAGCAAGGTAGGTTACAGAAGCCACAGTTCAGAGTGGGAGTGGATGGGATGGTGAAGGGGAGAGAGAATGGCAGTGAAGGCTGGTAGAAGAACAGTTGGGAGCTACCACCTTGAAAGACCAGTGCACCAAATTCCACAACGTGTCCCATGATACTTGGTTTCTTAAACTCTCAGATGCCGGAGCCAAATGCATATATAAAAATACTAAAATACAACACCATTAAACTGTTTTTAAAGGAAGAGCTCAAAATCCTGAAGGCAAATACTGAAGCAGCTTCCCTTTAAGTCTGTTATGATTCTCAGCCAATCTCATGAAGCCTTATGTATACATTCTCTTTCAGAAAAACTTTTGTACAACTATAGAAGTTACATACAGAAAGCACTGACACACTTTTCAAAATCACATATATAGAGAGCTTTTGATGTTTTAAGAGAAATGACAACTAAGGGGCAAAGAGGAGGAACACCAAGGAACAGAAACTATTTTTGCATTATCACTATGCATTTACATTTTACATTACTTATAAAGTATTGACTGTCTTTATTTGCTCTATAGTCTGCTGACCCAGCTAAATAGAAATTACAAAAATATAAAGCCCTTTCACGTAAAATATGTAATTTTATTGTACTCTTAATTCACTTTTGCCTTTTAACTCTAATTCAGACCATATTAAATTATTCATCTACACTACATAGAGATAAAAAAGCTTAAAAAGCCCTGAAATTAGCTCAATTCTTCTATTAAGTCACTTTTTAATAACAAGCTTGAAGAACAGCAAGGGAATTTTAGCTAACAGACAGTATGCTAAACCATTTCACCTCAACAGCACAACGTCTTAGCACACACTACAAGAAAAAATGCTCTTTAGCATCCTCTTATGCTCACCTCCTAAAACAAACAAGTGAAGTTTGTGCAGTTTGGCACAAACCTCCCAGCTCAGAAAAGGCCCCAAATGACATAAAAGCATATGTCACAGTCTGGGGCTAAATTGTAGTAAAAAGCCTCCCATCATGAGCACTATCTCCTGTGCCTAACACACATATATTCTGCTGCAGCATCTTACTCGAATACATAATTGCATAGCAAATGAATGCTCATTTTTAATATAAACAAATGATGCAGTGTGATTAATTACCCATTTCCACTTCTGAAAGAGTGTCAAAAAAGAGTCAACTGACCAGCTAACAAAATTACAGCTCCAAAGTAATATTTAACAAAATCTGGTACACAGTTTATCATGTACTAATTTTGTGATTTCTGTTAAAGGAGAAACTCATATTCCATGTGACCTAAATAAGCACTTTCATCTGGGGGGCAAGAAGGATAAATGACCTAATCGTGCATGTTGCCAATTCGAATTCACCATGCTCTCAGAAGGACTTCCCTGACAACTGACAGTACCCTGCACCTGGAGCTCAGAGACGTCACAGAGTTTCCAAACAGCGGAGCAGGGCTGCAAAGGTCTCTCATAATGAAAATGAGCAACTGGTAATTTGGTATGCTTGATCCTCCACTCTTAATTACAGTAATGCCTTGTTTAGTTGGTTACTAGTATCATGTTATGAGTAAAATCTTTGCATCATTAATCAGATCTCAAACGCTATCTCTTCTCCATTACCTCTTTCCTAAAAAGATGAGAACAGACATTCCAGTTAGACCATCAGGGACAGTATCCCTTCTGAAATGGTTGTCAGTGAGGAACACTTAGGGAAGAGCGTATGAGGAAGACAAGCACATAGCGATACCTCCCATAATGCTGCCTCAGCTTTCAATGATTTATGGCTTTAGGACTTCCTGAACCTAAACTCTGGTATTGAACAGCCCAAGATAAAAATCACATTCTTTGAATCTGTCCTATTAATCCTTGAATTCCCATAAAAACTTTCAGTTTCTGCAACATTCTGTAATAAGGGGTTTCAATATGCCTTGTGTGATAGAGCATCTTCTTTTGTTTCTTTCAGACCTACCAGCTACTACTTTCATTAAATTAATCCCAGTTCTGTTATTATAAGAATGACAGTCAACATTTCCCCTTCTGTGTGCCACAGCTGATTTCTGAGACCCCCTGAACACATCCTACTCACAGTCATCTTCCCTCTTGACCAAAGAGCTCTGCTCTGTTTCTTTACCTGAAACTAATTCTACACCTTTAATTATCCATTTTACTCTCCTGTGTGTCTTTCCCAGTCCTACTCTCCTCTTAATTCCTCACACCCTGTATGCTCTCATTTTTGGCTAGCAGAGGGGAGCCTCCAGGATGGCTGAGGAATGCTCAGTGGAGTCTGGGGGAGACCTCAATTTTCCTGTGGCTGTGTGTAAACTGAGCGAGTTGTCCAGATCGGAGATGTGGCCTGACCATGCCATGGCTCCGTTCTTGCTTGTGCATTCTGGTTTCCTTTACACAGAAAAAAGTGTGTGTGTGTGTGTGTGTGTGTGTGTGTGTGTGTGTGTATGTGTATGTTTGGGGCAGGAAAGAGTCAGAGGCTGGTCTGCTCCTAGGTCTTGTCTGGGCATAGATTTTGAACACGGCTTGGGTGCACACCTGGAGTTAGGAGCTCACAAACACTCTCAAGTCCACTAATTTATATGGAACCTTTTTATTCCCATAAAGCTGCTAATGACTGGCCTACATTCTTTGCTAATAACAATTCCCGTTGGTCTGAGGGTCAAGAAGCACGTGCAAATTCACCCTGACTTTGTCCTTTACAACTCGAAGGGAGCGTGGCGCTGCTTTTCTGATGATAGCATGAACTCGGGCATCCTAAAAATCCTGCATGCCCTTTCAGCGCACAGCTCTAGGAAGAAGGCTGTTGCTATCTCAGCTTCCCAGTGTTAGTCACATAACTTTGCCTCAAAGACAGAGGATAAACCATATGGCAGTGGATTCAGTGCTGGTGCCAGATCATCCCTTTTGTCCCTTTCCTCTTCTGGCTCACTGACCGCAACCCTTTCCTGTGACTACACAGCAGGCAGCATGTTTTGGAAACACCTGCACTGGAATCACCGCATACCAAGTCTCTGTCCTCCCTGACAAAACATCAGCTCAGCTGCAACCTTTCCTCAGGACCTCTGGCTTTCCCAAAAAGTTCATTCTGCAGAAGGCAGGGGAGATAAGGAAAAAGTGGGAACATCCATGCAGGTTTTACCTTGTTCTCTACAGAGATAAACCAGAAACAAAAATACAGCCTGTGGCTGTCTCACTGACTTATCAGTGTTTCCAAGATTCATGCTAAGCATGCGAAGTACGTATTCTCAAGGATTTCTTTTTGTTTAAGGTTTCTTTGCTTTTTAAACTAAGCTTCTTAAATTCCCATTAAGAAATCATGCACTGCATATGCAGGCCCAGCTAAATTAGTTTTTCAGCAACCTGCCTTTGCTCTGAGCTGCTCTAAATTGCTCCTAACGACATTCCAGTTGTTTTGGGAAACCTATGATCAGTCAAATGGTAACATGGTCTTCCTGCTGTTAAACTGTCCCCTTCAGCCAAGGAGACACGAACTCAAAGGATCTGGTTTCTCTTCCAATAGCTTCAGTAACTGGACCTAAATTGGAACTGGAATGGAATTTCATGGTGAAAACAGAAACACTCATCACATTTTCTATGCCTGGAGCCGTGGATAGATCTGCACACTCAGTAGATTTTTATGTCCACTTTAACACCTGCTGTTCTCCAGAGAGTTAAAAAAATGGGGAAACTAAACCACCACTGAGATACATTAACATGACAAAGGCAGGCACTGCATTATTTGTCATTGTTTCAATGGCTTGAATTAACCTAACCATAAACATATTTTTTAAAATGTGTAACTTGTCCCTCATCTTTGACTGGAACCTCCATAAAATATTCTCTAAATCTACTTTAACATGTGCTAAATTTCACAAATCACTGCTTAAAGGCTTCATGTCTACAGTGCAAAAGTTGATGCAGGAGGAGGAAGAACCCGGTAGGTAACAGTACTGATAGATATTGATGCTCTTCCTGGTTGTGCTAAAGACTTTCTACACTGCTCTGAGCAAAATAATAAATCTCATTTTTGCCTACTATAAAAGGGGACATTACTGCCTTGTACGTATTCCAGCTCAGGTCACAAACCTTTATGGAAGCCCCCAGACTTTGCTGCGATAGGTAAAGACTATGTTTTCAAATGTTACATGGGATAGACTCTGTACTGGTCCAATGTGTTAGAAAACGTCTCTAATTCATGCAATTTTCCACTGATGTAAACCAGAGAAAAAGGAAAAAAAAAATCCTTCTTATCAGGTGGAGACAGTAACTGCGCAGTACTGCAGAACACACTCTAACCCAACGGTTCCCCACCATCCCTGCTGCCCGCAGGACTGAGCCTGTGCAAGGGAAAGACGCTGCTGCCTCCCTGTAAGCCCTGGGAGAAGAAAGGTACCTCAGGGTTCCTCTGCTACCCTACTTCCCAGCACCCACCAAGGGCACTCGGGTCTGTATCAATGTATTCTAAATTCTGTGAACTGTGTTTGTGCAGAATCATCTGTGGAATAAGTCAACTGACTCAACAGACTTCTACCACAGGTACATTTGATTTGCATTTTGAAAGGGTGCTTTTAATTCATACCTTTGCTTTTTTTTTGTTGGCTGGTTCTTTTTTTTTGGTTGGTTGGTTGTTTTGTTTTGATTTTTTAGGAGGAAGAATAGAATCATAGAACCATTTTGACTGAAAAAGACCTTAAAGATTATCAAATCCAACCATAAAGAAGCAGTGCAGTAGGCATTATTTTCTTGCTCTGCTTGTATTCATTACACTTCATCTCATATCAGGATGAAATTCAGTGAATCCAAATGTAATTTCTACCATAATATTGCCTGAAATTCAGCATGATCATGATTCTTCCTATCTGACTGGTAAGTACACTTCATTATGTATAACTAATCTTGAGCACTTGGAAATGTTTGGGTATTAATATGAAAAGTTTTTCACTTACAGAACTTATCTGCAACATGCTAAGGGTTATTCTCTCTCACAGACACATATAGAAGGGTGTATATATATATATATATGGTACTGGAAATTGAGATGTAGATATGCTGCTATGGAATTGAAGATGTGCTGTTATGGGACAAATTGTCCTACACTCATGTTCATTAAAAATGCTAGTATTTCTAGTCAGTGTTCATAAAAGTTCTCCTACAGCATATTACCATATAATGGCATACTTAAAGCAGGTAAAGAACTGACAGAAAGCACACAGAAACAACTGCAGTTTCTCTGCATGTAGGAGAAATTATAATATTGATTATTTGTGTCATGTATAAAGATGTTAAAGCTGGAGACACACTTCCAGTCTAGGGTTCCCAGATATGTTATATTCATCAAAACATATTCTTCATTGTAGAATATGTGGGAACTGCTATTTCACCTGAAATTTCTTATTACTGAAATGTCAACTATAATGTAGAAGCATACTGAACTAGAAATTAAGACCTTAAAAGCACTTGCAGTGAGTCAGAACAAAAATCTATTTCTAGAGCAGTGTCAGCTCAGACAGTGGCTAATAATGGATGCTGAGGAAAAATACACGTGGCAAATATGGAATGACACTTCCTGCATTTTTGAAGTGGGAGATGGCATTAAGTCCACTGAGTTTAAAAATACCTCTGTATAAGGTCTGTAAAAATACTTCTTCTGCATCTCACTTTTTTTCTCTGAATTTGTGTAACAGTTTTGTACACCAATTTACACATCTGACATGAAGAACTTCTGTGCTATTGAGCTCAACAGTTTAACTGTGTTGTGTGAAAAAAATACCTCCTTCTGTTTGTTTTTACCCTAACCATTTCTGTTGGTTTCTAGTTGTCGTATTTTGAGAAGAAATAATTTTTTACCATTTGTGTCCTATACATAATTAATTAGATTTACAGGTCTCTCATATTTCTTCATCAATTCTCTCTTGAGAATTCTCAATTGAGAACACCTGGTCTATTTATATCCCCTTGTGGGGAAATAATTCTGTGCCTCTGAACAATCTAATATTCATCTTCACCTCTCCATATCATTATCTGTAGTGTTCACATCCATTCAAAATCCAAGTGCACCACTGAGTTATCTATGCCAGAATTATGTCTTACATTTTTTTCTCTATTCCTTTCCTAACAATTATTAATATTTTATTCCCTTCTTTTGACCACTGCAGTCACAGAACTGACATTTTGCAAGATCTATCCACCATGACTCCCAAGTTCTCTTTCCCGTTTGGAAATAATTAACTCAGAGCTCACCTTGGCAAAGGCAGAGCTTCTTCTCAATACCCTGAACACAGCAACTCGAAGTGTCTCCTGCCATGGCACTGCCAAGCCACTCAGTACCATGAGTTCCTTCTTCAACTGCTCACAATCCATCTTGGTATTAATTTTTTATCATCACTGATTCGTAACTTTGCACAACTAGTTTCAAAATCATGAATTTTGAGCAGCATACATCCCGGCACAATTCCTGATGTAACGATACTGGTATCTCCCCTCCATTGTCAAAGTAGCCCAGAACAGGAGCTTCTCTCTCATTCCCTGACCATTTAATTCCTTTAAAGCACTCAGTGAATAACACCGAAAAAAAATATTTTGGAAAACCAGACACATCACATTGATTGATTCATCCCTAGCCACACACTTACTAGTTTTCTCTCAGAGAATTCTAACACGTTTGCGATACACAATTCCTTTCTTACAAGGTTTTTTCTTTTTTTTTTTTTTAACTCATTTTTCCTATCAATATTATACTTACCCAGATCTCTATAATTTTCTTCTTTTTCATAGCTTATATCTATTTGCCTGGTGTGGTGATCAGACCTACTAGCCTGTAGTTCCTGGAGCTCTCCTGGTGTCAGAATGGCATCACCTTCTCTGGGGCTAGGCCACCTACTCTATGCCCTACAGCTAGGGTTTTGCTGTAGGAAGTTTGGAAATTTCATATTTCAGTTTGATCTGGCTTCTTCAGAGAACAGTACTTCATCCTGACAATTTGTCACTGTTGATTTATTGATCTGTTTGAAAACTGCTTCACTTGCATTTCAACATTAGACAGCCCCCCACAATCATCCCCTATAAAGTAAGGTTCAGGTGCAGAAATCTTGATTTTTTCTAAGATTCCTAGAGTTCGTATCTCCCTACTCTGCTTTACCTGAGATCTCCTTTCACTTGTTCAAGTTGCATTGCCTCTATAGACTCTTCAATGACCTCCTGTTTCCAGCATGTTTGAAAGTGTTTTTATTAGTACTTGCAAGCCCTTAACAGGCTGTTCCTTGGCACCTTTTTAGGCCTGCTTCATAAATGTTTCCCATTTAACATGCTTCACATTTAACATAAACATATTTTCCTTTCTCCTGCATTTGGACATGACTTCTACTTTTTGAAGACTATTTATTTAAAACTCCTCTCTAGTCATCTCCTTAAAAATGGCAACCTTTTCATAATCCTTCTGAAGTATTTTTGATAGCTGGTATATACATACTTTGAACACTTAAGATGTCTGTAAGCAGTCTTCCTGCCGAGTGAAAGCCACTTCACCCTGTTGACTCTTCCTTTTAATTCCCTTTTAACCTCAGTGTTATGTTGTTCCTTCTTATGAACTCAGATATGACTGTGGAAAAATTACCGGGAAGGAGAAGAACAAAGATGATTCAGTAGGACATCTTTACCCAGTATGTCTATGACTGTATGGATTTTATATATGTTATTTCTATATGGGACAATTCGAGGTTCCTCTTCCCAAGGACCAATAAAACACTCTTTGCTCCGGAATCATGCATTCATGTATACACACAATGACGAGTGACTGAGTACTGCTCAGCTTTAAATGCTCGTTGATTAGCTTACATCAAATGAGTCTGTGGCATCAGCTTCAGCTCCTCATTAATATTATTCCTTGGTTCAAGTATACTTTTTTGAGGATTTCAGAGAAAAGATGGGAGCCTGCATCTAAATCTACCTTTCAACAGCTTTAGGAAAACTGCTGGAGCAGTGCGGGCCAACCTGAAATTCTTCCAGCTATGATCAAATTTTTATTTGTATGCAGAATACTATTTTGGAGGCCATTTATCCAGCACCTTTAAATAATACCTTTAGTTTCATTATGGTATTTATAATCTACAGATATATTTCTTTTGTCAGTACTGTTCATCGCTGCGTTGGGTCATTGTTTTTCCAGATTAATCAAATATTTGTATCATCATTCACCTAACAAAAACTGAGGCAATAACCATTTTTGATTTAGAGGCACTGGGTTTTTTGCTGTTACTGAAAGAGCTTGACCTCATTAATCCTTTGTTTGGAATTTTGCTTCCAAAAATACTTGTAAGAATTATTTCACAGGTTCCTCTTCTAGTTCTTAGGTGTCTAATTGCCTAATTTGTAGATGTGATCAGGTAGTTAGAGTACTAACTACCATAAATGGCAATGACAGTTATTTCCTGAAGCAAATTTCAGGCAAAAAATAGGAAGGCCATTTCTCAAAAACAGACTGGAAATGTTTTTAATTGTAGATAAAAGTATTCCCAGCAGCACTGAAATACAGCTAGAGGTGTCATGCCCAAAGTGACAAGGGCTAGGTTCATAATTGTTAGATATTGGCTACATTTAGTGATGTTGTAAATGTTATGTGGTGACAAGTATTATTTCATCTTTGGCCTTTTCAGACCTTCTCTTAATTATTATGAACAAATTATCAAATCTAAAAAAACAGTTGGGCAAATGCACCTAAGATCTGTTTGCCTATTTGTATTTCATTGCACAGTGTTTCTTGCTTGCATAACTGTGCAATAAAAGTGAAGCTTCCCCTTCTTCTAACTACACAAAGTAGGCAGTGAGTCTGGTACAAATGCTACTGTGTTACTCCCCTTCAACTTCTGGCAATTTCAACAGCATCATGGGCTCTGGTCTATCATGCTGAAGACTTATCTTCTGCAGATTAAAAGAATACAAGGCAAATAGCATGCAAGATAGACATACACAGTCAGATGTGTCCGATATATAGTCATGTACAGACAGATATAGTCAGATATAGTCATCTGTCTACAGGATAATTGGGCTGTACACAGCATAATGCCTTGCACTGACATCAAGACTCCTTAAAAATATAAGGTTTGGTTATGAGAGCTGTCTGGTGACACCTACCACAACCCTAGTAGACCTCAGCTGCTCTTCAGTTTTCTGATGATTCATTCCAACTTATAAAAAATGTTTTTAAATAGTGAGTGCAGCATGCTGGAATCCTTAATTAGTTATAAAATGTAGTAACTCAGTGGAGCTATTGCAGCTTGCTGCAGCTAAGAAATCTTGTGCAAACCCTTCTCTAACTCCAGTCCCCTACAACCTGGCTTCTGCCCATAGTTCTTAGCACCTTTGCATAAGAGAAGGTCACAGTAACACAGACCCCTAGATTCTCTGAAAACATTAGACTGTGTCTGTAAAATCTTTCCACAGGAATAAAAATCCATGACAGACAAAAGGCATTTTGCCTGTTTTTGCCTTGGATAGTAATGAAGGAAAAATACAAAATCAACACTCCTGAGTGCAGAGGCAAGGCCTTCTTTCACTCCCATTTCTTTAACTGAAAGTCCCATCTGTGGAATGCTGGAACTGGGAAACTGAAAATCTGACTCAATGTAAAGCACTTAATTGTCATTAGATGTAAAAGGGAAAGGTATCTCTACTATACTTCCTGTCCTGGAACTTTAAATGGAACATATGGCACAAGTGGGTGGAGAGTCTGGATGTGAAAATACAGATACAATTCTCTTTCCAGAAAGGCTATGAAGAGTAACTTACTGATCAAATGAAGCTGGAAACTCACAGCACACCAGATATGGTCAAGGAATGTCAGAGTTTTAGCAACTGCTGATTAGTTACAGAGACCTAAACTTGCTTACAATTGTTGGCTATCTGGTACCCATTAGGGTTAAACCCATTATAAAGAATCAACCCATCTCTACTGAAAGGGAAGGAAACAACGAGAAACTGGAAAATAGTATCTGAACTCTTACTGGTAGCTGCCTTTCTAGCTGGTATTATTAAGGGACAGAAGTATGTTGCAGTGTTGAGTACCTAAGATAGGAATGCTATCTAAATACTCCTTGAGTGATACTAGTGTGCAGTTTGCTGGGTGACGATGCTCGAACCAGTTCTGCGTTATTTTCTTTTCCCCTTAACCATGGACACTAATAGCAGAAATATTCTGTCTCATTGCTGTTATATAAGAGTTCTCCTCCGACACCAACATCTAGTCAGAGGGCAGGTCAGTGGGCAAAAAACACTCATGACTATTTCCTTTCCTTCAGAAACACTTGCCAAATTGTAATGGCAAAGGTTTTGCATTTGCCTTTCGGGCTGAGTGGTCTGGAGACTGGAAACAAGCCAAGGTAGAGTGGGACAGTCCTGCTGACCACAGTGAGCTCCTGATCAGCCAGCAAGCATTGTCTGCAGGACTGCCCAGAACAGCTTCTCAAATGAGTAACATCTTAAACAACGGATAGCTTCACTCACTCTCCATTTAAATATGCAAGTATAAAGTCAGAATTCTGTGAGTTTATACTCATGAACTCTGAGGTTTTCTCTGGAGCTTTGTCTTTTTTATGCCACTCAAACTCTCACTTTCTCTGTCCCTTCTTTGAGCTCCGCTCCCTCGTTCTGCTTCCTTAGTGTCACAGAACCACAAGTCTGGACTGTGAAAGACTCTTTGCCTCATCTAGTCTGCTTATTGAAGGAAAGCCCACTAACTTTCTAATACATTTTTTTTATAATGCAGTGTAATCTCTTGCTTTTTCTTACCCTCTCTGGCTTTGCTCCACTTCTTTTACATTGCACAGTAGATTACAGCCTATCTTTCTTTCCATTTGTCCTTAGTGTCTGTTTCCTCTTTGCTTTTCATCCCACCCTGCCTTTTTTCTCTTTTTCTTTCTGTGATGCCTGTTCTACACTACCCCTGCATCTTCTCTTTTCCTCTTTCTCACACTAAATCTCTGCCACTCGATCCTGTTTTATCATCCCATCTTCACACCTGAGGGCTACGTCTCCTGAGCAAAGACACAGAGGAAAGAGTCCTTTGTGTCTCTGCAACCCCAAGTACGACACTGATTGCTTTACTTCTATACATTATCTTCAGGTTTTTAACTGTCTAAAGAGTATGAATCTTTCTTCATCTGCCCTGTCAGCCTCTCTTGCTGTGAAAGCATGTTCTGGTTTGCCCCTGTGGGCTTTTCGGACTTGTCCACAATCACTGTAAGATGCTCTTTCTTAACCTGCCTCTCCTCAATCAGATTTTTTCCAATTTCTGAGAAGAAACCCGGTGTCTAAAGAAAAAGAATAACAAAGAAACTAGGTTTTGAGAAAAGCTTTTAAAAATAAAAAGGTAAAGTAGTCAGGGATAGGACCCCTGTGAACAGGAGGCTTTAGCAGGTAAGAGAAACATGCTTTCCTAGGAGGGAAAAGTGTCTCACTGCTGAACTAGATGAGGAAGATGGAAATTCATTGCCAAAAAGAAAGTGACTCTGTGGATCAGAAGAGAACGGAAGCATCAGAAAGGACATCACGGACTTCTCACATGACTCTGCTCTTTCCCCACAAACCCAAGACGAAACTGTGGCAGGGAAATACGTGTGGACATTCATTAATTTGCTTAGGTCTATAAACTAGGGCATCTTAAGACACCTTATACTTAGAAATTCTTGTATGCCCATTTTCTTTCATAGAGCATACATCTCTTAAGAGTGAATGAGAACGCCATACTGCTGCCAGGATTGGTCCTCTGGGACATTATGAACCTGAGAAAGAGTAAGGGTGATCACTGGTTGCAGAGGCCATCTGGCTTGACATCTGTGAAGAGTCACAGCTGGAACACTGGGAGAGATGCAGGCAGACCTTGAGAAACAGTGCTGTAGATACCTTCCTAGTCTGAGAAACCATGGGACTGACTGTGCTGGGGCATCACCGCAGCAACCTGGCATGCTTCTCAGTGAACATCTGAGATGAGTGGGTTGCATTCCACCAGAGCAGCAAAAGGCAGTGAGGAAATTAAGCAGCTCAACATGCTGTGATCACTCCTGACCACAGCTCAGCTCATGGTCTATGAGCAGGCATATCTGAGCTTAACTCCTATTTCATTTCAGCTTGGTAGCTCTCCTTTAAGTGACCCAAAGCAACTGGGCTTTCGGTGCAACTCCCAGGAGTCTGCTCCTAATACATTTCACTTTTTTTAGAAATACTCCCAATATCCAATTTAAATTTTCCTTTCTTCAGTTTTTCCTATTACATCCACTTCATCTTTTAGTTTTTATGGGCTCTTGTTCATCTTTTTATTAAATGTGCTGAAAGTGCTGAACCTCTGCTAACACCTTTTATAGCATAGAGTTATAAGCATTTCAGATACTGTTCTGCATATTAACTCTCAAGACACTGAAGGAAAAAAACTTTAATTACAGAAATCTTTGAATCATAAATTTCATTACTGTTAAAAAAATACCAATAGCAGCAAAAGGAAAAATCAAAATCAAATCCTAGTGTACTTAATAAATCATTGTATCTTTCCTACTGCATTAAATAAGATACTTTAAAAAGAACATCTTTTTTCAATTATTTGCTACCTCTTTTAGAAAAATTGCTAAAGAAACAAATTAAACTCTATAGCCACATCAATTTCTACTATAATCAATCAT
The DNA here is from genome assembly GCF_018691265.1 of Tyto alba. Lineage (NCBI taxonomy): Eukaryota > Metazoa > Chordata > Aves > Strigiformes > Tytonidae > Tyto > Tyto alba. The sequence continues at coordinate 52,696,859 of NW_024881282.1, forward strand.
TAATGACTTTTCTATGAAAGTGAATTTTCAGCCCTGCTCATTTAACGTGTGCAAAATTCCTTCCTGGGTAAGAAAGTAGCTAAAATCACTGAAAAAAAAGTACTGAAAACCAGCTACATATGCATTTTGTGTGTTCTGCATTCATTTTACAACTCACTACTAGTGCATCTATTACTGTTGCTATACTGATTTTTAATACATAAAAAGAAAATTTTTAAAAGCCATAAGATTCATTTACTGCTATGTGAAGTAGGTGATTTTAACCACAACAGGCTAAGCTAACTCAGCAATACTTCTTCTGTCTGATCTAAAAATGCCACTTACAAATAGATGAGAGAAACACTTGGAAGTCCAAGTGAGGGGAAATGGTCTTCATGTAAAAGAGCTTGTCAACTTCAATTTAAACACAAAAACATTTTGCAACCCAACCTAAGAGACAAACATATTAAAATCAAAGTTTTGGATTTTAGCTGAACAAACAGGTTATATTGCTTAGCTCTGCTAACTGCATTCTGGTACTAGAGTCATTTTGGTAGTAATAGCAAACTGACAATTTTACATCAGCACCTCATGACTATTCACAAATCTCCACTGACCACCACAGAAAGCAATGTTAATAAAGGTCAAAATTACCATCCATCTGCATAATCTCCTGTAAGAACCGTGCTGTAAAGGATCAACCAGTCTACTTGTTTAATGTATTTGTAAAAATGTGATTAACCCACGCTAAAGTCACAGAAAACACTTCCACAGATTTTAAATACTTGAGTTGAGCTTGAGATGAAGGTACAATAGGTTCTTTATCAAATATTTTAGTTTGATATTAAATTATTTCCATTCCTTTAAAGAGTACATTAGTTGACTTATTAAATCGACTAGTTACTCATTTAAAATTACTTCCTCGGTTTGTGGTACTAGGAAATGACTCTTTAACAAGTATTCTTGAAAGTGTATCATTGCTCATTTGCTCGGTAAGATAAGTCAAAGCCTTTTAAAGCCGCATATCAACTTGTAATTTTTAAAATAAAAACTGAGGCAGCAATTAGCACTATAAGCATGCAAACAAGAAAAAGACAGGGTTGTTCAATTCAACCTTAACTCTTCTCACTAACCCTGCCAAACATTTACCTTTCATATTTATTTTGCAAAGTGCTTCATTATCATTATTTTTCTGAAAGAGATTAGTTGCTGCAAAACTTCCTTTTCCTAAGCACTTCAAGAAAACCAGTGCACATGTCAGTGAACTTAATGGAAAAGTCACAGGGAGCTGAATGCCACATGTAGGACATGCCACATTAAATGCAGCCCCAGCTGCATGCATGGAGAGTGAGATTGTTTGCCAAATCATTAAACACTGTTCTTAGTGCATTCCATACATTTTATATATTCTATACATGGCACTCCATATTATTTATTCCATATATATTATTCCACAATTTAAGGACTTGTATCACATTTGAATCACATCATTTTCTATTTAGAGATACAACATTTTTGTGACTAAGGACATAGAAGTAACTGTTGATAATTGTTGTTGGGTTGTGTATGACTCCAGGAGCAAGATGGACTCCTTTTTTGAAGAGAAATATGAAATGAAGTAACTTTCCTACCACTGGGTACAAACCAGAGAAGCCCTCCTCATAACCTGCGAGTTGAACTTGACCCACAGGCAACTCAGTCTCCAGCCCTGAGCACGTTCCATACACAGCTGGGCATAAACAGGAGCTGCCGCTGTGACTCCATCAGTTGAAATGGAGTCAGAAAGTTTGGCCAGCTCTCTTCAAATGATAGCATGGTATGCATTTAGGATTCAAAGACAAGCTATTTCAGGATGAAGTAAACATCACAATTAAAAAGAGAAAAAAAACTGAGTGATTTCATGGTGGAGGTTAAAATTTTGTCCCCACTGATGTCTGCCAGAGCTGTAATGAAATTAACTTATTAAAAACTATGGGTTTAGTATTAGGGGTCACTACTGCAGTGTCTCTACAGGAAAGGCTGTCACTAAAATTGTGTGGTTGTGAGGAAAAGGACATCAGGGGGAGATAAAGTTGATTGACCTTAAGTAAGCATTTGTATATTTTCCAAGCTTTGGGAAATAGTATATGGTGGGGTTTTGGGTTGTTCGGGAATTTTTTTTTCCAGATACAACCTGAATTTTGAGTCCTTCAGGCTCAAAAACATTAGGATTGAAAAGTTTTAATTGCATGATTATTTTCCATACAATTTAATATTTTATATTTCTATACAGTTTAAAATTATGTATATTTTAATAATTTCTACTTCTATGTTTTATTAATATTTTCTATTATCTATAATAAAAGGTTCTTGCCTTGGAATTTCTTTGGTTTGAAAATATGTATGTCTGTCTGTGCGTATATTTATGTAGGAGAATTGCTCAAATCCAGGCACTTCTAAGGACCTCACAAGCCACATACTGGTTGATCTGTTCTTTCTGAGATGGCATCCAATCCACACAAAGGCTATCTCTTTCTCACTTCTCATTCACCATTTAATTCTGATCAAATGAGCTCTGACTAATCCTTACATGACTCCTCACCACAGCCACTCACAGCCTCCTGATGTCTACTCCAAACAAATGAAGGCATTATTCTGGCGTTATAAAATTACTGCAGGCCCTTAAGTATTTTTGTAACTTACATAAATATACTATAATGCAGTCATCAGCCACGGAAGTTTTACATATGTAACATCTGAAGAATATTTAACCAAACGAACACTAAAATGCATTCCCACTAGCCTCTGGAACTACTCTTCACCAAGGCCAATACTCATTTAAGAAAGAGAAGCAGCTAAAGAGAGGCTGGAAAAAAAAAAAAATCAAACCCAGAACATGGGACTAATCTCAATTTTTTAATGTTTAAACCTCTTAGTGAACATGTTTGTCTCCAACCCTAGCTCCACAAGCTGCAGGAAAGTCGGTTTCTTTTTCAGCAGTGATCTTATGGTGCTCAAAATGAAATAAAAGCTACTTACTTGGAGCCTGTGAGTTAAGCACTCCCAGCTGCGGGAAGCCCCAACTTGCAGCACGGCTGCGGCAGAGGTGCAGGTACGGAGGATCCCAGCCTATGCCACTCATCACTGTCGTTTGCATTAAGATGTTTCACATTGTTGCTGGTGTAATCATTCCAGGTACAGTTACTGTGAAACTGAGACTTAAATAACCACCCACATGACGGCTGAAATACGGCTCTGCGCGTATAAAGGTGAGTGACTTCACAACAACTGCAAGCAGGGTTTCAGAGTGCTTTGGGTGTGTGCACAGACCAGGAATGTGAAAAGCCTGTGTATTTGCATTTAGTCACTGACAACCATTCATTTTCTAGGTACCTGACAAAAGCAACAGGTTTTCTTTTTATCCTCTTTGTTCTTTCTGGCATGAAAAAATCTCAGCAGACACTACCTGTTGGTATCTGCACATTTCCTCACAAAGCTGCAGGATTTGCTCTTTTACCTACAAGGCTCAGGAGAAGCAGTGCCTACTAGGGTATATATTTCTAGGAGCACTATTCCCATATGTCAGGTTTACTTAGGTGAAAGAGAAATGGAAAGGGGTACCTACAGCAACTTGCAGCAGGCTGGAAGACCTGGCCCAGGATAAGAAAAGGAGAATGTGATAAGCTAACTGGGGGAAGAAGAATCAAACAAGAACCTTACACCTAATCCTCTCATTTCCTCATTGTGTGGCTTTGTATTTGGACCACATAGGCAGCTCAAGGAATGGCTGATCACCTCTCATCTTGACTCATCAATCAATCAGGAGAAGTGGCTAATCACCTCAATTATACATCTATCCTAGTTTGGTAAATACTACCCACCGGGCCTGAAAATAATACACATCCCTGAAAAGATGTCAGTACCACTGCAATAACCCTAAAAACTTCTGCCAAGTACATTTACCCTTATACAACCTTAATTTTCAAGCACCTGAAGAAACTGTACTGGGACCAGAGTTGCTAAAAATGCCTAACGTTCAAAAGCGGAAAGGTACCGTCCTGACAAACAGCTATAAAGGTTACACAAGAAATATGATTAAAATGGCCTGCACAAGAAGCCCTGCTTCCCAGAAGGACTGTTCTACCTCTTCTCCTCTCAGTTCATCAAAACGAAGAGCAAATTCACACCGGACACTTCCTCAGGATGAATAAATTGAGAATCAGCAATCCTTCCCAGTCAGTGCTGCTGCCCAGGAAAGGCCCTATTTGTTGTTCTTACTTCAATACCAGTTGTGAGAAACCTTCCTGCTGTCTCAGGAGCAGCAAACAGAAAATTCCTGTATGAAACCCAGTGTGTATGACTCTATTAACTGGCCATGGCTGGGCACAGAGGATGTAATTATTAAAACTCCAGGAAGTGGAGAGTCCCTGTCCAAACTTTGAAATGCTAGGAAAAAAAATGAGACAAATCCTAGGGGAAATATTGCTGAGAAACTAATAAATAACGCCCATGGGAAACTAAAGGGGAAAGGAAATTTGGAAAGCATTTAGAGTTAGAACGACCGGCCCACAAAGAAACCCCTCTTGTCATTACCAGAAGAGGGAACTGAGAGTAAGACAAAGATGCCTGAAGAACAAAAACTCAACTAAATAAGGCAACATGTCGTGGTTTGAATTCCACATTGAATCTGAAACATAGCACTATTCTAGCTACTAAGAAGAAAAATTAACTCTATTCCAGACCAAACCAGGACACAAGACCTACCATAACTTACCAACTTTATTAGTGGACATGTCCGTAACTATGAATCCTGTCTTGAGTTCTGATATGGGAAGAAACTGAAGAACAAACGTGGAGAGTGGAAAGCTCCACTGGGACATTTAATACTGTCTCCATACACTTGCTGCCCCTTTCCAGGTGCTTTTTGGTAAAGATGCCCTAGGATGGAAGGTGGCCATTAGGAGGGGGAGAAGATCACTGCCACAAGGTTAGAAGGTGGTTGCAGGGTGGCAGAGCCATGAACTCTGCACAAACCGAGGCCAAAGCATAGGCATGGACAGACTTCCACCTCTGTTAGCAGCCAGAAAGAGGTGTAAAAAACATGTTCCCAGAGCTGCTGTGATTTGTAAGCTTTCCCAGCAATATGCTCTGGGAAGAACAAGGACTACAGATACAGAACAGAAAAGGATGGCCACAGGAACTACTTGGTTGTTGGGGACTCAGTCCTGAAACTATTGTCTTGTTTACACTAATGACTCCAATGTATTGGGGAGGAATTAAAAATCTACCTGCTTGGTGAGGATAGAAGGCAGACATTCCTAAATCTTGAGGAGTATCATGACTCCTTCAAGTGGGGTTCATGAGACCCACTAACCAGCAGAAGTGAAATAAGAGCCATAAACCCAAAAGTGAAGCTGGAAGTAGGAAACATAATCAAAAAGATTTGGGAACTTCTGGCATCAAAGGTAAGATTATTCCTGGTAAAATCCTTTCACCATGTCACTTCAACAGTGAATGTAATGCCACTGACATCCATCAGAAATGTTTGCTGCCTACAATCCAATGAAGCTTTTGCAAGAAACTCATTGCAGCTCTCAGCTACACCTGGAACACACTCGCAGCAAAGTCCTTGAGGAATCAACAGTGTCTTTTTCAATAACAGTTGTACCTCGGGGGCTTGTGTTGTTTGGAAACAACACGCAAGTCAGGAGTTAACTTCTGACAAACACAGCAGCTTTAAACAGCAACTTCAGCATTTCTAATAGAGAAGTGAAAAATTCATTTCTGACAGACTCACGTATTTTTATTGCCTTCAAATAATGCTATAACCTTACAGGAAATCCTAACAACTGTTCAGCTTGAATCATGTCCATCGGTATTGTACATCATGTGTTTGGGTTTTTTTCCCCTTCCCTCTCATTCTTTATTAATGGGGTCATTTGCCTAAAAACCTGTTTCTTAGGAGTTTATCTGTTCATTCTGCACCTGAAGTCATAAGCCTTTGTTTACAACCTCACAATTGGTTGCTGTGGAAATGATTATGATGTCATAAAAAAAAAGGATTAGTAAAATTGCAAGTAGGGAATAAACAGGTTGAGCAGATGAGCTCTTGAAAAACGAAGAGGCTTTTTTCCTGCAACTATTCACAGAAACAAAAAAAAAGGAAACAAAATCTTTCCCCCAAACCTGTGCTATGACCTACGTTCACCCAGTGCTGTCACAGACCAGGGACAGAAAAATTTCCTTTGTGATTCTTGGTCCAGGAGCAATGTTCAGAAAAGTCTACTGGTAGTGAAGAAAGATATTTATCGTGTCATGGTAAGATACTTCTGGAACACAGGACCCTACATTCAAAGTACTATTAACCTTGTGCTTCCCTTCTCAACGCAGCAAAAAATAAATATTCTGTGACTAATATATGGATTATTTTTTCTTCTCCCTGGAAAATGATGCATTTGCCATAGTGACAAAATTAAGCGTCTCAATGGACTTCAGATCAAACTAATTAAAACTAACCCCTCATGGCTCCTACTTGCTGTGCCATCAATCAGAGTAACTGTTGCTCGTGCATCTTCACCATCAGATGCTCAGGCTTGCAAGCCCCCTCACTCTGATGGGCGGCATGGGTGCAGCGAGTCACAGGACAGGGAGGAGGCTGGCCAGCTGTGGGGTCGGGCTGGCACCTCTGAGCAAGGGCCTTTCCCAGCAGCTCCCCGATCACTGCAGCCTCTCTCCTCCGTGACTGGCAGCAGCCATCTGAAGCTGCAGGGTGGCAAATCCATCAACCCGTTGTCGCTGGCAGGGGCGGTCGGGGCGGAGGAGGGAGGCTGTGGCTCTGCACAGCCAGCGCGGGATGGGCAGTCCATGCAGGAGGGAGCACTTCCACCAGGATCCCCGAGCCAACCATGCCTTGATTGCATCCCAGGTGGTTCCTGGATCAGCAAGCTTGGTGCCTAACCGTGCCGATTCCCATTCCCCTGAAGCAATGTCTAGCTTCGCCCTCCCTTTCATAACAGACACAGATGTATAGCCTGTCTCTGAAAGGACATGGGATACCTGAACACCAAGTGCAGTAGAGGAATGAGAATAGCACAACGTATCTAATACCTTTATGGCTGGTCCTGTTACTGGCACAGATCCTTGCTGTCTATTTTTCCTATTTTCCCAAGCCATGGGAACAAGCACAGGGTGCTTGGATAGATTTTGATTCCCCAGCTCTGCTCTGCTCATGTAGGTGATGCAGAAGAAACACAGATGAGATTGCTTTTCACCTTTGTTTCATGATGTAAGATAAAGAGCAGCAGATTATTTGTACAAAGGGTAAAAAAACACTTAATAATAGGGAAAAATCTCTTCCTCTTAGCAGAAAGAGGACATGCAGTGCTGGGATGCCATCTGGCTCCCACCAAGACTTGCCAGAACCAGGGCTCTCTGTGCTCCTCCCTTCACTTACTGCTGAAGCATGATGGGCAGCTAAAGTAAAGATGGGGCAACTCTACTATTCTTTCCAGGCTTGATCTGACACAAAAGAAAACCTGTAAGTAGTCAGGATTCAACTACCTGTTGTTTCGCTACTGTAAATTAGAAAGAACACCAGGAAAGCTGCTCACCTCTGCAACGAATTACCCAGCTACTTGGCAAAAGGAGCTGCCCCTGCATGCTCTGGCCATTCTCAAATCCTTTTTCTCCTTCCCCTCACAGGAAAACAGAGCAAAAGAGAGACTGACAGCAAAGCTGACAGGCTTATGTCAGGCCTGTGCTTGATGGGGAGGAGCCCAGAAGACAGCTACTCTGCTTTCATGCGCTAGAAGAGCTTTATATTGTCCAAGTCTAATATTTCACTAAATACTTCCAGAAAAACCTAATGGAAGATCCTTAAGCCTAATGCATCCCCAATGGATCAACTAAGAATTTGTGCATCGGTTGGGCCCTATTATCAACTTACTCACCTGAATGACATCCCCAGCCATTAAAAGATTTAAGATACAACAGGCTCAAGTATGTTGACAAGGAATAGTGTAAAACCACCGAAAATTTGGTTCCAAAGGTGCCTAGAGCTTATCCAGTATAACGTCCCACTCAAAGCTGGGCTAACTTCTAAATTGAAAGTTTGATCAGGTTGGTCTGGGCTTTCTCTAGTAGACTTCCAGAAATCTTAAAGGAGGGAGATTATCCGGCCTCTCTGCAAAGGTCATTTCTCCCACTGTGGAAAATTTTTCCTTGCTCCATGGGAATTTCTCTTGCCAAAACTTGTGGCCATTGTCCCTTGTCCCCTTACATCATTAGATAGTTGGGGAAGTGTCACGGACGCAGCAGACCTGTGCAAGTGGGGGAGATCTGAGCTCTGTTTCTGTTAGAAATTTGGCTAGTGCACAAACAACACTCTCCATTCACTTGTATCCTCAAAAGCCTCCCCTCCCCACGGCCTGACTTTGTATATAATTTGTGCCTCCCAGCAGGCTTAGAATGGGAAATAGGCTGATGCAGAATAAGGGTGAGCAACTTGCACATAAGTATAGCATATAATTGTTTATTCCATCTTTCCACGTGTCTTAAAAATAATTCTTTTTCAAGGTTTTGACAAGCATACTGTATTGATGTTCTATTTATACTGTGGATCATTAATATTAAGAGGTTACAAGCACTCTGCATGTAGAGTTGGAGAGGTAATTCTGTTGTAAAGAATTAAAAATTACAATAATATTCAACTTTGGAAAATAGGTGTTAAAATATTCATTAAGAGACACTTGCATCTTCTCATTGAAATGAATTCTTTAGGTATACAAACAACAACCACAGATCTGAAACAAGAAGATGCCTTGCACTTTGTAGCCACGTGGTATTCATGACAGCTTTGTGACCTCCTCAATGGAAGATTTCTTTTACTTTCATTAAATATATATATATGTATTATGTCCCCAGTGAAAACAACCCAAAAGACATCAAACACCAGAAAAAAATACATTGAAGTAACATTAAGGATCTAATATAAATCCACAAAAGCCAGGAAATTCAGAGATAAAGAAAGATTTTCAGACGAGGGAAAACTTTCCAATATATTAAACTGGAGCATAAATTCACTTCCTCTTCACATGTTTGCTATCAAGTCATTCCAGACATAGGGGGTAAGTTCCTCCCTGGGGTAACTCCTGTGCCTTCAGCAGTACTACACCAAGAATCAATCTGGCCCTACAGAACTAGGTCTTAACACTCTCTATTTCTGATAATTACCAAAGATATTTGAGTTTAAACAGCAACTTCCTCTCTTACAGCTCATTTTCCCATTGTTCACAGACTGCTATAAAACTGAATTTGTGAGGTTGCAATAGTTTCCATGATTACAGACAATGATGTCAATCGTGGGGTTATGACTTCATTGACAGACCAACTAGGAGAATCTCTGTGTGAAGGATAAAATCCACACTCAGATACAAATATATCTGAGATTAGCAAAGACAACACTGCACCTCACTGGACATGAACATTTCCATCTGCATAAATAATACTCTCTACTTTTCACTCGAGCCAAGTATGAAAATGACCCTTAAAAATGTCTGTTTCATTCATAAGTCATTCCTGGTGCTGATGTGTTGCCACCCAAACTCAGCCTTGGTGCCAGTGCTGCATGGGCCAAGCTTGATGTCAGCAGCAGTTTAAGTTGTACGCTGTGGGTCCAATTGTTTGCTGCACTCTCTGGAAGTGCAAAATCAAATGTACGGCTTAAGACAGGATATGAAGGGAATGAAGTGATTTTGAACTGCCTTCAAACTTTCCATGATTCTGCCCTCATCCTCAAGCTGACATGGCTTTTGGCTCTGGGGTCTGGCCATTACCTCCCCGATAGAGCAAGATAACCATAACGAACTAGTTACTAGAAGATCCCCAGGTATCTGGCTGAGCAACAGGATTCAAAAAAGGAATGTGATGGGGAAAACTGGAAGAAGGGAAGACAGGATGCAACCTCCTGAACTGCATCTTTCCATAGCTAACCCAGGTACATAAGACAACTGCCCTGAGCCTTGAGATACAGAGCAGAACTGCTTAAAAAAAAAAGCACTTTCCACATAATTTTTGTTTCTGAAAGAGGAAAAATTATTTTTCCTTTCAATTTCCTAGCCTGCAAGAGGCAGAGGGGCTATGATTGACCCCACACAGCCATGTAAAATAAGAGATGGATAACTCAGGCACTTTCTGACCCTACACTGAGAACTCTAATATTAGCACATGGGACACAACTGAGCTGACAGCTGGTGAGGTCAAATTCAACTCAAGAAGCCAAGAATGACAATTCCCTGTTGCTCCAAGTCTTATAGCCACTTGGGTTCTCTGTTCATTCTTTTTGCCCATCTCCTACTCCTTCCTGTAAGAACTTCTCAAAGATTACCTGAAGTTCTCATATTTAATCTTGGACCAGATATTTATTTTGTTGGATAGCTTCCAAATAAATCCAGCCAGACATTTTTTAATTAAATAAATGCCCTTTTCAATTTTTCATCTGCCTTATCATGCTCAAATTACTCAAAATGTGAACTTTTTCAAAGCTTCTATCCATGACCTTTATGTAGCCCTGAATGAGGAGAGTAGGCAAGCTAAGTATTCACATGTCAACATCAAAAAGACAAACTGAGAATGGATGCAGCTACAGTTCACCCATGCCTCTACACTTGTGCAAAGTGTCTTGGATGCTCATACTGTATAAGTGCAAAGGATGGACAGAATCTACCACCTGGCTTTTTATTATAAAGCCACTAAAAGCTTTTATGCAAACTAACAAGTCAACAAAAAATGAGGAAGCTAAATAAATCAATAAAGTTTTTCCTCCCAGTTACTACACACTCAAGATAATGGCTCCTGGGGGTGTTAAGAAGGGTGTACAGAGCTTTGCAATGTACAAAGCTTGCTCTGGGACATTATTTAATTAACTCTTTGAAATTTTAATCATGCAAAGCAAACCACAATGATTTATAATTATACAAAAAGATCATGATGGCTCTAACTTCTCCCTTAAATAGCTTTCTTAGTGATTTGGAAGGATAGGATTAATAAACTCTTTCTTGGAAACCAATGGCATCTAGTTTGCCTGCAGAGACTCTGAGACCTTCTACTTCCTGAAATGAGCAATGAAAGTGATGAAGTAGCTTCTGCTTGGAGCAAAATTATTATTAAGTATATAACTTTGAAATGATTTTGTGTGCATGTGTGAACTTCATCTATAATATAATTTCTCTTTGTTGCTCTCTGTGCAATGAATATAGCCTTTACCTGAGTAATTTTGATCTAGTTTAAACAAAAATTATAAAGCACAAAACCTTCTCGCTGAAGATATGCTACAGATGAAAGGGCAAATTCTTTCCCTTACTCAAAACCATAATCAATGGCTTTTTGTTAACATAAGAAACTGTTTCCAATTTATATATCTCCATTTACAAGTAATTGGAGAGAAAATCCAAACTCCAACCAAGTCAGTTGGAGTCTTGCTACTGAACTCTCTTCAATGGAGCCAATACTTCACATGAACTTGCCTTAAAAAGAATTTTTTTCAGTAACATACCCTTGGTATGTATCTGTCTATGATCACAGCTGATCATATCCTTAGTGAAAGTTACACACACAAAAGAAGCAAGATCGTTCAGGCATTTCCAAAACCATGTCACTGTGTATCTTAAAAAAAATTGCTGAAGGTTGAAGTGCAGAGGTGTCCATATTCCAATTTTCAAATAGTCCACTGAAGTTATTAAACAAGAAAAAATATCTACTTTTTAAATAAGCAATACTGTTTATATGGCACACAAGTTGCTTTGAAATAAAAAAAAAAGCAGCAACAAAAATCTGTTGTCTGCATCTCTGTACAAGTCTAGCCCACCTGTTACTCATTCAGTGACTACTCAAAACTTCTTGATGTAAACAGTAAATTTATCATATTCACAGATAGATTCAAGTACTATTCTTGCTCTGTAATAGTCACCACGAAGTTCTGTTCACTTGGTAACTAACCTGAACATGAATACATCTTTTTCCTCAAAGGACCTGAGTTTTGTGCAAACATGGCTATTTGCACAACTTCTACATCTTGTAACCAACCATTACACACCCTTATCATTGGCAGATGGAGAAAGGCTGAAATCCAGGCAACTGACTTCATTAGGAGTTTGACCACTGACTTCAATAAGCCTAAAATTTTATCATGCATTTCCTGGCTGCATATTCAATCTACTTCTCCAGAGGCACCATGTGTCACTGACCAACCACTTGTCCATCTAGCTATCTCAATCAGACTTACATATAAAGCTTGATAAAACGATTGTTGCATGCTTGAACACTCATCCCTGACTTGAATGAGAAGTCTGCAAAAGAAGCACTTTAAAAACTGCATATACCTCTGCCTCTTCCAAATAGTTTATGAATGTTAATGGATGTTAATGAATGCAAGAGTGCATGCCATGGCAGAGATATCCTTGTCTCCGATACATTTTTAATACTGTGATCCAAGTAATGCATGTATTATGTCGATGTGTTATGCAAGCTGGATTTTCCAAGACCCAAACAGACAGTTGTCTGTGGAACGAGAGTCCCCATGCAGATTTCTCAAGGCATTTAGGATCATTAACAGGAAACAATGCAGGAGGAGCAGCCAGAGCATGAATGGGTTCTGTGTGAATACTAAGGAAACCCGAAGAACATGTTAACACAATGCAATGTTGATAAGATCATAATAGTGAAGCTCACATATGTGTTTGTATTATGTCTTGTAAAAGGTCCCAATTGCTGTCTATTAGGATAATTGATATAACAGTCAAAATGGATTAGGATAATATATTGAGTAAAGTCATGATTTCTGCTGTATACAGGAACTACTAGTCTGACTGGTTTTTAAGATTCCAGCAGTTACTCTGAATAGACAGGATGTAAAAAACCTAAATCTTGTCAATTCACTGATAATCCTGAATGCTCCAACATGGACACTGCCACTACTGGTAAATCACTCTTAATTAAAGCAAACCAACCTCTGCAGACCAGACTCCATTCTCATTGACACTGATACAGATACATAAGTAATGCATTACTTCAATTGTAATTTATCAGTACTATTATTTAAATCATGGTAAGTAGCATCAAAGTCTGACCCTGCAGTTCCACAGTTCAAGAGTTCTCAGGATTGACAGACAAATAAATAAATAAACCAAACTGAAAATAGCAAGTTTATTTTTAAATAAAACAAAATAAACATTCAAACTTTAAACAAAAAAGCAGACTAAAGACATACACTATGCTTTACTAGCTTCCTAAAATTGATATGGAAATAACACACACAGATACATAACTGAACTGCCAAAAACCTCTGAAACTCTACAACACTTTCAATAATAACAGGCAATAACATTTGAACTGGTAAGAGAAAGAATTAAAATCATGTGCAAATAGATTACAGCAAGCTGCTGCCTGCAAAATTCTTGCAGCAATGCTATAAAATACACAAATAATGTCTTACGTGTGTGAAGATTTCTCTAGAGTGGGATTCAATCCATCTATTCTCTGCAACTGCCTATCTCTAAGTTCCTCAGTTGCCTAGTGTTTTCTTACTTAACCTTAAAGCCTTCTGCAGACTGAAGTTTAATTAGCTGAACATGCTCAAAATTGTCAGTCTAAGGTAGCAAGCCTCACCTCCCAGCTAACACTTCACTGCATTTCCAGTTTCAACTGAGAGCCACCCAAAATCCAGCTCCACCCTCTGGAGAAATCTTCAGAGCTATGGAAGGTCGGGGCAGAGCAGAGCTCCATTCACAGTGCTCACAAACAACTCGTACCTTAGCTTCTCGGAGCAAGAGTGCTCACAGGCTACCTGCCCATTTGTAAACATGTTGAAGATTTAAACCTGAACCTCCTACACGAGTGGCCCAATCACCAGCTTCTGTGCTTCTCTGGATGAGAAGCATTCTCTAGCCCTTCTCTTGAAGCTGAAATGCCACGCAGAGAAAAGGCTCCATATGAAAAACAAGGAAGAAAAGGGTATCTTTTGAGTGTGAGTTAAGGCTCATTCACAAATTGAGACAGAAGTGGGGTTCCAGGCTATATTCTCCAATGTCTGCATTTTAGATTAGATAAAAAGCAGCCCTAGGGATGTCACCTCAGATCTTTACATGGACGCCTAAAGCACCAGGCCAGGATTCCGCTCCTTCTTCTCCCACATAGCCCCCTATTTTTAAATGCACTGCTGAACAGCAGCCCTGTGTCTAAAGAGCCGTCACCCAGACCAGCTTACGGCACATCACTTCTCTTGGCACACACGTTCAGCCCGGGCTGAGCAGTACGTAGAGTTTCTCAGTGCTTCTGGCTATTATACTAAAGATGAACTTACAGTCCTCCTCCACGAAGCGTCCACCCTTACGAGATGCCTAAGCAAACTGGTCCTGAGGAGCAAGAGAAGAAGCGCCACATTTTGGTTCCCCATACACAGGCTAGAAGGGTACATGCGTTAACTCAGTATAAGCTCAGTGGGTCACCTTGAGGAGAGCAGGAAGCACACAAGCTAGAGGAATGGGTCCCTCTCTGCAACCCTTCTAAGGCACCTATTCCACAGCACTGACTGTATAAAAAATAAGAAAGAATGGGTTTTGTCAGGTAGATTATATCATATGTTCCCTTCCAGGACAAGCTCCTAAAATCCTAGTAAGACAACATGTAGCTTGGGTGGAATGGATTCCCACAACGTCAAGCTACAAAAGAAAAGAGATGAAACCCAGAGGTGCCTGTGTTCAGAAAACAAACCCACCTTCTTCTCCTGTCTGTCAGCTCAGGGTGGCGAGCAGCTTCCCTTGTGCAGCAGAAAGATTTCCTTCCTAGAAAGAAATCACTACAGCATCAAAATGACAGAGGCCTCCCTGCCTTGTTGTATTGCAAAGAAGGAAATTATACCCCACCAACAGCCTCCAGTAACAGCAAGGCTGATAAGCATTTTCAGCACAATCAGAATCATTCTGAGCAGGGAGTAACAAAAGATTGCAAACAAACCGTGCGCTATGAGCATTATCAGCCTCAGCACCATGATTACGTGTTCCTCAACACACAGCTTTCTCATTCAGTCTGTCACCTTCCCAGGCCTCAGTGTTTCCCATTTCAGGGTTCCCCCGAAGACTGAAAATACGTGCATTCTCCCGGACCTGAAAAGATCTCTTCCTCCTTTGCCAGCCGTGTCACTACTGCATCTTTAAACTACTAAACTGCATATCCCAATCTGATGATTTAAACAGCACAGCCTGTGAAGTCACAATTTTAAAATTTCAAGTGCTTGTCCTTCTATTTTTATTTTGGTTTTCATTTTCATTCTGATGAATATTTCAGATAGGGCTTGGGATAGAACACCAGGTGCACTTGTAAACACCATCAGAAACTATGCTCCCTTTGTATTTTAAATTGGTCTCTAGCACAAAATAAACTCAAGACAGCAGAGCAAGAATCATGCTAACTAAATCACATACAAAGTATATTACTGTTGATACAAAAAATATATTTTTCCTCACTCAGAGTTGTGTGAATTAGAAACCACCTCCTGGTGAGGGTGTTCTGCAGCTATTTACTCAAAGAAGCCCACTTTCTTGTTGGAAATCTATCCTCATATCTAAAATGTAATACTGAACTGCAATTTGAAGTGAGGCTTAGTCTCAGGATTAAGGAAGAGGAAATAACAATAGTTGCACTTAAAGCATGCAATGACTTTCATTCCAACACCTGAAAGCCCTCTCCAAATATTAATTATCACAGTACTAGCCTCCCCACAATCCTTCTAGGAGAGGATCAGCCCTGAATTCCTTGGGCATCCACGTTGCCTGCTTGGGCCTGTAATAAATGCAGAACAAAGCCAAATGTATTACTCCTCTTTAATTATTATCGTAACTCTTAATTGAGAGGTGTAAATTCACCCACACAGGGACTGACTGCCCTTTGTAAGATGCCTATTTTCTATCACTGGAAGAGAAAAAATGTGGTATTTTCTTGTGAGGCTATTGCATTAGTGGGGCTTGCAGTATAATGCAGAATTAAATTAAATTACATTAAGCTGCATAATTAGTCAGAAATGATAAGAAAACCTAGAAGTCTTGACTCTTAAATCTTCTGTCCTGAATCACACTTTAACACATGGGTTTTCATTCCCTCTGCAACACTACCTTTCAATAGCACAGGGAATGGAAATACCATCTCTGGATGGGGTGGCCTGGAAAAAGTCCTGTCCTGCAGCTACGGCTCACATCAGCTAGTCCTGAAAAGCAGAGTAACCACATTCAAAATATTCAGGGAACTAGGCACCTTGGTTTCATGACTACGCTTGTCATTTACTGGATCAGCATTGAACGTCTATATTCAATTAAGGTACAAAGATGAGAAAAACACCATCAATATGCATCAGATACCTTTCAGGCTTGTATTTGCGTTGGGTTCAAAACCCTTCAGGTCCCAAATCTCTCCACTCTATACTGTATATAGGATCATAGAATCATTTAGGTTGGAAAAGAGATTTAAGATCATTGAGTCCAACTGTTAACCTAGTCCTGTCAAGTCCACCACTAAACCATGTCCCTAAGTGCCACATCTACATGTCTTTTAAATACCTCCAGGGAGAATACATAGACTTTTTAAATATCTTACTCCTACCCCTCATTGCCCACCAGCTAGACATATGCTAAAGATACTGAGATACTCACATCTGAGTTTACAGAAACAGGTAAAAACTATATATTGTTTTAAGACACAGAATTGAAAAGTGTTTCCCTCCTTCATCCAACCTGTTCACAAGCAAGCTTTACTGGAGGAGGATGGCCTTCAGCTGAAGGCACAGGGCAGGCTGCCAGGAAATCCGAGTTCTATTCCTGGCACTTCTACAGATTTCCTTGGGCAAGGCAATTAACCTTGTGCAGTACATTTTCAATGGAGGTGAGGCCCAGCTTCTCTTTCTGCATTCATAACATTTTCAACAGTGAAAATGGAATTGTAGGAGCAAGAACGAGTGCCTGTACTTTTCACTACCTGATATGTTTTCTCAGTCAGGTAGCTGGATGCACAACTGCTGACAACTGTGTTAGCAACAAAACCAAACATTCAAACACCACAGGTGCAAAAATGCCTCCTGATGCTGTTACAACCAGTCTCAGTTCTCAGTTTCATATGTAAAATGAGCAATGAGGCTTATAAAATAAAAACACACAGCCACACAGAAAACTAATTTTTAAAGTTCCTGAACGCCTGTTATCTGAGATCATAAAAAGGAAGCAGCTCAGAATTTCAGTTTACCTTTCACTACAGATGCTGTATTTTGACTTTCTGTATTTTTTTCCTGTTAAAATTTTCTCATTGGCCCTCAAATAGAATAAAAGATTTTCCTTTAAGGATTCTGAAATGACAGCTGAAGTAAAAATATTTTTAAGCTAAACTGGGTATCTTTTAATATCCTTTTGGTAATATAAACGTATTTTAGAAAATAAGTATCATGGCTAAATTTTCTGTTGTGGTCTACAGGGAAGACCTGTGCTTCAAATAAATGGTGCCACATCTACTTATACCAACAAGGAACAGGACACTGAAATTCCAAGGAAGGACACTATTTGCTTAGACAAGCTTCTAGAGAAATGAAGACGCATACCTCTCTGAACACAGGTGAGAATTTATTTTTAGTGAATTTTTATGCATTTGGTACAAGCATGCAAGATGGTTTTTTCCTTTCCCAGAATGTTGAATAGAAAAAAAAAAAAAAAGACAAAAATTGGCAAAATGAAAGAGCATTAAGTATCTGTTAGTCCCAGGAAAAAAGTTCAACAATCACTGCTTTTGTCAAAATTTTCTGGTTTTGAGAGAGCATTTCTTTTACAGGTCATCTGAACTGGAAAGTAAATGTATAGGTATAAAGCTTTTAAGGCTTCCAATTCACATACTTCATCCACTCTTAAGTTTAGGAATTTTGAAGAAGAGAAGTCAGTAGTCTGTTTTTCATAACTGTAAGAGCCCCTTCAAGCTCTTTCCACAACTGAAACGATGACTCCCCCCAGGTGACAGTCTTGCCCACACAGATGTAAAACATGTTTATGAAAGAAGATATTTTATATTACTATGTTACAAAATAGTATCTATGAGCTTCACAACGAAGGTAAGGTAGTTTGGAAGATTAAAATAACAGTAACATATGCAAATTTTCACAACGTGCTTCACACAAAGCAGTAACACCACAGATATTGCAGTCAAAAGTTGGAAAGACATAAAGTAACTGAAACGACATTACTCTTCTAAGTATGAGAAACTGAATTTTTATCTGTGCCATCTTCTATAATTACATAAATAGCAACTTCCTTTTTCATTCACCATCCAAAACATGTGACTTAAGTTTTACCTCAATCACGGCTTGCTCCAAATGGACCATGACGTAATTCATTCAAACAAATAAAACGTTCTTGTAACAATGGAATCTCAAGCTTATCTTAGGGATGCACTGGTAAGCACCATGGCATCAAAGGGGGGGGCCATCTCTCATACACAACTTTTGCTACCTAGAGGTCAGATATATGTCTTATTTTATCATCTACGTTGTTTCCCCAATGTCAAAAGATTGCTACCTCCAGATGAGAATTCACCACACCTATAACAAAGCCTTTTTTAGGGCAGAATGTGCCATGATCTCAGAACATCCTTCTCTCGCCACCACCTAGCAAAGAACCCTGCGTGATTTTAAGCACCTTTTAGACTATGACTTCATATAAGACAAAAAATTACTGCACTCAATGAGAAATAAGCAAAATTAGTTAAATGGCTTCACATCACAGAGCATGGCACTACCAGACAGAAACTTCTACTTAGACAATGGTTTGCAAAGACTCATTATGGGCAAGAAATAGCCTCAAAACATTGATGGGTCTTCTGAGCCAATGGGGTTCTCTTGATACGTATTTCTTCAAAATTCAGAACCTCATTTTCAAAATCTTACAGGTAAATGAGCATTAGGAGTCTTTGCCCTGACACAGGCCTTCTGGAACTGCTGGCACAGAAACATCTTGCAAATTCCATGTTTAAGGTTTGCTATCTCAGTTATATCAAAACTGCAGTGGGAAATAACGCAAAGAAAAAGTTATTAGAGTAAGGCATTTTTGTAATGATTTTTTAAAGATCGTTTGGCACTGCTTAAGCTGACTTTCAATATAAAGTAAAACTGCCCTCATTAAAAAGGGGAAAACCTGAGCTTCAAAAGCACTATAATGTCTAGCTAATCATGACTGGATCAGATAAAACTCCTGCTTAAGGAAATTAAGTTCATTTCTGATTAACTTTTATCTTCTACCAACCTGAAATGTGGTATCTAGACTATCTAGCAGAAAAAAAACTTCTTGAAAGAGAAATAAGTCTTCTAAACAAGTCACAGTTGTAACTTCAACATCAGTGACGAGACATGCAAGCGGATGCTTCACGTACACCCTGCACTTGGAAAGTCACTGATTGTCTTCCACTGTTATAATCATGCAGTTTCCAGAACTGCATCTTTCCATCCTTTAAAACAGCCTCAAGGTGTGGCATCAGCCACCTCTCCTCCCACCAAAGTCCTGCTCAAAGCTGTAGAAAACTGCATTGTTCCTTGGGGCTTTTTGAGCAATTCTGCCATGCCATGCAGTGAATCTGTGGTTCAGATTAAACAATGTAGAGGTGAAATCAGACAATGCTAAAAAATTCTTCCTAAAGACATAGCAAAACCAATGGAAATAAGAAACAAATACCCTTTTAAGGATCAACTTCAAATCTGGGTTTCAGGTTTCTCCATTAAACTGCCACCTGAGAGCCCTAGAAGTCCATGAAATTTCCAGAGGTTTTCAATGCAGTTCTTTGGAACAAACAGCAGAATAATTGATTGTTCAGTCTCCTGCTCTACTCATAAACCTTCAGTCCCCTTCTTTCAGTCAACTTCTAGACATACACACATTTAAAAAATAAAATAAAAAACTCTGACTGTGAGCTCTTACAAAGGTTTATGTGAAGTCATCAGCAAAACTGTTCCTGATTCCGTGATCAGCAGCATCAGGTCTCAGTGGCAAAAACCTGGCACTGATGAAGTCAATGACAAACCTTCCACTGACTTCTGGGAATGTGAATCTCCATGGCTATGAATGTGACTTTATGCCTGTGCTACATAAAATAACTCTGCTAATAAAAGCCAGAGTGCTTCATCTGCCTTTTTCAAGCATCAAAGGCTATGTCTACAATGCACAGACAATGTAGACGATCAGGAGAAAAAGGGATGGTGCTGTGGACCTAAGGTCCACACCACGCACCATTCAAGAGGTTTGTGTTTCACTCTAGCCAGTCCTATGGGTTGAATGCCTACCAGACTGAGCTCCTGCAGCACATCTTCCAATTTTGTTTCATTTGAAAGGAATCCAGCCATGCATGAGCTCTGGGACTGCTCCATAATTCATACAGTACATGAGGACAATTAGGAGATGCATTTCCAAAGCACACCCCTGATTTGACCTAACACACTAATGTAGATGCATCCAAAGAGCTTAGAACATGTTCTTGCATTAAAACCTCTAAATTTAAGGAGTTCCAAGGTCATGAAGAGGTTTACCTCCCTCTCAGTTAACAGGACTCACAGCCTTCAATGCACTTCACACACGTGCAGCAACCTACAATGAAGATGCATTTTACAGCAGCAGGCACTGTGTTTCTGACTCCAAATACATTCATTTCCCACCTGTCTGACCTTGTTACCTTCAGGATTTTTAATCAATTAGCTCTCCACACTTCGAAAACTTTTTTATGTAGCTGAATATTTTGTTTTCAGAAGAGTTTGTCAATCTTTACTGTCTGTTCTACTGACAAGGGGCTTCTCTTTCTTGACAACTTTGCCAAGTGCACATTATTGCATTAAAAAGATCACTGGATGTCTCATATGCTTGTGATAAACTGGGCTGCCTGCCCTCTTCACTTGGGCTCTCCCTCCCCCTTCCCAGTTTTATACTAGTCAAAAAGATTTACTTCTCTTCTAAAAAATAATATATAAATAAATACATTGTGAGTCACAAACATTAAATACTTAATTTGAACCGGCAGAAAGACCAGCTACTGGAATTCTACAGTGGTCTGTTAGCTCGTATGTCTCTGCATGTGCATATTGAAGGAAACAGCAGAAATAATACTTTACAATTTGATGAACAACATATGACACAGAACCTCTAGACTTGCAAAAAAGGGTTACAAACGTAGGAAAATACCTGCCATGTAGAATTCTGCCCTCTCCAAGAAAAAAAACCCTACACACTCCCTACTTTCATTGATACAAAATCATCATCATTAAGGCTTGATATAGCTTATGTCATATTTATTGGATTAAAGAAGAAAATAATCACTATGGTCTTAAATGAAGTTTCGGTGATAAAAAGGGACGTTTTCCTAGTACATGTTGGATGTCAAACCAGAAAGGATGATACTGTGCCATCTGCTTTTAGGCAGAATCCTCCCTTGATCTCAAATATAAGCTTTGCTTATAGTTGGCACCATAATGGCTTATAATAATTTAACCACATTTCCTCCTGGAGAAAAATATAATATCACTCTCCATTTCACCATGCACAATGGAAGAACCCATGAACCTAATTTAAACTGGAGAGAAGAAAGAGAAGGGAAAAAAAAAAGCATATTTGTTTCTCACAGACTATAGTTATCTCAGTACAAGCAATAATGTCATCAGAATAAGCAAATTAAAAGACTGTGCTTTCAATGGGCACAACAGCAAAGTAATACCAAGTCTGAAGATATGCCTTAGTTTCAAAAAAAAATAGCAAAACTGTTATATCGGTCTCACAGTAAAGTAATGCATACACCTACTAGGTAACCAATAATTCCCATTTCTGCAAATCAGATTCTTCACCTGACAAACAGCTCATACTAAACTTAATGCTCCACTGATACTGCCTATTCTTTCTTCCTCATAAAGAAGATACCAAAATAAAAGGAAACATTCTTGCCTGAAAGGTGCCGCAAGCGTTATATTTAGTCCTTTTCACTGAAAGCTCACCTTCCTTTTTGACTATGGGTGCTTGGGAAAGAAAATCTTAACATTTCAGACTGCTGCATCTTCCCTTTTCACAGAGCTCTTCGACCATCTCTACTCATTCCTAATGCAGTGGGGATGTCCTGCCTGTTATAAATTACTACAGAAACCAGCTATTTCTGATGCTTCCCCTGAGATTGCACCCAAGGTGAGGATCAAGCTACCACTGGGCATCCACATGTGTGAGGTCTGAGCCGGACGGGAGGAAGCATATGGTAACCGATACATGTTTTACTGCACTTGGCATTTGCCTTCTGCGAGCTGCCTTTGAGAAGATCACCAGCACAGGTACATTTGAATATGCCACCTTTTTTCTAATGCCAGTGAGCCTCTTCACATACCTGAAATCTTCCTGACTTAAAAATTACAGGTATAAGCAATACACATGGTGTGTAATGGTCTGCTTTCTCCAAATAAATATCCCGGGGTACTTCATCACTGGACAACGCTACAGAACTAGTTCTTGAAGTGACTGTTAAAGTCATCTCTCCTGTGTTTTGCTGCTGACACTCTGGAGAACCTCAGCTGTAGTTTTAAGTACCTTCTGGTGCTGTTTGAGCTTTTGAAAGCATATACTTTTACAGCTGTGTTAACATCTATGCAAAAGAACTAAATAAAATGAGGGGAAAAAATGATGGGACTGCAGAGAGGAAAGAGAAAGCAAAGCAAAGTAAGGGAGCAAAACTGAGGTGGGGAGGGATGGATTTGAAAAAGTTTAAAGATGAATGTTGACCAGGTAAAGGGAAAAGGAACTGGAAGAGAGAAATCTGAAATGTTAACTTGTGACTGAGCACATGGCCACGCCTTTGTATCTTCTAACACCCGATCATGCTTTGCAAGTGACATCCCCTTCAATTTTCTTTTGAAAGCCTGTGCATAAATGAAAGACCTGCAGTGCAGAGGTGCACAAGGCAGATTCTCATTAGCTGTAAACATCAGGAAGAACACAGAATTTCAAGCATCTGAGACTGAAATCTTTCCACAGCCAAAGAATCAAAACACATGTGTCTGATAGCCACATACCAGACTAAATGGCCAGGGAGAGAAGAAACTTTTAATGAAACACATTACCAGTCACTACAATTATATGAGGCATGAAGGTGGCCCGGAATGGAAATATTAAATTCTAAGTGCAAGTATCCTGCTGTTCATTTCTGCTCTTTCTCACTGGATTTAAGGAAAATATGCTGTGTTTCCGGGCAATGCAGGACAAAGACTTTTTGGTTTTTAAACTTTATCTTGTGCACACTACCCCTGAATGTTATCACCTCTCTTAATCACCTTCTGATGTCTGACAGTGCCCCTTTAACCTTTGTCAGTCAATTACTGAACAAGTTATCTCATTGTTACTCTCTTTTGAAGGAAGAGTTGTGCCTTTTTTCATGCTGATAAGAGACACATAAATATTCACTCCCAGCAAACATTTAATAGTAAAGTGTCTTGAGCAAACTACCAGAGTCTAAAGGTAGGAAGCTGTGGTTAACTTCCCTGCTATCTTAACCCTTTAGTCAATCCACCAGAACAAACAGACGCAGAAGATGGATACTCTTTTTTACAAATGAAGCAGAAATAATTGTCCTCTAAAAGAATGGACTTTATAACATGCTTTATAACACAGCAAATAAATCAAATGATTGGAAGTGAAATACCTACCCATTTTCTGGGCCGGCCTCTGGGTCGCTTTTCACCAGTGGCTTCTGCTTTCTGTAAAGGGAAAAGAAACACAACATGTTTTATATCTCAGCATTATTTAACAGCCTTGGTAACTAGGAACTCCTTTCCTGTAACATTATCCATAATGATATCTCTTGGGTGGCACAAAGCCCCGCTCCCGCTCTATGGGTTTTCTGGTGGAAAGTGTTTATGTTGCTTGTTCTAACATTTCCTAGGCAGCATGGCCAGGGATGCCTCACCTGCACCCAAGGGTGCCCCCAGCCCTGACCCACACTGTGTCCAGGGGCACAGAGGAGCGTGCCCATGCACACCCAGCAGCTCAGCACCCACAGAACAGCCCATAGTGCCCCAGCCTTGGCCATCCATGGGACACTGAGGCTGCAGATGGGGGTGCAGGGCAGTTTGGGAACCTAAGAACCCCCAATAACATCAAATCTAGTCTTTTGCAGGCTGTCAGAAATTACCTGAATATACTAAATTTGAAATACAGCCTGTTTCAAGCCTCAAGAAAGCAGTTTATAGCCGTCACAATTCCTTCTTCTAGTCTCATGCTGTTCACACACGAAATGGATTTGGACAGACTATCACCACAAACGTGTGTGTTGATACTGGGAAATAACTTCTCTACTTCATGTGAAGATTTCCAGGGAAAAGCGCATCCTTAAGATGTAAGCAAACCTTTCACTGGTCCAAAATACACCTTCCCTTTTCAGGTTTAAGGAGACAGCATGGGAAGTGCCCTAGAAGTGACAGCTATATTTATGTAAACCCAGCAGTTGGTCCTGGAGCTCAGCATAAAGGAAATACAGGTTCTCTTACAGACTCTTCCATTAATTCACTGTGTGACACTGTGAATACTACTACTTACGCACTACGCTAAAATACTTACAGGCTTTAAAATTAAAATGGCGGGTTATTTTTCTCTAGATAGCCTCTGCCGATCCATACACCTCATCAGGTAAATAATCCTGCCCCACTGAGGGTATTGAGGATTTTGCCACCAGCTTTAGTGAGGGCAGGACTTGACACATATGAAGTCCCTGAGAATTAAGACTTGTAGTACACGTTCTGTAAATGTGCTTCCACATTTCCGTTAATTGCTTTTTTTCCAGTTAACTGTATGTGTATTTGATTTGGCCTTAGAAATCCACTGTGTCATTAAATAAATCACTTGCTGGTCAATCTCTGTAACATATACTGTAACCCAATGCTGTGTAAATCGGATGCCTCTAAAAGAGAACTTGAGCTGAGGAATTAGTGGAGGAATCTCTATAAAAAAACTGCTCTATGAGTTAAATGCAATTACTTTGAAATAAATATCTCACCAAGAAGAAACCTGTGAAAAATATAATTCACACTCCTAAAGGGCAAAATTATCACTCAGACTTGTTAAAAGAGTAAACTCGCTTTTTAATTGTTTATACCGGTCTTACATGTAAGGCGAAACCCTCTTTTGAGGATACTTAAGTGCATTTACTGTATACTGTAGCTGTCTGTTTCAGTTTTGTTTCCTTTTAAAGTGTTCATTTCTTTATACCTTAGAGCCCAAAAGATGCAAAAAAAAAGATGTGGTTTAGATTTGACAAGCTGTAGCTCTCTGCATTTATGTTTATTTCATGAAACACTGGGCATCAATCTTAAAAGAAAATATTGGTTAAAATTGTTCTTAACAAATCAACACCTGACATGCTATCAAAGCACAAATGCCATTTATTTTCTTCTGTATTTTACCGCATCTGAAGGAAAGCCACTTTTCCAAAACTCTACGAAAAAAAATTAACTGTTTGGAAGCAAAAACTACTTTGGTCTCACAATTAAAGTTCCTACAAACCTGACACAAACTGTAACTCTAACAACAGCATATAATCTAGTTTGATAGGAAAGAGAACATGAGAGATTTCTTTGAATAACTAATCTTCGCTTCCTGCCATAAACTGTCACGCAGCATGGCTGCTTGCCATGAACAGGGCTGAGCTTTACCCCTGAGGAAGGTCCATGTCAGAAGTGGCTAGTGGTCCCGCTGGCAAGTTTGGATATCAGTTTGTCAAGTGCTTGGGGACCTTTCAGATTGAAAGGCACTATATTCCTGCTGTATATGATTTCCACCTCATGTTAGAAGAAAAACATTTCCATAGTTCTTATCAAAACCAAATCTTTCCCAGAGGTGAGCTGAGCAAACAGCAGGGCATGCCAGAGATGATGTTTTGGTACAGAGTAATTCTGTAAGTAAATAGGAAGGTTTCCACAGACTAAACTGCAGAAAATGAACGACAGGAACCTCCAAAGTGGATGGTTTTATCTCCATTCCAAGGGAAGAGAAAGACAAAACACTTCTGGAACGACCAAAGGACTAGCGGCAGTCCAGCAGTGAAGATAAAGGCACGAAGTTTAGGAAAACAGTCTACTTCTTTCCCTCTGGATTTTCTTTAGTTTGCATTTTGCAAACACAGCCTATATTACCTCCAACTGCACAAGACTGCCTTTTAATTTAAGCACTTGAGGAGAGGTTTTATTGCATATCAGACAAATAATTCAATGTTTCTCCATATAATTTTCAAGTAATTAATAAGGAACACGTAAGTGCCAAAGCATTGCCTTTCCTCTGAAACAGGTATTTGAATAATCAGAAACGTGCCAGTCCATTGGCTCTTTGCTTGACCTGAAGTGTTGCCTCTGAAGTTGGATCAAATCCAAAGAGAGCCCTAAACCACCCGGAGGTAACACGGATTCTCAGCTGGGAAGCAAGATGCACGTGCTCCCAGCCACCCTACACGCGGCAGCAGTGGGTACCTACTTATTCAAGAAGGGATCTGCGGCAGCCTTCATCCTCCAAAGTGCTTTTTGAAACTGAGGTGTGTTTGGTCAGGTTGTTCTTAACATTTGGTGCTACACTATGAGGCACAATCTTGCTCTATATAGCTGAGACATGAAATCACCAAACTTAAGGGAGAGTCAGGTATGTTATCAAACACAAGTTTATATTTCATGAAAAATTATGACATTTCTTATAACCAATAATATGAACATGCCATTTTCGCTAGGAACAGAACTGAATTTACTCACTTTTAAGTGCATGATCTATACAGGAAATGTTTTGGGGGTTTTTTGTCCCAGGTAAGGAGGATGGCCATTCCAGTCATTGCCATCTGGAAGCAGCTAACAGTCCCCAGGCAGATTTGCAATTCGCTTAAGCCCTGTACCACAGGTCCATCAAACTCTGGGTCCAAACAGCTGCTGTCAGCAACCACAGGACTTGACTGCCCATCATCTCTGCCTCCTTGTTGCATAAATGTGCTGTGCCCAGACAGCAACTGAGGCTGTACTACTGAAAGCAATTAACAAGACAAGACAAGTATAAATAATTGAATGGCTCTAAAGTGCTCTTTAGGCATCTATCTATTGTCAAGGAAGATCTCAAATGCAACAGAATCCAAATTTGGAGAACTCTATCCACTTTGCAAAATGATCTTCTGGAGACCTCTGATAAAATGAGTCAGAGCTGTAAGTTGGGTGAAATAACCGAGAATTCTCGCAAGATCACTGTTGCCAAACCATGTCAAAAGACCTTGCCCAGGAATGTGTCCCTCTCCTAAAAAAAATTATTTTGTTTAAGAAAAACACTCTTAAAAGAAACTTAGGCATTGGCTAGCTACAAAAATACTACACTTCTCATGTCCTGTTTTACCCATTTTAATTCTAAACAGGAGTCAGTCTTCTGCTTCTCCCATCTTGCTCAAAATGCCTGATTTTGAGGTCTCCTATGTTTTTGGGTACAATAACCATGCTACCATCGCTTGATAAATCTGATCTTGTTTTCCCTTTAAGCCTGTAATGACTGGTGTTGGTGAGAATGAATGAAGCATGGAGAAGCCAAACAGATTTTCATGAACCAATTTAGGGCAGAGTCCTGGTCACATGCGCTTTTTTTTTTTTTACCTTTGGACTGCTTAACTCAGGGACATGCCTTTCTACATACCAAACTCTGGCCATGTAATGTAGAGACAGTAGCAAGTGTAGTCACACACAGTACCACAAGTTCTGGTTTTCCGAGGATGGCATTGCAAGATCTGGAGGTATTTTCAGTGAATTTCACTGCATCGATACCTACAACAAAACTCAACATGTTTTAACTGAAGGTGAAATTTACTAAAGAGCATTTACTTTTAGATATTCCTGGGATACCCCTTGACATTTTCTTTGATATCAAACACATAGTAGCTACTAACCCTTCTTCTTTTAACCCCAAAATTGTATTTCCTCCTTCCAAACAGGAGAGTATTTATGCCTATACAGTATTTTTGTCAAGCCCAACTACAGGAGCTAAACAAAGAAGAGCCCCTGAATGCTTAAGGGAAGTGTGATGGGCTGCGAACACTGCTCAGCTTAACGAATAAATCTCAACCACAGAACACCCAGGAAACTAAAAAGGAACATCCCTACTAGGATCTTCCCGCAAAACTAGTAATTCTTCAGAAAAAAAAGAAAATCTTTACTTTTTTGCTGATTTTTTACAAATATTTTAAATGAGTAACAGAATGACCTGTTTAAAGACACAAACTTCAATAACAGTCTAATTGTGGGGTCTCAAGTACAAGGTGATTAAGAGTCTTTTTGTGACTATTTCTTCTCATCTGCTAACATCTTGTGTTCCTTCTGTTCATGAAAATTAAGCAACTGAGAAACTGTTTGGTTTTCTGTAAAATGCAGTTTACCTTTTGTGTCCAGTTTATATGAAGTTAGGCATCTGTGATACACAAGACTTTTAAAAAAATGCATATTACCTAAAATTAGAGTAATTGCCACATTATTAGCTGTCCAATTGGTCTTGCAACATTCTGTATGCATTGTCAAGTTTCACATTGCTAATTTCCTAACAAGCACAGTTTGTTTTCAGATGCCCCAAGGCCAGTTTACTAAGACCAAACACAAGCTCTGAAAGCTAAAAAAAAAAAAAAAAAAAAAAAAAAAAATCCCACAAACCAAGAAATTTTAAATACACAACACAGGATAAATTGTCCCTCAACTGATTTAAGGGTATTTCCTTTTTGAAGTATAACAAAGCAAAGTCCCAGTTCTGGAGTATTTTTAACTCACCGCCAGTTTGTGCAATACATTTTTAATTGTTATGTGTAATGGCTTGCAAGAGAACACCCAATCAATTAATCATGAGTGCCTTCTCATGGCTGCTCCATGGGTTCTCCGGCCGACGTTCCTCTTACATGTTGTGAACACTCTAATACATTTCAATGAGCTCCCTTTGAAACACACAGGCCACACACTATTCTTTAGAAATTCCAGCAATTTCCAGTTGCATGGATAGGACACAGGTTCACATGTAGAGGTGCTTAAGCTAAGCTAGCTAGCTCTCTTTCTGAGAGTTGAAACAGGCTGTAGAAAGCCTTAAATAAATATATGTATGCATATGTGTGTGTAAATATGTTTACCACAATATCAAACACACAGCTCTTTTAAGAGGTGATACCCTGATCACCAAATGAAGCTTTCTTACAGTGCCAAAACCTTTCCATTCATGTTACTGTTAGAAAAACTATCAGAATTAATATTACACAGAAAAGATACCTTGAGATGCCTGGTGAGATGCTGAACCATTTTAGAGAGGGTTAATTATCAATTTGGAAAAAGAGCTAAAATATTTATTTGAAATGTGATCTCACTGACTTTCTTCTAGTAAGGCTTTGTAACTTTTATGTTTTAGAGGATTTATCAAACATTTATATACTTTATCTATAAACATAGAAACAAATAAGACCTGTAATTACATACCCCTCAAAGGGGTTTTTTATGATAAAAAGACATGTGGTCTTGGGTCAATTTTTTACGTTATCAACACCCAAAGGGTTTGCTTTAATTAGAGCAGTAACTTGATGCATTCTGAAAATCAAAACGTTACAATGAAATTGCTCAGTTCGTAAATTAGATTAAAAAACCCCCAACTACATGTACCAAAATCATCTGGAAAGCTCTTGATTTGATATACCTACATATATAGGAATGTTTTAAAGTTATTTTCCATTTATACTGATTTCCAAATCACTCCTATACATGAAATTATGTTAATATTTCTTTTAGAAATATCTTTTTAAAACACATTTCTACAAATTACTTAAAATTTAATCTTACTACAAATATTTCTTCTAGGAAAGCCAACACTCCTAAGAGTAATATTTAAAATAGTAAAGCTCACATTTGGATTTGCTAGACTAATAAAAAACTGCTCTCTCTCTTTTGAAGAGTGAAATTTAAACTATTATAAAGTGAATCTGAGGAACATTTTTACTATATAAAGAAAAAAATCAACACTTTAAGCTCACTAGGTTGCAGAGTGGCTGTGATATATTTTAAATAGTTAACCTGTAAAGCATTTTTTACTAATTCATGAACTTCTTGACAGAATATAGTGCTTTTTTCCAGCTCAGAAAGTAAAAAACAATTTTAAATTTAAAGAGAGTTGGAAAACGTCCCTCAAACAGATGCTGCAAACACTTATAACAAAACAGACATGAAACCATAGTCACCCCCTAATAATTTAATATTTATCAGTAGTTGCTGTAGTTATTTATAACACTGAAAACGATCAAACTTATTATGGTCAGTTCCATAGGCATATTGAAAAATTAACCATAATTAGCACAAATAGCTTCCACACACCTTTTGTCACAGATCTACTTAAAAGATACGGATACACTTTAAGCACTACAGTTCACTACCAGATTTTGTAAGCTTTTGTTTCCAATTTAGTACCTGTAAATTAGTGCTAACTGCTGTGTAACCATCAACATAAACAAAACTCCCGCATTTGTTTTCAAGCCTGTGCACAACCATTTGCCTTCACTAAAATAATTCCTACAGAAAGGTATTATTTGCCTTAAAAGCACAGTGTTCTGATGCTGAGCTTCCCCCAATTCAAATAAAATTGAGTCACATTTTCACATTGTATTTGCGATGTAAAGTCCATGCACTAAGTGCAGTGACTTCAGGGAACTTCTCCTATAGCTGAATTCATTCAGAACCACCAGAATAAAAGTTTGCTTCCATCACCAAGCAGAAGTAGGGCTTCAGAAGACTAATAGCACTTCAAGTAAAAGTTTCTTCGAAACTGATTACTAAACAAGATATAGTAGGCTTTCACTGTAACTCAAGTTTACTTTACCATCACATTTTAAAGCTGTAAATTTCAACATATGCACTTATTTCCATCAACACATAATTGGATTTATTTCTAATTAACCTATATTTGACAAAACACTTAGCTTTAATATACAGATTTTGTCTGTAGTAGTAACGACTGTAAGTGGACAAGAAATTAATCTTCCTTTTCCAAAAATCTTAATCGAGAAAATAATATCCTTAATACTGATGCCCTTGTTAGACACAGGAGATCTCAGTAAACACATCAAATACTTTATGTTATTTCACTCATCTGTACGCTATTCAAAAAGCAAGCAGTCCTTATAGGTTTTGTACCTAAGGTCTTCATGCAGCATGCTAATCCTAATCTTAAAAATGCAAAATACATGCTTTACGTAGCTTCTATTATTAAAAGGGTTCCAACCCCACAGTTCACAGCCTAAATGACTGGATTTTTTACTACCAGTTAATGAAAAAACAGCATTAGGAACTCTCCCTCTTTAATAATCTCACCTTCTGAGCTGCTTTAGAGGGACTCTTGTTTTTGCTTCCTTTGGGTCTTCCTCTTGGTCTTTTAGGAGAAGGTTCACCAGTTGGTTCCTAAATACAGGAAAACATGCTATTGTGGCAAGAAGCTACAACTAACCCAGAAGATCTGAAGGATAAACTGTAACTGAGAAGTTACTTAAAACATATAAATAAATTGATAGTATAAATAAATAACACAATATTTAAACTGCAACATGAAAAATTTAAACAACTCAAGGTAAAGAAAAAATATATTTTGCACAATAAAAGACTTTAACTTCCCTTGTAATTGCATAAAATACTTTGAAAAGTTTGCATATTCTAGCACGTAAGTTATAGCAGAAAACACATTTTTAAGAGATGGCTGTGATTTCCCTCATGTAAGAACAATTATTCAAAAAACAATAGTTATCCATTTAATTTCAATTACATTTAATGTCAGCAAGACACAATTATCATATACAGTTTCTAGCACAAACTTTTTGGGGAAAAAGAAGTTACCTACTGGAAAACTGTAAAGGAAGCTTAGACTATTTTCTCTCTCAAAGGCAAATATTTTGAGAGGATTTTTTTCTCTTTTTCTGCAGTCGGCACTATACTCACACCTATTCTAAACATAATTGGTATGTATTAAAATGCAAATGTAAAAGTTTCTTCAAATAGAGCACTAGGAAGCCAAAAAAACTCTACGAAGGAAAATATCCGAAACAGAAACCCAGGTCTAAAATGACTCGACAGGAACACTTGATTATTTTAGCTGTTTTCTTTAGTAGCTCCTCTGCCTGACAGTAAATAACCAGTCCTTAAAAATGGGTATGAATTACTAAGAGTTCGGATTCCAAATATTTATTCAGTGAATCATAAATACTATAAAACTCTTCTAGTCTTAAATATTATACATTTCATTCAGATTACAGGATGTGGTAAAACTAATTAAATGCAGTTTATTAACTTAAACCAGCTTAAACCCCTTCAGCTTTTTAATTCCCGGGTAGGTTGAGGGGAGGCTGTCGAGGGGACTCCCAAACTGCTCCAGCTCTCACTGGCGAGCCTCGCAGGCACCGCACATCTGGGCTGAACACGTTGAAGGAGACGCACTTTTCTTTCCCTTCCATACATTCAAACGCTATAGGGGAAGAGGGGGAAGAGGGAGAAGGGGGGGGAGGGAGGGGGGAAGAAAAGAGGGTGGGGGGGGTGAAAAAAAAAGAAGGAAGCCCCGGTGCAAGCTCGCCGGGCTGATGCCGGCTGCTGGGGCTGGGCAGCCCGGAGGGTGAAGCGGGGCGGGGGGCAGAGCCCGGAGCCGCTCCGGTGAAATAAGTGTCACCGAGGGCTGAGCGGGAAACCCAGGGGCTCCGCTTTTATGGCTTTCCAAAAAGGACTTTCTGTGCAATCCGCAGGAGCACATCGGTAGAAAAGAGGGGGCGAGAAAAGCAGCCGGGCTTCCCACCCCCCCCCGCACCCCAGCTCGGGGTTCTGCTGTTCAGCTCCCTCCGTGTTTTCGGAGCCCCTCGCAGGCTCCCGTGGCAGCGGGCTGATGCTTAATGAATGGGAGCAAACATGTTTAAAGCCCGCGGAAGCTCGCTTTTAAAAATAAGCTCCCCAGGCAGCCTTTGCTTCCCGGTCGTGACTGCCGAGGGAGGCATGGAAAGGGCTGCGAACAACGCCGCGCTGCCCCCCCCCACCCCACCCCACCCCCCGAAACTGCCGGCTTAATTGGTTGCATCCGTGGGCAAAATCCCCCCGCGGCGGCGCCGGCGGAGGGGCTGCAAAGCGCGGGGGGCTCCCGGGGCCGGGGGCTGAGCGCAGCCCGGCATTTCCAGGCGATGCGACAATGGCACTTCGGGAGACGAAGGGAAGGGAAAGGGGGGAGGGTGGGTAGTGGAAATAACGCACGGATCTAGCAACCTTAGCGCGGATTCAGGTCTTGCAAGTCAAAAAAAAAAAAAAAAAAAAAAAAAAAAAAAAAAAAAAAAAAAAAAAAAGGAGCCCATCGCGTCTCTTTCGGGGCCCGGGAGGTGGCTGTGGGTGCGGGAGGGAGGCAGCGGGGGCCCGGTCCCCGCGGCGAGCCCCGGGAGCGGTCCCCCTCGCCTCGACCTGCCTGGGAAAGCGCCGGAGCTGAGGCAAAAGGTGTTGCAAATGCAGGGCAAGCCCCCTCCGGCTACCTCCCCCCACCTCCATCGGCAACGGGGGCACCTCTCTGCATACGATGACGGGGGTGAGGGGGGAGGTGAGGAAAGGGGGGGGGGGGGGGGGGGGGGGGGGACGCCAGGGGAGAGCGAAAAAAAAAAAAAAAAAAAAAAAAAGGCGAAAAAACCTATGCGACTTTTCTAGACACCCTCCTCTCCCCCCCTAACCCCAGGATCTAGGGGCAGTCAGGGGCTGGGCTGGTCAAGCTCGGAGGCGGCAGCAGCCCCCGGTGGGACCCGACACACGCACACACACACACACACACACACACACACACACAGATTGAGACATTGCAAGGGCTGCGAGAGGAGACAGACAGGAGAGCCCCATTCCCCGCTCCTCGCTTTCGCAATTTCAAAATCAGCTCGAAATGACCCAGCGAGCGCTGGTTGGTCGGAGCCGCGCTGCTCCATGTTCCCCATTTACATTGAAAAGCCCCAGCTCGCTCCCTGCACAATAGTGAAAGTCCCGAGGAGGCTCTGCGGCTCGGGCACGGGCAGGCAGCACCCCGCCGCTGCCGGGCTGCGGGGTCCCCCCGCCGGGGCGCCCGGAGAAGCCCCCGAAACACAGAAATCCGCTCCTCGCTAAACGCCTCTGCACCACCTCGCCGAGAAAGCAGCGCACAACAAAGCCCCCCCGCCCCGGCTCCAGGACGCCTTCACTTGCAGCATTAATACGTACACGTACATGCCTATAATACTATAGATCTGCGGCTCTACGTATCTATACGATACTGACTTGTGGTTGCTTCCTGGGTCTGCCTCGTCCTCTCTTCTGAGGCTCTGCGGTTGCAGGTTGCTCCTGGGCAGCAGTGGAAGGCTGACCGGGTCCCTCACCTTGTGCACTCATCGTGACTTCTGCTGCTCTGCCTTAAACCAGTCTCTCCACAGCACCTTGGAAGGGGGGGAATCAAAACGAGCTCTTGCTGCTTTTGCTGCTCGCTGCCACCACCACACCGGACGTCCTGGTGCTGCCAAAAAGGAGAAGAGAAGGGGAGGAGGAGGAGGAGGAGGTGATGGTGGTAGTGGTGCTGGTGGTGCTGGAAGAGGAGGGGGAATGAATCTCTCTTACAATTTAGGAATGGTTAGTAACATGAAGCAATTCAAAAGAGGGGAGGTAAAAAAAAAAAAAAAAAAAAAAAAAAAGAGAAAAGGCAGAGTAAATTGGAACCCTGGAACTGCAAGGAGAGAGGGAAATACTCCGAGGGTAGTCGGAGCAAACCAAGAAGGGGAAAAAATCCTACAAATTGAAAGCAAGTGGTGGCTATCGCGCTTAGATCGGATCAGGACAAATTAAGATAAGACACACTGAAAATGGACTGAGAACACTGCACAGTCTTGCCAGAAGCATGCACCCTGGGAAGACGGGGATTTCGGCAGCAGCGGGAGCAGCGGGCAAAAAGAGCGATCATTTAAAAAATAATAATAAAACGATTTGGGGGATTGGGAAGAAAAAAAAAAGGGGGGGGGGCGGTCCTGGGTTCGTGTCTGTGATGCGAGCTGCTGAGACTGGAAATATTATTATGCGAGTCCTGCCCACGGACTAAACTAGGATGAGGGTTTTTAAAAAAAAAAAAAAAAAAAAAAAAAAAAGGAAAAACCACCTTTACCCGTGGGTGGAAAAACCAGGAGGGGGCTGTGCAAAAAAATAAAAAAAAAAAAAGAAAAGGAGGAGGAGGCAGAGCGAAAAACCGAAAACCCCGGCGATGGTGGGGCTGGCGCCCGGCCAGGCACAACAGGGGCAGCGGCGGCGGCGCGCGGCGGCGCCTCACGTGTCCCGCACCGGCCCGGCCCCGCCGCCGCGGCAGGTTTAAAGGGCCAGGCCGGGGTCCCTGCTCCCCACGGCTGCCCCCGCGCCGCGCCGCGGCGGGGCCACGGGTGGCTAACAGCCCCACGCGCGCGTACAGACACCCACCCACCCACACACACACACACACACACCCCGCGGTTGGGTGCGCGGGCGCGGTGCCGCCGCTGCACGTGGGCGCCCCGCCGCCGCGCGGAACAAAGGCGGCGGGGCCTGGGCCGGGCCCGCCGCGCGCCACCCGCGCTCCGGCCGCGGGTGTGGGGGCGGTGGGAGCGCGGCCCCTCCGCCGCCGGGGCGGCCCGGCGGAGCGCAGGCTGCGGCCGGTTCTCGGCGCCTCCGGGGACAGCGGCTGCCCGGGTTTAAGGAGCGGGGGGTGGGGGCGGGGGCGGGGGGGTGTTCACCCGGTGGCGGGCGCGGGGAGCGACCTCTTCGGAAAAGCCGTGCCCCGGCATTGGTCCGCGCGTCTGCCCGGGCTCCTCGGGCAGGGTGTCCCGCACAGCCTTCTCCCTCCTCCGGCGATCGGTCCTCTCTCTCCCGCCCAAACCTTCGCCGTGGCACGGGGAGATGGCCGCCAAGGCCAGGGAGGGCCCCGGCGTCTCTGCCGTCCCCCGAGGGAAACGCTCGCACCTGGGCTCCGTGCCGGGCTTCGGCGTTTCCCCCACTCCCGCACCTCCCTCAAGGTCTTGGGCTTTGGCTGAGAGAGAGCCACCCTCTGACTGTCTCTTCACATCCTTCCTCCCCTACTCTGGGGTGGACAAACGAGATCCCTTAAGAAGGAAATAAAAAGTTACATTATCTAATATAATGCTGAGGAGGGCAGAGATACTGCTGGAACGCTTCTTGCACTGGCTATCTAGATACATCCCGCTGTCTCGGTACCTTATAAATTCCTAGCTGTCTATAGATCAACAAAGAAACACAATCGGGCAAAAAATTACTCCAGCCAAACGTATGCAATCATTGACGAGAAAGGACTGTGCTGAGGAAGAAGACAGCTGAGTTACTTTCTGTGGAATAGGAAAAGTACGCTGCAGACAGATGGGCTAAAGAAAGAGTAATCCTAGAACACTTCTTAAGGCTGAAAATATTCCCAAAGTGTTCTTAATCCAATCACGAGCCTCTCAAAGCCAGCTTCTCTCCCATCCCCAAAAGCAGCCAGTTTTGTAAGATGGACACAGTCCACCTGTTAAATCTCACAGCTATCAGAAAAGTCTTGTAGTCACAATTATGCTTTGTAAAATACTCGGTTCCCATCACACCATAAAGAAATCCACAGGGCCCTACATCCATTCTGTACATCAAAAGATTAAGCTGCTGTATGAGATCGGGATTCCAAGCAGAGACTGTAAAATCTATAGTTGAAAGCGTAGCAGCAAATAATTTTTATAACATCCATTAATCTATTTGAAGCATATTCATGTATCAGTTTCTCTGGACAAAAGTGGTACATGCAATTGCTAAAAGCCTATAGCTCCAAAACTGCTGTCTCCATAGATTCATCCTATATGGGCTATTAATAGTTCCATTACTCCTCCCTTGAGTAGTTCTAGTAACAATACCATAGCCCAAAGATTTTTTACATACGGCTATAAGCAAATAATCTTCACATGGGAGCAATGTTCCTAAACTCACTGTTTGAAAGTTGTTCCAGACAAGAAAGGTCTTGGCGCTCGCACTGTGCCCAGCATAACAGTTCGGGTCTTTCTAGGAATGTCTGCCTACAGGTTCACTATACCATATCAAGAACTAATATCAGAGATCTAAATGACTATGGGTATGTCATTTATTTGAAACTGTCTTGATTCCCTCCTTAACCAAAAGGTAATAGGTTATAAACCAGTATGATATTCCTGATGGCAGTTCTGGGGATACAAACCTATCTAGACTAATCCAAAAACTTGTTCTTACATCATTTATATCCAGAGTACCTTAACACAGGTAAGCGACATGACATCCAGAACCCAGAAAGCCTGTCTTCCTCAGATGGCTGTTGGAAGCTGAGAAGCCAGAAACAGCTCTTGGTTTTGTTCCAGATTCCTTCCCAAAACTGTTCCTTCCCCTGTTCAATCCATCCTTTGACTGTATAGATTATTGTTCCGTCCAGTGCGAGCACCAGTGAATATATCTGTAATTCATTGAAGAGAATATTGCAAAGTTACTGGAGTAGAAATGACCAACTCTCCCCCAGCTTTGGTCTGAGATGTAACCTCCGGTCTATCAACAGAAGTATTAATTGTCAGTGCTTTTATTTTTTTTTCTAGAAGCATTCATAATAGGGTAGTAAATTTATAAGTATAAAATAAGGCCTGGTTTCCACTCTCCTACAAACTCAGAAAATTTCCAAAGAAATTAGAGGAACTTCTATCAAGATTAAGAAGAAGAGAATGAAAAATAAGACGGAGGTTTTTCTACCTAACGTGAAACACTTGAAAAGAGACCGTTTGTTATTCTGTAGTCAGTGTGATGGCTTGTAGAGGGTTAATTAGCCTCTATTCACAGGGGGGATCTTTTTAAATTGTGCAGTCTAACAGCAGCAATAATATTTGGCATTGGAACACAGAATTTGAGGTTGCAGCTTAGAATCTTTTAGACATAAAATTACAGGTTAAATAGTCCTTGGAGATTATAAATAGCAACAAGGAACCCCATTCCGTAGTTCACTTCTTCATCTACCTCCTTTCTCAAAAGCCTGTGGATGCAGAACCACACCCTGTACATCAACAGGCTCATGCTATGCACCGTCATGGGGAGATGATGTCATGTATAGATAGCAACCAAACATAACCCATACATAACTATAACTGCCACCTGTGGAAGTCTGGGAGCTCAGATGGTCTCAACTGGTAGTGCATTACATGATGAAAGAACTTTTTTTTTTTTTTTTCCCAAGCTGCTGAGTTTCCCTGAAGGTCTGCAATGCAGTCTGTGTGATTAGTGTGTCACCGACTTCACAGAGCCTGCTCGCCAAGTCTGTAAGAGTACAGTCAGGGCACCCTTCCGTTCTGCTCAAGGGGAGGACCTGTTCTCATCACCCCTGTTCTCGTGGAGTGCAAGCTACTTGAAAGGAATAGTGATAAGGCAAGTTTAAGGCCCCATCTCAGGGTGACTTTGAATGAGGTCTCTGGCCAGGCATGGGAGAGCAGATGGTAAAATTCAGAAGAATTTTTCTGCCCATTTCCTCAGTTCTTAAGGAGGTCACCGCTCTGCACTGCCTCAGAGGGCTCCTTAGAGGAACAGCCTCTAGCTCCCAGTGCTAGAGGCTACCCTGTCTACAAGGGTCATACATTGGTTGGGTATTTCACTTTTGAGGCCAACCAGAGTAGCCAAAGATATTTCTGTAGCCAGAGGCTACAGTGGGTACTCAAGGAGCTGGGAATCCTGGCACTGTTTCTAGAAAACCAGTCCTCTCAGGAGAAGCACATTTTACAAATATTGTCTGGATTTGTGGGAAAAGTTAACTTTTGTTTTCCTTGGTTCTTTTTGAGTGGACTCCCTCTGGTCTCTGGGGATACAAGAGAGAGAAGAGCAGGCACAGGAACCTTGAGTGCACCTATCAGGTGGGCCGAGGTGAATCACCACTCTTTCACTCATTTCTTTTCATCCAACTGATGGAACCAACAGCGGCTGCTGCTTCATAATCAGCAATCTGCAGATGGCTGGGAGAATACTTTAGGGAAGCATGACGGCAACTGACAAACAAGACCCAGAAAAGAACATTAAGGCTCACTCTCAGGCCTTGTCTGCACTGGGGAATTTTCTTCCCTCCTCCAAATTCCCACCATTGCTAATATGAATGCAGCTGCACAATTGTTAGGGATGTTTGGAGTCATAATATATGAGTTTTCATCTTGTCAGCCATTTGCAGCACTGTGTCAATTAACCCTCTTCAGAGCAGGGTTAACTGATACAGTGCTGAAAACGGCTGCTGGAGCTGCAAGCTGTCTATACTAAGGCTCCTATTGTTGCTAATCCTGGTGCAGCTGCAGTGGAATCAGTCCATTTGGGATTATTTTGGTAACAATTCTCCAACCTAAAAATGCAACATAGCCACCTCATGGGCCAAAATACGCTTCCGCTGCACCTCAACTGCTATGCACCTAGGCTGTCACCTTTCATAATGAGATTTTTCTTACAGTCCTTTCAGTCCAGAAAGTACTTTCTGTATTTCTGTATGAAATACTCAGTAGTCTTCATCTCAGCAAACTGGTGTTCCTCTCATCTCTATAGGACTGCCTCTGGTCATCAGTTCTCACTAGCTCTGGCCTTGAAGATGTGTGGAAGAAGAGCCAGTTGTCTGGTAGTGTCCTTTCACTGATTCATACATTCATTAATTCAAAACAAAATTTGCCCTTTCGCTCATGGAAACTTTGTTAATTTGTTTTTGGTTTAAATTTCTTAATGTAGATCTGGTTCTTTAGTTTATGGCTGGAGATTCTTGTTCACCAGCAGTTTTGCTTTTTTTTTAATGCTAACAAGCCTTGTTTATGCAGAGCAGCACCGTAAAAACTCAAGCTGATTTCTGATGGAGTAAAGTTCTATTTTGAATGAGCAGAGTTGGCAGAATCAGTCCCACTTGTTTCCATGTGCTTTAGGAATCAGTTATGAAACAGGCTGGTGAAATGGGAGGTTCACTCACTGCTGAGTAAGACTAATACTTCTAAAAAGCCTTTCTCTATCCTCTCACATCAATGTCCAACACTAACTAAAACAAGGAAGTGTTGTTTTGCAGTTGTACTTTTGAACAGCTATTTATCAGACAGATGCCAGCAGTCAGGCTTTATTCAAGTGCAGTTTGCAAGTGTGAAAATGTTGAAGCCCAGGCTCAGCAAAAACCTCGGTGAAAAACTCTAGCTCAATAAAGCCCTTGATTAATGACAAGCAGGTTTCAATTCATGCATGGCATTTTATGCAAATACAGAATGCAGCTATATGCAGAATGGTGGGCAACTACATATGCCTATAAATATCTACAGAGGTTCAACGTACCTGCCTGGGAAAATAGCAAAGGGGCAAACCCAGAGGAGATGCTGTCCACAGCCTCCCAGCTGTGGGGGAGAGCTGTAGAGCTCAGCTCAGGGTGCTGGGATGTTGAGCAAAAAACGATTTGGCAGAAACTTGGCTACAGCTGGGTATTTTGAGAGAGGGGTAAGGAGCTGGCTCACTCTTCCTTCATCTCTGATACTGATGTGGTGGCTGTTTCTCTCTCCCAGGGATCCCTTTGCCCAAAGCGAGGGAGCGGGCAGAGTAACTGAGCTGGCTGCAAAGCAGGTGTGACAGCAATCTGGAAGGAAGGAGGAGCAACGTATTGACTACTCCTTTAGCTCAGAATGAGCGGTGGGGATGCATGACAAAGTTCCCGGGTCACAGCTGTCACACATGGAGCCAGCCTCTTGGTAAACATATTTCTGTATTTGCTGAAATGGTTTGCATTATTGTTCTGAAAGGTTCTTCTAAAAATGCTAAAAAACTCCCATCCCAGATCCCAGTGGAACTGGATTTCTCCTCTCCCTTTACCTCTTCCCCTTCAATATTAGGCTCAGTATCTTGCATATGTTTTTATATGAAACTCTGCGATTAAAAGTACTTAAGACTGGCTCATTCTTCTCTGCAATGAATTCAGTTATTTCCTTTTTATACCTTCCAGAATTTACTATACCATATCTAAATATTGGCTGCAGTCCACATGTTTTAGATCATTCTCTATAATGGTCCGGTTGTTACAGAATCCTTTGTGTGTGTGTGAGAAAGAGAGAACATGCATATGTGTTGGAAGCGATGCAGGGTGCATATAATTGTTTGGAAATAGAAATCAGGGTATATTAATTCCATAAGTGATTGCTGAACTGATAACATAAAAGTGGTAAAAACAGTGAGCAGTGAAATTATAGACCTCTGGTACATTACCTTGTATGTGTGGTCAATAATACTTCTGATCCCAACGTGTTACTCTACTATATACATTCTACCAATAAAATGATGCATTCACCTTTTGTTGCTATATAATTTTAAAGATCAGATTTATTGTTGTCACATTTCCTCATTTTTACTTATGTTCTAAATGTAGATCCTTTGACCTGAGTCGTATAACACGTTAGTCAACGGTAAGCTACGTGAAGATGAAACTAAGGCAGCAGCTGAAAGTCCTTACTTGCTACACAAAAAGCTCATTACCTGCTAAAGATCGCACAGAGAATGTACACACGTCAGGTAAGTTAGCAGTCTAGGGGAAAAGCAGGATTTGATGCATCATTTGACAAATCACAAGCTTTAAAACAAAAAACTTTACTCTCAGTGTCATAATGTATGGATAGAGCTTGTGAGGATTTAACTGAGAAATGTCTGTCCCAGTGGACACCTTTGACTCTTGCCTGTGACTCCACACATATATGTAAGTGGCAAACAGACAGCATCGATCTGCTGCATGTTCATTCCCTACGTGGACTGATTTTGTGCACAGCCAGTGTGACCTGGCTCATAGCACACCAGATAAACCAGTTCACGCTCACAGCAGGCTGAGTATTCTGACAGTTGCGGGTATGGAGTCATGAGTGCATGGCAAATTTGCTCCCAAATTTCTTTTAACGTCTCCTTGCGGACAAGTCCTAAGATGGTCTGCAGGTGATGTAAATTCAGACCACTTTCCCATGTGGAGAAGTTCTCAACCACCCAGAACAGAACAGATGCAAAAACTCCTGCACTAACTATTCCACTCATGTCCCACCCTGTAGGGCCCTGAGTCGGGGATTAGGCAGTTCAGAGGGCTGAGTGGATATCATTTTGTGCTGGAATGAATTTCACCCAAAGAGAGTATACTTAGTTTCTGTAATTTTTTTTCCCCATGAGCTAAGATAAATTTCTGCTTTGGTCCATTAACAATACTTGTATTTTTAATCAGAATTATTTTGTACTATATTTTCTTTGGAAATAACAGCAATATAGTTTATGTAAAATACAAACAAATGAGGGAACGATTTTTACCTAAATGTATGAATAGCATTTTGCAATTTGTCATTGTGATATATTTATCTTTTGAACTTTAAGTGAGCTCAGCTGAAAAAAATGCTTCTCTTCAGCACATGACTGGAAAATATATTACCCCAGAGAAGTATATTGCTGTTTCAGTTTAGAAATTAGTGGCTAAATATAATTTTCCACTATACTTACTTGCACAAAGTATGTAGTAAATTATTTACTTTACAGTAAATTCTTAGTACATATTCCAAAAGGTGTTAAAATCAGCATTCTCCCTCAAATTAAAGGGTATTTTGTGAATGTGCATTAAAACTAAGATCCTTAAGATCTTTTGTTGCCTGCTGAAGCCTTACTACCACTGTAATATGGCTAGAACAAAACAAATTTGTCAACAAAATGGACCCTGGGGGAAGGAAAAGAAACTGGTATGGAGCTGAAAGATAGAGACTGGCCAGTAATGACAGTTTACAGCAGCTGAAGATTTGGGTCTGCTCACCGTCTTACACCCACCTCCTTCTCGTGGCACAGCGTTACGACGGGTTTGATTTTTCTGATCAAAACTTCACACGGATCAAGGGATGCCTATGGTTTCCGACTGGGCACGCTGCATCACCGACCGCAGCGGTGGCGGGGGCTGCGGCCTCCCCCCCAGCAGCACCAGCGGAGCACCGTGCCCAGGCCCCCCGGCTGCGCTGGCTTCGCCGCACGCCCGCCCAGGTAAGATGCTCCCTGCTTCTGAGCTGCCCAAACAAACCAGCAGCAGAATCCTTCAGCCCGCACCTCGCTACCTCCCTTCCCCTGGACGGCTTGGGAACAGGGAGGAGAGCTGGCTGCAAGCTGAACGAACAGCTCCGGCAATGGCAGCTGCTCCCTCCCGGCCGCCATTTTGCCCAGGGGTCATTTGCCTGTCACATCCCAGACATGTAACCCTCATGTGATGGGAGAGCAGCCAAGCAGCCATCAGGAAAGGCTGGGGCCGGGTGGGAGCTGCGGCTGCTGCCAGAACAATTCATCTGACACACAGCCCCTTCCTTACACGCTCCAGAGCTGCACCCAGGGAAGAAGGCTGCTGGGAACAGACTGCAGGCCTGATAAATTGTCCCGGCTGCCACGAAAGCCTGCGCTCCGTAGGATGAGCACCTGTTTCCTACAGCGTGCAGTCATCATGTTTCCAAACTCTTCCATTTCTTTGATAATTAGATTGCTTTTTGTCCATTTTCCCTATGTGCATATATGGCATACAGAGGAGGGTCCGGGGCTTATAGCACCAGTCGGGAGCTCAGGAAACGGAGATTCCTCCTTTCCCATAGACAAGTGTTCGTTCCTGTCTGACCTTGGGCAAACCACATACACCCGGCTCCTTGGGGGTGTTCGGATGTCTACCTCCCACCGAGCTGAGCAAGAATGAAAAGTCTGTGCCCTATCAGGAAAAGGCAGATGTGAATATTCCCTGTCTTCCAGGGACATTATGAAGATGAAGACATTTCTGGCCTACAGAAACTAGGGTAATGGCAGTCATTCAAAAATCATATATATGAGAGAGGATAGTGCAAACACTGAGGAAAAGCTGAATGGTTACCTAAGGCAAAGAAACATCTTTAAATGTTTTTAGTTGTGACTCAGAATTAATAAATAGAGGTTTAAACAAATCTTCGTACTTACTGTTCTGTCTGAAAAGATTCCTAGACTTTTATTTATTTTTTAAAATAATGATATTAGTAAGAGTCCATTATATAATCACAAAAAAATTAAAACTCTCCAGGGCATGATCTTAGCTGTGTAATTAACTGTGGTGGTTAAAAGTACAAAGTGAACCTGAAGCAAAATTTGTACCAGAACCACACCTCATTATGTTTTGCTGCCTAAGTCTGTCATAAATAGAGATGTTTATTACACATCTGCCATTTAAAGTACATATTACATGCAATGTTATATTTTATTTAGATTTAAAAATTTTAAAACACACGATGACAAGCTGTATTACTGTTAACACAT
This sequence comes from Tyto alba, assembly GCF_018691265.1. NCBI lineage: Eukaryota > Metazoa > Chordata > Aves > Strigiformes > Tytonidae > Tyto > Tyto alba. Next base: position 52,741,206 of record NW_024881282.1, read on the forward strand.
GCCTCAGGAACCAGGGGTGCACATTCACATTGTGCCTTAGGTTATATTACAATTCTGCCACTCCAGAGTTACAAATCGTTTACAGAAGTATATTGTGTAATTAGTGTGCCTGATTTCAGTCCATGGAGTTTCATTGGTGTGAAAGAACAATCAAGCCCTGTATATCCATTCACATTTATTAGACCAAACTTTGTAGTTTGTCCTTAGAGTGCCGCCCCCTCCTCTGCTTTCAACAGCAAATAGCTTTAAAACCTCCACAGCTTCCCAAAGCAAAAGCAGTTACTTTCTCTCCTTACACTTTTTTTTTTTTAATTTTATTTTCTTCACAGGAGAATTGATTCAGTACTGACTCAAGTGTATGGGCAGAAAGGGCATGAGATGATGCACTAGTTACATGCTTCTTAATTCTCTCTTCTTCAGGTTTGCTTTCCTGAACAGACTGCCCTCCTGGACTAGCTCCAGGGCTGGCTTTGAAGAAATCTTTCACAGAAAATCTTTCACAGAAAATCGTCTTGTCCAGGATCTGCATGGATTGAAGTCCCTCTGTTGCATATGGGTTATTTCCAGCAGATCCTAAGCAATTCATTTGGCCAGTGAGGAAAAGCAAATACAGTTTATTGGATACAAGAAATTTGATGAAGAAAAATACCACCTACTAGCCAGCTTTTCTTTGTAAGATGGTCTTCCAAAGTCAATCTCTGTCACCATTTCCTAGTTATCAGATCGTATTAGTTGTGTCTTAAGCTAGAACAAATTTAGTATAGCTTGCATATCTAAGATGCATATCTTCACAATGAACACTTGTTGTGGATAGTGTTACTCAGATCACTGGCAAAGGAAGTAAACATTTAATATCAGCCCAATCAGACTTTTCTGTAGCATTCCATAGTATGGATCACCTGGCAGTCCTGACTGGTTTCTAAAAAGCTAAAGTAGCCAATATGAATGCTCCAGAATGAGTCAGAGACATCCCTTCAGACCAAATCCAGGGAACTATAAAGTCCAGTGGTACCTTCAGCACCCAGTTCTTAACTGAGAAGGCTTTCAAAGTTTAGTCTTTGACTGATCGATCAGTCTGCAAGACCTACAAGAGGGAAAGAGCCAAAATGCTAGAAATTCACAAAGCCCGTCCAGCTCTATACTTCTCATCATCTAATATAAACAGCAGAACCTCCCAAATTCCTTAATACCATACTATAGTCCAGACTTGTACATAAAGTAATTGGCAAAAACTGAACCCAAGCCATCAAATGTTAGAAAGAGGGATGCACTTAAAACAATTTCCGTAACAGCAACACTCTCCACCGAGGAGATCTCTGTCCTCAGCTTTTTAACTTAGTTCAGAATCTTAGGGTCACTTCAGACACCAAAATAACTCTAGCAGAAGGGAAAAATTAAAATGCGCTCTGAGCTTAAGAGAAAAAGATAAAGATACCTCCACTGGCAGAAAAACTGCAGTGGGATCTCAGCAGTCCTTTTCCTATTTTATCTGTCACCATGCCTTTGAGTATGCTCAGGCTGGTCAGGCAATAAACATATGTAATTTTCATGCACTTTTTTTCTTGCACTTTTAAAGTCTGGCTGATTTAGTACCACATGTCTACCTACCAGGCCTGATGGAAGGAAAATACATGTATTAACACATTAGAACCCTCTTAATGTTATACAGAATAGCTTTTCCATATAGCTGTTCGAAGCACAGCAGTTCAAGGGCAGTTCTAAGGTCTATTTCCATGCAATCAAGTATGTATAACAACTAAAGCCTTGGAGATTCTTGGCTCACGTGTGGAATAAAATTTGATGTTACCTGATAGGTTAAACTGATACCAGAAATTTAACACAGATCCAGGCAGAGTATGGTTTATCCTACCCATTAAAGGATGATATTCCATATTTATGGAAAAAGAAAAAATTTTATTGTGGAAAGAAGGTGTTTGCAGGGTATGTTTAACTGCTTGAGTTTGGTCCACATTCAGTACAGAATAGCCAAAAGCAAGCCACTCCAAACAAGAACCAGTTAAATATATGCAACATACAGAATGTGTCTCTAGTGTCTAAATGTGCAGTCTATAAAGATACCTATTTCAATAAAAATTTGACCTCCGACTTTAAAAAATAGAAAGTCATTGTCTTTCTTCTTTGTCCTTAAAGACAAATGTTTAAACTTCTGTGAGTCTAGCAATAAATGTTTTAAATACGAACATGTAAGTCACAGTTTCACATAGATTATTATTTTATAACAGAGTAGTTAGAATAGGTGCTACATCCATACTAGAACTGAACATGTAATAACATTATTTTGATTTCTGACAATTTATAAGGTAACATTTGCCCAGTAACACCAGTACAGATGCTTCCGCTGAGTTGAATAAGATTCTTGGAGTCTAAATTGTAAGTAAGCCTCCAATATCTAGATGCCAGATGTTTGAGTGTTGGTTTATTTCAAGTGTGCATGTCCTTTAAAACAGAATATATATATATGGAATTCTTACTGTTTGACAGACTGAACACTCTCCTAAATGCATGAACTTTATGTGAAGTAAAAAAATTTAGATGGAACATTCATACATTAATTGGCATAACTAAATAATGGAATAACAGAGCTGCATGGAATATAATACTCTTCTATTTCCAAAAGTCTATCTCACCCAAACCAAGACAGCCTATCTTTACTGAGAATTCAATACTTCATACGCTGAGTACTTTGGCCAGGACCCAGTTGAGTAGGTAATTCTGTTCTCTTCAGTGGCGTTAGTCACATGCCTAAAATTAAGCAGGAGATTATGTTCTTTGCTGGACAGCATGCAGAGTACTGCAGATCTTTCCAGATACTCATCTGCAGGCTGAGTATATTGACATTTTGTATTTTGTTTTTGATTTTTTTTTTTTTTGTATATGGCTGTATAGATTTGAAAAAGTAGAATTAAGAAAGAAACTGGTGAAACTAGAAACAAAGACTTGAAATGGGTCTTGGTTTTGATCCCCAAATCACCACCAGTCTGTTTTTGCAGGATTCTGCTGCTGCTGCAGTCAGCAGAGAAGATCAGCTGAAGCCATCTTAGTTTTGAAGATAAGTCCTGTTGGAAAGATATATGTATTGCATCAGTACCCCACTAACATTCAGGGCAAGCTGCATGGCTCTACTAATTTTGCAGGGACTTGAGAGTCTCAATACAGAGACAGTGTGGTGGAGACTGCAGAGCACTGGAATATTTGGAAAAGGAAATTTGCTTTTGATGTCTGTCCTGGTTGAGGCTGGCCTAGAGTTCCCGTTGGTCTGGCAGCGGGAGGAGCTGCAGCCCCCTGAGACCCCAGGGGCTCCCCAGGGCCCAGTGCCCTCACCTGTGTGCGGGGGCGGGGGGAGCACAGCTGGAGGGCTGGGCCCCGATTGGCCGATAGTCCATGTCATGTGACCTTGTGCTCCCTATATAAAGGAAGGAGTGAGCCGAGAGGGGCTCTCACTTCCAGGGGTGTTGCTGTGGCACCTTTGTGTTTGGGATCACCAGCTGGGAGCAGGTGGGTGTTGGTTGATGGGAGGTGAGCAGCTGCGTTGTACATTACCTGTTGATACTGCTGTCAGTGTGTTGTTCTATTGCTGTTATTAAACTGTTTTTATCTCAACCTGCGAGTCTCCCTTTGCCCCTCTGATTCCCTCCCCCATCCAAGTGGAGGGAGGGTGTGTGAGCGGCTGCTGACCAGGCTCAAACCACGACAATGTCATTCTTTGATAATCTATTTTGTTCTGTGGGGACGAAAAGCTTCTCAGAATTGTATACTTTAAAATAAGCCCCTAGTACTTTCTGCAAAATGGATGGCGCACCACCAGCAATCATGTTAAGCCTGTTTTTCTAAAGAAACTATCCATCAATTTCAACCGTACTTGAAAGAACAGTCTAAGTCTCAGAAATAATTAGGCTCCTACAAGTAAATATGAGGGATCTAAATGACTGCTCCAGTAGAGGGAAAGTTAGGTGGAATTCAAGTGTAATAGGTTACATTTGACAGTAGCCCTTTATCCAGTCAGTACAAATGATTGACTGGCCATTCAGAACAGTTACGGTTCCAGGCTTGCTGCAAAACTCCTCTTTTTGTCTGGTAGGGAAAGTCAAATGTGGGATTGTTTGCAGCGGAAAGGAGGAGAGGAATTAGAGGATAACCAACACCCACAGAGAGTGTGTTCAGGCTTCATTAGCTACTCATAGAACAATGCATATGGTTGCTCCAGATTTAGCTGCCATTTAAGACTTCAGATTGTAAGTGGATAGATGTAGAAACCAGTAGTGGCTGGAGCAGGAGAGTGTGGGAAACAGTATGAATGAAGCAAAAAGGGATTCAAGTGATCAGTGTTTATGGGTAGGAACTCCAGTTATAGAAAGTACATTTTCTGTTCACACTGGAAATGATAGAACAATACACAGAGAAGAGACATTTATTGGATACAAGAAATATGATGTTGCAAAAAGTAATAAAAAAGGAAATACAGAGAGTATTAGATGGAATATTAGAGAAGCCAAACCACATTTATGGACTCATTTCCTCTAAGAAATTTTACAGTGTTTGAAATCTAAGATTTGTCTCTCACAAAAAAAAAAAAGTAATCGAGTGTTCTCATGGACTTCCACAGAACAACACTCTGGGACACAATGGACAAGTAGAACATAGTAAATGGGTAGCCAGACACAGGTGCAGAGTTACTGGTAGCTCTAAGAGTCCAGTAGATTTTTCATGGCAGTTCTCATTGTGGGATTATTACTAATACATATTCTCCCTTTCCAACCAGTTTTGCATTTCTATTTGTTTCTGGAATGCTGCTTGCTTTCCTGAGATGCTCTATTGAAAAAAGATGCCTCAAACACAAGCAGGGGAGTGGTAGCCCAAAGACATATTCTTTTGGTTGTTCGTCTTCTCTGGGGTTATGCTTTGCAGGGAGAGGCCTCTGGAAGAAGAACTGAGTCTCCTTCCTTCACTATAATGCCAAGGGTTTTAGTAAGACAGTTAAACAAATCCCTTAGGTAAAACAATACTGTGTCTCTCCTGTCAGTTTAGTAGAGAAGAATATCCTGAGCCCAAAATGTAAAGTTTTTACTTGGTTCTTACTCATTCGTTCCTTGGGCAGAACTCCATTTGTTTCAACAGCTTTGCCTGAGGAATAACCTCAGGATTCAGCTCTTAAAGGATACCAAGTATCGTAAAGATTATCCTAAGTGCAAATAAGATCCCTCAGGTCCAAATATATTCTTATGCTTCCCAAATTAACTATTCCAGGGTCTACAGGAGAGATCATCATATGTCTTTAGGTAAAAATCTGAAACATCATTATTTAAGCCTGGGAACACTGGTTAAGGGCAACACTCCTCTGCTTTGATGTTCTAGAAAAATGTAAACAAAAGCAGCAATTTGTGGGGTTGAGGATTGATCAAGTTTTCAGAGTGCAAAATAGCCCTACAGGAATCTGGTAGAAGTATCTGAAATTACTGTAGGGAAGAAATTTGATCTTATTTTAAACCTAATTAAAGCCTTCTGCATTTCCACAAAAACCTCCAAAACCCTGGAGATCTCTGATGGTTTACCCTCTGGGGAGAACACACAGATATGAATTTTAATAGTGTCTTTTGGTAATGTGGTGGATAAAGACAAATTGATTACAGCAGTCTGGAAAAAAGCAGGTGATGCATTACCAGGGCCACTGGGTTCATGTTTTCCCAGACATGGTGAAGGCCACCCAGATCGTAAAAGAAAGTTGATATCTTTAAAAACTTGAGTTCTATGATTTGGGGCTTGATATAGCTTTCTTGTTTCCGGATACACTGGATTATATCAAAAGAAAAATAAGATGTATGGTCCAAATTCTGTACTCATGTACACAAAAACAAACCTAGGCTAAAACTTCTGACATCAATGGATTTGCTCTGGATTTACACTCAACATAAGATCAGTACTGTCCTTCTGATTATAATGTTGCCTATCATTATTTAGTAATAATGCTTACTGTGATGTAATGGAGCAATGTGAAACCAAAGCAGAGTAAAAGTCAAAGAAATCTGAACTCTGAGATAGGTGTTTCTACATATTTACATGAAATACCAAACAGAACACTCCTGTAGAAGTCCCTTATGAAAATACTTCTGCCTGGCCTCAAAGGACATGGTTATTCAAAACTTGTTTCCAAGAGAACACTAGGCGTGCACCCTGATGGGACATCAGTGAGTGTACTGTGATAACTGTAGGCTCCTTAAACTCTATTACTTTCTAGCCCATATGGATTTATACTGGGACAATTAGATATACACATATGAATAGAAAAGACATTTCACTGACATGCATAAATATTATGGCAGATGGCAGGCCAGATGACAATTCTACTATTGTTTAATTCTCTAGCTTTGAACATTGTCTAATTTTGTTGATTAATATTTGATACATGTGGATATACACACATCAATGCAAGCTTGCACACATGGATCAGATTGACATGTGATCTACTTTCAGATCTAGCTATTTTTCAGTATCATAGCTAGCCTGCAGCCTGCCACAGAGCCATGCACTTGGCATGCTGAGGAGCCTCACTCACTCCAGCGTTCCACAATATTAGCCTAAGTCTGAAAAAGAACATGGATCTAATCCAGAGACTAACTCTCTGTACAGAGATGTGGCCTCTGGAAGGCTCTGCTCAGTTGCATCTAGCTAAAAAAATTAAGAAACCTCTATTTGTGCTATGGAAAAGTCTGAAACTTCTGCTTTGCCAGATGTGCAAGACTGTCGTTTATCAGGGCTAGAAATGAAGTATGTATGGGAAACACTGATAGAATGAGATGTCTTGGAAAAGGCAGTATCAAGCATCCTCTTCTTTTAAAACAATCACAAAGAAAGAAATCCTGAATTCTCATCCTGTCTGTTAAGACTATTCATATTTCTAAGTTAATGTTAAGTATTCCTTACGTAAATTACAGAAACTACGCTGAAAACAGTGAGTGAAACTTTCTTAATCATTAGAATGAAGTCATGCTTGGCCTTAGATTCTTCTTTACATTTTGCAATGGCACAACCTCACAGAAGGAACGGAGAAAGCCCAGCTTCACCCTCCTTCCAGTAGCTTTTAATCTTGTGGTTAAAGCACTCTGCTGGAAGACGATTCTCTTGGGTGTGAATCCCTGCCAGCAGATCTGGGGATTGACCCTGGTTTCTTGTGTTGGAGGTGTGTACTGAAACTGTTACGCCAGAGGCCAGATAGCAAGGCTATCAGAACTGGAGCCTTATTTCAGAAGAAGAAGGGGCTGTGTTGAATTCCTGACAGAAAGGATGTTGATAACCTCCTGCAAGAAGTGCCAGGCTGTAGCTGCAGAGTGAATATAAACAGTTCCTGCAGCCTTGAATGAGATCTACTGGTGAGGAGGTTTACAGATTTACCTATGTTCTTCATATTTCTCAACTGGCCAATTCCAGGCCTTTAGAGGAGCTCAGCTTGCCAGCTGCTTTGGAACCCAGCTCTTCCCCTGCTGCAGAGGGAGCCTAGGCACCTAGCACAGAGCCCTGAGGAGCAGATGTCAAAAGACTTGTGTTGCAAGGATTAACTTTTAGGCACTTAAGTTCTCACCTGATCTGGCCTTCTGCATCTGTGAAGCATTTTGAACACCAAACCAAGTCTAAATTCTTTAGGTCTTGCTGGGCAGAGTGGTGCCTGCATACCTGAAAGTCTAGGTCATTCATCTTTCATTTGCAAAGGTGTACTGGCTTAACTGCCCTTGTCTGCAAGTTGAAGGTAGCCCAGGAGCCTTGTCCCCTTCCTTTGTCCACCCAGGGAACTTGAATACAAATAGGCAGATGTTTAATTTTATTTGGTTTGGGGTTTTCCCTGCAAGGTCTGAAATTGCACAGGTCTGTAATGGGGATTTTTCTTCTGAGTTACAAGCCAATGTTGTGCCTTTATATAAATCCTATTTTTTGGTCTAGATGTGAGCTAAGAAAGTTTAGCTGATATACTGCAAGTTAGTATTCATCTTTTGTTCCAAACTCATATTATTGTATGTTTTAAAATAATACTCTATTATACAATGCTGGTTCTGCATCGACCTTTTTCCTCAATAAAATATAGTATAAGCACCCACCTCTAGAACAGCAGAACGGTTGCATCTTGCAAGAAGCATCAGTGCATGGCAAACAAGGAGATGAAGGTGCTTTCCTACACAACAGAGCATTTTTGACTTGAGAAACTGAATTGGGAGAGGAGACTACTAGGCACACAAAAATTGTGTAAGAACAGACAGCATTTCTGGTAGATTTACAAGACTGGGACTTACTGGCTTCATAGAGTGACTGAAAAAACAATCAAGACCGATTTAAGTAATATTGTGTAATATCTGTTTGTCATGTATGGTATGGTTTTACAGATAATTTGCAATCTGGCAGAGTTGATGCAATTAATACAGTGATACAATTAATATAGTGTAACAACAAAACCCAACACATTAAAAATGCCCCTGTGGCTTTAAGATGCAAGAATATGGGTTTCCCACAGAGTTGTGACAGTCTGGGTATTACTTTTTTTTTTCTTTTTTTTTCTTATTTTGCTTTTGAGATGAAACATTGACTTTCTCCTATACCCATTCCAGCCCTTGTTAGCTCTATAGTTCACCACAGCATGCCAGCATCTAGGCTGCCATTATTCAAGGAGGTTGCCAGAAACACTGACAAAAAGTCAGTTCATATCATGGCTTTGAAAATTGCAGGAAGTAACTGAGGAGTATGCATATTGATGTGGAGTACAATGATCAGATCAATGTCGTATTTAGTCTGATATTCCATCTCCAAGAATATCAGCAATTGATTAGGATCATAAAACCAAACAGAAGGAAGCTGTAGGTCATTTTACTGGCATATAATGCTGCCTGTGCTCAATTAACTGTTTAGACCAGCCACTACTAGCTTCCATTAGAATAAGTTCAGCTTCATGAATTGAGGATTTGTCTCTCTACAGCTCTCATTCTTTGTTTACTGTTTTAAACTAAATCTACACAGCTGTAAAAATCTAGTTGCTTCCTTTGTGCTTGCTAAGTTCATGATCTGAAACCTAGAGTAATCAGTTCCTTTAGCTAGATGTTTATAACATGTTAAGTCATATTTTGCTCCCTTCACAGTTGAGTGACCTTCAATTACACTGAGAGTAAGCAGAAGCATCCTATTTGTCTCCCCTGCATTGTTCACCATTGCATGCAGCCTGTAAAAAGACACACACTAAACAGTTCCTATCTTGTCCTTTGCCTTGGCTGGATCTCCCATCTGACAGACGTTCTAACATATTACCCATCTATGCCCTGTGCTTTTGCCTTTACAGCCCAGAGCTCAGATTTGATTGACGCATCAGTTGCTTTGACTAGCTACAATAAAGAAAAAAAAAAAAAGGCCAGAGCTATAACTACCCACTGCTCTTCTAAAAAATGTGCCCAGCTTTCAAAAGCTATCCAACACTGTGAGAAACTCACTGATGTAACAGTACTGCTGCCAGAAAACTAACAGGAGCAAAATTAGCCAACTGAGAGTATTCATGAACCACAGGAGAAAGAACCAGAGACCTGTCTTCGAAGACAGCAGCAGGAATAGTACAATTCTGTAGTATGGTTTTCATGTGATGAACTAGCTGTTCCAAAAGCCAGTATTCTTTCATAGGCTGCCAAAGCTGACTGAAGGAAGCATCCAGTCAAAGCCTGTAACTTAGGACCAGTTTTCCAATTGCTTGGGCAGTTTCTGACTTGTACAGGTAGCAGTAAAGAGCAGTGGATTCATATTTCACAGAGCTCAGGTTAAATCCAAGCATTGATGAGGGTCTCCTGAGAATTCTTTGTGAGGTTTGCATATATTTTTTTTTCCTGTTTTCTTTTTTTGCTCCCTGTGGAAATTTTTTACTAGTTAAATTCGCAGAATCAGAATCAGTGAAGAGAGACAGGGAAAGCATGAAAACTGATGTAGAGCTAAGAGCAAACAGGGAAGTACCAACCTTTGTTGATACCAACAAAACCTTACCCATTAGTCTTTGTGTACTCTCCCATGTAGTGTGTGCTGTTTCTTCTCTCATTTTTTACAATCTAACAGATGAGTTAACTGAGAGGATCTATCTCTATAAAATAGGGAATCCATTTTAGTAGGTTGACTGAGTTAGTTGGCTGGTCTTCCCATTGGAGCAATTTGCTAACAGCAGGAGTGTATCCAGCAAAATGTAGTTCTTCACACAGACCTCCCAAGTTGTCCCATCTCTCCATCAGAGAAACTTTTGTGGGGCCTGGGGAAGGGAGAGTCCTTCTGTGAAAATAAAAATAAAAATGCCATGTCTAGGTGGAACCCTGGAAAAATTCCACAGAAGAAAATCTCATTATGAACCCTTCCCCTACACACTGTATGGCTAATCTGAAATATTAAAGAGGAAGACAATATTAATGGGGAAGGAGGAGAGGCTTGGCGTAGATGGGATCTGGATTCTTCTTTCTCTTGTTCAGGCTTTCTAGGAGATCTTAGGTGAGAGACACAGCTGCTGTGCCTCAATTTCTCCTTGGAAAATAAAAATTGATTCATGCTACTGATGTCCCTCCCAGAAACATCTGGAGAGATTGTTTATTAGGGTTTATAAAAATCTCATAAGGAGGGACAACATATTTTTTAAACAAATAAAGTAAGTGTGGCACACACTTCAAATAGCTAGTGCAATGCACAGGACAAGGATTAAACTGTAAGTTTAACAGATTTATTCTGCATGATGTACAGTGTTCCACTCCTAGATGCTGTCTTGCTGTCCGCATGTTTTCTTCAACATATACACACTATAAAATCTAACTTAGATTAGCTGACTGAGCCATTCCTTGGCAAGAACTGAATGTATTTGGTTGGGAGTTGTTCTGAAGGTTTCTAAACCTTGGTAGATCCCCCCAAGAATTGCACTCACTTTAGTCAATCCTTAACGCTAGCAAGAGGAGAGATATACAAGGGCAGATTTGATGGTGTTAAAACAGTTATACTGGGTTGTGCATCTGACTTGGCTTTCAGGAAATAGGATGGTTTATTTGGGTGTGTGGGGGGAGAATGACTTAAAAATGCAAGTTATGCACCTGGACTATTAAGCTGTTTGTGTTCCTTAATACCTGTTTTCTGTCTCCAAAAATGCACACAGGAGTATTTTCAGACTAAGGATATGTTATAGTCTCTCATCAGTTATACAAGTGGGACTGAAAAATACCAGGTTCTCACTATTTCTTTGCTCTAGTGCCTGTTTCAATAGAGATAGGAGTTCTGTGAGCCCTGTATGACTTCATGCATTTTTTTTCCGGAAGTAATGATAAAGAAGTAACATGAAAGACTAGCCCAAACAAAATCTTTGAACTGGAAGATGAACCAGATATATACTTTCCAATTCATTTCTATTTGTACTTGCAAATTTTTGGCAGAGCAAGTGCTCCCTTGAGTTCCCATGATGCCCCATTCGGTTGGAAATCTTAAAGGCACAACCTAATGTATGGGCAATTTTTCAAGAACAGAGGAAATGGGAAAACGGCAGCCTGTTTGACTCTGAAGCTGTAGAACATCTATGGATCAACATTCCTGAGTGCAAGCAAATTATAAATTAATTTTGGTTTATATTTAAGAAAAACATTTGCCTACAAACTTGCCAGAATGTATGTTAGTCAAAAGGTATTGTGCTCCCCTAGAAAGAGCCAGGGAGGGAGAATATGAACTGCAACATTCCCTGGGCTTCTGCAATATTGCAGCTGCTCTCAATTAAAGTGAGAGGTGGTTTCTAGGGACGGTATCTATGGTATTTATCTTCCAACCATTTTTTTATTATTTTGCAATGATTTTGTGAATTGCAATTGCAGCTTAATAAAGGGGTGTTACAGTAGTGACCATATTGTCTGCATATTTCTTCCGTTGAGAATCCCAATACACATTATGTTACTGTCAGAGTTTTAAGGTAAAGCTATCTATAAAGTACCAGAACATGAACAAGGTTTAAATAATTAAATCCGCTACATCCACATAAAACACCCTCTATTGAAGGATAAGAGGAGAGAAAATATATGTGCTTTCAAAAGTCAAGAGAAAGATACCTGGCAAACCACTGTCACTAAGTTATGCACAGTGGAAAACAGACACAGACAAGCCTTGTATTTAAAACTCTAAGTAACCGATGGGTTTAATCCTGCTGCAGAATTTTTTCCATCCCCCTTCCTCTGAAGTCAATGGGGGACTTCCACGATACTTAGTGACCAGCTCGAGCATTAACATGCAAGGGTTAAAAAGGGATATTCTGTTTGTGCAGGATAAAATCCACTAATCAATTCTAATTCAATCCCAAATAGTTCCTAAAAGCGGGCCTATTCATATTTGTCTGTTTTCTATTTGTCTGTTTTCTATTTGTCACCTGAAATCACTGGTCAAGGCATATGTTGAGCTGTCAGAGACCAGTGTTACAGCATGTCTCTGCTTTGGGCATCTTCCCCGACTCTGGATGGTTTTTTTTTAACATTTACCAGTGAAAAGCCAAAATTCCTTCCCTCTGCCCTTTCTCCCCACAGCACAGTCAAATTGTTACGGCTCCTGTGTGGATATACGGTACAACCAGGTAGCTCTGTTAGCTGCTGGGTAAGGTCAAAATAACCATCTTATGCTTGTAATGTAGGGTAAAAAGGAGGCTCAAAATCAAAGTACTGAGAGTTCTGTTATCCACACACCATCAGCCCACATTGCCAGATGTTATCCTCTCAGGTATTACCCTGCAGCTCAAAGCATCCACAGAGTGGGTATCTACTGACTATCTGGTCTATAGCATGCTCAGCCCCATGCACAGAAACTAGACTATATGAACAGAAGCTAGACAGTAACAGTGCTTGCAGACTCTGGAGGGCATGGGTACCTCTGCTGAATTGTGACCTTTTTAGGCATACATGAAGGGTCACCACAATAAGCATGGTTGGTGAGTCTGAGTTTGACAGCCAGCTCATCTTGTTTCTTGGAGAACACCAGAGGTGAATCACCACAGGTGAATCCCAAGAGTCTAATCAGGCTAATCCCCTGCCAGAACTATAATGTCAGTTCCAGAATATAAAACATAACAATCAAATGTCAAAAGCCTGTAGTAGGTGCAATCACACAGGAAAAAAAATACTTTCTGTTTCAAACTGCTTTTAAGGAATAGCCCTGCCAGCAAAACCGCAGAAATGTCAACAAGCCCATCATTTGACCAATATGAGCTTTGCAGAGGAGGGTTAGTCTAGAAACGTTTCCCCAGTATAAATATAAATTATCCAGAATACTTGGTCAGAAGACAGAGTAGTAGATATGCCCATATAATCAGCCATTTCTGAATGGTTGAAAACACACTTTCACATAGCAGCTACCACAGAAAAAAAGGTAATGATCCAGAAGAAAAGGTAATGATCGCAGGTTACTAGTGGGTGTGAATGAGAGTACTCTTTCTAAACCTAACAGTCCAAGGTGACTATTGCTACAGTTTTATATGAAAAAGATCACTTTTTAAACCTGCATGCTGCATTATTCTATATTAATATTGAAATAATAACTTCTAATTACATCAGAGCATATTACAGTTGTTTCTGTGCTGTAACTAAAATATTTTGGAAGACAGAGTTGTTGAAAATTTCTGAGTTCCAGAGAAAGGGCCAAACAGCAGAAATAGTGAAGGCAACAGTCTGTGATTTCGGATGGCCCCGTCCATTTTTCTTGTGCTTGACACACTTGTAGCCAGCCCTTGTTAACATTAACACCAGCCCTGAGAGTACAGTAGACTACTAACCTGATGTTGCAGAAGAAAAGAATCAGAATCTCCAAAGCAGCTGAAGCAGTGAAAAAGAGATAAATCTGTGTCAACAGATGTGTTTTACCACTAATGATCATGAAGCCATGATACAGTTTTAATTACCCAGACTTCCCCTTATTATAATAGTCTCATAAAATGCTGACTAAATAAAAAATAACATCAATATACATAAGATGGAAAGCAGATGGCTGAGATTTTTTGAACTAGAAGCCATTGCTGAAAAAGAACAATTGCTTTTGAGAGTCAGTCACCTATTTGGCTAGATATATTCTTTTAAAATGTTTTACTGTACGAGTAGAAGGTTTGCAAGAGTCAGACGCCGGAGGAGTGTGCTAACAGATACAGAAACATGAAAGAGTGACTTCCCTTTAAAAACACTGGTGCAGATGCTGTCCTCTACCAGAAGGCACAGAGGAGGGCAAAGCAAACTCAGACACGGCCTCGAATACTTTCTAGTACAACAGAACAAAAATTTGTACTGGTGAGGTTTGATAGCAGTACCCTTATGAACATAAACTTAACATTTGCTACCAGCAATATAGGGGTTTTTATCATGTTCACTATGGCTTTATTCCTCAGACCTCCATCTCACATTGCTCTCCACACTGTCTAGCTCTCCAGCCTGACCTTCTGACTCCTGCAAGATGGCTCCATGATTCCCAACTCCCTTGTTCCACCGTACAACACCTGAAGCACACAATAAAATGAATTATCATTGCGAGAAAGTGAAAAGCTGGCAAGAAATTCCAGTATGGTAAGACTGAAAACTGAATCCTGGTTGTCTGGATGCAGCCAAAGATTGAATTCCATGGGATTCTGAGCAAATGGAATGTTCTTCAGATGCAAGACCATCTGCAGAACTCCATGGAGAAGATGAACATAGCAGTTTACTTCTCTGAGTGCTATTATTAGGGGCTACTTGCTGACTAATTAGAGGCACTACTGAATATATGACACATGCAAATATTTTTGCTAGAAATATAAATTGTAAACAAAAGAGATAATTGGGGACAGGAAATGAATAAGCTGAAGCCTCAATTCTTTGGCATCTTTGAAAGTGAGGTTGGCATTCCATGGTTACCAAACTCCTGGAACCTTTTTAGTAAGAGACCACGAGTTCTCCAAGACAGAAAAAATGAAGTGTGGTAACTGTCAAGCACATTCTGTGAAGTCTCTCCATAAACTTACAATGGGTTTAGAGCTCCATTGGCTTTGAAGAAAAGGAAGAAGCCCAGAAGGAGAACTGTAGCCCATAGACTAGTCCATGGACTCCCCTGGGGATGCCAAGGAGAGAAGTATTATTTCTACTTTATGATTGCATCTCAGCTGGAGGAGAAGTTCAAATAAGTATACATGAAATCCATGGTGTCCAGTGAAGAAAGGTTTAATTTGATTAAGGTTTGTCTTCCATAGATCTTAAGCTTATACATTTTCTACTTGTTCCCAGTGACAGCCCATTCCTCCATGAGTTGGACCTCTCAGGATTCTCTGCACTTGTTTTTCTAAAGACCAATGAGTGTGGAACATGGGAACCAACATTTTCTTCCCGATGTTGCAGGTTTCTGAATGATGAATATTAAAGAATTCTTCCATAACATCACAACTCACCCAATCAACTGTAGATACCTACAATGTAGAATCCTAACTGATCTAATTGTTAAGACTGCTTTATTAGTCAATGGAAAGAAATAAGGTTTAAATAATCTGGTTCTAAAGTAAACAGCACAAATAATGTTGCCAAATTGTGCTCTATAAGTATTTCTTTCTCTGATAAAAAGGAGCCTGGAGTGACTCTCTCAGTTGTAGAAGGCTCCACTACAGGCATGTCAAAATATATGAGATGAATTCCAAACCGGTGTTTAAGATAAGTGCCAAGTGGTGCCATAATAAACAGAGAGCAACAGGGAAGGCTCTAAATACTGCTGATGATTTTTTCCTGTCTCAATAGCACCCAGTTAAGTTTGTATTTTTGATAGTTACTAAAACTGGGTAAGACTCTTGGCATTTTTCACTCTGATACGGAAATTTAAAGCACTGGCATCTGATCTAAACTTCAAACGCTTGCTGGCAGGTACCAGGCATACTCCTGTGTGGATGAGGGACATGGAAGAACAAGTATATCCCAGGAAAGTTCAACAGGTTTCAGGGCACTGCCTGCACCAGCATGAATGGAGCAGAAAGAATAAACAGTGTTGAGGTCTTGGGGTGAACACAACAACTTTCTATCAACAGGGATAATTTTCTAGCACTCTCAAAACAGGGGCAAGATAAAAGCTTACCTAGACAAATCACGTTTTGGAAAACCTGCCTCAAGAGAAAGAGAAATTAAGCCAGAGGAACTTCCATAACATGAGAGTGACTGACGAGGACCTTTGCAAGGCAACAACAGTTTTAAAAAACCTAGTCCAGGAAACTGTTGGCATAACTGACTTCTGCCTTATGTACAGTACAGTGCAAGAAATGAACAGGAGAAGCAAAAAGGAGCAAAGAGAGGGGAAATAAGAATAGTCCATTTGCCTACAGACTGAAAATAAAGAGAGGTGGTTCTCCACATGCTGTAGTCACACTGTGGAATTACGCACCCTAGGATACTGTGGATGGTAAAAGTTTATTAGACAAATTAATAGGGAAAGGAATCCAACGAGGACTTTTAAGTGCAAAGACACAACCCCTGACACAGGAAATCCATGAACTGCAATTTATTGGAGGCCAGGAGACATGTCTTCCCCCTTATATCCTTCCCTGTACAACTGCTTTGGCTGCTGTTGGGGGTGGGATACCAAGCCAGATAGATCTTTGGGCTGAGCTGAAATGGCTATTCCTGTGGTTTATCAATGTATCCAGAAACCATGCCATTAGAGTAAGCGTGATTCATGAGATTTTTATTTAAAGCAGAAATTGTATTTTGTCTTAGTATCGCCAGCAGATATTAAAAACCTTTATGGGTAGATGCAGGCACGTTTTGTTTGGTTTATGAGAGGTACTGAAGTATAAGAAAATTCAAAGATTTAAATCTTTGAATTACATTTGATGTTCTCTTCTATATACCTATTCAAAAGAGATGGTTTTAATTATTATTTTTTAGATACACTGTTTAAAAGCTTAAGATAAATGGCTAATTTTCTATCTCCTTCTGATGGACAAGCTCACTTAGGTCATCACTGCTGTCCCTCTAAGCCAGGCCAAAGATACAAGCACAGTGAGGAGTGAACAGACATGTTCCTTGCAGAGCAAGGTGTGAAAATATTGGCAACTTAGTGGTGAAGTAATGTCAACAGCTGCTGCCTACGTTGTACATGTTCTGAGGATAAACAGGTTAGTTCAGTTTTGATGATTTGTCTTGTACCTTTCATAAGTCTCTCTCTCATGAAAAATAATTCAAAACCATCAATACCCAGCATCGATAGCTCCAGAAATTCCTTTACAGAACTCTCTTTTTTTCCTGGAGTAATAAGGGTTTCAAATATTTGGGAATTGCAATTTATCCAAAAGTGGATAAAATTTTTTATTTCAACCCTAAAATGTTATTTAATGCAGTTCAACAAAGCTGGTCAGATGGTACTAACTACAGAAAAGAACAAAACCAACCAATTTTCAGATTTCATTCCTTTTCCATTTTCTCTGTACCAAGACGTTTTCTCCTTTACTAAACTAATTTTTACATACATATTAGAAAAGTCTTTCTTAGAGTTCACTTGGAATGAAAATGATCTAAAGATAAAAACATGAACTAATATAGAAGAGACAGATATGACTTGGGCCCTCCTAATATTCTGAACCATCGTGTAGCAGCTATCTGGTGCATTTACTAAGCAAAGAACCAGGCTCAGACAACAAGCCTATGAGTGTAACCAGTATCATTGCCATCAATTCCCCAGTTACCATCTCCCTCCTATAATCCAAGCAAAGCAACATGACAAAATTTCACTAACTCCTCCTTCCTTTTTACTTACCAAAAAAGAAAATCAAAAAGCAAGAACTAAATATACATTTCATGGTAATGAGACAATTTCCATCAAGGCTCTGAATGTGCTTCTACCAATCTGTAAAGAGTGGTCCTATACAGCAATTGGCCACCAATAGAAAGCAAAATGGGAGGCAATTCAGCAACTTCTAGAGCACCAGTTTAACTAACTAAAGAAATTAATTAACAGAGCCCAATCTTGCAAGAACCTAAGGGTAACTGGTCCCTGGTCTCAACAGAATTTGAGGAGGATAAGAGCCATGAAGGGCAGGTCCTTATGAAAAAAAATTGTCAGGAGCAGTTCCTAGAAAGCCTTCATGAACACCTACAAAGACCTTATAAATATTTAGCAAAATGTGAAGCATTTGGGAAGATTTACAGGAGCACTGTAAATGTTTCTTGTCACAGTGAAGGAGCCACCCATTCACATTTGAAGTATCCACTAATTTTGCTGCTTCTTTACTCCATTGAGGTTTTAGAGGTCTCAAGTGGATGCCCCAACTTGCAGACTTCTAAAATTAGTGGATTTACTAAAATTATAGCCCCATAATCTTTCCAGTTTCTACCTATTTTGTAAAAATGACAGCAGCCAGACAGTAACATATTTCTGTGCGTTATAGATTTATTGAATCTTAATCTCTTTATATTCTTCATACTCTAGGAATTGGTATAACTGGAATGTATTCTACTTTGCTGCAGTGACAAAAGACTGATTGGACCAGATGAACTTTTTAAAGGCAATAAACAAGATCATATTAATTTAAGAAGCTCTCTTCCACATGAGAGCTTTATACAATTAAAGAAAAAAAAAAAATCATGCCTCTGAAATCTATACACTTAATGTGTTCCACAAAAGCCACCAGCAATAAACTTCTTTATAAACAATCTAAATTAGTGGCTTCACTTTAACTAGTTAACATATCGTAGTGGTAGGGTAGAACCTCAAACAACAAGCAGGTCTGCAAGATTTTTCTCATGGATTATACCAGAGTGTCTAAATATGTACAGATGTGCTAGGGCACAGTAACAGCCTGCAGTTCACAGCCAAGGATTAGAAAGAAAAAAATTACTTTGTCTAGTCCTTTCTTGTTACAGAATGCATTATATTAGTCTTCTCTTCATATTTCTTTATGTTTACTTAAAAATTGCTAAGCTATATTTACATGGATGAGTTATTATAATTACAAATGCACTCTATCATTAGGCTAGTAGCTGTCAACTACCATCTGCATTTCTCTATGACTCGGCTTTCAAGAACAGTTCTAATGGAGAGGTCTAACTACCCTTTAAATACAATGAAAAAAAATATATTTTATTGAATCTGTAAGACCCAAGTTACTGAATTCAGGACTCTCTGTCACATTTGGGGTCTCTGAAGGAAAAGGCGGGATGACAGTCCCACTAAGTGGAAATAGATTCTGAGTTCCCAGGTTATTCAATGCTCATCAATAGCTCTTTTAGTTGTTTTCTATATGAAAAACTGATGTTGATCAGTTTGTGAAGTTTTGGGAAAATAATTGTCAGGAATAGCAATCTTTTCAATGTCTACACATGTGTATTCAGGGAAAAAGCTACAACCAACAGCTTTTCCCAATACTATTCCTTCTTCACCCTTTATTCATCTTCCAGTGTCCAACTCTGCCCTTCCAGTTTCTCATGGACATTCTCTCAAAGCCACCAGAGCAACTGGGAGCCACTTGAGTATGCTGACTTTTATTTTCTGCTAATTTATTTTGAAAGCATGTGTTTACTAGTGAGCAAGAACAGGTAGCTTTCTAAAAGGACAGCTGATGTAACAAAAAAAGAAAAAGTAAACCTAAATGAGCATTCGGCTGTAGACAGGCTGGGGAGCAAAGTTAAACTGCACCACTTGTGGTTTTTGTTTGAGTATAATTTCACAAGAGTCTGAGAAGGGGACTAGAATTACTAGTGAAAAGGCATAGCATGAAAAATGGGAATAACAGGTGCATGTTATAGGAGTGTTACCCAGCAACACCAGTAAGGGCTAGACCAGAGTATAGAACTTCTAATAAATGGACACTGCCCCTCTCTATAATTATATGCTGGAAAATTTATTTCTAAAAGCTGTAATAAATGACTATAACATGGAAGGCATGCTGACACCTTTCCACTCACAGAGTTCTTACCCTCATTTCAGACTTTTCCCGAAGGACCTGCATTAGATAAGCAAAAGATTAGGGTGGATGCACGTGGACAGAATCTGAATGGGGCTGGGAAACAGACTGCTTGTGTGTCTAGAGCAACATCGCTTACTGAGGAACTGTGGTTCCCAAAGACTAAAAGAGTATCAAGTTTGAAAATACACTGAGAAAATGGGGGACAGTGATTTTCTGAGGATGGTGCAAAGGAGACAAAGTGAGTGCAAAGATCCCTATAAAGCAAGAAATATATGTGGAGCAATCACAAGGGTAATTTCACTTGAGACTAAGCGAGTGTGAGGGTAAACGTCTGGAAGCAGTCTCTGCACTAGAGTTCAGAAGAATGAGGGAGGAAGCAATGCAAAGCTGTATTAAAACTGAACAGAGCAGCGCTATAGGATACTTCTGAGCAATTCCATTAAAACACAGGATTTTCTCCCATCCCACAGAGGTTTAACTGCCTGTCACACGGCATATGATTCTACATCAGGCTTCCAAGTAAGTACAAATTCATCTCAGCACATTTTCAAGAACATTGGTTTGGCCATTTTAAAAGTTGGAAGCCAGTAGTGGTGTGGGAGCTGTTTTGTAGCTGAAAACTAGCTGTTTTATGTTTTATAAAACCAGTCCATTATGATGATTAGCCTCTTCTAAAACCATTTTTGTAATAACAATTGGGAAGTTTAATATTTGCAAATTGGCTACTAAACACATGTAATACTTTCATATCTAAAAAATGTTGTGGGTGAATTTGGTGCGTATAAAGGCAAAGTACAAACCGCAGTGGCCTGAGTCAAGAACTTCAGGCAGATACTGTTCAAAGTTTCCCATATAGCTATCAGTGCATCCAAGTTCTTATCTGCAAAACTTCAATGTGAGGATTGTACGAAGTCCTTGCAAATGGTCGCACCTCTGCATGGTTTCAATCCCTCTCTCTTCTCCCATGAGTATTCCCACTGCCATCAGCCAGTCCAGTCAGGCTGCTCACAGTCAGAATACTCAAAGGAATAAAGCTGTTCCTTCCTCTAGGACACAATCCAAAAATGTCAGCTACTAGAGCTGTGGAAAGCATGGATACTTAGAACTAAGCAATGTCAACTTACTTCATTTTTATTATAATTCTAAAAGATGTTTGCCTACCATTCCTTCCCTCAGCTGTTTCACCCTGTCAGTTGTGGTAGACACCTACTCGTCTGTCCGGGTGGCTATGCCCACGCCACAATGATGAAGCCACCAGCATGAGAACAATCACTGGGACTCAGAACAAATTTTAATGCAATTAAAACTGATACTTGAGAAGGCAAAATTAGCAGTTGCCATGATCTATTATTATCAGTGTGCCCTATCCTTCCCAGTATTTTGCATTATCTATTTCACATGCCACAATATGCACTCAGCTAGGCCATATCAGATATTCCTCTGTGCTAGAATCATGGATTGCACTACTGTACTGTAAAGATTTGAGTTTCCAAGACCAGACAGGTGTGTTTATTCAGGCTCAGGTCCTCCAGGGAAGGCATGTGGCTTGTAGCATTCTGACCCCTGACATGCAGTCACTGATGGCCACCTTGGCACTCATCCGGCATGGCAAGATCCCTTTGTGGCCAGCTTCATAGCTTCTTTGGGGCTTCTCAGGCATCGTTAAGAAATCTCAGCTCATAAGTTAATGAAACCCACAGTGTAATTCACATACCTAACAGGCAAAATTATGCAACTCTCACATGTAAATAAGAGGTTCACAGATGAAGAAACTGCCCCCAGACTCAGGCTCTTCAGGTAATCAGAAGTGATGCAGATACCAACATTCTGAACTGACATGGAAAAACAAATCCAGCAACCTGCAAATGCTGGCATCTATACTGACTGAAAACCTAGTTATGCCCCTCACTTTTGTTACACTTATAAAACGTGTGATTGTGTCCGGAGTTGATTAAAAATATTGCAGTGAAGTAGTCTGATACTGTGAATAACAGTTTTCAGGAAAAATTCTGTTCAGTAAAGACTTTAACATCTCATTCCTGCTCTGGATGAAGATACACATCAAAATATTGGAGTTTCCTGCTGAAATTATTTTTCCTTCTCCAATCTGTATGACACATTTCCATTTTAAAATGCAAAGTATTTTATTCAATTTTGTGAATTCGAATTGGTAAGTTAAAGACTGTTCATTCAATGCAATTCAACACTATTTAACACTATTATACCTCTCTCTGAGACATGCAATAAACCTTAGTGATGTAATGGTTGTAGGTTCTGCTCCTCCATATAGTCCTTGTTGTCTGCATATCCACAGCTGAACTAAGCATCCAATGAGGTATCCAGCTCAGACAGACATAAATACTATCAGTCTGACTTTAGTGAACTCTACTTCAGATCCCTTGGTATGTTTCCATCTAAATCAATCTTTCTCAAGAAAGTTAGAACTCATCTCACACCATTTTTCTGAATGTGTAGTTAAAAACTTACCTAGGTTCTTTATGGGTCCTGCTACAGACAGGCCATGAGACTTTGCTCAAATTGTAGCAACTCAGTTTCTGCCCCTATAAAATTAGAATTGTGTCTATTTGTCAGATACATTGTAAGTCTAAATTGTCTGTAGAGGGCTGAGATTTCCAATAAGATAAAGTCTTACCGCAGATTTGACACACTGTACCCAGATAACTCAGCAGAGATGTCATTAAACATTACTAACTTTCTTAAGAATTCCCCAAAGCATGACAGAATGACTTCAGTACTTGAAAGTGCCATCAGCTGATTATTTAATCTATCTCTGAAAAATAGAAGCTACTGAAATCTTTCTTAGTGCTTTTATTGGTCAGTGGCAGCAGTAAGTTCAGAAAGCCTCTGTTGACACTGTAACATGCCACCTGAGTGCTTCCAGTGCTTCACAAATTGCCCTATAAAAGAGGGCAACTTTAGTAGGTGTGATTTTGCTAAACTTTCAGCGTGTGCATGTGCTAGGGTAGCTTGTCAGGCCCATAAAACCTCACTGAATTGAATTATAACCGAAAACCAACCAACCTGCAAGAAGTCTACACGCTAGCTATCTGGTGCTGCCTGTAGCTTAACAGCTGGACAAATGATCCACCACGAAGAAGGTATTTTTCAGGTTTTTCAATGCTGAAAATGTGATGGAAAAATGCAGTGCAGCATAGCCTCAGGTCACAAGACCAGTCCTGGAGATTGAAACCGAGGAAAAAATTGTCCTATGAATGTGATCTGCCTTCTTCAAAAGACGTCTGATGTCTAATTACAGCAACACCCCTCTAAGAGTCTGATCATACAGTTGCCATTCCACACTCTCCACCACACAACAGTTCTGGAAGCTCAGGAAACTTAAGGGACAAGATCTCTTGTACTGGATGGGAAAAACCCATGTTTTATTTCTCCAGTTGATCTGAGTCATTTGTTCTGAGCAAAGAAGAATAGGAGATGATCCCTTCGGCAGACAAGTCTTCTTCTTCTTTCTCAAAAGGAAATGCCTGCTGTGGCAGTTTCACAGCACAGATGTTCTTTCACATGTGCTGTTACTCTATCTCTACCTAGGACTTCCAGCAAACACTGTTTAACTAAAGCAGCAATGCACAGCAAGGCAGAACAGTCATTCCTACAAACAGCTCTTACATACAAGAGAAGTTTCCTACCCTGTAAATCTTCACAATCAGTAGACAGTGTCAGAAAGCAAAGGGAATTCACATGTACACCCACAAATCCCTTTCTCCAAATAGTTCTGGGAAAACATGGAGCAAAAATTCACTAACCTTTCTCCTCGACTCTTTGAGTGAGGGTTCCATGTGAGGAGGTTGTATGACTTCCTGATATGCCAGGGAGAAACATTCACAAGATATATACCAGAGCCCCAGCCTTGGTACCTAGTGCTCAAAATACAGGTTGAAGAAAAATGTAACAACACAAGTAGCAGGATAGAGATCTACTGGCTAGAGTTGAGGCAGCTCGGGAATATACATGAGTCTTTCCAAAGCCAATTCAAACTTGGGTTTGTTAATTCAGCTGAAATTCTAATTACTTTGGACAATAGCACATAACAAAGCATTCTGATAAAATTGCCAAATTTCGACCAAACCACAATCCTTTTGGAAACATACCATCATAGAAGTGGAAGATGTGGGTATGAAGACCAATGCTTTCAAGCGGAAGGTAAGATGTCGCTGGATGGTAACTAAAATTCAAAGGTTACTTCAGACTCTTCAGAACCCCAACTCTCCCACACATTTTGAAGATAACCTGTTCACCTCTAAGATAGTCTTCTTTTTTCAACTGACACTCTACTATGTCCCAGTGTTGACTTCTGACTACATTTGTTGTGATCAAAATTCTTTATAATGCAAGAGCACTCAGTGGTCCCAAAGAAGGATTTAGATCTTCCCAAATACAAAATCAAGCCTCCCTCTCTCTCTCTTCTGTCTGTATAACCACAGCAATACAGAATCATATCTGAGACCTGCTTAGACCAGGAAGTTGTGTCAACCAGTAGAACTAGGTACCTTGGAGTTATCTGCTAGAAATCCCTTCTGCGTAGCTGTGGCATAGTCTGCCCCCATGAAATTGCATTCTAATGCCCCCAAAAGTTGTCTTAAAGTATGAGCCATAATGAACTATGAAGCATCAGGTTTTATTTGCTACGCAAACTATGCATCTTTTAAACCATTAAGTATAACAGGGGATGTTCTTGCCTTACTTGGAAGATTTTGTTATATTCTTCTCTACAAGATGTTGGTGAAGTCTCAAGTGCCACAGTCAATACCTCCTTGTATGAGAAAATATTTTCTTGGGCTGGTTTTCAGTTTGCCATCTTTCACTAGAAATACCCCTTGTAAAAGAGGGTTCCTAGTCAAGTCTAAGATTATATTTAGTTATTTTTTATTATAAGTTCTCTTACTTGTCCTCTGAGTGGATCAGTTCCAATCATTTCAGTCTCACTACAGCCTTCCCATGCTCCAGTCCTTCCATCACATCTCCATAATGGCAGTCTCCTTGTGGAAATGGTGTGACTAGAACCACATGCAATATTCTCATCGAAGAACAAAAAGTTGCTGATTTTTCTAATGGTATAAAACATTTTCTGTATTGTTCTCCAGACCATTCTTCACCCAACCTACACAGCCCCCACCTTGAAGACTTTACAGCCTAATTAAAAACAAGCCCTTTCCCTGTCAAACACACATGGAAGGTAGGAAGGAAAAATGTGATGTTCAAGCAAAGTCATTAAGATGACAAATTCTAATGTTCTGTTAGTTCTGTAATTTTCTTCAACAGAAGTGCTTTATTTATACTGGAAATGCTTAGGGAATGATTCTCCATCACCTTTGTACCGTAATAGGGCAGCTGGGCATTCCTTGATGTAGGAAATCCCTGCACAAAATAAGGCAGTGTAGGAGGCCTTCATAGGTGGCCAAGGCGGAAAGGAGCAAGTGGCATAGGATAGGCCCTTGGGAACTGTTCTAACTAGTGTAATTTAGAGCATTCCTGCTCTCAGTTATGCCAGGGGCCACTTTGGCATCAAGTCAACCTAGAATCCAGGGAGATGAAAAATGGCTTAGAGCCACTTTCCCCCTCCCTATACCCTGGGCGTGCACCATGTGTGGTTTGGCTGGCTTCGAGGATCTGGCCCCTACATTTTTAAATACATCATTTTAAGTTGAAGTTGAAAAGTGAAAGAAAACGGAATATGAAGAGTAAAAGGAGTAGAAAAGTGCTAAAGGGAGAGATTAAAAAAAGGAGGGAAACAGAATGGGTGGTATTGGTAAGTGTGAAGCAGAGCTCATGTTTAGCAAACTGAAGGAGCACTGGGGAGGTTTGGGTCCACTTCCCTCTGGTGCCAGAGACTTTTGAATGCTAAGACTAGCCTATTAGGGTTACTTTCAAGGTAACCATTGAGCATCTTTGATGATCTGTGCCAAATATGTTTAGCTGATTCCCTGAGAACTAACCCACTTTGCCCACAAGCACCATCACAGAGTCTGAGGTCAAAAGTGCCTTTTAGCCCTAATTATCTCTAACAGGGACATGTATGGAAAGACAGACACTACTGTCTTGAGAAGATCCACAAGACACATGCATGGGATAGCTTTGGTGCAAGGCTCCATGCATGGTACTTGGGAAAAGATGCTCTGCACCGTAGCTTCTCCTCTATCGTGTGATATAAGAAATCACTCTGTATCACACCACAGTAATGGAGAGCTCAGGTCCCACTGTAAGTCTGCATTCAGTGCAGACAGGCGAGGGACTACAAAGTGCTTTTACAGGTGTGGGACTCTGTGCATGTTCATTGAGATTTACTTGGAGCCTCTCTTTGCCTTGGCTTCTCATCTGGGAATACTATTTCCTCTCCAGCAGCAGTGCGGTAAGGATGCATTGAGACAGAAAATGAGGCATGTCCAAGCTCAATAGCAACATGAAAAAAGGGGAAAAGACCCTGAACTGATGGAACCTCAGCCTCAGATTGAAGTCTATATTGATAAAAGGACAAAGGGCAGGTGTCACTAATATTATAATTCAGAATGTATCCAAATATTAAAATGTTAGTAAAACTTTAAAATTATTAGCCTAAAAAGGTGGATGATCCTATTGGAGTCTTACAACAGCCATGATACTCAACTTGTGCCACACTATGCACCACCCTGTGCCAACCAGCCCTGTTGTGTCTCTTCCTCTCCTTTCTTTACAGCCTTCTTGATATTACTCATGTACCCTAATGGTGGGGCAGAGGAGATGTCCTTTCTATTCCCTATTTGAGCTAAGGTGTTTTTCCTTAGCCTCTGCAAAGTGCTAGAGCAGGAACGCTGGGATTATGGATGGAGGTAGGAGGGGTGCAAAGATTAATTCCCAGCACCTTCAGCGTACCTTGTCCTGCAGCCTCTACCATAGGATGAAGCCTCCCAGGAATAAGAACTTTTCCATCAAGACTAACTGGTAAGCAAAGGTCTAACAAAGGAGGAATGTAAGTACGAAGAGGGAGAAAGAGAGTTAGAGAAGGAGTTTATTTCCCATTTGCAGTCCTCCAAACCTTACTGACCATGCCTCAAAGGTTTAATAATATCACAATAGTGATAGGTGTTGTGATCTGTTTCTGCAGCAGGCTTGTAGAAGACCCATATGACATGCCCACCACTACTGCTTGTCCTGTTTTATGGTGGGAGATGACATTTGGCAGGCCTGAACATGTTCCTTTCCACAAGCTGAAGTTCTTGTTAGAAGTGCCCAGGGAGACAATCCTAAATTTTCCTGACTCAGAGATCCTCAAACCCCACGCTTGAGGAGGAGGGTCATCAAACTCTTGTACCTTTCCCCAAACACTTCCCAGCTTAGTGGAACACTACCCCAAACTTCCCCTGTGCCCAAAGCCGGTTGAAACACTAGCGCTATTCTTCTTATCAATCCAGCCTAGGGCATCCTCTCTCCTAAGTATGATCCTCGAAACTGCCTTCGGTGCTTTGGAACTGCCCCAAGCTGTTCCACTTAGTGCCTCCACGTTGCTGCCATTGCATTGCTTGCCTCTCCCCCTGTGCTCTGCTACCACTCTCTCATGAGGAGACCACAGGACCAAGCCTACCCCTTGTCTAGTTCTCCCTGTAGCAAAACAAAACAGAAAGAAGAAAAAATAAAAGAGAGAGAGAGAGAGAGAAAACAAAACAAAAAGCCCCAGTTCCCACTCTGGCAGAGACTTTAAAACACAGAGTGCAATTATGAAAAGGTTACCCAGATGGGACCCAGAGGGCGGGTGAAGGGAAGGAGAGCTGTCATCCAAGGGGAAAAAATCAGATGTATGGTAGCCCTATTCCTATAATACGATTCCTATTCCATGTGCAAATGTACAATGCAACGATAGTTCTCTTAGCCAGCATGGGCTGGTTTAATTGGATGTAAGGAATTTTTTTAAAAAAATAACCCATTCATTTGATAAAAATCCAGCTCCAGTGATCACACTAAGTACAAGTTTTTCACTAAAAGGCTTGTTCCTAATTGATCGAGGTTGCTTCCTACTTTTAAATTTCTACATTAAAAAAAAAAAAAAAAACAAACCCTGATGGGAATATGGTTACAATGTAAAACTATAGGCAAGTACTTTCAGCGTTTTCAATTTTTCTGTGCATTTAAACAGAGCTGAGTATTTTTTTCCAAAACAGGTCATGAAAAATTCACTCTGGGAAAGAAACCAGACAGAAAATTATGATGTAAAGGGTGAATAACTGGAAGGCTGCAGTCAACTGAATGGAAATGGGCTTTATTATCATGTCCCAGCACAAGTACAGGGTGTTGCCATAAGCTCCACCCGTACTATGCAGCCACACATAATACCTAACCATTTTACTACTGCAACACTTGAAGTTAACCATTGCTGACTGTACAAGTGGAAAGATATTATATATGTGGAGAATGCTAAAATATTATTACTTATTTAAAAAATACATTTACTTACCTCAAAAACTCTGAGAATGACTAAACCCCTGTCCTTAGCATAACACAGCTGACACCTAAAGTACAGAGATGCCAAATGACTTACAGTTATCTTTATACTACTCCTCTGTCTGAGGCTAATCAAGTTCCTATCACAAGTTTCAGCAGCCACAGGTCTCTCCTAAATTATAGTTGCTGGCACAACCCAGAATTCAAAATAGCTTGCTCCAGCTGTGTGCCCACTGTGTGCTACCAGGGCTTTTTTAAGGCATGGGAATCCCCAAATAGGGTCAGAGATAGGCCTGAGTAGAAGCTTCTTTATGCACTTTACTACTGCTAGATGAGCACAAACAGGGGCAGGGGAAAGAACCTAAATTCTACTAAACAGTTACTCACCAAATTCAGTAATTTAAATTTTGCACATTTAGCTAAGGGAATATAAAATAGTATGATACAATCAAAGCATATTTAAATATTTAATCAAGGCATACCAGTAAGCAGTATAAAGTAACAAAATTGTTGATCACGTAAGCTTAAATTCAATTTTCTCACAGTACTAAAAAGTTCAAGATATCACAGTAGGCAGGTTGGGGTGAGGTGTGGGGCTCTAGAGCTGATTGCATGCAGTTTTCTGACATCTTATCCCAAATATTTTGAGAATGTCATGAACCACTGTTAATAAAAATAGTTACATTTCTACTCTAGTCTATCAAAGTGATGTTCTAATGCAACATATGCCAGTGCAGGAGCACATTTCCATGTGCTTTGGGTATCCTTTCCTAGATGCCGTTTTCACTTGCTGGCAGATATGACCGAAGTCCCAACCGCAGCTGGCTCTGAAGGGCAGATGTCCTCAGCGTGGTTATGTATTGTCCTGGCATCCTCCGTGCTCTCCCCTCCCTCCACTGCTCAAACTGCATGCCATAGCAGCTTGCTTTGTACTACACGCCACGAAGGACAACCCTCAGCTGGTGCCAAGCAGCTATTTTTTTTCTTCTATAATAACTTACACTGTAAACTGTTCAGTCCTAAAATTGACCTAGAGAAGGGAATAAAAAAAAAAAAAAAAAAAAAAAAAAAAAAAAAAGAAAAGGCGAACCACTATTCCATATATAACTAGAATGAAGCTATTTAGACAAGACAGGAGAGACAGAAAAAGTGCAGCCAGGAGCCTGTGTGTTTGACTCGGGTGCATTAACGCCGCCAACTCTTTTCCCTCCCTCTCCCTCTTTCCACAAAGTCTGCATTTTATTTATTGATTGGATGCACTTTAGAGATCGGAGGGCTCTTCCCCTCACCCCCACCCCATCCAACCCCCCGCTCCTGAAGGAGGAGGAGTAAGAGGGGGAGGAGGCAAAGTGGGTGCATTACGAGCCGATTGTGCTCTTGCCCCGACCTCCAACAGCCTGATCTGCCTTTGAAGTTTTCCACCCCTCGACTTGAAGTGAGATCGATTACAGAAGAACAACAGGGACAAAGAATCTGCTGCTTTACGTGCAGCCACTTTCCCACGATCGGGGCAGCCAGCTCGACAGCAGCAAGAGATCACCACTTTCCCTATGCTCCTCCTTGCCACCATTCAGAAAACACGCAGCCCCCGCCCCAAGCCCTCCGCTACGCCCGGGGGGGGGGGGAGGGAGGGGGATGAGGAGGGAACGTTACAAAAATGAATCATGTTGTTGGAGAACGAAGGGACTGAGGGGCGACTAGCACGGTCTCGATCTTTAAAAGGAAACGAGTGCAGAGTATCGGGTGGGGTGGTGGCATT
Organism: Tyto alba; assembly: GCF_018691265.1. NCBI lineage: Eukaryota > Metazoa > Chordata > Aves > Strigiformes > Tytonidae > Tyto > Tyto alba. Next base: position 52,771,334 of record NW_024881282.1, read on the forward strand.
TAAAGCGCAGATGAATTAAAAACCACGGGTTAAGTGGCGAAGTTTAGCGTGGAGGGAAAGCCAAGCGCCTCCTCCCCGGGCCGCGGCTCCGCTCGGGGCGGGGGCGCCGGGGGGTGCTAAAAGGGCAAAACAGAGATCGTAAATGCCTTACCGAGGCGAGCGGAGCCGGCTCCTTCCAGCCCCGGGCCGGAGGTCCCAGACTTTGCCTCAGCCCGCGGGGATCCCCCTCCCCGGGGGCCGTGAGGGACCCCCCGATCCCGAAGCTCCTCCAGCCGGCCCTTGTGTCGGTTCCCCCCTCTGCCCGCCACCCGCCGCGGCGGGAGCCTCCCGGCCCCCGAGACCCGCCGCTTCGCCCACCCCGGCCAGCCTCAGGGGAGCTCCCGCCCCCCCAAACCCCCCCTCACCCCAGGGTGAGAGCGGGACCTGCCGGCCCGGCCCGCGGGGGAAGGGGGGGGCAAGGTGGGGGACACCCACCCAGCACCCGCGGGGGCACCTCTTCCCTCCCCAGCCCGCGCTGCGCGGGGACGGCTGCTGCTGAATCTCGGTTTAAACCCATCGCGGGCCGGCTGGCTTTTTCCAAGAACGAGAAAAAGCGGTTCATGTGTCACCGGGCAGCCAGTCCATTCATGAAAAAAAAAAAAAAAAAAAAAAAAAAAAAAGGAGGAGGAGGAAAAAGGGAAACAGCGGCTCGGCGCAGGGACCCCCAAAGAAGGCGGCCGAGGAGCGAAGGGGGGGGGGATTTCCTCCCCCCGCCCGGCCCGGCTCCTCCTTCCCAGACTGCGCGGCGTCGGGGCGGCGAGCGAACGGGACGAGGACAATCAATAGCCATGGTCACAAATTACTGCAGGAAGTGTTAGCTGCGCACCAGCTCCTAAACAAGATCGATTGCCTTCCACCGCCGCAGAGCCAGCGAGGGCTGCCCCCTCCTCCCCCCCCCCGCCCCGCCGAGCTTAGCCGGGGGATTCCGCCCCGCTCAGGGGACGGGCCGGGGCGGCGGTGTCCCAAACCCACCCGGGAGGGACTCGGGGGGGTTGTGAGGGCAACACACATACACCCCAGGCTCGTGTCCAGATGGCAGGGGGGGGACACCGCCCGCGCCCCCGGCTTCGTGGACGGTGACTAAGTCCCTCGCCGCCCCGCAGCTTGTTCCGCGGGGGCGGGCCGCCGCGCCCCCCCCCCCGGGCCGCACCCGCGGAGCTGCCGCTGACCGACACAGGAAGCACTGACTCAGCCCCCCCCCCCCCCCCCGACCCCCCCCCAGGGCCCGGGAAGCGGCGGCGGCCCCGGGGCTCCCGGTCCCAGCCGGGGGTGGGGGGGGGTGGGGGGGAGGTAAATAAACACGTAACAAGCCGTGTCGGTGCTGCCGGCGGGGCGACAGCGAGTTCTGTGACCGCTCCGGGTCCTGCCAAAACGCTCCGGTCGCTGCTTTCCAGCTCTCTTTAGCGGGACAGCCGCGGCCCGGTCCTGCGTGGAATCGGGGCTCCCTCGGCTCTCCCGGGCCAGCGCTCGGAGCGGTGGGCGCTGGCTTGAGCGAAACGCTGCAATTTAAAAAGAAGCTACATTTCTACCCCTTCTGGTTGTGAAAATACTCTCCTCACCTGGTAGGAAATTCTCTGTTCGCTTCAAGGTTTGGGGGTTTTTTGTTGATTGTTTCAACATCTGAAATGTTGAGGCAGGTTTAATTTGATCGTGTCTCTAACTATTACTAAACCCTGTAGTTTCAGGCTGGTAATTACATTAGCAAGGTAAATAAGAGTCCCGCTTTAAATGTGTGCATTTGTATAAGCGTGATTATACCTCCGTGGTACATGCGTACACTTGTACATCTGTGTATATGTCACAACAGGTCACCGAGTCACACGCAAAATTCATTCTGTTACGCTGGTTTACATGGAGATTCCTCCCCCCCTACAGTGATTTAATTATAAGGTATAATATACAGTGTGTATTATATACATGTATTACTGAAGATAGAAATGCCACAATTTAATCTAGCTGTAAAGTTGAGCGTACAGTTTGGAAAATACCTAAGTTAAGGGTGCCAGCTTAATCAAAATGCATCTTCCATCTTGGTGGTGGTAACATGCTGTTTTTTCTATTGCACGTTCTTTCAATGTAGAGGGTATTTTTTGTTAAGCTCTTCAGTGTTTTTTCCATCCTTCTTAAGCCTCGGACTTCCTGTATTGATAACTACATACTATTCAAACCCCACATTGAATAAGGAATACCCTCATGAGATTTTTCTGTTATTCTTTCACCACAATATCTTATTGTTAGGCACATATTAATACAATTATGCAACATCCTGATGGAGTGAGATTTCTGATCGATACCAAACCATCCCAAGACTCAAAGCATAACTGCTTCACCTCAGTGCTCAAAAACAGGCACCCTTCGCCCTCAATGAGGTTCCTCGTTCTCTCCAAAAGAAGATTCAGAATTTGCCCTCAGTGCCTTTGTGCTGCAGAGGTAGGTGCAAGGTGTACCTCACCATAGTTTGGCAACTGGTATTAAATTACCAGCTCAGGTGTTGCTAGTATAATATCACAGCAGCACATTGCTCAGCACGGATTAACCACCCAAGGTAGCGCCTTAGCCAGCCTGAAGCAAGTTTTACAGCCCATGCTGAGCTGCTTGCTGCTGTGTGCCTCCTGCCAGGAGAACTCACGCTACCTCACTTAAGGTAGCTCAGACATCTACAAGAGCTGTGCTTATGATGTAAACATATGTTTTGCCTTCATTCTCAATTCCTTTCACACACTATTCCTCGTCTCTGTGGCCAGTGCAGCAGTTTCATTTGACCAACTTGATTCCTTTTCAACTATTCTGCAGGTATTTTTTCAAAATCACACAGACAAAAAAAAAAAAAAAAAGATAACAAAACCGTATTTTCTCACTTTAACAGCAATGGGGTCATTTTAAATCTATGAAGAAAGTTTGGACAAAAAATACAAAAACACCCATTACCTGTTTTGCACCATTAGATTCACATCCCTGACCTCTGTCATTAGTTCCCCCACACAGAGATAAATATTCACATGGTAATACATGCAGCAGTCAGGAAAAAACACAGCTGATAAAACGTACTTTTAAAAAATTGATATTAAAGGCATTCAATGTACAGAGCATTACTACAAGTCTTGAACTTGCTGTCACCACAGCACCATTAGTCTACATCCTTAATGTATGTCCCTTAACATACATCTGTACTCAATGTACCTTGTAATTACCTCATTATGGTTAACTACTGCTGACCCCTGTGTGGAACATGTTAACATACAGAGCAACTGTGAAATAGCTAGGGGAAAGCAAGGGGAGATTTTTCAGAACTAACTTACAGCTCCATTTACAGTGTCTGTGTCTACACAGTTACCATTATCATAGACTTTTCCTCCATATTTAATTTGTTGCCATTCCATAAATATTTCTTTAATCAGCAAAACAAAGAAACAGCTATAACATGACAGATGAAGCAAGTCAGAACTTATCATCATACAAGGACCAGGTGGTGATCAGGCCTGGTATCTACAACTCAAAATTAAGTGCCTGGAATAATACATCAGAACTGTGTTTACTTGCTTAAACAGAGTTCATCACAGCACTGTTATGAGAAATAATTAGCAAACTGTGTTTTACCACAGAGAAACTGCTTGCTGCTTTTCTCCCACTGCCACTTGCCCCAAATGACAGGGCAGTGCTGCTGTGCATGGTCCCACAGCCCCGGGGAAGGATAACCCATTTCTTCCTCATTTTTTGTATGCTACAGCAAGGGTCCCAACTCCTGTATTTACCCATAGCTCTGACAGACAGAGCTGGGAACTCAGACATCATTACGATGGACTACAATTATTCACACTACATCCCCAGGAACTCCTCCAGCCCCTACACAAAAACATAATTACGCACTCCTCTCTTATATAAATATGGGTTGATTTTCATGCTCAAAATTCCTTCATCCCTGCAGCCTCCCACAATGAATTATCCACCCCTCCTCCCTCCAAACACAGTTAGACCTAGCTGCATGCATTAACTGAGCAGCTATTTCAGCTACCACTATTTCTTTAGCTCTTCTTATCATACACCTCCCATTATCATCATCCCCTCTCTTGTGGTGAGCAGCAGAATAGAGCGGATGGAAAGCAAAGCCCACAGCACCTGATCCCTTAAAGGGATGCAACTGGAGCACCTCTGGGTGACTCTTTCCCCAGGAGACAGGTGGGAGAAAGGGAATGACCAGTCAGGGGAGCTCCTCCTACAAACCCAGTTTATCCCTCCAAAACCTTAAGAGGGTCTGAAATCCTCCAGCCTACAAGGAAAACCATTAGAGCTGGCAACTCTGCTAATGGTTTTCAGTTGCTCAGCTTTCACTCTCTTGGCTCTTGTAATGTCATTGTTTCCCCTCGCACCCTGGTTGCCAGGGAGATTTCCAAGCCAGACAACACCTGATTTTCTAATGCTAAAAGAAAAATATCATTTCAGTGTTTCTTTATGCATCATAAAGAAGCACCGAAGGCCACACGCCACTCAGACAAGCTGTGGTGTTGGCAGCTGGCGAGCCAAGGTGATCCTGGCTCTAATTAGCGGCGGCTTGCCCATGGGGAGGCTTCCCCGGCTGCTCGCTAGCTCCTACCCTGCTGCACCACCGCCGCTGCCAGCGCTCGGGGAAAGGGGAACCAAGGAACAGCCTGGCCCCTGCTCTTACGGAGATAGATCTTCCTTCCTCTGTAAAAAACAGTTCTCTCACTGGCTCCCTTTTTCTTCACTTCCACAAAATGGTACTGGCCCAGTTTCAATCCCGGTAATGCCCTAGAAAACTGGGGGCGAAAAGTCTCTACAGGTATAACACACAGTTGGCTATTTGGGTAGGTGTGGGAACTAAACCTGTCCCAAATTTAGGAGCTGGGAATCAGGGCAGACACCTTTCTGGCCCCATGCTCCGGTCCCATCAGTTTCTGGGAGCAGGGGCCTGGACACGGCCTCCCGGTGAAGGGAGTCACTGCAGGTTATCAGGAGGAACTGGAAGATGTGGGCTGGGCTGGACAGGTATCCATCACTGAGAATTCCTACATTAAGGAAAAGCTGTGAGTTCTCAACAGTATCAGATAGCACATGATTTCTGTCTTGCATTTCTTTTTCACAAGAGCTTTTCCAGAGGAGGTCACCGTTACTTTGCTTACTATAAATTTGTGGAGGGTGGTAGGGCTGTAATTGTCATGCATGCATCCTGCAAAAGGGGACGAGGTGTTAAAATGGAAAGGTAGGCTCAGAAAAAAGGCTCTAAATGACCATATTTAAAATTTTTCTATCTCACAACTTTCTTGGAGTCTGACTCCTGACTTCATTTAGAGGGGGGTGGAGTTAGCAGCTCTGAGCATAGTGTTTGAAATAAACAATTTGTTATCTCCAGCAGCAGTTCCCAAACTAAAAGTCATGACCAGAAGTGGGGTCACAGAAGTTACAAGTGGGGTCACGAGCTTGAAAGAAATTAAATTGTTTACAGCATCATCTGGGGTTGCGAGCCCGTCAGAAGTGAAACTGTAATGTTTAGTATTTGCCCATCTCCAGGCCTTGTGTTATTTTTCTGAAGTTTCAGATCCTAAAGCTCAATGATCTTCTATTTATATGCAGAGATCAGGGAGCACAAGATCCTTTTCTATGTCGTGGAAAAAAAGCATGAAAATGTGAATGAAATGTGTTCTAATGACTTAAAAGAAATCACCCAGGGCAGAAAGGTTGTGTTGGTTTTGGTTAATTTTTAATGGATTTATGTTTCTTAAGACGTCCAGTACCGACAGCCAGTGTGAAGGAGAAGGGTGCTTCCAGTTGGATAAATGTGAGAACGCTCCTCTCAGAACAGATACTACCTTACCCTTTGTAACACGCACAGCTTCAGCACCCTTAATATATTATGCTGTCCACTTTCAAGATTAAAGCTCAAATGTTCTAGGGTGACAATATGTTTATTTGTGTTATGGAAAATCATTTACTGCAGAGACAAAAACCTCGAGTATGTCAGTCTTAAAGGTGATACAGCACGTATTTATTGCAGTACATTTCTAAATCACAACGAAAACCAAATCAATTTGTCTTTATTTTTTCAAAGGCAAGGAGACACGTGTCTCTAGCTGAAGAAAGAGGTGATATTTGGAAGAAATAATTTAGAGAATTAGTGTCACTGGGACTCATGTCACCTTATGCTATTAGTTTCTTTATCAACCTGAACCTCTTTGGCCTTTGGTTTCCTTATGTGTCAAATAGGAATAATTTGTGTTTTACCTGACAGCAACTCTGAAATAACTAACATTTGTAAACACTTTCAAAATCCCGTGTGGGAGATGGAATATCAAAAAAAAAAATACAATATATTGATGGTCTCTGAAAGTATAGGTGCAGAAAACAATTGTGTCATTCTACTACTAACCATTTTTTGTTTGTTACTAATAAGATACTATCTTTGCATAAAAGTACTTTATTTGAGCAGTAGGTCTTTTACAACTCTCTTCCCAATTTTCAAGAGATACTGTGTATCTAGTTTTGCCTCAGAGTAAGTGCTTCCGGGTGAATGATGAAATCCTCGAAAATAGAACTTTTTCATGGAAACTGTGAGACAGTATGAACTATCATAGCATCTCCATATATGTAACGTTTTGTGATGTGTGTGTATGTGGGTATTTCCTTAGTGTCCAGAATGACTAGCTATTATGCCCAAAATAGCCTTTGTACTTCACTCATTTTTTTTTTCTAGACAGTCACACTGAGTCTTTGCAGTCAAAACTTCCCAGCCAGTCATGCAGTCAAGAACAGATCAGCTGTGTTCACACTGCCAAAGACAGCTTGTACTACAAAAGCTCTTCAGCTCAGCTACTTCTCACAGCTTCCTAAGAAGAGCTTCATAAAGGAGGCTTTAAGTAGATGTTTTGGCCATTACTGAGCCCACACTTTTCAGTAATCTGGCCTGCCCTTCCCTGGAAAGCTGACTGGGGAGAGGTTACCTGATTGCCCTCGAGGGTGGACATCTCCAGAAGCTGAGATGTCTCATCACCCACCACCTTTCCCAGGGGAGCTGCACAAACCTCTCCTTCCATCCCAAACAAGCAACCTACCAAACACCAAAGCGACAACTCCTGCTTCTCCATGATGCTCTGGCTGAAAGTAGGGCTTTGCCCCGTTCCCCCCCCCTACCCTCCCCCCCCCCCCCCGCCTTTTTTCAGCTGCTGGGGCTTGCTTCCCCCATCTGCAAGGCTGGGAAGGCATCTAGGGAGGCTTTGGCAGAGACACAGGGCATGGCTTCAGCCTCTTGAAAGCTCTTGATTTCCTCTGGGGAGCTGGGGAGGAAACCTGCGTGTGCCCTGTGAGGTCCCGGGGGGGAGCCGGGCAGGCAGCACCGTGCCCACCCGCATCGAGGAGGCGCCTCCGGGCAGAGCGACAGGGGACCAGAGCTGCTGACAAAACCAACTTTGCTTCTCTGTGCTTTAATTTGGGTGATAGTAGGTGCACAGGAACTCGCCAGCCGGGCAGCGAAAGGCCAGCTCTGCTTGGCTTTACTGGGGGGAATTCGCGCCCCAATCAATACAGCCCCCTGAACAAGAAAAGAGTGGTTTGCTAATTATTAGACTTTCCACAAACATTATTTATTTGCCTTGAAACAAAACACATTCCATTCAAAATCCCAAATGGCTTAGATGTTTTTGTAAAGAAAATAAAAATAATAATAAAACCCGAAATGAGTATTATTCCTATTTGGAAGTGAGCGGCTCTAGAAGTCACCTTTCAAACAAAGGAAACACTGACTTGTTATACAGAATTAACTGGAAAAAGTTACCGATAGTCCAGGCGGCCGTTCAGGGGTGTGGGTGGGTGAGGGGGATGTTTAAATATAGAAATAGCCATAACTATCATGACTTCTAAAATTAAAAAGAAAAATGAGCACAAACAAAAATTTACAGTGTCAGTGAAATTAATTCACTGGAAAGTGAGGATAATCCATGCTCATAAAAAGCAGAAAATAACTTCACGCAGTTGACAGTTTTATTATAGGAACATAGGAAAATGGTGACAGAAAATTATATTTTGATGCCGATTGTTTTATTTGTGCCTCTTTCTCCATGTTTTCTTTTCACAGGTCTGAGCTTTTAATACACCCTGACTGTCAAGTAATAAGCAAATGGAATGGTGTGAATTAATTATCTCTTTCATTTAAATGTACATTTTAATTAAGTTTATTGGTGGGAGAATTGACATCTTGAAAAGTTCTTTACATTTAAGAGATGTTAAAATAACAAAATCACTGAAGCTTAAAGAACATCAAGTAGGAATGGCATTTGTTTTCCTTAACTGACTGGGAGACATAAAAGACATATCCCGTTGACTTTTAAAAAAATGAAAAAATAAAAGAAATTAAAATAATTAGAGAACTCAAGTAATTTAAAATATAATTTTGTTAAGCACTGAATCTGTAATTAAAAACAAAAACCAAAGTTGTAGCTGTAATTAAAAGTGTATTCCCCAGGGAAAATTGCAGTTTTCTATACCTAAAAGAAGAAAACTTTTAAAGAAGAGTTAATGGAAGGCATGGTTTATTATTTTTGAGGGTGGAAGGAGACTTGGTCACTGATTTTTATTTTATTTTTATTTAGTTTTAAATAGAAACCTGTAAATATTTTTCACACCTATATCTAAACTGGTAACATGGAGGTATTTGTTGGCTTTACAAAAGATCAAAAAGATTGACTTTTCCTCTGGCACAACTTCATCGTTAGTAAAAACAAACCAAAACCAAAAAAAAAAAAAAAAAAAAAGGCTGTTATTTCACCAGCTTGGGTTTGGTAAGTGCCTGTTGTGTATCACAGCAGAGAGAGGGAAAAGGTCAAAGTTTAAATTGAGCTGGCTGTTTTGCGGGGTCTCTGTTTAAATTCTGCACACTGGGCTTGATCCGTCCCTTCCCTGTGTGCCCCTCGCCCCCGCTGCCTTGCTTCCCGCTCCTGCTCGCCTCAGGCCAGCGATGAGAGGAGAGAGGGGAGAGGAGAGGGGGAAAAGGAGGGGAGAGGGGAGAGGGGAGAGGGGAGAGGGGAGAGGGGAGAGGGGAGCCGAGCTGAGCCGGTTTGGGCCCAGGATAAGCAGCACTCCTTGCTACAGTGCGCATTTGCCAGAGGATAAAATGTGGTGCTGGGGGATGGGGTGGGTGAAGGCAGTTTAGAAGGGAAACAAAATTACAGGGAAATGAGTCCTTGCAAATTAAAGGTTGAGTTCCTTACACTGTAATAAATAAAATACACTTTCTCTAGTTATAGAGAAAAAACACACCAACACGGTGGATAGTAGAGAAGCTATGGAAATAAGGATTAAACCTCTAAAAGGAGAGGAGTAGAAAGGAAGAGGGGAATATAACAAAGCCTCCAAAGATTCCCTCCTTACAAAAGGAGAGCAAAAGACAGTGGCAGACATGAGTGCAGCTTCTTTCCTTCATGTGCTTTGTATTTCAATCCCAGGATCTGGGTTTCCTGAGTTTCTCATTTTGAGCCATCGGGGTCCGAAGAGGGGGCTGGGGCAAGGGGAGGCAGCAGGGCTGCTGCTGCAGGCGACCCAGCCAGAGACTGGTCCGGGCTGCGGTGATGTCCCCCCACACTGACATCTGTGGAGGCATCAGGGTCCCAGCCACAAGACCAAAAGGTAAAATAAAGCAGCTGCTCCTCAGCAGGGCTCTGCCTGGCCGGCACACACCTACCGCGTGCCTCCTGGACCAGGCTTCTCACAAAACCCATTTGCAGCCACAGCAGAGGAAGGTGAAGGTATAAAAGTCTCAGGGGCTTGAGACAGAAGAGCGCCATATTCTGGTCCCCATCTCTAGAAACATTTACTTATTTTCAATTGACTGGTGAGTAGATAGCAGATAGACCCAACTGGTCCCGTTTGGTAACCAGGACTCTGCCCACCCTGCAGTGAGGAAGCCAAAGTTTTTCCCTGGTGGCTCTTATCTTGACTAGGTTGGAGGTTGAGCAGGAGGAGGTGGGTGTAAGCCCCATCACAGTAAGGAAGGGACTAAACCTAACTTTCCCAGCCGGGGTAAATGATCTAACATCTACTGTGTTAACCATAACAAGGCAGCGTATTGGCACCACAGCTTTGTAATCAGCCTCCTGGAGAGAAGCTGAGGTCTCCGGGTGAAGGGAAGCTCTCCTTGTGTTTCTGGAGAAAGCACAAGCGGAGAGGACCCTCCCAAGGATATGGAGCGCTGTGCAGATGTGTATTGCGTTGCACTCTGTAGTCAGCGGCATAAAAACAAAACATGGCATCATGCAACTCTCAGGTGCCTTTTTTTTTTTTTTTTTTTTGGACCTGAACCCATGTGTGCAATTTTGAAAAGGCTTTTGAAGTGGGCTCACTCCTGGTTTAATCAGCATATTTTTACACAAACCTTTGTACTTTGTATCCATGGTGAAAAATTATTAAAATCATGCTAGTTAGTTGTGGTTATGCATAGGACTGACCACAATTACTGAAAATGAACATGACCTAAGGCTGCTAGAATTTGCCCCTGCAATTAAAACTTTAGCTTCTCTTTTAATCAATTGCTGTTTATTTTGCTGATAATGATGTCTTGGTATCAGCAGAAAGAGTGCAACTCTTGTTTCTATTTTTGTAAGACAAATACCTGCTTCAGCTGAGCTACGGGGCAGCAAAGTGGCTGGTTTGTAACCCCCTTGACAGCAAAGACACTGTCTTCTGTGTCCAGCATTTTTGCGCACAAAAATTAAACTGGTTAACTTAGTAAATAGAGTGTGTGGGAGGGTTTTAGTAATTTATATTTGTGGTAAGGTGCAGTTGGAGACTCAGTGCCTAAGATGTAGGGTGGAGTCAAGCAGAGACTAAGGCACAGGTTCTTCCCTCCTCCTCCTGAGCTTTGCATGTCTTGAACAGCTGCCTAACTAGGCTTGGGGCCTCAGGCCTGTTTTCTTGTCCCTGAAACCAATTCTGCCAGTATAGATGTCTTCAGATCACGTTGGAAGTTACGTTTTCATTACCTGTCATGTAGCTGTTGTGTATAGATAAGCACTGGACTTATACCTGTCACCTTTAACACTGTCCTGGATTTGGATCTGTAATGGCTCGGATGGCTCCTCTTTTAGTAAAAGCAGTGGCAGCTGTAATGTTTTTAGCTTGAGGGGACCCCCAAATAAAATTTCGTTGCAGATTAGCTTGTGCATATGCACATGCACAAATATAAAGCAATGGAGGGCAATGTTCAGTCACTCACATCAGCAGGTCCTGCTCTTCACACGGGAAACCAAACAACTGCATTTGAATTGCAGTCATTCCCTTTGCTAGAGATGGAGAAGTACTGTGTCTAAGGAGTTAAGACCTCTTGTTTTTCCTTATTTCCAAATGCTTTATATAGCTCTGTGTCACGGTCCGCACCTTGGACTGGCAAACAGCTGATGTGCAGGGAGAGGCTGTGTCGAACCCGAAGTCACTCTGCAAAGCAGCGGCAGCACCTGAGAGCGGGATCCAAGCCCTCCCGAAGCCTGGTCTGGACCACGGGTGTGTAGCTGATGAAATACCATCCAGCCCTCAGCTCCTGGCACCCAGGGCTGCGCTGAAGTGAATTTACCCCTCAGGCTTGCCAGTACAACTGTACAATAGCCCCAAATTGTCTGTCTTCATTGAGACTATCTTTTATTTTTAACAATTTTGCAGTCTTTTTGCATGACATATGGCAAATAGTTTAACTTTCTCCTGCTCCATTTTCCTTATCTGCCAAGTGAGGCTAACACTCACCTCTGAGTACTGTAGGAGACTAAATTCATTCGCGATGGCAGGGTGCTCTGAGATGTGTGGGTGGTAAGTCCCGTGAAAGTCCAAAGCATATTTAAAATTGAAGAAATGTTTGATTCCATCTCCAGCTGTTTGCCATGGCTTCTCTGACTCATAAAAAATGTTGCCATAGAGGCTTTAAAAGCTGCTGCCTGTGGCCCTTGCTTTTTTCACTGCTCTCCTTTCTTCATTGCATAGCTCACAGTTATGTCTTTTCCTTAAGCAGCTTTCCTCTAGCAAAACACAGCTTTCTCTTCCACTTCTCTATACAGGAAGAAAGAGTGCCTTTCATTTGCTGGCATATGAGTTTTCTGCATTTTGTTTTTAGCTTTAATATAACACTTTTAAATTGAATAGATGCCTTTTATTAAGCTGTTATTACATGTTTGTATTTTACCACAATCCTGAAGTGGTTACAAAAGACATTTGAAGTACAATAAAAATCCAGAAGCATTCAACAGTTTCATTCACGTTCCTAAAAAATTATGACATATGACATCCATGTTATTTTCCACAATGTTTGTTAATTAAAAAAGTTAATTATTCTTTTAAGAAGATAAAGAAATCACAACATTTATAGGGCTTGAGCTTTCCTCTTATTTTTGTAAACGCACTTTCCAACAGAGCTCAATCTATTTGTAATTACTCAACACTACAGAATCTCTTCTTGGGCAGAAGATTAGATAATAAAGTGTCTACGACAAGCACCAATCTTTAAAAGGGCCAGAAAACATCACCTAAGTAAGATATCAGTAAGAGCAAAAATTCTACTTGAAAGAATACACTGGTGTTTCTATTTACTAACTTATCAGCTTTGCTTAAATTAACTATGACTGAAGTGTGCTCTACCCTTTTCCTCAATTAATTTTTCATTCATTCACAAATTTGTTGGGCCTCACCCTGGAATGAGACCCTTCATTCTTCAAAGAGCCAGGGTGACCTGCTACAGTTTCCAACTAATCAGAGAAACAAAAAAAGGCTGAGATTAAACCCCAAGGAAGCCAGGCTATCTTGGAATTCACTTGCAAGAATAAACATTGTCACTTACAACAAGAAGATCTGCAGATATTTAACAAACCCCAGGGTCCTCTATACAGTGAAGATTTCCACATTTGACTGCCATCTTCTCCACCAGTTTTCTTAGGTCTTTATCTAATCAAGAAGTTAGCTGGTGTGTTAGACAAAAGAAAATTTCAGCACACTTAAAGGGTTTACACAACCCTCTATGTCCCTGTCCACTGCAGACTGCTCTGATATTATGGTTCATAAAAATCACATTAAAATCATAATTCAAACAAAATTGGGAATCGTAATTTATATGTGCGATGGGTCAATTTATGTATGACCTTTATTTTTTGTAAGAAAAAGAGAATCATGCTTAAAATGTATTGTGGTTAATGCTACCATTTCTGAACAAGCCTTGTAATAACTTAGCATTTATTATCCTGTTACAGAAAATGTTGTTTCAGATGTCTTTTCACTTGTAAGAGCAGGGTTTCTGTGCTGACTGAACGCTTAGAGCTAAATTGATACCAGTGTTACAGATATCCTTAGAAAAGAAAAGTATGACTCTGGAATCAGAAAGTTGGTAAGATTTAAGAAAAAAAGTTATTTTTTCTGCTGGGATGTCCCAGTGCTGTTGATTGTGGCTTTCATTTTATGCAGCAGAGTGCTCAGTTCAGTTTAGATGTTGCAGAGCTGTCTGGAAGGTGCCCATCACAAACAGTCTGTCAAAGAAAGATCTCAAAAGAGTAAAACTATCAACAAATAATTTTGAGTAAAGTAAACTTTCTAATATAGTGTTTCATGTTTTATGCCTTTGAAAGCTGTTCCTGATATGTTCTCCTTGGAGGTGCAAGGTATGGATCGTAAATATCTTCTCGCAACTACTGTGTTCATACAAGGAAGGAGATAAAGCAAAGGAGCAGGAAACTTGAAACAAAATGTTCTAACCATGCACAGTATATGTTGTAAAGAATGAAAACAGGACAAAAGGAGTGGTCAGATCAGTGGGTTTCATGCCAGAATCATCACAACATACCTAAGGTGTGTACATTTCCAGCGATTACTTTGACCCCCCTTTAATGGTAAGACATTTCTCCCTGTTATCTTTGCTGTATTCTGGAGAAGCAATGGAAAATGAATTCTTCAATAAATTGAAAGACAGAGATGGAAAAAATGGACAAGCTTCTTTAGACAGAAAGGTTTGTGCACCCAAACTGTTATGGGATGTACATACCAATTAAGAGAAAAGTCCACAGTGTGAGAAAATGTGATTGCTTGTGTAAGTGTGCAGTAGCTTTTGTTTTGAGACTCTGTCTTTACAGGACAAAAAAAAAAAAAAAAAAAGTCTCTATCCTTCCGCCTACTTATCCACTTACATACCAACCTGTATATAATATTGTTGTAGTAATGGATAAGAATGTAAGCAACGTTCTTCATGTTCTGTGGGGTGAGATTGTGTCTTCTTTCTTTGTTGTGTTGGTTGTTTTTTGTTTTTGTTTTTTTTTTAAGACCAACAAATATGGCTAAAAAAAAAAAGAGATAAGCAGTGGGATACAAAGAGTCTCCTTCAAGTCAGATGGCTGCTGGAAGTGGATTGAGGCCTCCCAGCAGCCCTTGTCTGCAGTGGATTGCCTAAATTCTCCTGCAAGTCCTTCAGCTGGCAGAACTGGGGAGTGCTAAACAGATGGTGGGAAGTGTGAAGCAGGCAGAGATGGTGGATTCTTTGGTCAGCACAATTGGATCTGAAAGCGGATGTCTGCCTACCACCTTCACTGCGCTGAGAAAAAGAAAAATACAGCAACACTGGGACTGAGGCAGATGACTTACCTTCCATTTTAGCACATCTTCGGTAGACACAATAGAATTTTAAATGGCGGTTTGACAGTGAGCTTTGTTCCTTAAAACAAAACACAAACAGGCTATGAAGGGAAAGTAAAAGAGCTTCTTGTACCCTCTTGCTCCCCAGAACAACAGCGTAGGGCCTGATCTCATATATAAGTCCAACTCTGCTCCTGCTAATCTAATAGTCTATATACTGCAGTGGCAGCAGTAAAAAGCCCCAGGGGAGTAAATAAGGACTACTGTGCTGAGTAAGAGTTTGCACAGGCTGTGTGCTTTTTACAGTATATGTCTACATTTAGGATGAAGATTAGGCTGGTTGCCTCAGTGCAAGCAGAAAACATGTTTCAGACTGCACATTTTCACGGCTGACTTGCAAACTGGTTTCAAGAGTGCGCTAGCACAGATATATTAAAACCACTATTGTTTAAGCCCTTTATCCTTTCTTGTTTAAAATTTTACAAAAGACTTAAAATTGTTTTCCTTTGATTTCAGTTAACCTAGTTACTCCGTATTTCTCCATACAGGTTGTGGAAAACAGGATTTTATGAGCAATTCAAACTATGCATGAAGAGTCTGTTAACAAATACATAGTGCCAAATTCTTAGATACACAGGACCACTGCAGTAAAAACAAAGGGATTGTATGGGTGGGAATAGGAATAGATTTTGCAAGGAATGTGGATTCCCAAAGGAAGTGGTAACTTTCATAAACTCTTGAAAACCCATTTTCCATACCCGCCACTCTCACCACCTTCTTCATATAAACTGGGCCGTTCAGTAAAACTTGTAGTTTTCTGGCTTGCTGTGCCGTGCTATTATGGCTGAACAAGTGGGGTGAAAAACAGGCATGTGAAATTTTCACAGCACAGCACACACCAACACAAAGCCTTGCCTTGGTTTCAAATTTCTTTACCAATCCAAAACCCAGACAAGCTTCATTGAAAGGTTTGTTAAGGTTCATGAACCGCAGGATGAGTTTGGGGGTGTGCCAAAAAAAAGAAAGGTCTGGAAGAGCGAGCAGAAACTGGGAGCAGATCTACTCTGGGCTCTGCCACGGGCTGGCTGCGGGTCTTGAGCCTATCATCCTCCTTCTCTCCTGTCTCTCAATGGTGTTGCATGAGTAACGTTGCTGAAACACGTGTGTCTCAGTAGCGTTGGGAGGATAAATGGCTGAGAGGCCCTTTAAATAAGTGAAGTGTTATATGAGGACTAGAATGGGCTATAGAGACTTCCCAGTAGAGCCATAGCAGCAAAGCCCCAGAAGAGACCCAGCTGGAGAATCGTGTTCCTGGTTTGCAGAAGTCATCCTGAGGACAATACACAATATTTTCCTGAAGACAACTTCTTTTACTTCTAACATACACCTTCTCGTGGATCTTGCCAGGATAGCTGTGGGCACTATTCTACTTCTTCTAAGGCAAAGGAAATAATTGTAAAATTCAGTTTACTGAGTGGAGCATTGGAAGGACAGAGCTTTGGGCTCACCAGGAAGAAGTAGGCAGAGGGGGCAACTCTGCTCCCCTGTTCATGGATAGACTGGTGTGTGTGTATGTGCATGAGGGAGGCTCCTATCAGTTGTGCTACAGCTCCTTACAAATTACTGTGAAGTCACAAACTGGAATTAGTCTGTTAGGAAAGTTCTGAACCTGGGATCAGTTTTATTGGGGTCGTTTAACATTTTAGCGATTGCTTTACCAAGGATGTAAGAAAAGATGCTGAGAAAGAAAGAAAAACAAAAGGGCAAACATGAAACCCACAGTTCATACTTTCAGGAAAAAAAAAATGGTCAAAATACTGATGTTTTATTTCAGGTAAAATTATACCGCTCTGGATCACAGCTCTACAATTTCATGAAAAACAGGATAGCTTAAAAGCAACAGTCATCACTCCACTGGCTTCAGAGAAGGCTTTGTTTTAAAGCTGAGTAAACATCCTAATCTGTTTGCTAATCTATGCTGTTGTTTGGAGAAATGCAACTATTTAAATTAATGAGATTCTGTGTTAAAAGTATTCAGGTGTGTTACAAGTAATTATATATAATAAGGTATCCCCCTGTCCATATTTAATCCAGCACCTTATTTTGCTGTTTAAATTCCACGATTGCCTTTAAGAGGAGCCATGTGGTTTTTGACCATGTTATTAGAAGTGTTTAACATATCTTGTTGTTTTGTCTATAAGCTTCATTTAAATATTGCAAGTCTGCAAAGCCCTACCCACAAATTCCTCAAAACCAGGGGGAAGAGAGCTTTTTCATGTCTGTAAAATAATTTTATTGGGTATTAAGATTACTTGCTGCAACCACATTCATTGTGGGGTGATGAAATCAGAGGCTTTGTGACAATCCCATAACATGCAGTAGAGTGTCAAGATATTGATTACACAGAGCAATTTTGGGCAAATTTCATTTTGCAGCAGCCACACCAAGTGGTGTCCAATACATTCAAAAAGGGGTTTTCTGCTGCGTATGTCTAGACATATGGTCTAGAGAGGGTAGAGAAATACAGGATACAATATTTGCAGCCACGCAGTAGGAAACAGGGAGGTCTCTGTTATCTTTACTTTATATGGGATGAAGTGAGTCTGTTGTAAATTACAGTTGTTGAATTACAGTAGATTTTGTTCTGATATAGGGCTACTAACATTAAAAAATGTATTTTAAAAAAAGGGTGACAAAATCGAGACCATCAGCTGCTGGAACACCTCTCCTATGAAGAAAGGCCGAGAGAGTTGGGGTTGTTCAGCCTGGTGAAGGGAAGTCTCCAGGGAGACCTTGTTGGGGCCTTTCATTATTTAAAGGGGGCTTATAAGAAAGGTGTGGACAAACATTTTAGTAGGGCCTGTTGGGACAGGACAAGGGGTAATGGTTTTAAACTAAAAGAGAGTAGATTTAGACCAGACAGAAGGAAGAAATTTTTTACAATGGGGGTAGTGAGACACTGGAACAGGTTGCCCAGTGAGGTGGTAGATGGCCCATCCCTGGAAACATTCAAGCTCAGGTTGGATGGGCTCTGAGCAATCTGATCTAGTTGAAGATGTCCCTGCTCATTGCAGGGGGGGTTGGACTAAGTGATCTTAAAAGGTCCCTTCCTACCCAAACTATTCTATGATTCAGTATTCTTCCAAATGAGGGGTACCTCCAGCTTTTTGATACATTTGTGTGATTATCAGCATTTCCAAGGGGAAGAATTTGTTCCAAAATGTCTGATTAGAAGCTGGAAGGTGTACAGGAAAGGACTCATTTTTGTGGGAACTAGACATGGCCTAGGCCAATGAATTCCTGCTGCCTAAGATAAGAAAGACCAGAGGCCATGTGATAATCATAGCAGAATGTAAAGCTCATCTACTGAATGTGTCTTCACTAGAAGCTTCAGACACCATCTCGATGTTATTGACTCACATACAAGTGCACGTGTCCACCTGTACACCCCCATCTAAACAAACCCCCATTTATCCGGCAGAAAAAAAAAAAAAAACGTAAGACACTGCTATTGTAATTTTCAGATCTAAATACCTGGACATGAATAATCATTAAGGCTATAATGTATATGCAGGATAGTTTCCAAAAATGAAAGGTTTGCAATGAACAGTGAACAGATTGATCAGACACTTCATAGCTTCACCCTGCAACTTTATAATTTTGGTCTTCATCACCACTAAATTCCTTGTAAAGCCAATGAAATCAAAGTGTATTATTACTTCCAATATCTGTATGATACCAGTTAGGAATAAATTGCTGTTTATGCCACTTTACATTTCAGAATAGTTGATATACACTGATTAAATATGACAACCTATGCAAAACTTGTCAGCTCAAATTAGGTACATCAAGTATATTGTTTTACAGAATATTTTTTTGGAATATATTACATCATACTTCTTTATCACTTTCTGAAAATATGAATGCATTTTCCAAATTCATAGTTTGTCTCACAATAAAGCTGTTAGGAAGTATTGCAGATTTATCCCCTATGTACCAATAAGGAAAATGAGACACGGGCCTAGATCTTTGCTGTTATAATTCTCCTCTTGCAGCCTAACCAAGTCCTATGCATAGAACAATAAATGCCATCCGTATATTCACTGCCCTGTTTTAAACAACATATTTATTGAATTAGCTGGTCTATTATTATGACAAATAGTCACTGTATGTTATTGGAAGGATGGGGCATGAGATTCCTTTCTTGTATCCAATATCCTGTGGTCGCATCTAGGAATGTACTGGTTCTGGACAATGCTTGATGTCTCCTAAGGTTACCATGAAAAAGACAGACATGGAAGAATCGTATTAATAGCTGATTAGTTATAAACTTTATACTTACTAATCAACCGAGTGTGGCTTTTTAAGAGCTGTAGAAATCTAGGGCTGTGACATAGCTGTGACCCCTTGAAGCCATAAAACCCCGTCCTCTGTCTTGTGTCAGGGGTTCTCGGGGTGTGATAATCGCATGTTAAATACGCACTTAACCTCCTAACAGTGCACATCGCAAAGCCGGCAGCGTGCGGCTGCCGCCCTGAACGGGGCTCCGCGGCAGAGGAGCAGAGGGGCGGGATCGCATGCCTGCCGCTGCTAATGATTGCTTTCCAAATAAGCCTGTGGTCATTGACTGGGCAAGGCTGGAAAACTTCCAGCACAGTTGTTTAGACTACTTGACTGGGTGATATATAGGGACTGCTTTTTACAGTGCTGTTAGTGTCTTCATACTAACATGAAATAGGATTCAATAAAAATACTTTTTGCGGGGGGGCGGGCGGGAGAATGGAGAGGCAGTATTTTATTTTTTTTTCTGGGAGAAACATTAAAGCGTTTCAATCTGACTTGGTGGTGACTGAAAACTCGCTGGCGGGGCGGGGGGGGGGGGAAGGGGGTGTTGTGTTGAGCAGCTCGGCTCGACCCCCAGGTGCGACGGACGTCCCCCGTGGGGGGCTGCCGTGGGGGGCTGCCCCCCCCGCCGCCGGCCGCAGCGGGGCGGGGAGGGGGGCTGCCGCCCTCAGCGCTCACCTTCCCAGGGCTGTTGTTTATGTCTCCAGGAGCCTCCCCGCCATTAGCCGGGACCTCACACCGCACCCCCCCCACCCCCGGGGGGGGCTGAGTTCAGGAAGCGGCGGCCTGTGTGTGTAGGGTTGGGGGGGCGGGGGGGGGGCTCACTTCGGGAACGAGGTGCGAGCGCGGACAGGCACGGCCCCCCCCCCCCCCCCCCCCAGGGGCCAGCCCCGCCGTGAGGACGGGCAGCTCCTCGGCAGCGGCGGCAAAGCCAGCAGCCGGGGGGGCGCTGGGGAGGGCTCTGCCTGGCACGGCACCTAACCCCAGGGCAAGATTTGGCTGCCGTGCCCCCCCCCCCCCCACCGCCGGGCCTGCCTCCGCGCCGAAGCCTGGGCCCGGTCCCCCTCTAGCGGCCCGCCCGGCCGCCGCTGCCCGCCGCGGGCCGGGGGTGCCCGGGGGGGCGCTCCCAGGAGGGCAGGGGCTGGGGCTGCTGCAAGGCGAGAGGGTGAGTTGGGTGCCTGACACCGCCGGCCCTAAAAAAGGCAGCGAGCGCGCCGGCTGCCCCCGCCAACCGAGCGGGCGTTTCAGGCCGGCGCTCGGGGGAGGCGGAGCGGCACCGCGGGCCCGGCGGGGCGGCTTGGACGCGGCTGGAGAAGCGCGTTTTCAAATTCGCCCTCCGCCGCAGGTTTGAACCTGCAGGTCCTACCCGCTTCGGTTCGTATTTTGTGGAAGGAAGACGGCAGTGAGGCAGAAATGACTTGAGAGAAAACGTCTGCTCCGGAGTGTGGGAGTACATACTACGGGAAAAGGAGACGTTACGTTTCATCCTACGTATGTCTATATATGCACAAATAAGGCGTGCTTGTGACGTGGGATTCCTATATTTTCCCTATATAAACATACGAATGCACACAAACTCACACAAATACACAAAAAAGGGTGTGTGGAGAGAACCTGCTGTGCTGGGGAGCTGAGGTTCTTGTCTTGCAACTGCAACACAAATACTGAAAAGCAACTATAACCTCCTCGCTGCTTTAATAAATACAACAGATTTAAACAAATACATGAACTGAGAAGCCTATAAAATACAAGATAAAATTTTTGGGAAAAATCATTTGTGAAAGCTGTCAGCGGCATAACAAATTCCCCACACATACTGAAAGGTTTGCAGGACCTTGAATGTAATAAAGTTGCCCCATTTCCTGATTTGATTGTTTTTATCTGTGTCACAAAAATGCTGTCTTAAAGCTGTTTTCCAAAGACTGCCATAACTTGTGTCAACAGGTTTGGTTTGTTTTTTTGTTTTTTTTTTTTTTTTACTTGTAGGCACCAAAAATGATTTATGGAGGAGCCTACTGTGCTTTGCAAACAATCAAATAATGGCAAACATATATATACATATATATGTTCCAGTAGAAATAACGCTTCCTCTATCAAATCTTTGCTGGAGGAGTTGAGTTCACTGTATCAAGAGATTTGTAGAATTTGCAAAATTCTGGATTAATTTTATCTGGACAGTATACTTGGTCTCCCCCTTCTTTCTTTGTACTCGCAACTGTTTTCTCAACTCCTTTGCCTCACAGCTGCAGCGCTTATAATTTATCGGCCCAGTCACCTCCCTCATACTAGTTGAGCTGAGTCTTCTTCAAAGCCAAAGGAGTGAGCTGTTGGACAGCATGCGATACAGGCAGCACGCTAGCAAGGGGGATGCGAGTGAGCTTCAACTTCTTTTTGGTCATGAGTTCACGAGCCTTGTAAAGCTGCTGGGCAGGGTAACCAGATAAAGCAGAGATTAAAAAAATATAACCTTTGAGATGAGGCCAGATCATCTTTGATCTAAGGCAAATTTGCACTGCTCTGTTACTCTAAGCTTGCAGTAAAACAGACCTATCTGGCGGCAGGAGAATGGGCGGAGGAGTTGCCTGAGCAGTGTTGGGAGGCAGAGGGATGTTGCTTGCTGCCATCTCCGTGCAAGTGTCATGATAAAAGGGGTGAGTCTGAAGGCATTTTGGCATCTCTGTGATCCAGGTGCAGTAGCAGCCCCCTTGGAAATACCAAGCATTGGCTCAGATGACAGCAGCCTCTAAGCTGCTCCAGCGTGTACCAGAAGACTGTTCAGCAGCGTGTGGCTCAGCAGTGGGGGCAACAGAAAGGTGGTTGGGTTGTACTCTGGGCTTGTAAGTGAGAGCAAAGATCGGGGCCAAACTGTGTCATCAGACAAATACACAAACTGGATTCACTCACATCTGGAAGTAGCAGCCAGCCAAATATATTCAGTATCAAACATTTGGAATGGGATAGTTTCCTCTCAGTCTCCATGACCCAGGCTACTAGTGATAAAAGGAAATTCACTCTATGTGACCTAAAGGTTATTTCAGGGCCAAATTCCACCCTCCCACCCCCACCCCTCATTATCCCTCCCCTTCTGCACTCCTGCCTGGCCTCATGCGAAGGGCATTAGTGCTGAGCCAAGCTTCCTTGTTTGCATTTGTTTTGCTGCTCACCTTAATGTTTTCCTTTCCTTTCTCTTTGGGTGTCTCTCAAAGGCTGAACAATGTCATGTATGCAAACACACTCAGTTTCCCAGTCACTGGCGAGAAGACCTCCACACTTTTCCACATTGCTCTTTATCCAGGCAAGACTACAAGACAGCAAACTCACCACAGGGGAGCAAGTGGCTGTGGACATAAACATGATGTCTGATATCCTCTTAGACCCACCATGGTATCCACACATAAGCACAGGGCTGGTAGCTACACAGAGGATTTAAAACAGACCCGTGTCTTTCCAGAATCGCAGCTAGAGTGTGGACACATTTCCTTAGCAAAAGCAGCACCAGATGCTGACGGTAGGTAGGCTCCCAACTCATCTGTTTACCCCTGTGCTGGTGTAAATTGATAACTGCACTGCCTTCACAGAAGATTTGGGCCCCTGTTAGTTTTGTTCTTTTTAAAAAATTATTTTCCTAGATTAAACAAGACCCAAGCTCAGTGCCACATCATCTGAGCCCGTCATACGCCTTCAATTGAAGTTGGCCAATTATGTAAAGGTTTCACTACAATCACAGCTTCCAATTAAACAATGGCCATTCTTGAGAGTATTTTCACATTTTTCAATAAAAATTTAGAAATATCAACAATATCAAAAAATGTGGCCATCTCAAACCCATTATTTCTCTTTGAATAGAAATTTTGGAATATGGGGTTTTACTTTCATCTGAAGAGTTGCCTTTTTGTCTTTTGTTATTTCCAAATGAAAACATTGGTTGAAATTCACCCTGTGTGTAAAAATCTCCCATATTATGACATTTTGTTAGCTTCTCAAGAGAGAAAAAAAAAGTTCTGTAGCAATGTGGCCACTCAAACCCACTGGCTTACCAGGGACCTCCTCACATCGTGGTTCCCTGGTGATGTTCAAGCCGCTTTGGAGCGAGGTCTGCAGACAGCTTCCAGCAGTGTGGGCGGAGATAATTTTGTAAGTTCTGGCGTAAGTGCATTCACACTCTGGTTGTCGTGCATTTGGCAGCAGATCAGCAATACTTTATTGCCTTAGTGGCTGCTGTAAAAGCCCTGCCAGTGCCAGCACCTGCATATCCTGGTAGATCAGAAAAGCAGAGCAGGGCAATAAGAGAGTGCAAGGTGGGAGGCAGTGGAAAGATGTGAACTGAGATGTCTGACTGGGTGAACAGCAAAAGTACAAGATGGGTGTTCCCATGAGTTGGAGGGAGGAGAGTGAAGGATGCGAGGGCCTGGGTACATTTTTGGTCAGGGTTTGATGAGGTAGGAAAGAACAGTGCTGGATCCTAGGCTGAGTCTAGTGATGGAGCAGTGAAGCAGCCATGTCTCCTTGAGCCCATACAGATGAGCTGCCACAGGACCAAGAGCTGCTACTGCCGTGGATGCCCTGTAACTGCTGGTTTGTAGGCAAATGACGTTCGGAAACATGGGTTTGACAATCCCTAAGTCTTTTTAACTCATCTTCTTAATAGAAGAGAAACAAGCTGCACTTAATTTCTCAAGGAGCAAAGGAGATGATTTATTTGTTCATCTGCTTGTATCTACCAAATAGAATGTGTTGATAAAGACCACATATTTATGCTATGATTATAATTTCCTTAGTAAACAATTTCTGCCAGAGGACCCAAACGGCATTGTAAACCTTGTCCCTATATTAATGTAGGCAAACTGAGATTCAGAACGGTTGACACATGAGATTTTCTAAGAGATGGAAAGGAGTCAGGCACCCAGCTCTGCCTGGATTTCCCTGGGAGCTGTGCATCTCATCCCCCTTGGAAATTCCAGCCTAAGCGATTTGCCCTAGGGTCATGCAGTGAGTCAGTATATGAAGTGGGAACAGAGCCAGGCCATCCTGACTCTCTGTTTCCTCTCCTAACCACTGGACTACTCACAGGATATTTGGTCATGCAAGTCTCATTGCACAATATCTTGTCAGCAATGTTTTGCCATGAAAAAATTGTCTTCACTAACAGCACATGGGATCCCATGAAGACAGAAATAGTAAACCCAAGCCATTCTATATATTCAGTACTACAGATGACACATCCCACGGTCAGATCTTATTACAATCAAATATTTGTGGTGAAAAGACCAAGATGAAATGATGCAGTCCTGATAAAATGGCCATTAAGGACCAGATGTATGCACCTGGAAAATGAGACACACTGCATTAAGTATCAGGCCACAAGTATTCCATTTCCTATTTGAGGTTAGATCTAAAGTCAAATAAGATCACTTCTCCTGCTTAGAAGACTCTTCTCAGTCTTAAAAATTCATGTAAAAAATGAAATATTGCAGGTCAGGTATTCACATAAGTTCACCTAACCCAAAGTAAAATATGTGACATTTGAATATATAAAATCAGTTAGCCAGTGTAATAAATAAAATATATTAGTGCAGACAGAAGGAGAATTTGGCACTGCAGACAAAACTGTCCCTAGTATACTGAAATTAGTGAGTTATAGTCAACTATCTGTTCAGTTATATATACCTACATACATATACATATATATATATGTAAAGTTCAGCAGGGTCAAGTACAAGGTCCTGCACGTGGGTTGGGGCAATCCCAATCACAAATACAGGCTAGGCAGAGAGTGGATTGAGAGCAGCCTTCCAGACAAGGATTTGGGGGTGTTTGTTGGTTGATGAGAAGCTCAGCATGAGCCAGCAGTATGTGTTCTCAGCTCAGAAAGCCAGCCATATCCTGGGCTGCATCAAGTGTGGCCAGCAGATCAAGGGAGGTGATTCTTCCCCTCTACTTTGCTCTCATGAGACCCCGCCTGCAGTGCTGTGTCCAGCTCTGGGGCCACCAGAGCGTAAGAAGGTCATGGACCTGCTCGAGCGGATCCAGAGGAAGCCACAAAGATGATCAGGGGCTGCGGCATCTCTCCTGTGAGGACAGGCTGAGAGAGTTGGGGGTGTTCAGCCTGGAGAAGAGAAGGCTCTGGGGAGACCTTATAGCGGCCTTCCAGTACTTAAAGGGGGCTACAGGAAAGATGGGGAGGGACTTTATCAGGGAGTGTAGTGATAAACGGAGGGGTAATGGTTTTAAACTGAAAGAGGGTAGATTTAGATTAGATATAAGGAAGGAATTCTTTCCTGTGAGGGTGGTGAGGCCCTGGCACAGGTTGCCCAGAGACACTGTGGCTGCCCCCTCCCTGGAAGGGTTCAAGGCCAGGGATGGGGCTTTGAGCAACCTGGTCTGGTGGAAGGGGTCCCTGCCCAGGGGGGTTGGAACTAGGTGATCAAGTTTCCTTTCAACTCGAGCCATTCTATGATTCTATGATATAAAAAGTATTCTTTTAGTGCTTGCCCACTCAAATATTGCACTGAAATGAGGAACTGTTATGGGTGCCCTAAACCTGCAGGTTCAGTTTTATAAATTATTTAAATTTAAAATAAACTATGTAAATTGTGTCATTTTCATTCCATGGGAAAATAAGAATCCAGAGAACTAGTTAATAATACAATACAGTTATTTTCTTGATCCAGTAGTAAATAAATACAACTGGAATTTAGAAAACATTTCCCTTGGTATTCTACACAAAGACTGAACTTGATGAAAGCTTTGCAGTGGGATGTCCATTAGCTGAGTATATAATCTATCAACTTCCCATTATAGTGACTTTAGCTGGAATACAAGACCAAGACAAACACCATTTTGTCCTAAAAATAGCCAGTCTCCCTCAGAAGCAGATTACACTGAGCTACAACAGACTTTCTGGATGGGGAGAATGTTCCTTATTTCTGCATGCCCATAGCCTGTTAGCATTGTTTACACCATGGGATTTCCTAGATACTTGGAGGAGTGGAGCTCATTCTGCTAAGTGCTGTGGAACCATCATGAAAAAATAGTACCTGCCTGCAGATAGAAGCTTTATACTTAAACTGTGCTCCTCTGTACTGCTTTGACAATGCAAATCTGTTCTAGCTGCCGCTTCCCAATACATTTGCAATGTCATAGTTTGCTCCAGGGTACATGAAAAACTATAACATGCCTTTTAATCATCACATACTACCAAAGATGGGAAAGTGGAGCAGCCAGCCAGCCTTGTCTTTGCATCCAAGTGTGCAGAGAACACCCTAGATCATACCTTTGCATGCATTTGTGCCTATTGGAGTGTTTAACAGTTTCATTACCAGGTGGGTTGAACTACAAGAGCCATCTTTCCATTCAGCAAATTCTGTTCACCATGAAAGGTAACCCCCTCCTAGTGTAGCTGAAGCCCCATCATAGAGAAGGCAAGAAGCCCCCTGAATATGCTGGGAACATGAGCAAGCAGCTCTGAGGAAAAAGGTTTAAGGCAAGTGCTGACGTCTCAGTGTTGATTTCTTTGTTAATAAAATGAAAACTCAGGAAAAGAGCATATTTGGACACTAACGTGGATGAAAAGTGCTTCTAGGCAATTCACCATTTCTTGGTGAGCTTGCCTCTTTACCAGGCTGTCAGCTCCATTTTGAACACATGCTACTTCTCATCTCCTGCCTTCTTGCCTCCCTGGGAGTAAAGTTCCATGCAGCGGTGGCACAAAGGTGAGCAAAAGTAGGCTGTTAGAAGCAAACAGTCAAGGATTCAGGTGCAAATACCCCTGAGTGGTACCACTGAGCATGGCCATACCTACTTTCTGTGGCCACAGTGAGCTTTTCATCCAGCCACTCCCCAGAACTTCCTTCTTATTCCTGTTGCATTTGCATTTGAATTGTCAAAAACATTTGGAATCCTCTCTACCGAGGCAATTGCCTAGCTCCTACTGAGGAGGGAGGCTAATCTGGAAATGAGATCACATGTTAGACATCTGTGGCCACTGGTCAGGACAAACCAGAGAGTCTGCTGAGGGTTATGCAGTAGCAAG
Source organism: Tyto alba (assembly GCF_018691265.1). Lineage (NCBI taxonomy): Eukaryota > Metazoa > Chordata > Aves > Strigiformes > Tytonidae > Tyto > Tyto alba. Next base: position 52,798,344 of record NW_024881282.1, read on the forward strand.
AACTGACCATCAACCATCTCCAGAGTTGAGGATGTGAAGTCTGTAACCCCTTTTCCTTCCACAAGCACCCTGAACAGGGTGACTTGCACTGTGATTATACCTCCCTGTCTTCTGGTTTTGACAGAAGACCTGAAGGTCAGAGATCCTCAAAGGATCTGCCAACTGCTATCCAGAATAAATTATGGTCCAGAACCTCACTGGGGAGACCTCAGTTCCTCTTAAATGGGAGTTGACAAAAACTCACGAGCAAGACCAAAACCTTGAGTTGGGTGAGACTGTGGGTACTTGGATGTTTATGTCGCTGCTTACAGGCTGTGTCTGGATTCAGATGCAAATAAACCTGTTCTCCTCAGTGGAACAGGTTAGTATGAACCCTAATTTTTCTGCATTTGTTGGTTTTCTGCTTCCAGCTTTTATTTCTCATTTTCAAAAGACTCTAAGGTTGACTTGGGACCCACTTGAGTCATATCACCACCATGATATCTCCATCCTGACTCACTCAGTTCAGCTGTATTCTGGGAAGATAATGCAGCTTACAAAGCCTCGGATGAATCAAGTACACAGAGAACATTTTATGAAAGGGGTTTCAAAAGAGGTTTTAAAGATAGATTTAATGCTGTATGACTAGTGCTTGGGCATGTGACAACATCTTCCTCTTTACAAAGCATTTTTTCTCAGAAATAGCGTGATGATGATACAAGTGATTAAAATGTTTCCCACTGCCTTTACCAGAGACAGAAGGTCTCTCCTGGTAGTTCCCATGAAATAGATACCATTTACTTCAGTAGCATTTCAATATCCTAGAAAGAAATTCTACAAAACCCCTAGGAAAGCCTTTGCCTACAGTAGGAAATTGAGTAATTTCATTTAAACTCAGCCACTGCTGGCTCTGGGTTAGCTGAAGGTGTGGACAAAAATAAATACACCAAACGCTTCCGATACACATGGCTAAAACCCAGTTGAAGGCAAGTAGGTCAAAAAAAAGTTGACCTGCTTTCATCTGACAGGTTGGGGCAAATCTCACCTCTGCGTGCACATTTGGTTTGTAATCCAGTCCTTAGTTTGGTTCCTTCATTGAGAATGACCTGTTTTGTCTTAATTTTATCCCTCCCTGAAACCAGGGGTTTGTGTAACAGCTACACAGAACAGCTGCTTGGACTATGCATAGGCCAGTTTACATTAGCCTGTTTTTTCTTGAGAAAGTCATAGTTTAAACAAATGGTTATGTCTATTTTAATCATTTTTGTCTTCTTTTGAAGTGTTTTTTCAAACATTAGCTTTTTTTCCTTCAAAATCAAGTTTAGCTTTACAAATTAGTCTGCTCTGTCATGTCCCCTTTAAACACAGCTGTTACTACAATGTAAACATACGTTTAAAAATGTAGATAAACAGTTACAAGAAAGAGGGCTTCAAGTGTTTTTAACACATGGTCAGTCCTTGCATACTTGATTTTCCTTGGTTTGAAATTAGAATTCAAAATACACGCTGTATTTCAGAGATGTCAGCCCTTCAATAATAACACTTACATAGTGCTTTACATTTGTGAAGTGATGAACAGAGAGACACCAGCTAATAATCCTCCAAATGCTCCCGTGAAAGAAGCTAGCATTATTTTATAGGTGGCGAAATGGGGTTACGTTGGTTAGACTAGGAAACATTTGCAACATTTTCCTACCCTTGCAAACAGCTCCAGTCCTGTCAGCGATAAGAGCTGTTGGAGTCCTGCTAGTGCTGTAATTACTATATAGTACCTCTTTATGTAGCAGCAGCCTGTTAGAGCACAAGGCAGGGACCAGGGCTTACTCAGGGGAGCTAAACAGTTGGTCCCTGTTCTAAAAACATGGAAAATCAAAATTAGTGGCAAAAATACCCAATGTCATTATATTGGTAGACCCTGTGGTACCAGAAGAGACTGATGAAAAATAACCAACAACATTTTAGAAATTAAATGAGAGGTCCAAGGGATGCAGTGGCTGGAGTTCAGAGTGGGATTTAAAAGCTTCTTCACTGAGACTGTAGGCACTTATCCTTTCTCAGCAACATCACCTGTCTTTAACAGAGGTATTCTCTTCCCTTTTCTGAAAATTTTGCCATTATGTTCAGCAGTTGGACTCGCCAGGACATTACCACCCTGTTAAAAGAACGTCAGTCATGTAATGACAGAGTGCACATGATTTTAATGTGATTACTTCTGTGAATGAGAGAAGGGTCATGGGGATCATAAATCTGAAGTGAATGTTTTCCTTTTAATGAATTGAGAATGACTTCAAACTTAGGAAGTACTAAAATAAGGTGAAATTATGAATGAGCTCTCCCTTCATGGTTATCTCTAACAACCAAAAGTAAAGTGTATGGTATTTGTGCTGCATTTATATCAGACAAGTGGGAATGCCTTCAGAGCCATTAAAAGTCTAGCATAAAATATTATACCGTTTGTTTTTTCTACAAGACTGCATACTGGTTCCCCCAGATGAAGTTACACGTGTGCTTTCATCCCGAAAGCTCATTTTCAGATACTTAGAACTATGTTAAAACATCACCTTTTTGGAATGCGTGTTTCCAGTGTTGGACTGAACTACTTCAGGCAAAATTGGATAGGCCTTTTGAGAAAGTGGAGAGTAAAATAGTATGGTTGGGGCCCTATAAAAACTACTTGTTTTGCTTTTTTAAAATTGAGAACAGTTGCTTCTTAGGAAACAGAACTTCTCATTTGCCCTGAGTGGTAGGACTCAGTGTCAGATGTCCTCCTCTGTGGGAGTTAGGTACCCAGATGCCTTTTGAGGCTGTGATCCTTAAGTAGTAGCATCGGTCCTCTGAGAAGGTCAGTTTTGAGTTCAGTCCAATATGTTTGCGTGTACACAGTATATGTTGTTGCATAATGGACTATTGCTGTAGGAAGAAGGATTTTTTTTATGGTTTAGGCAGTGAAACTGGCAAAGACATGGAGGATTAAGACTCATTTCACTTTAGCCATCAAAAAAAATTAGGTACCCAAGTTTGGATCATCTGTGATCATCGGCAAGAGACAGGTCACCACTAAGGGAAGGTCTATCACAAAACAGTGTTTCAAAGGTAAAGAAGATGAATCACTCTTTAGAGGTATTCTCGATGAAATAGAGAGCTGGAATAGTTAGCTTTTAGTCAGCCAAAACTACTAAGATAAAAAATGCTTATCAGCAAAATAAAAATAAATCTAATTTCTTCACACACTCTGCAATCCAAGTCACACATCCTTTGTAATGAGTGTCTACCGTAGGTAACATAGAAGGAGTAAAAAGGAGGTCACTCTTTTACATAATACATAGCATAAATAATACCATTTTTCTGATATTCCATGCCAGCGTATGAACTGAAGGGGAATTTCAATCCAGTAGTTGCTCTGCTGTTAGTTTATTTATAGCTGAATGCTAGAGTAAACAGAAGAAAATGGACTTTCATTTTAATTAGTGGATGTTCTTAAAAGAACCCTGCACCTCCCCTCCTTCTGTATGATATGCAAAGAACATGGCTTTGTGAAAGGCTGGATCAATGCAGAGTGTGCCAAAAGGAGACCTTTCTGACTGGTACGTGGTTTCCAGACATTTTTTAGAGGAGTCTTGCCTTACTGAGCATGAAAATTGTGCAGACTGGAGCACAGAACTGCTGTCTAGCAAATAAAAGAAATCCTTGCTTGATTTATTTTGTTATATACATCTAAGAAAACCCATACTATCTGCTCTCAGAAAAAAAAAAAATATGGAGGGACGGGAAGGGAAAAAGGAAGGGGAAAGGACAAAGAGGGGGCAGGGAAAAAAAAGAAAAGGAAGGGAAGGGAAAGGAAGGAAAAAGGAAGGAAGAAGAAAGGAAAAAGAAAAGAAAGGAAATGAAAAGAGAAAAGAAAAAATAAAATAAAATAAAAAAATAAAAAAAGAAAGAAAAGAAAAGAAAAAAGAAAAGAAAAGAAAAGAAAAGAAAAGAAAAGAAAAGAAAAGAAAAGAAAAGAAAAGAAAAGAAAAGAAAAGAAAAGAAAAGAAAAGAAAAGAAAAGAAAAGAAAAGAAAAGAAAAGAAAAGAAAAGAAAAGAAAAGAAAAGAAAAGAAAAGAAAAGAAAAGAAAAGAAAAGAAAAGAAAAGAAAAAAGAAAAGAAAAGAAAAGAAAAAGAGAAAAGGAAGAGAGGAGAGAAAAGAGAGGGAAGGGAAGGGAAAATTGAAAGGGGAAGGGAAGGGGAAAGGGAGAAAATGAAGAAAAGGGAACAAACGACTGGATATTGAGCCACCTGCCTATCAAAAGCAAGCTGCTCATCCATCCATATCTTTACCACAGCAAAGGCTTTTATTGCAAGGTCATGTGTTTTCAAACCCTCAACCACAACATACTTGCCTTTTCTTTCCATTTGATGGACGGTTCATGGTTGGAGATCAACAAGATCGAGATTTGTATTGTGTTTACACTTTTTTTCCGAGGGAACTGAATATGAGATGGACAGAGGGAAGAACTTCGTGAAGAAAAGATCATGAGTTGACAGTTAGTTCCCAGTACCCTGGTTTCAAGGCTAAATATTGTTAGCTCTTTCAGAGAAGTGTCCTGTTTAAAGGAGACTAGGGATGCTTGGCACCTTTGTTAGTGGGGCCACAGCACCAACCAACCCTGAAGTGACCCTTGCTGCTTTGGACTAATGGACACACGTCATACAGATGTTTCCCTGGTTCGCAGCCCTACCATGGCCATGATCTGACCCAGGGTCATTCTTTCCATTTGTAATAGAAACACACATCACACGTCTTCTGCACTGTCGTGAAAGCAGCTACTCCATGCATCAGGCTACACAGGCTCTTTGGTAAAGCATAAGGCAAGAAATTTCATGTGTTAAGTTATACACCAGAGGGAGTTCCACGAATGTATTACAAACATCCTGATATTACCAAAGAAAAGTCAATTTAAAAATGACAGGACTTGAGTACTGTGGTCCATAGTTCACACTGTAGCTCCTCCTGCCTGCAAAAATTCACAGCCATCCAGCTTCATTTACACTGCACTTTCCATAAACAGCCAAACTCGAGGGCTGTTGAAAGTGAAATTGCTCCTTACATTTTTTTTGTTTCCCCCCAGGATGAATCGTCATCTATTTCTCATTGAGAAAACCACATTAAACTAATTTCATGTAGGTAATATTAGATAGTAAGATCCATCTAGTCTTGCATGAAACAAGCACAGTTCTCACAGTTGGAACTGCTTTAAGACAATATCCAAGATTTTGCAGCTATTTGGCGCTATATAATGTGTATGATGATGGAGACCCCTGCCCTTCTCCCTGTTCACCCCTTACATAAACTTGCAGTTTTAACATCAGCTTGTTTGCTGAAGAGATTTCATTTAATAATTCACCTCCTGTTTTCATCCATTATAATTCCTCCCTCCCTGCCCCTCTGGAAATGTTACAAATTTTATTACAGAAGACCAGCCAGTCCCTGCCTCTTCACCTGTACTTGAGTCAGCAATGCTCAGCTTCTCCCTACAGAAATAACATACAGAAACCTGCCATATACTTGCATAATGACTTCAGGAGTTTTCTTCACATCTAGGCTTTGAACCATGGAGGAGACGCAACAGGTCAGGCACAGTTCCTGATGTTTTGTCAGGTCTTCTTTCCTACTTTTGTACTGCTTGTTTGTTTGTGTTTGGTTTTTTGTTTGTTTGTTTGTTTGTTGGGTTTTTTTTTTGTTTGCTTGTTTGTTTTTTTTTTTAAGAAACCAAATGGATTTTGGTTTATCTTCTGCATTTCATCAGGCTATAGACTAGGTTCCAGTAAGCAGCTGATTTTTTTTTCTTCCAGTAACATAATGCAGAAAAAGGTAGTACCTTCATTGAAGGCAACTCAGTTAATTAGAGGAAAGGCTTGTATTGTGTGAACATTTGGTAACTGACTGTGGGCTGAGTTGCTGCTGCTCTTTGTCTGAGAAATTCAGAATCCATTAGGCTGATAGCCACTGTTCTTCTGAGGAAACTACAGCCCTTTTGGCCCTTCCTGTTTCCTTTCAACATTCTTAATGTGATAGTGGAAGAGGATATCCTAAGGTCAGACATTAAAATGTAAAGTTGTGAGGTGATGATTAAATGGGAACACAGTGAAAACTTCACTCTTCATTATTTTAATATAGTCCAGCCTGTGCTGATATAATCACTTCCAGCAGATATTTAAGGTAGTTATAGAAATGATGAAAAGAAAGGCCTTTCATTTATTATCTTAATTATATTTTGTGTCTTGCTTTTTTTTTTTCCTTTCTTTTCCCAGAGACCAACACTAAATGTTCAGGTTTAAATCTCACAAGCCCATTTTAAAAGACAGTAATATATTTTCGGCTCTGTATTGCTCTCTGTTCCTTTGAAGTATAATGCTTCACAAAGTGTTACAGCAGTGGCCACTCCAGTTGAGGTTCATAAACATTTTCCATCATAACTCCATTGTTCTATGGTCTTGTAACCTTCTGAAAGATCCTTTTGGGGCTGAAATTGTCCATTCTCAGTCAATGCAATTAGTTTTAAAATTAGGGAATGATCTGTTCAACTTTTCTTACTTATGGGAACAGTAGAGAAAAAGAAGCACCACTTTTCCGATGGTAAGTGGTTTTCTGAACACTGCTACAAGCAAAACCAGCTGAAATACTAATATTGAACTTTCTGTGGGCTGACTGCAATTAGTTTCTTTACAGATCATTATTCTTCTATATCAAACCATACAGGTGGAACAAGTGATGGCTTCTGGGTGTGTCGCGCTGGTAGATGTGATCTCCCAGCTTGCAGGAAAGTTATGATTCAACAATGGGAGAGTCCAGCAGGACTGCTCATGGGCTTGAAGAGAGACACACACTTAGGTACCTTCTGAAAATGGGTTGTAATTAAAGGGCAGACCTGAAGTAACCAAGGCAAGCTCCCACATAAAACCAACAGAGTAAAAGAAAGTGTTGTTCCTAAATGGTGAGCAGGGCACTAGGACTGTGGCAGTCTTTGCTTCTCAGCTGTGAGGGAGGGGAATGCAGAAATGGCATGCAGGCAGCCTTGGCAGAAGTCATACGCACCCTGCACTGGCTTTACACTTTCAAGGAGAATATTAACTCAGCCACACAGGGACAGCTTTCAGTTCTTGTTTTCATTATTTAAATGCCCGAATTATTAATTATTTACATTTTTCAAAATGGAAACTCCAAAATACAGAGGATGAGCTGCTAAATTACAGTTTAGCTGTTTAGAACCTTACTTTTGCATTTCCCAACATTTTGTGATTTTAACTGTTCATCTGTAGCAAAGCATCAGCCTGGGCTTTTTCCCTCCATTTAATTTTAGACTTGAGTACAGAGTGAATACAATAACCTTGGTAAATTGAAATGCCACATGATTTCCTTTCTGCAAGCTGAGCGGATGTGTCTGCAGAGCTCTAATGAAGGAGGGTTAGTACAAGAATGGAGAGCTTGCACTCCAAACACATCAAAGACCTTCAGTGTTTGTAGAGTTCATGTGCAAAAAATGCAAATGCTGTGTGAAATTCCAATTTGAGTGATGTATTTGGATGAGTTGCGGTCCTCTCCTATCTGCTATTAGGTCTTTATCTGTGACGAAAGTATGATGAAAGTGGATGGAAAAAGCTTCCACAGTAAAGATGTGCTAAGATTAGGCACATCAGTAAAAGCTTTGTGACTGGTCTCTAAGTTGTTACACCTGGCTGGGATTGCAATCCTTTGCCAATTCATGTCCAGCAGTTACTTGAAGCATGACCTAACTGTGGGCTTGTGCAAGAGGTCATGAATTCATTCAGTTTTAGCTTCAGGTCTGGTATTCTTGCTTTTCCTTTTCCTTTAGAATCACTAGGGCTGTTGCTACATCACCTCGAGGAAAGGGAACAGACTCATGGTGTTTTGAAAAGACGTAAGGGACAGTTGTTGGCCAGGGCTGACCTCTTTCAATTCCCATTACATAGAGTCAAAAGCTCACAGCACTTCCCAGGAAGCACTCAGAAATTTGCAGGAATGGGTTCTCAGGATCTAGGTCACCTAATGAATATTAACAGAGCGGAATCACATTATGAATGGAAAGCACCAAATAGCAGATACTTTTCTTTATTTAAACTGTCTGCCTGTAATTTCTGAAGTACAATTGACTTCTTTCAGTCCCAGCCCTGTTGCAGAATTGTGTGGGGATGACAGAAGGATTTGGATAGTCGAATGTGCAATTCTACTCCAAAAACTGGCTTCAAAATGGCATTATGTATTAATGATTCCCAGAACAAATTTGCTCAGTTCACAAGTGAAAAGCCGAGGGGTTTTATATCTGCCAGCTCTGCAAATTCCCCCTGGGACGTGAAGGTCAAGCTTGCGCTATTTCCTTCTCACACATCATCATCACCGTCATCATCAGTAATAAAGATTATGAGGACCAAATTGTGCCTCAGTTACGCCTATGTAAGCTCCAGTGTATTTCACGGGGTTACACAGATGTAAGGAATTGTCCTCCCATGGTTGCAGAGCCGTGCTGCATGGCCAGCATCGCCCAGGGGCCAGCGCGTGGGATGAGTTCCAGCCCCCTCTCCCGTGGCCTGCAGGACGGCGGGGGCCCTGCCTGCGTGTGACCCTGCAACGTTACCTCTGGGTCACCCGAGCTGCTGCCCCAGGTCAGCCCTGCAGGGATTTGTGGATGAAGTTAGGCACCATGCAGGCGACCTTCCTCGTACAAAAGGTGAAGGTCTGGTTGTAAATGCCATGGCTGGATCCGGCACAGCAACCAGGCCCTGGTGTGGGTGCGAAGGACCCAGGCATCAGCTGTGGAGAGGTTTTAGACCTCATGTTTGCTGTCTCAATGCCTTCTGGACCACAGGGCTCACACCATGGGCTGTCTTTGAGCCTGGATTCATGCCTGTGTTGCAGAGCAGCTCCTATGGCTTCAGTCAGCTGAATGTGTAAAGGAACTAAATGACTTCCCCCAAGTTTCTGAAAAGAAAGCCAATATCGCATTGAGATTTAACTTAATTCATAATATAGTGCCTAATAGGGAGCAGAGTTCCTGAGCAAAGGAAAAAAAGTGTTATTTTTCCTGAGAAGTGTTATTTTCACCACTCCTCAGAAGAGGGCTGGGCTTCAAACCCATCTCAGTGTGATGGGAATGACTGAAACTAAAAGCTTGCCTGAGACACATCGTCTCTTTTCCATCAGAAGAACCAGGGTGTGCTCCAGTGTTTTGTAAGAGGCTCCCAGATGACACTTCTCTGTGGAGATGCTGCACTGGACAGGGCTGAGCAGCTAAGCTTCCTGTATAGGGTTTCAGAATCAGACTCTACACAAGTTCAAAGTCTTTCCATAACATGAGTGCAATGATGCAAGTGAGAAAGCAGGTGGCTTTGTGCGCTTAGAGAGTAAGTTCAGGGGCATTTTCAACTATATAATGGCTTTGTCTTTTATGTTGCTTTGTGTTTGTTGTCTACCTGATGAAGACTGTGCTTGGGAGTAACTCCAAGAACCTCACTGCAGCCACACAGGAAGCAGTGAAAGAGGAGAACTAGGCTATGTTTGTTAAATCCTAGGCTTTTGGGGGATATTTTAAATTTATTGCTTCCCTAGATTACTTTTTGAATATTGCAGGTGTTTGGATAGTAAGACCCATCTTCTAAGCAGCACAACGCACAGCTGACAAAAGCTTTTTTGACATGCTGTCTCTATACTCTTGCGTTGCTGGGCTACTCTGGGGACAGCAGAGTTAAGCTGGCATAATTTACATGGCACCAGGTGTATTCCTAAAGAGCAGCAGCAGCTTTCCCAGTGGGTACAAGAGGCTGAGAGGCTGCTGAAATCCTCTCAGCTGTAGCCCCCTTCTCTTTACAGTCCTCCTCTGTCTCTAACGTGCCTTTGGCACTGATGCTCCCACGGGGTTGCCTCTGTGTTTCCTGACCCAGAATGACTCTTTCCCAAACTAGTCAGATGCCCTTTGCTCTAAGTGCAACCCTTTTGTATGAAGGGATTGGAGCGGAGGTGAGAATTTAATTTTTGTACTAAGAAGTAATCTCATCCTGAACCTTTCTTTCATGCATCAAGCTTCTACCTATGTGAACTACACAGGCGTTTGTGAACAGACACCCTGCTGAGCTACTCTGGGTCAAATTACTCTGTTTGTATCACAAAATGCCAACAGGATCACTGCAAATTGTACAATACAGTGGGAGCACAGAGCCTCTGCTGGGAAAAGCTTGTGTTTTACAGACAAGTCAAAGGCTGTGGGAGAAAGCAGGCACAATATGATGGGGGGACTTACTGTGCAGCTTACCCAGGGCTGCACAGTAAATTGCTGTGAAAGCCAAGACTAGAGTCCAGATTTGCTTCTGTACTGCTATCCCACTCCCTGAAGATAAGAGTCAGGAACCTCTTTACAGATTACAGCATTTTTCTATATAGATCTCCTTTTTGCTTTGGAATTAATTAAAAATTTAAACATATACTAAGGTTGGGGGTGGATCATGACCACCTCATATACTGCTTGGTCTCAAAGAAGTGTGCTAGATTTACAAGTACCATATATACATTGTCATTATTTGTGTGAATATGCACAACACATGTGAGCTATAGCTCATGGAAGCCTGTATCTTCCTCATAATTTGCATGCTACAGTCAACAAGCCCATGGAAGAGTAATAAATGCTTTTGTGTAGCTTCTGGCCACCGAAAGTGCTTTAGGTTCCCTGCAATCTGCAGCTGGGGACAGAGGGTGTGTTGCCCAACTTCTTCAAGCACATTTTTTAATTTCACACATCCTTGGTGGTTATGAAATAACCAGCCAGGCTCCCCAGATAGCCAGGGCCAGGGTCAGAGTGACTTAGTTACAGATGAATGATAGGAGTTACCATGCTGGTGAGAAAGGAAAATGTGCAGGAGCATAAGGTGGTGTCATTTACATGCCACAGGGACCAAAGAGCAGGTTTTCAGAAGGGAAGACAAGAAGCAGAATAAAGAATGTAAAGGTACCTGCCACATACTCCTCACAACCTCATGTTAGTAGTTTTCCCTGCAACAAGCTTGCCCCTTGCTTTCATCAGATACCCACTTACAGCAGTTTACAGCCAGGTAATTTCTAGCACCATGTTTCAGTCTGGTGCCTAATCTTGGTAACTTTTAGTACCATGTTTCAGTCTGATGCCTAATCTTGCACAAGGTGATCCAATAAACAGGCACTTTATAACATCATAGAAATCCCCTACAGAGTAAACTAAGTGACTTTAGTCCAACCACTTGCTCCTCATATGACAACAACCTTTTCTTTAACAATATTAAAAAAAAACAAACCAAAACAAAACAAAAAACAAAACCCAAACAAAGGCAAAAAAATCCTTTACTAAGAGTCTGTGTTAGTCTCATTTCCTTGTTTAAATCTCTGTGGAAGCCTCTATTTTTACTTGTAACCTTTAGTGTTATGCCTAGGTAAGACGTCTGTTATTATTTACTTATACAGTAGGTTTCACTCTTGCTGTCTGATTAAAGCATCTAGTAATTGTTAACATGGAGCATCTAATAACTGTTAGGAAACAATTCTGGGTTAAGATTTGTTTTACTCTAGGAAGTGCTTTAGCAGATAAGATTTTGTAATTGCTGCCATTATTAGAAGTGAAAATGAAATCACAGAAGTCCTGGACTCTCCAGTGTACTTTAGAACATCACTTACGTTTGCATTGTTTCTGAGACACTGGTACAAGGGATACCTATGGTGTGAGCCTTAATGTACTGAGACAGATACTTATACTCCCTTGTTGTCTCCACTGCCTTTGAACAATGCTAGATGATGATAACAAGGTTGGTGTTGTTGTCACATCCTTGCACCAGTCTACAGCAATCTCCCACTGGAGTAATTCTGATAGATCTAACTCATACCGTATTGGGTGCTTTGTGGAAAATTCAGAGAATTATAGGGCTTTCATGGACCTCAAAGGATCCTGTGCCCCAGAGGTGGCCAAATGGGGATCCACAGACCAGATCCAGCCCACCAGAACAGCCAGATTGTATCACTACTTACTACCACCCATAATCCATCTTCATTCAGGAGGGCCTCCAAGGGATAAATAAGGGCTGGGGGACTGGACGAGCTGTCACACCAACCCACATTCACTGCCTCTGGGATTCCTCACAATATCACCACATACACATCTCTCAGCTTACCTTTCAAAAAAAGGTCCATTTATCATCTTATATCCTCCACAGATTTTCACCTATATACAGTAACTAACTGGACTACCTATCGAATGACCATGCTCTGCTGCTTCTTCTTATTCATCCCATTACTGCTGAAGACAACACAAATTTATCTGGATTTTCTGTTGTTTCATAGACATGTACTGCTTCCTTCTGCAACTCTTGTGGTCTACAACCAAGCTGGTCTCTAGCAATGCTCAGTCTAGAAGTGCATGTAGATACGGCCTTATTCCGTTATTGTATTAATCTAAGACTGTAATTGGAATAATTTTCAGTGTAGAATAAAGTCTCTAAATCAAACAGAAGACCAAACCATCTTTTACTCAGTCTACTTTGTGGATTTCACATTTCTATTGTTATAGTTCCTATCAAGCCAAGAGTTTACTCAGCTTTTTTTGTTTGTTGATTTTGCGAAGGAAACTGGAATTAACCAACACACACATTTATTTATAGGCATATGTACATGTATACAGCTATATATAACAATGTATATATTTTTTATACTGGATATTATAGCAGGAACAGTTCCCTGATAGATGACTGTCCTCTTCATTGTTAGACTAACATACCTTCCCAATGATTCTGGCTGTCTGGTCATTACCTAGTTTTTCTTAGGCAAGGTTGCATTCAGCATCTCTTCATATGACGAGTACTGACTCCTTTATTCCCTGGGAAAGAAATGCCTCTACAAGCAGGAACTCCCTTAGTGTGAAAGCAAACTCTGTCTGCCTGCTTGAGGCCAAGCTCCCACCACTCCTCCAGCCTGCCTGGCTGGCTGCTTCCCACCATTTGTCCCAAAAGATACCGGTCGCCTTTCTCAACTGCTGTTCAAGGACTCCTCGTCCCTTCTCTCTATGTTTGAGTATGGTGCCTGTGGAGAGATGCTCTGAGCTCCTGTGGGGAGGGAGGGAGGGCAGAGATGGACAAGCAAAGGACCAACCTGGTCTCATCAGCTGCAGGTCTGTAGACCTCCACTCCCTCCTGGGCACATTGTGTGGCTGATACTGGGCAGAGCAGAGGGCCCTGGCCCCTCCCTAGCATGATCTCAGTATTGCTGGGCAAAGGGGGCTGCTGTTTGGAAGAGCTTGGGCTGCTCCATCTCTTGTGGACAAGTTCCTGGATGTGGGAGAGGAGCAACCTGGTCTCACTGGACACCTAGGATGGGTGCAGATCCCAGCTGCCCATGCATTGGGTTGGTTTCCAGAGCTTTGTCCATGGTTCCGCTCCTCTCACTGTCCTGTGGGTTTTCCATGAGCTCCTTGCACAAAAAGAGGGGAGAGGCTAGACATCATGGAGTCTCTGACCCCAGTACAATTAGCCCTGGGGGTCAAGGGGCCGCCAGCTGGCATCTTATTTGTCTTGTTGTCCTTGTCAGGATCCCTGGCTGAGTCAGGAAAGCAGGGGTTATATAAGCAAAGCATAAAAGCAATTGTTTTCTGGGCAATGAACAGATCAGGTGAAGGCTGTTTCCTTTCTCCCATCTGCCGTATTGTAGACCCTTTTAGACAGAACAAGTGGCTACACAAAAGCCAGGGGCCAGCTACATGTTTCGGTATTGTGTGGGTCTAATTCTTTAATCCTGTGCCATTCTTACTAAGTGATCAGTGACTGACTGAAATGAAAAATCCCAAAGTATAGATTTTAAAAGTACAAAAATGGAATCACTTGAACCATGGCTGATTAAAAAGGAGGAGACTAGACCTTCAACAACAAGTGGATCAAATTTAGCTGGTTGTAGGATTGACATGTCTCCGATGTCGTCTGCAACAATAATGAAATGCTAATTGCCTGAAACTATTAAACACCTCATCAGCTGTGACTTAGGGCTCTCCCTGTGCATGACTTCAGAAGAACAAGCCTGCCTTTATGCTTATCCCTGTTTCGTGTTTTTCAGTGGACCTATTTTTCTGATGCTAATGGGGGTAATGTACTTTGTTGCTACCGTTTTGCAAACTACTTTTGATGAAGCACACAGAGGAAGCTTTCACACAGTCTGGATTCACTAATTGGAAAAAGACTTGAGACAAATCTGAATGGCACCATGTTTCCCCATGTCATCACGGAGCCGTTGATACTCTTCAAAAGACCACAAGGAATGGTGGTGACATACTTCATTTTCAGAACTCTCAGAAGGGAGAAAACAGGAAGATTCTAATAAAGATGCTAAGTGCAATGTATTATCTTGCTAACAAGAACTTGTCCTATGAAGCCATTATTCAGAACAAGATGAAAATATGAAGAATTTGACCACAGCTTTTTTCAACTGTTTTTTTCTGAAGTCAGAATATGATCCTAGGACTTTTAAATGGTTGAGAAAGAGTTGAGTCAAATTCACAGATTCTGCAGTGCTGCTTGAGTACTGAAGGGTATTTCTAGGAAGTTTCTAGAAAAGTGTCATGATACTGTGGTAAATAAATATCTGACTTTTCCAATGAAGGGCAATTATATCTGCAGTATGTAGGTGACACAAATGCTTGTGAAGCATTTGCTGCAAGATAGCCTGTACACTGGCAGAGATAATTATATCTGCAATTAGAGTAATCTCCAAATCTGAATATTGTCTACTACTGTGGATCATGCTGTGCTGATTTTGTTTGGCAGTCAGAAATCATAGAATCATAGAGTACCAGGTTGGAAGGATCCAACCTTTCTTGGTGAAAGCACAGTCTAGACAAGATGGCCCAGCACCCTGTCCAGCTGAATCTTAAGTGTCCAATGTTAGGGAATCCACCACTTCCTTGGGGAGATTATTCCAGTGGCTGACTGTTCTCACTGTGAAAAATTTTCCTCTTGCGTCCAATCAGAATCTCCCCAGGAGTAACTTGTACCCATTACCCCTCACCTTTTCCATGTGACCCCTTGTAAAAACTGAGTCTCCATCTTCTTGGTAGCCACCCTTTAAATGCTGGCACATGGTGATAAGGTCTCCCCTAAGCCTTCTCAAGACTGAACAAATCCATTTCTCTCAGCCTTTCCTCGTACAACAGGCTTCCCAGTCCCTTGATCACCTTTGTGCCCTCCTCTGGACCCTCTCCAGCCTGTCCACATCTTTTTCATATAGCCAGGACCAAAACTGAACACAGCATTCCAGGCGTGGCCTGACAAGCACCTAGTAGGGTGGGATGATGACTTCTTTATTGCTGCTGGTGATGCCCTTGTCGATGCAACCCAGCACCCTGTTGGCTTTCTTTGCCACTGCAGCACACTGTTCGCTCCTGTAGAGCTTGTTGTCCACCAGGACCCCCAGGTCCCTTTCCACAGAGCTGCTCTCCAGCCAGGTAGATCCCAGTCGGTGCTGTACTCCTGGATTGTGTTTTCCCAGGTGCAAGGCCTTACGCTTGTCCTGTTGAACTTCATAAGGTTCTTGTTAGCCCACTCTTCCAGCCTATCCAGGTCTTCCTGCAGGGTGGCTCTCCCTTCCGAAGTGTCCACTTCCCCACTCAGTTTGGTATCATCAGCAAATTTCATCAGTGTACTCTTGATCCTGTCATCCAGATCACTTAAGAAGGGCCCAGTATCAATCCCTGGGGGACCCCACATGTGACAGGCTGCCAGTTTGAAAAGGAGCTGCTTACCAGCACCCTGTGGGTGCAGCCTGTCAGCCAGTTCCTCACCCAGTGCACACGCCGCTTGTCTGGAGCGTAAGGTACCAGTTTTTCCAGGTGGAGGCTGTGGGGAACTGTATCAAAAGCCTTGGAGAAATCCAGGTAGACAGTGTCCACCACTCACCCCACATCACCCGAGCAGGTTACTTTGACATAGAAGGTGGTCAGGTCTGTCAAGCAGGATTTGCCCTTGGTGAATTCATGCTGCATTTTCCCAGTCAGTTGCTTCATTTGACTTGTGATAGCCTCCAGGAGGATTTGTTCCATAACTTTCCCAGGGATTGAAGTAAGGCTGATGGGCCTATGATTTCCTGCATCCTCCTTTAAGCCCTTCTGGTAGATGGGAGTGATATTAGCCTTCTTCTAGACTTCTGGGACACCCCTGATCTCCACGATTTCTCAGAGATTATGGAGAGCAGCCTCACAATGGCATCATCCAGCTCTCTTAACACCCTCTGGTGGATAATGTCAGGGCTCATGGATTTGGGGTCAAACTCCTGTAATAGTTTGCATGCCAACTCTTCCTTCACTGATGGTGGGTCTGTGTTTGCATCAACCTGCATTTTTGTTCCCAAGGCCTGGGAACCAGTGCTGGTAAAGAGAGAGGTGAAGAAATTGTTTCTGACCTCTGCCTTTTCAGCGTTGTTGGTGACTAATTCCCCTCTCCTGTTAAACAGTGGGCCAGTATTTTTCTTCTGTTTCTGCTTGTTGTTTATGTACCTGAAGAACCCTTTCTTGTAGTTTTTGACATCTTTGGCCAATTTCAATTCAAGCTGAGCTTTTGCTTTTCTAACATCATCTCTGCATACCGTGGCAATGCCCTTGTAGTCCTCAATGGGTATTCATCCACTTTTCCATCCCTGGTATGCTTCTCTTTTGGTTTTGAGCAGACTCAGAAGCTCACAGTTAGGCCAGGGGGCTCTCCTGCTCTGCCTACTTCCCTTACCTTTAAAGAGGATGAACTGATTTTATGCTTCCAGGAGAGCATTCTTGAAAAAATCCCAGTAAGAAGAGCCACAACTCATGAATATATGTTATCATGGGCAAGATATGACTCGTCAACTGTAAAGTTTACAACGTGATGCTGTGAAACTAGAGCCTGAGGAAGGTTGATATGGCAACTCAGATGGGCAAATGCAAAGGAACTGATACTGATAGAACTTAGAGGGTCTGAAATATTGAGTAGAAAATACATGGATCATCTATTACTGTCACGGAAGTTCTATAGCCTGGAGAATAACTTTTTACTTCAGGTCATGCATCAGATCAGACAAAAATTATTCTAGGAACAAATCCATGAGAAAGTTGGGAGTGAAATGACTGACTGAATTTTAAAGGTGAATAAGGTTTCCAGGAAGATATCAAGAGTGCAAGAGGAACCTAAGCACCCACATCGAGAAAAGCAACTTTACAGTCTCATCAACTCAGAAATAATGAATTATAATCAATATTCAAACAAGATGTGGCCATGAAGTTCATGTCTTTAAAATGTTGAGGTTCTCATAATAACTCAAACTGTAAAAGAAATAAATGTTCAATGAGGTATGTTTCTTATTTCAATAAAATGAATTTATTTGTTCGCTTCCCCTCTTGCAAAATGACTAGAAACTTCCCAAAAGATAAATGGAGATATTACAGATACAGTTCAGAGTTTGTGCTCTTGAGACACTAAGTTCTAGGCAGACTGAAGCTGGATGAAATAAAGATAAGAAGTTAAAACTTAATTCATATGTGACATTAGATTCCTGCTTCAACATCATTATTTAGAAGACAGTCTACTCCTAATTGATGCAATTTTAATATTTTTCCATCCTGAGTTTAACTTTGGTTTATATAGATATGTTCTGTGTTTAGCCACAATGCATACCGTCTGTTTTCTGAGCTGTGTAGCTGATAAAAATTATTTTGGTGGGACCCATGCTGAAAAGGACAATTCTAGTGCTCAGCATGAAAGGGTAAGGTGGTTTCAGTTTGGAGTAGGACAGCCATGGCTCAACTACTGCATGCTTTTATAAGTCTACAAGGAGAAAACTGGTGACCTACAGCTTGCAGCTGCTGTAGAAAAATTGTTTCCAAGAAATGGCACAATCAATCATGCTAGAACTTTTTTCTTATATATTTATAATTAATGCTTTTTATTAATACTGAAAAGAGCAGTATTTCAAGTGATAGTTTTTCAATATGAGTAAATGGTCTGTTTTTGACAAAGTGAGATAATCTACTTCTGTCCCATACTCCATATCTCCTTTATAAATAGAATTCCTAAATATTGAGGAAAAGACTAAATCTATTATTTCAGTCCCAGTATCCCGTGTCCTACAATTGTGTGTGAAAATGCAAGATGAAACTAAAGGAAAGGAAAAGGCTTCCTCATCTATATGGCTCTCATTCAGATGTTCTTAGTCAAGATTATTGGGAGATGCTATTGAATGTGCACTTCACAAGAAATTATGTTTTAAACTTTTAAAATCAACCATTTATTGGTTTTACAGATGAACTGAAAAAAAAATATTTGGAAAGAAGTGGGTGTGGTCTTGTAAGCCCAAGTGCTAGGACCTCTCACAAGGCTATTTGTAAAAAGTGAGACCAATTTTGATTTTCACTATCCAGAATAAAATAAGAAATGTGGGGGGACAAAAATAAAGATCGAAAGAAAGCCACAATAGATAATGGCATATGCACTGGATTTGTAAAGTGCTTTCTTTTTACCAGGATGTTATCTGTCATGTGAATAAAGAGTTGTGAGTACAAACTTTACTTTTATGTGCAATAAGTCAATTGATTTGTACCATTTATTCAGCTTGCACAATTGTTCTACATCAGAGGAAATACATCCCTCTCCAGTCGGGCAGTAACTGCAGCCAGCACCTCTCTCATTCCAATCACATACCTTTTTTTTAGGCAATATATTACATACAAAGAAACCATTGTACTTTCATTCCTGCCAAATGTGATACAGCTTACAGGAGACAAAAGAGCAGAATGGTTCTTTTTAATAGATCTTGAACCTCCAAGTAAATATATAAAGGTTGCTCAAGCTCTAACCTCTGAAAACTGAACCCTGCAGCTTTGATTGTAGTAGCTCAAACAAACCAAACTCTGCAGGGCTTGCCCAGAGGTAATTGCAATAAACAACATACAAGAGCTCCCAAATATTGCTCAACCGAGCACGGTGTTGGCCACCCGCCAGACGTCTGACGGCCACTTCTGATCTGCATACAACGGCATGGCGCGCAGCCGCCCCGCAGCCGGTGGGGAGGGATGGCTGCAGCCCAAGGGGCCGGGGTGGCTTTCCTCAGCTGGCTCCAGGAGGGAGGCACTGGGGGAATCGCGGACATCTGTGGGTCACATTTGGCCTCTGCACCTCCCCTGGTGCTTACACGGAATGAGTCAAGGAATAATACATGCACAAGTTGTGGAGAGCAGTAATACAACGGAGCGCAACCATTGTAGCCAAAATAAACTAGACGAACAGCACTTTCCATTCAGAGTGGTGCTACTCGTAGCAACAGGGAGCCTTTTATTATATTTAGAGCAAAATTGTGTAGGGACAATATGGCACTTGGAGAAGAAGACCGTTTTTGCAGGGAAAGGCCAGCTCCCATTCACATTGGAGTCACTGACAAAACTCCTACTGCTCCCTCCCAGGAGGCTGGTTTTGCCCAGTGTCAGCAATAACTTTTGCAGGTTGTAGGCATGTATGTCATCACGGCAGAGCCCTAGTGAAACACTGGATGATGAAGGGGGTTAATTTTCAGCAGAGGGATCGATGTGCAACTTCCCAAGTACCTTGGAGCAATTCCCCTGCTGCCTCCACTCCATGCTGTGCTCCACCGCCTTCCCCATAAAATGTGTTTGAACACATAAAGCTGACCTCCACATGCAGAGAAGGGTTCTGAGGAAAAACAAAAGCCAAGTTTTCTTTCAGGATTGCCAATATGGGCAATATCACTTATTTGTAGTTGTTACTCTGGTTGACAGGAGGCTAGGGGGAAATAATACTGGCAGAAATACTGTACCTGATGAGAGAACCCCGGCTAGAAGGCATTAATGAAGAGACCAGGCAGTGACGGTATATAAATTAATCATGAGTGCATGACAGGATGCTTTGTGCAAAAAAGCAAATTGCTATTTTTGGACACGTTCCGAGGGAACCTGAGTAAATCAGTGACATAAAGCATTCCCCTTTTCACAGCTCAGGACTCAGGCATGAGACCCTGGCTCATGTTGGTGAGCACTTAGTCACGCCAGCAGTCCCACTGACTCTAAGAGCATAACTCATGTAGCCTGTTTTGTTCTGGGCCCCTTGGTTCAGAAGAGCCAGTGATAAACCTGGGCAGCCTAAAATCCAGCAACACAATTGATAAAAAGGTCAGGACCATGACCTACTAGGAAAAAGCAGGTAGACTTTGCTCAGGCTGGAGAAGAGGTGACAATGGTCATATGCCTTTTGTCAGGAGATGACGCAGGTGTTAGTGAATGATTTAAAAAAAACAAAACAAAACACTCTAGGAAAAAAGTTCCATAAAAAGGAGAAAAGAAGGTGCAATAATACCATTATAGTAAAACTGGTGAGTGCAACTGTATGAAAAGGTCTTTAAAGATGTGTTCAGTCAGGCAAGAATAAGTATAGCCTGAGAAATCACTGAGTTATATAAAGCCCCCCCTGAGCACTCTTGGGATCTTGGAAGATTACTAATATGCCAAGGGACTTGCGACTGCAAAACCTGCTAAATGGTGGACAAATTGATTCACAAGTCTGGATATAACCAGGTTACTTTTAGCCTGGAGATTTACACAGCATTAAGGCTCACATAAGCTTCACTGTGTCTTAAAAGAAACCCAATACAAAAAAAGACACTGTTAGACTGAATATTGTCACAAGACAGGACTATAAGTACTATGAATAATTTATAATCCAGCTTCTGGGGTCATGCTTCTCCAGGCTGTTTTGAGATAAATGGGGGAATTACTTATGCAAAGCACATAGCTGGAAATCACGTTTTAACTCTATAGCCAGCTCATGGCTTTCCAAGTGAAAGAAGATATTAAAAATGATGCCAGTATTGTTAACCTGATTCACAGTCTCCAGGTAAGTTCTTTCGAGCCAAGAAGACAGCATATCCAGCAACAATATTTCTGTCTTTCCAAAGCTGTGGACAGGACACCCCTAATGCAGCCAAAAATCAGTAACATTCAGACATTCCTCCATAACTTAGACTGAGTTTGCAGTGTCCACATGAAATACAAGACAGGTATTGTCAATATACTCTATCTTATATTTTATAATGATCTCCCCAGCTGGCTATACTTTAAAGAACACAGACAGCAAAGCTGACCCATATTTCAGAGTCCTCAGTGATGTGTCCAAGCAGCCATCACCAGGAGTGTATTGCAGTACCCTGAAAGGGCAGGAACCACCAGAGAGAAGCTTGAATTAAAGCAGCAGCATCCCTGGCTGCTTAATCAACCGTCTATGATCAGAGATATCACTAGCTGCCAAGACATCCAACATAAGCAAAGTAGCTTGGAGATTTTCATCTTGCATTAGCAGGATACAATTTACAGCTCCTCATGCCTGATATTGACTCCAAAGAAAGACCAAATGACAGAACAGCATCTGAACCAACATCCCTTGGGGTGGAAGAATCACTACTTTTCTCCAAAAAAGATTTAAGAGGGGCTGCACCTGGCAAGTACTCCACTAAAAGAGGTCATTTCTTGAGGACTGGATGAATGTCCATGTATTTAAAAATAGCCAGTGTTTTACCTTCAGTAAATAATGTGTTAGTAATGATCGTACCTTTGCACTTCCCTTAAGTAACTGTGATGGAGAGGAGAGAATTACAAATGGTTATTCTCAGGGTATAAGAATGTCAGAGGTGGCCTCACCAGAAGCTGACCTGAACCCAAACACAAAACAAAAGCCCATGGAAACCCCAAGCTCCTGTTCAAAAAAAAAAGAGAAAACTTGCTAAAATCCAACAGACCTTTTCTAAAGTGAACATTAACAAAGTATTCATAGCACTTTATAGAAGGTAGCTATAGAAGGTGATACACCACATAATGTTACGGCTACTTTTGTGTCCCAGCTTCAGTCATGTCCCCTGCTTCTCCGCACCAGATACCTGCAAAGTCTGACAAATGACCAAATTCCAAGAGGATCTTCAGTCATTTAATCTCCAGGCTGTAATCCAAATGCTCCACACCCTGCTTAAATGCCAGTGGCTTTCCAGAAACTGAGAGGCAACAGGGTGTGGTATAGAGTTCATGAGTCAGAAGTTTCCCTTATAAATGGATCATGGTTATTGATGAGCCGTTTTCATGGCTAGATGAATAAGTTAGATCCATTTGTCAGTAGAGTCAAGCACTAGGAGAGGTTGCCCAGAGAAGCTGCAAAATCTCTCTAGTTGGAGGTTTTCAAGACCTAACAGAACAAAGCCCTGAGTGACCAGGTCTGAATTCAGTGTTTACCCAGGCTTGAGCAGGAGGTTGGACTTGGTGACCTGCTGAGGTTCCTTCCAGTCTGAATTATTCAGTTCCATGACTTGCACTAGTATGAAAGTTACTAAAATAATATGGGTCTGCTATGCTATAAGGCCATACTGAAAGACCTTGACCATAGCATTAAGAGCAAGAAAGAATATCTGCCTTATCTTGAGTGAAGTGGCATTTCAGGAAAGATCTTAGAATCAATGGCCTCCGTACCATGGGTCAAAGCCTGATGGGCAGCCCCACAAATCCTCTCAAATAACATTAGTACAAAACTTACATAAAATCCACAGGGCACCAGTTGCCACATAGAGAATATAAGTTATGCTGAAATCCCCTAAGGGCTGTACTACAGCAGTGCCATCAGCTCCCTGGGATCATCTGAAGATTTGTCCAGTGGATCTTTAAATCATTTCAGTGGTAAAACTGTCAGTTTTGGTCTACCCCCTATCACAAAAAAAAAAAAGATTGAACACTGCTTGCCTTGAAGGCCAGCAACCTCTAATGCTATGAGTCAATGTGCCTCTACCATCCCCTGTGAGACTGCTAAATCACCAACGAGGACAATAGGGACTGCTACGATGTTGTGAAGTGAGAAATGAGTTGTGCAAATCCAAAAATATATGAGTAAACTGGAATGCTATTTGTCTAATACCATTCAAAATTTTTATTTACTTCAACAAGCTTATGGACTTGATGAGAGAATTTTAAAAGTCAATTGAAACAACAAGAAAATAATTGAATATTTTTGTTGATTTCAAGATTCCTTGCCAAAAATTTGAGAAAGAATCCTGAACATTGCTCAGTTTCTTAAACAGATTTTTCTTTGCTTTTTTGGCTTATAGACAAAATTCTATTTTCAAAATATTTTACCATAAGCATGAAAAGCAGAAACATTTTTAAACAAATGCATTTTCCATTAAAAATAATATGAAACAGGTGAAAACTGAGCAAAACAAAGACTTAATTTTGACAAAAAACATTTTTTCATACCAACATCTCAACACTTTCTTGGTGAGAATTCTTTGTGTCTGGAAGTTACTTCTCATATACACGGTGTAGGAGAGGGAAGAATGAAGCTCTGGTGTGTATAGCACTGTCAGACGTGTTGGAATAGCCTCAAAAGCCTATGAATGAAAAACCCAGTCAGACTGTCTCTACAGGAAACAGTCCATCCAAGGTCTGGATTCCTTTCAGAGAATTTTGCTAGCAATATATATTAGCATTTATCAGTAAGCATTAAACAAGTCTTACAGGTATGTTACCAGCTGTTTGTTAATGACCAGTAGGAAACTTTCCAGGGTCACTGGCTCCTTGTTTGACTTTCATGAGAGCAGAGCCAGTCAATCTCTGTGGCATGATAATGCTTCATCTCTTGCAAAAGATACAGATTTATCACTCAACTCTCCAAAGGACTTGCAACACGCTTGGATTGTGATGGTTACTTTCTGACATCTAGAATTTAATGTGTGATACGTTACTCTGCATGTATGATTGGGGGTGACTTTTTTGGTTTTCTTACCTAAGTGAATATTTGATTTGTCACCCAAAGGCTGGTTTATTTTCCAGGTCCATTTGGAAATATGTGGAATATAAACATATTAAAAAATCCCAAAGTTTGGCTTCATTCCTCTAGGAATTATCACTTCTAAAAGAAAACAAGCAAGCAGGAGACTAGAAAGCCATCCTGTCCTCATGCAGGACTAAAGACCAGGAATCCCTGAGCTCTGGCTCTTGTACCCAGGTACTTTTGTGGTCTCAGACAGAGCACATCAGTACAAACAAGTTTTGCCTTCATACACACATGGGAGAGTAAGTGAGTAGAGACCCTTCTGACTCCTGATTATGGTGGTCAACAATCTGTTTGCTTTTCTTGCTCCTCAGGGTAGCAGGTTGTATCTTTACACTGATCCATTCTCATCTTCCCTTCAGTCTCCCTAAATAAACACATTTCAGATTTCTTTTTGGTACATTGTTAGTGCCAGCACGTTTCTTCAGTACACCCTTCCCTCAGTGTCCTCAGCTGCAGCCAAGAGCTGTGGTTAATCAGTGAAAATACTTTGGCAATGTCCAAAAGTTCACACTATTTATGAGACCTTATTTTGGTATCTATGTGGAAGAATAGTTAGGGTTTTCCATGATTTGAAGTTAATTCCTTATTGAAGTATAAATATTTCAGTGTCTGACTGGTACCGATTGTTACACTGCTGGTATAATCTAAAGAAAATTCAGAGCATTCAGCAATGACAATACTTCTACCCTTGCTCTGCATTTAGTGCTTAAGAGTAGGAGAACTGCTGCAGTGTATCACACTGCTGAACATCTTACCTGGCCATGGCCAGCAAAGAGTATTTCATGGCATCATAAGAAATGAGACCTCTAGAGTTCCAGGCAGTGGCTGAGGGACATCTTTATCTGCAGGTTTTAGAATCATAAAATAGTTTGTGTTGGATGGGACCTTTAAAGGTCATCTAGTCCAACTGCCTAGTAATGAGCAACAACATCTTCAACTAGATCAGGCTGTGCAGGGTCCTGTCCAACCTGACCTTGAATGTCCATCTGGCCAGTCATTGTGGAGTAGCCATCAATAGGCTTCCATGGATTTGTTCTAATTCTGTTTTTAACCTATGTATATGTTTAGTCATCACAACATCCTTGGGGCATCAAACTGCACAACAGTGTGAAGAGGCTTAAACTGGTTTAAATCTTGTTCCGTCCAGTCAGTTCATGGAAGGCCTCCTGGTTTTTGTTTGTGGGCAGAAGCAAATAATCATTTCCCATCCCTCATAGTTTTGTTTGGGTTTTTTTGTTGGTTTTGTTGTTGTTGTTGTTGTTGTTGTTGTTGTTGTTTTGACCTGTCATATCTCCCTTCAGCTGCATCTTTTTCTAGTTGAAGACTATCAGTCTGTTTAGTCTTTCTTGGTATGTTTGCTGTTCCGTGGCTGCTTGTGTGATGTTGCATTTCTTTGTAATGTTTCTGTTTCTCATATACTGCTGTTGAGATGGACGCGCTATCCTGCCAGTGCATTCAGCATGGATTTATCCAGCGGCACAGTTCTCTGGCGCTTCCTCTCGAGCAATTCTCACCAGTCTGTTTTCCTGACCACCCATCAGGGGGCCAATTCCTTGTTTCCTTTGCAGATCAAGAAAAAACTTAATATTTAGTGGCCTAGAGGTGCACTTGTTTTCAGCCCAGAATACAACTGCCTTTTCTCCACTCACTAAAACCACCCAATGGGAAACTCTGTGTCCATCAGGAAGGAAGACAAGCACACAGGCCACACTTTATTAAACACATCAGAGTTGATTTGCAGGCTTTTATTTCACAGTTCCTGCAACATTAACAAAATCAGCTGAAAGAGCGGAATCGAACAGCCTGTGCAGGATGAATCATCTGGCTGTAAGTGGCATTTGATTGTATTTACCACAGTGTGAGCAAAGCACACTTGCTGTGAAGCTTCAGAGAAGGCTGAGTTGCAAGTCACCTCTGGGCCAAACCTAGCCTCTGCGGTGCTTGCTACTGTATCTCATTCATCTCTTGTCTTTGGAAATTCTATTAATCCTTGAAGCACCACAGAAAGTACAAAAGGTTTTCATTACATATTGATGAGTGTATTTCCTTAAGAAGGCTCTTGGCATCCCGTGGAAGTAAATGAATCACTGGCTCCTCTGGCTGCTGCATAACTACTTATTGTTTTATTGAACAAGAGAGTAAAAAGTCACATAAAACCTTGCATACTATAAATGGCCAGGGTATAATTCAGACCTGCCCATGTGCACATTAATTTACGCATTGGTCTTTTTGGAAAAAATGTCAACTGAATAAATATAGCTTAGGCTGAGCACTTGAACCACGATTGACTTTTATTATTTTTTTGGTTAAATTCCACTCACCTTTTTTTCCCCCTTTTTTTGGCATATGAGTTTTTCAAGTGTAGAATGAAACCATTTGCTAACAAGGGGAAAGAGAGCTAGGAGTACAGAAAAAGCACATACCTTTTCCAAAGTCATTAAGAGCAACTTTTGGCACTTTCCATATATGGGACATAAAGCTTTATTAACCTAATCCTTAATCTCTAGGTTCTCTAACTGATTTATATGTTTACTTATGGTATTGTGTGTTTTCTCCTTCTGAAGAGCACAGTCAGGTCTCTTAAAATTCATACACAGGAGACCTTTTTTACGTCAACAGAATGGTGTGAATTTCAAGAAAGTACTACAAGCTCCTTAATACTTCAACATCCCTGGAGCCTCAGTTGCATATGTATTTTTTTGAAAAGACCAATTTTAGTTTCTTTCACAGAAGTACATGTGTCCTACAGCTTGTCATGGACTTTCCCGGAGCCTCTCCCAGGACCTGATCCCCTACGCACCAGCTGTGAGGCACTAAGTGCCCGCAGCGCCTGTGGATGTCCATGAGTCACTGCTGAGAGGTGTTGAGTACCTGCAACTCCCTCTGAAGTTAATGGAAATAGCAGGTGCTCAGCATTTCTTCAGAGGGTGGCCAAGAGAGACGGGGAGTACCCTGACACTGGAAAAAAACTGCAAGCAAAGGGAGGCCCTGAAAGAAAGAAAATTTGCTGAGGTCCCCCCACATCCCATTTCTACACAAGCCCTCCTCCTGTCAAAGCAACAGGGAGCCTTTGTGCTCTGGGAGTCTGCACTCCTGAAAAACCTCCTGTGCTGCTGAAAACCAGGCTACCCTCAGGACTGGTGTTTAAAGGAAGAGAGATTAAAAAGGCAGAGAAGTGCCTGGTGGGAGTCACCTCAGCAGGCAGGAGCATCGCCTGCACTGCATCCCTCCACAGCGTGCATCTGCAGCTGTCTCGGGGCTCCCCAATAAACAGCTTCCTGCGAAATATTTGGGGAGGTGTTGAAGATATTTCAAGTTAGAGGTATATCTACCCACTTCTAGTTGGCCAGAAAGCAAAGGAGAAGTTGACGGTATTCTCTAAATGACTAATTCTCTTATGCCAGCGCAGCTGTGGTGTTTCAGGCAGCCAAGAGCACCTCTGAAGCACAGGCTCTCTCAGCATGACCTCCACAGACCTCTTTCATGATAAAGATATCTGTCATTCCTTGGGTGGTGACCCACTGGTACTCCATGCAAAGGATACAGACACATCGCTTCTGTACAGAAGTGCTGACTCCTGAGAAATAAGAGAGAGAAAGAGCTAGGAGAAACATAGCACGTATTAAGTGTACTTACCAGCTGGTTAGAAAAGAGGGAGAAATGGCAGCAGCCAAAACCAAAATGATCACTTTAGGACCACAGCTGCACATCTGTGCCAAATTTTAAGGGCCAGCTTTGCAACAGCATGAGCAAAGCATAGTGGGAACAGACCTTTATAGAAAGGCTTCCTATAAAGATGCAGTAAGAATCAGGCAGTGATTGTGTGCCAGGCTGTTGCTGAGTGCTGAGGTGATGGTATACTCCGTACATGCCTATATAGCACAGGCAATATATAATGACATGAACAGCCTATCTAGATTACTTGCTGCTTATGCCCCCTTAAAGGGAAAAATGCACAGCCATCTGTGCATTGTGCCGTTACACACATATGCCATAGGCAGTTCTGCAATAGTATTAAATTGGAGATGTAAATATATGGAAAATGGATGCAAGTGCTCAACATAAAAGGAGCCATGCATCTCAAAATTTACATAGGAACTGAACTGTAAATGGACTCTCTTTTCTCTGTATGTAGCGTTAGCCTAGCTGATGTTTCAGAACACGTGTGCCTAGTTGGAAAATCCTTCTTTTTGTTTTCAGGTCCTTTGAGCCCACCAGATAAGTAAGCCTCATGTATGTGCAGTAGTGTAAATTGTCTATGAAAATCTGAGCTTTAGGTAATTCACTAGGTGTGCAAGATATATTTACTGATCCTTACAAAGGCACACATTGCTACTATTCCCTTTTGCATTGCTGGGATCAGGGTGTTCAAGCTGATTGCATGCTAATCTATATGAATCAAAGGGAAGCTGGTGATGCAAAGCTCTGGAGAAAGTCCTGTTTTCTTCATTACTTTCTCCTTACAAAAGTAAAATATTGCAGAGGCACCGCTTTTCAGAGGATATTGTCAGGTTCTGCTTTTCAGAAAAACTACAGGAGAGGTTCTTGGTCCTGGACATGAAATTTATACAAGGACACTGGTTTGCTGGTTGGTCTCTGTTTCCTGTGAAGAGGCTACTGAGATATTTTATATGTGTTAGAGACAAGCAGGATGAAATTCATGTCACCTAATTGTAAATGTCTGCTTTGCTGTCTGCTGGACCAACTAGTAAATAACTGAGGGTGCAGGTACGTCAGTGATTCGTGCTGGATCTGGGTAGTACTTCTGAACTGAATCTCCTCATTGCCATCATTTTTCACACTTTTTTTGTGTTGTGGAGTCCTATCAGAGTGTGCACACTGATTTCCTTTCAGATGAAAGCTAAGCCAGGAAATGATCTCCAGAAAACCATCAAATGTGCTCCAAGTGCTAATGGGTATTCAGGCCACAGGCACAGAATAGAGCTAGTGCAAAATTAAAGCCCCAAATATGGATGTCATATCCTTTGCACGAGCTGCTTTGCACTACAGAGCTGCTCCTACAGCTCCATGTGACGTCTGATGTGGACACGGCTTCAGATCCACTTTACAGTCAGTGGAAAGAAATGGGTAGTGTATGAGTGATTTGACCTATGTTACATATGTGCTTTAGGATGAGATAAATTATACTATGGAAGTGTCCCTTTCACTTCATTGACCATAAAGAGAATCCAATTGACAAGCTCAGTTGTGGATAACATTAAAAAGTCAGCTTCTGTTCAGCTGATTTCTAAACCTACAGGGTTTGGGTAGGTGCCTTCTGATACTTTTACATTTTAAAGATTTAAAGAATAAATAAATACATTATATTACAGCTTCTGAAATTTAGGGGTGCTGCTTTGTAATTTTGGAAGGTGCATGCAGGTTCTTTTGAAAAAGGAAAAAAACCCCAACACAGCAGCTTTTCAGAGATGTAAAATCATGTTTACTGGTATTATAGTCATTTCTATAGCTAAATTATCTCAGATGTAGAATGGACTTATAATAAACATTTCATCTGCTTTTCATCTTACCTCCAATTTATCTTTTAATTCCTGTATGTGACTGTAATAGAATAGGAGTAACAAAGCAGGAATGACTGAGGCTATGCTGACATGAAGTTAATGCTCATCTTGTGTCACAAACATGAAGACATGCTGTCAATCTTACAACATATCTTTCCAAATAATATTTCTTTCATTTCACTGCAACTGGTTTCCAATAAGCAGAGAAAATGCAATAAATATAGCTAAAGAAATCATCTTCCTGGAGCAATCTTGTGCTAAGGTTGGAGGAAAGCCTCCCTCTCATTTGATAGTTACCAGGCATGATGAATAAAGTGCCTCATCAGTGTCTTCTCCTTCCAGTTCTGGGCTCTGGACGGGATCTCCATGAAGCTGGTAAAAGATATACCAATATCATGTGCATAAGTTTCCTCCTTTTCCATTGCAGACCTTGAGCTAATTAAGATGCTGATTTACAGTATCTTTCCTCCAGGGCTCTTTGACAAATATGTAACTTGGTGTGTGAAAACTGTTTCATCATCTACATCAACTACAATCTACATGAGAGCTGTGATAATATATGTACTAAAGTGTGATACAGATCATCTTCCACAAACCCAGCAGAGACAGAAAATTATTTCTCCACTGTCCCCGTTGCGCATGCGTTACCTGAACCACATTGGCAGCCTGTCTCCTGTACTTGAAGCCATTTTCAGATGTTGCAGGTAACGGTATGATTATTTGATTCTACTGAAATAAATTCTTCAATGGAAGGTTTGCCTTTCCTCATAAATGTTTGCATCAACTCTTTATTTTGCAGTTTTCTATATTCTCTGTATCTCTGTCTTTACTTCTGAGGTACTGGATCTCCTAAGATATTTTAAGTCTTTTGTGTCTTTTTAGTCAGTGGAGGTACCTTTAGCTCCATTGAGTGACAATAGCAATATTCACTGTGTCCTGTTCATGATGCATACACAAAGCATTTGGGATTCAGGCTACCCAGATTATCAACACAAAGACTAAGATTATACACGGAAGCCCTTTTTGCCTTTGATCCAGATCTGAGCCAGGAAACGTTTTCACCTGTTAAGAAATACATATTCCATTTTTATACCACTTCCATGATGATACTGCAGCATCGTAAGCAATGGCAGCATTTGTGAAGAGAACAGCACTCTCTATGGGCATTTGAATTTCTCTCTCTAGTGTTACTTCAGCAAAAGTGGTTTTCCCTCTGTGTGTCTCTGAAGCAACAAATCAGTCAGTTTTTGCCCATGTTTATTTATACAAATGTTGGCTCCATTTGATCTAACCTTCTCCTTGCCTCCCACAGGTGTCAGCTGGAGTCCTGAATAACTTAGTGGTCTCCTGGGTATCATGGGTGCTCTGGTCACTCAGCACTGAAGGCGACAGCTCAGCTTGGCTTTAGACAGATATGAGCACAGAGGGAAAAGAAAGGAAAGGTTATGTTTATTTTGTGAAAACTTTGCCTAAATCAGGCATGCACAGAGGATGGAATTGGGAGAGCTGCTGAAGAGATTCCTCATTTTTGTTAAAGAATGGAAACATGTACAGGTTAAGCCCAGAGAAATGCATCTGAGGGTAGGGCATGATTGGAAGGAGTGACTATGTTTTTTATTGATAATATAAATGCTATTGTTTCCCTTCCTATAGCACAGAAAGAATGCCTCATCTTCAAGAATAATCCACTCCCGTTGCTGAGATAAATGACTCAGACTTCTTCCCCAGATTTATTCCCTTGCAAGCCCAATTATTGCATTGTAAAACAGAGCATCTCCTCCCATTATCCCTTTAGTGACAGAACAACAATCATTACAAGTACAGAAAACTCATTTTAGTCCAGCTGAGTTCAGTTGAAGAACAACTGGTTTAGATCTGCTCTTATTATTAAGGGAGGAATGCCTTTATTTGCATTACATATGATGATTAGTTATGATTATCTCTGCAGAGCTTTAAATAAACAAGGACTTTAGTGTCCGATTAAAGAAATAATGAGCTCTGAGTTTTTTGTTTCATGTGAGTGGAATTTAGGGAAATTCCAGATACGAACCAAACCCCAAGAAGATGGGGTTCTCTCCCTTTAGAAGGTATGTATGCAATTTCTCCATGATCTACCTGGTCTTTCTCGGGTGGTGTAAACCAACACAACTTTGGTGGCATCAGTGGAGCAGTGCCAGTTTCTACCAAATGAGTCTCTGGCTCTGTTTTTCCTGCCCACTTGTAAGAGTTCTGTTTGCAAATCGGCTGTTGCCATGTCTGTGCTTCCCCAAAAGGACACAGCAATACGCCCATGCACATTTTGCTGCCACCCTGTGAAGTATTTTGCCTTCCCAAGGAAAAGTCTCTACATTGAAGGCTCATTGTTCCGTGATACTGAAGAGTTGTTTCCATACCCTTCATATTTTTTACTGTCATCTGGTTTTCCCTGCAGTAAACAGGAGATGTGCATACACAGGCATACAAGGCCAAGCTCCAAACACATAAAGAATCAACAGTAGCCTTTTCATGGGCTTCCAAGAGCTTTGGATGAGCAGAGGCAGTTAGAGATTTCCTCTACTGCTGAGAGCTGACAGCAGAAATGAGATATTTGGGGAAGTTTTGAAAGACACTGACACAACACAGGAGTAACAGCACTATGCTTGCAATATAGATGGACTCAACAACAAGACTAAGGTTGTGGTACTGACTGCCAGAGAGACTAAAGCACCACTCAACAGCACAAAGAACTGAGAAAGTATGATAGGTACTTCACTAAAGATTAGCTACCCATGCTGCCATTGTAAGGGAGGGAAGGAAGCTTCAGGCTCTCTGACAAGGCCAGAAATAGATTATTAGAAGCAAGCAAACCTCAGAAACCATGACCTGCCTGAGACACCAAGAATTTCCATGTGGACGAGAAGAATGCAATAAGGGAATTCACCGATATTACCTTAAATTTCCTCAGAAACTCCTCAGGAAAAGGGAGCCTCGGTGCATAACTAAAAAGAGATAGTATATCTTGCATAAAATATCCAGTGGGGAGAAAGGTGGAAGGAAGCTAGCATGTTAGCATGCAGCCAAGAGCTAGGGGAAGAGAGGCAAAACCCAGCCCCTCAGTTGTCTGTGCAGAGGTGGTCCATGTCAACATACTATTCTCTAGTTGAAGAGAATCTTTGCCCTATTCTGGAGGTTCCCCAGAATCGCAAAGGAGCTGAGAAAGGAGAAGGACAAGCTCTCTAGAATCTTCTTTCCTGAGCTGTATCTTACAGCTTCTCTGTGGGAGGTTGCCACTTGCCCGGCAGAGCCAGCAGATGATGCACACAAGTGCTGCTCTGGTCATTGAGGAGAGGGTCTGGCTCAACATGCCGTCATTGAGGTATGGGGTATAGGAGGTATGTGTAAGAACAGATGAACCTCTTTGTCTCAGGGATGTTCAAATCTCTGAGTCCAGTCTCACTGGAAGTCAGAGGAGCTCAGCTCCTAAGTCACTTCAGAAAACTGGAGTTCAACTTTTTCCTCATGTAGAAACTTTCCAAATTTTTACCCACTTCTTGATCTTTTAAGTGCATACAAATCTCACCCGTTTGCTATGCCTTATGGGTACCAGGGAAATTATGGTAACAGTTGGATAGTCTACTTTTGTGGTTTTGGTGGAGTGTGCATTTGTGTACATGGAGCTAAGGAGATTTAGCTGGTAAAATTCTTCTATTCCAATATTATTGTGAAAAAACTCCCAGGAAATGTTTTAGTTAATATATAATATGTATAGTTTATAATTTAAAATTTTGAATTGATCTTTCCTCTCCAAGGATCCCAGTGTTGACAGACTGCAGAGAGAAACTTCTCGGAAGTGCAAATATACTTACATTTTGACATCCTGAGGAGCAGTTCTTGACCAGGGAAGGTCCCTTTCTACTGTGGTGAGAGGAGGAGAAGGTGGGTACACATATGGCATGGTGAAGTGCCCTGGATGTCCAGGATTATTGCTGCTGTGGTAGATGAGAAAGTTTTGGCAATTTGGGGGGATTTGTTTCACTGAATAAAGTCAGGCCTAGGCAGATCATGGCCATTTTTACCTACTCTCCCCTTTTGTGCTGGGCCAGGACAGAGAAGCAACACTCAAACCAGGGCACAGTAAGCTAGGACAGAAATGATCAAAGACAACGTTCTTCTAATTTCCAATGAAAAGAAGAGGAAGCATGGTTATCAAAGATGAGGTGCACAGGACAGCCCTTGCAATATTCACTTTGCTTCCTGATTTCCTTAACCTAGGAGCAATGGTCCAGCAGGGAGGGTGAGATCAGTGAAAGCTCTTCTTGCAGGACCTGAAGTGAAAAACTGTGTCATATCAGCTGCTGTGCAGTGAACCATCCCCATGTGCTCCTGACTTTAGTGTAGAAAGAACCCCATGACTTCCCCCTGCATTTAATCTGAAGAATTAAAATTCACACACCTGGTAGCCCTTTCGGGGAGATGGAAATCAGTCCACTCTTCATGCAGTGGCCCCTTTTTATGACTCATAGTCAGTATAAGTAATTTGCTCTCCTGTTAGTGCTGTAGTTCTTGTCAAAGATTACAGACCTGCATCTCAACACCACCTTTAACCACCATTGATGAAAGCCAACAGCAATTGGTTAGTTCTGCCTGTTATATGATGGGATGGATGAACGCACTTACTGTTTGTACAGCAGCATAATTCTGCCTCTTCTGAAATACACTGTGGTTATACATGGCTAACTTTCATACTGCTCACATGAGGTGGAGCCCAGAAATCTAAGCCCAGAAATCTAATAGGTCATCTTCTGGGCTGGGACACAGGTCCTTTCTTCTCATTTTTCTGTGGAGCACAATGGTTTGGTATCAGAATGCGGACTCTGAAAGACAACTGAAAAGCCACAGTTTAGCATTAGCTTTCTCTTAACTTCCCAGGAGTAAAGACATTTGCTGCACAGTGGGTACCACTGTCCTGAGTGGTGACAGGGGAGGACAGCATCGGGATGCTGCTCCTTCTCTCCACCCCTTACACTGTAGCCAAAGTTTGTCAGTCCTACTGCTCACAGATTTGGAGAAAACCTGTGGTACATGGGTGGAAGGACCAGCACAGTTGTGGTACGGTGGAGGCTGACCAAGGAATGGCTCAGCACAGGAGTCAGGACGTCTTTTTCCCCGTGTCTCACTCCTTCCCTGAGAAGGAAGCGTGAGGCCGGAGTAGGGGCGAGAGGCTGAAGCGACGACAGGCAGACAGGGAGGGGGAGATCAGGGGAAAGGAGGCCTGGCAGAAGGAGTGGGGTGAAGACCAGACAGAAACCAGAGAAAGCAAGGATTTCCATGTCTCCCTCTGACATACCAGCGCAGTTCATGAGAAAGGCAAGCTTTTGATAAGGAAAATATTTTATTTTCATTGTTAACTTAAACATTTGCAGACCCCTGAGATCAGAGAAATGCTTTGGGATGCAATCACATGTGCAGACAACCATCACATTAAAGGCAGGAATAAGTACAACAATATTACTCCAGTATTATTTTAGCCATGAGCGAACAGAGCAGTTGCCGTACTGAGGGCTGGCGGATTACAGATGGGATCAAGAGGTGGCTCATAAGACAATCTTGTCCTTAAGAGTGGTTTCGCACCCTGCAAGAGCTTGAGCACATCTGCGGAAGAGCAGCCCTCGCAGTCCTCGCCGCTATACCTCCTCCAGATGTGAGGGCCCACGGGCAGCATCTGGTGCTGCACAACTGCAAAACCGAACGCACCAATGTTATATGAAAATCCACATCACACACTGCACACAGTAAGTGAAAGCAGAGTGCCTCAGGGGAGGTGCAACATCAAAAAGTAGGCTGACAAAAAGTGTACTCTTCCTTCAGGAAATTTATTGCCCGGAGGCCTCTGTGTTATTCCCACATCAAGATGTTTGCTGCTGCTGGAGCCATGGGCCTGCCTTGGCTGCCCTCGGGTGCAGCAGGAAGTTTTGGGGTGCTGGGGCACCCCACTAGCAGGCAGGGGCCAGGCAGAGGCATCTGCTTCTCCTGCCCCAGGGAGCACAAGTGACTGCACACCTGTGGATGGGCACACCCCGCTGACACAGTGCTGCCACCCCCACCACCCTGGTAGTCCTTGTGTTGCTTTTGCTTCTCTTTATCTCCATGGTGGGCCATCGTTGTGAAGTGGGACATGAGTCTGTGCTTCATGCCCATGGAGATAAGAGGGGTAGAGCTGGGGTGATGGTGGGACAAGCCCTCTGCTCTCCGTGCCCTATTTAGTCCCACCAAACAAAGGGTGCTTGTCCAAAGAAAAGGCCAGGCAGCTCCCCCCACCCAGCTGGGGACTCAGTTCCAGGTGGCTCAGAAATGCTAACGGCATATACCCTCACTTCTGTCTTTTTCATTTCTGTTTTTACTAACTTCACACACACACATACACACACGCACACACACACACGCTATTTTCAACCTCCGAAAATCAGTTAGTAGGGAATTTTTTCCTATTGGCTAAAAGCTGTGGTGAAATGACTTCATATATTGACTAGAGTTTGGCTCCAAACATGTTGAAATATT
Source organism: Tyto alba (assembly GCF_018691265.1). Classification (NCBI taxonomy): domain Eukaryota; kingdom Metazoa; phylum Chordata; class Aves; order Strigiformes; family Tytonidae; genus Tyto; species Tyto alba. The sequence goes on from NW_024881282.1 coordinate 52,834,268, forward strand.
TGTGTGAGGTTTGTGTATTGGGACCCAACAGAGTGCTGTACAGGTTGATGCAAGTGATACACTGGTTGCCACGACACTGCAAATGTTGGGATCTGTCGACTGGCCCAAGCACGCCTCAATGCACAAAGCACTTCTTATACCCGGCCCCGAGCAGCCCAGCCTCATGCTAACGAAGGCTGAGAGTTCATTTAGCTCATTGCAATCTGCAGATCCACAAACATTTTCCAGCAGATGTGCAAACCCCTTTAGAAATGTCACATGCATAGGTGGCTGCGCAACACGTATGAACTTGCTTTGCTTTATCACTTTTTACACACTTCTTAGAAACCCTTGGCTCCCAGGCTGAAAAAACACAGCTTCAGTTTCATGTAGCATTTCAGCTTTTAAATGGCTGCTCTTTGCTTCACTGACCATGCTCCACCTGAGGAAATGTGGTTTGTACTTAACCTCAGACAGAGGAGAGTTTCTTTGCTTCTCCCTCCAATTTCAGATGACAGAGGACATGCCCACTGTGCCACGGGGCCTGCTGTGGGGTTTTTAAGATGGAGTTACCCCCAGACAGTTGGTGCTGCCAGAGCCAGCTTGGGCATGAGAGATGGCCAGCGGGCACAGCCAAGACCATCCAACCTGCGGGGCTTAGGACTGCCCCGTGTGGCTGGACCACATCTGTCCCCAGCAGCTGTGGGGTGACATGGGCCACCCTGTGCCAGCCTGGCTGTTTGAAGGCTGGGACATGCATGTGGTGCAGCAAGGCAGGGGAAGGTGGCCGCCTTCAGAGCCACCCACCTTTACACAGTGGTGGAGGGGATTGGTGCCAGACAGATAGACCTTGGCACCAAGCGTGTGTCCATCCTCTTGGCCAAGCCACCCAAGTTGCCGGTCTCAGGGCAGTCTGTGGGTCTGTGCTTGCAGTGACACGGGGGCTGCTGGCTGGACTGGTTCTTGTAGTGCCAGCAGTGTGGGACCAGGGCTTGGAGTAACCATGAATGATCCTTTTGTCCCCTTTTCCCCCTCCCCTTCCTCACACTAGTACATATATATCCTCAGGTGGCCAAGGACCAGGGTATAAATTTGCTTCTCCTCAGTCAAAACTTCCACTAATTTGATCATGGTTTTGCCAAGGAAGGAGTAAATATGGAGCAGGGACTTTGGGGATTTGAGCTATAAAAGTGAGAGCTGGAGAAGCCGAGACTGAAGAAAATTTCTGAAGTAAGCGGTCAGATCCAGGCATCCTGGCTCCCTCCTATATACTTCTGGCCAAGCCTCCACACCCCAGCCTCTACACACACACCCCCCCTCCACAGAGCACAAATTATCAAGTGCTGGTGGGGGGACCATGGGGCCAGGATGCTCACAACATCCTGAGTTTCATGAGGGCCAAGTCAGCTCTAGGTCAGGCCAAGCCGCAAGGTTTGAGAGCCAACTTTCTACTTATGACCCCGTATACTGTGCTGTGTGCAGCTCTTGGTCCCGAACCTCTGCAATACACTTACAGAGCATACTCTTATTGAGGCAAGCTGGAAATTTCACACTTCTGAATGCAAAATAGGTCATTCTATACAATTCCCCCATTTGTGCAGGCGTATTTAGTGTTGGTGCCAGCATACACATATTTCCAGGTACAACCTATATCCCTATCTTGTGAAAATTCAGACGCTTCTTGTCTCGTGCCTGAAAACTTTGAGATTTGTCTTTTCCATATAAGGTTTAATGTCCAGTCTAGGAGCAGTTTAAATACCCAAAGGACTGGGGTTAAAACCAGCTGAATGATCTCCAATGCAGTCTTAAAAATGAATTTCCTGTTCCCTCAGGTGGGGGGAGTCCTTTCCCTGCAGCTGGGCCAATGAATTGGGCACCTTATTTCTCTCTCTCTCCTCGTTTTCTCATTAGCCAGTGTGTAATAAGGCACCGCAGGCATCAAGCATGATTTAAATCACCACTCCTACCCTTGCTCGATGTGCGTGTCTGTGTAAGGTATAGGGCTTTTTTTCCTTGCTCTCTTTTCTGGTTCAATTTATCTCCCTCACTCAGGAGTTTTCTGGTGAATACAATGGCTTCAGACTGGAGAGAGCTGAAGCTAATTTTCTTATTCTGTTTGAATAAATGGCTATTTGCTCTTTCAGGAGTAGGTTAGCCTTCTCATGTGGTTGTAATCTCCTTAAATCCCAGCCACAGAGCTCCTAATGCCTGTTGTATAAATAATCCACCTTTCATACATGGCCGTGTTTGTCCTTGTTTATTTTTTTTTCTGCATATCTATCTCTAAAATTGCTGACCCTGGGAGGGTCTCATTGTACATGTGTTTTCTGACCATTATAGTTTTCGTTGCTCAGGTAGCTTTTACTGCTTGTCCTATGTCCTACCGCCAAAGAGGAAGGGAAGCCTGCAATGCCATGGGAAACGAATAATTCTCTTGCTGTAAGAAGTAGAGTCCCTGTGGCCATGAATGTGCCTTGCCACATGCCTTGCACTGGACAAGGGAGCAACTAGAGAATGAGATCCCAGTTTGATGCTAGCCTCCTCTGCAGCTCAGGAGATGTCATCTCCCATGTCCTCCCTCCTCCCACTGTCTGTAGGATTCTTAGGATAACAATCAGTGAATGCTGCTGAAATCTTCCTGGTACCCCCAAGGCTACCAGGGAAGCTAAGCATGTAGAGGTTCAACAAAATTTACAGCCTGTCACAGTGCCTTTCCACCCCAGTAAGCTATGCACAGTGATTATTCACAATAAACCTTGTAGCACCCAAAATATTTTTGGCTTCTGTTGTGGTTGGTCTCTATCAAGACCCAGGAATTAATCAAGTCGGTTGGTCTGTTGGTCCATTTCATACATTTCCATTTCATACAACCATGAGGTGATGTGGCCAACTTCTCTCTCTGTCTGGATACAGTTTCTGGAGAGTAAAGTGTTGAGTCCTAAGGATGGAGGTTCGCAGTCCCCTTAAATCAGCGTAAGGTGATGCTGCTGTCAGAGGCGGGGTTGCACCTTGGGTCCCTGATCCCAGGAGCACCCCTCTGCCAGCACCTGCTGCCACCGGCTGGGCAGCTCAGCACCTCAGGCTGGCACAAAATGACTGTGAAGCCACACTCCAGGGTTTAAGCGCTGCTCTGACGGTCTCTCCATAGGCAATCCCAACAGTCCGTCAGGGTTTCTGTTACGAGAAGCAGTTGATTTGTTTGTAGCAAAATACTACCTGTGGACATGAGCCAGCCAGTGGGTTTTGCATTTGCATTCACTAAGGCGTTTTCAGGTGAGACATCATCATTTCTCAGTGTAAATCCCTGTACTTGGTACACAGCTAGAGTGATCTAAGGGTCTTCTCAAACGCCTAGTACAATTGCCTCTGTAGAAAAACCTGGCTCTATTTGGAGGATCATAGATGACACCCTGAAGAATAAAATGAAGCTGCTCCTATATTTATTTCTTATCAGTCATGATATGGTTATTAGGAAAACAAGATGTGCAAATATGCTGTCTCTGAAACATCATAGGAGATTGCTGCCTCTCAGCTATGTCAGCTTTTGATTCCTGGAGTGGCAGTCACCTAAGTTCACCGAGTCATTCACATGGTACTGCTATTGCTGAGGTGACTGAGCCTCCAGGATGTGTAGCCTGGGGCCAGAGCGATGGGATGAGCTCTGCAAGGACGGGTCACTGCGGCCAGCTTGTGGCCTTCCACATCTTGGGAGAAAGGTTGCAGGGAGACATCCCCTCTTTCGGTTACACACGTCAGAGATGTCTGCTGAGAACGGCAGGAGAAATGTGAAGGGCAGAGTTTTGGTAGTGACAGACCCTGCCATCTTTATGTTCTGGTGAGAGCTGAGAAATAAACTTTGGGAATTACAGTTTGAGATTTAAATGCCTAGTGGAGTTAGGGTAAAAATTTCATATTTTAGTGCTTTTGTGGATCCAACACGTAGAGCTTTGAATGTGTAAATGCAGCACACTTGATAACTATATTTGGCAATTAGTTATAGTGTTGAGAACCAGCTATGGACATTAAAATATTTATCATATTCTGTGGATGATGGGGATTTTATATACCATTTGTGTATCCTAAGTATAATGTGTTAGCACTTGGGATCAAAAACCATGAACATGAGGAAATCCAATGACTATCTACCATGTCCTTTTCACTATACCATTAGTCAAGCATAAATTGGTGAGACATTTCAATTTACTTACTGTAATTTCTTAACCATAAACATTCTGAATGGCTTCAAACACTCAAACCTTGCTACAGCATTGCAAATCTAAGCCACAATAATGAAAAGTGCAAGCATTTCGCAAGCTGATCAGCATTTGGGTTGTTCAACAGGTAAAAAAATACATGGCAGAAATTAAAACTTGGTAAAGTAGACTTTGAAGGACAACATACTCCTCCTTTTATTATTTGTTGTTAACTCAAAGGTTTCAGGTTAATTTAATTTCCTTCCAGCATACAAATCAAAAGTCTGACTTTTCTAGATGCACAGTTCTGTTCCCCTGAATCCTAAAAGCATATTGTTTACACGACATAATCAGCAAATGAAAATGATCTTGTTCACAGAGGGTCCGGTTCCCACAAAATATCCACACCCTTCCTTGCTCATGAGTTATGGATGTCTGGGGTCTGCACTCTACCAGAAACTTGGCTGGGCTATGTAAAATCATTTTCTGAAGAGTGTGTTTTATTTTGAACGAAGTAAGCAGGCAAGAGGCCAGTAGGATTAAAATGCATTCTTTATTTAAAACAACTCACAAAACACAGCAGCTCCTACCACTTTGTTAGTCTCCCCTATTTGTCTCCAGATCCCTTTTCCAGGCTTCGGCTGGTGCTCTCAAGTACACTCTGCATCTCGCCAGGCGCATCAGAGGGTGGCTGCTACCCAGGGCCAGTCGCCACCCAAGAGCCGGTGGACACGAGAACAAGGAGACTCTTGTGGGAGCCCCAGCCGCCGAGTCACTGGATCCATTATCCCAACCCTAGCATGAGGAAGGGACATCCATCTTTCTGCTCCTTCAGCTTATGGGAAATAATTCCTCCAGGTATAATTCAGAAATACCATGAAGCTTTAATTCTCTGAAATCATAACAAAGAGCTCTCAGATTCCCTGATGAAAAAGGGAATGCTCTGTATCTATCCAATATTATGTTGCATCCAAAGCTCCCTGAATTTATTTGGACAGTATTAACAGAAGTTTATTGAATACAGACAAAATAGTGAATGGACCACATCCACAAGAGCTGGGATACCATGAGGTACACTGACAGTGCCAAGAACTGTCCTGTTTGACAAAGCATAATGCAGTCACCTTCTCCGTTCCCGGCAAAATCTATGTCGTGATCTCCTTTATGTCACTGCAACATTCTTCTCCTGGTTGACTTTCTCTGATGCAAAATAGAGAAAATAACCAAACTTGAAAGAAGAAGTATGGACCTCCTTTGCCAAAGAAGAGGTAACCTGACAGCAACAAACAAACAAACTCAAGTGTCATGAAAGATATTTAATAGAGTATTGTACAAAATGCTCTTCAGTTCTATGAAATTAAAAGCTGCCAAATAATTTAGCAATGGCTTCTGACAGGAAAAATGAAGTCTGTGGCTCAAAGTTCCACCCCAGTTAGTGTTTAAATGTCAGCTGTCCATCTGCTGCCAGACCTGGTGAGTGCCGGATCCTGCCCTACACACGTGTCAGCAGAGCTGAAGTGTTGCTGAGCTCAACCAACAGCCACCCCTAAATGTCCATGAAGGTGCCTGTCCTTACCTGCTGCCCATCAGGTACTCACCATACAGGATCCCTTCCAAGGCCACTGCCCTGAAAGAAGAGTGCAGTCCTTCTGCTATCTGCCCTCCAGAGAGCCAAGAAATGACCTCTCTCAGACTGAATCCTCTTGCCTTGTGACACCCTTATTACAAAAGCGGTGTTTCCACCTCTTTAATCACTACCCCTTCTTTCTTATTTTGTCTTGACATGTTCACTGCTTATCAGTTTGCTCAGCTCAAGGATTTTGAATTTTACAAGTTGTCAACGCTGTAGGCGCTAACCCTCACAGAGGACCCTGAGCCATGGGAACCACGTTTGCTGCTACCCTGCGCCAGCCCCCATCCCAAAACCGCCTCTTCCCTGGGCCGCATCACACATCTGGGGTTGGGACAGGCAGAGGCAAGCCCTTCTGGTCTGGGACAAAAAGTACTTAAAAAGGGGGGGTGGGGGGGGGGGGGGGAGGGGGGGAGAAAGGGGGAAAAAAGAGCAAGAGCCCTGTTAACTGCAATTGGCAGCCACTGTGTAGTTAGGAGGACCTAGAGGGCTCTAGAAAGAAAGCATATCTCTGTGTGCTTTCCAAGATTTGTTTTGAAAAGATGCCAGGCAGAGCTCTGCAGAGCTAAGTGGAAGCAGCAAGCATGATGGTGACATCTTTAAACCTGGCTGGCTACCAATGGGCTTTTACAGGGCCAGAGCGATAAGGCTGGTAGAAGATTATTTCTTTTGTTGCTGTGAAATCACGTAGTCCTTGTTCCTGATAGCTGTGTAGGTATTTATCCAAGAATACATGTTAAAGAAATACCTATGTCACTGAGACAAGAGCAACCACCATAATTTATACGAGAAGGCTGACATTCCAGGATTAAGTAAAAAAAATCATGACATTTGCAATTTTTAAATCACCTCTGGGCAGGATATCCAGTCAGACATTACCACAGCCCAATTAACCTGATAAGAGGAGAAACAACAGTTAATGTTCAAAAATACACAACCCTCTCCCCTTCCCTTACCCGAAAAGAAAAAATAATTAGAGTGGGATTATAAATTTGTTATCGTGTCTATTAATAATCAGACCAAGGACAAGGAGAAGAGACCTTCTGACAAATCAGAAATTAATAAGGAATAGTTTAGGGAGATCTGCTTAGGGTAGATTAGCATTGTCTTTGAGAAAGTTTCCCCCTTCCCCATAAGATGCTTTGAGTTGCAGTATCATCTGAGGGGAAAATACTGCAAAGGCTGCCAAAAAAGCATCGGAAGAAAATTAATATAGAGAGGAAAGGCTGAGACGAGATGGTGTTCCAAAGGTTATGGGCTTAATGTTCAGAATTTCTCTAGTCGAGCCTTTGTCCTAGCAGCAAAAGGTGCTGAGTTAAAATAAAATATCATGGAATCATAGAATACCAGGTTGGAAGAGACTTGGAGGATCGTCTGGTCCAAATTTTCTTGGCAAAAACACAGTCTAGACAAGATGGCCCAGCACCCTGTCCAGCTGAATCTCAAAAGTGTCCAATGTTGGGGAATCCACCACTTCCCTGCAGAGATTATTCCAATGGCTGATTGTTCTCATTGTGAAAAATTTTCCTCTTGAAAGTAATCTTCTATTTCTACTTGCAGATATTACTGAATTGTATGTAGTAATTTATTTCCTACATTACGTACTTTTTTTGGCTTATAAGGGAACTAACATTGAGAGATCCACTGTATTGCAAAAAAGCTGTATTTTGGTTTCCAAAAGGGTCAAGTCTCTGATTTCTGCCATTTCTGCTCTGAGTGACAAAGAAAACTGTTTCAATGTGCAGGACAGAAGGGCCAGATTGAAGCTTGTGGAAGTTAATGATGCTTCAAATCAGAGGCAAGAAGGGAAGGTATATTTCTGAAAATGAGTAAATGCAAAAAATACAAATGTACTAGAAGTCATCACCAACCACTAGAGTGAGAACTGGAAGTCAAGGGTGTTCAGTGCTTCAATGAAGTGAGAAATGGAGGGGAAGAGCAGGGAAATACTTCTTTTGGCAGCAGATTCCATCCTAGAGGTATATAAATATCCCAGACAGACACAGTCAAGAAAAGGCAGCAGACAAGAGGAAGAAGACCTACCCAAGAAGACAAGCAGTAAGACATACTGATGAAATGATGCATTTTCCTGGTGTAATGCCACTGCTGCATATCCTGTTTCCTTCTGGTCAGTTAGGTATGTAAAAAACAAACAAAACAAAGCAAAATTCACTAGTGTCTTTTGTACTTCAAAGTGGAAAGACAGGAAGCAGAGGAAGACGTGCTGGTTCCAAGGGCACACACTAAATCAAATGTGTAGAAAAATGGAGGCTTATAAGGCTCTATTACTGAAATAAATTCTCTGTGCATGACAAAGTTTCCTAGCTTAACGCTCTCACTGATGGAAGAAGGTACCTTCTCCCACATACATTAAAGCCCATCAAAAGCAGTCCTGTAATCACACTACTTAAGTTATTGCTTCCTCTCCAAGCATGGTGTAATCAGGAGAGTGAAGTGCTCCTGTCAGTAATATCCTAGCAGCAAAGGTGGCATTATACAAAAGAATGGCTTTCAAATGGCCTACAGAAAACATGTTCAAGGGACCATACCTGACAGCTAGACAGATATCAGCTTGCTTTTTCTTTGGGCAGAGCATCAGAGGGGATGAGCCACGCTAGAAAGGTGGGAATACAGAGTTTAAGGAACCTGTCAGGCATCCCCTAGTGAACTGCATAGTGGCTTAAGACATAGGAGTCCTCATGCTGCTGCCTTCCCTCTCCCCTGGAGAAGACCATACCCACAGCAAGGACTGCGTGCCCACTTTGGAGTAAACTCCTAGTGAAGGAGGCTGCTCTGCAAGCCTTAGTGCCTGTGGTTCACTGCGCACAGAGCCAAGGGCAGGGCTCTGTGGGCCAGGGCTGAAGCGCACTGAGCAGGGCTACCCCGTTCTGGCAATCTCTTGCAGCGGTGTCAAGGCTGCAGGACTCTCCTGAGGCGTTGCTGGCTGCAAGGGTCAGCGGGATGTGTAGGCAGCCTGAGCTCGACCAGTGTGGATGCCTGCAGCTGGTGGATGTTGATGGCCCAGAGGCAGCTACTTGAACACACCAGGCTGAAGCCTGCTCCCTGGTCCACTACCTCAAGGTCAGACTAGACATGGAGTCTAATTCAGGAATGACAGCAGCTTTCTGTGATTTAGCTTACACCATGTGGGACAGGGTTATCACATCTACTGGTTAAAATGTGTTTCAACACATGCTTCAGTATATACGATTATAGACAAGCCCTTAGTGTGAAGCAGCAGCAGGTTTGTTTTTTTCCAACGCAAAGACTCAAAAGCAGAACTATTTTTCCTATGCTATTTAATGAAATGAGTCTAACCTGAAGTGAAATTGTTGACTTACGAGAAGACCCTAAGTAAGAACATTTGTGTGCAATTGCATGTGATAAGATCATTCTTAAAAAAAGAAGGCTTAAGAGCATGGGAGTAGTAATTAACATGAAGAAGGGAAATGTGGGCCACATTTAGTTTCTGCAGTGTGAAATTTTGTGTCTTTTCCTGTGTCTGTGGAATTTAGCACATATTATCTCTCAAACTGTGACAGATCTGTTTTAGCAGAGCAGTCAGGAAAGTCTTCCTCTTTCTATCTGCTCTCCAAAATGCTGTGGTAACACAAACCATTCTTTTCTGCATCTGTCTGCACAGCTCCTCCTTATTAATTGTATTTCCCAAGCTTCAGGAGTGTCTTTGGTAACCTTGGGAAATCATGTTTTCAAACTCGAAATGTGGTTTCTTCCCTGATCCTTCTTACATCCCCCTCTTTAAAATGAAAGGCTCCCATTCAGAGTTACCCTTTCTTTCCTCCTCTTTCGCCAGTTTTCAGTCCAATATGCTCATTGTCCTTCTATTCCATGACTTCAGCCCTTAGACATTTTAACCAACAGTGGAGAATGTTGTCAAATGCTTTCTGAAAAACGGAGTCTATAATATCCTTTCCCCTTCCTTACCAGGGCAGTAATTTCCTCAAAGAATTCCAACAAATTAGTTAGGCATGATCTCCTTTCCCTGAATTGATGTTAGCTGTCTTTAATCAAGCTCTGCTTTTCCAAGTGTTCCCTATTTGATTCCTTAAAGGAGTTGCAGAGTCTTTCCCCTTCAGTGAAGTCAAACTGACAAGTCTGATTTTTCCCAGTGTCTGGGGAAGCCGTCTTCTTTTTTCCCTTAAGAAAAAATGATTAGAAATAAAATTCAAGTAGTTTCAGCAGCCTCCCACCTAAAGACACTTATTCTCTTGGATTTTTATGCATAGCGTTTGCTGTCAAGAGAGGGGATGCGTACGAAGAAGATGAGGGCGAGAATGGAGAGACACAACATTACAGGTGACAACTTTGTGTAACTGGATTGCGTATTTTGAAATCTGGGAAGCAAATAATAACAAGCATTTCCGATGAAATCTGAGATTTGCATGGATTAAATTGATGTCCAGTTCCTCCTGCAGGCAAGCAACACCGGGACCCGTACCAGCCTACAGCGCTGCCCCACGGACCTCTCTGGGGGACATCCGTTGGGATGTGACATGGATCGCATTGAAGTCTTCGATGTGTTTATGTACTTATGAGGCTTCACAGGCTGCCCCCCAAGCTAGTCTTTCTCTTCAGATGTGAGTAAACTGGGGAGGGGGGATGTGAGAGATTAGCTCCTCTGCTGGCATCAGCATTGCCAGCCTGCATGTGCCTCTGCACACACCCATGATGTGGTGCGTGATCTGGCTCCACGGTGGCACAAGCCTCTCCCCACACACTGTTGAGAGCAACCGCATCTGTGTCGATGTCATTTATTTGCCACATGGTGCTGTAGCCTGTCTCTTGCTCTCGGTGGGCATTTGCTGGCTGTAGCTGGTAACCTCCGACTGTACTCGGGACCAGCCGTGAGGGGCAGGCAGACCACAGCGAGGTGGGAGGCAGCACCCCCTCATTTGGGACCTCCTCTGCCCAGCCTCGCCTGCGGTGCCCCAGGTCAGGGCAGCCCGGGGTAGCCTGGCACAGGTTGCTTACCGTGCCCTGCTGCCCTCATGTCTGGGGTTGGGTTTTCTGTGGGTGGGTTTCACCATGATTTCTCCATAAATCGCCCCTTTCTTCAGAGGCAAGCTTCCTTCCCACTGTCCTCCAGGGACAGAGGTGGCCCCAATGCAGTAGGAGAGCTGCCTCGGAGCAGGGGACAAAGGCATGATGCCTGGTCTCATGACACAGCAAAATTCCCAACACATGTAATTATATCTGAAAAAAAAAAAAAAAAAAAAAAAAAAAGGAGTTTTTACCACTGTCATTGGAAAGAAGATGAGGTTCTTCCTCTTCTGAAGTACGAGATCTGCTCAGTCATGGCAATAAGTGCATCCCGTGATACTTCACATTTTGATACAAATTTGGATTGTATACACTATGCATTTCTTGGATTCCCATCTCTGTAAGTGATACTGTATTGATCTAAGATTAGCAGGAAGAAATCCCTGTATCAGTAGATTTCTGTCCAGAGTGAAGACAACTGCTGGATCCCCCTCTTTTCTAAAACAGATTGTTAACACAGGCTGTTCTGGGAACACATTATTTACTGCCCAAAAGGAAAAGAGATTCTGGTGGCTGCACCTTTCATCAGTAAAGAATATACATTTGAAAAGACAGCAGAAATCAGTCATTAACAGTTTTAGTCATTGTGTTTTAAACACAAGATAGCTCTCAAAGTTTTTTCTTTATGTTTGAGAGAACAATACCCACTACCTTACTTCTGACTCTTTCTCCTCTTATTTCCTTCTTGCCATTAAGCACCATTCATAAAGCATCAGAATCCTGAAAAGGGACTCTTGGATCACTAGTCTAGTCTCCCAGTATTTTAGGCAATCACACTAAGTAATCCCTTTCATAGACTCACTCTTAAAACCCTCTCCCTCCTAAAAAACCAACTCCTTTGTAAGAAAAAAACCAACCAACCAACCAAGCATAGGTTATTTGCTCCTGTTATTCCTACAAAAGACTATTCAGAACCTCACTTCTCCGCTGTTCTGATTTTCCTTCTTATTTTCAAACTGCATTTTTCATGACCCATTAATGGTCATGTGTCCTTGTGCTAAATATTTTCTTTGACTTAAATATACCTTCTTGTTTCCTGAAAGGTCTCCTTTCCTTCTTGCAGCATCTTTCTCTTTTTACCATTATCCTCCCTCTCGTTTCTGCTCTCTCCTTCACAAAGTCTTATCTCACTCATGGCCGATTGTCTAGAAAAAATGTTGATGGATCAGGCACCAAATTTGTTCCACTGGGCTAAAAGACTCTATAATTAAGACATTTGTCTATAGTTAAGAGTCACGTCAGGAGGAACATGACTCAGATACATCAGCGGAACCGCAGGTAACTGACCTTAGCTTGTGGCACAAGTCAGGTAAACCATATCACTTTAAAACTCAGCCCAAGGGATTAAAACTAATATTTGAGACATGTTAGGAATATAAACATGGTCATTCAGCTGTGTTGCTTAGAGCTCTTCTGGAACAAAATACAGCAGATATCCCAGCTTCTGTAAATCTTACTCCATTTTTGGGGTTTCTTCATTGCAAAACTGATCAGAATTAATAAACTGAAAAGGCAGCAGACACTCCTACCTTCTAACACCACTCTTGGGGCCAGCACAGGGCCTGGAATAACAAAAAGGGTGAGGGTGTCAGCCCGGCACTGAACACTTGCTCTCACAAGCAGAGGAGAGGGGAATCAGGGGAGTGGGAGCGGCAGGGGCAGCCTGTGGGTCCCGACGTGGTACCTTTCCCAGCCCTGGCCAGAGAGCTGAGCACACAAGGACGAGCAGGAGGCAGGGGGCAGCAGAAAGGGCGTTTCATAGAATTAATCAGGAGGCCAAATCTTATTAATCATATTATTAATTTCTGCAGTGCTAATGAAGGACAGCCTTGCAAGGTTGGTGATGGGATGGAACAGGGGCACTTCTTTTTTATATTTACAAACTATTTGGAAAGTGTACCATGCATGGTCCTGGTTTCATGCAGCACTCAGATAATCTTCTCCTTTTATAACCAGCAGCTTTTTACCACAGTGGCTGTGCTGTGCTCCAGGAACACCCAGCCCAGCTCAGGGAACCCAGCAGAGGAGCAGAAGGAGCAGACCCAATTCATCTCTGACATTTCAGCCCTGTGACAGCCCAAACACACAGCATTGACTCCATTATTAAATCTCAGCCTAACTCAGAGAGTGCTTTGAGATCTTCTCCAGAAACAATAAAACATTGCTTTTAAAAAGCTAGGAATGCTGGTGTTTTGATGGGCCATTAAAAGACACGTTCTACTGCTACAATTTTATCATTTGCCTGTGTAACCAAGACCTACAGCAGCTTCTTCATTTTATCAGGTTTGATATTTTTGGATAGATTTCTGATTGGCCTCACATTACTGCACCTGGAAAATGTATCTTTGATACATATCTGGTGTCTTATTAAGATTCACCTTTGCTCTCTGTTAAATACTGTGATTCAGCTGATTTAAAACAGTTTGGGTTTGCCCTGAGAACAGGCTTTCATTTAAAGATGTGCCTCCTTTTCTAATTCCTTTTCACAGCCTGCTTTTTTTGGCTAGCTTTCCGATGCTGACTGCTAGGCTGGTCCTTGGAAGGCGACCCCACACTACCCATCCTTAGCCCTTACCGGGGCTCCATGTGAGTGTGGACGTGAGGACAGGGATCTGGTTTTATCTTTTTGATTCCTGCTGTGCCCCTTGTCCTGACTCAGCATCTTGGTGAGAGCAACGTGATGACTGCTATCACTGTCATTCACCCAGCTGGTGAGGTTCCTCGCCCCCCACAGTTATTTGCCTTTGGTGACTTCAAAGAGCACCAACATCACCTCCCTGGGGTCTACCAGATGCAGGTTAGTGGTTGCTTACTTTGTACTACGTGCCCATTGCAAAAGGACTTTTGGAAGAAAACCACAGAGAAATGAACTGTAAGTGCATCCCGTCATCCTCCTATGGTAGGCTCGGAAGTCGCAGTGCTGTGAGCCTGCCTCAATGAAAAGTGATTTCTTAGCTGACATTTGGGCATGTGGAAGGTTTGTAAGTGCTCACACTGCTTTTCAGCCAGCTAATAGAAATCAGTTGTGGTTTATATCTAGCCTTTACCTCCATATGCACTGAGGAAGAAGTCACTGGTTCTGTCCACTGAAGTCATCTGCATTTTTTCCATGTCCAGTCAACTCTCAATGTTATTCTCAATAGACTAATACAGAACATATGTAAGTTGAACTGTACGAACATATTTAGTATATTTCATTTTGAAAAATGAAGTTATGATGAAGAATGAATATCAAGGTGGAGGTGGGGGGGGATGGCTGGGAATATTTTTATCAGGGCACAGCTAATCTGCAACCTGGATGCGCTGCTCCCAGGTGATCAAGAGTTGACTGGGTTTCAATCACAAATGTGGCTCCTTTCATTTCTGCTTTAAACCAAATTGAGCTTGAATTCTCTGAGCTAATCTACATCTTTTTCTCATTGCAGAACTTGGCACTATTCAGTACAAATAGCATGCCTTGCTCGAGGAACTGCAAGAGTAATGAAGGCCGGGGCTTTTGTTATCAAGCCTGAGATGTATTAGCAAAGCGGTGGGGCACTTCCCGCAGCACCTGCCCAGGCTGTTCCTGGCCATGCTGGAAGCTGTTGGGTTTTCCCTTTCCTGATCCCCAGATGGAAACAACTTTAAAACAAGCAGTTTCCATTGCATGCTTGATTTTGGCAAGTAATGGCTGATGCCTAGGTGGGAAGAGAAATCATCCTTCCCCTTTCATCGTGACCTCTTTACCTTAGCTTCATTCCACATCTGGTCCTCTTTCCCCATGCTTCTGCTCTGATACACCTTTTCTTCTCTTTGTTTTTCTCTCTTTATAACTTATCCTCCCCTTATGTTACCACCTTTCAAAACCATAATAGTCTAACATGATGTTTCCTGCTATCATTCCCTCCCCACCTCCTCACCTGTGGTCCTGGTTGCAGCCATAAGCTCTTTGCAAAATGGACTTTTTGCATCTGCTACAGGGGGGCCTCAGTCCTGACTGCTCTGTAGGCTAATAAGCTTGACTAAAAGTAGTGATAACAAGTAGCAACTTTTCTCCTCAGCTAATTAGTTCCTACATATGTGAAGTGTTTTGCTTCTTTAGAAATTGCATATCTAATAGCAGAAAACAGGAATTAATCTATAATTTTATGTATCATCAGTTCAAGGGACAGAATTCACCTCACCTGAGTTTTACTGCTGACCTGATGCAAAATGAATTTTGAATTTAAGTAAGGGGATTTCATTTTTCATTAACTATTTGAAGATGGAACTACTGGTGAATTTTGTGAAAAATATTGCATAACAATCAATAGCAAGGAAGTCCTGAACCGCTCCTGAAGAGTTCACAAGTCAAAAAAGTGCTGAATTTCATCCAATAAATTATTCATTGTGAACTGTTCGCACAGCTGTGCTCTACTTACAAGGGAAGTTCAGGGGGTCTAACAATCCCTCTTCATGAAGAATATTTTGTTATGTAGGGCAAATAGTAATTCAGAGGATGCTAAATTTTTATGCTTTTGTAGTAAATTAAGAAATTGTTTGGTTCTGGCATTTGTGATGAAAATACTTTTTTTTCTTCACTGCTGTGAACCATCTCAGAATAGTTTTTTAATATAAATTATTAGCATTATTGCCATTAAAAAATCAGCATTGGTTCAGCAATTACCACACAATCCCAAATGACGTAGTACAGGAAAATATATTTATCCCAGAAACAGTGTGTGGTAACTTATGGTAAAAGTTGCTTCTTCAGAGGTAGCCACCACAACTCCATCTGTTTTAGCTAAAAAAACTGTCCAAGTGACCCCAATTTCAACTTTATGAGGCTCATATTAATAGGGATTCTGAAGAAAATGAGCCAGAGTTTAGCTTCATGTCACTACTCACATTTTCAAGCTCTTTATCAAGTATCTCTTAAAAGTGTCCTGTATGCTCGAGCTCCGAATGCCTGTCTGTAAGTGATGGACTCGTCTTTAAAGGAATAGATCCACTTAATGTGTCCAGCTACAAACATGAGCCTGTTGGTGCATATGAACTAACATGTCACCCTGTGATTGATGTTTCCCTATTACTCTGCCAAAGCACATTAAGTTAAGCTCCTTTTCATCTCCACAAATAGTAGGGACTACAGATGGCCCTCATTTGTAATCCTCAGGAACTAGCACAATTGAGCAACGCAAGAGGGTACCAGTACCCATTGCCCACCTGAAATGGATTAGGGAGATTTCTGTACGGAGCAGCATTACAAGAATAAAGGAACATAGCAAGTAATAACGGAAAGGAAGGGTTGCTGACAGCGGCTGTGAGCATTAGCAAACTGTGCAGACGACAATACTCTCTGAGCAGACACTTGTATTTGGTGGTGAGTATTTTAGCAGTGTGCATGACTCAAAACTGCGCATTCTTTGCCTTTTGTCACCTGTGTGCCATGAGCACTGCGCACCATGAGAAGCCACATCCACTGCTCTGATGGCATCCTGGTCCCACTGAAGCCTATGGCTAACCTACTGACTTCAGTCGAGGTCAGGATTTCATCATGGCCTGGAGCTTGTTGAAGTCCTGGATGAGAGGCCACAAAAGGAGTCTAAGGATTGCTGGGCACCTCTGAAAGTGTTGTGTTTGGTTTTTTTTTTTTTTTTCTCAGCAGCTTAGAGCTGGCCAGGCACCTACTTTTTAAAGTTATACAAAACAAATCCCCTGAGGCTTTGCACTCAGACTGTTTGCTGGAGGCTCCCAGCATAGGTGTCATGGCTGCAGTCAGTCAAGGGAGTCGTGCTCCAGCAGCCCTGGGAAGAGGAGCTCCGGCTGCCCGCACCCTGGCTGGAGCTGGGACAGCCTTGCAGCCTGCCTCAGGCAATGCAAAAAGTCCAGGAAACCAAATGCTTGGGAAACTGAGTGCTGAAAATACTTTCCTCACGTGGAGCTAATATCAGCCCTTGCGAGACACCTCCAAGGAGTGTTTTCTCAAAAGGCTTTATGGTGTCAGCAAAGAGAAAGGAGAAAGGCCCTGTGCCACCTTCACGGGGAGGGATGGCCAGAGGCAGGCAGGGCCCAGGCTGCCGGACTGTCCGCCCAGCGTTCTGTGCACCACACCGACTGAAGCCATTTGGGAACATGGCGTATGTGTGCCTGCTCGCCAATAAACATGTCCTCTCACTGTCCTCAGACCAATATGCAGGGTCCACATGGGCCAGCCCTCAGCTCCAGAGCCTGCCAGGGCTTTTGTGGGAAGAGCAGGGGCTGGGAGGGAGACACGGATCTCCCTCTCCCATGGGTATCCTTTTACCTCATGGCGAAGCTATTTCCATCATGTAAAGGGAGTGCACTGTAACACAGATGGTCTTCACTTGATGCGTATTACGAGAGTGAATTTATGTCACTTCATTTTTTAAAAGAAGAGAAGAAAACAAAGAAAGCAATCGCGATGGTAGCAGTTTTTGAGTGAGGGATTTGCAAGGCGGGAGATGAGCTCCTGACCTGCTGCTGGCGGCCGCTGCCGTGGGCAGACAGTGCCGAGCGCGTCTGGAGGCTGGACAGGAAGGGAACCTCGGCCTCCAGACGGCACAAGAGATAATGCCGATCTTTCCAGACACCGTTATCTGCCCCAGCAAAGCGCTGGGACCGGCTGACGGTCCTTCTCCAGGGAAAGCGTCACGAAACTCCTCGGAGGTCCGTGCTTAGCTGGGGGAGTGAGGCTAGCGTGGGTCTGGACTCCAAAACTGCAGAGACAGGGATATCTACATCTTCCGCAGGGCTGCCGCCGCACTGACCTGCCGTTTGCAGCCACCCAGAAGTCTGGCTGGGCTGGATCCTGGCCACGTGACAGATGAACAGATACCGTTCTTCCACATTTTCACACGGTGTAGTTATTCCTGACTGACTGAGGGTGAGAACAGAAAGGTCCTCCTGGAGCTGGCGCTGACCTCTGGTGCTGCCTCGGTTTCCCTTCTGCATCACCCACTGATGGCTCCATCAGTGCGATGCTGTGCTGCAGCCAGCTCCTAACACCCAACATTTCTGCCGTGAAAGTCACCGTCCGATACGAACTCCCAGTCTGGCTGCGAATCTTGGGTATTTCTACGGTAGCATGCCTCCCAACATCCCTCCTTTCATCATATTGGCGGTCATCACCTTGCATGTTCCTCGCTCCTTTCTTGCCTCTCTGTGCAGAAAGACATGCACCAATGCATGCGGTAACCCAGGAATATCCCAGCCTTCCTCTCCGCACGTCTCACCCCGAGCAGGCCCACGCAGCCTCTCTGTGTGTCCTCAAGGACAGGGAGCAGCTTCACAGCAGACCTGGGTGCACTCCTCCTCATCCTGCACCCCCCTGGGATGCCCAAGGCCCGCAGCTCATGGCTGACAGCTTCCCATCACCCTTAACCACACACATTTCTCCTTCTCATTCCCCTATCACAACAAGCCTCAAGACCAACTTTCAGGGGAGACAGGAGAGTTTGGAAGCCCCCTCTGACCCCCAGGTGGAGAGACAGTGGGGGGAAGAGGGAAAGGTGGGCAGGGGAGGGGGAGGAGACCAAGTGGTGAGAGACTCTGGAGGCTGGGAGCATGGTCTGGGCAGAGGGTGACTGAGATAAAGGGCTCTTCCCCCTTCATGATAAAATTGTAAATAGCTTTTCCTTTCCATTAAACAGCAAACTTCATAAAACTGAATAAACTTCCTTGTCAGGCATCCAGTCTTGGATGATGTATTCAATTTACTGACATATCTTTATCTTAATCCAGTTGAATTTAGGTAAGACTTTTTTCATTAATTCTGCAGAATCGAGTGTCTCATCCCAGAGCCAATTGCATTTTCTTCTAGAGTACAGCAGTTTGTTTAACAAAATATATTTTTAAACAATTCTATTTATAGGATTCCAATTAGGATGAGCTTGAAAATAATGATATAGTGCAAAAATAAATGCAGTTGGGTGATAACTAAGTTTTGAATATCCAACATCAAAATACACCAGTGATGACACAGGCATGTATTTATGCACACAAACTATACATATGCAAATTATTGACAGAATGTTATATTTCTGTGCATAAAAGCATGCTTCCTTCTCTTACTGGGAAAGGCTACAGGTTGAACTTCTGCATCTGCTTTTCAAAACAAAAAAAGACTCTTGAAATGGAAGTCATTAGTTCGGGATGGTCTATATTTCCAGGACAGCTGAAAAGGTAGTAAAAACAGAATTATCCACTTCTTTTAAAATGTAAGTTTTGCTAATACTTGGATGTTTCATATCTACAGAAAGAATGTTCCCTTTTGGATACAAGTAGCTTGATCCTGCAGCCACTCCACAACCATGTGGAATGAAATTGAAAACAAAAGCCATTTTCATATATGCTGTCAGTCTTCATTTAAAAGGTGGAGCTGAGTGAACCTTCCTGTTCACTTTCTTATGATCATTCCTGTGAATAAGATTTTGTATGCAATGGAGTCAAACAACTGTGGGCTTTCATGTGGGGCACAGTTGGTACTGATGTGGCCGTGTTCACTCTCTGGGTTTTAAAAACTTGTGTGGAGAATCAAGTGTTTTAAGCTCTCCGTCAGCAAAGACATATGTAGGTACCTCACTGAAGAGAAGGACAAGAGTCTTACAGAGAAACTACACAATATATTCCCAATTAGAAAACAAAACCTGTTGTCTGTGTTGATATTAATGGGCTGTACTGAAGGAACCATATGGGATAACTTTTATGAATATTTAAAAATCTTATTAATTCATTTAATTTATTGTATCTGCTAGGAGAGAAAACATGGAACTTTCCCCTACTATTTCTTTGTGTTACATAGGAGATGCAATCCTGATTTTTAAAACAGGAAGAATATTACAAAAAAAGGATCTGCTTTCTAGTTAGTCTGCTCAGAGGGGTTAGCCCCCCTCTGGTGCAGCACAGCCGTTCATTGCCACAATATCCAAGCACATCCTGGAAGGTGGCTGGGCTAAGGAGTCCAACTACGATTAATTCTGGAGACGAAGGGACAAAACTCTTGCAAAACACCAGGCATTTATAAAGGCTAATGTTACTGGACTATTAAGTAGTTTGCCATAATTCGAGTCAAACTTTCCTCATCACAATTTTTGTTCTGCTAAAAGAACCTAAAAAAATAGAAAAAAATGTAAAACTACGTCATTACCAATAGCACATAACTTCCACTTTTTATCAGTCAGTATGTAACCGTTGGAATACTGTATGTTCACTGTGTGTCACTGTAGGAAAACAAACTTACCTTTGCAAATAGTGATTTTAAAAAAAGATGAGCAGTTCACTACAAAGTTATTGTAGCTCTATTAAAGAGTTCAACTTTTCCCCTTATTCTTTCTCTCTCTCTCCAGAAATCTGTTCTAGTTCAATGCATTTAAGCAGAGTCTGAATTTTTCTCTCCCAAATCTCTGTTTATAAATCTCAAATGCTGACATGAGCCCACAGTTTATTCTCTCAACAAACATGCCCTTTCTGTAGAATGCAGGGGGTCTTTCCAGGGGCTAGCACAGGATTTCACACAAATGAGCCAGCCTTCTGCATCCCAGTGCCTTATTCAGTTTCTAGATCATCTGCTCAGCAGCAGCATTTCAGCTGTTCATGGAGTTTCCTAGCATCCCGCAACCTCCGTTGGGCGCGCCGAGGCTTTTATTTCATTGTTGGTTACCCCACGATGCTGCCAATGACTGACGGCACACATATTCCTCCTGAGAGCACAATGGACTGTGTATAGTTCACCAGGGACATCCTGGCGGTTTGTGAACCGATGCAGGAAATATTGTCAACTATGTGTTAGTGATATATCCCAGCTCTTCTCATGACTCACATCTTTAAAGTTTTTTGGTTTTGTTTTGTTTTTTTTTTTTTCTATTCCAGCAATTGGTGATGACTGGAGCAAACCAAATCTGGTCATTAACCAATAAGGATTTGTTTTAAAATATCCTAAGTTAACTAATTTACTTTGAGAGTACCGACTGAGAAGTCATTTATTTAGTCCCTACGATCATATCCTAACAGGGTGCTTAATTTACAGCCGATTCATCATCATGCATCTTTAAAAAGGTGACTCCCGGGAGTCCAGCTGCACAATGCGAGAGGAAGATCAGCCGCGAGGAGCTGTGGGAGGTGGAGGAGAGGGCAGGAGCATCGGGGCTGCCTCGGGAAGGTGCTTCTGCACCAAGGGGCAGCTCGGGCACCCCGTGCCCCCGACCCCAGCCCTGCGCCCGGGCCCCGGCTGCAACCACCTGCCCCGCTGCCGCCCCCACCGCCGCCGGGCACTCGCTCTCCCACGTGTCTCACAGGGAAATGCATCTCTGGCGCTTACGTGCACGTGCCTTGTGCCCTCACACGCACATCTTGCACGCTGACATCTCGCACACACACGTCTCACAAGCTCGCGCTCACACATGCTTCTTGCACACCTGTTCCCAGCCTCCTTCCTGGCGTGGTATCAGGCCTTTCTTCAACACCACCAGGAGAAAAACCTGACAGTGAAATGAAGGACCTTTGTCTCCTGAAAATCTTCTCTTTGAGACATCAGGAGACAGTGCAGTGGGACAAAGAAGACTAATTCATTTATTTTAATCAATCAACCTTTGCTAATGGATTGTGAGCAGCTTTCCCTCTCCATGCCACTAAGATTAAATGTGATTTAACCAAAAAAAATTTCCCTGTTGCTTTACCAGTCACAACGAAACAAATCAGGAAAATGGATGTGATTGCTGAGCAGTTGCCCATCACCAGTGGGTGGGGAAACAAAAGCAGAAGCAGAACCCCTGGGTCCAGCCTGGGGCAGCGTCCCCTTCACCAATGGCCCTTTGAGCTGATGGGTGCAGCAGGGCACTACCTGGCACTATTTTTATGTATTGTGCTTTCCTGATCCCAAATGTCCATCTGCAGCAGCGAAGAAATTCTGCCTACACAGCCCAGGCATCTCCAGACAGATGAATGAAACTACCTCTGAAGGAGGCCCAGATCCTCAAGTCCAGATTGCTAAAAATGTTTTGGTTGTATTTTAATTGATGCTGCCTTCAGTGCAGTTAGGCAGCCAACTGTCAGGAGGAATTTGGTTCATCCCATCCTGGCTATAAGATATCCTCCCACTTTTCCACCATCCCGTGCCTGGGCTGTGGCACTGTGGGGCAGGATCACCTCTGCCCGTGCGGGCAGCGCAGGTCCTCAGGCTTGGCTGGGGACTCCGGGTGAACAGCCCGGAGAGAGGAGGGTGTACCACCATTACAAATACACTGCCTTCAGAACAACCAGCTGCTCGCTGATACCTGCAGACAGCCACCTTCAGTGGCAACCTGATGTATTTCTGATGGTTTAATTCAAATTCTCAGTGAATCAGAATGAACAGCACATGAAAAGGCATCCCATAAACTTGGTGGCAGCCTAAAGTGAGAGAGCTCCAATATTTAAGTGACTGACCACCTTCTCACCCTCTTTCTAGCTTCTAGGTAAGTCCTACTATCTGGACAAAGAGGGTGAATTTCGGCTTTTGGCTGATGTTATACTCTATTTTATGAGCACAGATATTCTGTAAAAGGAGTCATTTACCAGGTCAACATAAATCTGGTGCAACTTGTTTGTTGGAATTCAAACTGTCAGGGACCATAACTAGCTGCAACTTCCCAGCAGTATCCTAGATCAGAGTATAATCCACAAACCGTGGAGAAATGGTTAAAGCTATGATAATTGCTACAGTCCTGTATTTTCTACTGGCAATAAAATCAGACTATAACTCCTGTATGGAAAGAATTATTCCATACCACTGTCCATTGTTCTGCATCACTATCAGGAAACAGGGTTATTACAAGTTTTAGTCTCTTATGTTAACCTTGAAAAAGAAAAGAGATACATTTTGTTCTTAAAATATATTCAAGAAAGAAGAAAGTAAATCCTTTCTCATCTGGTAAATTGCTACTGTACACATTCATCGAAAAAGAAAAACACTTTTTAAAAAACATCACAGGCATAGCACGAAGCAAGAAAAATGAAGAAAAATCAAAGTTAAGGCAGGATCTGTGTGACCGGCTAAACCAGGGATAGCATATTAAACCTTTCAAGAACACCAGAGCTGAGCTGCTATGTGTAGCTCCACTGGGGAGCTGCCACTTCCATCACGGGCTGATAGCAATCACCAAGGATAACCCCGGCCATGGCTCAGAGAGCTCCTGCTCTGCCACTGCCTCCGGTGTCCCCTCGCTATGTCACCCGCTCCAGCTTTGGTGGTGGCTCCCAACCCGCAGCACTTTTGTGCCATGAAGATGCCAGCTCAGCACCTGCACTGAAACATCTCCACAACTTGGGAATCAGAGTCCCCTCCTGCGGGACACACCTGCAGCCGGAGTTGGGGTCTGTGTGGCTTTCCCAGCACTGGGTCAGGACTGCTGAAACGTGTCACTCTGATACACTAAAATTTGGGGAGTTTAATGCATTTTTTAACTTTTAGAAAAGTTATATCAGTAAATACCAGTAAACACATACTGTAGATGTTGCTATAGTATGCACTCATATTTATGCATCACTATAATAATAATTAGTATAATAATATACTCATATTATAAAAAATAAAACGAGTAAGTGGAGGTGACAGTCATTACGCATGTTTTATTTTATAGAAGTGAAAAGATGACATTAAAAGAACACAACAAATAGGTCATTTTCAGCACCATTACCTCTCCATGTGACATTCTTGCTGGGGCAGGGGAGGAGATGGAGCTGTTTCCAGGCTGTTCCGTGCAATGCTTTTTTGATCCGCTCCAGTCACCATTTTCAGGTGCTTTTCCCATTGTTTACTGCATGGGAAGCACATTTTCCCTCTGTTGCTACAAAGCCATAAAGAGGAAAGACTGCAAGATGAGTAGACAAAAGCTTCCAGCCTCTCTCACCTAAGCGGCTGCTTGCTCGCATGCCTTGGGTCTTCCTGCCTTCTGCCAAACCTTTCTCATTGCCAGGAGAGGAACCATGGAGCAAGAAGGAGGGGTGATTCCTACCAGACAATCAGAAATACACTCCTCTTTTACTGCTTAGGCCCCAAGCAGTCCCCAGGGAGGGCAGGAATGGGAAGCCAGGTCCATCACATGGACAAAACTGCGCTCGCTTGTGTCGGGGCAGGAGGAGGTCCGGGGGGTGCCCACCCTGCCTGTGAGCATCTGAGTGCTGCGGGTGGACTTTGGAGACGGTGTGTTTTGTTGCCCTTTCCTGGGACCCCCGCTGCTCCCCAGGCAGGTGCCATGGGCTCTCCTGCACGCAGCACGGGGCATCCTGCCCAGGCCTGTGGCTCGGCTCTAGGGCATGTAACGGGAAGAAGGGGTTAGCCTCGGCAGTGGGAACACCCTTCTGGGTGCAATACCCAAAAAGAGTGTGTCCCACCCATCAGGCTCACACAGCCAGAGAGATTTGCACATGTACACCTGGCAAACACACTCTTTTAATGCCTCTTTTCCTCTCACCAACTCCCCTGCCACCCCCATTGCCTGCGACTGTCTGTAGTTACTTGGATTTTGAATTAGAAGCATTTAAATATACTCTTTGATCCTCCACTAGAAATGGTAGCCCAACACATTTGGCTGTTGGCAGATTGCGGGGACTGTATGTACAGGCCTGTAAAGCAAATATCTTTGGTTTTGTATAGAAACCCAGCTGTGCTCACGCACGTGCCATGGCACATGCTGCATTGAAGTGTGATGACAATCGCAACTGAAAACACAAGACGCTTTGAAGGCCCTGTAATTGAAGCAAAAGAAGAAAAGCCTGGGCTTAGAGCCCGTAGTGATCAGTACCAGGCCATGCACTCAGCAGAAAACTGCCTTGTAACCGGCGGCATTTTACAGACTTTCTAATTGGCTTCCAGGGCTGGTGGCTGTTGCTTGTGCAGAATTGGAAATCAGAGCCATGTGGGGCCAACCGAGCGGCTGAGCTCTGTGCTGCCTGAGTTTTCCTGCAGCCGAGTGGCAGCAGAGGCGTCCCCTGAGGGAGGGGAAGCCAGGGAAGAAGGGCTGGAATGGGCAGGCCACCATCTGCGGCCACTTGGGAAGGTGCCTTGCCACAGCAGTGCCCTACATCTCGGCCACGGCAAGGGTATTTTCTGCTGGCAGCAATGATTTCATCACACGCCTGTGCCTTTTTGGCAGGGTGACTTTTAATGGGAAGTCAACAGTCCTGTCCTGCTGCTGAAGCTGCCTGCAAGCCCCCGGCAGCCTCAGCTGGGATGTAATTGCTGTGCCACCGGCCAGCACAAGCCTGTGCAATGAAGCTTTTGAATTTCTTATCTTGCCTTATTTGGCTTTCCACAGATGAGTTTACTCTTGCCCTCTCCCTGTCTCTCTCTTGCTCTTTAAATACATGCCTATACATACCCTATAAGTATATGTAGACCAAAACATACTCTTTAATGTAGGCTACTTGTGGTGGTGTTGGCTTATTTCCCTGGATTACAGGACTACATGCTAAAGATGCCCATATATACGTGAATATTCATGCAATCCTTTGGCAATTATTTAGTGGCAGTCTGATGGGCTGGGCTTGATTTCCTGCTGGCAAAATTCAGTGTCACCAACCTAAACTTGTTGTCCAGAGACCTGGGAAACTAAATGCCCCATGTCAAGGAACAGGAAGGATTTAACCTCTTTACTTACCAGAGTTTAGTAGGGCTTGAATAAAAGCTTTACCGGAAGAGCTGAAACAGAGGAGGGAAACACAGTAAAGCATCAGCTTGGAAAATCTGGTGAATCTGCCCAGACTCAGGAAAAACTATGGAGAAAGTTGCTCTCCTGCACCTGAAATACGTGTGGATTCAGGGAAGATTACAGCATATTCCAAGCAAAGTAATCACACCCTTATGGCTTGGCAGAAAGGCCTGAGATATCTATGCTTTTATTTTTATTAGGTTCAGCCTAACACTATCTTGCCAGATACTTGCTGCCATCAGTCTTCCTCTTCACCACTTTTTCTCCACCACACCCTCACTGTCCAAAAGAGTCCCAGCGTACTCCAACTCTTTTAAATAAGGAACAGAAACATGACAGTGTCTCTTAGAGACATATCTGAGTAGCCAGACATTCCTTCCCAGAAACTCTCCCCCTTTCCTCATGCTCACTGAGCCCAAATCTTGCTTTTCTTTCTACCTCTGCTGGCCCCTGGGGCTTCTGGGAGACAGGCACTCCATTTCTTTCAACTTTTAAATCCAAATATTTAAAAAAAAAAATTCCCAAATTTGGTTGTAACTGGCAAAGAAATCCCAGCTGGTGCAGTCGGCTCCTCACATGCTTCCGCCGCTGGCAAGGGTCTGTGCAGAGCTCTCTCAGCTCAGTGTTCTCCCTGCCCTGTCAACAGCCACCAGCAATGAGCACTTGCCCTTTTAAGGTTCACATCCCCCAGTTTGTGCATATGCATATAAATATACATATATATATATATATACACATACATATATACACACATACACATGTAGGGAGCCTGTGGAAGAAGGGAAGGAAACAGAGAATCCTCCCACTCCCGCCCCACCTCATGGGTGTACTGAATTCAGGAAACAGATGAATTCAGAAAATTCATCATGTGAAGGACCCTAATAATTACTTTTAAAGACTAAATGAGGTACACTGCACAGAGCCTGTGTGATTATCTAGGCTCACTTGCCTTGTAAATAAACCAAAGACTCCCATGCCGTGGAGGGTCTCTGGGAGATCTCGTCATTGGGATGAGTCTCATTTTGAAGGTATGGCCAAGCCGCGCCATCTCTGAGGTTCAGGACCTGTCCAGAGAAACACTGACTGGCCCCAAGTTTGAAAACATCTCTGCTCGCCGGAGGTCTACTAAGCTGTGCCTGTTAGCTGGCCCATAGTAGAAACCATGAGGCTATGACAATTCTGACTGTTCAGTCACTGGAAAATAATACAGGACCAATTTTTTCCTAATATGTTTTCTACCCCTTTTTCAGAATAGTTTGTGGTCATGTGCCCATTTTCATTGTTTCCCTTAGAAATACTAGTTCTATGAAACAATATCAGTCCTAACTTGTCTCCATTTTCATAGAGCTTTTTTTTATAATTAACAAGAACATTAGATCAAGAGAGCACTTGTTTAACATTTCAACACATTTTTGTCAGAAGTGATTCACTCAGCTCATTTTCCTGGAAAAGGTGTTTTCTGGGCCTGTAATTCCCTAGGTATGTGTTTCATCTTCCAATATTGAGCTGGTATGGACACATGGAAAGAAAATCTTATCTTGTTGAATAATACCTAATACCCTTTCCAGAAAAAACAATAATGATTTGGCACCTCTCCAGCTATTAATGCTTTATGAGTAACTAACTCCTCAATATGCAGAGTTTTCATCCTTCTTCTTTGGTACAGGAAAAAAAAGTCCCAGGCACATGAGGCAGGAACAAAAAGTTCCAGGCACACCAACCCATTTGCCAAGTTTCTCAAGCACCACATCATCATGACTTCTATAGCTGTTCACTGTAATAACAAAAATCATGGCGTAGTCTTCAGTATTTTTGTGATATCGCATGTAATTTCATGAGTTAGCTTGCTCTTTTCCTCTCTCTTTGGATGTTTTACTTCAATGACAGGTATGAACTCTATGCATAATACAGGAAACATATTTAATACACCACACTTGTTCTCTCACATACAAGTGGTTTCTATAAAGAAACCATCCATCACTGCTATAAAACAAGCCACATCTTTTTCTGAATGATCTGTCCTTATGAACTGACATGTGTGGGGATAAATAATACT
This sequence comes from Tyto alba, assembly GCF_018691265.1. Classification (NCBI taxonomy): domain Eukaryota; kingdom Metazoa; phylum Chordata; class Aves; order Strigiformes; family Tytonidae; genus Tyto; species Tyto alba. Next base: position 52,861,853 of record NW_024881282.1, read on the forward strand.
CACTGTAAAACAGGGAATGTGCAAATATCAAAGTTACTCCTGGAAGAGTTATTAATTTGAGTTAAAATTATTAAAATTGCACAGAAAACTTATGAGTCTAAATCCCCTTTTCAAAAGGAGGTGAAATCTAGACCAGTGAAAAGATGTAGATGTTTAATCAACATAAATAATCTCAATGCTAATGTGGCTGCCCCAGACTATGTTTTAGATCTTCAGCCCTTTTGCTGTCCCATACTTCACACTTACACTACACACTCATACTTCCATCCGTGACATTCCCTGGGCTCGTATATATCCACAGGATCACCTCAGAGCTTTTGAAGGTCATTCTTACTTCCTGCACAGGTTAGGCTCTTTGCTATATCTCCCTTCTCCTACTGGTTACTGGTATGGGAACAACTACGAGTGCCCAAGACCCATAACGTGCTTCACTACCCACCAAACAAGATGGTTCCCAACTAGTTAGGAATTAGTAATTGATCAATGGTGATATGTCAAAACCAACATGTTTAATGAAAATATTTTCGACTCTGGAAACTTCTTGGCAGCCCTGTAGGGTTGGTGTCCCCTGGCAGTATCTGACAGCAGAGCTCTTGGTCAAGAGCCGCAGCTCCCAGGCATTGCTGCACAGCAGGGCACATGGCAGGCCTGGAACCCCAAGAAAGAATGGGACTGGGGGGGTTCCTGTGCACCACACATTCAAGGGAGCAGTCCAGGGGATGCTGCCGAATCGCCTCTGGCACCATTGCACTTCAGACTTGGCAGCCATCCGAGAAGACAAATACCACCCCCCCCACCCCCCCCATCGGTGACCATGTGCCTGTTGCATTTGATTTCTGAAAGACTAAAAATCAATGTTTTGAGCTTCTCAGAACTAAATATTTTCAGAATTTTATTTCCACAGGAAAGGCAAAACTTTTTAGGCTTTGTTCCAATCCAGAACGAAAACTGCCTGGAAATGTCAGGATTTCCCACAGAAAGAAAATGCCAAGTTTTGAACCACACTAGCCTTAAGTCACTTTTTTAAAAAACATTTTTTTTCATTTAATAATTCAGTCCCAGATCATGGATTGCTAAATAGACTGTGGAAACTGTAGTTTCAAAGCCCTTGTTCCTTATGAGGACATCTCAAATTTCTGCACTCGCATCCTTCACCTGGAAGTCATCTCACCCATGTGTCCCCCACTATGACTGTGTGCTACGCTACTGTGCTGTGGGGTATTTCTGTCCAAATGTGGAACTATAACAGGAAAGAGAATGTCAGCCTATCTGTTTAACCTAGAATTAAATGAAATTGTAACGAGCAATGTGTGACAAAAACATAATAATGTGCAAAGAGAAAGGATCTACCTGTGTTTCTCTGGACACCAGAGGGAACTGGCTACACTTTTCCTGATGATATAGAAGGACGATGTATGGTCAGGTCCTTTTGTATGCATGCGTTTCTTAATTTCTCCTAGCATGGAGTGCGGCTCCCTAGCTATTGGTGTGGGACCTGATCATCTCCTGCTTGTTCAGGGACTCTCACTTACTCCTGTGTAGAGCAGCCACACGATGCTACTTAGGCTGCATGGGGACATTTTATATCCACTTGCTACCTCCATGTGCAAGTGAGCCTGCTGGCCTGCTCAGAGAGGGGTGACTGATGGGAAGTTAGAGAGTGACCAGAAAGCTGGAATTATTAATTTCTAACACTCTGAAAAATCACCAATTTTCAAAACCACAGGAAGCTAGAAATAAGCAAGATATTACAAGCAAGAAAAATCCTTTCCATTTCAAACATTTCGCCTGAAATTTTGCACATTGTTCTTCAAGGTGGCAAAAAGCCCTGGCTTCTCCTGCTTCCTTCCCCAGGAGAGGAAGAAGCCTAGCCCTGCAGGGGACAGCCTCATCCACCAGGATCCAGTGCCCTGCTCTGAGCAGTCATAGTGAGCTGCCATTCCCACTGTCCAGCGTGGACTCCAAACATCTCCTTTCCACCTAAGCTGTGTTCTCCATACTACTTGTTCTGAATCCCTGATCTGCAAGATAAGAACCTGGAGATATAAATGCAGAATAATTCCATCCCAGCTGAAGCTACAAACTTTTTATTTCTTCTTAATTCAGGAAACGGGGTATTCCAGTGGAGGACACAAATCTCACGTATTTATCATTGTTGTCTGGACATAATCACATGTAATCATTTCTTTCAGTAAAGAAGATCCAGATTCTTTTGTGAACCTTCCTAACAGACCTTAACTCCCAGCTTCTTGATACCTGCAAGTGAGCAATTCTGCTTGCAATAAAAAATAATGTCCCAAGAGGACCTCTGATCTTAAAACAAATGCTGTTTAATTCACCACTCATTAGGGGTGTATCTGGATTGATTTATTGAGCACTTCTGACCCCAAATCTTTTGAACAGCATTCCTTCACGATTAAATAGGGAATGGATTTGGACAACACTTCTGGCAGGCAGACCAGAAGAACACAAATGATTCTTAAAAATATTCATATCATGTAACTTAATGAAAATATACTACATGTTGGCATGCACTTGGCCCAGACCAGAATGGATGTGTTTTCCAGCCAAGGCTCAGGTAACTTCTATAGTAAATATGGCCAGAACAATTCATTAATTATACATTTGTGGTTGTCCCACCTTGTGTATTTTGGAAATATGCAGTCACATTCAATCAATCAGAAAAATGGCAATATCTTTGGGTCCAAAGGAAATCAATGTTTTTGGTAAGTACACGACAGTCCGTGGCAGCAGAAAGTATTATATCCTCTAGGGAATCAGTTTCTACTTGCTGCTTAATATACAAAGAACAGACAAATGGAAAAAGCTATCCTGAAAGTTTCTTATAAGTGACTGGCTACAGACAAATGCTTTCTAGATGAGAAAAACAAACTTTCTTGCTAGCTGTACCCAAGTAATTATGAGCATGAAGAGACTTGGCCTCTGTTCTCTGAGCACGTAAACAAAAAACTTTGTACCTTGTAATAGCAATCAGGAGTGCAAAATATAACCTCCTGCCATATGCCTCACCATTCTCATTTGGCTGCAAAAGCAAGATGAAGCCACGGTTGCTGCATGGAATAGGCTGTTGGCTGCCTGCCTTGTTTGGCCAATGAAGGTATAAGCAGTAAATCTGGTATGTGCCTTCCCTTCTCTTCAGGCTTCTGGTTAACAGTAGAGTGCAGTATCTGGCTTGTTTCTCCCTCCAGAGATTCCAAGAGCAGAGAATTTGCCAGAATATTTGCATCTACATCAATCATTAAGAACACATGTTGCTTTGGGTGGCACTTGAGTGCTAAGCAATGTCATCAGATCTCATGAATTTACCAGAAGATTACCAAAAATGTCAGCTATTATTTTGAATCAGATCTCATGTTTGCACAAGATTAAGAAATTAGGGAAAGGCTTGATTAGTGATTATTGAGGATGCAGGCTGGGTTTATCCCAACTGACTTTAGGCACCTACTGCCCAAATCAGATGCCTGTTTCTGTTGGGCTCCCTCTGTGCTTGGTGGAGAGCAAGGGCTCCTTCAGACAGTGAACTAGATGACAGAAGGAGCTTACATTGATTAAGGTCCTGAATTAGGTTCCTGTTGCCTAAAGTTAAGAATTGGGCAGAAAAGACCTACAATGCTGAACATGTGGCAACAGAAAGGATTTGACAGCACAAATCGAGGATTTTGCTGTGCAGTGCAGTCAGATTCCTCTGAGTCTGCTCCATCTGGGACATGCAGAATTAAAGTTTTCCCAAAAAGGGGCACTTCTGGGCTGGCTCCTCCAGCTGTTGCATCGGGTGTCAGAAGGATCGGAGAGCGGCATCCCTCGCCCCATGAGCACCCACATGGCTGGGGAGGGTGAGCTGGTGGGACAGCTTTGCACATCTCCCCAGGCTTCCCTCCATGCAGGCTCCTGAAAGGGGGTCGCGTTGTCCTCATCGAAACATTGCTCCCAGGAGAGCTGACCCCTCCACAGGCAGCTCCCCCGGGGAACCCCGATATGACAAAATTGGACGTGGTCCCAGCTGCTTGCAGAGTGGAGGGTGCCGTGAGGGGCAGCCCACATTTCTGCAGTGGCTCGGGCAGGCAGCTGTGAAGCCAGACGTGCTTCCCATCCCGTCGTGGCATGCCCCGCTCCAGCACAATCGTCAAACTCTCTCCTGACACACGAGCAGGAGCCTTGGCAGAGAGGAATGGAAACGGCCCAGCTCCACGCACTCTCATCCAGAGAACAGGACTTCTCTGTAGCGCAGACGGGGGAGGAATCCTTCACTCAGTAGGACCTACACACCCCAGAGCAACACAAAGCCATTAATTACCTTGCACTGCTAACAACAGGTGACAGAAAAGGCTTTATATCTTACACCTGCTTGCCGAAAGTGCACAGAAAGTTTGTTCACTCTTCTGAGACCTTTCCAAGGGGCCACACAAGTGGCGAGCAGAATAAAGCCAGCTTCAGCCAGATCTGCCTTTCGTTTGGGCCTTCTGGATAAAAAAATATGTGGTACATGAAAGAGCTCTTTGAAGTGACTGATGTTGATGCTGCAGCGCATTTGGGCGAGCGCAGAGAACACCACGGCTGATGGTGTCAGGAGTCAGGGGGGCTCTTCCTCCTCACGCAGGGAGAAGCTGAGGATATCTGAGAGCTCTTTCTGATATACTACATCTCTATATTTAAAGGACTGGGTAAATTTAGATTCTGATAAAAAAGTAGAAGGATTCATGCCACAGGGGTGAGGGAAGAACAGCATCTGCCACCTTGCAGTGGCACTGTGTCCTGTCTTGCAGCATGGCTGCAGTGTCGAGCCCACCTTTCCCTGGGTGGCCGCTACAAATTATTCTGATGGTGAGGTAGTTTTCTGACATTGGAAAATGTTCTCCGTAAATGCCAGAGAGTGTATTTATTTTTAACCTAAAGAAAATTTGTGATCTAGGGTCTCCAGAATAAGACGCACAAGCACCTAATGTAGGTGGTAATTTTAACAGCAATTCAAATTGCTGTCAAATGACCTTTCTTCTCTTCATGGTGAAACAATTCAGTGTGCCAAAGATGGAGTCTTCCACGTAATTTGTTGCAAGATAATTAGAAAGGGAAAAAGAGCATCATGAAAAAACAATAAAGAGAAAAACATCATCTTTCTTGTATGTCCAGAGCCACTGGAAAATCCGCATCATAAAACGGGCTGATAGTTGTGTAGCTGGTGGAACTTTCCTTATGTTAGGGTGTATTTGAAGCATTATTTAGCAAACATATGTTTAGTGTCCTGGGCTGAAGGTGTGACAAAAAGCAAAATCCAGTCTGCCTCCTCCCATCAGACCAACAGGCAACCACATCACCACCTGCCCCAGCTGAACCTCTTCAGGTGCTGCTCTGCTCAATTTAAGACAAGCAGGTAGAGGAGGCCAGTGGCGCTTCCTTCTGGGAGGCCAGTGATGCAGAGGATGGGAGCTGGTGTGACCTGGCAAGGTACTGGCAAGGAGCGGGATGGTGCTTGTGTGGGAAGATGAAGCAGGAAAGCTGAAGAGTGAAAGAGGTGCATGAAGTAATTTTTAAGCCCCTTACCCCTGTCATCTTCCTATTTTAAAAATGGAAAGCTCTGGGACAAAGCAACCCAAAGATGAATCCAATGTGTTCAGCTGGAAACATTTCCCTGTTCATAAAGTCATGAATACTTCTCAAATATTCCTGTGTGATTAAAAAGAGGAAATGCAAACACTTTATAAGATTTGGGTTATGGGATTAGGCCTGTAGTAGTTTTACTTGGCTTTATGAGCCTGATCTTGTCCTGGTGAACATGATGGGAGGTAAGTTATCAAGCCACAGGGGGCAAGATAAAGCTCTATATGAGTTGCTATTTTTTACTCTTAAAGTTAGTCTTATTGGGCCCAGCCCAACTTCAGCTGAAGTCAATGAAAAGACTCCTGCTGACTTTAATGGGAGTTGGATTGGCCCTATTGTCCTTTGTTGAGTAAAGTAATTTTAAAAGGTCAGGAGGTGAATTAAAAGAAAAAGAAACAACTACATCGATAAGCTTTATTCAACGTGCTCACCTTATAGAGAAGAAGTGTTGTCTTAGCTGGTAAGAGTAGTTCAAACTAGTCCTTGTAGACTCTAGCAAGGATAACAAAGTATGGTTTTACTCAAAAAAAGTGGAAATGAAAATTGCTGAGTTCCGATTTAATGATCTCCCAGTGGCTTCTATCTGCTCAATTTACAAATAAAACAGACACCAAAGTTAGAGCCCAATCTCAGTGAAACCAACCTTGCGCTGGTGCAATTCCACTGATTTTAATGGATTTCTTCTTGATGCTTCAATTATTTCTTCTTGATTGACATTGATGTGAAAGCTAAAATAAGATGCTGTGTTTCTAATTGCTATGGACACCTTGCTCTGCTTTCAGCACAGTCGCGCCTCCACCTGCAGCTGAAGGTACTTGGTAGCCAAAGTGGCAGGGGAAAAATGAGTAGGAGAAGGAGGATTAGTTAATGAATCTGCTGATGGTGTAAAAATGAGTGCAGGCACAGCTGATTTTCAGAATGATGCCTTGTCTCTGAAGGACTAAGATAAAAAAGAGAAAAACCTATAGCATGTTTTCCATTTGTGCTGTGTGAACCTTCTGGGTTTGGACTTGTACTCTGGGTCCTCTCCAGCTCTAAAAATTCAGACCACAGGTTTTATCACCATATTCAGCGGATAAAACTATCAAATAAAAAGTTGCTATTTTCACACAGTACCTTTTCAGAGTCCAGTAGCATCGTAAATTATAGACCTGCCTCCATCACAACAGCTCTTGTGCACTAAGCTGTCGGAAGATGCTGTTGGCAGTCAGCTTCACAAAATTTTTCTTTTCCAGATTATCCTTCTTCCAGAATGTGTTTTAGGATCCAAAGAACATAAAACATGCTGCATTTCTTGGGAAATGGCTGGAGGAGTTTGGTTTTGATTTTTTTGCATTGTCCTTGCTAAATGTTTCATGCTGTGAAATTCAGTCTTCTCTGATACAGGCAGTAGCAATAGGAAAATTAAAGTGTATCTCCCCCTCCCCCAATTTATTGCCATTTATTATATTTTTAAAAAATCTCTACCAAGCTGAGATGAATCAGAGCCATCTTTCCAGCAGATGGTTAAAACTAAAGGGAGAGAAGGATGGCTTCATTGGGCTAATCCAAGAAAGGGAAAAGCCCTCTGAGCGGTTCCCTTTCCAGGCAGGTTAACAGCCCTGCGCTCAGCAGGTTCTGACCATCAATGAACTAACCCTTTCCTCCAACCTCGCCTCCCGCTGGGCAGGAATTCAATGCATGAGCAGAGGTCAGTGTTAATGCCATCTTGCTAAAGGCATCCAGCTTTCATTCACAAAACAAACCACTTTACTGGCTTCAGAGGGAAAAGGAAGTGACCCAGGAGAAAAAATGCTCAAAGATTTTCTATTAAGTGAGAATCAGTTTACGGTATAATACCAGTCGCAAAAGGGTCGAATCAAACATTGATATAATATATCTTTAAAGCAGCTCCTTAAGTGAGAATCAAGGAAAGATTATTTTGCCCGTGTCTAAGCTTAATGGCACACTTACACAAATAAGATGAGAAACTACAGCTGCAGCAAACACTTGTGCTGCCTGCTGCAGTTTACAGAACAAACATTTGGGATCTATCTGGCTAATCATGATATATTTTTCATGCGATCATCTGTTTATGCTTCTTTGGTTTATATTTCTTGGAACTGGGCTGCGTGCCAAGGGGCTGGGGGCTGGAGTCAGCAAACACCCCCCCAGCCCCACCGGACCTTCGGCGGGACCCTCGGCCACAGCTGCTCCAGCCCCACATGGGAACAGGCCCCCCCCTCCCCGCCTCCTCCTGCCCATCCCTGAGGATGCCGTGTGCTTGGAGCTACACAGCTTAACCCCTCCTTTTCTTCCCACAGCCCCTTTTGCACTGGAGCTGTGGACTGGGCATGCATATGTAAGAATATCTGCATATGCAAGAACATCTGCATATGCTGCTCGGTGCACATTTTAACCAAAAAAATGCATGGTGCCCTGGGGCAGCTCGATTAGGAGGCGAGGCCAGTGATGGAAGCATATGTTTCTTCATTTGTTTCCACAAAATCCTTTTTTTCCTATGTGGTTTGTGTCCACCAGCCCCCCCTGCCCAGCGGCAGCATGAGGGACTTGCCCTGGCTGCCCACTGAGCTGGAGGCCCCGGGGTGGCCACTGCCACCGTGTCCCCAGCGGCTCTGCACTGTAAGCACTGCACCAGGCCACCCTCTCTTTCCATGCGTGACTCCCACGGCTGCTTCGCCAGGCAGAAGCCTTCATCTTTCAGCCACGTGCACCCACAGAGCCTGTGCTTTCCCCCTCAGCTATCTGCCTTCTGCCTCCACACCCGCAGCCCCACAGCATGCTCGTGTCCCAGGGCAGAAATCATCAGCCCTCCCGGACCGCAGCCAGCAGGACCAGGCTTTCCCAGCCAGGGGCTGGCCCAGGTCAAGTCACCGGTGGTGCTGCTCATGCCCATCGCAGCCCCCACGGCCCCCATACGCTAGGCTCAGCAGGCACTCCTCTCCGAAGCACAGGCACAGCAGCAGCCAACTGCTACTTTGACAATCGGATGGCCAAAGCTGAAGAAACAAAATCAGAGTGAAATTTTGGCTAAGCGGCTTTAAGACGCTGGAAAGGGGTCAGCTGCATGCAAGATCTCCTGTTTCTCTCCCATAGAGGGAGCACAGTTTGTCCAGAAAACACTGAAGCAGATGCACTTCTGTAGCCGTTGAAGAATTAAGAGGTTAAAGGAACCGGAAAACAGGCAAAGGATGGCCTATGCCTCCAGCGCAAGTCAAAGATGATTTTTAGAAGTGTTGCTGCTGCTTGTCTGGCCTCCAGCTGGGATACAGCAAAAATGGGGTCTTCTTGACATCAAGACACTTCTGCTGGATGTTGCTGGCAGGCAGGAGGGTTCGGTGCAACACCTTTAGGACAATTCTAGTTTTGGCAAAGGGGTAAGCAACATTGAGCCCCCACCAAGAGTGGCTGGGATCATTCTATACCCTTGCAAGCTACAGCATTTCCCTGTAAGCACAGCTCTACGTGTGGAGCCAAGGAAACTACTCCAAGGAGAAGGAAAGGCAGAATAAACCTGGGTAAGGCCATGGACACGTAGACTCATAACAACGAACCACACTGTACCTGGTTACTCTGCTGATGGTCACTGAAGCTACCCAGTTTCCCGATTAACAGGCAAATAAATAATATCATGTTGCTTCTTTCTTCTCTATCAGTTGTTACACAGCAGCTGTGCAGTGCAGCCCCAGGCCCCACGGTTCGTACAGCAGATCTGGGTCCAGTCGCAGGAGGAGCAGAGCCAGCTTCACCCTCCAGGCAATTCAGCCCTGAGCCACCTTGGGCCCCTCACTGCTCTTTTACATTTGGAGAGCCGGGGTCCCATCCAGCCTCGAAAGCAGTCAGGCTGTGTTTCTGGTTGGCAATGAGGAGCCCTGTGGCTTTTTTACTGTTCAGCTCCATTTCCTGGCTTATGGCTGCATTTGTGCAACAGTCCTGAAAGATTCCTGTTGCCTGGAGTGGGTGGCTGGGGTGAGAGGAAGCCAGGAGGGCCTCGAAGGCACGCACTGGGTACCCCTGCCCTCAGCATTTCCAGCCTTCAACCACATCCTCTCAAGCTGCGACCTCGGCAGCTCTCCCGGCAGAAGCAGAGGACCACAGGCTGGCTGCACGAGCAGCCCTCCCCAGGCAAGATGCTGGGGCAGCGGCATGAGGGCTGCGGTGTGGCTGTGCCACGGTCACCCTGTCTCAGCCAGACTGGGGGCTCGGGGGGCTGCCGGATCTCCTGAATGAAACTGCAGCTGGGACCTTGCCCTTCACTGCAACAGCAGCCGGAGACCCCACGGGTCCTTCTGTACACACAGACACTGTGATTCTGGCAGATAACAACGAGGGCTGCTATGCCCTGCCTGATCTCCCAGCACTTTAGGATTTTGTGGGATGGACATCGCCTTGGCACCCAGAAGGCCGTAAGCAGAAGCTGTCGCATCTACTCTCGCTTCTGGCAGGATCCAAGCCATTGCATGCAGAAAACAGCTCCTCCTAACATCCCATCACCGGGGGAAAGACAGCCAAGGTCTCGATACGTAGCCGCCTGCTCATCTGGAGAGAAATGTGTCTATACTTATCAAATGCCTCAGAGCTGAAAGCAGGTCCCACATGGCCGGGTGCGATGAAGGACGAGTGCCTGGGAGCCTGACTCATAGGGCTCTGCAACCTGGCTCCCAGCAAAGCCCAAAAGAGCAGTGCTGCACGTGGGACTGTCACGCAAAGCAGAAGGATGTTAAATTCCTGGTTCAAAAGGGTGAGTGAGCGCCTCTCTGTGCAGTCTCTACCTCCCTGAAGATGTTTACTTTGCTCCTTGTGCTTCCCCTCTTACTTCCTTCCTCTCCGTTTCACACCACTAATACGTTACACGTAGACTAGCAACAAAATCGAAGAAACAAAAATGCATTCTTGGCAGCAATAGCTCTCCAACCATGCTAGGAGGAAAAGGGTAAGGTGAGATGGGTGACTGATGGAAGGGAGCAGTGCGTTTGTCTGGTTGGTGGGTCCCCACAAGGAAGCCCAAGTGTGACAGGCATAGTACTTAAGTCTGTAAGAACACCTTGCAGATGCAGCGGATCAAAGCCATGCGATCAACCCTTCGCAGTCAACTGCCACCCAAATTACTGGTACATGTCCTCACTACTACGCAGTGTGGCCAAGGAGTAAGATGAGGAGGCGCAGTGAGGGGCATGCTGGCTGTCAGGAGAAAGTCCCCCTCTCAGGCTGGGATGTTCCAGCTCATACGCTTTTGTAGAGAAATCATTTTTCATCATGCTTAATGTTGATTACACAGCGTAAATCCTCTTCCACGTTGCTTACTAGCATCGCTGAGTCTTTTGGAGAGAGCTTGGAGGCCTTTTCCCTGCACTGAACATGTTAAATCCCACAAAAGCAGAGGGGATGGATGAATGAGAATACAGTTGGCTGCCAGAGAGGCTGGTGGTTGCTGTGTTGGCAAGTTTTCCTTTCACCAGTCATTTTTAGGCAAGCCAGGATGTTGCCTTCTCTCAAATCTTGGTCTAAAAGTACAAGCCCCAGATTGCTTAATATTCTGGGTGTCGAGGGTATTTCAGATCCTTGCAGTGGGACATATGTCTATAGAAGCTCTTTGTAGTATTTGAGAATTCAGTGGACTCACATTTTCTCTCTTTTTACAATAGAAACATAAGAAAGCACAAAGCCTCACATATCTGATGACTGCACGAGTGGGACTTTTTTTCTGGAGGGGGAAAATTATTTCAGTCTGATATTACTCCATTATTTTTTATTTAACTCTACATTCCTCAGTTCAGCTCTAAACAAAAAGTGGAAACAACGAAGTGGCCCTTGTGTGAGGAACAGCACGTGGAAGAGACAGTCCCTGGGAGACTGCAGGTGCTGGTGGCCTCATTTTATAGGACAGCGACTGATATCCACCAGTGCCTGGAAACGCCAAGTCTATTCATACAAAAAATAAATTTTGTGTGAAATATGGGCTTTCATGGATCATCTAGTAAAGGTGAACATTTTTTATATCATATTGCACACTAGGAAACAAAAAGTAAACTTCACTGACAGTATGCACTGACAGTGCCCTTTCTACAGCAGATTTTTATGTGTTTTCCAGAGTCTTTAATTCTCTTACTTCAGAGTCACTCTTGTGGATTTATGACATGTTTCCTGCCTCCCTCCTCCTCATCTGTTCCTCCATCTCTCTTACTTGAACTACTTTAAAGTGACATGTTGACACATATCCATGTGATGAAAGTGAGCACATAGCTCCAGACCCAACAGAGCATGTTTCTTTCCAGCTTGGTGACCCTGGATCAGCCAACACACCCTGCCAACATCTGAGCAGAAATGCAGTGGACAGGCAGAGGGACACCCACCTGGCAGGGAAAGGCCATGAACTGGGAGGTGGAAAGGCTTGGCTCCTGTGAAGCTGCCAAGATATTGCTCTTTTTCAACCTTCTGGATGCCTACTTGGGGCTGCTGGGTGAGAAGCAAAACTCTTACTGCTATTAAGTCACAGCCCATGATGGCAGCAGTTTGATGGTCCCCTCTGGAATAGTGTTGTGGTTTGAGCCCAGAGGGCAAATGAGCACCACACAGCCACTCACTCCCACTTCCCCCAGTGCTGGGAAGGAGAAAATTAAGCAAAAGGCCTGGGAATTGAAATAAGGACAGGGAGGGATGACTCACCCACTACAGTCACAGGCAAAAGACAGACTCATTAGGGGAAGAACAGATTTAATTGAGACCCTAACGACAACAACACTTAACAGACAGAGTAGGACAGTGAGAAGCATTACCGCATCTTAAAAACACTTTCCCCCATCCCTCCCTTCTTCCCGGGCTCAGCTCTGCTCCCAATATCTCTACCTCCTCCCCAACAGCAGTGCAGAGGGCAGGAGATGGGCTGTGCGGTCAATCCTGCAACTCCTTTCTCCTTGGAGGGAGGAACTCCCCACATTCTTCACCTGCTCCAGCGCGGTTCCCCTCTTACAGGAGACAGTCCTTCACAAACTTTCTCTGCCGTGAGTCCTTCCTACAAGCTGAAGCTCTCCCAGAGCTGCTCCAGCATGGGTCACCCCCGCATGTTGCCGTCCTGCCAGCCTCGAACTACAGCAGTGGGGGCTGCTTCTTCCCTCAGAGTCCTGGCCTTCTACAGGCGCAATCACCTGCTCTGGTGTGGGCTCCTCCACAGGCCACAGGTCAGCATCTTCTCCACTGTGGACCTCCATGGGTGGCGGGGGGGGGCTGCCCTGCCATCTTACCGTGGGCTCCAGGGGGGTTTCTCTACACTGACGCACCTACGACCCCCCTCTCCTTTCTTCCACTGACCTCACTGTTCACACAGATGTTCTCCTTGTAACTCCTCCTCACAACTCCCACTCCTCCTCTCAGGTTCCCCCTCTTAAATATGTTATCACAGAAGCGCAGCCACTGTCACAAATTGGCTCAGCCCTGGCCAGAGGTGGTTCTGACCTGGAGCCAGGGGAGCTTCGAGAAGCTTCTCACAGGGGGTCACTGCCGTGGCCCCCTCCCTTGCTATCATAAACCCCACCACACACACAAACCCAGCACAAATAGTTACCCTCCGGTAACTTCTGCTACTTGCCGTAGAAGTACTCACCTCAAAAACCCAAAGCCACCCCACTGCCCACCAGTGCTGACACCAGTGACACACATACCCCTCTGCAACCTTGCTCCTCACCCTTCCTCTAAGCCCAGGCAGCACCCACTTGATCAGGCTCAAGTAGTGGGGGAGCATCTAGAGCCAGGAAGGAGAATACTCTATAGACTCCCAGCTTCCAGCAATAAATGGATTAGGATATCCCAGAACTCATGTTTTTGCCTGTATCACAGGTTTTAAATAGGACATACCTGTATTTTGATATTTTTGCCTAATCCCTTGGAATAATGTGTGCTTGTGCATCTTTTAACGTCCTGCAGCACTGAGTCCCACAGAGTAACCCCATGTTGTACAGAAAGGTTCTGTCTCTTCCTTCTACTAAATCTCCTGCCTGGAAATTTCACTGGGTCCCTGCTAGTTCTTGTGCCATAAGAAACAGTGAGCTGCTGTTCCACATCCATCTTCTCAACATCATCTTACAGCAACCTGGTCATCTGCCAGGACACTTTGGACACAGAGAAAGAAGCAAGATTTGAGACAGAAACAGTTAAATCCTCACTTTGGCAGCTGTATACGCCAGAAGCAGCCTGTTCATTTGGAAATGTGAGAACAAAGCCCACTGTACACAGAGATGTGGGCCTTTGTGTGATTTCTCAGTTTAGACCTGGTTCCCTCAAGGGCACTGTTTTCCACCATTGCACATGTCTAAGGGGCTTTGGAGTAGCTTTTTGGGAAGGTTCCCTAACTCACATTAACTCACTGGCCTAGAAAACACCAGTCCATTTCAATACTGTAGCTTTGCTCTCAGCTCAGCTCTGTGTGAATTGTGCTTGGAGTTCAGCGCATTAGGAAACCAAAGAAATGGGAGCAGGCCAACCTCCAATTCCAAGGAAGTGTCACAGGAGTCCTGCCACCATTTAAAGTCATCTGCCTTCCAGTGCCCACCTCTAAGTTCGCAGGCGCACTGTGCATTGAGCCTCTGCTCTCCCAGCCCAGGCTGTGGCTGTGAGTACTCTGCTGCTGAGCTCTGGTCTTTGTCTTAGCTTTTTCTATAGTATACTTATGCTACCAAAAGACCATAGATAAACTTATTTTCAAAGGGACCCTGAAACCAGAGAGATGGACAGTCTGCCTGAAATCTCTTAAGTGCATCAAGGTGGTTGTCACAGTTTTGTCGGGGAAAGGCCTCTTCCATTCTTCTTGTCCAAATAAAGCTGGCTACACACCTATTAACTCAGAGGGACACATTTCTGGAGAGTTTTCTCATGTAGAGAGCAGACGTGGTCTTTCCTGTGAGCACAGGATGGAGGCAAATGCTCACAAGGTGGATGCTGACACCCACCCAGGTTCCTAAGTAACTATGGGCTACGCAAGGGGTGGGCTGGACCACAGGGAGTTTATAGTGCAAATCTTTGCCTGGTGATGGCTTTGGGAGTCCTTTTGTGACATGGCCCCCTTGAAGTGGCACCATCTGGATATGAATGACTGAATCCAGAAGAATATTGAAGAGTTTTCACACCATGTTAACCTGATACTATAGAGCTGGGATAAGTCTTCAGTGCATATGCCTTGTTCCAGCTCATGAAAGGGACACTCAGCTTTGCAGACAGTATCAGCTTTTCATTCACTGGAGGCTTTCAAGGTACCTTCAAAGACATTTTGCAAGCATTAGAAGGGGTTTGGTAGCTATTTGTATAGATGGGGAAAGAGTGTCAGAGAGGTGAAGTTACGTGCTACAGCATAGCAACTTGTCACTCCGATTAGGGGGTGACAAGTTGTTCCCACCATCTCCTCCTCCAGTCCTCCCAGTCCCTGATCCTCCTTCCCCCTGCATCTGGCTACTGGACCAAGTGCTCATCTCACAGTGCACCTCAGGAGCCCAAATTACCCACTTCTTTTATGCTGGGTTAGTCTTCTGTGGTATCAGAAAGCTAAACCAGCTCAGTGCCAAGATAAGGAAAAGATGACTTCTCAGCCGTGAGAAGTGGTCTTTTTGCCACATGCAGCTGAGCAGTCTCAAACAAATGTGCAATATTGCCTATATAAATGGCATAGGGCTGCAGAGGCCACGGAGGAACCA
The DNA here is from genome assembly GCF_018691265.1 of Tyto alba. Taxonomy (NCBI): domain Eukaryota; kingdom Metazoa; phylum Chordata; class Aves; order Strigiformes; family Tytonidae; genus Tyto; species Tyto alba. The sequence goes on from NW_024881282.1 coordinate 52,877,149, forward strand.
TTTATGCAATACGTTGTCAGCTGGTGAGAAATTCTGCAGGAAAGAAAGTGCACAGCAGCTCCCAGCTGCCCTGGGCAACCGGCATCAAACCTCCACGCAGCCTTGCTGACACCGTATAATTGTCCACAAGCAGGGTAGTCTGAATGGCACCCTTTGAATCACAGGCTTTCATGTCTCTGGCAAATGGAAAAGCAGACTTCGATAGATGATGAATATAGTGAGAATTGTATTCTAATCGGAAATAAGACGTATATTACCTTGTACTGGATCAAGTAACATGAAGGATTAAAATGGCTGTGCTGAATAATTGAGATCCCAGTTGTATAATTTTTCCTATCATTTTAAAGTTATGCCACGGAACCAGCAATATTCCACTAATAAAAAAATGTTGCTCATAAAAAGGAAAAATATCAAAGAGCCATCAGTGAATAGGAACGTTAGAGAGAGAAGCAGAATTTTCCCACTCCTCACCCTTTTGTATGTGCAAGTCCTACTTTACAGGCTTTGATTCTTTTATAAAATTATAAACACAAAAATTCATGACAGGCAGCTAGTGTACTCACACAAGCACGTCAGATGTATGGTGATGCTGAAAATGTTCTCTTTACCCTTCCACCCGCATGACGCTGCATGCACTTGTGGTGCTGTGCAACTAGAAAGAATTGGCAAGACTTGACTTGATAATCAGAGTGACAGCTATACCCAGATGTAAACTGGGGGTTCAAAATAGAAATATTTATGGGGCTTGAGCCAACTCTATCTGAAGGGATCAATTCCTAAATCCAGACGCGAGTAAACAGATTCCTTCCTACTGGGGCTGTTTGTCCCCAGCACCACACAAAGCAAGGGGCTGTAACCATAGGCACATTCAAAGACTCTGCATCGTATTACTAGTAGCTTGAAATGCAGACTGCAGCCTCTTTTAAAAGATAGTATTTTTCCAGAAATGTTTATTTTAAGTTTAGAGCTGTTATTGTTATTTCTTCTCAGTGGTATAAAAGTCCAGTTGGAAGAGTTTTCTTTCCTCTGCATTGAGGTTGAAAATTCCTGGAAAGCCATGACAATATTCAGCATTCATGATTACACAGACAGACGTATTTCATGAAAATTGCATAGGCTTTTAATACAGGATTATGAATGAGCTCTAATGTTGAAATTATATTAGATTGAATTTCAGAACTTATTTAACATATTTCCATACAGCAACCTTGGGATGTCTTTTCAATAACAGTGATTATTACGGGCAGGCTGTTTTTTATGAAAACATTTGTTCAGGGTGGACAAGGCTTCCTGAAAAATGTTGTACATCTTTATGGCTGACGTTTTAGTTGTTTTGAATTAACTTTTTTCACAGCCAGAATGAAACGTTTCACCATATAATTCTTCATGCATGTCTTCAAACAAACCTGGAAACTTTGCTGTGAATTTTCTAAACTGTAGTACAATCTTGGGCATGAAAACACTTCGTGAGCTGAAGGTGAGCATTTTGTCCCAAGTTATTCTGTTACTCTCAAAACATAAATATTCTTAGCTAATGTCTGTCCTTTAAAAGCAGTGGTTGCCTCAGCTGATTTTAAGGCATCTCTAAATATGATCCTGTAAACAAGCCCAGGCTTACTCTTTTACAGGCCTCCTACAGCTGACTGCCTGGCCCACAGATCTTGATAAAGAGAAGCTGTTTGATTGAGTGGAACAGAGTTCAGATTTTTCTCTGCATAATGGCAAACACATTGAGATTACTCATCACTCAGGACACTGTATGCATTTGGAAAGCAGAAGTTGGTGGGTGACTCACCTTTGGGATCTGCTTGCACAAGCAGCCTCCCCATCCTCATGGCACGGCTCGAGGATGGTTCTCTGGACCAGTGGCTCAGCTCTGCCATTTTTCCCTTTTTTCCTCCCTCACAGAAAGCAGCAGAGGTCATCCATTTCCCAAAAAAATTCCTTTTTTTAGAATATCAGTAGTTTAAAAGGTAGTCAGTTCGGAAATGTATTTACTAAGTAAGGCTCAAGGTAACGGAGCGTGCCTTTGGCAGTTTATGTGGTTCTCTCCTGGGGCTGCTGGACTCGCTTCTCCGTATTCACTCGCTGCCATTAAGAGCACCCGGACTATTGCATTACACTGATGCTGCACCCTCTTTGCCTCTCATTCACATTGGTGTCAACTGGCAGTAACGCTACAGAAAACACTTAGGTTTTGCCAGTGTGAGGCACTGAAAGGCTTTCCCTCAGTCATTAGCAAGTTTGATAGCTCTCATTAGTCTAGTTTAGTCACTGGAGAAAAGAGATGTGTGTTTCCTACACTGGTGGCATAAACGCTCCCCTCACTTTTACACTGATGGAAGAAATGTGTATTTTCAGGGCTAAAACAGTAATCCATTCACAGCATGCTTCTAAAACCGACCCTATTTTATTCACCTCTCTTAAATGGTCAAAACTGTGTAACTGGATGCCACAGGCTCTATACTCCTAACACCTAATAGAGATTCTTTGAAGGGATGTTTTGAAGACATTTGAAATAGGAAGCTCTGTGCCCTATCCTCACTGCTGTTGTGAAACTCTAGGTGAGTCCACATGGATGTGGATTTTTATTGCCGTTTAACATTTCTAAACACCATTTTGCTGGTTAAGAATGGGCTGAATCATCAAAAATTTACTTTTATTTTTGCCCTCTAACTTGACCCACAGAATATATCTACTAATTAAATGTCAACAGGAAACAAATGTCTTCACAGAGGGAAAGCAGTTATCTATGGCAATTTTGGTTTGTGGTGAAAAAGCAAGGATGAAAAAGAAATCCACATAGAGAAAGTCACATACGTTTTTAAACAGTGTTATAAACTCATGCATGGCCACCCAGCTACGGATGGAAATGGCTGGAGACACATGGTTTCTCCAGAATGGATTCAGTAAGGTCTAGGAGAATGTGCGTTTTCAGCTGAGCTGTCCTCAGGTATGACAAGTCCCACACTCCGTGGGCTTGGCCAGTTAGCAAGGAGAAGCAAAGTTGTGCATCCTGCTTGATCAACTTCAGCCCTGCGATGCAATTAAGAAGGCAAGCAAAACTGTATGTAAAAGTGCCTCCATAAGTACTAATAGTAGGAAACTTTCACAGTTTTGGTTTTGGGGTTGTTTTGTTTTGTTTTTTTTTTTTTTTTTTTCTTCTTGCCACTCTGTATCAACTTCTCAAAGATTCATTCTTCTGTTTTTCTACTACTGACCTAGAAGGAAAGCTGGCTTGTAGAACTCTCCATAGCCTGAATAGCCGACCCAACTGAAAAATGAAATAAAATACGCAAAGGGAAGAGGAAAAGCTACCATCCCACTTGGCATCTGTGTGTAGGAAAAGTGCTGCTCCACTATGACCGAAATGCTTTTAGATGCAACCAACTACTGGGCACTGCCTCAGCCTTTCAAGAAATCACTCTCCACTGTAAACACTGACTGCAGTCAATGCAAAATATTTATTCCTCTCTTCTGAGGATCTCCCACATGCTTTGAGGTATTTGAATTCATAAGTGAGAATACCAAATATTATTCCTGCTGCATGTACGTCAGTCAGTTCTTGGACGCTCTCCCTCTATGTCATGGTGTCAGTAAGGATGAGTGAAGCTGCCCTTTGGCCAGACTGCTGTTTGGTTTAAAACGCTAGATTTGGGTGTTGCTAAAACCACCTCCCACCACTGCTGTCCTTGTTTTCCAAAGTAAACAGCCTCTGGCGTCTTGTGACCTGAACAGCCCCAAGTGTCTGACCTTGAAAAACAAAAAATATTTTACTTGAAAAGAAAAATCTGCAGTCCAAATGATTTGGGGCACTGCTTTCCTTCCTCAGCAGGATTCTGGAATGCCGAGCTTTGGTAGGAGCCGCGTACATGCCACAGACATACATGGGAACACATTTGCCCTCTAATGATTTATTAGGCAATGGTTTTGAGTTGGCAGGCTACTAAAAGCCCTAGCCAAACAAAGATAAAATTGTAATTTATCAACAGAGAATACTGAATTCATGGTCACTGGTGACTGCTGGGACTGGTGGTAGCCCACAAAGATGATGCTGACAACATGGAGACAACAAATTCTAGAGATTGCTTAGAATTTTCTCAGCTTTGGAAAAAAAATCTGTTCAGATGTTTTTTTTTTTTCCTAGAAATTGTTCAAACTAGGAACCAGATAAAACAATCACCTTTCTTAAAATGCTGTACAACAGGGCTGAAGCAGCAAGGGTGTATGAATGCACTGTGATTGCAAGTTATCTTCTGCAGCACATAAAGGAAGGTGTGTAAACAGAGCAGTAGGGATGCAGGCAGAGGCAGCTGGGGGACTGTCTCACTGAGGGATCAGCAGTGCTGTGCTTTGGCTGGTACAGACCTTTCTTTTGAGAGTCTGGTCCGTGGTTTTTAGGACTCCTATGCTCTTTACTAGCTATTTTGGAGCAGTAGGATTTTTCCAAAGGCATCCCTTTCCTACAGAAAGTTTCTGATAAATCTTGAAAATATTTTACCTCAAGTATGTTGACGAATCTTTCTCAGTAGACCTTAGTCCATTACGTCCTCTCAGATTTATAGTAGCTTTGTTTCTCTGAAGTCAGTGCTGTCAGACAGATACCAGAACAAAGTTAAGAATTAGGACCTACTTTTACAAGTTTTCAGAAGCCTCTGTTATTTTAATTGTCCTGAGTGAAGTGTGATCTCACAGTGCCATGGTGGAAAGCCGTCTAATTTAAGATGAAGAGGAGGGGCAAACAGCAAGGGGCAAAATGCGAATTGCTCTTCTCCCTTCTCTACCCTCCACCCACCCTTCCATCTCCTGGCTGCTCTCTGGGCAGATAGAAGCTGACTGCTCTTACAGAGAGGAATTCCACCTCCTCACCAGTTCCAGAATCACTGAGGCTCTCAGGGATACTGCCACAGCGATTTCTGTGAACCGGTACCGGCACTGATTTCACAAAAAAACAGTGAACAGCTAAGAAATCACCAGTGATGCTGGCTGTTACAGCCCCAAGCCAAATGTGAAGTGGTGTTCTGGAGGTGAAAGGATCTCCATGCCATTACAGACCTTCTAAGTTTCCCAGTCCCAGGGGTGTACTTTCATGGGAAGAAAAACCTGTTTCAGATCACGCCAGATATTTTCTGCACTGCCCAGCAGTTATACCTGAGGATGTTCTCCAGATGTTCGTGTTTGTATGAAACATACAATAATAAAGTTGTAAACTGTAGGAGACAATACCCGGACTGCAAGAAGGGCTTTAGGGCGGCCTGGAAAAACATGAAAATTAACTAGCCCACACACAAAATCAACTTGTCCACTTTAATAGGACAATAAAGACATATTTTATTTGCTTTTCCAAAGAACTGCTACTTCTCCCACCAAGTGGGCACACATGATTTGTCTCGGTTCTAATATTGCCTGTAGTATTTTGGGGAACAGATATTCCTTCCACTTGGGTAGACGAGAAGGGAGAAGTGTGGGGTCTAAAACAAAATGAAGCTGCAGTTCAGATAGCTTTTAGGCTACAGTGAAAAGAAAATAGTAATACACCATTGTCTGGAATGCCAGCTATTGAAAAACAGATGAGAAGAAAATCCTTGCAGCAACTGAAAATGGAGGGGATGGAAACAGACCTGTTGCATTAGGGCAGTAAAATTTCCTGGCTAAAAGAAGTTAGACCGCAGGTATCATCTGTACTGAAACTATAAAGAGCACCAAATGAGAATGCGCTGGCTAAGACATCTGCAGAGTGAAATGTCTTCAGTGTTTGCAAGCTGTCTAACAAGAGGTGAATAAAACAGGAGTTTGAAACTGGAAGCCTTTTCTCTTTTCTTTCCTGGAATCACTTCTCTTTTTCTGCTGGCCTGTGTTGGCTAAGCAAAAGGTCTGAGAAGGCTGGCTACAAGTCCTAGGAGGTCTCTGGGGAAGGTTTCTGAGTGCGCTATTCCTGCTTAATTTGGGCTGCTCAAGCAGGTCCTGATCCCAAAAACATGTGGACACAACTGAGACCTTTTTGCTTAGCGCATTTAATATTACACCAGTGGCCTGTATAAGGATCTCAGAATGTCACATGCCTACACTGCTTGGAGTTTGGCTATTTCAGTGATTTCACTGATTTGGGTGCGTTTGGAAGTATTATCTTGCATTTTTTAAAAAAGTGACTGCAAAAATAATACAGTTGCTGACCACTGTCATGCCTTTGATCTCAAAAGCCTAATCGGGCCCTGTGGTGTACGACCTCTCTCCTTATTACAAAGCGGGAGCAAACCAGACTGGAATGCAGCTCTTCACATATGCAGGATTAAACATTTTTGCAGGTTTATTGTGGGACCTGTAGGTGGCCTCATTTTAATAGTCAATAAAACAAGAACCATTAGTTCAGTTTGCCAATGAGCTAAGCAACATTTTGTCTTATTCTACTGAATTAGGAAGCCAATGAATTTGCTTCTAATGCCATTGAATATTCTGCCATTTGTTCTGTAAATAAGTGGGTATAGAGCACACGGATTTTAATTTGGAAAGTGCAAACATCTGTTTCGTTTTCATCCTTAAATTCCTTCGAGGATGGGAAGAAAGAGGGCATGATTTTGCAACTCTGAGTTAGGACCAGAAAAGTAGCCTGTATCATGTATTTCACATCCCCTCTCAGACCATGGGTGAAGGAGCAGAGGACTGCTAACCGTGCCATGACATTAAACACTGACATTTTGTAACATACTGAGCAATAGGAAAAATTAATATACATCACATATCCTGTTAGAGTAGGCCTAACCTCATGGCTTAGGAAATTCAGTTGAGTAAATGAACTGCAAAACAAGGCTAAGTGAATTAAGACTGAGATCTTTCAGTACCATCAATAGAGTACCAACATCCACATCCGCGCTTAGCATCGCTTGTGACAACGCATTCTTCACTGTCACCCCAACAGAAATGCTGACTTACGATGTTGTCTTATTTACCTGAGCCATTTTTGGGGTAAGAAAGAAGAGGAAATACAATGGAGCTTAGCTAGTGCCACAGAAAGCTGCACCTTTGTCAGCTGTTGAGAGGGCAATAAGGTCTCATGCCTCACACTAGGATGTCGGGCAGGTCCTATCCCGTGGGTCGTTATTATCACTATCTTGTGTTTGGCCACTGGAGGCAAGTTACGTGCTTCAGTTTTATCTTGCCTTTTATCCTGGGAGATGGCAGAGCCTTCAGACATCACTTACCTGTGTGTGCACGTAAGAGGCCAATGCATTACTTCCCAACAAGCTCCCCCTCCTTTCTTGGCACAATGTCTTTGCTGCATAAATCCAGATGTCAGCCTACCACCACCCATGTGGGGAATACATGCTATAGCCGCTGTACTAAGGCCCCAGTTTTAACCAGTTCGCATACACACTCTGTATTTTTTTAGTGTATGAGAGCTGATAGAGCTTGTGAGAAAGGCTTACGGTTATGGTGCCTTTAACATATGGAAGCCATATAGCTACCATAAGAGAATCACAAAGCAGTTTGTTAACTGGCCTCGTGTCACTGATCCTGCTGCCACTGCCTCTCCCACCCTGTGGCCAGGCCACCCCAGAGGACAGCAGGAGCAGCAGGGAGAGCGTCTCTTACTAGAAATTTCCCCGTTTTTGAAGGGGTGGGGGTGTACGCTTATTACCTTAGGCACAACTGCATGCCATGCACTGCAAAACCCAGCCTGCCCTGAGCTGGACGGGAGTGCAGAGCCGTCCCTCGAGGGGGCTGCCAGGCCAGCAGCCACAAGAGGACCGGACACCCCCCAGGATCTGCCTCAGCACAGCACCGCTGCGCGCCGGCGGACTGGCCGGGTTATGCTGGGAGTGCAGGGCAGAGCCTCCATGGGGTGTCCAGCCCTGCACCTCATTTCAGTGGGTACCAGTTCGCCCCTCGTTTCAGAAATACCAAACTGTTACAGTTCTGAGAGGGAACTACAGTGGAACGGTGGGAGGCAGAGGGCTACAAGGGATTAATTTTTTGGACTAACAGGGATTATATAAACTTGTAAAACAAGTCTTCAGTGTGTCATCTGTTCTAGGACACTCTGCAATGACTGAGAACAATTAGCAAGTCAATAATTTTGATGTAACTCTCTGGTTCCCATGAACACAAGCATGGAAGCTGGTTTGAAAACAGCCTGAGACTTCTTCCCCTCCCTCTCACCTACCTTTTAAAACCCACTGCAGAGCTGATTTACTGAGCAGCATTAACCTGCTGCCCGTGGGGCATTCCAAAACTGCATCCTTGGAGATGAAACCTTGACAGAAATCAACTTTCCAGCCAAATTCCTCCACTGCAGACTGAGCCTGGGTACCACAGGGCTCCTACAGCATGCCTGCGATTCACCACATCCCCCATTGCACCTTTGAGAAGTGACCAAAACTTCTGTGAAGGAGAAGTTGAGCCTTTCTCTAAACATTTCCACTTCCTATTGGGCCTGGGTGCCTGTGATATTCTCTCAAAAGCAGGCAAGTGCAAGGACACGTGGTACCCTGCAGTGCTGTGCCCCTGCCAGAAACCTGCTGGAAGTGCTGGATATGTAACATTCACAGTAAGTTAAGGGCAAGCAAAGTAAAAGCAGTTCCCCAAGACATTCTGCAGCGAAGGGAGCAAAAACGTGACATAAAAACAGGTAAATAAGGAAGGAGAACAGAATTATTTATAAAGAAATTTATTTTATATTTGTGTACAACAAATATATGAAAACAATTTTAATTTGAAAAAATGCATATTTGATTTCTTAAAAGTATTGAACCCTCTTAAGGAAAGGTTTTAGTCATTAAAAAGGTACCGAAGGCTAAAATTATACTTGAATAATGTATGTGTGTACATATATATATATATATATATATAAAAACATGTGCCATTTTTTATATATATATATATAGCATAAATAAATAACGTGTGACTTACATGATATTTTAAAGTATGCTATTTAAACATCTGAGTAACAATAGAGATATTATAAAATATAATTTGCTATTTCTACACAGTTTGCATTCATTTTTTATAAGCATCTAGACAGTGCAAAATTTAAACATATAGAAATATTTTCCTATTACTCTATACATTCTGCTCAGCTCCCAAGTTTCCTCTGCCATGAACGTAATCCGACTGAACCAAATTTGGAGGGTTCAATACTAGCCCTTAGTAGCATCTTCTAAGAGCAACAAAAGGAAATCAGTCTTACCTTGCACTGCACTGTGGTATAGTTTGCGCACAAGAGAGAACAATGCATTTCCTATATTAAATGGTCTAACTCCCAGAGATCACATACACCTCACCATATTGACTCATTTCATTGCACTCCATATCCTGCAAAAATAAATCTCCTGTAGGACAGCATACTTTACTGCGTACTGAAGTTTAAGTAATATATTTCTTTAACAGAAGACAGGAATATACTGAAATTTGATAACACTTAAATCCAACAGCAATCTGGAATTAAACCACATTTATGTACCACATTTTTATAGATGCTGCCTTTTTTATGTTTATGTCAGAAAATGTGGCAGAGAAAACCTACATTTCTTTAAATAAAAGCAAGGGATAAAAGCAGTCCTTCTAAAAGAAATTTCTAAAAACCAATGGGACCAGGAGAAACAAGACTGCCTTGAAACACCAAAGGTCAGTCTGCACAATCTTTTGTGCAGCTGATGAGCAATTTCTTGCATGAAATCTGGGGAAATACTCATGAGAGTAGGTGCTCACTACAGCAGAGCCCAAGTGTTTTACCTCTAAATATTTATCAATCCTTATTTGCATTTATTTGATGTTAAGGTATTGTATGCTTTTCTCAAGTCTTTCTTATGTTGCTAAAAAAAGGCAATTCTGATGATTCCATATGCTTTTACAGTAGCTATATTTTAACTGAAGGATGTTTGCACTTTAGATAGTATGTTTATTATCACTGACATAAAAACCTCAATCCTGCTTCCATAAAAATCAGTCGTTGCCTTGCTCCTACTAGAAATGAAATTGGATCCAAATATGTTAGTCAGAAAGTTTGCTGATGAAAGTAAATACTATATTCATTAAGTCTCTCACTGCTTAAAGGCAAAGTGGTGTTAGCAAATACTGTACAGTATAGCTTACAGAACAGTATTATGCACAATTCTAGACAAACTGTTATTCAACAAAATCTAAAAGCAGCTGTGAAAAACACCATATGGGACAGCAAATTTTGCTACATGAAAATTTCTGGAGATCTGACAGGCTTTTTTCAAAATAATTTCTTAAACCAACCCTCTCACTCATGTCCTACACCACAATTGCACAAATTAAAGGCTGTGGCCCTGTAGGCAGTATGCATCCAGACCAGCTAATCTTTAAAACTGGATACTTCAGGAGGGTCTCCCTCTTTCTGCTGCATTCATTCCTAAACTCCCTTTTAGCAGAAACTGTCGTGTTTCTGAATCCTTGTAGCAATTGACAAGAGCCTAACGTCATCCCTCATCTACTTCACTTCTCAAGTTTATCTCTGCACTTGTTCATATAACTACCCCCTGCAGATTTCAACTTTAATTCAGATTTGAGTTACAGTTGCTGAACAGGCCTCACAAAAAAAAACAAAGTCTCATTAGTAGCCCTCAAAAGTGAGCCTTACTAGTTAAAAACTTGATTTAAATACCAAACAAAGGGGAAAAATAGATGCTGAAACAATGTTTACATCCTTTCAACCACACCCCTGAAATTCTGGCTGTAAATTAGCCAAAGGATGGGCTTTACACCTCATCCATCTCTCTCAGTTGGGAAGGAACAGCCATAACTACAAGTTTTTGCAGGGTGCGGCTGATGCTGGGAGATGGCTGAATACATATGACCAAAGGCTGCATGCCTCGCAAGTCAGAACAAAGCAGAGATGTGCTAGGAATTCAGGATCTTCTTATGCCCAGAAGTTTCCTATAGACTGGAGATAAACACAAGCCCCATCTCCCACACAAAAAGGAATAGCGTTCAAACCTAGAGTAACACAGCACTAAGAAGAAACTAATAACTAATGATGCCGAAGCATCTCAATTTAAGGATTCCCCAAAGCAATCTCAAAGAAAAGAAAGGAAAAGAAAACATGTAGAATCAGTCAACACATTTTTCAACCCAATTACATAGTAAATGCACCAGCAGGCAAGGCCTCAGTTCCGAAAAGGTGAGGAAGAAGAAGGATGGTGCAAAATGCTTTCATACATTTAAACATTCTTAGGTTATAAGAGAGCAGGCAATTTAGAAAACATTCCTTGTAAGCTGTGTGGGATCAGCGCAGTTTTCTGCAGGCTTTGCTTTGTCCTACAGCTCAGCTTTGCCTGTCTGGGCAGGACTAGCGTTACCGCTGCCTTCTCCGGCGCTGTTCTTGTCTGCTGGCTTGAAAGATAACGAAGCAGAGTTTGTGCAGTACCGTTTGCCAGTTGGGCGAGGTCCATCATCAAAAATATGCCCCAGGTGAGCACCACACTGAAACAAAATACAATAGAGTATCACTGTGTCTGTGCAGCTTGATGGCATCACTGTGGTGTTAAGCAATGACTAGCAGCTGCTTCCAAGGCATCACGTTGGTGCCTACATCGTCCTTTCAAGCGGGATTTGCAACCGACATTTATTTGCAAGAGTGATCCAGGAAGATGATCTTCTGAGATACTACGGGCGCCTAAGACTTCAAACCCAAACTTCCTGGGTGTTTCCCGTCATGCCCCTGCATATGTTTGGTTGGGCCACTATTTCCGAGAAGCTGCACGTCTCTGCAATGATCTCATGGCAGGAGTTCACTTAAAAACACGGTGGTGAGGGCAGCACTGCCCATGTTTCACTTACTTCTGTAAGGAGAGCAGTGTCAGAAAGGGGCAGCCTGAGCTCTGGGCTCTCCTCAGCCTGTGGCCATCTGCTACACCCTTCGGTAAGAAAACACTAAACCCCTTGGTGATCCTGGCAAGGACCTAAAGCAGTGAAGATACTCTTTGGAGTATGCTCTCTCTATTTTTTTTTTTTTTTTTTTTTTTTTTTTTTTTTCCCCCCTTTTCACAGCCTGGCACTCTTCTGAGCATCAGGGTCCTTCTGGGTGCACCTCTGCTCCTCACCCCTGGAGGGGATGGAGCTCATCCACTACTCATCACATACTGCTTTCTGTAGAATATAGGAGAAAGGGACAGATGACTGAAAAAGACCTGTAGTGAAGATATGTAAAACATTTCTGAATGAATAATCTTTAGCTGGGAGTAATTATAAATAGGAATGATGCTGAATTCGCTCTTTGTAAGGAATACGAAACTACAGATGGTCTGTTGACACTTTTGTTCTGTATGAATCAGCCTCAGATACTTGTAGTGGTACTCACGGTGAATACTACTGCTCCTGTCTGTAAGAAAGGTAACAGTGCCTTGCTTTACAGAAGAGTACAATATTTTGAAGAAGCTGATCCAGTTGATCCTTATTCAAAAATTAGGATTACTATCACTGCACATTATGTCTGACAACTTATCTGGATAATAAGAACTTCTTGTAATTAGTCACTTAAATTCCACAAGCTCATTTTTACAGCCTGCCATGAGAAATAAAAAAATAAAACCTTGCACTGGAGAAATATTTATCTTGAACAGGAAAGTCATGCTGTTTTACCAAAGTGCTTTGGCCTTTCAAGTCAGTAGCTGATCTCAGTGAGAGCCGTAATGATGTAATTGAGATCACAGAGTTGCTCGTGGGCTCGCAGTCAGACAGCAAAAATTAAAGACTGCAAATTATTCTTAACATTTAATTAATTCGTAGTATCCCAAATACATAGAGGCAATACTGGTTATTACGAACTGTGAATGAGTTAGTGATGGCAAATCTCTACCCTGCAGTTAATGTGTTGCTAATGTTCTCCTGCTGTTACAGCCTTTAACTCACCAAAGCAGTAGGAAGGGTGTCTGCAGAAGCAGGTAAAGTCTTGGCTTCAGGTTAAACTCTCTCAACAGACTGAAAGGCTGGGGGAGGCTCTCACACCAGCTAGGAGGGACAGAAACTCTTCTCATTCAGTGACAGCTGAAACAATAATCCTCACTGACTCTGGGAGCAGGGCAGATAGGCATGTGAAGCCTCAGTGCTCCCACCCGTTGGTTCCACCCGCACAGCCACATCCCCCAGGCAGGCTCCCTGCTCCTGGAGATCTGCTGCTGAAACAGCCACGGCGGTCCCGCAAGGACCCCAGTAACAAACAAGGGCACTTCTGTTGAGTGCCATCAGCAGGACGCTCCCAGAAGCAATGGGAAAAGGTGTGGGTGACTCCGGGTTAAGCAGCAGCTGCTTGGCTTTGTAAGGAAGGAAGACGAAACATGGCAAATAAGGAAAAGACAAAGGAAAGCTGCATGGGAACCAAAGACAAAGCTTCAAGTCTTGCTCCTGAAAGATTGCTGTCTTGCCACCCCTTCCTCCACTCTCCACTGCTTATTTTATTTCCTTTTCCTTTAGACTGAAAGCCTTTTTTAGGCAGTTTGCACAGAAAACCTGAGCTGTTTCTCAGAGTGAGGTCTCTCACAATGAGGCATTTCACCTGATTATAAAGCTTTTCCATACCTTGGGAAAAAAAAATCTAAAAAAACTTAAGTGTCCCAGAGAGAGTATTTTTCTAAATGCTCAGCATCTTAATTAAATCATCTCATCTCAACTAAGAATGCTTCAAAACCTCCTGGCTAGAAGTGTTAAACAGATCTTTTCCAGATTAACATTTAACCAAAGATAAATCTTTCTCTCTCCACTGGACAGAAATAGAACAAAAGAAACCATAGAGAGGAACGGTCTGCAGGAGTAATATACTCACATACAGACTACAAAGACAATCTATCAAAAAGGTTTTCCTCACAAAACCTGAGAAGCTGCGTGAGAGTCCAAGGTAGTCTCATTACACCTTCTTGCAATGGCAGAATCACACCAGGATTGGATTACTGCAAAATTTGTTACCCCTCACCAAAAATTTATGTGGTGATTCTCTCTGTAGAGGACTCTGTAACTCATCTGCCCTGAAAAGAAACGTAATTCAATCCTTTGTATCACAATATAAGAAACCTGGCCCTCAGCTGAGAGCACAAAGGATGAATTGATTTTACTGTTCTCCCCACATATAATAGCTGCCGACCATTTTTCTAGAATGTACATACATGTCTGCAGAGCCTCCCAAAAAGAAACAATCATCTGTTGCAGCCTTGCACATAAATATATTGGGCAGAATGCACTGGGACGGTGAAACGGTTAGAGTAAAGCATCTGAAGTATGTGTTTGGGAGCAGGAAAGGGGGGGGTCACTGCTAACTTGTCAGTATGCTTGGATCTCCCAAGCCTCCTGGTTCTAATATGCTGCTGGGAGGCACAGAAAGCAGCTTGCAGTCAGCTGCTGTAACTGAGTCCAAGCTATCAATGTGCAAACAGTATTTCTGTGACTACAGAATTTTATTGATTTGTACAGGTACAAATAATAGCTCGGGAGACCTCAGGGGAAGGGACTCTCGAGCAGGGGAAAAAAAAAAAAAAAAAAAAGATGCAACCAGTTTTATAGTATTCCTCAAATGTATTTGTAACCAACTTCAACCTGTCACTAATCACTGACCTTTTAAATACATCCAGGGTAATGTGTTTCCAAACAATTGTAGAAGTTATTTCTAGGATAATCCCATGGATGTCTTTGATTAATATTACACTAATTCTCCCCCAGTGCTTGCTTCCTATAATGGAGAACATTAAAAGAGGCAGGTTTTATTCTCTCAGACAGGTGGAAGGACTTTTACAGAAAAATCAACTACTTTTTCATCTGCAAAAGATTAATAAGGTTTTGGGTGTGGGAGAGGGTATTTCCCTCCAGTTTTACCAAGGCCTGCCATATCAATCCCACTGATTTCCAGGCTGCAGTAAAACTGCGCTTTTCTGCAGCTGTATGTGTGATTCACATTTCTAGGGCTCCGAGAAGGGGAGGAAATCGTTTTGCTATGGATACACAATGCGGCAGTATTGACTGTGCTGAGCAGTGGCTGCAAAGATGCTCACCACTCCTCAAACTATTTTCCTGCTTTACTTGACCTTCTGTGGGGTGATTGCCCCAGAAATTGGAGTAGATGGTAGGAAGTTGCCATTGGATTATACAGCAACCTTGGTCGTATTTTTTTTCTTAATGCTTTAAATTCAGTTTTTGGTTTTGCTTTAATTTCATGGTGTCTGCGTGTGACTGCTGCTAACGCTGCTGGTCTCAGGTCTGCTAACGCTATTTTGTTTGGCAAAAGGTAAATGACATTCCCAGATCCCTTGGCCTGACCACAGGCTGCCTTGGGCTTCTCTCAGGTGAAACCACGAGCTCTGGCCATCTCTTGAAGGGTGTCAGCAGATAGAGGCTCAGCAGGTTGGCAGCATGCTGATTTTAGCACTATTCAGGCCTACTAAGCAGAGCTGAAGAGAGCAGGTTGCATTTTTGATTATACCAGTAATCACTGATGAAACACAAAATTCCCAGTCCGCAGTCCCATTGCTACCTCACTAGGGAATTTAGGGAAATGGATATTCCCAAAAAGTGTTAAATAGATCTTCTGAAGCATATCATCAATGTAAAAACTACAGAATTACATAGTACACATGACATACTAGCAGACACACTGATTTGTCCATTAACATGTTGGGCCAAACCCTCTACCCAGACTGAAGTTAATGGATTCCCCATAAAGACAATCTTGCCTCTTTTTGAGAAGCTTCTTAACTTACTCTGAGCACTTATATATGAGGACCGACCGACTACTGAGGATTCGTATCGTCAGGGATTAAATCAGTTATCCCTTCACCAATACTGCCTGGAAAGTGAACAGCAAATTATCACTGCCCAAATAAAGCTTCTGCTTCTCTCAGGAGGAGTTCAAGCATGTGGAACTAGAGGACTGCAAGCTGCTGGGTATGTCTGCTGAACGCCGATGCAGCAGCTTCTCCCTTTGCTAGGTAATGATTATGCCATTCCCTTCACAGAGAGGAGGGCAGCACAAAGAATGAGAGAAAGTAGAACAAGACAGATAACGGAAAACTTGGGCACGTTTTCAATGACTACTGACTTCATTATTACGGCAGCTGGGATTGTTTGAGGCAGCCATTAGGACTGCGCTGGGAATGTGTGTTGGGAATGAGTTAGCACGGCTGCACAGTAATGCACAGTGATGGAATCAGCACACAGACAGTCGCTCCACTGCTTCTGCCTTCCCTCTCAACTGCTCACATGTGGAGTCAGTCGGCCAGGCTCAGGCTCAGGAGCTCATTTGAAGGGACCCTCTTCAGGAAGACAATCTTTGTAGACTCAGCACCAAGTCTAACCATTTACATCTGCTCTGTTAAATCTCACACGAGACAACAACGTGCATTCCAATGAGCCCTTTGTGCCTTCAGCTCATTCCACCCAGCTGTTATACCTGCGACCCATTGTGCTCTCACACAGTGATTACTATTTAATGGAACAGAAAGGATTGCAAATCTTAGGGAAAGTACATCACGCTGTAATGTTTTTTGCAGCCTTTGCCATCAGAATGGTCTGTCTGTGCTATAAACTAACCTGACTGCAGGATATTTCAATCCGATGCATCCCATAGGAGAAATCATCATTGAAAGTAATTGCATCGGGACTGATCACATCATAGAAGGAAGGCCAACCTGGAAAAGAGGAACAAGATAAGTAAGAAAAGAGGGTGTCTTCGTGGCAGATGGCATTGTAAAAAGCAAGACAGAATCACACTTTGAAAAATGTTTCTCTCACTCCACAGACTGAAAATAACTGAAATGGAGATTTTGGATCCCAAATCATTTAGTTACTTTGGAAAATTTTCCCCCTAAATACAAAGTTGTTTACAGGCAAGGACTAAGCTGCCACTAGCCGCCCATCTTCCATCTCAACAGATTCCTGCACTCCACCACAAGCAGCAGTAGCAGTTTAGCTCGGTAAGAAAGGTGGTTGCTCAGGTGAGCCAGGATCATCTTCACCATCAGTTTAAAAACAACAAATTGCACCATGAAGACAAATGATGAGACTTTATGGAACACAGGTGGGTTTGCTTTTGCAGTGTAAAGGTACTTTAAAAAAAGATCTATGAAGTTGCAATTTAGAGCCCCAAAACCTGCCTTAACATTTGCCTTCACCAAGACATCATCACACCCAGAAGGATATCCTCAGCCACTGTACATTACAAGGCAGTGAGATGACTACTATTGTGTCTAATTTCAAAACAGTAATAAGTGCTTCAGATCAGCCATGGACAGGTGGAGTTATAACTATGCCTATATTAGACATTAGTAGATGGTGAGCATGTGGCTTGCATCCAGGACAAAACAGTTGCACTCGTTAACACGTTATGTTCAACACAGCTGTGAGCTGAGCACTGAGCAGCATGACTTAAGACCAGATGATGATGAGGTGTATACCTGATCTACCAGTAATGGCTACTTAGCATCTAAATAATGATTCTCCATTCTTTAACTATCCCATGCCAAATCTCCCTCTCTCCAAAACACAGGTAAAAAACAACGCAGGTCTATTCAGTGTTCTAGTAGATACCATTACACAGCTGTAACTTTTCAGCCACCTCTCAAAACCCTATCATCATATTCTCCGTTTCCTGAAGCTGGGTTCCCACACAAGAACCTGATAGAGGCTTTAAGGTCATGTCAACATCTACCAGTGCCCATCTGAAATCCCACCAGCTACCTGTCCCTCTCATTCAGTTTCTTGCCAAATATACCATGCAGAGTCGGCTCTTGCTCTCCATGTATTACATATATGCCCATGTATACAGAACCTCCTTGTTTATTCTTCTAGTATCTGTTAAGCATTTACTACTGATGATTTCATAAATTGACTTGCAATAAGCTATTAAGACACACAGCAGCAGCTGTGAATCACTGCATGCAGATGAATAGAGGATGTATACAGCTTCCTGTAAGTAAAGTGAGTAAAATTTCCTATACAGTAAAAGGAGGTGTGGAAGCTATCAAGTTTTCTGAATGGGGGTGAAGGAAGCGTGTAAACTGGAAAAAAATCCTTACGTCTTTAGCTGCATCTTAAACCATTAAATATGGGAAAACACTTATTAGGATGCAAGCATAACAGGCATAAACTTTTAAGAAAGAATTGCTCAGAAATGAGTTTTGCTTCCTTTTGGGAACACCCATACAGTAGCATTCCTAAGCCCACAACCTGAAGGCATTGCAAGCCCCAAGTCCTACACTCTCAAAGTGACTACTACCATCACAAGTCTTTCCCCCCCAGAACTCGCTGCAGCAGTAAGCAGAATCATTTTTTTCCCAAGAAGTATTCCAAATGAAAGAGTTGCAGACAGCAGAAAGACTGAGGAGCAAGAACACTGAATAGGGACAATATCCCACAAGACAGGAACTCAAAACACTGTAGGAATGACAACTGAAAAAAACCCATTCATCAATTCTTCCCCTTATGCAAAATATCCCTGCCAAACAAATACCTTCACAAACAGAAAAAGAATAAACAATGGACAAGTTTTGCAAAAGGGGTTATCCTCCTGACAGAAAATATTATGTCTCCTAATTGGTGGCTCCTTTCCAACACCATTTGTCGTCTTCTTAGCAGGGCCTCTGTCTATTGAAAATTGAGGCCCTACATAGAGCTGGTCAAAATATTTTGAATGAAGCCTTTTTAGTTTTTTTTTAATTTAGTAATTTTGCAAAACAGACATATCGGTTCGCCCTTGTGTGATGGCAGAAAAGTTCCAAAGAGGGAGCTGTCTGAAGCAACTGACCATCTGATCACATGAAAGCCTCTGGAGAAGGAACACTTCACTGATGCAGAAGTTCTCAAAGGCAACTCTTCCATCTCCGTAACAGCAATAAGGGGGAAGCTTCAAAGACTGCTACACAAAGATTGAAGCAATCTGTGTCTTGCTGAGAAAATTATCTTGTGAGAAGGGTTTGGAGGAGACATGTTTATGTCAGCTTTGACATTAAAGAAAGACCATCCATCCTCCTTTCTCCTGACTTTTCCTTTTGGTCTTCCCATTCACCACAGAAAAATAATTTGCTTTGGATGCACTCCATGCACTTTTAAAAAATGAAGTCATCTGAAACCTATATAATCAGGCAAGCTCTTCCTAAAGTAACCTTTGTACCCAACTGGAGTGACTTCAGTTTAGGCTGTCAGTTCATGTTACACGTGACACATGTTCCAAAGGCTCCACCGCTGTCACATATGGTCCCCAAGACAGGGGCTACGAAACAGACTGTGCTTCCACAATGTGGGCTTTTAACTCTCAGTCAAGCTATCTCTTCTTGAGTGACATGGCAGGCCAGGCACCAGCATTACTGCGACAAACCAGTAACTCCATGAGGCTTGACTGAAAACTGAGCAAATCCTGGAACAGAAAAGGTCCGGAAGGGCACAGTGAGACACAATGCCACTCTGTTGACTTTGAGAGGAAGACAAGTGAACTGCTCATTCAGCTGATGAGCCAAACTCACCAGGAAAATCAATCCCCCTCTGCTGTCTCATTTCCTCTCTCCTGAGCTAAAGTGGAAAACCCATTTGATAGTTTGCTAAGCCTTCTCTGGCCATTTTCTCTACTTCAAAGGCTGCCAGGAACAAGCTGTAGAAGCAGTCTGCTTGCCTGCACATCAGGCAACTCCCAGTGATGCAGAGAGCCAACCAAACCCCTGTGGACTCTTCATATGATCTTTCTGTCTTTGTAAGTGGTGAATGACCCAGCAGTGGCCTCCACTTTGCAAGCCCCAGGCTACTTCTCCTGCTGTCTCACTGGCTGCTGCTCCTCCACTCCTGTCCTCCCGAGCGCCTGTCTCCTTCCTGCTGTAAGGCTGCAAAATGGCAGACTCGCTCTACATTTTAGACTGCTCTTAGCCATGCACTGAAGCTTCAGCCTGCCTTTGAAGGCTGGCTGGCTACTTGGAAAGGGCATGCTTCTGCAGGAATGGAGAGGAAGAAGAGCGTTTTGGATCTCTTCTGCTTCTGCTCAGCTGAGAAACAGTAACCCTTAGCACTGCACAGGCTGAGCACTGAAGGAAGACCCTTTGCAAACCCCCATGCCGAGACTCAGTCCTCCCGGGGTGATGGCTTTCTGTCAGGTCTAGCTCACCACATCTGACGGGCAGCAGGAGCAGGGCCACTGTCTTTTCAAAGATGGTAAAACATAACAGCTAGGAAGAAGTATCTGCTAGAGGAAAGGGACAAAGGGTAATTGCAGGAGACAAGGTGGGGGTGGGTGAAGCCTCCCAGCTGAGTGAACAACTTCAAGTGACATTTGCACTTTTGTGTGTGTGTGTGAACAGTAGCTAAGATTTGTGAATACATTTATCCTTGAATGTAAAGTTTAGTTTGAGGGAGACTATGACACAGTAACAGTCAGGTCAGCAATTTTTATCATGTTACAGACATTTTAAATGGGCTCATTCTTATTTTCACAATCACTTTGCATCACACTGGCAATATAAAAGGGCTTTAAAATGAGAGTCTGTTGTGTTTGTGCTAACGCTGATGACCCTTTACATGCAAGTCAGTCTGCTATGTCCTAAGGGCCAATTTCTGGTACATTAATAAGCCAGACACGGAGATGAATAGTTTTTCAGATATATAGCAAGTAACCTTTCCTGGATCTAAAATACACTAAATAAAGCAATGAAACTTTCTTCTGTCAAGTACTTAAGTGAAAACCATGTGTAATCTGAATATTACTGACAGATCTTTTCCGCTCCATCCTGCATGAGTAATAAAAAGGATCTTGTGCTGCTGGGTGTCACACATACTGAGTCATGTCCCATTCTTCCTCATTTTGGGACATCCCCCAAATATTCTGTAAAAGCTGCACAACATTTCTAAAACTCACCCCACACACCCTCACCAAAACCAAATCTTTTGTTTTTCATAATGGTCCCTACTCTGGCAAAGATGAGACAGTGGTTCATGCCTCTTCGTCAAAGAATGCTTTCTTCAGAGCAGAGATGGCCTGGTACTGCCCTGGGCAGCAACAGTGAAGAACAGGGAGGAAGAGAAATGTTGGCTTTGGTAACCTACGCTGGATGCTGCTTTTGCAGCACTGGGAACAGGGCTTCAAATAATTCAAAAGTGGCATCTTTTTTTTTTCACTTTCAGACCTCATATTCTAGGTACCTGACTGAGTCCTTATTACTAAGGAGCCGCCTAAGGCGGGCACCTATACAGGCAGCTGGCAGAAGGGGGGTATCATGACAAGGCAGGCAGCCAAAACACAGCAGTCCCAGACAGCTGACAAACTGAACAGTTTGTCTCCTTCTTAAACTGAGACACTGAAGTAGTTGTAATGCCTGAATAAGGCAGTGACAGCAAACGGTGTGCCTACAGGCCAGCCCGCTTCGTGCATTCCTGATAAGAGATATGACACCCCAGCAGGAGTAGACTGCTTCTTTCGTATTAGCCCAGAAAGTTCTAAAAGCCCCTGATCTCATGGGCTATTCCAGGACTCTTTCTTGGAGCAATGCTGACCTCATGCAAAAAACAAAGAAAGACATTCTGTTCCCATAAAGTTTTGGAAAGCAGTCCAGCTGTTGACTGACTGATCAATTTTAGAAGCACCTCAAACCTCCTTCCAGTTTTACAAGTTTGCACACATTTTGCTGTAGTTAGACCTCTAACTTCCTAATAAATGGATGCAAACACTTAGACATCTAACCGTTAAAATACGAGTCTATAATTATTTGCAGAAGCAAAATGACAGACTGCTTTTGAAAATCAGCCCTGCTAGGTTTTTTTTCCCCCTCTCATGAACTAATATTCCTTTTGACATTTTTTGGAACAGCACAACTGCAATCCCAAAGCATCTAATGCTCTGACATTATTCCCATTTCATACACCTGCTGACTGGAGACCTCCACAGTTTTTCAATAACTGTGATGTCTGTAGTCATGTTTTTCATTTTAGGTCCCAAAGAGATTAAGTTCGACCTGCATTTTATCATTCTTTGCTGTAATTATTCCAAGCATTTACTTCAGTGAGTTATTTACAGATGGAGAAGTAGGGGGAGATGGAAGATGTTAGAACTACCAAATGGCACCAGATGGAAAAGAGGACCTTGACCCGAAAAATACCTTGTTTCTCTGATGTGCTGTATTTTTAGAATTCTGATTCCCTTTTAACCTAATGCGGATTAATGAAAACCCAAAGGCTTTTTAAGGTAGAGTCTCATCATTTATCTTCACTGAGAAGCTATGTCTGTGTAAAATCATAAAGCATATAGGATTAAAAAAAAAAAGGTAATAAAGCTTCTGCTTTGAAACTGCTGTAAAGCTGAAGGGCCTTCACTTTTTTCTTTCTCACAGGTTTATTGAAACCGAATCTGAAAGACACAGGCATCCACAGCTGTAACTTCTCACATACAAGTTTAATGCAGAACTAGAAAGTGACATATTGCCATTATGTTGAATGCCTGTGCAGATATAGGCCTTTCTTTGTCTAACATTCTGGGTTATTTTTCATAGTATCTCCATGATGATGAATGCACAATAAATATCCTTTCTTACAAATATTTTACCACCAGGTAACACTACTTTCAGTGGAGGTTCATATAATTTACCCAAATGAAGCTAGAAACAGAATCAGGCACAGAAACATTCTTTCACCAGTGAACAACTTTACATTAGATATGTATTCCACTGGAAAGAAAACAGTGAGTCCTTTCCAGCACCATCCAGATATAAGGACAATATGGTACTGTTTTTCAGCAGAACATGCAGAGCGTCAGAGTGGTAGGTAGGTTGCGGGGGCAGGGGCAGGAGAGACAAAATGAAGCTTTATTTTGGAAGGAAAAGCAAGAGAGCTCATCTCTAACACACTAGCCTGTCTCTAACAGCAAAGTTGGGCTATTGCAGCAGGCAAACACCATTCTGACGGAACAGTGTGGGAAGGGAATCTTACAAAACAATTGAACTTCTAATACCAGCTTTTATGAGACAATCATCGTTTATTCTTTTCTTTATGTTTCTCACTTGGGAAATAAAAAGTGAAAGCCATAAATAAAGGTGGTATTTGTTTTCTTCCACTACAGCACTCTGAGCTTCGAAACAACTTACTATGAAACAGCATATGCAATCCAGATTAATTTCTTTGTTAGTGGGAGGAGGTTATATTTGTTTAAAATGATTGCTAAGGGAGATCTGAAACTCCGCATTTAAAATTTCATTTGACATCTGAATTTTTCAGAACAAGAGTGCCCCTGATGTCTCTTGAGCAATGAAAGCATGGGGCCTGCTCTCTTTAGCAATTAATAACTGTATCACAATACCGCTCTTGCCTTAGTTGCTTCCTTAGTCCTTTCACTGTGCTCTAAAATACTGCTAAACACAAGACAGCTGTCTCAGAGCCTTCCTCTGTAACACTCCTGGCATCTCCAGCATCTGGGCTGCTGCTAAAATCAACAGGTAGGCAGGAGCTGGGATCTTCCTCAAGTCTTTTTACAAAGATTGAGTTACTAATGGTTTCTTTCTTGGTTCAGGTTCAACAAAACTACTGAACCTAACTCACTTCCTCCCAAAGGATGGGTTTCTCCCCTCATCTGAACAGTGTCTCTTGTTACTTTAAATCATGGCTAATGTTTTTAAAAATATATCTTACACATAAGTCAGCTGTAGATCTTCAGCATCAAAGGAACCAAACAGAATAGTGTGAAGCAGTGTAACCTTAAGCTATAATTTTAAGATGCCATCAAGAAATGTCTCAGTTTTTAAAATTTACTGTTGACCTAGTAACCTCAGTCCAAAGTATTCAACTTCGAATAAATGTTTTTGTTTTCTTCCAAAAGCAGTATTGGTAAAACAAATGTATATATTGCAAAATATCTTGCAATACATATACCTGTGAGTTATCTGAGCAATTCACTAAAACAGCAGAAGCTTTCATATAGGATGAGTAAATCAGGACGGCAGTAGAGCTGGCAGGCCTTATAATGGAAGTGATTTGACAAAATTGGAATCCTAATGCAGTGTGCTCACAGAGAAAGTTAAAAAAAGCCAGCAAATGCAACCTTGTAATAATCAGCATCTGGCACTGAAATGAACAGCAGTCACAGATGAAGTACATATTTGAAAAAATTGTCATGGGGTGTTTCAAGTAATGAACATCTACAATTTGCTTGTTGAAATATTTTCCTGCAGTATTGTTATACATGTCTGGGAAATAAAGTTTGTAAAGAACAGCCAGAACTCAGTTACACACTAAAACTGAAACTACAGAGGTGGAATTCTGACAGAATTATTTTTAACTCAAAAAAAAAAAAAAAAAAAGCTGCCTGTGCTGTCTTCCTTTTGCAGTTATATTCATTCTACTGAGCCTCCTTCCACAGTGCCTCCAGCACTGAGTGCTCTAGCAGACAAGCACCCTCCTCATTACAGCTGGACAAATAGGCTCTCACTGCAGTTGTAAAGTTCTGAAACAAGGGAAAGAGTTATTACACTGATTAAAACCAAAAAAAAAAAAAAAAAAAAAAGACAAAGGCCCCCTTTCTTCTGTTTACTTTAGATATTGAATGAGATGTCTTGGTGAGGGAACTTGGTCACAAATAACTAAGAAGGGACATAATTTTCTTGGCCATCAAGGAAAGCTTTTGTCAGGATTTGGGCCAAGACTGGGGCAGTTAGCAGATGGCAATGTCTGCCAAAGGTTGACAGAATGGGTCTGCTGTAAGGGCCATATGGCCACAGGACAAGACTGTCAGAAGGTGGGATATGGCTCCTTCTGATGCCACCATGAAGTAGTGGAGAGCAAACCCCTCCTCTTTGCCGAATAATACAGCTTATCCACTAAGCTAGTTGATAAAATAGATACATTTCCAGAGCAGGATTTTCATCCCTGTGCAGGAATATCTCATCACGAGCTACAGGCTCATCAAGCCCTGCAAGGAACCTTGACATGAAGTCCTCCTTCACCTGGGAAGTGCAGAAGCTACTTCACACAAATGAAGTGCTTCATGCAAAGACTTCTGAGGTACTTCTGCCACCCTGGACCTGGTACCGAGTGTAACTTTACATTGCCCTCTGCCTAAGCCTTTGTCTCTATTGCACATGGTTGAACACCATGCTGTCGTGCACAAAAAGATGCAACAGATATAGGCACTGAAGAAAGGCCTGAAAGAAGAAAAAGGAATGATTTGCGGGGTTAGATTGTTTGGAGTTAGTGTTGGTTTGGGGGGGAGGTTTAAATCTTTTTAACAACCTCTTATGCAAACAAAAGGAGGTAGGTAATAATGCTGACTAGAAAATAAAGACCTTTCTTCACAGAAGAGCCTGACAAAAACAATATACATGTGCTCACACACTCCCACACACTCCTTTTCCTTTAAGTTTTCTGTGGAAAACTTCAGCTGTACTTTGAAAACTTCTGAAAACTGAAACTATTGAAATGGAAAAGTTCATATTTCAGATTATAATGTTCACCTTCTGTTTTGCTTTCTGTTATGGTTTCTAAAGCAAAGCATGCTCTTTCTGCTAAACCCCATATTTTCTTTCAAGAAAGATTTCAAAGGAAAACTTTTCACAGCCATACTATGTAGCTGGTGACACAGTCCAAGGAAAGAAAGAACAAACTACTTAAAAATAATCCCATGAGGAGCTGTTCTCCTTTCATGCTCTACTGGGGGAAGCCCAGCTTGCCTCTGGAATCTCCCAAAGACTGAACAAGCACTAAAATGGCTGTTGCGCACATCAGCTCAGCACAGGTCTCTTATTTGCTCTGGTGCCTATCCTATTCTTTACATGATCACGTCTTTGATTTCTTCTTTTTCTTTTGGATAAGCCTTCTATTATATTTTTCCTCAAATAACTTAAACAAAACAAATGTACCATGCACAAACTTCTCAAGCCATGGAAGTTATTTTCAACCTAAGAGCATTTGTAATTAGGCACAGTATGCATGGTCACAGTGGAAGTCAATTGTACTTACACATGTTTTTGCAGACAAATAATATTGGTTTATAAACATCCAATTCACTTCAGGGTCTTGTTTTATGCTGTTCTAGGTAAAGAAATACATTAAAAAAGAGTAATTTGCTTGGAAAAGAAACCTGATGCAATAAGCAAGAGGAGAAATAAGAGAAGATTTAGAGAGAATCAGCAAAAGGAAACGGGCCAAGGTGCAGGGGAAGACTGGGGAGAAGCAAGATGCTAGGAGTGGGCATGAAGTCCTCTAATAGATGCATTCAAGCATCTCAAGGAAAACTCTCCAGACTCCGGGGGATTTGCTTCTGTTACACAGTGCTTCCCACAGCACTAGGCCAACCGTAGCTGCAATTCACATCAGCTATGGACACTCTTTGGATACTCTCCTCTGTAACACTGAGGGCTGCTTCGTATTGGCGTTTCCCTGGGCTTTCCCCTCTGGGCCGTTCAGATGTCCTGCTGCCCAGGTGGAGCAGCCGTCCCGACCCCGCTGCTGGGCACACCAAGACAGCTGTCCTCGCGCAGCACTGCTGCCGGGCACGCCGGCTGCTCCAACCCTCGGAACATCACGAGTGGGTATCTCCCAGATGAAAAGCCGGGAGGGAGAGGGAGAAAGGATGTGCCCGCACTCCGTGGCGTTTGCAGGGAAGTGGTGCTGCGTACCGCCCCCGCCATTCCCCCTCTCCCGCTGCCTCTGAAAGGGCTGTTTGAGTCGAGGTTTCAGGAGAGGCGGCGGCAGGGAAGGAGCTCCGACCGCAGGGAGCGGCCCGGCCCGCGAGTAAAGCCGGGTCCTGGCGTGAGGGGGTCGCGGCCTGGCGGCCGCCCCAAACCGGCCCGGGCGCTGCTCAGCGCCGGGGCTGCCTCAGGGAGGGGGGAGCCGGGGAGGGCCCGGCGGCGCGGCCCGGAGCAGCAGCAAGCGCATTGCTGTGTTCTTGTCTCCACCTGCTGATTTCATAAGCAAATATACGCAGGGAGAGGAACCTTACAAATAAATACACGTGCCGGCTGCTCTACAGCCGTGTTTGGCGGCACCAATCTAGGAGCTCCAGCCAAACAGCTTGAGCCGGGAGTGGAGAAAAGACACCAACACCGGAACGGGTGACCAGGTTTTCTGCTTTTCCATTCAGACTTTTGGAAAACAAGGACGGTGCCATTCTATAGTCTGTTTCCTTGTGTTCAATGACATTCAAAGGTACCACCAAGCTCCAGTGAGCGAGAGCAGCCAAGCGCCGTCATTTTGCACAGGGAGGGAGATGAAGGCAGAGGAAGCTCTTGTGTAAGTAGGCGGGTTGGCACTACAATCACTCAATACATTTCTGGAGCTCACATGTCAAAAAGCATCACCTTCAATTCGCTGAACCCTTCAAAGAAGCACACACCAGGGCTCCAGCCTAACCTGGCACTCACCCTCCTCAGACTAAAAAAAGACAGGGAAGGGATATACAAAGGCATTTCTCATCAGCTGCTAAATGGTCCAATATACTCGTAACCTTAGCTTTTCTGCTTTATAGCAAGTGAGTGATGAAAACCTGATGGGACAGGCTTGCAGGCTGCACTCTGAGCCACCGGGGTGCATTTTTGGAATTGGACAAAAATATCCTGAAGTAGACACCTGCAAAGGGCATGGGCAGCAAGGGGAAATACTCTCAGAAAATGAAGAGTTTAAAAAGATTAAGGAAAATTTCTGATTAAACTTTTAAGAGGTGAAGCACTGGCACAGATCAGTTTTCCTGAGAAGCAGGAATAGGACTCTGAGCTGGCTTCTCAGATGCTATTTAGAGACCTCAAAAGCAGAGTCATTTAGAAAGCAACTTCTTCAAGGAGTCCAGCTAAAACTACAAAGACATAAAATTCCTGTCAGACACAGGAAATTCTTAGGGGAATACAAGAATTTTATGAGTCAGAAGATAAAAATCCCTCTGAATACCTAGCTAAACTAATCTAAAGAAGTAGTCACCAGGAAAGGAGTGTGATGAATCTGCATGTCAGGAAGGACAAATTTAAACAAACAGGAAATTGAACAACCTGAAGCTGTTTTCATTTTTACTCCCTGTGCCCTGCTGCTTTATTTCTTTAAAGGTGCAAACCGAGTTGACAGCTGCAGAAGCTGCTGTGTGGGTTTGAGGGAACTATTCCATTTTAGATGAAGTCTCGATTTAAAAGAAATTAATTGCCTGGCTTCTTTTCACAAAGCTGGGAAGCTGTTTACGATTCATTATTTGCACTATTGTAGACTCTACAGGGCCCAGTGCAATCAAGCCACTAACCATTGCAAAGGAATACAGGGAAAATCACTGATGTAAAGTTTATAACCTAAAATTTAGCTTCTTCCCTGGCAAGCAGAACTCAGGCTAAATACTTCCTATTAAATATTTTACCCATGCTAGAGGGTTCAGTCCTAAATCATAGCTAGTCCTGATCCAGCTTCACATTGAGGTGCATGCTCAGTTTTTAACATGGAAAAGTTGTCAGAGATGTTTCCAGAGAAATCCTCATGCCCACAAGGGCCTTGACTTTAGGTACAGAGAATTTCAAGACAAACTCTGTGAAGCAATGTTATACAGAATGTTACCTCCTCTCTGTTATGGAGACATGCATCATTTAGTCTGGACAAAGAAGGGTTTTACATATGTATAGTATTGTGTCCTGGATGCCTTTTGTAAGGAGTGAGGAGCTTTTTCAGTTTATAACCTTTTTATTAAAAATTCTCTCATTTAGGAAGAAAAAAATTATCAAATTGCACTTTGCAGAGATCACGTTAGACTTCCTAAAACTACAAAGATTGATACTATTCTCACAATGCTGCTTTGGTAGTAAGATTACATTTGCATTAAAGCCCTTTTATTACTTCAGGTTTAATTCAGCTTGAAGGAAGTAAACCTACAGAGAAACCAGTTGTTTTCTTTGTTTGTTTCAATGAGTTTTTGTGATTTCAAATGTCTCCATTACAGAATGGAAAAAAAGAAAAATGAAAATTCTCTTTAAACAAGCTTTCCTCCAAAACTGGTCTTGGGTTAACTGTTTCATTATACAAAAATTTCATTATATGAAAACAAAAAATATTCTAATTTTGATTTTTTCCCCCTTCATTTTATATTTCATACTAAAAATTTCAGATAAAAAGTTGTGCTGAAATAATTTTGAGATGAAAAATGAAACCTTCATCCCCAGAAGACAAGCCACTGGTCTCTCAGCTTCCATGGTCTAATGTGCTGTAGTAGACAGTATGTTAGGCATAGGCTGAACTGACTTGCAAACTACTTTAATATAAATTTAGGACACTGCTTAGTTTCCTATCTGAACTCCCTGTCTGGATCCTCCTATTTGGGGTTGATTCTGGACTCCACTTAAAATACTAATTGTTTATATTAAACAGACATGAGAATGTGTGATGTATTTTAACTGTCAAAAGTGTTGTGAACAGCAGCAGCTGGAAGAGGAATGTTTAATTCACTCTGTACCCCCAAGCCTTTTAGAATCCTGTATCAGCAGCTAAATCTTACTCTTGCAGGCAAGAAAAACAGGGTATGAAAGGGTAGCACTGCAAAGTTTCTTCTATATGAAAAAACAGAAGGGGTATTCAAAAGCCCTATGGCTTTATTATCATTATTAGGTCAAAATAGAGCATCGCTAACTCTACAACAGTATGGATGCATCCATGAAAGCTGTGCACATTTTGTGTGCAACAGCTCACATTTTGTGGCTTCTTTCTTCTGCTGGTTTACTCACACTTAGCTGATGCCAGAGACATGATGCAGGTAGTGATGGGAGATACCACTTGAACTATTTACTATATGATACCCCTAAAAAAAAGGAATCTTGATAGTATCAGTAATTGTAATACTCTTAAATCTTCTGGACAAGGGGTCAGCGGCTTGTGTGGAGTTGTGAGTAAATATAAGTTTCCTCCCCTACACAATTTATTCTCACAAGGCATCTCAGACACATACTCAGGACATATTCCCTCATGATAACTATTGCAGCATAAGCTTGTGTTGAGACCAGTGAGACCCAAAACAAGTGTTACGAGTTGTTACTTAAGAGAGATTAACAAATGCATTGCTAAGTAACAGGATCAAGTTGTTTTCAACATTTATAAAAACCCCAAATTTTCAAAAGCAGGAAAGAAATGTAACCACAATTATACAATTTTGCATATTTCCTTGAGGAAATCTCAGTAAACCAGCAAATTAGCTGCACATAGACAAATTATCCTTCTAATGTCAAGGGAAAGGAGGGTCTGAATCATTAAATATAGAGATGCATGAGCTTGTGCAAACTGCCGTAGTGCAGGTTTTCCTTGGGAGGCCTGACTTCTGCCATGTGGTTTGGTACATTTTTTTTTTTAATCCCACATTTACAGAATGGATTTGGCACGCTCAGGAAAGGAACACCGTTTTGTTCATCCCATCAGTCTTTTACTTGTCCAATTGCCACTGCTGTATTAGTAGGAAAAATAGACCTAACGAGGTGTAAAATAATGCTCTGGATTCAAAGACAGAGCTGTACCTCATTTCACTTTAATATTTACTTCAAAAGTAAACTCTGCTGAAACCTTGCACAAATAGCGCTGAATGAGTTTGCAAGGTATTCTGAACTTACTGAAGCAAAATTGGTTCACAGCTCATACACACAATTGCTTATTTGGTTTCTTACTGCCAAAACTTCTGCCAAGAGAGCCCTGGGATGAAGCAAGGGGGGAGATACAGGTATGTCAGGCTTGACTGGAAGAAGGATTGTTAACAAAAGAGAAGTTAGCCAGCAGACACAGTCCACACAAAATGACAGTAAGCAAGAATAGCTAAGCTGAAAAGTAGCTACAGTTAGAGATTTTAATTAATTTTAATTTGATTTAATGCTTTTTACACCCTATGTGTCCAACTTCTCGTTTTTACCCTTTCCACTTTCTTTCTTCTTTTCATCAGTCTTTCCTTACGCTACAGGAAATATTTATTTCTTTTCTTTTTCACTCAAAAAGGCAGCAAACTGGGTGTCTGAGTTTCCTCTCAGGCAGTGTGTTCTTGGGAGTGTGAAGTCAAGGACTTGTGTGTAGCCTTTATTAGACTAGATTTTGAAAGGAGCTGTAGAGATTTTGTTTAGCTTTGAAAGATGAGTTTGTGGTTCATTCTAAAAGGAAAGTCTTACAGAGACTTTCACCAGAGAAGGCGAAATACAAAATGCTCACTTGCTGTCAGCAGACATTTTCATAGGGATGTCTCTGTTTCACCAAAGACCCACTCAACCCAGAACAGCCAGTAACCTGCTGGTCAGGAGGCCCCATGGGAGACGCATGGGAGGCTTTTGTCCCAATCAACTTTTAGTATTTTGTATGCAAAGTGGAGAAGCTTTAGCAAGGCAGACTTAGGGGAAGGTGTCATAAGATGGTTGAGCCAATCCATCAGCTTCCAGCCCTTCTCTTGTCCCTGCTCCCAGTTGTCCTGGCCCTGCTGCTTCCTCACCATTCACCAGCTCTGGTGCTTATCCATTTGTGGAGAGAAAGTTCAGTTCACTAAACCAGCAGAAAATTATTCAGCTTTTTTTTTCTGGGCTAGTTAAACAATCACTGGAGGCAACACAAGGCAGAAGGTTAGAATACAGGGCAAGGGGTGTAAGGGTAACTTACTGTGATATCCCTGACTGATAGAAAACTCTACTGTTCAAATAAGGTAAACCCCTGAATCAGAACTGACACTACATCTTTGCACTACTCTCACAGAAACATGATTATAAACTGGCCACATGAAAACAGATTTGACTAAAACGCTGCTTGAGGTCAGTGCCTTTATAATTCAAATAAGTCTGTAATCCCTCTGTTCCAAAGATCTCCTCTGTCTCAGCATTACAAAAGGCAAAGTATGCGAATTTAGAATTTAAAATAAATTACCTGCGTTATTATCTGGGCTAAATCTTTTCTCAGAGAGCAGGTAGCAGAGGATGTATTTTTCAGGAAAGGGACTGAAACACAGTGTACTTTTCATTCTCTAAGCATGCTGTGAGCACTTAAAAAACCAGATCACTCGAGAAAAGCTACAGTATGTCAGTTCCCAACCCTATCTTGGATATAACAAAATCTAACCTTTGACACCAAGCTACCCCAGTACTGATCCAACTCTATTCAACATACTCAGACCTTTTTTAAAATGCTGCATAACTCCCCACAAGTACAACGTCTGTTTACTTAAGTTCCGAGCGGGCAAAGCGGATTTAGCAACATCGCAACAATGGAAGTTTCAGGGACAGGGAAGGACTGGAATGCCAGAGGTTGCTGGGTTTCCCTCTCTACCCTTCACATGTTCATCAGATTGCAGTCAAAATCATGCACGTTCTGGCTGTGGACCACGCTAAGCCTTAGCAGAAAAGCTCTACTTTTGGTTGCTAAAAGGGACTGTTCTAAGTATAAACCTCCACTGAAATTTAAAGGGCATCTAGTACCCTGAATGGTTTGCAGTCTGCCCAAAAGTTCTTCATGCACTCCCAGACTTCTTCGCAGCTCCCCAGGAAGCTGAAGCATACCCATGGTTTTAAATGCTTGTGCTGTAATGGTATCAATCCAGGTGTTCTCAATAGGATTCCTTCCCATAAAGCAACTATAGAGGTAAAATACAGTCCAAATCTCCACAGGAAAAGAACGGAGCCAACAGCACAATCAGATTCTGAAAAATTACTTGGTTCTCATGCCACAAGCAACAGTCCATAAAGCATCTCACAGAAAACCCAAACAAGCCTTGCGGCTTCTGGCTTTAGAGCAAGAACTAGAAGACCTGAAGACCTCTGACCCACATTTCAGAGTGGACCTTGAAAACGTACTTCCTTCCCTCTCAGGCAGCTTAATGACCTGCAGATTTTCAGTACAGGCCATATCTGACGTCAGCTTCAGAGCCTCATCTTCTGCCAGATTAGAACGGTTTTACATTTTGACATGAAACATGATGGTGTCTCATTTGCACAGGGCACCATCCCATCAATTTGGTGTATTTTTGAGGGGGGAGATGGAGTGGGGAGAAGGAAGAATGCCTACTCTGTTGTATTCAAAGTAGCTTCAGTAGCAAAACTTTCAATGCTCAACCTCTATACTTCGGCATCCAGCAGTGCTATCACTAGGTGTAACATTTGTTTCATGCTGTTACTCCAAGTAACACATTTTTAAATCTACACCCTAAGAAATGTTAAGTCTAAAATGCAAAATGTGAATCGTTGTCTAGAAGACCTGAAACAAAGTGATGACCCTTCAGAGAGCTGTGTGCAATGACTGCTCATCTCTATTGTTGGCATTCCCAAGGGTCACAGAGGGGCTCAGCTGCATTGTACCAGGGCAGCACCGAAAAGAAAGGCACAGCTGGATGATTGTGCAATCTAGGAAACCAACCTGTGGGTGCCAGTAATTAAGCATCCAATTAAATGGGGGCTGAGTTTTGAGTTGATGGCAGGTTTGGGAATTTGTTTTTAGCTGCTTTCTAAACAATACAGTTGCCATAAACTGCAGTATCTAGGGGTCTAGAAAACTTTCTAAAAATTTCTCAAATTTTCTACAAAATTTTGACTGGAAAAATTGGAGGATTTGGACAAAATTCAAACAGCTCAACTGTTTTCCACTTTTCATTTTGAAAGCATATAGTTCAAGTCTTTGTTTGAAATGTTTCATTTCTAATATCAATTTATGTCAAAAAATCCAAGGGGTATACACCCTGCCCCTGTTCAATACACTGAAAAAAACAACATTTTTTATTTCTGCTTGCTAACTTAACGCAAACTTTTCTGGACACACAAGTCCCCACTCTTGTTTCCCTATACAGATTTAGTCCCCAAATAAAAAATCTTGTTGTTCCCACAGTTTTAGCTGTGGCTACCCCAGCTTCTGGGACTAACTTTACCCTCCTCTATTTGAACATTTTACCTCTTTCTACAGTCATAATGTATAGCAAAGGCTATATATCCATCCAAGTATGTAAACGGGTGAGCAGGGCAAACAGTAATTTTATTTGCAGCTTTGTACTAGTGTATCTTTCTGCTATCCCTGCATTTAACAATCTACTTTCCTATGCCCATCACATGAGACTATGTTTCTTATTTTTTTCTTCACTAATCTTTATTAGATCATTTAGAAATTTGCATGGGCTTCAGTAAGTATCAGTTCCTTTCCTGAGAGCGTAGCATTCTTCACTCTTGCTTTGAATGTTTTTTAAATACCTGCTATCACTACTGTAACTCTCTAATTCCCCATCATTCATCAGTTTTAAACAGACTTGAACAAATAAACCATAACTTGAACTAATGAGATATGGGTGGGAAGTTTCTATAAATACAGCCTGAATTAAATGCAGAATGTCTGCATAACTTAGATAATCTTATTATTTACATAGCACTGAAGATGACTGAATGCCCTTCGTTTATTAATCTTTATGAATTTGAAGAACACTCTGCCTTACTCTTTCAGCTTCTTCAACAGAACACCTGTATGTTTTTAAATATGAAGTAACATGCTCCTATCCAAATGCTAAAGCAGAACTGCAGACTGTAATAGATTTGATTACTTAGGCATTTTAATGTTATTGTCCATCTCCATCTGTGCAAGGTTTAAGCCTGGCACTGGCCAATAGAGTTTATGAAAATTTAAAAAAATATGCAAGAACTATTGGCAGAAGAACGAAAGAAATAGACTGTTACTGCTTGTACAAATTATGAGAAACTCATTAAAGCTCAGTCATTTGTGGATAAGTAAAAACATTCTCAGAGGCAAAGTGCCAGTGGAAAGCTCATGAGTTTCAGCTTCTGAAGTTTCCCAATAACCCCCTTTGCTGTGGAAAGGAGGCTAGAGGGGGGAGAGATGGACAGTCTTTGAATGGCCCACTCCTTTCTTGATCAGATGAAGGAAGATACAATCACCTTAATGCCAAGGGCATTTAGATGAAGGTCTGTGTGCTCACTCCCACTTAGACACAGTCAAGCTGCCTTGCCATTCTGGGTGCCGTGATGCCAGGCACCCTAAGCGAGTGCTGACACAGGTCTCAAACTTGGACTTGTGCATAGTCTTTGCAGGAGGTGGGAGGTGTCAGGTACTCAGTCCCTCCTCCACAGAAACAGGAGCCCGGGGGGGGCATGTCCCATCAGGGAGTCTCACTCGTGTGTTGCATGTCCTGGCCAGGAGTAGGTCCGTTGGGCACAGACCTTCCTTGAGTGAGAAAGCAAAGGGCAACATGAAAACTATGTTAACGTATCATTAAAGAAATTACTTTTATGGAGACTAGAGCAAAGGAGTTAAGATTACAGTTCTGCTATGTACATTTCTCTGTTTTTTTAGGAGCAGGACTTACTTCTTATATGGTCTATACTCTGATGCCTGGAACCAAAGGTGTGAAAGCAACTGCTGGCATAGGTTTCAACATCGTGCTGTTCTTCAACAGTAAAATGCAGCCCTATTTAATCATACTGCCACAGTGACATAGATCCAGCTATGCCTGAGATACGTCATCATTGTGGGGCAAGGGAGAAGACTCAGACATGCAGATAGTAAAGAAAATAGAACAATTTAAAAAGAGAGCACCTACAGTTCTCTTCTCCAGCAAAGCCAGTTAACTGGGTAAACGATGGCCAACATAACTTCAGTTTGCCACAGTTCAGCACTGATACTAACTCATGACCTGAAGCCCAGCTCTGACAGTACTCCTTCAATCAGGGATTTATTACTAACCCAGGGAGCGCCGAAATTTAAGTGAAATGCTGCATCTTCTCTTTCCCTCTTGCCTTTTAAACTTGTTTCCAGAGCCATAATGACATCAATGCAGTATTTTATACAGCAGAATTTTTATTCACAAGCACATTCTTTTTACCACTCTTCAACCTAAATATGTCTTAATCAGTTTCCAGATACTCTGTCGGCACTGACAATTGACATTTCAAATTCCACCCCTCTGCAAATCCATATTCCTGGGACACCGTTTAAAATCCTTAAATATAGAGTGCGTGGCAGGGAAAAAAATCACTGACTCAGTGGGTGATAATAGTATGGAAGTGAGTGTATGAGCACTTTCAAAAACAATAGATCTTGCGGGTAAACAGTTTTTAAACAAGAATATAAGCAGGGGAATTCCGTTCTCATGACCACCTCCTTAAAAAGTAAGAGGCAGAAACAGAACACTTTTGTTTCTAAATTTTAATGTTTTAAAAATGCACCTTTCAGTTTTCACATCGGCATTTATTGTGTCAGGTGTCCTTAACTTGGTTAGAATGGTTAACACAGACTAAAACACTTTGACTTTCTAAAAGCTCAAGAATAGTGACATAAAATCAGCAAAATCTCTGCCTACTAAGCTTTTGGAAAATTTCACATGCTTTCTGAAACATGCTAAAGACCAGCTTAATATTCAGTCCCTGACTCAAGCTAAACTTAATACATTTACAACATTTTTGATTCATTCTTGTTACCCATTCCTGCCCATGAATGAATGAACAGTGGTGAATGATCTATTTACAGAACACATTTTGTCAGCTTTTTCACATCTGACAGTTCTTACTCATAATTCAAGAGAAAGAGAAGAAAATTGCTGCACGTCTCTGGGGTAGCAATAACTGAAGACACAAGCAGATTTGTTTTTTTTAAAGAATGGTAAGAAAAGGGAAATGACAAGGCATACAAGGAAAAACAGAACTAAAATAATCGCAGGCAAACTTGTCCTTTCCATAAATACACTGCACCCAAGCTCTGTGTACAGGTGGTTTACTGACACCCAGCAGAAGAACTTGAGAGTAATTGTGTAGCTCTCCTCTTAAATTTATGAATTTCTTCCAGTATACCTCCACAGTGGCAGCTGCAGAAAGAGACTTGGGGCTCACAGCCACTCATCCCCAGCCCTCTGCACATCCACTCCCGACAGAGAGAGAGACTCTCCTGACTTTAACCATTAAAGACACAAGCCTAACTCTAAAGTTGATGGGCACTCAAAAGGGTGATTCAGTACAACCCCAGACAGACTTCTCCAGCAGAAGGGATGAACCCTTCTGAGGATGTTTATCTCTTCCAGTTAACTCTGGATGAAGCTCAAAGGGCTATGTTAAGGTAGATCATTAGAGTTAAATAAGATGATCCCACTCCTCCTGATATGGTAGTACCTTGTATAAAATATCCCTTCAAATGAAATGCTACTGTGTGAAAGCTAGACACAGAGGTAACCTGCAAAGGATATAATGCAAATAATCAAAGCACCTCCATTGCTACAGCTAGTAAAGAAGAGCAAAAACTAGTGCTAAATTAGATGCTCCACGGTTTATTCAGAAGAACCAAACACTGGGAATATGGATTTTATGATCCTGATAGGCATGGTGTTTGGAGAAGGGCATACAGATCTAAGATTGTTCAGACACCTGGATCATGGCTGATGAAAAGGCTGGGACCACTTACTCTGTAAAGACCAGACAGGCATGACAAAGGTGTACCAAACCATAGAGGATGGTAATTCAGCCCCCGATGAAAAAGAAGGTTGCTAAGACTCCTGAGCAGTTCACACAGGGATGCAATTCTTTCCTTGCAGAAATACTTTCAGCCCTTGTAACTTAATTCACTATTGTCTGGCTTAAGACCTGATCATCCTGCCCTTACTCGCACAAAACTCAGTGCAAACTGTGTCTGACTTAAACTGACAGCATTAGACCTTACTGGTATTTTGACTTAGGACTTAATCCTAAGCAGATGGGTGTTCACATGTACAGTGGCAGTTGCAGTGGTATGACACAAACTTGTCTACCATTACATCTTAAAGGCTGTGGTCACCACTAAATTAAGCCAACAAAGGACAAATTAATGTTCTCTGCTTCACTCTCAGATCAACACTGTAAAGATTTTGATGGTGATCACTGAACATTACAGTTTGATTAAAAACATCTTGCATTTTTCCCTTTACTTTCAGTATTACAAAACTTGAAATCAGTTTTGATAAGACATTAAAATGAGAAATAGTAAAAGCTGACAGCTCTTTCGTATGGTTTCTTACTGGTCATAAATTTACAGCACTACATTAGTGAAAGAAAAACATTAAATAATCTTTATTGAATCTTCTGTCATTAATAATTATCACTTGGCTAGTTTGTACAGTCTAATGATATGAAACAGGTAATTTTTTTCAAATAACAGACTTCCTCCAGTTTAAACTAATACTGTATGATATCATTCTCATCATCTTGTACAGAAAAGACGTTAAGGGTTTTTTTCTCACTGACAAATCCAGACAGAAGAAACAAAACCAGCTTATGCCTCTTTCTTATTCAAATTCATAACCCCATAAACCATGCTAATCAAAACAGAAGATGTGCAATTTTGGACAATATGCACTCGGCCACAAAAGATATGGTGCTTAATGAGACACTGCCTAAAACCAGAACAGGAACATGCTCTTTATGGTAGTGAGAAGATAATGAGAAAAAGAGTGGACACGCTGACCATAGCCATCCTGTCCTGTTAAATTCATCAAGGAATACAGGCAAAAACCACCTCAGGAGTCCTCTTTGCCTAGTATTTGGCTGTGGACTGTCCCATAGATAAGTTACTGAAGTCAAAGGAGCCATCTGATATGTAGCATATGGGGGCTGAGGCAGGGCACCCACTGAATGCCATGGTTTTGCTCTCCTCTGTCCCAGAGGCTGATGAAGGTGGTGGTGCTTGTCCCAGTGGTTTTACACAGCTCTGTATTTCCTCTGAGCTCAGTTCAAGTCACAGCAGTACCAAGCACCTCCACAGTGTCACAACTGAAATGATGCTATTGCTGTCTTAAGTTCTTGATGTCCTTACTGAAGATGTGGACTCATCCCAGAGTGGGAAGGGAGAGCCAGGGTGGCTGGAGGAAAGCATCCTAAGCAATTCTCCCTCAGCCAAAACCAGGGAGCTGGGTTAGGTTAGATTAGGTTATGTTTGGTTTGGTTTTATTTGATTTGGTTTTACTGTGAAACTGGAAAGCCAACATGAAGCAGCTACTAGACTCTGTAGATGAAAATGTGGGAATGCTCTTCAGCCGAGGAACCACATTTTTTCATCACCTTCCTCTGATGCTGTAGGGCATCACATGACCAGAAGAACATCCCTCCTCCACAAGAAGCCAAGTAGGGATCCTACTTGACTTCTTGTGGAGGAGGAAAGTTCTTCTGTTTTTAATATCTCCACAGAGGCCATTAATCTTGCCACCTTGCACTCTGCTCTCTCCTCATTTGACCTTGTATGTTGTCAAACAGGCAGAATAAAAAACACTATGAGGAACAAGGGATGCCTTTTCATAGGATGATCAATGCAGTGGTCAACCCAAAGAAGGGTCTAGGAACTATTGAGTCAGCATTTGATTTCCCAACATAGCCTTAGTCACTGCCTAATCAAGAAAAAGCCCTAGCCCAACCTCCTCAGCTGCTTAGCCTCCAGCCAAATAAAAGATGAAAATTTTTGTTAGTCACCAGAAAAGAGAGCAAGAGGAATTTTCAGGTCAGTAGGCATGAATGAAAATGGAATGGAAGCACTTAAGATCTTCTTGTGAACTTTCCAGAAGGGTGGAGACCTGCAGTGGAGACTCAACGTGGACTTCTAAAATAAGCAAGGAATTTACTGATGCAGAGTAAATTCAGGCATATTGGGAGGCTTAAAAAGAGACTACTTTTTAAGAAGGGAAAAGCAATTTGTCTTGAGAATGCATCAGATTGTACCAAATACAGTGTATATCAATTAACATCTTATTAGGATCTCCTCAGTGTTCACAGGTCACTGTCTTTCTGATTTCACCTCCTTCAAAATTGGTATTATTTGTACCATAATGGAAAACACCATAGAACTGATCCACAACGAGTGTGGAGCATTTTCAATTCTCATAGCTTGCAGAAGAGATCAGGCCACTCAGGGTCTTGCAAGATTCAAATTGATTTAATGAACTGGCATTGACAAGAACATTTAACATCCTCCAGGCCTGACTATGTTAAGTATTATTCACATTTGCAAATACAACTGATTTTTTTTCAGAAATTTATGCATGGATGAATGATCCTATGATAAACAGGTAAAACCCTGCTTTCTTAGACCCGTATCACTGATAGCAATATTAGTCTTCAAGAGCTTTTGGACATTTTATATTCTATTAAGTGTCTTCTGTCCTATATGCCTAAGCCCTCAGATCATATTTCCATGTCATTTAAACTCCACTATTATTACATATTGGACTTTAACAAACAAATTCAGGGCTTTATCTATAGCTAGTCATGCATTCTGCTGCAGAAATCACACAGTTCAATTAGGTGACAGATTCTGGACCTGGGAAGACCATTTGCATGAACTGTATTTCTACTGCACATAATTGAGATCCCCTTGACACAAATTTTGTGGTACAGGCGATTGTGTAGTCAGAGTGAAAAACTCTAACTCAGTTGAATACATTTACCATGCTGCCTTTTAGACTGCTTTTCAGAGACTCTAACAGAACTTCATTTGCTCAGTGTAGAAGGAGACACTTTGTAAAGGCCACCCATGATTTGATTTATGGTGGACCTAAGAGATGAGCTCAACTGAGAAAGTGTTTCCACTGCACTAGGTCTTGGACATGCTCAATAGCAAGAGACAGCTCCTTCCCTGAAAAGCTTCGCAATGTAAACAAACTAGACAGACAATGGGCAGGAGGAAGAAGGCATGGGGAAAAGTACTTTGCCCAAGGTCACAGAGCTGTCAGACATGCTGGAACAGGGTACAGAATCAGCAGATGCCTGTACAACAGTAGGAATATGAAACAGCCATCCAAACTGCCCAAGCATTCACATCCCAGCTAGCTATATACACCCAGATGGATGATGATAGCTTCTGCACCAGAAGACAGTAGAGATGTGAAGTATTCTTGAATCCTACAGAATTTTTGTTTCCTGGCACCATGCAGTGAGCTAAACAGTATCCCGTGTTGCCATTCTTCAAAACCTCTGCAGAAGTATGATACACAATGCCATAATACTCCACTTACAAATGAATTATAGTTCAGCTTCTAAATTACAAAGCAGACAGGCAAATTTTTTTCCCCCCATTTCATGGTTTAAATGAATAAAGTACTAATAAAGCAATGAAACGACACAACTAACTTGAGCTGTACATGGTGTGGGTAAGTTGCATTTGAGCTATATAACCATCTCAATGAGCCACAGCTGTGACCAGAAACCTCCCTGCTTGTCCATTCTTGTGGCTTCTCTTCCACATACTCCATTTTTGGATGATTAAATGGGACTATGGCAAAGTTAATTATCACAGTTAGTCTGTAATAGAGTTAATCTGACTGAATGATTTTTCACTTAGAAGGAACAGAAAAACTCTTTATGAAGTCTGTACGTGTAGGATAATTCAAGAGTATCACCAAAAATCTTCTACTCTGTCCACTGCACAAGACTGTAATGCAAGTAGCTCTTGAAAAATAATTAGGTAGTCTTGCTCAGTAAAAAACGGCACAATGACTAAAAGGTCTAAGCAAGAATCACAACATTTTTGTATTTAAGAAATCCAGCCCTCCAGAACAGTAAAGATGTTATGCTGCTGAACGTTGCTAACTTGAAAGAGCAATTTGCTGACTAACAATACACTAACTCTCCAATAGACCAAACCTATCTGAAGCAGCAATACTTATGATGAACAAAAAATCCCGCTAATCTACTTTATAGTTTATAATTTAGCTGAGGACCAGTTTCCAATTCCATGTAATAAAACCATTATTTAAATATTAATCATGTCTTCTCA
This sequence comes from Tyto alba, assembly GCF_018691265.1. NCBI lineage: Eukaryota > Metazoa > Chordata > Aves > Strigiformes > Tytonidae > Tyto > Tyto alba. The sequence goes on from NW_024881282.1 coordinate 52,918,786, forward strand.
GAGTACTTTTGCCAAATTGTTTCTTAAAGACAGCCTTTTTAGCTATTTGCAATGAAATAAAAAATAGAAAAGATTGTCTTTAGTACTTAGAAAGAAGGGTAAAAAAATCTCTTAAATAAATCTGATGAATTTGCTTACATTAATGATAGTAAAATAGAAAACCTAAATCTAAATATTTTCATTACAGGACCAATTTAAACACATTGCAAAATCTTTCTCAGCAAGATCCTCAGAGCAAGGCAAGAAAGAAGCAGCAACGATTACAAAAGTATATGTAAGACAAAAATAGAAAACTGTATTTGTCTTTATTGATATTATATTCCTGTCTCCACGAACAAGGCCCTTTAACGCACAGTTCTTACCACATGCCAACAAACAGTGCTTTGTGCAGGAGCAGCACAGTGAGCATGCGTGCTAGCTCACAAGGGCAGAGCATCTTTAAGTAGCTGCCCTATTAATGAGAACACAAGATTTTTTGGAGAGAGGAATATATTATTCAAAACCCTGTGCAAAACAGAAACCACACAAATTATTCACACAGAAATATTTGAGGCTGTTGTGAGTCTGATCAAGGCTGCTGGCCTCCACTGGCCTCATGGGTCTAGCTTATGGAAGTGAACCAGCTTCCTATTAAAATACTTGGACAACTGAGAAGAGTCATGCCAATGATAGAAAGGAACAGCCCATCTCAGATACAGATAAGATGAACAGAGAAGGTGGGAGGAAAAGACAACTGCAACCGAAAAGCCAGTATTAGAATATGGTAAATTACATATTTGGAGTCCTCTGACAGCTGCCTTCATTCGTTAAAAATCTTAGATGAGCAACCTTGCCTGCATGCTTACAACATTTTTAATCAGCCACCCACAATTTAAAATAATTATATATGTTGAAATAATGTGACCAACTTTTACCATCCTTTACAAGAGCAGGGTAATGATCAGTTGCCACAGGTCAGTGCTGTTACAAGCACATAGCTCACTGGGATGTACCAGTGAGATGTCCCAGCCGCCTATAAGTCACACTGAAGTATGGCCCCGAAAACATTCAACAGATGGTTCAGGTTGCATCTGAATCGAAACGCCCATCTCGCTGCTGAACAAATATAACAGACCATGCTCTCCAGCCATTGCATCCCTAACGATCTGCTTGTAGAGTTGTTAATGCCAAGAACAAAACAGCACTGACAAGTAACAACAAGTAAAATAATCTGAGCTGCTGTTCTGTTTATGTAGTTGCTGTCTCCCACCCTCTCTCTGTGCCAGGCTCACAACACCCTTTGAAGACTCCGTGTGCTGGTGGTGGCCAGAGAGAAGGATATAATTCCTCATAGTTGAAAGAGACTCTGAAGAGGTCATTTGCCTCATCCAAAAATCTCTAGAGCATCCCTATTATTCAGTATCTCAGTTAATTTTGCCACTTTTCCCTGTTACAGTCTCTGCAAGTAATCTTTTTATGTTTTTTAATCAAATACTCCAGTTGTAGGGTGATGAATGAACCTGTCAATATGATTTTGTTATGAACACCAAATGTCTCTTCTCCTCCCTGTTCTTGAAATTACTCAGCCTTATTACAAAGAAATTTAGAACCACTCTATCACAACCTGGGTGAAGAAGCTGACATCAGTAAAATTTAGGAATTGATTTGTTAATCTGTACTTAGATCTATGATCCAATTGATTGATGGATGATATTACTAAGTACCCTGTTGCTTCAGGGACCTAAGGTTTCAGGCAAGTTACGTTTCTTTTGTGCTTCTCTAGTAGCAAGGGTCAGTAAGAGATGCTCACTTTGAAGATGCCTTTTGGTTTTCATTTCTCTCTTACTCGGGCAAAGAGTTCCTTATGCTCTTAATAGTTGTACTGATGACTTTCATACAGTGGGACTGATGACAGGCGAGGGGAAATCAGGGCTGATAGCAAGAGTTTGGAAAGTCTATTGCTGAACATCTGGAAGTGTAGCCATGAGGAATTTATGAGAGGAAAACATCTGACCACCCCCAACCTTATAATTTTCTTTGACTGTTCTCTAGCACCTGTGCTGAATCATGTAGCCTAGCAAGTTAGTACATTGTAGGGGCCACATTAAGGGAATGATACCAGTAAATACAAGAGGCAAGAAAGGAAAAGATGGGAACTCTGACAGGGATAGAGGGGTGGCAGCACTGTACAGTGCTGAAGACATGGGGATACACTCATTCTGGTGGAAAAAGTGATGTGCAGAGAGGAGAAATGACTGGCTGACGCTGTGAGTCCAGACAAGGCAGGCGAAGGAAATTCCAGGAACTGTCGGGGGCTCCTTGGCTTGCTTTGTATTTGACTGCTGGGGCAGCAGGGATCCGACAAAAGCTCATGTGTAGCTGTCCCTCAGAACAGCCTCTAGCTGCATAGGCAGCTAATATAGCTTAATTCCTGATACTAATTGGAATGCTTCCAAAGTATTGACACAGTGGTATAAAATAACACAGGTAATCTCTGTATTTCATTTGATCTCTATAGAAGCAGGGAGACAGAAGAACGGGTTTTGGAGATGCATCTCTCATTTTGAGAGAAGCGGGAAGCTGGCACAGGAAATGAAGAAGAACACAGCTGAAGGCCCTGTGTGCCCTTGGGCACTCCTCTCTCTTCTGCTAGTGCACAGATGTGTTTCTACAGCACGGTGCTTCCCCGACTGTCACATTATTGCACCCCGTGCTCTCTGACTTTCTCCATTCCACCCTCTGAATGACACATATATAAGAGACTCCACTGGAGGCCATGTGTATTGTCCAGGAATTTGTCCTTTGTTTTTAACCCAGAACAAAACTCAAATTTCTTCCCCTTCGTGATTTCATTGCCAACACTATCACTTGAATATCACATGGCTCACCTCCACAGTGACATGCAGGATACACCAAATATTACAGGAGATGCCTCAAGAAAACTCCAGCCCTCCCAGTAGGCAGTAGGAAACCTCACCATTACCATTCTCTAGTGACCAGTGGGCATGCTGAGACAGTTGTTTGCATTTTCTATGCTTGTTTTTCTATTACTCAAGTGGGATTAACAGTGTTCAGCAACAGCTTTTGAGACCAAATTCTTCCTGGTATGGAAGAGAATCCTGAAAACCTATTTTTCTCTAAATTAAAAGAAAAATGTTTCATTAACTCATTATTTCAATATAATTCTTACATTCTTAAATTCTAAAATTTGCTAAGAAAACACATAGCACAATAAGCATTTCAGATGCTACCAAAATACTAATAATTGGAACAAAATTGTTTCAGCTGTAGTTTTTGTGGTTTGCTTTGTTCCCTAATAAATTTTGAGGGAAAAAAAAAAAGTAATTCCTACAACCTTTTTCGCTTTCAAGTACTTTTCTGGGGAAAAAATCTATTTTCAGTACCAGTGAAATTAATCATATTATGACAGAAAAGCAAAATTGTTTCATTTCATAAGATATTCTAACAGCATGAAGCTAACCCCATGATCTCTGAGACAGAAATTCTGCCAGCTATAGACTTATAAAGAATCAGCAGAGAAAAAGAAGTTTCTCAGATGGAACTGTTAGTCATGATATGAAGAATGTGTATCCCCTACAGATGTTATAGCTATTTATATGATAAATCCCGATCATCACTATAGGAATTTTACAGCCTTCTTTTAAGTTAATGCTCAAGTTCAAATTAATCTTCTTTTGACAATGTTTGCCTAATATTTCAGTGTTGAACAATACTTCCAGGGTTACATTTACAGTGAGCCTACTGGGCACTTTTGAAGCTGTATTCCAGACTTTGTACTTGCTTCAGAAAGACTCCTTTTAATACTTCAGTGCTTCACAAATATTTCTAGGAAAGTACAATAAGCATTGATAAATGCTTAACAAGGGCACATCTAGACTTGCAAGTTAACTGGAATTAACGTTAGGGTTAATTTAGAGCACGCGACAGGTTGTAGAAAAGATCCCTGGAAGAAAATATTCATTCTAGAATAAAATTACCTCATTCTCAGGTTCAACACTTGAACTGTTTTGAGTAACATGAGATAAATGAGAACAAAGCATGTTTGTTCCAGTTTGCAGGATCATTGGTTTACTCAGGAATCACAGTCTGGGGAATTCAAAATGAAATAAGGGATATGTAAATACCTTAAGGTGTCTCCAAGGAACTCAAGGTTGCATAAATATAGAGTCATTGGTGTCAAATGGCAGCAGCCCTTTTAAAACCAATGCTACATTTACACACTTCAAAGGCCCACATTATGCAGAACATGGTGCTACATAGGACACTGAACACCCCCCCCCCCTCCGTATCAGATAAAGATTTTTTAATGAGGACACCTCACTGCCATCATCAACACATCCTCCCACTCCCTGCCTACACCCTCCTGTTCACTCAGAGGCAGCAGGAGGTCTAGGCTTATTGTCTGGTTTTGGAAAGGGATGGCAAACTCTTTGGTGGGGAAACAAAAACAGTGATGCTTTATTTGGGTGATACATATTGATTTGATCTCAGTATCTCCTCTACTCTCACACATTGGGAATGAAAAATTCTAAGTGCTCACACTGTCTGACTACCAAGAAAAGCTTGTTGGTGGAAGAACTGAGTACTGTCCCTGTTACGGGAATGCTGCTGTACTTTTCACACAGAAAGGGTTTTTTCAGCATTGGTGTTGCTGGCTATGGAATGCACTTTGAGTTTATGGAGTTTCTGTGATTTTTCTTAAAATGCCATTTTAATTATGTGTGTAATCTGTTTTTTTCCATTATCTTTTTAACATCTACCCTTGGTTGTTGCCTGAAACCTGTGCTGAAAGAGGCGGCACTGATGAGACCAATGCATTAAACCTCAGTAATTATCAGTTCCAAATACAGCATTTAGGGCAAAGAATAAAATGAGACCCTGTCCAGCCACAGCACTGGCAATCCACAATGGACCACCAGGTGAGGAGCTTTAAACACCCTGGGGGTGGCCAGGGTCCCATGACAGGAAAGCTTGAAACTGTTCTAACCAAAGGCTTCCACAGGGATTTAGGGGAAAGCAATCATGAGCAGAAGATGAAAGTGAGGCTCTGCAGAAAAAGGAGGAATAAATCTAAGAAATTCCTCAGCCCCAGACCTTCCCATACTGTATCCCTGATGGTATACAGAGTACTTTGATGCTCATGCTGCCTGCTCATATCAACACTCAGCAAAAAAAGTTAATCACCTGCTGCAGAGAATTCTGCTGTGCATCCAGAGAATATTTAGGTGCAGAAAAAAAAGGGGAGATCTTGGGTCTTTTAACGTTCATTTATGTATTTTTTGTGTGGTTTCCTGTACGTGGTCTTTACTTCCAAATCCTTTTGCAACGTCTGTGTGCTCTGTGCTCTTGGGGAGATAAAGCTGCATCAGGCATTCACAAGGCCAGGGCTCTGGCCTTGTAAGAACAGTGCCTAAGGAATGCCTTCAGAAGAGCAGGGCAGGGAGAGCGACTCTAGTCCTCTGGTCTTTGGGCAACAGGGCTTTCCAACACCCCTGTATGAGAAGTAGGAGACAAACTGTGCCCACGACACGGACCCAAGCTCAAGAAAAGCAAGCCTGTGGAGCCCACACAGATGAAGAGGATACATTTAAAAGCCCATGCTCACCCTCCAGAGTCCAACCACAGAGGGCTGGTGACACCTCCTGAGCAGGCGTTTGCCACAGCTGCGGTAGTACCAAACTTTTACCGCTACTCTGTGCTCCCTAGGAAATACCATACCCCGACCTTCACTGCCAAGGGGAGCGGCACGCAGAATAGTGCGCCTAACAGGACAGCTGCTTCAGAAGAGAAAGTCAGAAAACTGTAGTTCTGTCCACCAAGCAACCTGAAGTTCTGCAGAGAGCATTTTCCCCTCAACAGAAAAGTGAGACATTCGACATTCTGCTCCACACCCTAGTTTTGGAGACTTTACTAAAAGAAAGGGGGTAATGGCAGACAATGTGTGAAGCCATTCCCCCATGTAAAACTGGTTTGTCAAGATCCAAGAAGCAGTCTTAGCACACAGTTCATTCAAGCAGTATTTAAAGCAAGTAACCTCAAACTCACAGACTCAAAACATAATAGAAGCAAGATGACTCAAGTATACAAGATGTAGGAATTGGCTTATATAAATGCTTCCTGCTGTAGATTTCACTCCTATATAGTTCCAAAGATAAAATCTGATGTGGAAAGAAAAAGCAATGTAATACCTCACATTTTAAACCCAAATCACGTTGTAACTGGGACAAAAGGAAACATGCTGTTTCATAAATACTCTGATTAATATATATTGTAAAATTTGTATCATTGTAAGCAATTATAATCACTGCATTAAGCAAATCATATAGAAGATAACATTGGCCTAAATACAAAATTGCTGTAATAATATCAGGTTTTCTGCTTAAAATGTCTTTTTCATCTTAACAAAAAATGTATTTTGAATTACCTTTTCAGGCAATGGACATTTCAGCTAGTTTCAGGACAACAGCCTATTCTTAATTTACTATTGTTTAACTTTAAGGAACACCCAGGAACAGTTAACTGAATAAATAACAGTCTGGTATTAGGATCTTCATTTTTTCCCCAACTGTTCCCCTATTTGCTGTCCTGTGCTTTTTGTCTTTTTAGATACACATTAACCTGCTAGACTGACCTTCACTTCCCTCCCAATCCCTATAACACATTAAAATTCTTTAAAAAGAACTTGAGAGAGACTGCCTTTTGGTAAAACTCCTAAAGCAAGCTCTACAGACCAGTCTGGCATGCGTTGTGTACATGCATCTGTCACGAAAATTTGATGACAAATCATCTGTTTCCTGACAGATAGGCTGCACTGACTTCAAATTCCCATGAAATGTCTTTGTCCACCAGGAAGAAAAACATTCTCTTTTAAAGCAGTGATCATTCTCAAACTTCACTTCAATGCTCCATTTGCTTTAGTCTGTATTATCATTTATTTTACTGTAAGTTTTCTGTACCAATTAAAGCCTGTCGCAAGATACATCTTCCTGATCATCTTTTGGGAAAATGTAAAGAGACAGGAACTAATGAAAGGAATGAAAGCAAATGTTTCACAGTAATAATGCTGTTTTCAGACGGTGAGAAATGAAGATCCTTTTTAAGACCGACCTACCCCAGTTTGTTTAAAACTAAACTGAACTTGAACTGATAAACTACTCTTTTGAGATTAACCTGAATAGTGTACATTCAGCAAAACACTGTAAATCTAAACATACCTGAATTGGAGTCAAACTTTGTTTCTGACCTGCAAAAGAAAATAAAAAGATCGTAAGTTACAAGAATTGTTTTATGCCATAAAAGCCATTTGTCATGCTGATCCCCCCAGGCAAATATCATCATTAGCAAGACTGTCTACCTCTGTACATTAATATTTAATGCATTCAAAGGCATTTGAACCCAAATAATAACTATTATCTTTAATATTTTGGGGTTTTTTTACAATGTAAAGTTACGAAGAATACATTTTAAGAGACAAATCACAAAATGAATGCAGAAAATAGAATATAAATTTAAACCAGGATTAGATTATATGCTGTGAATCGTGGCATACAGTTGTTCCTATGAAATAAATATTGTTTTCATTCATTTTCATTTTTGAAAAGTCATTAAGAGGATTTAATTTATTCATGAATGTTTCCAATCTATTTTTGAAGCAGATACCGTTTCATTAATGTCATATGTATTGTATCCAACGATCTGCACTTAATTGTACAACATCCTAGGAGGGTTTTGTTTGTGTGTGTCTTCAATTTACTTACTCTGCACATAGGAATAAGTGGTTTGATTTTCTTAAAAGTGGAAGGCGGGGGGTGGGAGAGAGGGAGAGAGGAAGGGAGCCAGACCTAAATTTTAACTTGTTTTAAAGTCTTTGCAAAAAGACAATGATGTGTGCATTATGCACCATTAGCTTTAGTCGTGCACTGCAGATTTTTCTCTCTCTAACAAGTAGTGTTTTCTTCTAAGGGCTTAGCACTTAGCAAATGAACCCTACAACCTGTATATTTAATAAAAGGAAGAAAAAATTAGCCCTTGTGGGAACATCATGTTTCAGATATAGGTTAATAATACTTGTAAATGAAGAAGCCTTTGAAGATCTCAATTCAACTGTGGGAAAACTTAAGTTGGGTAATTACTCTCAAGATGCTGCTGATGTGCTGTCAAGCAGAATTAACCCTATGACTAGGCCTATCTACACAATCTGCTATAAGACAGCATTGTCTGTATCGAGCTCTCGAACCAATTAACGGGCATGTTCCAATCAGATTTATATTGCTCACTAACAATCAGTTGTACACATGGTCATGGCTGTCACAGCAGGACACAAGGTCGGACCAGCAGGAGACCTGTTAAAGGATGTTACGTTGGCAGCAAAATCCATTTCCCCAGAAATTCTAAGGAGGAAGTACAATGTCGGATTCTTTTACATTGCATCAAGGAGGGGATGTATTTTGGGAAGTTACAGTCCCTCTTTTTTCAAAAATAAATGACCAAACCTGAAGAACTAATTGCAGATTTATTTTCTTATTTTATAAGCTTCTTCATGCAGGTACGTGTAGATGTATTTTAGACATACTTTATATATTTTACATAATTGGCACTGTAATTCCATACCAAAAATCTGTGCTACAGCAAAAAGATATCAATCATGATTTTAAAAATTATCACATTCACACTGTTAGTTACAGTTAAAGCCATCACAAAGGGAACAACTCCCTTCTCCCTTCCTGCTCATTCTCCACCTTCCCCCAGTGCTTACAATCTTTTATGTCTTAAATATAACCCTCAGGTGGTGAAAAGATGAAAGGGAAAAAACATAACTTATCTTCCTAATTGGTAAAGCACCACCAAAATCACTGAACAAAGAAAGTAAGTTACTGACGTGCCTTCAGAAATACCACCACCAGTGACTGCCCAGGGCACCAGCCTGTGCCCCTGTTTGGCAGTGCGTTTCTGTTGGTATTTACACCCAGCAGGGTAAAGTTTTCCACCTTGAAAAAAGTGCCTGCTGGTAACTGGGGGGGATTCCACTGGGTTCCAGGTAAAGCCACTTACTCAGGATTTTATTTACAATATTCTCCTCCAGCTGCAGTGTATCTGTCTAGACTGTTCTCTATTGCCCTTCACTGTATCAGCAACACCTCACTACCTACACAGTCGGAGGCAATGGACAAATCTTACCCTCAGCATCTGTTTAGCTGAACCATCAACTTCTCGCTGCCTGAATTCGAGATACTGGGTATTAGTTGGTCAAACAAAGACCCTAGTTCTGAGTCCACATGGCTTGGCATAGACATATGCACTGCAACTTGCAGCTTCAACAAACTGGTCCAGGGACGAAGATGGCAGACAGTACGTGGGGAGGAGGGTCACAAGAGTCACTGGGCACTGTAATGAGCACCAAAGCTCCAAACAGTCATAAATTACTGGACAACAAATCATAAAACTGATACAAGGTGATAAATCAATAGAACTTTGGCAACAGCAGAATAGCTATGAAAGAAAACGCGACATGGGAGGTTGCACTAGCAGCCATCAAGAGGAGAAGGGTCACCTACGTTATGGTCACCATGTCACCGTGGGAAAACAATGCAAAATTTAGGACATAGTATTATAGAAATTGTTAGAGATCTTAGAAAGGCACCAAAAAAAGGGAGGATAATAACGAAGCATCTTTGGCATGGCAAATAAGCAACAAGTAGCAGATAGAAGTGCTCTGCAAGAACACAAAGTTATCTTGAATACTTGAAGGGATGACAAAACTTCCAGCAACTTCAATGGAACCAGCACTTGTCCCTTAGATCTTCCAGTACGTACATCTTTTTCTTGACAGCACACTAGACAAAGGTATCAGAAACTCGTTGCGCATAGGTGTTAAAAATATGCATTGAAAAAATCACCAATAAATAGGGTAAAATTAAATCCTGAAAGTATGTTCCAAAGGGATGTTCTGCTACACACAAAAATATCCAGACTCCTTTATACTTTTAAAACTACATTAACTAGAAGGAAAAACTTCTCTGTGCATTGTTTGTTGTCACTGTACATATTCTGATATCCAACCTAAGCATCCTACCAGACAAGAGGCACCCTACGGAGCGAGGCACTGACTTTATAAACTGCTTTTTATCACTTATCACATCAAGAGGGGAAAAAAAAACACAACAGAGAATAGCTTTGTGCATATTTTCTCTACGTTTGACCCACAGGAGTATTGTGAAAGTCAGAGAATCACTCATAAATATCTTTGGAAAGAAGTTGATATGCTTAAACAGAGCAAGAGGGTATTTAAGAAGTGCTTTCCATTTCCAACTGTGATATGACTCAAATACACACAACACATGGCAATACAAATGCTAAGTAGCTCAACTACCAACACAGTATGAAAGGAAATAGTGAGCTACTGGATAGGTTTAGCTAAGGACAAGGTGCTGTAATACTTGTAAAGATCCCAGAAGTAATTAAATCAAACACAAACAATAAAATACACGATGGTCTCTTTATCTGTACTGCAAGGAGGTGCAGTATTTCAACCTGTTCCTTTTAAAAGGCACTTTAAACCAGATGCTTAGACTGCCAAGTACTGAGAGAGAAATGGAGTAATGATAATCACCATGTGTTCCTATAGTGTGAATTTAAACTACTGCCTTCCAAAGTATAACTGAACTGCAGTTGTTCAGTGCCACATACTATGGCGTGACCAGACACACTACAGCTGAAGCTAACACATCTGCTATTTGCCAGTGAAGTGGCCTTTTGGGAAGGAGAAAGGAAAGAGGACTTACTGCAGAACCTGTACTGTTGCGTTACAACCGCCTTTTGCTTTCACCCTTCTTGATGAAGTCTTTAACAGGTTTATGCAGGTTTTGCTGAAGCACAACATTGGGAACAGCCTTTGAGAGCCTGACAGCGCTCTCAGAAAGCACCTGGTGAAACATCTGCAGTTCTAATCCTTTCATTTTAACACTGAAGGAGTTACCGACTTCTCTTGGCTTTCTTATGACTCTGCATTAGCAGTTTATACCAGGTTGTTCCTTTGTAAAGTTCTGCTTCAAGATGCTAAACACAACATTGGTAGGGGTAGACATCCAAATACTACTCCCCTCTGAAAAGGACTTTGATTGAATAAAGGTCTGTTACAGTTGTAAAGATGATAGGTACAGCCTTGATACATCTTCATTTTCAAAGAACTTTATTCCATATTGGCATGGGCAGTTTGCTGAAGAGACCAGGATGCACTCCAAGCCAGCCAATGTACTGGCCCACATGACTAAGCAAAATAAAATCACTCCTCTCTCTTTCCCATTTGCCCCCAGTTGTACAGAAAATACCAAGTTGGAATATCAGAGATCTTAGCTATAGCACTGCTAACAAGCTAAAGAGGGCCAGGACAGAAATGCTCAGTTGTGAACATGTCCCTGGACACTGTGTTGGCTTGTATTATTCTCATGCGAACTAGCACTCTCCTAGACAGGACCTAGACCAGCTGCAGGGGAGACTTAGGCCAGGGACCATTCCCCACAACTAGAATGAACCAGGGCCACTCTGTTTCAGAGAGGAATTTAGGCTAACAAACACAAGCCATGTCTTGTCACTTGCCTTTAGGGCCAGAAAAGAGGCTTTGGTCCATTTTCTTTACAAGTATGGGCACAGCCCTTCTGAAAACACAAACCATTGCTTGGATGTGGTCACTGATCTTACTCATGAGCCCAAGCTCCAAATGACAAGCCAAGCTTCCAGAAAGAAAAACACAGCAGTATTCCAATGCAAAAATTAATACCTGATGTAACTATCCAGGAATTTATGAGACCTGCACCATCAGGGAATTTGAGAAGCCCCTGAGTGTTAAGAACCAAGTAGTTCCTCAGGCAGCAGAAGGAGCAAAGCTGGGCTTGCTGCTGCATTGTGGCCAGGGGACAGATCCCGTGGTGTCTAAGGTGGCAAAACTCTTCACAGGTACTTCCCAGAGCTGGACATTCATAATGCCTCTCTCTCTTCCACCCTCATGTGTATTCTCTGTTATAATACAATAATATATATATTATTTACAATAATATTATCTGGTATAATCTAATAATATAGTTGAACTCTTGTTCTGGTCTCCCCTCAGAGAGGGCTTGAATGTGATCTCTCTCCCGATCTCATGAAGGTTTTAAGAACTTAATATCTTTGAGGTTTAATAGCTACTCCCCTGCCAAATTTGGCTTAAATTGTCAAGTAGATTAAATGATAGTGTTTTATTATTAGGAAACGATTGACACATAGACAGCACAATGCTGTAAGCCTTACTTCCTTAGGAAGCCTGGTTAAAGATATATTTTTAATCTTGCTTTTCTAGGCTCAGAAAAAAAGATTGATTCACTGTTGATGGATGCTGTGACAGTTTCAGTTCTGCACATTGATGAAAAGCCAAATTCAAAAAGGACATTTTAACATCAATTTAATGTGAGAGTTATAAACAGATAAATGAAGAAATCTACAGCTTTTGCAGTCATACTACACCCTAGCTGATTTTTACTTCATGTACATACATACACATAGTAAAGCATAAGGTAGGTTAAGACCAGCTGAAAATTATTTCTTCCAATCAGGGTGACTGATGAACAGTCAATACAAAGCAGTGTGAATTGCAAATGGGAAATTACGTATCAGACTTAAAAGTTTCCAAAGAAACCACTGAAATTTTAACAGTGAAAATATCAGTGAAATTCTTAGTAAAATCAGTGGATGTTATCTATACAAATCTCTAGTATTATGGTAATCTTTGTATTTCCTTTTATTTCTAAGAACCTTCAACAAGGATCTGCAATTCAGCTGTGCTCAGCAATAAGTAAAACAAAACAATTTCACAAGCTTGTCTCAATGAGATACTGAAATATTTAAAATGTTACATTTAAAGTCCCCTTTTCCTTCTTATTTGAATCCTAACATGTTTCTCCTAGGAAATCTACATCAGTATTTGCCTTCTGGAAAGGATACCTGTGGATATGTCCTTTGCCTAGCAAACTGTGCGATCCCTCATATTTCTCCACTTGTTTTCACTGCTGGAGATGGTATTATCCAGAGAACACATGCAAAAGGAAATCTCAGGTTTGCTGTTGCATTGGCTTGTAGCTGGCAGTCTCATCTGACTTGCTCCCTGCACAGCCAGTCTCCTCAGCCTGCAGTAATTCAGATGGTGCCTTACTACATTTGTGGGCAGCAACTAGCTCACTACAATAGAGGTAATCTGTTGAAAAACACCAAGACCAGGTGGCTTGTGGATCAAGGTAAAAATTGAGATGAAGTGTTTTTTGTTTTCTATGCTTGCTCTTGCTCTCCTAATCCTTAACATAAAAATCTTTCCACACTTCATTGCTTATATGAGGGTAGTGAAATGAACGTTCAGCACCAGCAAAGAAGCTCCCAGTTAGAGGATATTAAAAACTACCCGTGAGTCGGTTAGGAGCGCAGAATCATTTGCTATAATGACTGCAGCTCCTCTGTGCTACACTTGCCAAGTATCCAGTGACAGAAGCCCTTCCCCAAGAGCCACCCAGCAGCTGTACCCAAGGACAGAATGGCACCATTCTTGCTCCAAGGGGCTCCTAAGGACCAGGAGGACAAAGTCCTGTTCCAAACCACCACAGAAATTAGCAATCACCAGGTCAAGCTCCAGCGATGGCCCTATGCTACAGCTGTGATAAGTTGTACACATCTTAGCACATTTTCAGCACTCAGGTAGGATCAGATGCGGATTCAGTATTCAGGTACATTCAGATGTGGAAGATGCTATGGGCTGTAATCACAAAGCAGTTTTACTGCAGGGACTGCAGTAAATACAGCATTCATTTAGGTGGTCACCTTCAGAGGTGGATTAAACCTCCAGATTCTAGGTGGCTCTGAGGAAGACGGCCACTCTGCTATCTTGATTTTTGGTGAGATGATCAGGAGTGTGTAAGAATTTGTCATCCAGCACGGATATGGCAGACTCAAAAGAATATCTGGTTTCAGCCAAAAAATGATGAAGCAAGAAGAAACCAATGCTTGATAACAACTTTACTAATTTTTAACTCCATCAGCCTTTTCTAGGGACAGTCACAAAAAATTGCAGAAACTCTTGCAAGTTTTAAGATCCTCAAGCTTCCTGGAGCTACACAATACCTAATAAAAATCTGGGTTTGGATGAGAACTGTCTGGTAATACTGCCTGATGACTGATTGAGCCAGAAGTGTGGCCAGGTGGCCAAGAAGGCCAACAGCATCCTGATTTGTATCAGTAATAGTGTGGCCAGCAGGACTAGGGAAGTGATCGTCCCCTTGTACTCGGCACTGGTGAGGCCACACTTCGAGTATTGCATTCAGTTTTGGTCCCCTCACTACAAGACACTGATGTGCTGGAGTGTGGACAAAAAAAGAGCAACAGAGCTGGTGGAAGAGTCTAGAGCACAAGTCTTATGAGGAGCTGCTGAAGGAACTCAGGTTGTTTAACCTGGAGCAAAGGAGGCTCAGGGGAGACCTTGTCAGTCTCTACAACTACCTGAAAGAGAAAACAGCCTCAAGTTGTAGCAGGGGAGGTTTAGATTGGGTATTAGGAAAAATTTCTTCACCAGAAGGGTTGTCAAGCATTGGAACAGGCTGCACAGGGAAGTGGTTGAGTCACCATCCCTGAAGGTATTTGAAAGACATATACATGTGGCATTTAGGGACATGGTTTAGTGGTGGACTTGGCAGTGCTAGGTTAACGTTTGGACTCTATGATCTTAAAGATCTTTCACAACCTAAATGATTCTATGATGCTATGATTACTATGCTGGCAAGAGCCAACTTACTCCAAACAAATGTTATTAAACAGAAGCTGCTGGTTTTGACAAAGTTTTGTGAGGAAATTAACAAGTCAGTCAGGGTGGACAAAATAGCTCAAGCTATTATATCTTCTTAGAGACACTACAAGAGTTACTTCATATGGGCTTTCCTAGCCAGAGAGCCAGTGCTGGTTTGTCATTTGGCCTGCTAAAAGGATACAAAGATTATTAAGAAAGTTTAAAGACCATTAAATAAGCACTCAGCACTGTGGTAAGGAAATTCCTTGTATAGATCTAGCTTGGTGACTGAAATCCTCCCTTGTGTTGTGAGGACAAGAGTGGTACAATGCTAATAGCACTGCAATATTGCCCAGACACGCTTTGCGTTTCTCATGATTTGATTTTGGATGTCTGAGAGATGTTGAGAAGACCTGACACAGTTCAACAAAAATCAAATGAAAACATGACATGAATAAGGGTGTTGCTATTTCTCCTAGCGCATGTTCAGAAGAACCAACATTACCAAGAATTCCTTCCAGGAAGCAATAAAGGCAGCAGTGAGTGATTTATGAAGACTTGGCAATTCATTCCTTGGCCCTAAAAATTGGAAACTGACACAACAATAATATTTCTTTTTTCAAAAGGAAATCATTCTCCCAGGCTTCCCAGTTCCCATCTATACCACATCTTTCTCACACAGTCCTGCATATGGTAAAGGACATGACCGTGGTTTATTAAATATGGAATAGCTCCTCTCCTGTGGCAGTAGCACGAGTCGTGGATTTCACTCAGGTCCATTCTAGCCTTCTCTTGCCATAGCTGTGGACAGAATGGTATTTTTGCACAGTGTACAAGAAAATGCCTTGAAAATATTAAAGTAGGTGCAATCTTGCAAGTACCCTTGGCCCTTACAAAATGCTGAGGATTTGAGTGGTGTAGGTGTCTCTGTGAACTGATACAGAAACACAGAACTCTGCTGCAGAGCCTGTCCAGCCATGATAAATGAGGCTCACAAAAAATTAACATGAGCTGGTATAGCTGATGAGTATGAGGGTTTTTTCTTTGGCCATCTAGTTTTCTATCATCAGATCAATGTGTTGCATCGGGACATGTTCCAGCCATGCCAGGTGAGGTCCAGTGAAATGGAAGCCATGAAAAAAACACCTTAGGGAAGGGTGAGGTAGCAGGGCTGCTTCTTTTAGCATAAGCCTGCAGCTAGTAACACCAAACCACATCAGGGCTGGCTTGGAGAAAAGGAGGTCCTTGAGATTAGTTTATTGTCTGTCTCATTTATTGCTTTCTTTAGGCAGCTGTACTGGGATGTAGGAGAATGTCTGGCGTGAAAGTTCAGAGATGAAACAATTAGATTCAATGGCATGATTATGGATTTTATGTGTGAGGCACCTTTGATTGTGGAAAAAGTTAAAGCTTGTCCTCCATAAAGCCTGGGAGGTTTCTCATACCAGTAGTACAAATAGGTAGATGAAGAGATGTTAAATTCCTAATTGTTTCTTTTATCTTTCCTGTGATAGAGACAGAGTTCTGTTTTAAAGACATACCAAAAGCAGGTCTTTCATCTGGAGTGTAAAATTCATGTGTTCCCTGACCCCATGTGTCACATGGTAATGAAACAACGTAAATCAGAAATGTTAAAAGTTGAAGTTTGTTAATATTACTGCTGAAGCTCCAGTCTCCTTCCTGGTTAAACTGACAGTTCCACAGTCCAAATATATATATATTTACAGATTACAACAACACAAACAAAAAAAATTAATGGACACCCAATGAGTGGCAAATCAAAAAAAATTAATGGACACCCAATGAGTGGCAAATGGAAATGCAAGTTTCAGGTTACTATCTGGAAATTAAGAAAAAAAACACAAAAAAGCCACCACAAAAACAACTTGCATTTTAAATGGGGCAATGGACCTTCTTTATATTGTACTACCACCTCACTCCTAAGAAAATACTTTGATGATTTACACTCTGTGGGGAAAATTTAGTAAATAGCATACATTTTACATTCTCTTATCTATGTTTCGTTCTCACTTCTGTAGCTGTCTGAGCTGAAGCAGTCACCAAGATATAGAAATGTATCTTCCCTAGTTGAGGAAGACATTATATACTGATATTTTGGGGTCAGTAAACAAAAGAAGATGGACCCCTATCAGCCTGTTCATTTGTTCCCACCCTTGCCAGCCACCTCAGAACAACTGGCTGAATTGGATGTAGACCAGAGGTGGCAAGAGCTCACAAAGTAACACAACGACTTTGGGGAGACTGTGCTAAGGCCAGTCCAGCCTTGGGACAAAATAAGCAAGGTGTTTTTTTCAGGTGCCCACTGGCCTGGGATTTATTAAAAATAAAAACCGACTTCCGTCTTTTCCTCTCCCTCCTCCCATAAAATCCATGGGGAGTCTCAAAGAGAATCTGAAAACAGGGACATTTCCATATAGCTCATTTCACATAGAGAAATCCAACTCATTAACTCAAAAAAGTCAAGACTATGCCAAAGCATACTGCACACTTGAGATAATCACAAGAAAGTCTCATATTGCAGTTTTTTCCCATATTAAATGGATTGTGAAAGCAACTGGAAACTAGTTCGCGTTCATTTATGTGAACTACTGCTGTCCAAATCTCACCCCGCAAAAAACCCTACTCTTTCTCCAGCAGACGACAGAAAGGAAGCCAGTCTTGAAGGTAGGTGAAATCCTGGCTCCACTTGCCAAATCTGAATTGACTTCAACAGGGCCAGGATTTCCTCCATAAAGATTTAGCTATGGTAAGCAGGGGGATGTCTAAATGGCAGAGTAGAAAACCAGGTTATGGAGACTTTAGATCCCTACTTTTTACCCTCAAGCCAAGCATCACAGTAACATATGACATGAGAATATTGCCTTGGCTGAGTTTGTAACAATCAGTTTTCCAGCTCAAAAGATTCACATTATTACTGAAGTTTCTGCAGGTAATCCTCCTACCAGAGGAATCAAACGTAACAGAGATGAAGTGCTTCTTTCATCTTTACAGACAGTCTCTTGAGAACAACTATCACTGCCACATCTGGTGATTCTGGAGCTACATCAGTTTTATTTTCCTTTGTAACCTATTAGTGACCCAATTTTCTCTGTTATTAGCACTATCCTGACCATCCTGCTTCATGCTGCTATAAAGGTACCTCTTCAAGTGAGAGGGACTGTGTCAGTGTGAACTGAGAGAAAAAACAAGCAAAAAAAAATTGAATTCTTCATCAGAATGAACACAAGCAGCCAGAAATAAGAAAAAACACATAAACAACTGAATCTATGCAGAACAATGCAGCGATTGAGAGAATTCAGTCAACACTGCTTCTAACAACAAAGTTAGGGCCATAATTCCCACGGTACTTCTAAAGAGTATTTTTCATGCAAGACACAAAAGTTACTATTTCTTTCTTAATCTTTGCCTCAGTTCCTAACGCAGCTCTCTGTGTGTCCCATTTAATGGGATGGATGAAAATTCAGTAAGTAATGCAATTTTCCTGAGTTCTGTTTTCTTAGCTTCTTGAATTCCAAAAAAGCATCTACTTTTTTCTCCATTATCAGATACAATGCTGTAGCATGGATGCAGCATCACCATCCAGGATCCAAATCTTAAAGCTACCTGTGAATAATGCTAACAGATAAAACTCAGTATCTATCAGTGTAGTGAAAGACTGTGTTACAATTACTTGACATGGCTGCATATGAAAAAAAAAAAATTACTATATTGTTTCTATCAAACTACCTATTTTACGTTAATATTTTCTTACTATCTTATTTACTAAATTTTTTTATCTTCACTGTAGGACTTATTTTACTATAGCTTTATTATTTACACTGCTTCTCTTATATCCCTTATCAATTTGAATTACTTAAATGATCTTATGAAATTACATAAGTACTGGAATATACACAAGATTACATGGGAACACAGCACATAAACTAAGAGACAGAAATCTCAAAACTATATTTAGCATACTCACTTGAATAAAGGAGTCCCACAAACAACACATTTGTATATTCCTTGAGCTTTATGATGTGTGTACTCCCCCTCAAAGGCACTGGGAAAACAACAACACTACATTTTAAAAATAAATAAAGGAATCTGGGGGTTTTTTAATTATTAAATTAGCTAAGACTTTAGAAAAAAGTTACAGAAAGAACCCACTATTTAAAAGTTGGCAGTTGTTTTTTATTAAAAGCAGCAAATAAAGCAGGCACAAGCAAAGGGGAATGTCCTCATTAGTGTGCCTCAGGTGTTATGTATCATGCAAGAGGAAGCGAGTTGTCCCACAGTTCAGAGGACAGAACAACAAAAAGGGAAAAAGCAGAATCTTCCCCTATTTGGCAAGCGAAACGTAAGTTTTTGTAAACACGGCTTGTTTGACATGTAGCTCGACCTGACGCACTTCGCTAGGTCTGTCTTTGGGAAGTGTGTTGGTGGTGGGCTCAGCTGCTAAGGCAGAGGTGTGAAGCGCCTGGGTGCCTGCCGCCTGGGAGCTGCGAAGCCGTGCTGCTGGGTCAGGCCGCGATGGGCTGCCGGGGCGACAGAGGCATTGTAGCTGAAAATGAAATAATTGGTCCACGATTTCAAGCTGTGTGCGCCTTACATTTTTAGTTGAAAAGCAATATTACAGCTTTAAGGGAATATTTTTCTAAGTTAACAATCTAAAAGGCTAGGAGGTCATTCATCTAATACGAATCAGCTGTGCTAGCCCAACAAAAAGCCTATGTGCTCGGCAGCTTGTTTTTATTATCCTTTCACCCTTTTTATGAGGTCCAATTTTTTTTTATAAACAGGATTTTTAAGAATGACCTAATCTCCGATTGTTTGTGTGCATTAAATCACGTTGTTGGTCCCGTACACAAGAGCGAGGAGGGCCAGGGGGAAGGCAGGCCTCCCGGCAGAGGCCAATGTCCCCCCTGCCCCTCCGGGGCTGCGGGAGGACGAAGGGGGCTGGGGCGGGCAAGGGGACCATCCTTGCTGTCCCCCCCTCAGCAAATTCAGCCACCGGTACGCGGTGTCAGGAAGAGTGCTGCCGATTAACCAGGACCCCACGTGCGGTGGAGAGCTCTTTCAGGTCATGAATGAAAACAAGCAGTTACATCATTAGGATGTTTGGAGCAGAGGTAAAGCCAGGGCCTTATGCCAAGCTCCGTGGTATAAATTAGACAACAAAAAATGGCTAGGCCTTGGCAAGTTACCTTCATGCTGGAATCAGCTGAGAGAGAGACTTTATTCACTAAAAACAGTCTTGGAAGTGAGTCCTTTTTTTTTCCCTCCAGGAGTCAAGGCTGGCTTCCAGCGACTAAAGCCATGTGAGGGCAGTTATTGAAAATTTTTCACATTCCAACCACAAATGAGCCAATAAATACCTTCTCCACATGTGCTTCAAAAAGAAATTGGAGTGGAGTGGAAAAGAACTAAATTATGCTACCTTCCTTCTGCAGCCAAAACGTCTATACTTACAATGGCCACCTTCAAAACTCCAGCCTCCTGGCACAGGGCCATTTCCCTCGTGGTTCTGCTAACTGCGGTGTCTTCCAAAAAAAGTGTACCTAAACCGCTATTACTTCCACACATTTTGTAGTAAACTAAAACAGACTCTAAACATGAGCCCGGTGACTTTATAAGACATGCAGCGTTCATTAGAAGGAAAAAGTCACACAAGACCCTTGGCTCCTGCCCCTGTGCTGCAGATGGTTGTCTCTGCAGTGGTGTTAATTTGTAGGGGTTAGTAAACAAGTGCAGAAATCCTGGGGGAAAAAAACAAAACAAAACAAAACAAAACCAACAGCTTGGTGGGGAAGGTGAGGAAGCACCAGTAAGAGGAGGGGGAGAAAAGAAAGATGCCTGTGTTTTGAGGACTGTGTTTCCTTTGTCCTGCCTTACCTTTCAGTCCCCTTCTCCTGAGTGACATGGTACTGCAAGGGTGTCAGCCGCTTCCTCAGCTCCTCCTGGGAAAAGACCACCTTACAGTCCTTTTTATCCCTACATGACCCTGCAAAGGGAGAGGATATGGGAGAAGGAGCCTTTTTAGCTTAAATCCTGAATAATTGCTTTGGCAGACGGCCACAGCATAGCTTCTGCATTCACTTGTCAATGACCAGACCGGTCCCTAATGCACGAAGAATGGCTCAGCTGAACTGCAGCTGATTATTTCTTCAAATCCAAGTTTAAAAAAGAATTTTGCTTGAGAGCCAGGTGATTCCACTGGAGCAGTGACAATGTGCTACAGCCAAAGCCCTTTGGTGTGTTATACACTAAACTGTTGCACACACAGTCATTCACAAGAAAGTAACATTTTTCCCACCAATAAAAAAAAATTCTGCAAAAAAAGAACAACTACAGCTGAAACGTTCTTTACAAGACATCTATATTGGAGACTTACGGTAATGGGCATATGATGTTCAGCCACAACATCCAACAATTTCACTACCCTTTAAAGTAGCTGAAAAACAATTCTAGATCTTCAGAATTCCAGTAAGGTTGATTTAACTTCTAGTCGCATCCTTGTCCTTTTACTTTGTACATTAACCATTCCATTTTTTCACTGCTGAAGCACTAGAATGGGAGCCCTGAGGAGCATATCAGGTTTTTTCATGCACAAAGCTGTACAAGGTTCAACAATAAACTTGTCATAAAAAATTAGGGTTGCTATTGAAATTACTCTCCTTTGAAAATCTCATCTTATGCCTTGCTTAGTTTACACAGAAAATCCAATGAGTACATAGGGATTACTGTAAAAAAAATCTGTACAGTGCAAAAATTCACATCACATCAGGGAAGAAAAAAATAACAGTAAGGTTGCTTTTGAGAATGAAAACTCCCAAAGTAGTAACAGAAATTGCCACATATTCAAATAACTTTGATAATTGCTTGCAAAAATTAGCTGACAAAATATGGCAGGGAAAAAGCACTCTAATTATGACAGTAATTAAAATATGGTACAATTAGAAATAAACAGTCCTGACAAAAGTATTTTTTGATAGTAATGTATATAGACTCATAAAAAGACCAATTGTGTTCCCAAAGTAGAGGGAACAGAGCTACCCATCTGTATGTCATTTAGTACAGGAGAGGCAATGGCAGGTTTAAATTACATGGTATTGGATTGCAATTTCCTAACATTGGATGCTTTTCTGCTTTTTTACCTTGAGTCATTACTAAGGAGTGTTCATAAAAAGTAGCTTAAAGCACAGATGCTTGCAAATCATTTAAGAAAAGATGTTTCTTTCTTCCTCTCCCTCTTCTCATTTTTTTAATGTGTGGGGGTGGGTGAATAGGAGAGAGAGAAAAAGAATAATGCTGTTGGTTACTACTGACTAACCCTAGGAAGTATTTTCAAGAAGAAAAAAGTAAAATTGAAAACATCTGATTGAAGTAAATAGTGCAAACATAAAAAGCTTTACTAGTGAAAGAAAGGTATTGAAAAGCGACTTTATTTCATAGATTAGAAATTACTTTTGATCTAAACATTCTTAAAAACAGATTGTTTTCCACTCTGAGCCATCTCATTAGCTGTGCTGCAGAGCCTTCGTTTTAATGGCAAGCTTTGAAAGAGCACTGCTGTATGCCTTTGTTAGCTTCAATCTTATTTGGGAGAGGGATAAAGATTTCATTCCAGGTCTCTTTGTTTGTCTTTCAAGAACCACTAAAGCAGTATTCACACAAATTTTGCAGGAATGTGCCCTGTGCCATAGCTTACAAATTATTTGGTTTTGGTGCACTTAAAGGTCACCTTCCAAATTAGCAAAATTTTCCTACATCCTGGCTTTTCAACCTTAAATGTAAATATTGTTTCCTAACTGTAAGTGAGGTTTGTTCTTTATAACATTTGGTTGCTTATTTAAAGATGTCAAATGTTGGAGGTTTTTATTCTCTGAATGTGCAGGGCCCTAGGACTAGTAAGTCTTTCAAAGTATAGCTAACAAGGAAAGGAAGCATATGCATTATATAAATACCTATTGTTATGTTGCATTACGCAGCTCAGAAAGAAACTGTTTGAGAGGCAGTCTTTCATCTGTAATTTCAGTACTAAAAGTAGTCTAGAGAGCAGCAAAGAATCTTACAAACCAACAGATCATCACTTTTAAAAATATCTACCAATTATTTTTTAAAATAATTCTATTTGCTGTTTAGATGTTGAAAAAAAACAAACTAAGCGTAACTTCACTTTGGAAAAAGTCAGAGGAAATACTGAATGTTTCAAAGAATGGTCAGTATTCCCTCTTTACTCTCCTTGAGTAAAGGATTTAGAAATTCAGTGTTCTTCATTCAATGGGCTCACTACATGCAGAAGAAAATTTCTATATGCCACTTGATCCACGGCATAGATTAGGAGTAGGAAATGTGTTACAATTTTTTTCCTCCATTGTTTTTAATAATTAACTGTGTGTTTTACCATACAGACAAGTATTTATGTCTACAGGGGAATTTAGCACTGGGGTAAACTGCAACCTACCCCAACAAAGGACTCTCCAGGTTTGTAATTTAATAGAATATACATCAGCAAAAAGCTATAGTTGCACTACAAATCCTAAAAGAAATATTTTGACCCAGCCTTTAGCATTCAAGAACAGTCTTATTCGATTAATTGAACTTATTATTTAACTGCTAGCAACAAAAAAATAGCTCAGTAGATTGATTGCACTATTTCCATATTGCCAAAGAACCAAGGAGATAAAGCAAGACTCACTCCTGACTGCAGAGGATGTAAGGATATGTTACCTGAAACAGGGCTAGCCTACAAGCCTCAATAAAATGCAATGAATTCTAAAAATTACTGGATATGATTCCAGGAATACAGTCCTTTGGTTAGGAAAAAAATTACAGGCAAGAGGAGCAAAAGTGCTCAACTTGCTGTACAAGAGTAGCTGCTTCCATTTTTTCAACTGTTCCTTCATAGCATATAGAAGATGTCTGCTATGTTCAAGACAGCTGTCTGTTGCTAAAGCATACATAAATAGCATAAAGCTACATAAATACATGCCCAATATGAGAGAAACTGCCACTAGTAATGCAGCTGTCATCAAAGCTGTTATTAAAGCAGAGAATAAAGGTGCTAGCTCACCACCTTCTTCGGTCTGGTTCCCCAAAGAAGGGACCACGTATGGGCTATGGAAAGGGTTCCCATACAGGCAACAAACTTCTTCAGCATCTCAGGCATAAAGGCAGGGTCCCAGTTCATTTGCAAATTATGGAGTTCGAGGCAGAAGAGAAAAAAGGTCATCAGTTTTATAAACAGCATGACATCAGCGTGATTACATTAAGGGTGAGATGAAATTAAATACACAGTGACAGTAACACTGGATCTGTATTAGGACTCTAAATTGGATCTCACTCGTTCTCTGGAGGTGATTCTTTCAGCAGTGACTTTTAGAAGAGCCTGGGACAGTTATGTTCCTAACTCCAGTTAGATCCCGCTGTTAGGAGAGGGGAACGCCAGCCTAGAAGGGCAGACAAAACTCCCTTTACATTCCACTGTAGGATCGGAGGCCAGATTAAATCTCTCTAATCAGTGCTCCTTGGTGCCTTCGTTGAAGTCGGCGCTCATTAGAAGAGCCGTGCGCAGGCAACTGTTCCACAAACAAGCACCAGCGTTTCCGCTTGAGGCCACCAGCCTTCAGCCTTTTGCCAGCAGCTACAGCAGTGCTGAAAGCCGTTAAGATCCTGGAGCAGGGTGGAAGGCTTTGCGAAGAAAAGGCCAGTTCACAAATCTTAATGCATGAACATTGAAAAAAAGCTGAGGAGGGTGAAACAAACACCAAGAGAAACCCTTTTGGAGCCTTTGTGGCATTCCTGTGCTTAGGAATGGCTTTTGTGAAAAGCAATGCAATGCACACGGACATTTACAATTCACCTGCAGACTGCAGGCATTTCAGAGTTCAGCTCGAGTCCTCCTCTGTACGAACTGAATGAACAGCAAGTATTTTCTGGGTGTTGACCTGATAATGAAGACGTTAAGCATCTCACCTCGCACATAAATTCCAATTTTGACTGACCT
This sequence comes from Tyto alba, assembly GCF_018691265.1. Lineage (NCBI taxonomy): Eukaryota > Metazoa > Chordata > Aves > Strigiformes > Tytonidae > Tyto > Tyto alba. The sequence continues at coordinate 52,943,592 of NW_024881282.1, forward strand.
TTTCAAATCTGTGGTTCGTAACACAGGTGTGTGCCATTTCCTTCCATATAAGCGATCACAAGAAAACTAGAAATGAGGACACAAGTTAGCAGACCATTACTCCTCACCACTCAGCCCTTCACCTGCTCCAGTGTGATGGAGGGTGGCAATTAGTGTCTGACATGCCCTGAAATATGGTGGCATTTTGCCTGATGGCTCTCCTTCTTCAAAGAGACTTTTGAACCTTTCTATTTTCTCTTATGTTTTGTTGCTTCCTATCACTGAAATTAACACAACATTTCAACTGCATGGAAGACACAGCGTACATTTTCCCCCCTTCTATGAATGCTTATGTTCCACTAGAATTAATGGACATTACAGTCATGCACTGAGCACATACCATTAAGACTTCCTGAATTAAATACAGCAAGATCAAATGTTCCAGCAGAGCACAGCCATATAATAAATTGGGCTTCTAGTATTCAGTACCACTTCTTTTAATATAACCAAGATTTTTAGGGGCCTTCCAACATATTTTATCATTCATATACCACCCCAGTCCCAATTCTTCAATGTGATCGGTGTGGGCAGACCCTTGGGAATATGCATAGCTCCAGCAACTACATAAGGGTCTATGAATGTACATCAGATTACAGGATTTGGCTCTAACTACATATCTCTCTGCTTCCTAATGCCTGCCCCCTCATGAGTGGGTCCTACCTTAGTCACTGATGGCAAATTATCTCAAATTGATGTTAAGAGGAGTCCTGCAAGGTTAAAAAATATTTGTATATGTTCCTTTTAATTAATATCCTTACTTACACCATTGCTAACAGTATTATTAAATGTGGAATCTCTCCTTTTTAATATTTCAAGTTTAATTTACACAATTTATGCTTCTTGTTTACAGTTTTGCCTCTCTCTCTGCTTAGGAAAAGGCAAATGTACAACTCTCTCTTTCACTTCTGTTTAGTCTGTTCTCTGCAGCCTCCAGTCTGCAGCCTTGGGAAAATGCCAGTGTCCTCTCACTGCAAACAAGCCAGGAACTGCTCATCTAGTTTAAAAAAAGAACAAATCTTGAAAACGCAAATGGATGCAAACAGTTCTACTGGCTTGTAAACTGGAAAACACGATTCTACAAAACCTGTGTTTGACATGATAGATCTTTTTATAATCCTGCCACAAGCCATTTTAAATTACCTGAGCATGCCACTGACTAGGATAGATGCTGCTAAAGAACTCTGAAACATTGGAAGGTCACGTTTAAGTAAAATCCAAACTTCATCATTAAACGAACACTGGAAATGTTCTACACATTGAAAAATAGATCTGTTTCTCCTCTGAGGGATGGCTCCTTTGCTTTCTTGCTGTAGGTAGCTAAATCCCACCTGCTGTTGAAATACCCTTTGCAGTTTCATGCAAGCATTAGGAGTAATGGGGCGAAGACCATTTCCGCTATATTGTGCATTGAAAATCCAAAAGCTGGGTACCAGGACAACAGTCACCATTTTGGGTCAAATGCCAGGTTCTATCTGAAAAGAACACCACACAAAAATTAACTGTCTTTAAAAAAAATTATTTACTTAACACCCAGGAGGGTCACATGGCCACAAGGGAAGGGCAAGCCCCTTTGCAAATTTGCAAGCTTCCCATGCAATCAAGTAACAGAGCTGTCACATTTATTTTTTCCACCTGGTCATCAGTGTGGCTCCTGTTTTATATAAATGTATATATTTTGAGTCACCATCAGAGTTCTCCCATGTAAGACAGCAAATTTCTCAAGCACTAATAAAAAAATCCTCCGAACTCCCAACTAATGTATCTTCTCTGTGCCCTTGTTTTCTTTCCAAAGAAAGTCATACTGGAACCCCAGTGGTCCCAGTACAGGCAGCATCTATAGAAACAGAAGTTGCCTGGTTGTTTCCACAGGTCTTCACACATCTCTGCGGCCAGCTACATGGCCAAGGTAGCCACACAAGCCAAAGAGACATTCCTTGGAAAGGAAATCTGAAGCTGCCTCCCGCTCACCCTGAATGCAAAAAACATTTAAGAAAAGATTGAAGTGTTTCACGCAGTGGGGAAAGGGGAAAGAAAGGCAGCTCCATTTGTCCTCTCCAGGGATGTCTACTTTACTTCCTTATTTCACATTAATGAAATATGTCACTACCAGCCACAATCTTGATCTCACAACCTTTCCAAATTCTAACCACCAAGGACTCCACCACCACCCTGCGCTGGCCAGCGGAGGGGAAGGCAGCTTCCCCTGGGGCTTTTTGAGCTGCCACCTTCACCAGTACCACAGCAGTGGCAGCATGTGGCTGCTCAGCAGAGATGGGTGAACAGAAGCACCTTCAATTAAGTGGAGCAAAAGCTCATTACATTATAAACTGCCACTTTTGTTACCCTTTCTGCTGAGATGGCCAAAGACAGAGCACACGGGGCAACTGACCTATCTGCCTTACTCTTGAATGCAAACCAGGCAAGACAAGATCAAGATCTATTGGTACAGCAGTGGAGGAGGGAACATTTATAATGATGGATTCCTCCTCCTCTCTCTCCTAACAGATAAAGAGACTTTTGTTTTATTGATATGATCCTAGCACCTTTCATCGGCGCTACATTTGTTTAAATTAAAAACAAGAAAGGCAGAGACACTGAGCAGTCTGTATCTGGTCTGTAGATTTCTGTCAGAATCAATAAAAGGGTACACTACATATGGAAAGGCATTTTATTAATAGCAGAATTAAGCTTAATTTAATATGAGTGCTTCATGCTACCTTTTGCATTTAAAATATTTCAGTAAGCCATCAAAATAAGTTTATTCACACGGCTTTAATAAAGGTTTAACCCTGCAGCAGAAACAATTGAAAACTCAGCATTTACCAGTGGTTACCACAGTGGTGTGTAGCTTATTGTGGCATTCAGGTCGTTGCTAAATCCTCCTGCTGCTTCCTCCACAATAGTGATGTGTGGCCTGTGAAACGAGCATTGCGTTCAAGAATCAAGGTGCCGCAATCTATACTTGGGATGCGGGTGGAGGAAAGGAGTGGGGTGGGGGGGAGGTCTTTCTTCTCCTCCAGTTCCCCACAACAGCCCAGATCTAACCCCCTGCAAAACTCGGTCTGTCCTCCAACTGTGCAGGTACCCTTTTAGCAAAGACGTAAGCAGGCACAGCCTGCTCCGTGGCCTTTCATCCCACATCTCCAAGCGCTGGGGGACGTACCCAGCATGAGGACGGGGACAGCTGGCACACGCTGTGCTCCAGCTGTTGCTCTGCTACAGCCACCATGGAAAACACTGTAGCCCCCTCCCCTCTCAACCTGCTTCAGGACTAAAGGTAGAGAAACAGCCAAAAAATGTTAGTAACTGCCAACTTCATTCCCTGTTGGGCCTTCTGGACCTCCCTATGTTTCTGTAAGATCCAGCCATGCTTTATGGGTCAGGAAGATGGGGTCAAACCCTATAAAAGGGCTTTTAGAGGACTCAGTTGAGCCCTTCCCTGCCGTGCTCTCCTTGGGACTCGTTGACCTGGGCCAGAGCACTGAGCAGGGAGTTGTTACCTGCGGTGCACAAGGCTGCCAGCACCGGACTTGGGCTGCCAGCAGCTACCGTCCCACAAGAATCCCTTCTCCGGCTGGAGCAGGGGGCACCTTCGTACCCCACCCACGTGCCCCTTCCCAACACAGCTTCTTTTGAAGGCAATCACAAGATGAGACACGTGTTCAGCTTGTAACTAAGAACAAACCTTTCCTCCTTCTTAGCCATCTCTGGGACACAATTCCACTCTACTTGCTTCCCCCCAAATCATGATCTGGGCTGAGACAACCTGTGGTTAACCTAACAGCCAAGTTACGGCAATGTTCGTGTCTCTGGTGCCCGACTCTCAGTCCACACTCTAGATCCGTTCAATGTACCACCAAATTCCAAGCTCACACATCCCCTAAGTGACCCCCTGGATCATCGCCTCCATCACTTCCCACCATACTTCCACTGACTGTGTTCATTCCTATCTTGCACCTTTTCTTGCTTGCCCTTCCTCAGCTTTGCAAGATATAAAATCTCCCTCTGTTTTGTGTGCCATCATTTCTCCTTTACATAACATTCTTCTCGGCAACCTTCATCATGTACTCCTCAGAGAAAGGACAAAGCCAGGAGTTGCTTTTAATTGAAAGGAAAAAAGTGAAGGCAGTCCTTAAAGGGCTTCCCAGACCTCTTGTTATAAACAGTCCCAATAACTAAAAAAGTAGCTTTTCATGGGAAACTTTAAAACACAGAAACACAGTTAGTGCTGAAACTTCATCTTTTCCATACCTAACTAAGCAGAAAACGCAGTAAGCCTGAGCTGCAGAGGACACAGGAATGGAACGCAGAAAATTTATGAGCTCCCAGAATTAAAACATTCCTGCAAGAAGGGTAGAAATGGCTTGTGGTGGGTCCTTTATGGGAGCAGGAAGGGAAGGCAAATGACCTTAAGAAATCCGTCAGGGAACACATTAAGGAACTGGCTCTATGCATGGTCTGGGAGCGCAGGAAACGTCTCCTCTTCCCTGCACTACTCCTTGCCAGAGTCACCGAGGAGCCTCCACCCAGGCACCTTCTGTCTATCCAGCAGATGAGGGAGAGCGCAAAACTCCGCCAGGACGAGGAGTTAAGACGGGGGGAAAAAAACAGGGTAGAAACCCTAGGGTACAAGTAAAAAGGGTACACTAACAAAGGGTTTCTGGTCTTCCTTATGATCCCAAATTTTGCAAGCATTAAGCGCGATAAGGAGCGTATCACTCCCAATGAGATATCTACAAATAAGTTGCATTGTAAACTGTACTAAATAAGACATTCTAGACTGAATATTATTGTACAAAAGAAACACTTGTAAATACAGAATAACATCAAATATACTCCCGTTAAGACAGCTATATACAAAGGTAATTTTAAAAATCCATTTTCAAGTCATTCCAAAAATATGATAATGTTAAAAATATGATAATGTTATGCTCTATTATGATAATACAGCGTTCAACTGACATATGGCTAGGAGGCAGACACATACACAGACGTTTATGTAACAATGACACATGAACAGCTATTGTGCTTAGAGTGCTTGTTCTCAAGACTCTTTTCAAGCATTTATCAAATTCCTCTTAACTGCTGGGAGGTAGCAAACTAGACCATTTGTAAGACTGTATTTTGAGTTTAGAAATCTATTTTTTGTTCCAAATTGATATTTGCCTTTTTTTTTTTTTTAACATCATAGAAATGAGTTTCGATTTTTGCCCCCCAACTAGTTCTGAGGAACAAGTACATCCAGTTGAGACCTTGTGTGACATATTTAAACACAAAGCAAACTGTTACATTCAAGATATAAACCCCAGAACATAGGGATTTATGATGAAAACATTGACAGTCTTTTAACCATAGCCATACAGGTGGTTTTTGCTATACAGCATATCAGGCTTACTTTTATTTTCTTTCAGACCACGTGAACAGATGTCTGTAATAGAACATCTTTGGTGATACACATTACAGAAAGCTATGAGAAAGCTGTAACATACATCATGGAAATAATATCTCTGAACACAGAAACATACAATATGAAACATTTTGACATACTTAAGTCACACAAAGTTTGATAGCAACTACCGTACTTTGAACACATGAGACTGAGGTCTTTTCTAGACTTTCTGCTGTTAAATCCAGATCTGGCAAACACTACAGTGCAGATAATTTCACAGACATGAGCAGTTAGAGTTCAGAGGGACAAATGCATACAAATAACTCACGTATGTAGCTGTTTGCAAGATCTGCTCCTAAAAGTAATCCTTTATGTTAACAGATTACTACTAAAAATCCCATTTTGAGGTAATTTTCTATTCGCTAACTATTCATTTAAATTTTAAGAAATTACATTATACTGAAACTTGGAATTAACAAAGTTTTAATAAAACAAGTTATGAGAAACTGTACTACAGATATTTACTTAATAAAGACTTACACCATATGCCCACCACCATCTTCATACAGATGTATTGTAGTTTAATCTAATCCTAGAAAAGTATGGTTTCCTACTAGTAGTTATTTTAGTAATTAAACACAACAATTTAATATTATCTAGGACTTTATTACTTCAAACAGAAAAAAACCCTTAAGTCTACCCCTGTAATTTCTTCATGATTACCTTTACTTAAATTTACAAGCACCATAATTTTCTTTGATCTACAGGAAAGGAAAAGCCAAATTATCTCATGCAACAAAACATGATGTAAGCAGCACAACATTCAAAGTGTTAAAGAAATAAAGGATTTTTTTAAGAAATGAGAACCCATAATAATTAAAAGACACAGCAAAGCAAAATAAGCTATCTTTTTACTTCATAGCTTGGTGGTCTGCTACAGAAAACATATGTACATGGAATCTGCATAATCATTATTTGTACCAGTTACTTGTTGGTATGCACTAAAGCAGCTGAAGTAGTTTTTACATTAAAAGTTTGGGGGGGGTTTTGTTGTGGTTTTGGGTTGTTTTGGGGTTTTTTTGGGGTTTTTTTTTGTTTTGTTTTGTTTTGTTGTTGTTCATTTTTTGTTGTTTTTTTTTTTTTATTATTATTATTTTTTTTTATTTCTGTGAACTAAATCCTGGCAGGTGCTGAGTGCATCCTACATTTCCAAAGAGATTTAGCGCATTCAACCCTAATAAAGCTGGCTCAAGAAGCATCACATCTACATCACAGACAGACACAATGGAGCTGTAATCATTACTGGCAATGAAGAAACCTTGAACCAATGTGAAGATAGTTTGCGTACCAGCAAAGATTTATGTGATTTTTCCCAGTGCTCAAGCTTTTCTTAAAATACTTGTAAATGTTCATAAGGTCTCAGGGTGTACTTTATGTATGACTGACTCCTAAATGGGAAGCTTTTCGTATAGTGCTAGGCATGCAAAACAGCATATGCTTAGTGCCATCTACTGGGAGTGACTTCTCATACTCTGACTTTAGTACGTCAGCTATAAAAAATACAGTGGGCAAACTACGCACTAGGTTTGCACATGCTGCGCATTTAGTCTTAACTTCAGACAAAAAAAAATATTTTAAAAATACAATTTGGAAGAATAGATCCACACTCCAGGTGCTAATATACAAGTAGAAAAAAAAGAGTGAAAACACTTCACTAGCACAACTGATCCAGTGTAACTCGCACATGCTTACAAAACACTGTTTCAAAGAAGAGGCAGGAGGTCATCCCCATTCTAAGCTACTTCCTAACATTATTTCATTCATTTAACTTATGGAGAAAAAACCCCACACACTTATTTTTGATCTACAACTATAACTTTATATTAAATATAAACTAAATATTGCATTGTATTAGTTTGTTCCTTAGAGGAAGGACAGAGGTACCATTCCAAGCATCGAAATTGCAATGATATTTTCATTTAAGTCCACATCCTGCAAATATTTAACTGCATGGAGTTTAAAACTGTGTTTGAAAGCCCAATTTATAGCTCCGCTGGCATGTTGCTCTGTTATGCTGAGCGGCCAGGGGTTCCAGGAGGTTAGAAAGTCTCCCTCCGTATGGAGTTTGCCACTGAATTAGAAGACGACCAAACTCCACACCATTCCAGACTTGATGGGCACACATCATGGCGGGATGGTTGCAGGGCTGCAATTCACACAGAACTGGGTGGTGGGAAAAGTACTAACTCAAAGTGCTACGTTATAAAAAACTCATGAGAACTCGGGGTGTTTTCTGTATATTCAAAAGTTAAAGTCACAGTGCACTGCGGCATTTAAGCAGATGTTGGCTCTAGATCTCATTCCCATGTTTAATTTGATACATGCTCTACCATTTACTCGCAACCCCCTCAATACACCACACACAAAAAAACAAACCAAAGGCAAAGCAAGCCTATGTTAATCTATAAGCATCTGGAGAATTCAGATTACTCTTAAAATATGTGAGATAAGTGATTGTATATTATTCCACTGTTAGCAGATGAATTTGGGTTTATTATAGATAAAATAATATGTATATATATTTTTTATATATATATAAATTAGCCAGTCAGTGGAACTCAATCTATTAATGTCTGCACAGTTATGGATCAAAAGGACAGGAATAAACAGTAGCGTTATGAGCTTTTTATTCCAAAACGTGACTACTGAATCACGCCAAAAAACAATTTGACAAAATAGTTAATGCAATACTTTGCAAATAGGTATGCAAAACTTCTCACAGGTTGTGCTTCTGGCTGACAGCCCTGTGATCCAGCTGAGTTCTAGTCAAGATCTCCTTTTCAGATCAGAAACAAAATGGCCATTAGACTGAGTGCCCCCATTTTAGGTAGACACCAGCAATATGAGCGCACATCAAAAGGTACATAATGAGGGCTAAGGAAATTTGCTTACCCTATATTTTTAGGATTTTAAATCTGACTCAGCAGCAAATATAACAGGAAACCAAGGTCAGGCTGACACAATGTGGGCTATTCTCTCTCTTCCTCAATATGTGTTTGCAGCTCCTATCTAGGTTAATGGGGTTTGTGCACATGGGGGAAACAGAACACAAATGCTGCAAAAATTGGACTCAGATTTAGTTCAAATAAAGTGTAATCAGCTTTAGAAAAATCCATCAGCTTGAAAACTGATGTCTTATCACTGAAAAAATCTTTAAAAACATCAACTCCATATGCTTGTTAAGTCCAGCTCTGGGAAAAAGTGCTCACAGCATTTTGCACCCTTATGAACCAATCGTGAGTGTAGTACAAATACCCAATCTGGCTCTTTTTTGATGCTTCAAATAGTGATTAACCAGGATTGTACCTTTTTTATTTGGGTGTCAAGAAAATTCCTAGTAACATTCTCAATTAGGGCAGCTTTTATCTTCTCCCACATAACCTTGTACATTACAGATACTGTTGTTTAAGTGAAACACAAAATATTCAGGTTCAAGGTTTTCATGATGCAACCAATTCATGGAGATGGGGTCTTACGGCACACTTCACAGACCCAATAGCCGAACCCAGACCTTACATGAAAAGTGCAGCTGCATCTGGGTATTAAATTGCATGTTTCCATTTATTTATTTAGAGAAGTATCACGTAAGTAAAGAATATGCTGTCAGAGGAATTAAAGAACTATGTTTTAAGTTCTGCATACTTTTTGTACATAATTTTCAGCACAATATATTTGATTTATACTAAAAATGTAAAAAGAGACACATGGAGCGTAACTACAGTATACTGCTAAAGATTTTGGAAAATCCTTTTAAGTCTTATGATTTAATAGCAATTGATATGCTAAATTCTTTTATGCATCTCTTTAAAAAAATTATAAATGGCATTTAACAAATTATTTTCAGCTTCCTTCCACTCGTTTTGCCAAGAATGAGGAAAATAATATAAAATTTAAGAGAGTATGTTGGACAAGTAAGTCAGACAGCATTGCCAAGCATCTTAAAATCTCGGATATGAAAACCCTTGCTGAAGCCAGTGACTTCTACAAAAAAAAAAAAAAAAAGGCAAAGAAACTTTCGGTTCAAAGGTAAATTTAAACAAACCAGAGCAACCCATAGCACATAGTTTCCTGCAGCAGAGACACCCATTCCTAAAAGGGCCTTCATTATGCATGACACAACAAGCAGCACCCATTCAACCTGAGGGAAGCCCACAGGCTCGCAGGGCCACTGGCTGGCTCTTTGTCACCAAATGCAGCAGGTTGAATGCAGACATCACTGTGATATCCTCACCAACAAAACCAGAGGCAAAGAACAGGGGCAAGAGCTGAGTAGGGAAGAAAAAAAAAAAAAAAAAAGAAAAAAAAAAAAAGATGAGAACAAATTAAAACATCAAAAATGTTAAGATACATTCACAGAAAAAACAATGCTTACAATTTTATGAGACCACCACTTGAGAGCACAATTCTAAATGCACTTTTCTTAGTACATTTAGCCCATTTCTGACACCCCCCCTCCCCTAAAATTTTTATATATATTACACAGTATTCAGTGAAACGAGGGACGGGGCATTTTTACAGGGCGCATTCACAACGGATTCTTTAGACACCCAACTGAGGGCAACTCAGAGTAGCAACCTATGCTGTCACAAGTGCAGAGGTACCAAGGGAGAAACCTCAGGACCTGAGCTAGATAGCTGGAATCTTGCCTTGAACACCCAGGAATGCCGAGCAGATCAAATGTGCAGGCTTTTCCTATTTATTTTATTTAAAACAAAATCACACTCCGCAACATTTCTGAATGGTGAATGTTGGACACCAGTCATTGCTAAAAATTGTTCTTTTGATGACTTGTTTGAGGAACGTGACATTTCATTGTAATAAACTTGCCAGATATCTTTAAACCACAACTTCTTTCTTTTAAAAGGCAGGAAATAATTCACATTGTAAACTGTCCATGAGATATATTTAAACAATCTTCCGGCCAGTTTAAATATAGCACACAGAGAGATGGCAGTCGCGAGATTTTATTTTAGAAGGATTTAATGCATGAATACTAACTGTTTCACGTACCCTGCGATGGGAAAGAGGAAACACAGCCCCTTGTAGCCCTGCCATTGACAGCCGCAGCTCGCTTCAGATTACGTGACATCAGGGACCGGAGCCAACCCCCACGGAAGCCAGTAACAAAGTTCCCGTGGGCTCTAGTGGAAGCAGGATTAGGCCTTGAGTGGCTAATGAGCAGCAGGGCATCGCTCCCAGTCACGTCGTGTCCCCCCACCCGGTGCCCACTGTCTTTTTCGCGTGTGGCAGCACAGGAGCTACAAGACGCTGAGTCCCGAAATGGCCCGGAGACGTCCCCAGACGGGGAGAAGCTGGCCACGGCCTCAGCCAGGAGAGCAGGCACCCAGCACCCAGCCGCACGTGTTACCAAACCATGCTGGAGCGTGTCCCACAGAAACCTGCTTGCATTCACACGCCTGAACTCTGGCTTATCCGAACGAAACTCGCTGCGAAACCCAAGCATCCCTGTGACGCTGACTGGCGGCAAAGCGCGGGGGAGGGGGGGAGGGGGGGGGGAGAAGGCGGGCGCTGCACGGCGGACAGCCCGAAGGAGCCATTGCACAGAATAAACTTGTCATGGTCGCGACTGACTGCAGAGCTGCTTAAAAAAAAAAAAAAAAAAAAAAAAAAAAAAAAGCGCGCAGTTTCCCCGCCGGCCACGCCCCGCCCATGGCCCCGCCCCCGGGCGGAGAACAAAGCCGCGCTCCGCCAGCCGCGGCAGCGAGCGCCCCCTGCCGGCGGGCGGCCCGCGCCGCCCCCCGCCTGCCGCCCCGCCCCGCCCCGCGCGGGCCGGCCGCCGCGTGCCCCGGCCGCCATTACCCCTGGGCCACGGCCCCGCGGAGCTTCGTGAGGGCCCGGCCCCGCCAAAACTCTGAGCAGCGTGATTTGCCGGAGCGGTTGTCTCAGACCCGGGGTACCGATCGCCATTTTGGAGGTCGGCCTGGCGAGGGGCGGACGGACAGACAGATCCCTGCCTATATGATCTCATGTACATCTTCAGGAAGCCTCCGGCCCAGCCAGACACAGGCACCCGAGGAGCGGGGCGCAGGGGTGAAGGGACACGCCACCCCGCCTTCCCCTTGTGCAGTCCCTCGGCCCAGCAGACGTGCTCCTCCATGGTGTGGGACTGACCTCCCAAATCTACCCTGTCAGGACCATAACTCCCTCACCTGTAAACAGTTTAAAGGAAATTATTTGAAATTCCCAAGGATTATAAAACAGACCCTGACCTCTTGCAAATGTCAAGTATCTCAGTGTTCACCAAAGTGTTGTTACTTATTCTCAAGTATTCATAAAGACTCGAAGGATATGTAAGTCCTGAAAGCCCAATAAAATATAACTGAGCATTCATGAAAGTAGTTTATTGTGGTTAACATTTTATTCTTTTATTGCTCATGTTTTGATCACTATTTTTATTTATTCTGTACATTACAGCAATGCCCAGTAGTTTCAACTAAGAGGGGACCCCCTGGTCCTAGGTACTGTACACACACAAACAAAACCCCTGCTGCGGGCTGCTCACAGACCGCCACAAGAACCGCTTGTAGAGAATTGGTAAAGAGAAGAGGAAAGTCAGACTCATTACAATGAACACATTTGGTTTGGAGGTGCTTCGGCCCTGCATGCCAATTCCATGGGTACGGAGAACAGGCTGAGGGAGAACTACTGCAACGTTCTTGTGTCTGGTTGTCATGGTTTGAGTGCTCAAACCACGACACAGGTTAAGATCTTTGCTCTTTCTGCAGCAAATGCAAGCTTGGCCACAGCCTTCGACAGGTCCGGGAACCAGGTTTGTGCCTCAGAGTTATTAAACAGGAACAGCCAGAGCACGACAAGAAACATGGGAAGAAAACACCATCTTGGCAATACCACTGTGGGTGGTTTAAACTCCTGTGCTGTGCAGACCCGGACCTTTCCAGGTCAAGCAAAGACCCTGTGCTGGCGCTGGAAGCACCAGCCTCAGCCCCGCAGGAACCAGCGCCGTGCTAACACCACTTACTCGCCTGAGCCATGGCAAGTACTGCAGCACTGTACTCCCACCATGCAGACCTGTCATCCCCCCACATCTTTATTACAGCACTGCAACGTGCCACTTTCCTGGCAGGATAGATGCTCCATGCAGAGCTCACAAGCCAGGGAAGGGGATGATGCTTTTATATGTCACTTCTTGGTTTTGTTGTTTGGTGGGTTGGTTGTTTCCTTTTAAACATGTGCTGCTTGCTGCACTGCCTGCAACACCCAGAACACCGCTGGCTCCTCCACAGTTGTCCCCTGGTGTCACCAGGCCTCTTGGAGCCCTTTCACTTTAACCTAGCAGAAGACGGACCAGCATGGACCTTTTCTCTGTCTGGCTCTCCTAAAATGGACACTATGCTCAGAGATAGCTTGTAAAACCTTATAAATACAGGTCATACAAATGTAGCAATAACTATGTCATTAGGTGGGCTTCAGGAGCCTTTTGCTAGGATGACACACAGTGTAACTCCAGGAAAGCCTTCCTTTTAGGATGCTGATACCCTAATATTGACATATGTTAAAGTATGCCAAGCTTTCAAGAGCTTCTGCATAGACAATTGCAACCATTCAGAAATCACACATTTGATCCCAAAATAAACATGATTTGTTAAAAAGTAATGTAGGGGGTCTGTCAAATTTGTCCTTCTGAAACCAAGAACTTCATATGTACTCGGGTTGTGTTTTCTCAACCTCTGTCTGCAACCAGAGAAATATCTTTGGGGGGGCGACAACTTGAGAGATTAAATTCTGATATTATCACATCTTGCTATTAAGAGCTGTAAGGGAAACATCAAGGGTCTCAGGAGCTGATAATACTACTGGTTTAAGTTTTTCCATAGTCAATGTTTTTTAGGAATTCTGGACCTGAGTTGTCAGGAAATTACATGAGAATCCCAGCTCTCAAGAAAAATGTGAAATTTTATCCCTTTACAAGTAAATGAAAAAGTAACACAAATTCTTAAGGGAATAATCGTTTCTTTTCTTGCCTCAGTAATGAGACCTTAATAGTGTGAGGCTTCTACTTTTTTCCCAGTTGCACTCCCCCCGCCCCCATCTCTCTGGCCCCATTTGGAGGGCAGGAAACAATTAGAGATAGGTACACACTACCCAGAGAGCCAGGCTCTTGTCAGGAATTTCTATGTCACTAGAAAAAGCAAAGAGCAAAAATATTGCCACACTGGAGAAACCCAAACAACCAGCAGTCAGAAGACAGTAAAGGCCTGTGAGTCTGCTATACAAGTGTTACGTTAACAGTTTAAATTTAATCAATTTTTGTTTTGTTAAGTTTCTCCAGTCCAGCAATAAGTTCAAACAGTTGCTTGGCAAAGGGTTGTTTATTTGTTTTTGCATAAATCAAGGTATAATCAAAAGTTTCACTGATAAAGCTTAGTAGAATATTTAATATATACATTTATTACAGCCTTAGCATTTGGATTTTTTTTTTTATTATTTTTTATTTGGCTTTTGCTCACTTAAAAGCTCCTGCCAGTCAATCTCAGCAGACAGAACAGAGTAACCACTGGGCATTGAAAGAACAAAAAGTGCAGCCTAGAGAACCATATGAGCAAGTATTTCAGTATATCATGGATTTCTGTGTCTAAACAGTTATTTACTCCCTAGTAATTTTCCCTTAACTCTTTTTCTGCTAATGCCAAAGCCCTTGATCTCTCCTGCTCCCTGCATTGCACTTGGTAATTTTTGGGGACTTCACTGTTTGTGGTAAATGTCTTATGTTTGTCATGGTGTGTGCTAAAGTTGGGGTAAAAGCAATGTTTAATAGCTTATAAGATGTTTAATGGGGTCTGACCTAATAACCATCACCAAGCTGCCAGCTGTGGCAGGAGACTGGAGCACAGGAAAACTTTTCAGCAGGGGGATGAGGACTGCTAGTTATTTATCAGAGAAAAGGGAAGGAAAGAGTTCCAGTTCCCCCTTCCAATCCGAGAAGATTTCTGACCCTGAAACAAGCACCCTTGGCAGTACACAAAAGTATTCTCTTCACACACATACATCTCACTACCTGGGCTAACCACCCCTTCTGTCCTGGCCTCCCAACAGCCTGCCAGAACAATGAGGAGGCAGCCTTTAGCCCTCAAAAAAACCACATATGCTGTGAATACGCATTTGTGCTTTATATTTTTAGATAACTGCATGCTTCAGTGCACTGTACAATACTTGAAGCATTCAGCACAAAACTGTAAAGGTAATTGACAAAATCTTTGGAAATTCACCTTTAAAGAGAGATTTTAAGCTCTGGATTTTCATGTGCTTGTACATCCATTGATAATGCGAACCAGGTGTCTTCACAAGTTCATGATTTGCTATTAAAATACCCTGCAAAAGCTCAATGTCTGAAGAGAGTAATATACTTTAAACATTAACAGCTAACAACATGCAGCAAAACATCATAATTATAAGCTTCTCAAGGGCTTACTGAAGAGGCATAAAACATTCTAAAAGGACTAATTGTGTTAGCCTTCCAGGTCTACAAAAGTACTGTAGCAATTCACTTGCATGCTTGCCTGCATATACTTTTTTTTCCTTCTCACAATACTAGCTTCTCAGTTATAGCCACAGAAATCAGAAGTATTAGACCTGAATTCCCACTTCACTTTTAACACTCTCAGTTAAATTATGTTCTCCATAGCTGTTTGTGCTGGAATGTGCAAGCTGAATGGCAATCTAGTCTACTTTTTAGGAAGTTTACACTGTGCCCTGATAAAAGAGATAATTACTGCCATACCTCATAATATTTAAGTGGAAAACCAGGAACCATCAAGCTTTAAACTTGAAGTTAGTACTGCCATTAGAAAGGAGCCTAAACAGTGAAGTTCAAAACCTTTCTGCTTTCTTGAATTCTACATATTCTCTTATGCTGGATTTTGTTCTTCACCCTTGCCATAGCAACCGAGTGTATTTATCACAGAAACTCAAACTTGAAAGATACACATTTCTGCAATACAGAACACACAGTCTAACACATAAGAGATTTTCAAGTATCAGTTTGGCTAACATATGCTTTAGGATTACTGTCAGATCCAGCTACAGATGTTTCAGTGGCCCTTACTTACAGGAATGATCATTTGCGGAGGAAACAGAGAAGTGCTTAACTGAGGAGTATATTCAGTGTTTCCTCATGCAAACTATAGTGGTTGTCCCCACACCTGCGGCGCAAGCTGGGCTGGAGGTGGACACACCGACCATGGCACATGCCATGGCTGCTTGAGATACAGGGGTGCAGGAAGTCCCCCCCCCAGTTCCACAGCTTCTCACCGTGCCCACAGGCCAGCCCTCTTTCTCCTGTGAAAAGGGGTACAACAGCCCAGTCGATTAATGTTACTGATGTATCTGTTTCATATCCTAGCTGGGAAGCCTCAGTAGCAGTATCTTCTATATTCAACAGGCTAACAGCTGGAGTAGGAGAGGAAGAAGAAAACTCTAAAGGTTGAGGTCAGACAAAGAAATAGAAAAAAACAGGAAAAGATGATGAGAAAAGATCAGACAGCATGGAAGCACTGCTCTCCCTATAGCGGGAATATATATTCTCACCTGCTCACCCCCAGTCCCACTCTGTGATACACAGTGACAACCAAAGCCCCAGGGACTAACCGTCCTCCATACTTCATCCTTAGGCTGCGTGTAAGTTTCCCACTGAGGTGAATCAGAGATCTTTTTAGGAGCACAGCTTTTAGTCCAAGCTTTATTACCCAGACTACTCCTCCATCTAAAAGAGACGAGATTCCCACAATAGATTTTAGATTATCATAAAGGCTAAACTGATTGTGTTTCCAATAAAATAACCATTAAAAGCTTGGAAAATAAACCAGATTCTGAAACCTTTGCACACAACTCATGATAATTTCACTATTTTCAATTGTTGAGGAAAAAAATATTCTAAGTAAGGAGGTAGGGATCTGTGAGTCTGCATTTATATTAGAATGGTTATCCAGAATAGAAGAATTCTTTATACTTACAAAAGAAAAACACTACATCTGAGCAGAGAACAAAGAGCTATATCTAATTTTCATTTAATTACCGAATTGAGCTAACATTCTCTCTAGCATCAGCTGCCAACGATGGGAAGCTCACAATCCCTTACAGGAATACCCCTGCTGAACTGGCCACTGCATTGATCCCTTCTCCAGCTACTGGAAAACCAGTTTGGCAACAAAGAGGCTGGTGTGCTGATGTAACTAAAGCCCAGAGATGTGTCCAGGGGCCTAGTTAAAAAGGCTGCAGACATAAGAGGATAAACAAAACAAAGGGGTTTTTGAAGGTTGTACCCTCCTGAAAAGCAAGAAGGGAAGAAGCACATTAATGCCTCCCTGTTCCGCAACTGCTCCCACGGAGGAGAGAACTGTGAGGCTGAATTCTCCTTGGTTTACTACTTATCATTTGCACACAGCAGGACAGAAGTACTGGTCCCCTCTGAACAGCCAAAGGGCATGGCCTTGTACAGTGGGGATGAAGAGGACATCTGTGCTACACTGAGAATAAGGGGAGGAAGGAGTTAACTAATTCTCCTTTAAACAATACAGAAGTTAAGAGGGTCCTTGCTCAAAGGACTGGCTTGGTCTTTGGGGAGGGCTGTAAAATGTGAGATTTCATTAGTGTAGAGACAAGACACTGCAAGCCTTATGCGCAATGGATGAAATGGGAAAAGTGGAATAGGAAAGACACAAGAAAGAGCAGAGACACCCCAGGAGCGGAAGAAACTAGAGTAAGTAAGGAGTCTCCAAGCCTGGGACAAGATGATCCTTGGCTAAGGGCAGAAACCAGCGAGTCTCTGGGCCTTGCAAGCACCCACAGATCTGCCATGTGCAGATTGTTTCCCAATAGTTATGACTGGCTGTAATTCCCAAAGGAGAGTAAATATAGGTCAGCTGGGATTCCCACCACCCCACCCCCCCAAGTCCATTCTTGATCCTCCCAGATTTGATGCACTAAAATAGCGCTGAGCTGCACTTTAATTTTCCCTGACTTGGTAGCCTGCCAACATACAGCACATTCCTTCTATGGCAGTGAGTTTATAACTACAACAGTCATAAACTATTCTTAAATGGGTCTTTTCTGAGAATCACAATCCTTCCAACATCTTTAAAAATATCTAATCTTTTCCATTCCAAGTAGCCCTCTCCAGCCCAGTGGTAAAGATTTAATTGTTTCTGGTGATCAGATGATGATACACAAGTGTTCTGGAAATAACCTTTTAATTTAACGATTCCTACTGGCAAGCCTGAAAGCTTTTTGTATTGCTCACCAATAAAGAATTAATTTTCTGTACCAAAAGGAAAAACGAAGTTTAAAAACTTCTGGGTTACTACTGTGGATAGAGCTATCCAAGAGGTACCCTAGCACTGAAGACATGATACCTATTTCTACTATCAGGTTGATTTGAGTACATATGCTCTCCCTCGCCACCAGTATTTGCCTTGTCGAGCTTACCAACACAGCAGAACTAACAGGCTTTCTAGTCTACTTTTAATTTGGGATAAATCCCATGCATCATTTACCAGAAGGTGAAATGCAACTTTTTTAGCAGTGAACAGAAGCCCTTCAACATGAATTTCTAGTCTGCTTTTCTGAAACAACCTTGTGCTAGTTTTTACTTCTTAAAGAAAAAAAAAATTACTAATTTTGATGATTAAACAAATGCATAATTTGGAATTTGAGTTCTTTTAAATTATGTTACACGGTGTTCCGTAACTGAGCAACTTCTTCCTCAGCTTACAAAGCTTATTTGCCTGTGTAACAATATGCAATAGATATGTGATATGAGCAGTTTCTCTGAGGTAGAATATCTCATAAAAATGAAGCAAGGAGAAAGCCTCTAGCTGAGAACTGGTATGACTTAACAGGAATTCCAACCTTAAACACGAAAAAAGTATACACTTTTGAAAAGAGCACTGTCTCATTCGTTCCTAAAATGAGATGGGTGAAATCCAGCCCTGCAGTAGTTTGCTGAACGTGCACTCCTGTCCCGCACAGCACAGATGGGCTGCGGTGCAGGAGGTGGGAAGGAAGCTGCCACTTCTGCTGCACTGTGAAACATTGCAGGAAAGTTAAATTTGATGACCCTGTTTTATGAGGCACTGTAAGGAAATGTAGAAATGACACTTAGTAGTCCACTGAAGGAAACAAGGTCCCCAAACACATCAGAGCTAAAAACAGTTGTGATTTCAGCTGAGGTTTTGGCCTCTGATTTAATGAGCTCTCAAAGTAAAATCTGTAACAGGGAATAAAAAGCCCCAAAGAAACAACGCTCCCTGCCACAGCAGCAAACTAAATCATCCTCGATGCAGGATCGGATGCCACGGGGGTTATTATAGGGCATATAGGAAGTAACTAACAAATAATCAGTAAGTCTATGTCCAGCAGATTTTTAAGATATTTAAAACTCATTTAATTGAAAAAGTGGTTGGTGCTAATATCTATCCACATGTATAGGCACATAATGTGCCTATAAATGCCATGCATCCTACTAGAAAAATAAAATTCTGGTGCAAAAGACACACATAGACCCACATCCTACCCAGATGTCAACCTGAGTCATTTCATTCAGCATTCAATTCTTCAGCATAAACCATTTGAAAGCTGAATTATCTCCCTGTATTTTTATAATTTACTACATGAGAAAATACAATTTTTAGATCAGACCTGAATATCATCTCAAATTTTCTAAAAAGGCTTGTAAGTAAAGCATGTGGTTTATAAAATTTAGTCATGATCTCTATGTTAGCCAGCATAACAGCACTTCAGACCAATTCAGGTTGGTTGTTTCTTTTTTTATCATCCCAGCTATTAGGAAAGCATTTCGTGTTAAAGACATCATAGCTGCCAATCTCTCCCCAGCAGTCTCCCTTACATGGAAATTTTCTACGTGGCTTTCTCTAAAAACCAATACCACTCATCACCACAGAGAGGAGCCATGTCTCTTTCATAAAATCTGATATTACAGTCTTACGAGTTAACCTTCAAGCAACATCCTCAGCACACAGAAGTCTATGCATATGTCAACAGAATAAAAGTACTCTTTAAAAATGTACCTTTGATCACGCAGATGGTGTCACGACAGTATGTGGAACAGCCTTACATTATACAAGAAAACCCCAGCCTTTTATACCAAAATAGTTTAAAAAATCTATAGCATGAAGAAATTCTGATACTGCATAAGAAACATAAAAGAATGGCTCACACGCTGTAAAAGTATTATTAACCATCCTAAAACCAAAGAACTTCATGCAGTTGGGAAAAAAAAAATAAAAGAACATCTAATCCATATCAAAATAAAATTCCATCAAGTAAAACAAACTCGTAAGTCTTCCCTTGTTGGACATGTACTTTTACTTTTATGAACAGCAGTGAGAAAACACTACAGCAAACAAGAGGCTATACTTTATATCTTCTTTGAACTTACATTAAAATCAGATAAAACTGAATGTAAATGACTGAAAAGTGAGAACAAAGAAAACTATTTCCGTCTTAACAGCAATAAATTTGATTCAAATACAAATTTTATTTGATTTTAAATCACCACCCAAGGTAGATTAATTTAACAAATACTTTTATTTAAATTTCTGTTTTCTTAAAAAAAAAAAAAAACTTCACTTTGCTAGGTTATCATTAAGTATGTTGATTAGAAAAAAATTACAACTTTGCATGAAGTTTTCTGCCACTATTTAATGACCAGGATTATATGTACATCTACTGGTATTTAGGTAATTACAGGGATAAAAACATTTATTCAAGACTCTTGCCTTCTTACAAGAGAAAATGTCCAAACATTTTTTCAATGAAAATCACTGGAATCTGTGTGAGCTGGATTCTGATTTTCATTCCAGTGCAGTTTAAAAATGCACAGATGGAGTATTTTATTTGAATTAGTTAAATATATTTACATTGGATGTGCGGCACAAGCATCTGCACCTCTAGGCATCCTAAAGCTATTTTTCAACTCATGAAAGAAAGGAAGTATTCATTCTAGCTAAACATATTACTTTAAAACCTGCTTTGATTATTTCCCTTCTCTTTAATTCTCTCTCAAGTGTCCGGAATGTGAAGGTGTCTCTTCCACCTCTTTTAATCGACTAAAATATTTATTAAACATTACATACTTTTAAATCCATATTTCCCAGTCCTAAATGCATTCAAAAGACGAAAATATTCATCCTATTCCCACCAGCCGGACTTGCCAACAGTAACCATGCAAAACCTTTTTGCACAGCGGGAAGTACTCACCTTTGGAAAAAACCCTAAATACTCTCTCCTGCTCTGTTAGAGTGAGCATATGACAGGGCTAATATAGAAGTTATCTCCAGGGTCAGCTCTGGTGGCCTTGGCCATGAGCCACCTGCGGGCAGGGGCGATGCCACCTGCCTGCTGACACCAGGGCTCGCAGCAGCCCCCCAGCCCTGTGCGGAGCCCCCCCAGACGCCCAGGCCCTGTAGTCCATCACAGAGCCCCCCCAGAGACTCAGGCCCCCCAGCCCTGCGCAGAGCGAGCCCCCCCAGACACTCAGGCCCCCCAGCCCTGCGCAGAGCGAGCCCCCCCAGACACCCAGGCCCTGTAGTCCATCACAGAGCCCCCCCAGCCCTGCGCAGAGCCCCCCCAGACACCCAGGCCCCCCAGCCCTGCGCAGAGCCCCCCCAGACACCCAGGCCCTGTAGTCCATCACAGAGCCCCCCCAGACACCCAGGCCAGGGCTGCCCACCCGTGCCGCTGGCTCACGGGGGTAGGTACACTGCTCAGTTCAGCTTGTCTCGTTTGGAGGGCCACGGGGGGGAGCAAGGCAGCCACCAAGTTTGTTCTCCTCTTCCCCTCAGCCTTTTGCTAGTTTCAAGGCTTTGTAGTTCAGCTTCCCATCTGGATTAATATTCTAAGATAAATTTGGATGTTTTCTTTGCATCATCTGTTCTTAAAAGTGACATCTGTTCCACTTCCTTCAGCAGAGGCAGCAGCACGGCACCCGCAGGCAGCCCCCTCCTGCCAAAGCCTGCTATCATAAACCTCATTAAGCCTTGCTCCAAAATGCAGTTTGTTTCTGTCCTACTTGAATCTGTGCTCCAAAAAAGGAAATCCTACACTTAAAACATCGGGAGTCCCTTTCCCCTCTTGGTCCTGACATTTCACACCACTCTGACTGACACATCAGAAATTCCTCAGCAACTGAGCTATGCCCCCATGGCACCCTCACTCCCCAGCACAGGACTGTTCTTCCACAATTCACTGCAGCACATCTCAGTGCTGAGCGCGCAAGCCCTCAGCACCCCTTCTCAAAATAAAACAACAAAGCATGTATCAGCAATATGTCCACCTTAAGGTTCTTTGAAACAATAATTACTGGTTAGAAATCTGATATATTTGTTTGGTATGTTATTTTTATAACATTGGTATTGTATGTACAGAAAGACTCTCATTCTCTTACATTATATATCCATGTAAACAGATATTCACAGAAAGAACTTAGCTAGATGTTTGGAAATGTTATGTAGTTGCTACGCAAGACAAAGAAGAAAATTAATAAACCATAAACTATGATCAGTTAAGCCCATCAGCAAATTTCGCTATTTGTAACTCAATACAAAGAAAGCAACACACACAACAGATAATCAGGTTGGAAACAGGTTGACTGCCCAGACAATGTTCCATGGCTGTCTATTTGATGGATTTTTTATGAAAGAGGTAATCATCTGAAGTAGTTGCAGTGACTAAGTTCAAAAAGCTAAAATTTGTTGGGCAGACCTTCCTCTGCACACAGATTGTCAGTGGAGCACAACAGTTTCTTGGATTTGTAATGAACTATCTTGTCAATTAAGTTGCTGAAGCTGCATTTTTTTTGAGAGCATGCTTTATCAACATCTATCAATCTCACTCTTAGGAACTCACTTCAGGTGCTTTAACTGGATAAATATGAGGCTATCAGAAATTAGGCACACTACTGCTGAATCACTGTATTCCCAGATGATGGAGCTATCTGGGTGTTTGCAACATTTGTCTGAGGTTACTCTTCCTCCTCTGACAGGTTAGGAAATTTATCCTACAGTGTTTGGGAAACAAGCTGGGCGCAATCATTCAGAAAAGAGCAAGCACCTCGTAGTATATTTAAAGGCCTCTGCTTTTCCAAAAGCTCAGGAGTAGCCTGACAATGTCCATTTTTAAAATGGGAGAAAAGAGCGATTGGTGAACTACATAGCCATAAGCCTACATTCAACACCCTGAAAGCTTTTGAAACAAACTACAAAACAATCCATAAATAGGCAGCTGGAAATTAGAAAGCAATAAGCCACCAATATGGACTTGCCAAAATCTAACCCCATCAACCAATGTACTTTTCCTTCTACAGGCAGAAGAAAAGCAGTAAACCCAACAGATCTCAAATATAAAATACTTTTTGACAGAGCAAACTGCAAAAGTACCTTCCTTCTGGACTGAGGTCCTATAATGTAGGTGCAGAGCTGCTTGAAAAAACACACTCATTCAGCATTTCTCCCACTAACTAGGGTCAACACCCAGCAAGTAGTCTTACTACAACTGCAGAGAAACCAACCTGCAAGGAACGTGAAGCACTCTCAAGAGCTGAGCAAAACTCAAAATGGTCAAAAATCAGTGAGATTAAATTCAGTACAGCCAAGTACAAAAAAACCACACTTGGACTTTAAAAGAAATCCTCAAATCCACAAAACCAAAAGGGAGAATACCAGGCCCGCAGCAGTACTGCAGAAAAGGATGTCAAGGTTACAGTGACAAAAAACTGAGCCAACAGTGTGAAACTATTTAAAAAAAAAAAAAAAAAAAAAAAGGCAAATTACAATCTGGAGTTTATTAAAAAGAGAAGCATCATACATAATAGCAGGAGCTGGGGAGGAAATCTGCTCTTATCAGCAGCAGTGAGGTATCAGCTGGAATGCCCTGCTGGTTTGGGGCATAAAACAGAGAATTGAGGAAAGTCCAGAGGAGAAATAAAAAAAAAGGTGTTTCAGAAAACCAAATCCTCACAAAAATATTTTAGAGAACTTGGTTTGTTTAGTCTACAAGAGTGACTGTGGAGATGGGATAGCGCTCTGAAAACCCGCATCTTGTCTTAAACAGCATTACAACACTCAGCTATTACACTGTCTATACTACCATTATAGTTATTACTTGACTGTCATTAGACAAAAATGTACTACTTGTAATTCGTCTGTAACAGAGCAACAAAAAAGGCTTGTTTTCCCCCAGACAGCTACTGTATTTCACATTTTAAAGAACTTCATGGGCAGTCTTAGGGTCCTGCAAATTATCTGTTGTAATCCTCCCCAGCATGGTTCAACAACCACTAAAATGGTTTGGTGCAATCCAGCACCTCTCTCCAGAGCCAAGTAGCAGAGCTGCCTTGTGGTTTTGGACAAGGGATGCCAGGTTCTGTGAAAGATTAGAAACCAGCAGCATCTGGTGGGTCCCTTCCTGAGCATAATTTGCTACAGAAGTCGGTGGAGATCTTGTCCCTTACACACGCTTGCTTTTAAGTAAAAGCATGAGCATACAGAACAAGTATGTACACAGACAATTTGGTTTCTCTTACAAAAAGAGATGTTAAAAGGTGTGCTGTCAGCACAGAGTATTTTTCCACTGTATATACATAAGACCTAATGAAACACTGATTTTAATCCTGGAAAAAAGTAGGAAAAAATTAGGATACTAAGCATACAGTTCCCACAGCAAGCAGTTAAATACTAAGGCTTTGACTAAAAGGGCGGATTATCTTTTTCCGCAGCCATTTGAAAGCAGAGATGATAAAGCTATAGAAAATCCAAACCGCTTTATTTGTGGAGTTTCTGAATTTCCAACTCAGGGCTTTAACTTCAGAGTCGGCTGATCCACCTCAACTTTTCTTTACTCCCTTCTCTCCCTCAAACGCATGCTATGGCTACTGACAGTGTCATTGGTGTGAAGGAGTAGATGCCTAATAAACCTGATCTGCCAGCCTGGGTTCAGCATACTTAAGACTGGATCAGCGCATTGCTGGATCATGCACTAGTACAAATACTACCTGAACTGGGTGGAGGCCATGACTGCTCATCATCAGGACACGTAAGGAGGGATCTGCTTTGGTTTTATGATTAATATCAAGCTTTTTCCCGGCAGCAGGATGGTGACAGTCTGACTGCTGTGGCAAAGCCTGATTGTACAAAGTCAACAATTTTTCTCAGCAGATTTGAGCAAGTACAGTTAACCTTATATCAAACCAATGCTTGCTCTTCAACCAGCTGCAGGGAACCCAAGGCCAGACTCACTAAGCTGCAGAGCAGCTGCTGCGTGAGCTGAAAGCGACATCCATGTGGCTCTTGCTCCAGTCAACCCACCACACAGGTCCTTGAGGTGGTTAAAATCACCTACATCCTCCATGCACGAGTGCAGCTGGAGGCACAGCCTCACCTGCAGACTCCCCCTGAGAACCACACACCAGGGAACAGAGAAGAACAAGAACAGAGCAATCCCTCAGCCAGACCAAACACTTTCTGGGCTGTTTTCTTTTGGCGACAACTGGCACAGATCACTTCCCCAGGAAGCTGCTAAGGTTCCGTGTGCCGATTTATTTTTATATTTTTTTTTCCATTTTCATTGTGAGGTTGGAGTGAAAGCAGTGGCATTTGGCAGCTACTTTCCATGAGCACTATTGTTACCCCCTGGTAATAGGGATTTGTTTTCCATCAGGTGAAACGCAAAGGCGTTGTCCCTGTTTGCAGGAACACAGAGTTAAAAAGGAAATATGAGAAATATTTCCAAATGCCACGCACAATGTTACTCTAAAGATTTCTTGGATGTGGTAACCCTTACCAACCCTTATGCTATATACATTTTGCTAAATTGCTGCCCACATTTCAAAGATATTATTAATCCCAATGTTCAGATGCTACTGAAAGAGCAAACTGGGGAGCTCTGCAAAAGTCCCATCCTTAGACTCTGTCTGTGCAATGCTCAAAAGCTGAATCATGATTAAATACAAAAGTTACTTGAAAGATCCATTTCCACTGCTCAGCCTAAATAAAGAGGTACTTATACTATTAATCATATTACAAAACATGCTAAACTACAGCTTAAGTCTGTGAAGACAGCAAAACTGTGCTAGCACCTGGTAAGTTTAAGCATTGTTCTTGCCTGTTTTGGGCTAGTATCGTTCAATTCCTCAGGTCTTAAAGTCCTTACTGAGAAAAGCCTCTTTATTCCCAGTACCAGTTGCTAGATCGCGTGGTTTTCAGATAATGCTATTGGAATTGACATTGCTAAATGAGAACCAGAAGGCTGGAGCTAAGCAGATAAATTGTAATTTCCAGTTACCTCACTGTAAATGGGGTTCCCAAAGAATTCTACCCTATTTTCAAACAAAACATAAGGATCACCATCTTCACAGATTACGGACACAAAAATCCCCATTAAAATCCAGAATGACATTCTTCATCGTCTGGTAGAAGATAATGATGCAGTACATGCTCCCTTCCTTTTCTTAAGCAGTTGGTTGGAAATTACTTTTAAAACACTGCTAGTTGGTTATACATTCACAAATTTCCACAAAGGAGGGCTTAAATCTTTAGTTTTGGGGTTTGTTTTGTTTTTTTTTTTTTTTTTTACCTAGTACATATTAATAGTTTATTGAGAACCTAAGATCCTTCTGAGGCAAATGAAGCATACAAAAAGATAATAATACAATCCTATAGAAGCAACAAAAGTGAGGGAAAGTTAATCTGTAGCCACTTCTTACTCTATGAGACACCAAAAAAAATGCCCCAAAAGCTGGCATGTTTTTTGTTGTTATGTTTTAAAGACCTCTGGCTTGTATAGAGAAAAGCAGCCTCTAAATAACTCCATGTATGGGCACAATTATTCCAGAGCAAGAAACACCCTATTTCCATCTAGTCTTGCAGTCTGTTCCAAAACAAGCATACCAACTTCAGAGTTACTCAAGGAGAAATAAATCCATACCTGACTTTATTCTACAGTAATTCCTAAAAACACCATCATAAATACAACAGGAATTTGAGTCCATTTTTCTGGGGGTCTTTTGGTTAAAAGAACCCTTTAACAAATCAGGGCTAGACCAAGCTATAATTAGGCTGATAGCTTATCCTACCTTCCCATCAGCTAAAGCCTCCACAGCTTAAGTTCATAGCTCAGGTGCTGCCCAAACTGCAGCTTTTGATGAAAAAAAAGGAAAATAATAGAAAGGGGAAAAGAGGATCATACTCCCTACCTATGGCTAATAAAATGTTGCATGTAGCTTAAGAGTTGCTCTGTAATGAGGGCACACTCACATGAATTATGCAACTCAACCGAGCTATCTCAAAATTGGACGGCTTTACTGCATCACTGGCTTCTAGTGATGCCAGTCAGGCATAGACAGGCAGGCTACTTAACCTTCTGGCTGAGAAGATTAAATCCTTAACAAAGCGATCTCTCCTCTCCCCTTTCTCCCTCCTACTCCCCCATCTTTTAAAATAAACAACAAAGGAACCTTTAACAATTCACCTAAAAGGGAAATTTCATTTTCAAGCCTGTAATAAACAGGCTGGACCTCCAGTGATACAGAAAGAAGTATCATCTTACAAAGCTGACAAAACATGAGTAGGTAAACAAAATCCTCCCATACCTTCACAAATATCAGGGCAAAAGACCAAATACCTTCCTCATGTGCAAGTTTCCCTTATTGAACAGCTGTAAGGAATTCTTATGGTATGTACAAACAAAAATCTGTATTAACCCAATCCCTCTGAGAGTATATAACCACCACTGCTTGGAAAAACAGGCAAGGTCTTTCAGTCGAAAGATTTTCTTTTTGCCTAGGATCCAACTGCTTTGTATGGCTTTGCTACCAAATATAGAAACATTACCCCATATACAAAGACACTACTTTTAAAGACTGCTTTTGAGGGGAAAAAACAGAATTCTTTTTTCCTCCTAAAAGATCTTTTCAAATGTATATGGTAAAGATCCAAGGAACATCAGGCAGGAAAAAGACGCACCAACCACATTCTGGACTGAACTATATATGGCTTAACTCCTCTAACTTCAGTGGTTTTGAGAAATCAATGCAGAACTTTATTTAGAAAAAAAAAAAAATCTCATCTTGGAATTCTAGGATTGTTTAGTAACTCTAGTTGAGCTATTCACCATACTTAATTCCCTACATATATTTTAAAAGACAAATAAGAAATACTGTTCTAAAATAAGCCATGTCCACAGCGAGGCAGGCAATTCTTTTAGGAACTATGAGCAAACGTCTGATTAAGATGACAAGCCACATGGAAACTACTTCCAGAACCAGACTTAAAGGGCACCATTACCAACCAAATTTGGCAGACAAGGAATCATGACGAACTGCAAAGGCACGCAGCAGGGCAATAAAAATGTTGGGAATCATCAGCAAATAAGACAGCAAGCACTTGTGTCAATTCAGCGAGGGCAAGAACATAAACAGGACAAATTCTAAGCACTAAACGCTGGATTCAGATGAATGGCACTGTGCCATAGTGGGAGTGGAGCTGACTCTTCCATTTACAGGCTGCTTGCTATAAACAAGCCGTATCTGTAAGGCAAAGTATCTGCCTATTGCAGATATCTCATTCTGACATCTTTCAAGAGAGCACAGTTTCAGAACCATTTTAATAGGCACAACAGGATGCTTAAAAGAGAAGGAACCAAAAGCATGACATATATAATGTAAGGCTCTGTACTTTCCTGAAAGCTGCGTTTAAGGTCAGAACTGTTACAGAGATCTGATGTTTATCGCTAAGTAACAGTAGGCACCTAGCCTTACCTGTAGATACCCATCGTTAGATTTGGTATTTTTAATACACAGTCCTCCATATCTAAGATCACTGCACCTTCAGGCAGTCTTTATGCCAAGGGGACGATGACTAGACTTTCAGCTCAAGCAGAAGAGCCAGCGTTTATAGCAAATTTGTCAAATATTAAAGGAAGCGTGAGTCTCATTTATATTTCCAGGAATATTAGAGATGCACCACATACTGCTAGATTAACTTGGAAAAAGGGACAGCAAGAAATAAAGTATACCTAATTATTTGCAGCGACTGTGTTTGCCGGTAACATAACACAAAACAAACGCAGCGACGGAGCACACAGATCCCTTAGGAAAACACGACCAAATTCTGCAAGCGTATATGAAGTTTTAAGTTCGTTTTTTTGACCGACGAAGCACCATTTCCCGAGCCAGGCGACCGCAGCAGACCTGAACTAACCCCGCACTCGCCCAAGCGCTGCTTCACCGCGCCAACCATCCCGCTGCACACCCCAGCGAGTATTTTACCTCGTTTCTGAGCGAGAAGCAGGAGCTGCGGCTCCGGAGGACGCCCCGGGGGCCGCCTCAGCCGCTGCGGCGGCCGCGGGGACGCCACAGCGGCACGGCCGGGATGGCGGGCGGGCAAACCCCGCCGTGGGCTCGCTCGGTGGAACGGGGATCAACCCGAGCACACACACACCCCCCCCCCCTCCGGCCCCCTCCGCTGCCGGCAGGGCCCGAGGACGGGGGGGTGTAGGGGTGTCCCCCCCCTCAGCGGGGGGACCCGCTGCCCGCCCCAGCCCCAGCAGGTGCGGCCCGGCCCCTCCGCGCCGCCGGGGCCGCTCCTCCCCTCGCCCCCGCCGCAGCCCCCCGGCCCGGCCCGGCCCGGCGAAGTGGAGGGCCGGCCGCCTGCTCCTACCTGCGGCTCCTGCGGCGGCTGCCAGCGCCAGGCAGAGCGCGGAGAGCAGCGGCGGCGGCGGCGCAGCGCGCATGAGGAGAGGCCCGAGGGAGCGAACGGCCCCGGCCGGCCCACCCCCCCCCACACACACACCCCCCCACACACACACCCCCCTCCGCCCCTCCCGCCCCCCGGGATCGCAGTGACGGGCCCGCCGCCCGGGGAGCATGACGGGAAATTCCTGGGCACCGGCGGCCAACGCCAAATATGAACATGGAGCCGCGGGGGCTCCGGTTGTGTCCGCTCCGCAGCCACGGCACGGCGGAGCGGGGTGGGGTGGAGACCCTATCCCGCCAGTGCAGCAGGCCCGGAGCTCCCTGCCTTTTAATTTAAAGGGTGTGCCTCGGCAGTAGGCCAGCGGAGCAGCTTTTAGACTTTTTCAAAGTAATTTTCTCTGGCGTTCCGAAGTGGGGGGGAGCGGGGCGCCGGGCCCCGCTGTGCGAGAGGCCGCAGCCCCGCCGCGGCCCGCACCTGCCTGCGGCGGCCGCCGGGAGCGGGCGGTGGCGGCTGCGGCCCCGGCCTGCGGCCAGGGGCCGAGGGACTGGTCCAACTTCATCACAGGCGGAAAAATTAAGATGGTTCTTAATGCCCAGGTTGTACATCATCCAAAAAAAAAAAAAAAACAAAAACAACCAAACCAGGGAGGGAAACAATTACAGTGAAACTCTCCATTTTCCCGCTCCCCTTCCACAGAGAAGAGCTAAAAGCTCAGCAGATGCCGGGGGGAAGGGATACCATCCGGGGGGACCTTGACAGGCCTGAGAGGTGGGCCCAGGCAAACCTCAAAGTTCAACAAGGGGAAGTGCAAGGTCCTGCACACGGGTTGGGGCAATCCCAAGCACAAACACAGGCTGGGCAATGAGTAGAACAAGAGCAGCCCTGCGGAGAAGGAATTGGGGCTATTGGGGGGTGGAAAACTGAATATGAGCCAGCAACGTGTGCTCACAGCCCAGAAAGCCAACAGTGTCCTGGGCTGCATCAAGAGCAGCGTGGACAGCAGGTCAAGAGAAGTGATTCTCCCCCTCTACTCTGCTGCTCTCATGGGACCCCACCTGCAGCGCTGCGTCCAGCTCTGGGGGCTCCAGAGCATAAGAAGGACATGGTCCTGCTTGAGTGGGTCCAGAGGAGGCCACAAAGATGCTCAGGGTGCTGGAGCACCTCCCTTCTGAGGACAGGCTGAGAGAGCTGGGGTTGTTCAGCCTGGAGAAGAGAAGGCTCTGGGGAGACCTTATAGCGGCCTTCCAGTACTTAAAGGGGGCTACAGGAAAGGTGGGGAGGGACTCTATCTCAGGAAACGTAGAGATAGGATGAGGGGTAATGGTTTGAAATTGAAAGAGGGTAAATTTAGATTAAAGAAGAAATTCTTCACTGTGAGGGTGGTGAGGCCCTGTTACAGGTTGCCCAGAGCAGCTGTGGCTGCCCCCTCCCTGGGAGTGTTCAAGGCCAGGCTGGACGGGGCTTTGAGCAACCCAATCTATGAAAGGTGTCCCTGCCCAGGGCAGGGGGCTTGGACTAGTTAGTCTTTAAGGTCCCTTCTAGCCCAAAACATTCTATGATGATTCTATGACTTACACACCCTTCTTTGGTTCTCCTATCACACAACCCTTCAACACAAATCCTCACTAAAACAATTTTAAAACAGCATAGTATAAATGTAATGACAGAAAAAAAAAAGCCCTATATTTTCTGTTAGTCTATCAAAATCCCTCTGAGATCTTTTCCTAACTCAAAATACAAGAAATAAGCTGTAAACACAAGGCTGAGACTCTTCACCTCTCATTTAACAGGTCAGACAACGTGGCTTCCCCTGGACTTGGACATCAAAGTAATGCCTCTGCACTCCCACTGTACAAAATCCGGACAAATTTCAATCTGACAGACATTTAAGTGAAGCTCAGTTGTGTATTTCGGCTCACAGTAGCACCTGTTCAGCTTAAAATCCTAACAAACATTAAAAACTAGGTGGCTCTGATGAATGAATCTCCCTCCCACCCCCCAGATTTAAGTAGTATTTAAGTCAGAGACATCCAAATATCTAGAAGGTGAGACACATGTAAAAACCCCTAATAAACCTTTAATTTGAGTTTGTTTTGTTTTTTTGTTTTGTTTTGTTTTTGTTTTTTTTTTTTTTTTACAGGACAGGGTGACAAATTACAACAAACATCTGATTTTTCTCAAATGTTCAGGTATTGTACACATTCCCAATCTGTCTTGCAGGAAGGGATATCGGTCATCTTAACAGTTTAAGGTAAAATAAGCTGCATAATAGTACATATTACAATAATAAAATGTACAGTGTTTACAAGAAATATATTTTAGAAGCAAGATAGATGCATTTGCATCGAGGCGACCTTTTAAAATGCCACAACTATTTTTACATTCACTCTTGCAACAGGTCACAAGATGGGGTCACTAAGGTCAGGTTAACAAATCACTATGATGCACATCAAATACAACAAAATTAGTTTATATACATATATATAATACATATACATGTATATTATACATATACATATATGTATATAGTAAAACTCATCAAAATCTACCAGACCTGGCACAATCTACTTACCCATCAAAAATATGTACTTGTCCTTGGTAAGTAGAATTCTGCATGGCTGATTATATATTATATATACTCATTCATTAGCATCTGAGACATAAAACTGAGGATTTAAAATTTTTCGGTTAACAAACTCTCCAATAATAAACATGGTGCCCACAAAAGCACAAAGGTAAGGCACAATAGGATTTTCTGTTGCAGAATAGTGTGCATCATGTTTACTTAACCATAAGAAAAACGTGCATTATTTGTGCAAGTTCATGCTGCAAATCCATCATATCTACAAAGTAAAGTGAGTTTCAGTAAAATTCATGGGACTGGTGTGCTTCCAGTCTCACCTCTTACAGGATGTTCAGCTGGATAATTAGATAAAATTGTTGTAGGAATGGGGATTAGTAAAGCCAATAATCTTAGATTTGCAACTAAGCTTCTCAGCAACAATTTTGAACTTCTAAGTAAATGTTAGTAGATTTACAAGCTTTGAATCACAAGATTTATTGTCAGCTGTACTTCTAGTTCGCATCAGCCAAAATTGTTGCAAGGAAGTATGTACCTTTTAAAATTTTAACAGGTAACACAAGTTTTCATGTATTGGGAAAGTCACTTCATCCCAATGGTATTTTGTCACAGCCCTGGCAATTGTAATAATAAATACAGCTTTTCACAAAATATTTTTCCAGTATCTGCCAATTGCTTCTTTATTGCTCACAAATTTGAATTCATTACAATTGGTATCAGACCTTTCACACAAAATCATAGTCAGGTATTTTAATATAAAACCTATAAAAGATATTTAACCTGTATATAACACTTTAAGGTATTTGGCCTCTTGTCATGGTACAGCCAAAACCATATAAAACATTAGGTTTTGAATAAAATAGGAAGCTTATTCACTGCTTCAATGCAGACATCCTCACAGAACACAACCATTTTTGCCGCCACCAGCATTTACATTTATATACAAAACCTAGCACATCCGCATTCAGTTCGTCTTCCCTCACACTTATATGCAACCACTAATGCCAGATTAACTTTCCCCATACCCTAGCTGCAGAAAAAGATTCTTATACAGCAACAAAAAACTAATATTGACTGAAAAAGAAATTTTTTTAACTTATTCACCATCAGGAACTGTAGGTTGTTTGTTACAAAATACCCACAAGATTATTTCACAGGAAACTATGGAAATACAGGAAGTCATCTTTTCTCCATGCTTTTGTATTATCAAAAACACTTCTTGGTGCAAAAATACAGTCACCACATCTGCAAATGTATAATTAATTCGGTATTCCTCATGCAAAACTTAAATGCATTGGTTTACTATAGCCCCGGAAAACTTCCTGAAGCAAATTTTTTCTTTTTTTTTTGTCAGCTCAGTATTACTGCCTCATTGCTAAATCCCTTTGGAAACAAGATTTCTGGAACGTTCAAACTTTTATTTAATTCATTAAAGTATTACATACAAAAAGCACTAAAAAAGGAAGACGGCAGCCAAACAGGAAAACTCCTGTTGCAAGTAACAGTCCTAGCAGTTGTAGAAAGTCTTCTCAGGAACTTCCCTGAGAATTAGTTGTGCCTGTCCGAAGACGCAGATGTGACATAGAGTTCATGTGTTTATTTGATGGCTTCAGTGGAGTGTTACAAGTAAGAGCCTGGGGAAAACGATGATGATACCGATCTAGTCGCAGGTATTTTACTGTCACCAGCTTTCCTGAAGCAAAGAAATAAGAGAAACCTTCTAGTTCAGTACCATTATGTTTTGTTTCAGGACATAATACACACAAACATGCCATTACACTGAAATTCATTTACTAGGTGATGACTACTAAAAAGATCCAGTTTTTGTTACAGCTCAATACTTTAGATATAAGACATTTCACCATTTAAAAGAACTCCAACTGCACCCATCCTATGTCATTCCTACACACGTTTTTGTTATAAACCCCCATTCCTTACCATCAAACCAAGAGCCATGTAATGCCTTGAAAGCCTTTCCAGCATACTCTGGAGAGAGACACTTGACATATACACAACCCTGCATTAAGAAAGAGAGGGTTTGGGAGTTTTTTTTCAAGTCCAACAGACAAGGATAAACAAAGCATTAAGATGTTACTGGAAAGAAAGACACTCACCTCACGTGAATTTTTGTCAACAGCAATATGAACAATTCCATCATTATCACTGCATTTCTCCAAGATTGCTTCTTGAATTGCTAGATGCCAGTGATCACCTATTTCCCTGTGCAAACAATGAAAGATTTAACTAAGCATGTAACTTTTTAAACATTCACGACAATCTCATCCTTCCTCACTGAGTTTGGTTTCTCTGTAACTTGACATAATTTTCTGTTAAACGCCTTTGGGGCAGGTTTAGTACTTTAGCTATTGAATATTCAGTAAATTGGGTTCTACAGACCACTTCAGAAAATTCAACCCTAAAAATCAAGAGGAGTAATCTGTATTTGGGGGAGTTTGTCCTCCCCCTTCCAGCAGCCTGCCATCACCTTCCTGTCTGAAACTGCAGAGTCTCTTAAACTCATATTCCCACGCCTTCTCGGACAGTCTGGCCGTTGTTCCAAGGAGAAGGCTGCTCCTAGGCTGTTCCTACTGCAGTGGAAGAAAAGCAGGGAAGACAACAGCCTGAAGGCCTCTGCCCCTTTACTGTATCACCTCTACCAGCAGTCGCAGAAACAACATTACATGTCAGGCTTCATCAGGCTGAAGGAGCTTTTTAGCTATTCAGACACTGTTCATCTCTGAAATAGCTACTCGCTATCCCAAACAAAGCATCAAATTGCATTCGTCCCATAGGGTACGGATAAAACATGCCAAACTAGATCCAGAAATAGAAGTTACTACAATCAGACTGCAATTTTGAGGGCTTTTCACAAAAAATATTTTATTGTCAAGACTAATCAATCTTTCAGTACATCATTAGAGAAGACAAAAGTTGATGTATTTTTGTGAAGGCACTGCAGGAACTATCTGGCCCTAGTAAAATAAATCTAAGCAGAAGGAAAACAATTTCAAAAGCCTTAATACACCTTTAAGCCTGCCTGAATAGTCTTTACACAAAAAACAATTAACTTACTCTTTCAATAATACTATCAAGAGCTTTGCATAGTTTTAAACAGTTTTCTCTATACAAGGCCAAAATTCTTGAAAAATTTAGACTACCCTACTCCTTATTGATTAAAAAAAAAAAAAAACAAAAAACAAAAAACAAAACAAAACGAAACAACAACAACAAAAAACAAGAAAAACAAAACGAAACAAAACAAAACAAACAAACGAAAAAAAAACCACCAAAACAACAACCCCAAAAAACGTGGTGGAGGGATGGAACATATATAGCAAAGTTAACTGGTCAGGGATGTTACTTAAATCTATTCAGCAGGGTACTAACACAATACTTTACGGACTCTGGCAACATGGAATGTCAGGTTTGTTTCCGTCATTTGACCTTGATAGGTTAGAGGATCAGACCTTCCAGCTGACGCCCCTTAAAGAGGCCGATCATATCTAAACAAGCAAACAAAAGTGGGAGAGGGACACAAGGGTGCAAAGAAGATGCAAATGAAGGTCCTACTGGGAGAGAGACTCTCCAGTGGAAAACACCTACAATTTAAAACCTTGTAAATTTAGGAAAAGCAGCACCCTACTCTGGCTGGAAGAAAATGAGTGTTTTCTTTTATTAGAAAGCTCAAAACGAAGGGGGTATATTCTCCTTCCCCATCTCTAACAGTGTGAACAACAGTATTTTATAACATGTTGTCCTCAGGATGTTAGGGAAATAAAGTAATTCCAAGTTGCAAAAGCAAGGACGTTTAAAGGTCCCATCCAACCAAAGCTATTCTATGAAATCTTGACTTCAGTGCATTCCCTCCCAACCCAGGACTCAAGTCCAGATTTTCCTGAGAAGCATGCTGTCATCAGCAGAAAGCTAGCTACATAAGAAGAGATCGCATTGTTAAGGGCAGGCAGTCATCTTTTCTGCTGTGTATTGTTCCCAAATACTGAAGTCACTGCATTAGTCCCAAGTGCTCATTTCCTGTTTAAACATCAAGCAGAAGTCCACTCCCAGTCTAGTCTACTTTTCGTCTTCTGCAGACCTGGGACATGAAACATCATAAATTATCAACTAACCTGGATTTCCCATAAAGAAATAGGCTCCCAACAGGAATGACTTCCCCTTTCCTGATCCTGCACAGGTATGTGCTGTCAATATGAGTCTTGCAGGAATCCTACCCATGCTATATGAAACATTTTTTTTCACTGACTTGGTGGTAGACACAGAAATGCTAAAATGGGCTTATCCAAATAACGCTGATACTGTTATTTTAAAAAACAGGTTTATGTCTGGCCTAGTAAATGCCTAGAACATACACCCAAGTCTGCTGCTGTGGTCTGAGGGTTTACAGTGCCCAGGTAAGTTTTCTGACTTTTGGCAGTAGAAAGGTGATTATTTACTCTGTTAGCATTGGTAAGTACAAATTAACTGGTATATTCCTCAGATGATTTTCAGGTCAAGAGAAAAGACCTCCATTATGAATGGCTGCTTTTACCAGCTACTGGCATATTACTGAAAAGTACTTAGTCTTTTCTTGTTAGTTTACAGTAGCTTGACTTAAAAAAGCAGCTAAAACCCAATTTTGTTAAACATACCTTTGTACCCATGGCAAAGGTCAAAACAGTACTTGTCAATCTAATCACATACACCAGTACATTCTGTGTTTCAGGTGTTCAGTGAAGGCATTCATCCCTTCCAGATCTGGGACAAGAACATAAACCTCCTTCCTCTTTTGGCACAAGCAACTGAATAAAGTAGTTTGTTTTGCACTGAGGGTTTGAGGTTTTTGTTTCCGTTTTGTTGGTTTTTGTTGGTTGGGTTGGGTTTTTTTTTTGAGATTATTCCAATCATGTCATAAAAAGTAATTCCTTAAGCAGCAGCCCTCTGCAAGACAGCTCAGAGAAAAAGATGGGCCGGGGTGTACAATATGAAATTGGATGAAGTATCCCACTACAACTATAATCCAGCACTCCAGCAGCAGAGCTAGGTCAACTTCCAAAAGAAAAGGTCTACAAAAAATGAATGTATTAGAAGTTACACTGTTCAAAATAGCTACCTGGACATAGACACTACCAAAAAGTGTCAAAAGAGAACAACTTCTAGTCTATAAATTATTTTCTTTTAATGCACTTGCTGGGCATAGACTAGGTCAGTACAAAAATCACCGAAGTTTACAGCAAGGATGTAGTCTATAAAGGGAGACTGTTCTGACAGAAATAACATCTCAGTTACTAGCTCCATTAACAGCAGACATTTTGAACAGCTAACATTTTGAAACAAGAAAGTAACCAACACAGCATACCAATAAATATGACAGTGAAGCTTCAGGAATGGATTTATTTCAGTACTACTCAGATTAAGCAATACAGCTCATACAGTCTCCTTTATAGCAAGGACAGTGAGGATGTTGAGCTTGCCCACAATTCTCAGCAAATCTCATCTTTTATTTCATCCTCCTACAGGAAGATCAATATGCCTCAAGAACAATGCCTAAAATTTCAGTCTTGCTCATCCTACTGAAATTTATGAGAGAGGCCACAGTTGTGGTCTCTGCCCACAATGGTCACTAAGTCTTAAAGCCATTGAGAAAAAGTTTTTAGAGTACTACTCTGTGCTAGGGAGAACACTGTCCTCTGTTAAATCAGCTAACAGCTTTCCAATTAATAAGGCAAAGAACTAAAGTAATTAAGTGTGGCTAGAAACAGAAGTGAAACAGAGCTGAAGAAATATACCCAAACTTTGCAATAACTTGTTTCCATACTCCGGTGTCCCCTCCTACTTCCTGTTATTCCCTATTCTAATCAACAGCTTTTATTTCCACTCAACTTCTCATATTCTTCAGTCCTAATAAGCATCTCACGTTTACTCGGTAAGACAGTATAGCATCTTCATTTTTTCCTTCTATAATCACATTGAGGAATAAATGACTTCAGAGAAGTTACTGGAGTCCCTGCACCTCTTTACACTGAACAAACCAGGCTTCAAAGATTAGAAAAATTAGCTGGCATATCCTATGTGTTAAATCCCCAACTCCTAACATAATCTATTCCACAGACAGTGGGATATAACAGGATAGTGGAGCGGATGAAGCTTTAAAAGACTACCAAAAAATTATTTATTCTTCCTTAAGTCTAGGCATGTGAAACAAGGCTTGTTGTTTATTCATACACAGTACATACTTTAGAATTTTATCTGAGCATTTATAAGTCATTACTCTGCACTAATTTGTTTAAAACCTTCCTACTACAAAAATCAGTTTTGACTGCCTCAAAACTAGGCAGTCACACGACCATAAAGTAATACATTATTTAAATTCAGCCTTTTAAATGTAAACTGCGCAAGCTCTGTAACAGCCTAAATACT
This sequence comes from Tyto alba, assembly GCF_018691265.1. NCBI lineage: Eukaryota > Metazoa > Chordata > Aves > Strigiformes > Tytonidae > Tyto > Tyto alba. Next base: position 52,981,819 of record NW_024881282.1, read on the forward strand.
CCAGAATACTTAACAATACTTCAGAAACTTACAGTCTTTTGTTAGACCACATGAGTCTCCCCTATCAGCTGATATAACTGAACATTTCTAGAATTAATGGAGAAAGATGAGTCATCGCTCCAAGCAGTTTGACTAAATGCCACACTCTTCAAGAAGCGACCCAAAGACACAAAGCAAGACAATGAAGGACAGAAGACAGACAGGAAGATTGTTTACATCTTCTCATAGATGTTAAAGAGGAAGACTTTTTTTATACAACCCATTTGTTTCTTTTAAGGTATTCACGTTTACTCACTTCTTCCAAACCCCTCCCAGAATAAAGAAATGGACCCTTCCAAACGAATACAGAAACACTGATAGATAACTGGTTTTACTTACATAACTGGATCAAACATATTGCGAATCTTTAGACATGGTGTCAAGCTGTTTGGTGGTGAATTTCTTCTATCTAGATGAAATGCTGCAAAGAAAAATATATTTAATAATAATTGTTGACAGGCATAATACCATCTAGTTAACAAGCGTCAACTTTATTCATTAATATCGTTCTGGTTTTACTCAGTACTTCCCTTCATATATGAAAAAGCTTCAAGCAAGTTAAGTTCCCCATAGTCTTCTACTGCACAGAAGAAAATGTACCATACTTAATTGAATTTTTCAGATTTACAACTTCTACATTTAAAAAGATAATGCACTCTCTTATATCCAGGCCACAGTACATGGAATGAATTCAGGATATTTTAAAAAAATACCATATAGTTGAAGAGACAAGTATTTACATCTCCATGAAAAGACAGGTATTTTTAAAATCTGGAGCAAATTTTTTGAGCTGCAGGTTAACCATTCAGTTTTAAACTGCCTGATGAATTTCAATTTCATCCACTTTTTGGAAAATTTACTGCCCATCTGACTAATAGGGAGACACTTGGATGTTGTATTGCATCTGTATTGCAGAAACAACTGCCGAGGAGCACTTTACAAAGATGGAGCTTTTGTAACTATAAATGCTCTACACATGATCAGAAGCTTGCAAAAATCTGAAATGAAACACACCAGAGGATAAAACAGATGTAAAAAGAAAAATGGAAATTAAAAATAACAGAGTAACTCTTTCAAAGCTGAACAATCCCATGAAATACATTATGAAGTTCTAAAATAAATATTAATTTCCATAAAGTTCACAAGTTCTATTTGTGGGAGTTGCAACAGAAGACTGCACCACAAGAAAAGGAGTAAATGAGCCCGTGAGATTCAGATAAGGTAGTTCCAGGCCTTGAGAAGGGCCAACAAAGCAGCAAAAGAAATGGAAGGGGATAACCTGGCAACACAACTTCCGAGGCTTGAAGGAAGTTTTACTTTGAAGACTTGAGATGAGTAGATTCAAGAGTTTAAACATAAGATTAAAGATCTCAACAAGACAAAATGATGTTCCAAACTGATGCTAACACTGCTCCTTTACAATCCCTCCTTTGGAAAAGTTTGACAGATTCAAGATGTTACGTTCCATGTGTTAGACGTTTCAGTTTTGGGCAGATGATGCTACAGGCCCATGCTTTTTACTGTTGACCTTTTAAAATAAAGTCTTGCAAGTATATCCAAAATACACGAACACTGCTGCTCTTCTGTATGTCACCAAAACAAAAACTGTGTCACATAGAAGAAATTCAGTCATGTGGAAGACACTGCACGTGCAAGACAAACACTAAAAGAGAAAATTCACTGCCTGCAGATACAGCATAGACAAACTTGCTCCTTATGTAAATTTGAGGCAAAAAATATACAATTACCAACCAGAAATTAGAAAAGGTAGCCTCCAAATCTAATACAAAACCTAATGTAAGTTCCCCAAATAACTAAAAATGTTCTTAGTAGAATATACACACACACTGTCCAAATCACCGGACACCTGTAACAACTGTTTTTTTCTCTTGGGAACAGGTTTCTAAATATGCTGGTGACACTGCATCTATCTCTGAGCTGCCTATAGTTTAAGGACAAGTCCTTTTTCAATAGCACATGGTTTTGTAAAGTTTTTTGCCCTTAGTTAAAAAATTATACATAGGGTATACAAGAAAAACTTTACAGAACTAAGCAACATTGAAAAATAAATGGACTTACCTTACTCATGTAGGTTGGCTCCAGCAGGTCAAGGGGGGGCGTGAAATGTCACCAGCATATTGTACACTGGGGCACCACACCATACTGGAGAAGGTGATCGGGGGTGGCCTAGTCATGGACATGGACCTGGACCTGAAAAGGTGTGGGGTTGAGGAAATTATGTGCTGATTGTTAATAGCTAGATTTATTTCAGCACATGGTTTTAATCCAAGGATAAAGAATGGTGAGGTTATTTGCAGAGACCCTAGGCCCAGAGGATCAACATTTCTGCAAGCTGTTTATGAACTCAAAAATAAAAAATACTGCTTTTTAAGGCAGCAGCTACACCATTAAGCTATGTAAAAGTAACTAAATGGGGAATTCATGCTTTAGTGTAGATACCTATAAAAACCAAGCTTTGCCTGCTCCGATTTCTCATAATCTCGATGTCCTTTTGATTGGAAGATCTCAGGTGCTTGCAGAGATGATTTCAGACAAAGCACGCCACCAGCACAAAACTGATCTGCTACCAACTTAATGTAACATCATACTAGTTGAGCAAGTGTGCCCAGGGCAGTGCAGCATATGAAAACAGAGATGAGTTCTGATTTTTCTCAAAAATGTTTCAAAGTCATGGTAAATTAAAAGGAAGTTTTGTGACTTAGATGACGCTTTTTATGTATAAGGAAAAAAAACCACGGCCACAGACATCAGTGAGGTACAAAATTAATGCTAGCATAGTAATAAGCGTTAAAATGTATACCAGAAATGGGACCAAAAGGGGAGGCTAGGGAAGACACAGGCAAGTTAAAAATAATGCTGTACCTACACAGCAAAATTCAAAATAGCATAGTTAACAGATGTCTCTGGAACTTCATTACACATCTGTGACAATTAATTCTCCCCTTCCACTCAAAAGAGCAAGTTTAAGCATCAAACCTATTCAGATTACAGTCCTCATTATTTGAAAATTTACGCTGGTGTGGAGCATACAAAAATACTCTCCCCACAGTAAGGGCATAAGCAGACATTCTTGCAGGACAACAGTCTAAGATACACCATAATTAACCAAGCACCTCATATGACATTTCTTTTTCTAAATAGGTCTCAACAGTAAGACTTACAAGATGAGGGTAAAAAGGTGGAGATGAAATAGGAAAGCAGAAGCACAACTTTGTGCAATAAGGCACTGACAAGAAAATTTTTTGGACTTGCATAAATTCCCCTTTGGGACTAGCAAGCACCTTCAAGAAAAGGAAGCCACTTTGTATTTCAGTCATAATGTACTCTGTTTTATTACGTTAAGCTGAATAGAACTATCGTTCCAGATTCAAAGAACAGCAGCAGCTAAGTGTGTACTTTCAACCACTCTTTATTGCCGTGACTGGAATATGTCTATGAGGAAGAAGTGACTCTTGCACAGACTTCAAAATGAACATCTAAAACTGTAATACAGCTTTCTATACCTCTTGAATTACTACTGTATTATTGCTAAAAGGATTCCCCAGTATCACCACCATGGGTTGTAAGACAACCTAACAGATCTTTAGATGTGGATTTGATGCACCTGATAAGGTTGAAGACTTGCATCAATATAGGTAACCATGTTTCTGAAGAACAGATTTATCCATGTTAAGCCACAGATCACTGCAATTTTTTAAGTACTAACCCTTCTTATCAAAGGCAAGAAGAAAAAGATAAAACATTTAATTGAAAATGTTGAAGTTCTGTATTTTCACACAATGCTAGGTTCTTCAGTAAACAGGAAAGATACAGAAATCAAAAGACTACTAAATGTTACTAAGAGAGGAGAGTGTGATTGACTTGGTGTTTAATACAGTTAAGTTCAGCTATAGAAGACCAGCATGGGATAGGTACTTTTTCAGGAAGCATAAAATCCAGATTTTTCTTTCAACAGTTAAGAATGGAGCTGCATTTTTTTTTTTTGCCCTTTTTTTTTTTTTTTCTTTCCCTAACATGGAGAAAGGATTATATTCTCACAAGCCAGGGAGAAGGGGTGTCATTCACACGAGGTAACAGGTTATCTTCCATGCTGCAGGATGAAATATCACCCTAGATGTGGTACTTCAGAAAACCTCTTTATCTCATCTCCAGAGCTGTCAAGGAACTTTAGCTATTGCTGTTAACTTAGCTACATTAGAGCTCTGTCTACCTATTTTTCTTTAGAGCTCCGGTTATCAAAGGTATGATAGGACAATAGTATCTGTTCTTTCAAAAGCAAATTGAACACACTAGAAATAGCGAGGGTTTTTTTCCCATTGATTTGATTAAATTACACTTTGGCATGAACAAGATTGTTTTTCAATTGACAATTCACTTGTCAACTGTTTTCAAAACATCACTCATATTGTCCATCATCTTATAATGAGCTTAATGACCTTTTTTTTCTTTGACAGATACCTCTACTGTATCCAGCAGATAACATCTTAAAGAAAGTATACCAGACTTTATTCTGACCCAGTAAAAAAAAAAAAAGATACAAAACTGCCAAAACAGGTTGCATCCTGAAGGACTGGACAAAATTCCACAGTGATGCTTGAACTCTAGATGCTAGCAGATAGCAGAGCATAGATCTTCATGCATGCTACAGGTCTCATATTTAAAATGCATGCTATCATCTACCAATATCCTAGTACAATAACAGGTCAAGAAACTTTCTTCTTCAATTGCACATACTCTCTTGGTATTGTGCTCTGCTACAGAGCACCACAAGATCTCAGAAAGTTAAAAAAATCGTGACCTTGCAATTATTCACAAGATCAAAAACCAAGAATTCATTCTGGTTTTATATGTACTGAGTTTGTTCATGACCTAGAAGTCCTGAAGAGTGTTTAGATTTATGAGCATCTATAGTCAAACATGAAAACTGGAGGATGAACTTAGAGTTGATTTATACTTTCAAATATGTAGAAAGCAACACATACATATAGAATTCCTAACATCAGGAAAGAAATAGCTGTGCAAAAAGTATGAAACTTATATAATGTAACGATTTCCAACAGTCATATGAAAATAAGGAATGCAAAATAGAAAGTCTTTGCATGTGAAAATTGCCTTTGCCTGCTGACTAACAAGATATACAGAGCCCAAGTGACCTATGTCATTTTAGCCATCCCTATTTCCATGCCATTCTGTTAGAGCCAAAGTATGCAGTTTCAATTCTTCAAATATCTTTGCTGAACTACAAACAACACTACTAACAAGAACACTAGGAAAATTTATTTTAAAATAACTGAAACGATAGATCTTAATATATCGTATTCAACAGAAAGCATAGTCTTAAGTACATACTCTAGGCAACTTACAGATAAAAACCACAGCTGAAAGATAAAGTTACTCTGACCACATTCACAATATGCTAAAGTAGGTATCAGATGCTCAAATTCAGATGGTACCTAACAGCAGCTACTACAGTAGCTATCTTTCTAGGAAGTTTGGAAACTACTGTTGAGTGTCTTGAAAGTATATTCCATGTAGCAAAGCAGCACCTGAGCTATCACACACTTAGAAGTCTCCCAGGTGAAGGAAAATGCAGTCCAACTTCTAATACAGGACAGAATGTTATGGAGCAATTTAAATTGCAATCAAAAGGACAAGAAAAACTGAGAGCAAGTGAGTAGTAAATGAGAAATTCTGGAACTGGAGTGTCATGTTTCACAATTTGTATTGAACAATAAACTATATAGAAGATTCAGCTTTATAATACACACAGCTTGCAGAAGCTAAATTCAATTTGAGTGTCTGAAAAATCAGTCATGACAGTATTACAGAGATGGAACAAAGACAGTTGTTGACAAAACCAACCATTTCTGCACTGCACCTAAGGCACCTGAACATCCCTAACGGACAATGTCCTAGAAAGAAAAGGCTCCGTCACTCTTGTGATAGTTACTATGCACATCTTACTAACTAAAATAGAGAAACTGAAATCATGTAATACAGTTGTCAGCACAGAAGAACACCATGTTACTATTACTGCAAGAGAATGACCGCAGAACCTCAAGCCTGCAGTAATATTCAAAAGGTATTAAAAAAAAAAAAAAAAAGCAGCCCTCATTTCCAATTAATGATTTAAAATGAAAAACGTAATGGTAAAACCAGTAGCACAACTTTGAGAAGTATATAATGATATCCCAACATAACATTTTGCATAGACAAGCAAGAAATGGGTCCCAAAACTATTAAGACCCTCATCAGGTAACATGCCAAGTATCTGCAAATGTCTCAAAATATTTGGCTTTTCAAGTTGACAGAGTGAATTGTTTGGTTTTGCTTTGAACTTACAGAAAAGCAAAATTTAAGACCAGAGGGCTGAAAGCATATATAGAACTTATGAAAACATGCAAGTGGCCTGGGACAAAACCAGAATGTTAGCATTACTTTTACTCAGGCGATCAAGCTTGCTACAGCATATATGTTCCAGGCCACAAAGAAACTCTTTCTGTCTGTCTTTCAAAAGGAAGCACTCACATTGGAAGGAGCTACTTTAAACTGTACCCTCTTTTATAGGACACAATAAAAACATTGTTTCTTATGAATAAAAATGTATACCAGTAAAAAGCAAAAGAAGGAAGCCTATTACTACTTGCATTAGTTAACTAAGACCAAATTAGCATACACCAGAAAAACATACATGAGTGTGCAGTTGCTTGCCTGTGGGAATTTTAATTTTAAGTGAGACTAGGAAGGGCAGAAAGTCTGTTTTTTTACCTAAGCTTTTTTTCAGCATCTAGTTCAATGCCATACAAGTAATGCATGATAGGAACCTTAATAGCACCCGATTTAAAAGGTTAAACTGAAAACTGAAGAAGCAACCACTCCCTCCTCCCTCACCGCCAGAATAAACTGATGAGTTTATAAACTGGGATTCTCACAGCATTTATTTCAGTCCCACTGGAGAGATAATACACATTACAGAAGAACATAAGGCAAAACAGACCCTTTAAGAGTCACAATGTTTAAACAATTGGCAATTAAGATTTCACTCTAAACATTTACCTTCACACTCAGACATTGATAAAAATGACCATTCTTTTTTACTGCGACCTAGAATTCAAGTTTTATAGTCTCAATTTTTCACTGACCAAAAAAACACCCCAAAAACTGAAGCTTAACATGAAGAAAGGCAGAAAGAAAGAGAACTAGAAGATGACCACTGCAGACAGGCAACTGCAAACCCACTGGATTCTTGCCACTTGGCTCCATGATAAAGCTGAAAAGTGACAGACCACTGCAAAATCCACGTATGACAACAGCCTCCTCTATTAAAGCAAGTGCTTTGCTGCTCCACAGAGCTTGAAATACACATGCACAGGGTAGAAAATCATTTATGACAGAAAGGAAGCACTACTGAGAGATGCTCAAAATCCACCTTCTGTTGATTGAGGAGTCTTTTGTCCCAGCAGTTTCCCTTCCAAAATAAACAAACATCTCTTTCTCCAAACTCTGTCTTTAGGTACCTGACTGATAACTTAACAGTAGGAAACTCAAGCTCTGATTTACCTCTGTCAGATACAACCAATTACGTTATTTCCAGTAAGCATAAGGCATGTCAGAATTTGACCAACTAAAGAGTTTGGGGGTTTTTAAATTCATGAAAGGGAACAAGCAGCTCATTTTGGCTACATGCCCTCTGCTGTATTTCCACAGTAGCTATAACAGGAAAGCTCATTTTGCCTGAAAACAAGGCAGACACTGAATGCACAGAAAAAATAAGTCTGTTGAACAACAAGATAATAGAGAAATAGCACTGACAGTTCATAGCAATACTTAAAGGTGTGAGAGAAAACAAGTCTTTCATGTTCAAGCAACAAAATACCATTTAGAAGTTAGATGCAGAAATTAAAGCCATTATATTTGCAGAATATAACTAAACTTCAATACCTTGGCCTTGCCACACTTTCGATGGTATTACTAAAATTTTGTCATGTGGTGCAGAAGGTTGCATCCATTTCCAAACCAAGAACTCAGCACCACCTATTCTTCGTGTCTCTGTACGAACTCTAGATTCATTTGCTGCAAGAAAGTCAACTGCTCTATTCCAGACTTTTCTCATTTTCCTCCTTAAAAATTGAAGCAAAAATTACAAAGTTAGCATTGTAACAACTGCATAGCTGACATCCAGCATGTAAGAGAAATCCAATGTTTTTTTTCCCCACCTGTGTCAATAACAATCTCCAAAATATTACATTATGCAACCTACTGAAATTAACTTAGTTAATTGACCGATTTATTTTTACTATTTTTCCTTACTTACACATAAGGAAATACAGTACTTCTAGTGAGAACATACCTGTCCTGAGGTGGTATTAGAGAATCACGCACATGTAAAATAGGCATGTAAGGCTGCAAGTCTTTATTTTCAGAGCATGCCTCGCTGTGATTTCTAAGAAGATCTGAGGACACCATAAGAAAAACTGTTAACTATTCAGTTCATGCAAACATTAAGAAAAATATCAGTTCTGGCAATGAACAGCTACTCTGAAGACACACCCCCAATTTCAGTTGTTAAGGTGGTTTGGGCATTTTCAAGCATTTTTCCTCCTAACCATGCTGAAGGCAAATCAAGAAAACTAACCACACACAGTGACTCCAAGTACCCCAAAAAACTTTGGAATAAAGAAAAAGAGTTCTGCAGTTACTCTGGATTGGTACTATTAACTGTTATCAAAGATAGCCAACTTTGAAAATGAAGTGCTTTTTCTCCACCCCAACAAAACTTAATTTGCAAACAAAAAACTGTAGGAAAATGCTAAAAACAGGAAAAGAGCTTCAATTTGCCTACCACCTCATTTACTATAATTGCCACAGGTGAAAGTAGTAAGACAAATTAAATAAAAATGCAGCCCAAAACAGAGCTTAAAAACTATAAACACAAGCTACTGAAAACATTATGGCTTCAAGTAGAAAGGCTGATTTTCAGAACTTAATTATGTATTCTATTTTAGTTACATAATTTCTGCTCAAAGTTACCAACTAAAAAGCTGCTTTTTCTATGAAAAGCCATTAGGGATGGAACTGAGAGCTAACATGCATTTTAGGAGTGGATATCTTAGCTAAAGATAGCGGAAAAATCAGGTACAGAAAACAACATGTCACCATACTTCTAGTTAACAAACATGGCATTTATATTTGTTTTCAATAGTAAGATAACATTACCACCAAGTCAATAGGAATTTATTATAGCCATGCTGATGTAATTCATAAACTACAAGCTTTATACCAAAAAGCTTTGATTAGGTTTAAAGGATGATTTATTTTGGGGAGTTTTTCAATTAAAAAAAAAGAGAAACAAAACACATGAACCACATTTAACCAAGAACTAATAGCATGATGACTGACAACTAAACCAGCAGAAAACGTAACTGAATTAATGCCAGTACTTCAAAAGCTTATACAGAGCCAATACAGATATATCTGGTGTAACTCAAGAAGCCATACCTATGATTTTTACCACTGTATCATACATCTGCCTCGTTTCTTCTTCTTCTTTTGCCCAACGGTATTTCATGTAGTGCAAGACTCCCCAAACCACTGCTATACCTGCATTAAGATGTATAATACTCTTCATATTAGAACATTGGTTATTTAACAAATTTTACAGCACATACTTCAGAAGTTGGCTGAAGTAGCTAACACTTTGAATTATCTTAAATTCCAAAGCTAGTGAAATACACGGTACTAACTCTCAATATTTTATATTTTACTAACACAGCAACACAAACTCTTAAACTTTGAAGAGAAGTTACCATTAGAAAAACATTTATTGTTTTAATAAGAGGCAGGTATCCCCTGATTGGTTTGAAATTTCACCCATTTGTGAAGAAAAATAGTAAAATTCAAAGTAATATCAGAAGTCACATAAACTGACAGTCCAGAACATGTGAAGATTTAAAAATGCACAATATTCACTAATTCATAGACAGGTCACATGCTTTAGGTATACCAGTCAAAACTAATTAACTTAGACTGCTTCAGTTCAACTACGGATTGATATTTCTTGCAACAAAGTACTGTGTGCTCATTTTCTATTACTTTAAAGATTATTCCCAAAAAGGACAATCTAGGTAGGAAGGACAGCAGCATAAAATGAAAATAAAAATCTTATTCTTTCTCCTATCTTGGGCTGAGGGCACCACTACACCTGTGATCTGTTAACAGCATTAAAAAACAAAAACAAACCACCACCAAACAAAAAACACCCCACCAAACAAAAAAAACACCTCATCACAAAAACACACATACACAAATTATAGTTACAGTAGTTAAACAGTTTGTTTCACATATCAGTGATTGCAAGGCAATATTAACTGATACATCAAATACACTGAAGGACACCATTTTAGGTCAAAATGGGTGTTAGTTAATGACAACACATCTAACATTTACACAATGGTTTTGTTTTTGAAAAGGTGCTTCATATTAACCTTAATTACAGATGAGAAAGTTGAGACAAAGAGCAATTCACTCAGCATGACTGATGAGACCAGTGGTTGACTTGGATACTGAGTTTCATCTCCACATCCTAATTCAAACCTCGTATCAACTATTACCAGAAAGACATCAATCTGGGACAGTATGCCTTTGATTCTTTTGGTCCATCAAAAGGCTAGTGAAGAAGGTCTCAAGTCTCATAAGCATGAGACTATTAAGATACCGGGATAACTGATTTATTAAATATTCATTAGGTGCATGAGATGAACTCTGCATCTTCAATATTTCTAATCAGCCAGATGGAAAAGGAGTGAATTGTCTGCACTCAGCTGTACCATATTTTTATGTTGCATAGTTTTCAGTATGGTTAAGAGTTAAATAAACTTGAAAGAACTTGAAACTTAACTAGAGAACTATCAAATACTAAATTAATTAGCCTTACTGAAGGATTAGATATATTTTTACAGCACAGTCTTAGAGATAAAAATTTTTGATGACAACTATTTTGGGTACCCAACTTGTCCCCAAAACTAGAAAAATCATCTTTTCTGTAATTATGTTTCCAAAGTTCCTGGAACAACAGTGAAATATCCTCAAAATTAAGGCTATCATCTTTTTACCAAGCATTTTGCTTTTTCAAATCAGTTCAACCCGGAATTTTTGAAAGACACAGGGTATTGTTTTGGCAGGGAAAAAGACAGAGTTCCCAAAGAATGAATATGTTGAGCTGACTACAGCAGCAGACGATAGCAACCAATGTGAAAATACAGTGGTGCAAGAGAAGTGTAAAGCGAACTGTATTTGTAATCAAGATATTAATATGAACTCCAAGTTTAATTACGGTTGAATAAAAACTTTCTGTAAACAGTATGTTTACTTTTCTCCAGGAAACTTACATAAACTCAAGTTATAATGAAAAACTTTATTTATTAACTTACCCAAAAGTAATATTGATAATCTGTGAGTTACATTAAGAAACGCACGGCGAAAACGACACCTGAAAGACATCTTTGGACTAGTGGATTCCAGATACTTCACATCTGTCACATTAGTGACATCCAGCTCATTAGGGTCATTGCTGAGACACCTATTAAAAAATACACAGTATTTATGAAAAAGGTTACATACTGTTAGAAGAAATTAAGTTAAGAAATAAAGATCACTTACTTTATGCCAACATCTTCCCCGCTATTCAAGATCCATTGCAATGCTGTGTTAAGTACATTTTCATATTCTGGATCTAAATTCTGTCAAAAGACAAATATTAATGTGTAATTTTGGAAATAAGCAGAAAGTTAACATGCCACAATAAAATTTAGATATTACACAGATTAGTAGCCAAAGCTATGTGGTTTGATTCTTGATTCTTCAGATTTTGCATAAGGGTTCTCTACATTAAGTGAATTTACACATGCTATGAGCAGCTAATCAGGCTTACTAGCATTCCTGAAATTAAGGACTGTTTGAAAAGTCAAGCCACATTCACTGTTTTATTAACAATTCTAACCTACAGCAAGAAAAAATTATTCAGCCACTAGGCGGTGCTCGCTGAAAATATACTTCAGGAGTAAAACTCAAACTAGATATAAACCCACCTGCAGATGGGTCCTATAAAAAAAAAAGTTCAGGTCTTTTTTAAAAAAGCTTGAGGAAAACCTATTTTAACTGATATTTTGCCCATTGTTCATAGTTCAAGAACTGGTATTACATATAGAAATTGGCTTTTTTTTAATTAGTTGGTATCAACTATCATAGGAGAATATTCACTGCTCTCTGAGCTAAGGCTGCCTCCATAGTTCACCCTTGCATGTTCTTTTGCAGAAGAAGAAAAGAAAAAACGGAAGCTAATATTGTATTTGAAACTATACTCTCCAAAAAGATTTATTTCCATCCTTCCTTTGAGCCTCACATAATGTAACTGGACTAGAATTAAAGGATAAGCACTTAAGAAAAAACAGTAACTGCTTCATTTTCACTTTGAAAGTAAAATATTAAAGTTGTATCACTGAACACTGAAATTATGCAGAGGAGTTATATTTATACTCCCAAAATGAGGAACTGCAAAATTAAATGAGACTTCGTACAAAGTGACAAATTTTCATATGTAATTTGAGATTCTTATCAGAGCTAAAATAGTTGCTTTGATGACAACTGTCATTCTTTCAGCACACTAGATAGGTAAGACCATCAGTTATCTGGCATCAAGTTATTTTTTTCCATTACGTGCCCACAATGCACTGGTTTTAAAAGATACAGAATATCACTGCTAAACCATAAACTAGTGTTAGCAGCTTCTTCAGGATGCTCTTAACATTTCTGTCTACTATGCCTTTTTTGTCTACTATGTAAACGTTTGCCAAAGCGTAACATTTGTTTAATTTGTCACTCATATCAGCTTAACTCTTCCCCATCCAATCAAAGAAATCTTACACTCTCAGCCTTTTAAAAGCTTTAAGTAGTTTTCCACTGAAAGGTGCACCAATATGGGCTAAAATAAACCTTACAGTTGTCAAGACAAGGCAAGAGTCATCTTTTATTTGGGGAGTAAGGCAGTGGAATGACAGCAGAGAGGGGGATTTCATAATACTGCACAATTATCAAATTAATGAAAAGGCCTTTTCTGACCATTTCTATTTAAAGCATCAATGCATGGTACCTCTATACAGCTGTTGCCTTTCAGGCCCACTGCACAGATCCCCACATCAACCTCTCTCCCCAAAGAAAGGAAGACAGTACCCTTTTCTACTAAGTCTCAAAACATAGTATAGTGGTTTCTAGACAAGATTCTAGAGATTTGAATTTAGTAAATGTATTATTTTTGTGTTGGTCAACTATCTCCATCAATTTAAATTATGCCCTGGTGTTTTAACTACAGGGAAAAAACCTGCATGCCATTGAAGCACTACTATCTACATTTTCAATGCAATTAAGCCAGTTTCTCTTATCTTCCCTCTCCCCCAAAATTTCGCTATATATCCAAATAATAATTGTAAGTAGCATGTGTTAAAGACATCAATTCCAAACATTCCAAATAACATTCAATACTAAGTCAAACCTTAGTCAATACACTAGATATGAAACCAGGCCTTAAAAATTGTAGCTTACACAAATCTTATATACAACCAATGAAAAACCCCTAATTTGCTTACCTTTAAATATGCAGCTGCCTCCTGGATGGTAAGATTTCTTTGAATAGAGCTGCCACATTCATGCTCCCCTGGTAAAATTAAATTTTTGTTTATTTTGATCTACTTATTACTGCATTACATGAAATAAAATCACTTAAACACAAGCTTATGGTTAACACAATCTACACAAGCTGCAGTACCCTCTGTAATTTCCACTAAAAAGTTGGAAAAATCTCTGGACAAATTTCTCCTTTAAAACAGTTAAAAAAAAAAATCTTAAAATTGTCACTGCTAATAATATGTACAAATTACACCAATACAACTTACTGCTCAGTAAGCATAGTTCAGTATATACACTGAAAGTAGAACAAAAGGTAGCATGAAGAATTATCAAAAGGACATTACCATAAAACAGTTGCTGTACCCTGAGTTCAGCTTCTTCCAAATAATTTCCATTTACTCTGAAACATGTATTATTTTTTTATACAGACCAAGTTAGTTCCAGCTGCAACATATCCATAATAGTATTTCAGGCAGTATTTTAAATGGTCCAAGTTATCACAATAACTCAACACCTTCCTGAACATGCACTAAATCCCTGATTTCTTTGTTAAACTAAAGGTACCTAATTCATGCAAAAAAATATGTAATGACAGTCATACCAAAGTCACACAGAAAAGGAAAAGGTCTAACACCAGTTTGATCTATTACCAGGCCATCATTTCTGAAGAACTGTCAGGGAGTGGCAAATCAGTTTTCCTGATCTTTCTAAAATAAAAATATCTTGGCATTTATAACTACGATTTTACTGTGCCAAAACAATAAAATAGGAAACAAATCCAGTCTTTCACTGGCTCAGGGTTACGCCTGCCTTACCTTCCTGAATCTATGCCAATCTGCATTATTCCCAAAGTGAGGCTAGGAAAGTTTAAGATACTCATGCATATACAAAATATAAACCTTTGCTTATACTCTTACAAAGTATTTAAAGTTGTAATTACTCCACACTGGAATATCCTTTAAAAGGAGAAAGTTCAAGTATTAATTCCCTACACAAACAACATTCAAGGCAATCTGAGCAAAAATTAGGAAACAGTAGCAAGTTATGGAGGAGTATCTTCATGTCTCATTCACAGTAGGGAGTTCGAAAGAAGTAGGTGTTTCTATGAAGTCGAAGTCCTTCTCAGTATGCTAAAGCAAAGTTTTGTTCAATACACTTCAACAGATTTAAGTGAATTTGGCCTTACAAGCACATCAGCCTAACATGGATTCCCTTCTCTTGCTGTTGAGTTATAGAGAAATAGGAACACTGTTTTTAAGAGTGATCATATGCTATCTGTGAGCCCCCTCCAGAAGGAAATGGGAGACTTAGTCACCCAGGATATGGAGACAGCTGAGGTACTCAATGACTTCTTTGCCTCAGTCTTCACAGGCATGGGCTCCAGCCACACCACTCAAGACACAGAAGGCAAAGGTAGGGACTGGAAAAATGAAGAACTGCCCACTGTAGGAGAAGATCAGGTTCAAGACCATCTGAGAAACCTGAAGGTGCACAAGTCCATGGGACCTGATGAGATGCACCTGCAGGTCCTGAGGGAACTAGCAGATGAAGTGGCTAAGCCACTACCCATCATATTTGAAAAGTCATGGCAATCCAGTGAGGTTCCCGACAACTTTAAAGGGGTTAATGCAACCCCCATGTCTAAAAAGGGAAAAAAATGGACCTACAGGCCAGTCGGTCTCTCCTCTGTGCCTGGCAAGATCATGGAACAGATCCTGCTGTAAAATATGCTAAGGCAGATGGGAAATAAGGAGGTGACTGATGACAGCCAACGTGTCTTCACTAAGGGAAAATGGTGCCTGATGAATATAGTGGCCTTCTACAGCAGGGTTACAGGGTTGGTGGACAAGGGAAGAGCAACTGATGGTGTCTACCTGGATTTGCGCAAAGCCCTCGATGTTGTCCTGTACAACATCCTTGTCTCTAACTGGAGAGGTGGATTTGACAGGTGGATAAGGAACTGGCTGGATGGTCACACTCAAAGAGCTGTAGTCAATGGCTTGATGTTCAAGTGGAGAGCAGTGATGAATGGCATCTCAGGGTGGTGTTGGGACCAGTGCTGTTTAACATCTTTGTTGGAGTTGTGGACAGTGGGATCAAGTACACCCTCAGCAAGTTGCTGACTACACCAATCTGTGTGGTGCAGTTGACATGATGGAGGGAAGGAATGAATACAGAGGGACCTTGACAGGCTTGATAGGTGGGCCCAGGCAAACCTCAAAGTTCAACAAGGGGAAGTGCAAGGTCCTGCACACGGGTTGGGGCAATCCCAAGCACAAACACAGGCTGGGCAATGAGTAGATTAAGAGCAGCCCTGCGGAGAAGGAATTGGGGCTATTGGGGGGTGGAAAACTGAATATGAGCCAGCAACGTGTGCTCACAGCCCAGAAAGCCAACAGTGTCCTGGGCTGCATCAAGAGCAGCGTGGACAGCAGGTCAAGAGAAGTGATTCTCCCCCTCTGCTCTGCTGCTTTCATGGGACCCCACCTGCAGTGCTGTGTCCAGCTCTGGGGGCTCCAGAGCATAAGAAGGACATGGTCCTGCTTGAGTGGGTCCAGAGGAGGCCACAGAGATGATTGGGGTGCTGGAGCACCTCCCTTCTGACGACAGGCTGAGAGAGCTGGGGTTGTTCAGCCTGGAGAAGAGAAGGCTCTGGGGAGACCTTATAGCGGCCTTCCAGTACTTAAAGGGGGCTACAGGAAAGGTGGGGAGGGACTCTATCTCAGGAAATGTAGTGATAGGATGAGGGGTAATGGTTTAAAATTGAAAGAGGGTAAATTTAGATTAAAGAAGAAATTCTTCACTGTGAGGGTGGTGAGGCACTGTTACAGGGTGCCCAGAGCAGCTGTGGCTGCCCCCTCCCTGGGAGTGTTCAAGGCCAGGCTGGACGGGGCTTTGAGCAACCCAATCTGTGAAAGGTGTCCCTGCCCAGGGCAGGGGGCTTGGACTAGTTAGTCTTTAAGGTCCCTTCTAGCCCAAAACATTCTGTAATTCTATGAAATACAACAAAACCAAAATGTATGTCTAAAAGCCATATGTGCAATCTCAATCAGGTATTAAGTTTTATGATATCAGCAAGTCTGATAGATATCCATCCATTTATGCCTTTTTTTTTTTTTTTCTTTTTTTGTTTGGTAAGACTTAGTGTCTTCCTGGAGTCCTTCCAATACAGAAAAAGCATGTCAGTCATAATTTGACCGAACAAAACACCTTGGTTTTTAGTTATCTAGATAAGCAGCAAAGCCCATTCACGAAATAAATATGAAAAAATAGAGAGGTTAAGGTTAATACACAGAAAACAAAACAAACATGCAGGAAAACAGATTATGAAACATAAATTCTTAAAAATAAGTTTCAGGATTCATTTTGGATTTTTAATCTTACAGGAACACAGTATTATCTTTTACAAGAGGACAAAAGCTCCCTTAGATGGGGGACTATTGCATTACCTTAGTAGTTTTAAACTCTAATCTTATTTGCCTTCTTCCAGGAATTACATTTATGCAGTATGCTGCCAACACACTGACTTCACAGCTTCTGTTCTCATCTTCAAAAATCAGCGGACAGCTTCCTCAAAGTCCTGCTTCTGAAATTTTTTTCAGGCTATAATCCCTCTGAACAAGTTTAAGAGTTAAAAATGCCTTTGCTGCCTAGGCCTTGACAATGTCTAAGGCCCATCAATTCAAATTACCCTCATGCAATGCTGGGCTAAAAAAAAAAAAAATAAAAAAAAAAAATCACTTTCATCTTGCCTCCCATTCTTGAAATGAGTCAGCTAATTAGAGTTACAGAGTTTCAGTCCTGTACAAAGAGCTGTTGGAGTTTCAGTTTCTCATTCCAATCCATCTATTGCGGAGAACCATTTAGCAGCTTTCTTCTAAGAAACTCATGAATTTGAAAGCCTGCAGAAAGTTAGGCAATTCACAAGTCAGACAACCTTCTGTTTTACTGCAAACAGCAGGATATTCCTATATGCCATTTCAGTCACTCCTTTAGCTAATAGTTCTGCAAATGAAGGCTTACTTTGAATAACTTTGGTGCAATCATTAACCACTTGGCTTGGAAACCCACTTTCCATAGTCTGAGCCAAAAATGTTTCCCAACTGTTCCATTTGAGGCCCTATATCCAAGAATAAAACTGAAGCAGAGGCAAAAAAACTTTATACAGGTCTGCTGCAAGATACGTCTGAGCTCTTTGTGAAAACTGCCCCTCTGTTAAAACATCTATTGCGAGCTTACAGAAAGCTTGGACCTTTGTGCTCAAACTTTTCTTGGGCACAGATCACTTCAATTTCAAGTGCAATCAGAGAACCATTCTACTTGCCTTTGTAGGGAGGCAAGATGTAACACATCTCAGCAAGGATCACAAAATTACCTTTTAGCTTATGTTAGTGTAGTTGGGCAAGCCACATAAATTGAGTTGTTCTAGAAATACTAACAAAAAGCAACTAAAGCCTCAGTTCTAAAGAAACATTTAAGTCTATTCTTACAATTGCTTTCAATACAGAAAGTAAGTCGTATCTGCTTTTCCATGCAGGCTAGACTATTTGAAACTGATTTTCATTTGGGTGTTTCACTTCGTTTATGAGCTGCAGCACATACAGTTAACAGAAATATTCAGAATTTTTAAATATTTGCTTTACAATGCAAATAATTCTCTTTAAGTACCAGAACCAAAACCCAGTGGAAATTTAATACTTCAAGGAACACATGGATTTTGCACAGATCTCTAGCTTATAGCTTGATGTGATACGGTCAACCAATACAAAAAAAGGAAATAGCATATAAAACATTTGTGTAGCAGGTCTCATGCTTACAGGTTACTTGCAAGAGAACACTAAAGCGAGTAGCTGAAGAAAAGCAGGAGCAGAACAAGTGTTAAGAGAGCAAGTAAGAATGTCTGATCTCCCAAGGGCAAATTCAACAGTTTAATAATGCTGCGGAAAACCAGAACTTGCTAAATAGTCTTTAAATCATTGGTTGGAAACAGCACGATATCAATTACCTGAAGAACTGAAGATTAAGGAGAGTGACAGAACGGAGAACCTGTGACAGCAATCACATACAGTAGCTGACACTTGAAATTAATAGTAATATCTAGGGTTTTGCCAGGATTTTTTTTTTCCAGCTATGGATTTATCAGTAAGACTTATTACATATGAAAGTCTAATTTACCCCTGCACCTCAAGGGCCTGTGCTGTCCATTGGTTCAGAAGGAAACCATCTAAATCTGATAGAGCATCACTCTGTGGAAAATGCCAAGAAAAAAGAAATATCTAACTAAATAAAAATTCTTTATGTACAAGAACATAAGGTCATACCCTTGGGTAGCTGGCTGCTTCTTATGGATATAGTGATTAGGTTTATTCATTTTACAAGCCTGACTGAAAATGGAAGTTATCTATTGAAGTCTCTCCATGAAAGACCAAGACATCCAGTAATTAGCATATGCCTGAAGGAAGTCTAATTTAAATAAAGCACATTTTGGTTTAGGAATAAGTGTTAGGCACTGAAATATATACTGTCTATAAAAAGTTGCTGCTTTGAAGAAAAGCTGAACCATTAGAAAAACACAGAAACACAAACATCAACTCAGAACTGGACAAGTAGATACTGCTTTCTCCCTCTAGTTTCTTGTGAAGGAGTCATTACTCACTATAGGTTTGGCAGACTAGTAATTCTAAGAATAGTGATGCATTAAAGGCAATCTCTTTTTATATAAAAGTATCAAATCATTTTACAACATAGAGCACCACAGTACAGAATAGGCATCTGCAGTTGCAACACAGCATATTAAGTCAAATCCAATTAGCAAACTGTTACCTTGGCATTTTTGTCCTTCAAACAACTTTCAGTGTTTTAACTTCTAAAATAAAAGCCCCGTCACTTACTCTCCAATTAGAGTTGACGAGGCAAGAAACTAGTTTGGTAAAAATATAAGAAGTCTAATAAAACAAAGAGGGCTAGAAACCAAATTCTGAAGTGACTATCTTCATGGTAGTCAAGATGTTGAATAAAGCTTAACAGAACAGACTACTGCAAGTTTCCAGCCTGCCTTTTTAATATTAATAGTTATAACATGAACAAATGATTCATAGCCAAGTATGAAATGAGAGAAACTTTTCCAAGCATGTGACACAGAGACCTGAAAAGCACCACTTTTAGTAAAACTACATTCCTTTACTTCTCTCTCTTTTGAAGTGGTGCACTGTGTACAAGATCAACACTTCTAAACCCTGCATCTCTCTAGCAGCTTTCTCTGTTATGACTTTTAAACAGCTTCCAGATATTGTGCCAGGTCTACATCAATATGGTATTCAAAAATGGATGGCAGACTTCTTCCTCTCATATCATATGGAACTTGGCGTTGAGGGTTACTTCTAAGTACAGATGTATTAGGTCATTCTTCAGGCTGTATGAAAACTACTCTGCTGAGCAACCAGGTATTCTTGCAATACAGCTTCAGTTTGGGGGATCATCTAACAAGAAAGTATAGCTATATTTTTTGAAAATAAGCACTGAAGATTCTCCTGGCCAGGAACAGACTAAGAGATATTAATGTACCTTTGAGACCTGGGGAAGAAAGCAGTAATCTTGAAGCATACAAATTTCTCTCATAAGGCAGACAGGTAAACAGTTTTATAAGTGTATGTGCACATAAGTAAGCCCCACCTAGTGAAAAACACCTCCATTTCTCTCACAGATGTAGAAATGAGGCACCAAACCTTTTTACTCAGGCAAGGACATTGTTTCCTATATGGCCACCTGTGGGCCAGATGACACACTGCAGGAAGAGCAAGCTGTTAATATTTTCTTTTCAAAGCAGAGAGAGAAGTAGCATAACCCATTACTTCTACTTCACACAAGTCAGTCCCCTACTGCACACAGCTTTGGGTCTCGTAAGACACTCCTACACACCACAAGTTGGCTACCCTGCATGGAAAAAAAATGTGTTTGGACCCCCAATGATTTATAGCACAGAATTATCTACTAGCAGCTTTTAAGTATGAAATAGTTTGAAACAGATAAAAAAATGTATCAAGATATAATTGATCTGTGAAAGATTAGCACTGCAAGGCATTTGCACTCAGAAGGCAACAAAATGATGACTAGAACAACCCTTATTTTGCATGCATTCATGTTAAACATCAATCTTTCTCTATCTTGGGTTAAAGAATAATGTAAACAAGAAGAAATTTGTGGGTTTTGTCCAAACATCTATTTTATTCACTGCGGATATTGTAAATGCTCTGGAAACAAAAAACTTCTGCAGGAAGATTACTCTTGCAATTTAAAGGTATTGCAGAGTTCCTCAAACTTCTCAGAGGTTTCCTATATAGCCCTGACATATTAAATTGTCAGCCTCATATCTGA
This sequence comes from Tyto alba, assembly GCF_018691265.1. Lineage (NCBI taxonomy): Eukaryota > Metazoa > Chordata > Aves > Strigiformes > Tytonidae > Tyto > Tyto alba. The sequence goes on from NW_024881282.1 coordinate 53,002,933, forward strand.
CACAGTTTCCACATTTGTAATGTCTGAGAAAAGTTTGTAGCACCTGATAAGAGTGGAAAAGTCTTCTTGGTGAAACTTGCTGTTGCAAAACAAATAGTTGGCACAAAGAACAGTAAGGCTTAAAAAACAAACAAACACCCCCCCCCCCCCCCGAACCACTGCCTCCTAAATGCATTATGGATTAAATAAGCAAGGATGATAAGTAGCTTAATAGTCATGAAGTTAAGATTCTGCTGTAACTCACACTCACCAGATGCCAAATTTCTAAACACAGTCTTAACTTTACCATTTCTTGATTGTGATATGTAAGCATCTATGCAGTTTAAAGCTGTGTTAATTATGACCTTAGGCAAAAGCACTGTATTTTTTACTTTGAATATTCAATAATTAATATTAATCCTAAACACCATCCCTGCCACATTACTATACACAGTGCCTTTCATTACTATATAATTAGTATGGTTAAGTTGGACTATTTTGTCTAACAAGGCAATCTTGTTCATCCACTATTGTTCATTGTGTTAGTAACCATTTTCTGATTGTTGTGAAATATTGTTTCAGACATTTCTCTACCGCAGTGAAATAGCTACCTTCAAACGAAATACATATTCCTCTCTACATATAGCATATTTAAACCTTTTAATGAAATCAGATCAATAAAGCATTAAGACATTAGATCAAAAACCATACAGGATCACAATATTCAACAGCCTGTCCCGTTAAAGAACACCGCATAAAAAGGCACTACACTGGTGAAAAAGGCAACGTAAATAAACAAGAAATGGGATTTCTAGTTTCCCAAAATAGAACTCTAAACAGCTATCAGGGCCTTACCATATACCAGTTGTTACAAATCACTGAGCGTAGACTTTGTAGCTGTTGCCATAACACTCTTAGTCACAATATTTTTAAAGTGTTACCTGCTACTTGTGCCAATTTATCATGAAGTGCATATAAGCTGTTCATCATGAGAACATTCATCTTTTCATCTTCCTAGAATTAGAAAAACACATTAATGTTAAAACAAATATTAGTAGAGATGCATTTTCTTCCATTTACCCCCAAAATCTTGATATACTACGAGGAAAAAAAAGTTGGTTTACACATACAGGTGGAAAGCTGTAGTGTCTCACACATCAACAATGATGCAAGCAATAGTCTTTGAATCGAAGTATTCACAATATTGATTATTCAGATCTTAGCTGAAACTAGATTGCCAGTTAAAACTGACAGCTCAAAAGGTTATTTTAATACTACTGAGAGAACAGTGCAATGACCCAAAAGAAGTTTGGTGATGGGTTTGTTTTGGTGTTTGGGATTTTTTGGGGTTTTTTGATAGCTACTATGGAAAAATAAAGCAGTTTTATTCTTAATAAATGTGCAGTGACACTTCGTACAAACCACACTGAAGTACCATCTGGTCATATTCCCGCATAAAATTCATAGCAAAGTAAGATTTTTGCTATCTACCTTCAAACTACAGTAACTTAAAAAACAAAACAACAAGAAAAAAAACACAGCACACAAACCCATAAAGCCATGGACTATACAGTCTTGTTGATAATTCCTGCATATGCCACTAGTATAAAAAGACGTAATTACCAAAACATGAATATGAGATGTCATATAATTTTTACTTGCAGGGGACTTAAACTTACCAAGATATTGAGCAATTTCATTGAAACAGATCCAGAAACATCTTATATTAGAGGGAATTACTCAAAACATGAGGATGGGGAACATGCAATTACATACACTGAGTACTAAGGCCATTCTAAAACATTGGGATTTTGTTGTTAGGTTTTTGGGTTTGTTTGTTTTTGGTTTGTTTGGGTTTTTTGTTGTTTTTTTTTTTTTTTTTTTTTTTTTTTCCCTCCTGTTTTTTTTTAAGTCGGCTCTGACTCCTGGGGCAGAGTCAAATAGCTGAGATAAGACTAGAGCCTTTATTCAGAAAATATATGAAGTAATTTTCCAGTTTGTGCATCTGCTGAATTAAACTCACAAACGAAAAAAATAATATATATATACTTTAATTCTCCCACACATCAGCACTGTCTGACAATTTTAAAATTTGAACGCTCCAATTTTTTTTCCATAAGGAAACTGATACCAAAAAGTTGAATATTTCTTTCATTGAGCAAACATTTGACAAATTAATTCTCATAGACAATATCAACAATTATGAGCATCGCTTCTCCTACAAAACCATCATTGAGATTATATCAATATAGTTGGTACTCCCCAGGAAACTAACCAACCTTAACAACTCGTTTCCTGGCTGGAAAATACTGGGCATGGCAGAAGAGGAAAGTCAGTCTTCTACAACATGCACACACCACCAGCTGTACTCCAAGTTCCATTTATTTACCAATAGGTACACCTATGACTTTACTAATAGCTACACTGAGACAGGTACATGAAATATTTTTGTGACCAAATTCTTTTTTTGCAAATTAACCATCAGACCACTTAGAGGAAGGAACCGCACAGTACAACCTTCGTAGCTGGTGAACAAATCAAGCTGGAGTATAATTACTATGGAACAGCACACAAGAAACACAGAAGAACTTAACACACAAAACAGGTTTTCAAGCTGTCAAGCCCAGTGCACAAGATGCATTATTCTCTCTGCACTACTAGTCATACTGAAAGAATCCTCAGCATTTACCCCACAAAATTCAATTTAGTCCAAAGATTCAGAAACATTTTCTACCCAAGAAACTAGACAAGTTAAAATATGCAATTATTCACTTTTGGAGAGCTCAATCTTAGACAAAAAAAATACAAAAAAAAATACCCAAGAAAACCTACAAAATTATCTTGCAATACTTGTTTATGTATGCCTAAAAAGCAAATCACTATGTTTACAGTCCAGGCAGAAAGACTGACAGACAGAAGAGATAATCACCAAAATGTATGCTGCAGAACTAAGAATAATATAGATACCTACAACAGTAACATCTCAGAAATGGTTAACCCGATATTCCAGTTGAAAGAGTGAATATAGGAACAAGTAACAGAATAGAATCAAAGTGAAAAAGATAAACTTTTTAATCCATTTTCTGAAGGAGGCTAGCCCTTGCTCTTCTATGGCACTAAGTAAGATCCTGGAGTTCCAAAGTCAATCATCTCTTACCAGCTGTCCTTTCAAGGTTGAGAAGCCAAATGGTAACAGTAAGAGACAAATTTGATAAATTTAGTCTCAAAACTTAAAGACAGTGCAATTTTTCCTCATAGCTCTAAAATGCAAATTATGTAACATTTTCTTAGTATATAAAGCAACCAGAATGACACAGCCAAACCTTGTAATCCTAGTTATATTGCCCAAGATGAAAAACAAAAAATTAAAACATTAGAGTTGCAGGGACTGTGTTCATCTCATGCAAAACTTTACAGAACTACATCCTTCTGAACAGATCTATACTGCTTTTATACAATCATTTGACAGACTAAAATCTCAATATGAAGTGGGTTTACTTACTTCTATTTTTTGTCGTTCTTCACTGAAGGGATTCTTGACTATCAGAAAAGAAAAAAAATATTAATTAATTCTAGAGTCTGAAAATACAAAAAAGGTATACCAACACCGGAGCTTTATAACAACACTGTAATCTTCAGATAAAAACAAACAAGTCCATAATATGACAAATAATAATTAGACAGTTATTAACCTTTGACTTAATTCCACATTTGATAATGCACTATACTAGTATTTAGATTAAACCAGATTCTTGTAATCTGCAAATTTCACAGTTATTTCCATGCAAAAAAAAAAAAACAACATGCCTACCATTTACCAAGTTCTTGCTTTAATGACTCTATTGCATTGAAACCATAACAGTTTTACATTTTTTAGTGTCTAGTTTAAAAAAGTAGAACTACTTTTTTACTAAGCAGTAATCCATACAACAGAGCTGTACAATTCATAAGCATTTTCTGTTTTGACAAGAGATGAAACAATGAGAATTCAGGTGAAAAAAACCACAGTGTGACTAAATGACCATTCCTTCCTTTCTAAATAAAAGTTTCCACAGCTCCTGAAAGGGTAAATTTATCTATTATATTCCTCTCAGCTACAAAAATATATTCTTCCAGGAAGAGAAGTTGAAATCAGACAAGTAATTTGGGCTATGATTCCACTTAAGACTGATCATCTGGTAACTGAAAAGTTACCAAGGCAGGAAGCAGTCACCATTAAAGCATATTGTCTTGCCTTTCTAAGTCACAAACTCTTGTTTCACCCACAGTTTGAGCTTACACTGAAATTAACATTTCCACATGCTATTCAAACAGCAAATGAAGCTTGTACTGACCATAGTTCACCGTGCACAAAAAGAAAAAAAACCATCCTGAGAAACTTGACACAAAATTGGAGGTCTAGCTGTATATGTCATCATATGGATATTGAAAGCACACCAAGAACAGGTAGCACTTGAAGGGGCACACTGCTTCATGTGCAGTTCTACAAAAAGTAGAGTTATTCCAAAATAAAATAAAAATTTTAAAAAAAGTTTACTTTTCACTGCTTCTAAATCTGATGCATTTGCATAGAGAAACTGGAAGAAATCTCAATTCAGGAAAAGTTTTATGCATTTTAAAATCTTGGAGTTCAACTTTCTATACCAAGACATAGTAAAAGGTAAGTACCATCTTAAATAGTGTCCAAAATACATAATTTCATTTACATGGTGTAATTACACTCACTCCCTCATCCCAGATACTGCAGCTGTTTACACAGCATTTCTGCTTGCATCTGAAGTTAACCCAGTATCAGCCTCTGACAGTGCTAACCAATTTGACTTCTTGTAAGACACTCCCATGTGTAAGATATTCACAAAACATCAAGAGTTGCCTCCCAAAGTCTGCTGATTGACAAAATCTTGACTCCTGAAACATAACCATGATTATTAAGCTGCTCAGTTAATTTAGCTATAAACGGGACAAATATGAGAAATAAAGGTGGACACACTAGATCAAAATCATGGCAAGAATTCTCATTTAGGAGAAGCAGAGGATACAAAAGAAACTAAGGACCAATTTATAAACCCAGGGTCCCCTAACCTTTGCCAAGTCTAATTGCATCTGGATAAGTAACTGAAAATACGTACATTTTTTAACAACAACAAAATTTGTAAAACGATGTGATTTTTATTATCTGCACAAACTTCCATAGCACTGTTTGCAGCACCCAGATGCTGACCCACTTCACCTTTTTTTGAAAGGCAAGCTTGAAGTGGAAATTATTATGATTTCATCGCTCATATATGTAGCAATGGTAAGGAACACATTTCTACAATTACAACCAACAAATGATGTATAAAATATGTAAAACATGAATGAAGAAGAAAGCTTCCCTCTCCAAAACTCTGCAAACAGTTTGTCCACATGCCTGAGCTCAGAAGAAAATTAAGCATGCTACCTACACAACAGCAGTAAGTACTTCAGCTTCCTCTGACACAGCAAATGGAGGGAAACACACACACCGCCCACACCCACACCAAAAAAAAAACACCAAACCACAAACACAAACACTCAAACACAGGGAATGGTTTTCAGACATCTGAATATTTGATTCAGATATCAAATTAAAACTGGTAGAAGCAGGAGATGTTTAAGCACGCTTGTAAATCAAGCCCTGTACCACTTCATGATTTCATTCTGTGGGTGCAAATTCTCAGACATAGCCTATTAGATTATCAAGCTACCAATCTGACAAAGCTTCTACGTATTTCATTCAGTAACTCTGCAGAACATTGCCAGTACACTAAACTTTTAATCTAAATAGCCTAAAATAGAATTAGAGAAACACAGCCAAAGCTCTAGATGACTGCCAACCTCCCAGTTTGATCGTTAGTTATCCAGACAGGATAATTATGTAATTATGGTCTCTTCCCAAGGTCAATCTTATTGAGTATACATGAAATCTTGATTATATGGTTTTAGATTGGGCAGGGTGGGGGCATGAGACACAGTAGTGTGTAGATTTCAGTATACCTCACACACATTTTAGCACTGATGAAAGCCACGGAACAAACACAAATACACTTCCATGCCTGCAAAGATCAAAACTGAAAACTGTCAGCTGCAATTCTACATATGCTAGGACAGTACAGCAATTAAGTGAAGGCAATGATGGTGTTAGATTTTCCCAGCATCAATCTCACATGTAAACAATTTTGTATTTGGATAAATTCAAACATTGAATTTATGAAGCAATCCAGATGAGATACCAATGTTAGCCTCTCCTTCACAAATACGTAGTGGTTAAAGTGACCATTTCCATAAAATCTCTCTGAAGTTATGGATTTTATAGCAGGTTAACCAATAATTGAGACACATTTTAAGATGTTAATATTGTTTAGAATGCCTGCTGTCTTGAGACAAGTAAGCTAAATGCAACTGCAGCAATTTATCAGCTGCATATGCAATTAACAACTGTTAATCAATCTGCATCTACTTACTACATAGCCTGATTAACTTGAGCTAATAAAGCCACTCCTTAACTACTTCACTAATTCCTCTGTTCTGAATCCACCCTTCCTTCTTTTGTCCAGAATCTAAACTCTTACCAAATCCTCCCACTTGCTCCAGCCACAGATGTAGTTTTCACCTACTCCAACATGTCTGAGGTATTTCAATGTATTACATCAACATTATTGGTTCTAGAGGTTTCTTGACAGTTCTTAAAATATGTCAGTATAGTTTTAAGAGTAACAAGTTCTTGTTCTAACCAACCAAGCATTAATATAATAACTAATTACTAATAGAAGAGTTTCTTACATGACCATATCATACTTCCAAGGCTCCTTCTCAAAAAGGTTTCAAGACTTCTACCATACAGCAACAATTACCAGCCTTGAAAGTGGTTTGACTAGAAAACTCTTGTTTTTATGAGCTTCAGAGAACAATTTCTCTTCTACTTATACTACAAAACTAAAAACCATAGAGAAAATTATCTAAACCAGGAATCTCCTGACTGTTGTCCCAGGGGGTCTTCTCTCCAGGTTAACCAAGCAATCCACAACCACATCTGCTGCCCTCAAAAAATGAGAGGTGCAACAAACTACATGGACATGGCAACCTCATTGTCCATTAGAACACTAGACAGCAGCCAAACCGTGAGAAGCATGGCAGTTTTATATGGCCGCACGTGAATACTAGCTGCGGGATAAAAACACAGTGAGTATTTTCATGGAAGAAAAACCTCAAAAACTTGACAAAGGGAACCGTACCAATTCCCTAAAAACACTGTAATAACTAAACATTCTGCTTGAAAGTTTGACACACTGGGAGAAGGGCTTTATTCCTGACAAGGTGTAATAGGATTCTTCAGCCAGACATGAAAGGAAACAGAAAGTAAGGACACTAAGGGACATCATCTTCACATGCAACTTGATTTCAGAACAGGAAGGGATATGTTATTGAAATTCCATTTTTAAGGAGCATTCTTATTTAAATGTTAGTTAATCTAGAACAAGACAATAAGATTACCAAAAAGCCTACAAAAGAAAACAAAACATCTTACAAAAATTGTTCTGGTTAACTGAAAATACTACTAATGACCCTCAGAAGTAATTAATTTACACATCTTACTGTTGGGACAAGCTGTAAATGATGATTTACAGACTAGTAGAAATCCTCAGAATGGCAGAACTGGTCAGTCTCAAATAACAAAAAGTCACCAATACAAAGCTAAGGGTCACAGCACAGCTCCAAAGCATTCCAGTCAAAGCTGTCAACACAAATGCACGTTCCAAGCCATCTCAAAGAGATGCTCAATTTTAGGAGTACAAGTGCAGTCAGTGTCAACATGCAAGGTTAATTTTCACTAGAATACTAAAGCCTTCATCTTTAAAGTAACAATAAAACCACTCACCACCACCCATTTTCCTCCCTAATACATTGGTAACAATTGCAGACGGACACGGTACTTACTTCAGTAAGACAAACAGGGAACACAAAGTGGGATTTCTCCTTTTTTGAAGCATGGTTTAACAGACATGAAGTTGCAGCCTAATTGCAGACATTCATGAACACACTTATAGAGTCTTAATGGTACAAGTTCCAAAGACTGACACAGCTCCACAGGCAGTCATACTCAGAAGACATGCACACGTAAAAATACACTTGCTTAGTACATATGCTAGAACCATATCACTAACATGGTACTAAAATAAGGGATTCTGTTACCTTCTGGTCAGCAAGTTAGGATGTCAAGTATCAGCTAATCCTTCTACCACAGTCATCTCTTAGATGCTGCAGTACCCTGTCCTGAATAGTGATACCATTCTTGCAGTTTCAGTATCCAGTACACTTCAACAGGTAACATCAAAACTGAAGTATGAAGGAACAGTCACACCAGAACAAACCAAGGATTCAACTAGCCCAGAATCCTGCCTCCAGCAGCAGAAAGAGGTTTTCCTCTTTTCAGAGACACCTGTCCCTAACTGGAGGGGAGAAATCAAAAGAACAGTCACAAAAATGAGTCAGAGTGTAAGAACATAAAGTATATGCTGATACTTCAACAGACTATTCTCCCAGTCATAAAAAAATTTGCACCTCAGTGGCTTCCCAAGACAGTCACTGGCTACATTTTTTTTTCTTCTCATTCATCAACTCCAGTCTATTTTTCCCTACCAATTTGTCTAATCCCACATTAACCTCAAGCAAGCTTTTAGCTTCAGCAACATTGAGTTCCACAACTTAAAGTGCATGTGTGAAAAACCAGTTCCTCTGCTTACTCTGAACTTGCCACTTGTTAACTTGAGAAACTCCTCCTTGTATTAGAGGAGACAGTGAGTAATCAGACCCTATTCACCCTCTCCATAATACTCAGGCCTTTGCTTCAATCTTCAGTCTCTCCCTTGGTCCTCACACTTTCACACTCAAGAGTCCTGTTCCTCCTTGCTATGAAAGCCATACTGTGGACCAGAGTTGGACACTATCCAAAAAGGAGCACCATGGATTATTAGTATCATACTGATACTCTCAAATATACTTTGTTCTCTCAATTCTCCTCCTAAAAAGCAGAAAATCCTACCATTGTGTTTCCTTCTTGACCACTACTGAATATTATGGTAACATTTTTAACAGAATCATTGTAATGCCATAATCTATTTCTGAACATACAGATAATTTGATTTTATAAATGAAAAAGCAACTTTCCAATGCAGCTTTAAGGAGCTGTAAAGCCACAGCTGCAGAAATAAGAATGATCCCAATTAACCTGTAATCACGTAATTTCTCAATGTGATGATACCAGAAGTGCCAAATACCATCTACACAAGGATTCACAGACTGCACACTGCAACACACACTTCAAGCTAGCAACTTCTGCAGAAGCAAGAATGTTCCTCCCTGAAAACACAAAAGTACTTTTCTCCTCCCCACCCACCATGTCATAAGCGGACTAATCCCCAAACAGAAGCAGTATTTTCTCCAAAATTTGTCCTGTAAAGGTGTGTTCAGTAAGTGGATAACCTAATGCTTTCCATTAGAATTTTCTCTACATCAAAAAAATACATTAGCTGGATAACATATTGTTACCAGAGAAAGAGACAAAACTGGAAGCACTGCTATCTGAAATAGGCCTTTAGCCCAGCCATTTTCTACATGAGGTTGGAAACAAGTTCTCAATGTTACAATCCACGTACTTCAATACCAACTAACAGATCTGTAACTTTTTTTCAGTAAATTCGGGGTCAAGTACTGATCCCACGGAGTGACATACTGGGTATGTGTCAAGGACAATTCTAAAACATTGTCTCTTAAAGCTCCTAAACCTTAAAATGCCAGTAAAAAACCAAACAAGTTATTACACAAAATAAATTACTCCCACGTTCCATCTTTCAAACAGCTTAAATAAACGTGCCTTTATTTTCCTCTCTGAAATTACTCAACACTCAGAACAAATGAGCAGTTTTGCATGAACTCCATCTCCAGATTGTGCTGGAATTCAGGTAGAAACCACTTTGAATCAGTAGGCTAAATCTCTGTGCTTTGATACTAAGGCACAAAGTCATACGTCAAGCTGAGCAATTCCTTCACTACAGATCATCTTTGTGTGCTTTGGAAAAAAATTTTTGTATTTTTAAATCAGTACACCTTACAGTTTGAATAGTCCTTGGCCATGCCAGTTTTGAACAGCAGCACAATCTGCCACAAGGATTAGCAAATCCTAAAAAGAGCTGATTCTTTCCTTAACATCAAGTCAGTTTTTCAACTGCCTCAGTTTAGAAAGCTTTTATTAATAATCTTCCCCCAATATCATTTGAATTCATTCAGTTTGTGAATAGGTAATAAGTGTTGATGATATAACTAAACTATTTCATAATCACTTTTTTTTTTTTTTACAAAACCTTCCTCTAAAATCATTAAAACTATCATATTTGTGATTGACATTCAGTTCAGACACACTTTCTATCAGCCCTGAAAATAGCGGTCTTCATTATTTTAGGTAAAAGGGTGGGAAATACCAGAATTTCTCTTTGGAGTTCCTCGGTACTTCTTAAAAAAACCCTCTCCATATTTCAGCTCTATCATCCTTTCCAGAAGTGCTCAAATCTACTCCTGCCTATTTAAATACTGGTTATAATAGACCTGAGTACTGAAAGATGCTCTTGGAAGTCATGTCAATTCAGTCCATATTTAAGGAGACTAGTGTTTTGGAAGCGCTTCTCATCAGGTTATTCAGTTTCACTAGAATAAAAATATTACTGTCATTCTAGTACTTGTATTAATGATTGAAAGCATAGAAATTCTAAGTTTTGTGCCTAAAGGATTAAAGTAAAATATTTTACTCTGTGTACTGCCTGTGGATATCCTTGTACTGTGAAACAAACAGAACAGTTGGCTGTAAGTCAGTTCTTAAGAACATCACTTTCTTTAAGCAAAAAACCTTATAAAATAAATCCAGAATTGAAACAGCTGCCAAGACAGAGCTGACTTCAGAGGAAGTTTTCACTAGATTATTGCCACATTCACTCCATGAATACTGCTGCCAGCTAGAATTTACTGTACCGAACTGCCCATTTCAAACAGAACTGATACCTCAGACCAACACCTGCAAATATTAACAAAGAAACTGTCTTTCCTTATTTCTGGTCTCCTGTTTCCTAAATATCACCATCAACCACAGCAAGACTCAGGAAAGAAAAAAAACACCTACAGAGCTATAGTACAGACACTGCTTGTTTCAAAACAAAAAACATGCAACCTGCCCATGTGTATGAAAAAAGCATGAGTTATTTTTTTCCTTCTAGAAGACCCTGTGAAAGTAACTGTACACAACAGATGAAGGAACAAGTAAATGAGCCCAAAGAAGAACTGATACAGCCACACCAAGAAAGAGAACAAGCTTTAGAATACCACTATCAGCAAGAAAACGATACTGCATTTTAGTTCCCCAATTCCATAGACTGATGAGAAAGTTGGGCAGTGTTTCATACTCCCAACACAGGGGGTGGGGCAAGCACCTTCAGAAGAAGCAAGTGCCAGTCACCAAACACTCTAGACAAAGCTTCCAGTTGCTACACCCACCCAGGAACTGGTCTGCACCCCAAATTCTACCTCCTCTGTGCCTACATTAATCTTAATGAAGCATACAGTACATGAGCAGACTTAAGCAAGAGCACATTGAGCTGCTAGGTTATTTACAAAATCATTTCTCTTGATCTGTATTTGTGGAAACCTGAAACTATTCATACAATAAAGTACCTTCTTTTCCAGTTTTATTTTTACCAGTGTAAGGAAATGTTTTATAGCAACAGAATTTGCACACACACTCTTTTACATTATATCATAAAACATGTATTTCAATGAAGAAACAGCTGTCTGTTCTATAAGGAAAAATGGCTCAGAAGTGCATTTGCCATGCATTGTAAAAATTAGGTAATACTACATTCCTTGCACACATATACACACAGTCTCCATTATAGGCTAATGTTTATACGTAGGAAAAAGAAAGAAAAAAAAACCCACACTAAGACTGCTTTTATCAGTAGTTGCAAAACATTACCAGGAAAAACATTAGACTTCAAACTCCTACCAGCATTTTATATGGGGTAGAGAGCACCTTCACTTTCAAGAGATCCCTGGAAAAGGCTTCTGTAATATCTCTTCTCCATTTTTATGTGCTCCCTTGCAAATATTTTCACTCTTTATACTTTTATAAGGTCAAAAACCACCCATGATTTCAATAAATGAAATCGTGAATGATGAAAAAATGAAAAAAAAAAAATAACAAAATGAAAAATAATTAACAAGTGGGGGGAAAAAAGATATTTAGAAGCAGGGGAAACTCTACGTTGAAAATATGGCAGCATGAGCAAATCAATGTTAAATTAGGAAGTGGTCTGCTTTCCTCAAACTCCAAAGTTCAAGATGGAAAGCAAACTCATAAAGCAAATGTTATTAAAACACAGAAGGTTTAAGCATGAATGGGAATCTGCAATTAAATATTAAATCTACTGTCACTCTGCCAAGGTACCCAATCTGGATAGAAACACTCCTGTGATCCTGTACAAGCAGAAAGAATCCTTGTCTTGAAGAGTTTCCAATCTACTTGAAGAGTATCCAGTCATAACCTCTTCTTCCAGACAGATTTCAGTTACAGAGTATTAACAATATACTATAATATGAACAGTTTACAGCATCTAAAGGTAACATTCAAATGAAAAGCACTGACAGGAGAACTCTTAAGTCCCTCAATCATGAGAGCAAAGACATTAACGTCAAGATAAAGATTACATAGGGATTTTTCATATTTAAAGCCGTGGTTCTGCTGTGCCTCTACCTTTTTAACCATTCAGCACACATTGGGCTATCACTGCTTGTTGCACTAAGAGCAGCAGAACTACTGAACAGTGACCTATACAAAGCCTGAAACACGGCAATAAAACTCTGAAAATTGGTGCCCTAGCGTAACCTAGAGAGAAAAAAAGAGCTTAATCTATGCAGGACATACAGAGCTAGCTGCTAGCAAGTCACTTGTCATGACAAAGATGAGTTTTCACAGAGGAAGCAGCAGTCAGCTTACCAGAAGTATCCATATGATCTAAATAGGAGGAAAACTGCCCACCACATATAGCAGAAGTTTGCAGAGCTCAAAACCAGGAGGAGATGAGCAATAACACCACTTGACTCAGAATGAATAAAAGTAGGCAATATTTAGTAACTTCCATTTTCACTCAGCTGCTCAGAATCTAAAGAGTTGGCTAACCTTCCAGGCTATCATACCAGATGCATTTCTTTGACAGCATAAACTGCCTGGTTCAAATAAAAATTATTATCTGAAAGGAACAACTGGACTACCATGCAGCCATGCATCGCCATTGTCCTTACATATATGCCTTGCCATTGGCTCCTATACTCAGCTGAAAAGTCTGCTTGAACTAAGTCTTCCAATATTGTTATTATAACTGTTTGTTAAGATGAATCTTCTAGCAACATTTCTAAGCCAGGTGGATCTAGAGGAAAAAGAACCTATCTTGGCAAGAAACTCATCTGCCATACAGAAAGAACAGAAAAAGAAGATGGAAATGAAGAAAAAGTGACTTGGATCTCAAATGCTGGAGACAATAAAACCTTACCACATCACTGGCTATCTGTCGATACATGAGAACTCTGTAGTATAAGTCACTACATGCAAAAGTATGTAGCACCTAGTACAAAGCTAGGTGCTTAAACTGTAAAACAAAGTTTACAAAACAAGATCTTAACTCTCCTTCCTCAAATCATTTATCTCATGCTTAAGGAAGCATAGCAGGCCATATAGCTAGTAGTCTGATGCCAAGGGTTGTGTAAGAAGCTCAGTACATTTCCATCTCCTGAATGGCAAAGAACATCACATGCCAATTAATTCCTTTATAGAAGGGATAGACAGATCCTACTTGGCCTTTGGTTCACAAATCACCAGGACAGATCCTTCCCATGGCTGGTACTTTAATGGGATTTCCTTCCACAGTTTGCTCTCCCTCCAAAAGAATGACTTTAATACCACATATCCTATACAGCAGAACAAAACAAGTTTTGATTTAACATCCCATTGGTTTTCCCCTTCCACACGTCATGTGCACTTGTACCTAGCCTGCACATTTTTGTTGTTAGTTCATAAGCAGCACCTTTACCTCAGGGTCAAGAGAAAAAAAAATAGTATTTAAAGTTATAAATTAAAATAGGCATTAACCACTGCATTGTCCAATTCCAAAGTACACAGACACATTAGAGTTCAAAGTAAACAAGCTAAAAAAAAGTGTCTACAGCATTTCTGCAGGGAGAACCACCTTTGATGGAAATCAAATTTAACAGAGACTGGTTGTGATACACCTAGGATCACCAAACCAGACTGTGCATATACACCTGCCCATTCTGAATGAAAGAGCTCTCAGGAGTCTCAGGATGGTAGTTCTAGTTTTCAATGAGAAACTAAAAATTACTAGCTCAAAGTACACTGTACAGATCATACAACAGGATGGCTCTTTCAGATGTCCAACACTCCATTTTATTTTTTTCTGTGTTTATATCAAAATGAACATGTGTTTGTTATTATATACAAAATATAAAGTACCCAAACAAGAATATATCCTTTAGATACAGCTCAGACTCTCCATTTCCCACAATGACTTAGGAACACCTTTATCCAAAGCTGCTTTTGCATAAGCAGTACACTTCACATGCTTACAGATAAGAGAAACAAAACCCAAAAATAAGTAGTGAGACTAGTTCCTTCTCCAGAAGGAAATCTGCATCTCCAACCTTATTTTCTCAGCTAGATTAAGTCTCCCCACGACAGCATAAAGTTCCTTTGACACACACATTTAAAAAAAAAAAAAAAAAAAGCACGCACCTTTTCAGCTTTTTCCTTGAAATACACTTTGCCTCTCACTTCCAGAAGCTTCCTTAGATCATACATCTGGTTCAAACCAATACAGAGACAGACTAGGATGAACCTGTCATCATACTTCCCTCTTCCTTTCAAAACCAAGAATTTCATAAATCATTCTCTCTTATTTACAAAGTAACAGTAAACCATTTCCAAGGAATTTGCAAGAATGAGAAACAGCACAAGACTGACAGACTGGCCCTTCCCCAGAATTTGGTTGGACTGTATATCTCCATAACCTGAAAGAGGCCTCTCAGGGGTTGTCTGAAGCATGACACCTGAGAGAAAGAAACAGCCCACTAAACTTTTATATATAGGTCAAATGGCACATATGAACAGAAAATTTCATGATGAATGTTTTATTATTTTCAAGAAAATATACTGGCAATTAAAAAAAAATAAAAAGAACAAACAGAAACAAAACACTACACACCACAATCAAGAGCTGTTTCAGGCAACATTAACAAAAAAAAAAACCACCACAAAACAAAACCAAAAACCAAACACACATTTACCTTTTGATATTTGAAACCCTTCATTCACAGTAAATGCTCCATTGCTTAGCATCCATTGACAGGTTTCAGATTAGTTCTACCTAGACTTCTGAGAGATACAGAAATACTGCACCAGGGGCTCATGTTATGCAGCTTGCTGATACTGAACAGACACTGGGAAAAGTATTACTGAATGAGTCTGCAGTGGAATGTTTTATTGTATAACTACACAGAGAGATGAGGAGTACTGAGGAGACAGATGGATGAGGCGAGCAGCTTTGATAAGCAGCCTATTGAAAACATCCTAAAGCTGACATGAGCGGATATGAAGTCAATGGACAGTGAGACTTCTCCAGTAAGAAATTCAAAGATTTAACTGACCTTCAAAGAAACACTTTCCTGTGGATAAAAGGAAAATTAAAATCTAGATGTGGCCTTAAACTTTAGTCTGGAATAACATTATATTTACCCAACTCATCCCAGCAATCCTCTTGTGGTAAAGTTCTGTTCAGCTGGTTCCCTTAGCAAGGACAGGCTGATGCTGCATTTACCCAAGACATCATGAAGTATAAAAGTTTCATAGAATTATAGAATGATTTGGGTTGGAAGGGACCTTGAAGATCACCTAGTTCCAAGCCCCCTGCCCTGGGCAGGGACCCCTTCCACCAGCCCAGGTTGCTCAAAGCCCCGTCCAGCCTGGCCTTGAACCCTCCCAGGGAGGGGGCAGCCACAGCTGCTCTGGGCACCCTGTACCAGTGCCTCACCACCCTCACAATGAATTTCTTCCTTCTGTCTCAATCTACCCTCTTTCATTTTAAAACCATTATCCCTTGTCCTATCACTACACTCCCCGTTAAAGAGTCCCTCTCCACCTTCCCTGTAGCCCCCTTTAAGTACTGGAAGGCCGCTATAAGGTCTCCCCAGAGCCTTCTCTTCTCCAGGCTGAACAACCCCAACTCTCTCAGCCTGTCCTCAGAAGGGAGGTGCTCCAGCCCCCTGAGCATCTTTGTGGCCTCCTCTGGACCCACTCTAGCAGGTCCATGTCCTTTTTATGCTCTGGGGGCCCCAGAGCTGGACACAGCACTGCAGGTGGGGTCTCACCAGAGCAGAGGGGGTGAATCCCCTCCCTTGGCCTGCTGGCTACACTTCTCTTGATGCAGCCCGAGGCACAGTTGGCTTTCTGGGCTGCAAGTACACATTGCTGGCTCATATTCAGTTTTCCATCCACTAATACCCCCAAGTCTTTCTCCACAGGGCTGCTTTTGATGCACTCATTGCTCAGCCTGTGTTTGTATTTGTTGCTTTCTTGCACTTTTCAAGAAAGAAAAAGTTAAGGAGATGTGACTGTATATAAACCCTGTATTAAGACTTAAAGTGAATAAAGGCAGTATGAAGGAAGTCTTAGTCTGTATATAAAACGATGGTTTTCTAATGAGCCATTTTCCAATTTTTAAGTAAATGGCCTTCTCCAAGACAAATAAAAACTGGCCTAGGAATTGGTCTACAATCCTTCATTTATGAACAGACCTATTTCTTACTTATCTAGTACAGCAGCACTAGAATTCAAAGGATCCTGTAGACTACTTAGTAAGTTTTAATGCCATTTAACTCAATGTTAGACCTCTCTTTTCAAGCCCCTATATCTTCTCCTCCCCACACTAAGCAGCCTTCTATATCAGTTCAGTCTGTAACTCAGAGTTAATTTAAAGCAGCTAAAGGAATTTAAGACTGTAAAAAGGCAGCTTTATTCAAGATACCTGTGTTACAATATGACCTTTGGTATGCAGAAAATTTGATCATTTCCTCTGCAAAAAGAAGACTTCATCTCTGCAAAACACCACGTGTAACAGCACATCTCCAACAAACCAGGCCCAACAGGTACACCACATCTGTCTTTCACGTTTAGCATGCATCCACACTCACTTGCTCCTTATCCTCTCACCCTCCACAGCAGACTGTAAATATACAGCAGAACAGAGAAACAGCACTGAACAACATTGTGGGGAGTAGAATAGAATAGGACTCAATATCAGACATTATAAACTGGAACCAGCCTTCTACGCAGAAGGAACCTATATGAGATCAACTTTAAGTTGTGCAGTGGTTCTTCAATCTATCTTTGTATCTATTGGTATGCTTCTTTCCATCAGTAACACTGTCCCTTTTCCAACTTTTTCTAAATCAGAATTCCTCAGTAGACAGAAGCCATCAAGGTTACTTTGATCAGTGGCAGGGTTACACCATGTCCTCATTTTTCAGAACCACAGCAAAGGCATTGCCACATTCTTCCAGAACTCTAGACCTACCAGCAGCAACAGCAGGAGCCAAGAAAGGAAGAGTAAGGACAAAGATACTACTACTGAAGTTCTTAGCAAACAAGCAAGTCCCCTGAAAAATCACTTTTTCTTCTTAACCTACCTTAATTTCACAATCTCTTAACCAATCAACTTACTCCCCTCAACCTACCACAAATCACAGCAGACAACTAATTCTATCAGAGAATACAAATGCCCACAGCAACTTTAAAGGTGTAAGGAATATATGCTTCATGATTACAATGGACTCCGTGTCTCCACAGCATTGGAACAGCACTTTCATTAACAAAAAACAAGGTACTTGCTTAATTTACTTGCCTAAGTTTTTTTTGTTAATTGACCAAGCGACTTTCTCAAACAGCAGATCTGGCCTTTTCACATGTTCGTAACTATTGCTGAAGCACAAGTCCAGAAGCACGACAGAGATCAATCAGTTCGCTACAACTCTAGCACTCCTGCCAGCTTAGCTGGGTAAGCAATCAAGCCAAAGTTTTGCGACCTGCTACTCCCAGATGAAACACAGATGTCAACAGGAGTTAAAATGTACATGATTTTTCAGAAACACAGTTGATCCCCAAGAATAGAAAGACTGTAGGCCTGATTCACTTCTCATACTGGATACTTAAAAATTATGAAACAGTGAAAAGTGGGGCTCCTACAATGCTAAATTGAAGTCCTTGGTTATCACAGGCTCTCCCTTAAAATATTTCCACTGCATCCATTACTGCTGTATGCATTTGTCCTAAGCAGAAAGAAATCTGCGTTGCACTTGAACGCTGCTAGAGTTGGCAGAGGTTCTTAACAAAAGAAACACAAGTTTGCTTTTTGCATTCCCCCACTTCTTTCTAGTCTGCAGTGCTTTATAAACATAGAAAAGTTGCAACCAGATCTGCTTTCAGATCCTAGATCACCCTTAATTTTCTCACATCAAATCAAATTTTCTTTTGAGAAATTATTATGCGCCATGGAATGGAGTGCAAGCTTTCAATTATTTTTTGATACCTAATGAACACAGATCCTGTCAAGCTCTTCTGCATCCCTGCTCCCCAGGCAAGTAATTTTAGTTCCAATTTCCCATGACTGACTTCACAAAAAAAGCAGAGCCTACAACAGTAACGTTAAAAAAAAGCCACCGTAAGAATATCTAAAGTCATGGCATAAGGAAAGTTTTGTGTGCATCTGCAAACAGCAACACATTTAAGGTATGAATGCCAAATAAGTTAGTTCTAAGTATTCTGAACAAAGTATCAAGCACCACAATCTCCTTAAATCAGTAATTCTAAAGTTGCATAATTTGTTTCAAATACTTATACGCAATTTTCATATTTATACTACAGATCTGCTGTAAAGGTAAGCAGACTGTTTATTATCCCTTAGGAAGGATCTGAAGTTGCCAACTAAGACAAACTACTTTGCATTATGCAACAATTATTTGGAATTTCCTCGGTACAAGTCTTGGTCAAATCTGTTCCTCATTTTTAAGAGTTATTTCTGATATACCATAAGGAAGACTAGTTTAAAAATGTCAAGAATCCTATGGAAATTTAACCATTCTGCCTGGCTTTACCTTATGAAGGCAGCCTAGGGTTTTTTTGACCTACTGATCCTGATCCAAAACTCACCAAACCACAGAAGTGAGATCAGCTACAAGAGAGATTAGTCTTTAAGATGCACATCAGGATTTTCTTTTGTATCACCTAGAAGAGAAATATTTGCTAACTAAAGTTTACAGAAATATACGGAAAGTGAAAGAGCTATATGCTAATATGTCAATAGAGTAAGTTGTTACATTGTCAGCTACAAGTATTACCTGCAAAGCACAAGCAATAATAATAGCAACAAAGTACAGGATCCCTCCAAATTTGCTTCCTCTCTTTACTACCTTCTCTTCTATAAATATTTCTTACACAAAATTCATCTTCTTCCATTGAAGCCAACACTGTGAAGAAGACTTCTCAGAAGGGGATCTTAAAAGACAAGTAGATTTGTAACAGTTATCTGTGAAATACCACAGCACTTTAATAGTAATTTGCAGGCCTGTGAGCACAACAGTCATCTTCTTGTCTTTTATATAGCAAGTCTAACATCTTAACAATGAAATTCCCTGCATAAAATTCCACAGAAGTTTTAACACCCGAGAGATTTAGAAGTTGAGAACAAAGGATCGTCAATGGAATAGAATTAAACTCTTAGAATTGTGATTTGCATAAGCTTCTACTTGGAATATAAGCGACTGCTAAACCTCACTGAATTAACATTTCAAAACCACAAGTTGTAGCAGATACAGTATTATCCTCCTAGCAGTTGTTGTGTAACAAGTATCACAGAAAGATCAAAATTACTAGCAAGAGATGTCACTTTCAAAAGCCTCTCCTAATAAGAACATGAGATTTTAAACAAGAACTACTTGACAGTTTCAAGATTACTTTTTTTGTTGTTGTTGTTTTTTGCCACATCAATTACTCCCCAAGGAAAGCACTGGAGCAGAAACAGCAAGAGTAACTTAAACGAAACCTATTTCAGATTACAACCTTAGCAGCACCTAAACTAGCATCCTCATCTTTCAGAAAATAAACCAGACCTAAAAGCAACATCTACTGATCTGAGAGTTATCACCTTTCCACAAAGAATAACTTCAGAACTAACTCATGGGAGCAGCCACTTGAGATGCTCAGGGTAACATTACAAAACAAATCCAAAGAAATTGGAAAAGATACCCAACTCTTCAAGGTTTGAAAAACCCTAGGAAGTAGACAAAAGTCAAATCTACTATTTTCCTGACAAAATGCTGGCTTGGCAAGAAGTTGATACAATTCCACGGTATTTTGAAAGCACGTCCAAGCAAAATGTGCTTTACAGCAACAGCCACATGAATGAGGTTAGCAGCAACCAAGCCCAAACTGAGCTTTCTTTTCACATACAACACTGCCAGAGACAGCAAGCGCAATATGCACCTATGCACTAGTTGGTCTTTTATGTAAGCTTGAAGAGTAGCTTAATTTCAGTGGTTTAAGAAGCTCTAGTAAGAGCCCCATAGATAATTACCTACATTGTAGACAGCTAAATGCACAACCTTACCTCAAGTGACTAAATGTAGGTTAGATTGGAAAAATTAGCCCAACTCCAGTTTATCTTTGAACATTTTATGCCTCGTATGCATCAAAACTAAAGCACTTCATATCCATTTCAGAGCTCTGAATAAGAAATCATTTGAACATTATGAACAATATAAGTGACAATCCTATTCTGAAGTTTTCCAATTACTGCTTCTCATCTGTATTATTTTACCTGGCCTAAATTCAACCCCAATACCTAGTTTTAAGCCTCCCCCATTAAACATACCTCCTCTGTTCTCAGATTACAGCCTGACAAATACTGTAAATGCTGATATTGGGTGTACTTGGTGATACATATTTTTCAGTGTGTCAGACACAGTAACACTTTATTTTGATTGAATTTCATTTTAGGTAATGAACAATTAAGTCAACCAACATTAAGCTCATTGTGCATAATTCCCTACAAATTTAAAATAAGAAGTCATCCAAATATACAAATCACTGCCCATTTTGCTTTCTCACAGTAACTACAACAATTATAGAGATGGATATAGCGCAACTCCACTGAATCCCAAAACCTTTTATGATATAGTTTGAAGTTGAAAATAACTGAGTTTTTCACAATCAAATCACCCTCAGCCAACAGAATCTTACCTACAACCACCTAAAAGACAGAAAAAAATCAGTATCCAATCACCTAACTGAAAGGTTGTTTCTTGAGATACACTGTTATTTTTCAATAAAAATGTATGAATCAGTTCTGCTTCTAAAAAGAAAACAGACAATACGCCCACACAAGAATAAGAGCCAAAGGACTCACTCAGATGATGTTTAAGCTTAGGGAAGCATGTAATAGAAGACTGGGTTCTTTCCCTTCCCAGTAGCAATCAGTCTTTATTGGCCTGTCTTGTCTGTTCTTGCCTGTTCTACAGACCTACCATATTTTCGTTGCATATGCCTATTTGAGATGTAAGAATTTAGTGAGCACGTGCTGAGCATATGGGCAAGGTAATTCACTGCCCATTTCCACATGACTTAGAAGGAGGAGTCTGCTCCTCTTCCTATCAAAGGAGCTAGCACAAAACCTGGGGCTTGCTTCTTCCAATGGGCCCTGTTCCCATTTGTTATGTTGCAAAGCCCAGGGCCGTGAAAAAGGAAAGACAGATGAAATGTGAGTGATGCTGTCAGAACAATTCTTCAGAAAATCCACTCCCAGGAGTTCCACTGAAAAAAAAAAGAACCAATAGGAACAGGCCAAGAACTGGCTTAACTGAACTATCAAGCAACACTGGGCTACCAGACCACTGGCTGGGCAGCCTAACCTAAGCAAAAGAGCACAATTTTCCCTGTATACAGTTCCAGCTGGGTTAATGTTTTAAGAGCAATATACTCAACACAGTGATCCCACACTCTGTAAGAAAGTTCACACATTCAAAATTAAGTTCTCTCCCAAGACAAAAAGTTCAGAGTGGGTTTCTTTTCACAGTATTACTGCTATCTGCATAGCTGAGACATTCAGTTTTGTCAATCAGCATGGAAGGCAAGTTTTAACTACTGAATTTGTCAGTCAGAAAGTTTACCCCAATAGGCTGACAGACCTTCTCCCCTAGTAGAATCATCATATTTCAAGACTAGGAAAAAAAAAAATCTAATTCATCTTAGTAGAATTACACAGCTTATCAGGATATAAGAAAATGTATCTCTGCCTCTAGCAGTTCTGGCCAGAAGTTAACCACAGAATATGAGTAGTCCCAACAGTCACACTATCCTGTACCTAATTTTAGCCCACCTGCATATGTTCACCACCTTCCCAAAAAAACAGTACTAAACACTACTTAAGAGCCACGTGGACAGCAATGAAACCACTGCAAATGCTTAAGTCCTTGCTGCTACTGTCCTTTCTAAATGCTAAATCCTTTACTCCCTCCTGCAAAGAGCGCAAAACAGAATTAAGAACTTTTCTGATACTATAATGAATAACATTCGAAGGCGGGGGGGAGAAGAGAAAGAAACAGCCCACACTGCTATTTCTGCCCTGTAACATCTAGCAGATCCCAATCTAACAGTGGGATCACTCCTTACAAGGCACTGTATACATGCCCACACATGAGTATATAAACCCTCTACTATCCATACAAAGAAATATATATGCACATGCATAAACCCCACATGCCTTCAAGAAAAATTCAAGTCTCCAAGGACCTTCTAACACTCTCACATGCCAAAACAAGCTTTTTGCATCATTTTTCATTGCTCCTGATGAGAAATTAAGACAGCAATGGCATGATTTTTCTTTCTGATGTTAGAAACTCCACTGCCCATTTTGGAGCAGTCAATAATTGAATTAGCATGAATCTCCACCCTTAGGTGGTACGTTTCCATTTTCATATGCTTTGTGAATACAAAATGGTAGTTTCTAATTCCATTCTGAGAAGTTACTTTCACCTATTAAAGAAGCTCCCAAGTAATTCAAGATTTTAAAAAAAAAAAAGCTCTAAAGCACAGCAGTATTTCATGTATAAACACACTCTCCACTAAATTTAGAAAAAAGGACTTATTAGAAAACAACACACAATAGGTCCAGCAATCACTGCATCAAGTTTGCTACATTGTCTAACATCATCTCAACCTATTGTCCTTTTCAAGCCCCAGTACACATAGATGAAAACAACCCGCTTTATTACCAACTACAGTCAAACCTTAGCCCTGCAGGAATCCCAGATATCTAAGTGTGAATGATTACTTCTGTGAGATTAGCATAAAGTCATACCTCATCAATTCTCTATTAACCACAGATCTGCTATATTGAACAAAACACATAAAATTGCTTTATGAAGAAAACATGCTAGAAAACAAGGTATCAACAGATTACAGCATGGAATGCCAGGATTTGAGTTTATCCTCAAACGCCTTGCAACCTTATTATACTAGCTTGCAAGGTATGTATTTAAGGAAAGACAATTTCTCTGTGCTCCATTTTATATAGAAAGACTATACCAAGGTGGAACCCAGAACTGCTCAGTAAGGGACGTCTGGGAACACAAAGGTGAATTAACAGTTGTTTTAGCCAGCTGCAGAAAGAAACTGCTCTTACCCTTCATCTAATACTTACTGTTGGATCCCACATCCTCAGCTACTCCAGAACCTCTCATTCTCAGGTATGTGAATCCCAGTATCAGAAAGAACAAGCATGCAGCAGTTAAGAGGAACATGGACAGGTAATGTGCACTGAAGCCTCCAGTGGTGGACACCTCCTCTCTTTTGAACTGTTGGAGAAGCTCCTCCTCGGGCTCTGAGAGATTCTTCTTGTAGGTGTTTTTCAGGTAGGTATTATTTGAACCCGTATGATTGGAGTGGTTGAGTCTAAGGGAGGAGGAGGTTCCACCCGGGGGAAGGCTATTACTAGCTGAATAGATCCTGGATTCAACATTATAGCTACCAGGAACACCGCTGAGAACATGGTTATTGGTCGCTTTCCTAATGGTGCCTGGAGGGTCAGTGATTTTACTGCTGTCCACGTCCGTGAGCGGCGGTGGCAGCAACAATACTGTAGGGGATTTCTTAGACAGGCCAATGCGGTATCTGAGGCTGAGAGGACTGGAGTCCAGATTTTCACATCCTCCACCTCCTCCTC
The DNA here is from genome assembly GCF_018691265.1 of Tyto alba. NCBI lineage: Eukaryota > Metazoa > Chordata > Aves > Strigiformes > Tytonidae > Tyto > Tyto alba. Next base: position 53,027,313 of record NW_024881282.1, read on the forward strand.
CCCCCGCCGCCGCCGCCTCCTCCTGATTTCTGCCCGCGTCTAGACTCCCGGCAGCAGCCGCCTCCGCCGCCGCCGCCCTGTCATTCGTTACGACTACACCAGCACCACAGCCTCCGCCAGCCCTTTCTTGGCCCGTCTCCATCACGCCAGCGCCGGCTGCAGCGCATTTGCTTGTTATGAATGGAGCAGGAGACTTGCTGAGGCTCCGTCTGGGCCGGCGAAGTGCAGACTCCTCCTTTGGTACCTGCTGCTTGGCCCTCGCCCCCGCCGCCGCCTCCTCCTCCTCCGAGTCCGAGTACTTGTCCCTGATGCCGCCGTAGGAGAGGAGCCGGTTCCCGTTCACGGCCCGGTTCTTCCACCGCCGCTGCTCGCTCTCCTCGTCCTCCTCCTCCTCCTCCTCTTCCTCGTCCTCCTCCCCTCCTTCCTCGTCGCCGTCTCCGGGCTTCCTCACGCCCTGAGCCGCCGCCGCTCTCCTGGCCGCCGCCCCCCACCAGGCGTTGGGCTTCCGCCGGGCCGCCTCCTCCGGGGGGGAGCTGTTACTCACGCCGCAGGCGCCGTGGGGGGCGGCGGGCCTCAGGCCGCGGAAGAGGGGTGAAGCCCGCTCCCTCCTGCTGCCGGCGCCGGCCTGGCTCCGGGGACTGGTTTCCACATCCGACTCGTCCGAGCTGAAGCCCAGCAGCACTTTGCCGCCCCCGGCAGAGGGTGCTGCGCGGATCCGGCCGCTCCCGGCGGCAGCCCCGGGGAGGTAGGGGTGCTCGGCGCCGACCAGCCGCGGTCCCACGGCCGGGGCCGCTCGCCCGCCGCCGCCGCCGCCCGCCGCCGCTCCGGCCCCCGTGTTATTGTTGTTGCTGTTCCGGGTCTTGTTGGCGCCGCCGCGGGCCCCAGCCCGCTCATCTTCGCGCAGCTTCTTCAGCTTCTTCAGGTAGACGGGCCGGGTGCTCTCGGTGACCGGCCCGGGGGAGAAGCCGAAGCGCCTCAGCTCCGAGAAGAGCTCCTCATCCGTGAGCTGCGCGGCCGCCGCCATTTTTCCGCTCGTTTCCCCCCCCACCCCCCCTCCCCTCAACCCGCCGCCGACCGCGGCGTTTCCTACCCACGCGCCGCACCGCGCCGCGCTCCCCGCCGGAACTGACGCGTGCGCACTCGGCTGTGGCCTAGACCTGCCTGTCACCCCGCGGGCGCCCCCCGCCGGAGCCGAGGCCGGGCGGGGGAAGGGGGAGGGGCCAGGCGGAGAAGGGGGCGTGGTCAGGTGGGGAAAGGGGGCGTGACTAGACGGCGCCGGCTGCCCCTTCCCCCCTCCACCGCCCAGTAACGGCTGGCGCGCGGCGCCGGGGCGGGGCTGGCGCCGGCAGTTCCTTCCCCTCACACACACACACACTCACACACACCTTCACCCCGCTCCGCCGCCGGGTTTGGGGCGGAGGGTTGGGGTTTTGAGGCAGCGATCAGGGGCGAGGAGGGAACTCCCACACACGCCCCGGAACGGGCGGCACGCCGTAGCGGTGTTTTCGGCGGTGGTACCCCGCGGGGGCAGCCGAGCCCGGAGGGGCGAGGGGCGGCTGCGGTTGGCGGCGGTCGCTGTGGGAGCTGGGAGGGCGGGTCGAGTCAGAAACGCGCAACTTTACGCCCCTCCTGCAGATAGACGCTAAAGCGGGCCGAGCGTCGCGTTATTTGGGGATCGGCTGCAGGGAGAAGTGTCTGGCCGAACATCAAACATCTTTTAGCGCCGTTTCCAGGTTACAAATTTAGCCTAGCCGCGGCCGAAGACGTGAAAAGGGCCCACACGTGCACTTTTCGTGGGCCCTTTCCCAGGGTGTGTGCTTGCTTCCACCAACGCGTTGGGTAAACTCTGCTCTTTCAGAAGTCTGGCGTTGGGACATCACAGCTGTGAGGAGACAAATGAAGTGTAATGGCGGGAATGCTGTGGGAAGCTGCATCCTCACTGCCAGTGGCAGAGCACCACCCTCATTGTTTGCAATTGCCTGTTGAGTCTCTGTCTGACTATATACAGAAATGTGTACTTGGCAAAATGATTGTGCCAGTATAAAGAGATGTCATACTGGCATTTTTCAGGGTGCACTGGCCTTTCTGGATTGGCCCTATGGCCACAGAACCTCATGTGGAGGCTTCAAATCTTCTGACCTGTGTGTCTATACATATCCACACCAAATGACAAAACCCAGGGCTTACCTACTGCTTATGACATTGTAAATGCAGGAAGCTGAGCTTCCATTTTGACCTAACTGACTGACCTTATAACACCATGTGCAGAAAGGGTCCAGAAACAAGATCCAACTGCAGGAACAGTTGTACATTCCCCCTCACAGTCTGCTGCAGTGAAGATACTGTGGATGTGCCCTGCTAATGTCAAAACTGAAGTTGCTAATCTTGTTATTGCAGAACATTTGCAGAGCAGGAGTTAAGGTAGCTGTGAGGCAGCTATGTGCTGAAAATCTAGCCAAGTCTACAGAGCTAGAAGAGTGACTTGAAGCAGTCTTTCCCGATAATGAATGGTGATGATGAACTCCTGTACCCCACCTTCCGTTTCTGACCAACTGCACCTAGGAATGCAGAACCCCTCCTATTGTTTGTCAAAGCTTCCTTTAACACAACGTTTCTGAGGCTGAGCAGCACTAGGTGAGGGTCTGTACTTCTGGTGCTCTCTACATGGCACCACTGAGCAGAGCCTCCTTGTTTCCCTGGCAGAGGAGCCATTTCACATAATGCAGTGTTGTGCATTGGAGCAGTGCACAGAACTCCAGCTGTAAGGAAGATTACACTCCATTGTACATTAAACCACAAACGTAAATGTACCTTCTCTAACCTATCTCCCAATCTATACTAGATAACTGATATCCCAAGTGCCATGAGAAATGCTTCCGACATTCTCTTCCTCCTCCTCAGTGAGAAGGAACCCACACCTTCCACCAGTTATTTGGGATGCATCTTTGAATATCACCACCACATTCAGCGCTTACCTCCAGCTGCCTGTGACGCTGGCCAAACCGAGAGCACTCAGTCCCAGACCAGGAACCATTCTGACAAGAGCACTTCTGGCTAGCGCCCGCTTGGACACCTTCCTTCTATTAGAAGAATGTATGCTGTCCAGCAAGAGGTGAAGATCCTGTCATCTTACCAATGCAACTCATATGTTCTGTCTGTTACAGAGAAGGCATGAGTTAGTTTATGAAGCTGTTTACTCAGCAGCAGGAGGGCAGTAAATACTATCAATTATTAACAATTGAATCATCTTCTGCAAAACTATGTAGATACATAGAACAGCTGACTGAAAAGTCTGCATATTCCAAGCCATGCTTTAAAATCTGTGTGCCAAAATATTTTGAAATGTTTCAAAAATATGTCTTCTGGTTGATACTGAAATAAGGATACTTCCACTACCAGTTAAAAATCTCCACATTTCTTTAATAGTATACATTAGTATCGATATCAATGCCTCATGAGTATCAATAACTCCAGGTAGTACATTTTAAAGTATATACTGAGGTAAATGTTGACTGCAGGGAGTGTGAAGACTGTTGTTCATCCGGGGGAAAAAAAATGGTGGTTGTATTTTAAATAAGACATTTTTGTTCATATTTTCCCTCTCATCCTTAAAGGACTGGTGTTCTCAGGAAAGTGCCAATTCTACCACTGGGTGAAAAGGTGTTCTTTTGGGAGTTAGCAACCATACTTGTGTCAACCTCGTTGGACTGGGTTTTGAAGTTGTATCTTAATATCTCTTTTACCTTTCTTTCCAAGTTTGTATGATGTTTATGCATTTTTGTAAGTTCTTAGAATCAGTGACAGTTGTCTTTCTAGGGTTAACACGTCTCTTACTGCAACTTCCTCTAGCAACTAATGTAACCCAGTCTCTATACAACTCGCCCTTGCATACCTGAAGCATTTAGAAATCATGAGTCACATCTAAAAGAAATATGATCCTCTTGTAAAACTCATAATATTGTAAATGCTAGTGTCTTCCTACTTACCTTTTGATTTTTGAGCGTTAAGGTATGCTCAAATCACAATCACATTCTCTTAGGAATGTGATGATAATGAATGTGAATGTTAGCGAAGAGTAGGAATGTGCTTTTCCTTTCCTCTGTAATAAAAGTAGAGATTGTCACACAGTCACAGAACTCCAGGATCTACTACAGCTACTCTTAAGACAGTATGCATAGTAAGAAATCACTCTTCACTATGAAAAAAACCTGTATTAATCTATTTTTAAACATATTTACTCTGGTTTATTCAGTTGTTTCAAATATTACATGATGAACATGAAATAACTTTCTGCTTAAAATACTTAATGGGCTTTTTACCAAGAAAACTGATTTCCAAATGGTACAGTTGTTGCCACCATGCCAGTTCTGTGTGAACAGACTCACTTGCACGTCCCTCTTTTAACTTATTTCTCCTCCTTATGACTTCCATGTGAGTTTTTGTAATGAGCGTGAATCTGTCTTTGTTAAAGTTAACAGTGGTGTAATGGTACTAATTCGTACCATTTGTTTACATGCTGACCATGCCATTCCGCATGTGAGTGTGTGTATTCCTGATACATCTTTTGCTGATAGGCTTTTCTTTCCTGAGGGCATCCTATTAACGTTCAAAAGGCTTATGCTGTCTCTTGCCTTTGCATTGCTGCTTATTTGTGGCTAAGATGCGGGCACCCACAAGGTATCTAATGCTCACACTTCCCATGTGGTGCTGGACTGCTTTCATATTGCAACAGCGTGAGCACAGTGTGCTAAATAGCCTACATCTCGCAAAGAGGCCATGTGTTTCCAGCTTACAGTTCTTGCCTAAGTGTCCCACAGTAGCTCCACTCCCACAAAATGTGTGATGACCTGCTATGACTGTGCAGTTCCTGTCACTGAAAATGAACCATCTCAGTTCATAAGTCTGAGACTTCATAAGGCAACAGAATCCCCTCCTGCAGCTCATACTTTGCCTCCTGTTTAACCTATACTGGTCTGTAGAATAGCTTGTTCTCAGTTGGGTGTTCATCCCTCATCACGTCATATAATTCCTGGCTCACTTGATTATGCCTGTATTCCTGGGCGCTGGCCTTTTTAATGGGACTGTTGGAGGCATTACTACTGACTATGTATGTTGAAAAGAAAATCCACAAAGCAGAACTCCAAATCCTTAAGACTTGCTTAAAAAAAAGTATTTATTTATTTTAAAAGGACAGTTTGTTTATGTATGAGCCTTTCGCTAAAATTTGCTTTATGTGTTCAGTTTGTTTCTCAGGAACCAGAATGGCTAGGTATATTCATTTTAAAACCCGAGCCCAAACTGTTGAACTCCCCAGGAGCTGAGTTTAAAGAAGAATGCCAGCTATCAAAAGGCAAGAGATTTCATTGCAAAGTGTGACAAAGAAATATGAAAAAAGAGCTAATAGGAAAAACAAAATCAATCAATCAAACAAACAACAATAGAGATAAGGGCAGTAGGAATAAAACAAATAATAGTGACTGAAAGCTGATGTTTATTATGGTAGTAAATTTTTACCTTCTAGCCTCTTTTTTGGGGGGGAAGCTAGAAGAAACATTGTAGTTACAGAGAAGCAGAAGTATTAAATCATAAATGCAGATGAATGATTGAGAGGTCCATCCTGGAGTTACTCAGAAAGAATGGATAAAACTCATAGGTAGGACAGTATCAAAATGTCACTCAGCTGTTGGTCCCTAAAACCTTTTTGTCCTGTTATGTCTCGGAATAATTTTTGCTAGAAGACTACTGCATGCTGTAACAGTTCTAAGTGGGTGACAAATCAGTTGTGTAATTCATTCTCAAAAGCATTGCAGTAGATTGCATCCAGAGTTTTTCGTCTGAGAAGGAAAAAGTGAAGCTAATCTTGGTAGTCCAGCAGAGTACTTTTTATATTGGTTCACTACTCCTAATGTACAGAAACTCTGGCTAGATAAAACACGTATTTGCCACCCAGAAGTGGTGGAGGTACTTCTACATATGTATAATACCCTACCAGCATAGTTATGGCCAAAAGTCATGAGGATACGCTGTTCTGGCTTTTGAGCATCTACTTTCCTATTATTAGCTATGCCTCGCAAATATTTTCAAGGCCTAAGGAATGACAAAATCTAGACATGCGCCCTTCATCACTGGACAATACTAAGAAGGGATTCCATCTGGCTGAAATCCACAGAACCCTGGAACTGTGGAGATGCCTCATTTCCTGCATTCCTGTACCTTTCTTACTTAAGGAAATACCTGTGACCACCATGCAGGATGCAGTCACATTGAATATATTTGATGAAAGTTTTTTGTGATGTCCTAAACAACTTTTAATATGGGTGTAGATATGGCACTCTAGCCTGGGACCTTGATAGAGTTTGGCGGCAACATGAAGAGCAGTGTAGATGTAGCCACAAAGAGCTCACTGTTTACAATTACTTTGATCCAAGGCTTATGTCTTGAAAACTTACATTTACTTAATTCGTCTAATAAAGTTTAAAAGAAGAGCCATTATTCATTGAACAGAAAAAAATAAGTTTACATTTAACATTTTCATTTAAGGCTAATTGTTGTAATGCATTTCTTGTGCCACAAAGCTTTAATTTCAGTTTATTCAATAAATAAGCACAGTATAAATACATACAATAAAAAAAATGAAATCAAAGATATTCAGAATAGGCCCACCATTCTGCTTTCCATCCGTGTTATTAGGTTGCTGCAAAGCACTAAATTTAGTGTTTTCCAATTATTCCCATAACTGTCTATACTTGTTTAACACTTGGAGACCTGACCTATTTGTACTGCTGTCTTGTACAAACACAAGAGAAGATACTCCCTGTCTCTTGAGCACACACTTGCCTTCATTACCTCCCACCTGAACTGCAGGCAAGATACACAAGCAGGAAGCCATCAGCCCTTAGAAAATCTCATGTTCCCACAGAGAGCACTTGTGCATCCCAGCAGCACAGACTGCCACAAACTTCTCAGTCTCTCCTGCTCTCAGATTCTTATAGAGTGTTGAATTGATACTTTTGTTGTGAGTGCTCAGCAGTATGAACCTGGCATGTTTAAAAGATTTCCCTAAACTGTGCAATTTCCACTGTCAATAACATCACTAACATAGAAAATTTCCCCCATGGTGGAAGGAAGAACTTCCATAAGAACCACTCACAGACAATGGGAATGAAGTCCCACTGGCCCTGAGGACTATAATTTCCTACTCCAAGTACATGCTGCATTTCTAGAACTTTCTTTTCTCTCATAAAAATTGACTACCTTTAGGGAGTGCTCACAACAATTAATTTTTGGCCTACAGATAAGTTATCCACATGTCCATCTAAAGGAATTCTTGGTCCTACCGCAGCAAGGCTTCTGTATCACACATCATGGGAGTCTCTAGCATTCACCACACACTCCAGTTGTCTGTCAGTGTCTTCCAGTTATGGGGCCTTTTCTTCTTAACTGTGTGTGCTCATTACAGAACAGAGATCTGAGATCTGCCTTTCCTGTGTCAGACTTCACATGGAGTCTGGATTCTTCAAGTCCAGGGTATAACATGTAGCATCCTATCCAAAGATGTTATTTAATTTCTCAGACCAGAGACACATCTGACAAGTCAGTCTTGGTTATTGTACCTACCTGAAAAAAGATCATCTTCACCTTGCTGAACTTGCATTAGAACTGCAGTTCTTTTACTATAAACTGTTGGACCAGCTCCAATATTACTTCTGGGAAATCCTCACAGCAGCAGAGCCCTCGTCCTCTCCCTTCAGAGCCAGACAAGAGCAATGCTTTCTGCCAGCTCTCCCTCTGATCTCTCCATGCCTCTATGACTGAGGTCAGCCTAGAATGGAACACCTCCCTTTTCTTGTGGAAAAGAAGCATAAAAAGGAGAAAAAAAAACCAAACCAAACCAAACCAAAAAAAAACAAACAAAAAAAAAAAAAAAAAAAAAAAAAAAAAAAACACACAGAAATGAAAAAATGAGAAGACACAGTAGAAATAGAAGAAAGACTATCAAAAAGAAGTAAGGAAAGTAATAGGAATAGAAGAAAGCAGAGGGAACATCCGAAAGTAGTAATAGCAAAATATACAACAAATTTAGAGCCAAATACTGAAATGACTGCTTCTTACCACACGAGGCTTTGTCGAACAGTGCAGAGGTGTTCTTGTGAGGAATCCTAGGGGGTGTTTGGAGGAGCTCTATGTGCATATGGGATGAGGTAAGGCAGGTGAAAAAAGGTGTTTTTTTCAGCTATTCATCCACGCTGTGTAGAGAGCAGTAGGTGAAGGAGTGAACTCTCCTCTCATCCACATCATGACTTCATCTGGAGTGCAGATCATCGTGCTCCAGATGTCTATGGAAAAGGAAAATAGCATTTGCAAATCTGAAGAATTGGGGGCCTATAGCACACAGGTAATGTACCCTCTGAGCAACAGGAGAGAGGCTCCTCTAACCACTTTCTATCATCTACAAACACAGGTTTCCCCTGGCTAAAGTTAGTACTTGTGAAAACTTTCTGGGAAAAAAAAATAAACACAGCAGGAAAAATAAAGTTTTACCTAATATAACAGTGCGCCAAACAAACATAATCTCCCCTACAAAGAACCTGTGAGAAAGAATGACCCATCTATGTATATGGCCAATGTAGTAGTGGAGGGTTTTCAGGCAGTTGTGATCTTAAAAAAAAAGCTTAAATGAACATGCACTTCAGTGTTTGCAGTATAAAGGACACAAATGACTCACCTAAGGTCATAAAAAAGACTGTGGCAGAGCTGTAAACTGAGTTAATGTCATGAGGGCATCAGGCAGGAAATGAAGAGCCTTGTTCTTTGCTCTTGGCTCTGCCACTAACTTGCTGTATGGCAAATCACTTCCTCTTCAGGTGACTCAGTTTCTCCCATAGGCAAATAGAAATAATGATTCATCTTTGTAAAAGTCCTTTAAGAATGACAATGGAAGATGTTACAGAAGAGCAAAGTAGAAATTCCATTCCAGTGCTCTCCCCAGCCCATCCTTTGTCCTCTTACGGTATTTTTTGCAGAATGCTGTTGTTGTTACTGTGAATGGTATTTTGTTAGAGGTAAAGCTACAAATTATTGGCAAAAGCATGTTAATGAATTAAATGCCAGATGACTTCTATTGTATGCTGTAAACAAACTGAAAATGTGCTAAAAGAAAATTATCTATGTTGCAGAGTCAGTCAGGCAAAAAATGAAATGCCGGTTTGCTACTTACTCTGGAGAAAAAAGGCAGTATGTCACTATTTAATTTAAGAAGTTGTAATAATGTAAGCAGAAACAAGGTGAGCATATATTATTAGACTCTTAGAGGTGTGCTGAAACAAGCACAGATAGAAGAACTGAATGAGAACATGTTAGATCATAAAAGGAAGATTACAAGTTTAAAGTCAGTAACCTTGTTTACAGCAGAAATAAGAAAACATAGCAATCGGGGTAAGGCACTATAAGAGGTCAAAAAGGATTGCAGGCCTTACTTTGTGTGTTGGTAGCCAGGGAAATGGAATTAACTCTGCTACAGGCTTTAAGAGGTAAACTGGGAAGACAGGCAAACCAAAGTTTTTAAATGAGCCTTTTGTAGTGTGTTCCTTATCTTCTAAGTGTCCAAGTTCAGATGTACCTAAGACCAATTTTTAAAAATGCTAATCATTTACAAGTCTAAATGAAATTATTTGGAAAACCATCTAGACAAATGAAGGAGGGAAACTTTTCCAGCTAAAATCTATAATAGCTAGTATTAATTACTTGAATGAAAGTTTTCAATATCATACATGCACATTTGTAACCTAGCGTACACCTGCTATTTGTTATAACCATGTGAAAATCTACAAACAGCCAATTAGTCAACTGTATCTTATATTGACCAAGATGCCAAATTGACCAAACTAATGCCTAAATCTACATTTTATGTATGCAACTAAACGTACATCATTTAGAAATGTTTTATTTTTATTTATAAAATGTTTTAATCCCTCTGACATTAAGAATATTGTGCAACCTCAGTAAAAACAATATCCAGTAGGTCTTAAACAGAATTTTGGTTTTGCTCTTAGCCACACAAGTTTTCCATGCTCCTTTATCCTAAGCTCAAGGACAACTCCATGCCCAGTCTTAGATACATCTGGACCTATTTTGATCATCTGAAAGAATATAAATATATGTATGAAGCTGAACTGTTGCATGAAAACAGTAGTTGCTTCAATTGCTTCCATGTATTTATCTTGATGCTGTGACATTTATTTTATATCACTGCCTTGTAATTTTGTTTTAGCTTTCTTTTATAACATATCTTTGTTTTCCATGCCTTTTTTACTGACTCTGTGGAGCATTTCCTATTTAAATTATCATTTACTGAAGCCATGTTTTAGGACATATTACTCCTTGCTCCTTTTCCTAGGAAACATTTTACTATGCACAGTTCGGCATTTTTTACATCATTTTACATCATTCATACTGACATTGTGTTGGCTGTACAAGTTCCCTCATTCTTTATGTTAACTGTGGAAGTCTGGGCCCTTTTAAATCTATCTGCAGTTGCCATTAGGATTTTCTGAAGAACTCATGCCAAATAAAAGTCTCTAAATACATGTTTTAGATAATGTATACATTTTAACACTCTTATTATCCATCCGTTGCTCTCAGAATTCATGTTTTACTTCCAACTTTTCCATAATCTCACATTATTTCTTCTCCTTTTGACATCTGGCAATGCTATAGTACTGTGACTTATGTAATGAATGGGTTGCTGTGGATGCATACAAATTCCAGATACTCCATCACTCCCTTCACTGAATCTTTTCCTTCTTTGGGTTTCTGTGTTGGATTTATTTGTCTCAGCATACTCACTCTGCTTCGCAGAGTGGTTTGGTACCACTGTGGGGTACTCAGTATTACATGAACTATGTGATTCAAGAACATACTGTGTGTAAGGGAGAACATTAACCTATGAGCAAATGTGCTACAAGGTTGCTGTTCTTGCTCTGCATCAGGTGCTGTCTGTGTAGTTTGGAACCAAAAAGCATTTTGTTTGTTCTCTACAGTCTACGACTTGTGTAAAAATATTTCTGGGTCCTGGCAAACCTCCATCTCTAGGAATTAATACGACAAAGAGAAATCCTGGTGTTGAGGTCTCTGAGCAGTATAGTCCCTTTGTATGCCATTCAGGCACCCACTGTCGCTACCTGCTGCAGACACGAAACCAGAAGTCCTCTGGAATGCCTTCTGCTTTCAGTAAAACAGAAGCACCAGCCTTCTGCAGAGATTTAGAAGTCTCTTCTTTTCTCAGAATACCCTATTTTTTATTAAATAATTTTTAGATGTGTCATTAAGTAAATACATAAGAACTTCAATTAAAAAGGTTTGTAATTATTGTGTTTAATGCCAGGCATGTCATATTCTCTCCTGATTGGATCTTTTAATAGTTTTTGAATTTGCCAACACCATGTCCTTCTACATCTGTTACTGCATTTCTTCTCTCAGCTTTCTTCCCTGCATGGAGAGGATTACAACCCTTGGCATTCAGTTCCTCAACTTCTTTACCCATCTTTACCAAAGGGACTGAAAAGCCTTTGCAGTCCAGATGTTTTGATTCTCTGTACCCATTCCCACATGAAACCCACGCCTTAGTCTGCCCCATGCCAAAGCAGTTGAAAGTCAACAAAGACTTTATTCCCCCATGTGCAAGAAATTAGTCTTAGCAACTGTAGTAAACATCATCAGTTAGAAAACAAAAAGTGCAACTTGAATGCCCAGGGAACAGAGAAATTAAAATGTCAGAAAATAATTTATTTGGAGAAGGAATAATCCACAATTAGAGAATGCAAGAGGCCCTAATTATAAGTTATTTATTTTCATGGTATAGTATTCTGTTGTTTCAGATCACCTCACCTTTCTCCTCTATCTAGCTTTATAGCTCAATACACTTCCCTTATTTCTAAATGAAGTTACGTTACACAGCTTCCCTTGTACTGGGACCTGTTGTTATACCTTTGCCTTCTTTCTGTGTAAGCAGAACTGCCATGTGTCCCATCTTCTGCTAACACATGGATTTTGAATGAAGCTCCTGCAAAGCACTCCTTCCCTTGTGTATGCTCCCATCTCCTCGGCTGCATGGTAAGGAAAGCAGCAAAACTAATAAATTCAAGGGGTTTTGCTCCAAGGAGAAAAGTAACTGTACTATTCCCTTCTCTGTAAAAACATGGCCAATAGGCTGTGGGGTTTTGTTGTTTTTTTTTTTTTTAAAATGACAGGAAAGGATGAGCTGGCAAATTAGCAGCTCCCCACAGTGTTATACTCCTGACACTGCCTAAAATCCACACACATTAAATTCAGGGTACAGGTGGTCCCGCACCAAACATGAACGACTCGATGTCCCGTTGTACCTCCAGATGCTGTCGGGAGAGCTGTGCGGTACAGCAGCACCGGGAGCCTGCGGTGGGGCCTCAGCAGCAACTGCACAGTCATTCCAGGAAGATGGGGGCATCGAAGATAGATAACGAGACAGAAATTCTGGCCCTGTTAGGTCAATGGCAGTTTTACCACTGCCTTTATTTAGGCTAGGATGCCATCCCATGTGCCTGACTCATATTCTACTGAAACTCTGAACTGAGTATCGGGACTGTTACCCTGCCCACCCTTGCTCTTTTTTCCTTGCCAGTCCCAGCATGGGAAAGGTTTAAACTGGGATATGAGTGGGGCCCTGCTCTCCTTTCTTTAGCACTGTTCAAAGTATTGCGGAGCTTTTCATACAGCACGTCTGGATTCCGGTCTGCATAGTGTACAAAGGCAGCAGGAGAATGCAGTTGAATGGCTACACTTCAAAAATCACATGATTTTTGGATTATTTTGTTCTCCCATGCAGTTTAATGCCAGAGGGGAACATATGGCCCAAAGTGATTTTTTCCCACTTTACAATTCACATATTCTTTACCATATGTGAGGCATTATTTCATGCTATGACATCTATAATCCCTCCCATGTCTATTCTTCCCTACCACAGATGGACAATATACATTTTGTCTTTCTGCTCCTAAGGCACTGTCACTCTGATGTGACATTGGCTGTAGTTTTCCAAGAACGTTCTTGAAGTATTTTTATGTGCTTTTTAATTATTTCTGTGAGAAATTGTAATGATATCTTTAGTTTTAACTTTCTTGCTAGTTCAAATCTTTCTTGCTAGGCAGTCACAGACCACTTGATCAGTTATCAAAGAAGCTTGCATGATCCTATAGTCGCAGAATTTGAGCTTTTAATCTCCAGTGTATGACATACGCATCAAAGGCTTTGTTGGTAGCCACATTCAGCAACAAATCATACAACTCTCATACATTTCATTCCTTTTCAGTGAGTAATATTTATCAAATCTGCCCATTATCCCCTCCAGTAGATGTAGATGTTAAACCCTCTGAAGCTGATGTTGCAGGTAATTAACTTTCATAAAAGAAATTGCTTCCTTTGGTACAAGAATAATTTTGTAAAGGATGAATTTTTGTCAGCTGTTATTCATGTTCTCTGTCACTTCTAAGGTAGAAACTTGATTGCATCCACTCTTCCTCGTCCCTTTTATTTTTTACTTTGCTAAGATCTTCTACCATTCTCTCTAAAACCCCACTAAATTCAGTGTTGCTGAACGTAAACCAATGTCCACTAGAGTGGAAAAAATAAATCCCAGTACCCCTTCATAAGATTTAAGAAGATTTGTCCCAAACAGACGTAAGCAACTGAGACTGTTGAAAAAGAGCTAAAAGAGAGTTAGTCTATGCAGAAATGGAAAATGAACAGTACTGGCAATCTCAGAGGGTCCTGAATCTAACATAGACCGGATTACTACAGTTTGCATCTTGTGGCTGATTGATTTTCTCTCTGAGAAAGTGTAATCTTCGACTGAAGCTTCCCCTGCATTTGGGAACACCTGGGGAAAAGGTCTCTTTTCCATGTCGTTCTCTTCTATGTAATAATGCATGAGGACAGACTGCACTTCTGTCACAGACAGGACATTTAGAGGATGTCTCTTTTTTTCTGCTCTACTACTAACTACTTGCAATAAGATATTAAATACGCTTTGAAACCTATACCTGCCTGTTAAAATTGGTAGAAATCAACTAATAAGTTCACAGACATTGTAACTGCATAGACGTTTCCATCGGAAACCAAGCTAAAACAACACTCTCAAGTAAAATGTGTGGCCTCAGCTGGAAGCACGCCAACAGCACTTGCCAACACATCTCTAAAAAGAGTATTGCAAAGGTAGCAGGTAACCAGAGAAGGAAAAGAATGACCAAGAACACTGAAGAAATCTGATATAAAGAGAAAGCAAGGATATGCACAGTAGGGAAGAGGCAAACAGCTCGAGTCATGGTAATATTTAGAGCAGTGGAGTAGTGGAGGGCAGAAGGATAAGGGTTTCCTTAGTCTGCAAACCAAGGGAATGCTCATGGAAAATAAACCAAGGAGATTTAAAACTGGGAGAAGAATTCCCCTTTGCCCCCAGAATGGCCAGTTAGACTCTGGACTTCACTGTGTCTGAGAACAGCTAAAACCAGTGCCCGACCCTGCGGTGGCCCGGGCCCGTCCCGCAGTGGCCCGGGCCCTTCCCCCGGTGGCCCGGGCCCCTCCCGCGGTGGCCCGGGCCTGTCCCGCGGTGGCCCGGGCCCGTCCCGCAGTGGCCTGGGCCCTTCCCCCGGTGGCCCGGGCCCCTCCCGCGGTGGCCCGGACCCATCCCGCGGTGGCCCGGGCCCCTCCCGCGGTGGCCCGGGCCCTTCCCCCGGTGGCCCGGGCCCGTCCCGCGGTGGCCCGTCCCGGGGCCCTGGCGCTCCCCCTAGTGCTGCCTGGCTGCAGCAAGTGCTGATCTCAAGCCCTGCGCCGGAGCGTCCCTGGGCGAGCGAACACCTGCCCTTCGCACCACCCCAGAAATACATCCTGGTAAATAGAATGGCACAACTAAACAGGATTTTTGCTTCCTCTGCAGAAGGACCGGTGTGGGCCAGCAGCTCCTGGAGCACCCGCCTAAGCTAAAGCTGCCGCTTCCAGGCAATGTTCCATCTCCCCTCAAACAACACAGGACGAACTACCTTGGTGAGGCGGTAAACTTCCCCTCACTAGAAAGTACTACAGAGGTTTCATAAATGCAACCAATAAAAGGAACTCGTAGAAATAATTTTCTATATACGTATTTCAATATAAAGTTTTCCTTTTAATTATTTCTGAGAATATTTCACAACCAAATACTTCAATGCAACCTGGATAAATTAATTTCAAATTTAAGTCCGATCACTAATCTTATAAATAGGAAAGGTACAATGAATTATGTTAATACTAAACTAATATAACTATTTAGTTTAGTATGTTTTTCAGTTGTTTTAAGGACTTAAAATTTTCATTTTATATATAATTTTCATTTAAAAATGTGATAATCAAAATTTGAGATAACTGAAACAATTAAAAATATGCTTGCACAGATATTATTTACAAAAAAATGCAAGAAACCAACCAAACAAAAGGTCTATTTTGTTTAAAATTACTTTGCTCTGACAGTTTTGAAATAAATATTCACATTTCTCGATCAAACACAAAATCAGTTTCAGAAATTGATCTTGCAATTGGAAGCAAAGTTAGAAGTCATGTCACCAGGAGAAAGAGCTGGGAACCGACGCCTTTAGGCTAATAGCAATGATAAGTTTGGGGATTAATTAATAAAATAGTATACACTGTTCCTTTTAAAAAATGAAACAATTAAAGTCTATATCTACTAGAATCTATTAAAATAATTAAAATTATTGTACAAATTAATTAAATTAAAGCAGTGTGATTTGCTACTGTGGTTAAAAGAAGGTTAAATCTGCTTTTTTAAAAACTGAGAAATGGCACACAAGTTGTAAAAAAACCCCAGCATTTAAAACATTGCAAATTCAATGATTCAAATACTTTTAAAACTCCCAGAATGAAGAATATGTGTGTAACACGTGTTCATGAATTGTAAGGTGTTAGCTAATAATACAGTTGCAGAAAACAAATAATGCCTACCTGATGCTCATTTTCTCCAAACTCTCCATCACCTGGCCTAGGTCTTCTCTGCTATGCTATCCTTTTTAAAAACAGAACTATATATTTTTGTACCACCTCTGGAATAACCCACCTGGATTCTGGGATTCTGCAGACAAGACCAAAGATGTGCTGTCAGGCACCCTGAAATGAAGAACAAAAATTGGTGGCCACCTGGGAAAAAGAATCAAGTAACTTGCCTATTGCCTCATAGGAGCATGACAGAAACAAGGACAAGGACATCTCTCTCTAACTTCTTTAGCAATGTGACCATTTTCACCTCTGCAAACTCCTGTCTCATTTGCTATACACTTTTCAACTTCAGCTACAAATGAGGCGACAACTCTAAAAACAATTTTCTTCTTCAGTGTCTAGCCTAGTTCAAAGCCAGACTAATACCATGCTCTCCAATGGATGAGCCAGGAATATTATAGGATAAGGAACAGAGCAGATAATGAATGGCATCATAAGCAATATAAAAGATGAGACCTCTCCTGCCTCTAGAGTGTGTGATGTTACAACCTTCAGAGTGTTGCTTTAACATAGTTTTTAATACTACAATATAGACTATTTTCTAAACTAAATAACTGGAATGTTATATACAGAATAATTGAAGGTGGACACTTTGATTCCCATCTGAAGTTTTAGAATCTTCAACGTATTCCAATTCCAGCAAAACTGATTTTTCTAATAAAAATAGTTCTATGATTTTTTTTTTTTTTCCTGCCAGCTCTTAATGCCATTTGTTTTGGCCTAACCAGAAAGAATTTAAGGGTATCTAATTCCTAATGAATAAATTTTGTTTTTGCTGAAACCGGCAGGAATTTTGTGATTCACTTCAGTGAATAAACCCAGTGAAGTCTGAGCACTTCTGAAAATCCTGCCGCAATCTGGCATCTTCTTCCTTACTTAAACTGTGCAGGTGTTAGTTATTATCTACCAATGTTCACCGCAAAGAAACAAAGAAATAAAATATATATTTACTATTTCTGTATACCTGAGGTGAAGCAGGATGTCTAGCCCTTGGGATGAAAATTATCACCTCAGGCCATATTTATGCCCGTTACCATTATTATTTATGCCTTTTTCTCCCTCTTTTGTTCTGTTACTCATAATTGATGATCAAAGGGCATCAGGCACTGACTTCCATATTCCTCCCTAGATAGATCATCGTTCAAACCATCCACTCACTGATCCATGCCAAGGCTGTCATCGGGGGGATGCTGTCAGTTGCAATGAATGTCAGAGCAGGCCACAAATGCGCTATATACGCATTCCTATGGAAGTCAGTGGATCTTGAAGCCACATTCGCAAAGTAGTTCTGTTTTCATGTCTGTGTTCCATTTAATTGAACAAAGAACCATGAAACATTCGCTCTTCCAAGTATATTCCAATCCACTTCCTGCTCCCAACGCACTTAAAAAGTGACTAGTATTCCCTGAAATCTGCCATGTAAGTTAGGAGAAAGAGACATTTAAAAAAGGGATCAAGAAGAAATATAACAAGCTTTTACCTAGAACTTCACATTGAATGCAAGCAGGCAGTATGAACACAAGCTTTTGCAAACCATATCCTCAATGGAACTTATTGTGGTACAATACTACAACAGAGAGAAACTTGGGAGAATGGACATTGCAGTACAACAGGCCAGTCTCGGTGCTAACACAGGGCTCACCTAAGCCCTGGTGGATATTGTTGGAGAAGAGGCACAGGGCTTGCAAACACATAGAGCGGCGTATATGGTCTAGGATAGCCTGTAGGTATAAATATATATGCACTGAGCAGTATTTCAGACACTACTTACTACATATTTTGCATGAAGAAAGCCGATCGCTGCTGCATTTTTTACTCAGGAGTGTTTATATTGTACCATCACAGCTTCAGAAAGGATGTTGCAGGGTTATTACTTGGTAATTAAATTCTTCTCCTTTGCTGGATCTTAAGGAAGCCCCTTTAAGTGATAAATAACAATGTAAGTCATTGTATTAGAATATACAAAATTGTTACCTATATTAAGGTCCCGTTTTAACCTCTTTCTAAAAGCTTTCTTGTTCAGCTATTATCTTTCCCCACAACATTTCTCTTTAGCCGCAAACTAAAAATTGCTTGTATCCTTTGAAGCCAAGACAAATCAATCATATGTCATTCCCTACATCAGAATACCCCTCCGCTTTCTAAAATCAAATCCATTAGCAGGAAATTTCCAAAACAATTCCCAGCTGCTCCCTCACGGGCACCTCGAGCCTCCCCACCTGACGGAGCGCCGTGGGGCACGGGGTGTTGCTGAGCGCCCTCTGAAAGCTGAGCCCTCTGTGTGCCGGCTTATTCAAGAAGGTCCTTGACACCCCAGCCTGCGTGGCAGCACCCACGCCACGGTGCCGGAGCAGGGCGGGGGAGAGCCGCGGGGAGCTCCCCCCCTTCTCCCCCTCCTCTCCCCCCTCCCCTCCCCACGGGTCTTGCAGTGGAGGGGTGCGGCCGGCAGAGGGCGGGCTCGCACCGGCTGCCTCGCGGGGGCCCCACGGGCCCGTGGCGTGGCCGCGTCCCCCCTCCCCCACCCGCCCCACCCGCGGCGTGGGGAGCCGCCGTTCAGTCCCCGAGCGGGCGGGAATCACCGGGCGGCTGGACCTCGGGTTGGTGAGGGGTCAGCACGGGGGCGCGGGTGCGATAAACCACACTTTACACACAGTAAGTGATAATAAATAATAAAAGAAAATAGTAAATAATCGCCTCTATCTAAGAAGCGTCTAGAGGGGGGGGCATTTCTGTTCGGGTACGGACGCCGACTCCAGCTCCTGGGCCCTAAGCTTTTCCAGCTGGGCCAGTTCCTAAGGAACCGGCCGAGGATTTAGGAGAACCCTGTTGCAGCCTACATCCATTCCTCAGGTAAACCTGTGCAAGTCACTCCCTCCCCGTGTGCCAGCTGCCTGCCAGTAAAATGCAGTGAAACTGGAAGGAAAAAGTGTTTGAAAGTGTTGGGAGGCGCACAGGTGCCTTGCAGGTGCTTGTATATGGAGAATGTAGAGATGTCATTGTAATGTTGTGCTCCGTAATTACAGGGTATTTATGAATGTATACCTATATATACATACACACACTATGTACATACTTATGTTTCTCTCTGGTACGCATGTGTGCTGCTCTGGGAAATTTGACAACGCAATCCCGAGCAGACAGAATGACAGAAATGAGGGAGGGGAACCTACTCCAGGACAGAAACAGCAATACGGGATTATCGAAGTGATGCTTTGACAGCAGCAGAAGCTTCCTCAGGAGGAGATGGAGGAAAACTCGGAGTACAGCATGACAGTGGGAGGGCAAGGTTCCTTCATGTGTTGAACTATAAACCTTTTGCTTATTAAAAAAAAAAAAAAAATCACCATTACCAGTGATGCTATGCTCTTTGGACATAGAAAAGAAAAATAATGACACAGCTCAGTACCTTTTCCCCGTGTGTAACCTGGCATGGCAAATTCCACTTGAATCGTTTTGTCTGGAAAAGCAAGACCAACTTCATGTTGTTTGCCATGACCTGAAGAATTCTGTGGCAGGCAGTTAATCCAGAGGTAACGTTTGCAGTCACACTGACAGGATGGGATGGAGCACAGCAGCATCCAAAGGCAGAAAATACCCTCTAGCTCCTTCCAGAACGTTACAGACAGAAACTTGGGGGTTTTACTCAAACTTTACCTGCTCTGGTTAGTTTTAGCTTTTTAAAAAAGGCTTGTTTTTTTCTTATGGAAGAATCCAGAAAATTTAGAAACATTACCTTTTATTCCTTCAAAAGGCATGATTCTGTTTAAATAACTTTTTGAGTAGAAAAGCTTTACTAAGTTCCTATACAGAGCCAGTTCCAGTTTCTGGGTAAATGGCAATATTTCAGCATTTTTCAGAGTCTCTGCTGTTCTCGAGACCTTCAGACAAATGCAGGGTGCAAGCCTTTTCTCTCTTGAGCACACTGTCCCCCTCGCCGCGCAGTTCCCCAGAGCCGGGGAGCGCTGTGCTGGCCACACCATCCGCCCGACGGCTCACGCCGCGGCCTGGCCTGCCAGGGCGGGCGGGCGCCTTCCCCAGCTTTCCCAAATCCCACTGGGAGGGGCCCCCCCCGGCCCCAGTCCCTTTTCGGTGACACTTCGCCAACCCTTGACTCACACACCGCGCGCACCGGGTGACCGCTACGGACAAACTGAGTTTCTTGAGACAGACATTAGTTTCTTCAACGATGCTTTTGTGACGGGGGCGGTGCCGTCTTGATTGCACCCGGGGGTGAACGTCGAGATGGGGGGGGGGGGGGGGGGACGACGACAATGGTGACGACACACACGACGATGACAGGCGGCACCTCGTGCGCAGCATGTGCCGGGCACGGTGACCCTCTGGCACCGTGCCCCGCGGCGGAGGAGCTGTGGGTCACGCACCGTGTCCCGCCACTCCCCCCCCCCGTGCCCGTGCAGAGGCGGAGTGCTGCCTGCATATTCCCCCCCACCCCACCCCCGCCGCTCACACGCCGCACCGTGGGAAGGAGCCCGCCCGAAGGAAGGGCTTCGCGAGCACCGAGCTCCTCACGGAACCCGCCCCCCCCCCCCCCCCCCCCGTGTCCGCCCCTCCCCGCACCCCCCTCCCGCCGCAGAGGGCAAGCGCGGCCGGAGCGGCAGCCGGCGAGCCCCGGGCGGGCGGACGGACGGACGGACGGACGGACGGGCGGACGGGCGGGCGGGCGGTGCGTGGAGCATGGCCCCGGCGGGGCGGCTGGGCGCCGCGCTGCTCTGCGCCGCCCTCAGCCTCTGCAGCCTGCGGGCCGCGCCGCGGCAGCCCGACACGCTCTACATGTGGATCGACGCCCAGCAGGCGCGGGTCCTCATCGGTAAGCGGGGCCGCTCCCCCTACCCTGACACCCCCCCCCCCCCCCCCAACCCCCCCATTTCCCCTGACCCCCCGCCCCAACCGGCTGCCGAGCGGCGGGAGGGAGCCCGGAGCGGAGCGCGGCTCGGCGGGGCTCGACGGGGCTGCCGCCCATCGCTCCCCTTTGCCTTTCGTAGGCTTCGAGGAGGATATTCTTATCGTGTCCGAGGGGAAGATGGCCCCGTTCACCCACGACTTCAGGAAAGCCCAGCAGAGGATGCCCGCCATCCCCGTCAGTATCCACGCCATGAACTTCACCTGGCAGGCAACGGGACGGGTAGGTGCGGAGACGGGGCTGAGGGGGGTGGGTGTGTGTGTTTAAAACCCAGGCAGGTGGCTTGGCTTTGGAATCGTGGAGGAAACCCTCTCCGAGGCATGCGTGGGTTGCCTGCCGTCCTGCCCCTCACCCAGACCCGCGTGGGCAACGCCATAAACCCCAGCGCCCCGCGGGGTCCCGGGGTGCGGGCAGAGAGCGGGGGGGGGGGGGGATTAGGGGAGCAGCGAGAAACGCAGCCAGGTCGCTGGGAAAGTGTGTTTGAAGGTGGGGTTGTGAAATACGTGGAGGAGCCGGGTGTCCGGGGCACGGGTGAAGTGGGGAGGCTGGTGTGGCGTGAGCAGACAGCTGGAGTTCACGGGGAAGACACCCGTTGCCTTTACTATTAGTAACATTTTACCTGGCAGTACTTACGTGGATGCAATTTTCTTTCAACTTTCTTTTAGCTTATGGACATATACCACAGTTTATTCACTGATCTCTATTTACTAAATGCGCACGCTTAATTTGTAGTTCTGGTAAATAATAGTTCTCTTCTGTAGACTTAATTTTGACAAGTTTAATTGCAAAACCATGTAAATCTGCAGTATATTGAATCCCTTTGGATTCTTATGTTGAAAAGATAAGAATGCGTGGCATATTTTCATGAAGAAACATATGTATGATTTGACACACTGACAACATATGTCAGATTTGCATAAGGCTGAAACACGATAGCGTACGTTATCATGGATACAGAAAAAAATCATTGTAACATAAGAATGATGGATAAAATTAATTCATTTTTACAATGCTGAACATTGACTTTGTACAATAAAGAGCTTGCTAAAGATGAAACAATGTATACCTTCAAATATTCAGTGAAAATTGGTTGTATAATTCAGCTAATTGCAGCTTCACAAGTTTGGTTGTGGTTGTTTTAAAATACTCTAACTACAGGACTTGTTTGGCTTGGAGGTGTTGTCTGAGGCTCTTGTAATTTTGGCTGTCCTCATGAAGCCTTTGAGTTTAGGAAATGCTTCACCTCCTCTTTTAGAGAGGGAGGGGAATGTGGAAAGACAAAACTTACTCACAAAGGCTAAGTGACTTGCTCAAGGTCTTTGGTGTTCCAGTCCAGCTTTACAGAGAAAACAACTTTGTATGCCAAGGGTTGGCATTTAAGTACCTAGAAATAATTAGGGTGTTTTGGGACTATATATCCTGCTCCGTTTCTCTGTCAGCTTCAGTTGCTGTCCATGATAAAACTACCTCTTTTATGGAAAGGAGGATTGAAATGTTATCCTGAACCCTGTCCTTCTTCTTTTGCCCTTCTTTCCTGTGCTCTCCTCGCCCTCCTTTGCTGGGTACAGGTAGCTCATTAGGAAAAGATGATTGTAACGCTGATTTCAGTGAGAAGAGCCTCAGGCTTAAAGACAGCATAGAGAGTGTTCCCCTTGATGTAACTTGCAGGAAGAAATCCCTTCTGAGTAGCAGCAAAGCTGTTTAACCCATTATTCCTCCTCCTCTTTGCTGAATTACTGGATTCTTGTTAGACAAAACATAATTAGGAAGTGAAATACCTAAAGGTTAAAGTAACATCGTTGCACTACTCTGTTCTGAGAACCCTGTGTTAACTTTCATATATTTATGGGTCAAGCAAGTGTTAAAACTGAGAGAAACAAGTGTTAAAACTGAGAGACTCTGCGTTTGGAGATTTTATATTCCCCTCTAGCTACACCTTACAAGTTCGTCTGTATGTACAGTCAATATAAACATTGGCACTCCAGGCTTATGGTTGTGGATATTTAGATACTTATGCAGATCTGCAGATGAAGAGCAAGATTTCAACCAGCAGCTAAACTAAGCTAAGCTAAACTAAGCTAAGCTATGGAAGGAGTTTCAACCCCCTAGTGTTTTAGGAGTTGGGGAAAAATGGACATAATTAGCATCCTAGAGAAAATGTCTGCTTTTTGGCATCATAAACAGTTCTGTTGGGTTTTGCATCCCTTAGAGGTGTTTGAGTACAGCTGCCTGTTACAGTTCTTGTCATCCTCTGTGGAAACCAGGGCACTTACTGTCCCAATGCCACCCAGCCCTTTACATAATGAGAAGGGACAGGAAAAAAAAAAATTAGTATTTCTTCTGTAGCCTGTAGGGCAACAACATCATTGCCCACAGCAGTTTTGCAAAGAGAAGTAGAATAAAAATTATTTGTGGCAAAAGAACAGGTTCTCCAGAATTTCCAATATTTTATGAGGGGAAGAAAAGAGTAAATTTTAATGTTCTTTTTCAGTGTTCTGTTTTGTTGTTAAGTATACATGTCCTTAGAAGTTTCCAATGACATGTCCAGGAAAATACTAAATACTTGCTACCTTTATTCTGGCAGAATACTTTTTTTCTGGGAATTTCCTAAGTCAGAGAAGGGGAAGTGGCAAGGGGAAGGGATGGGGGGGGAAAGGAGAAAAGAAGGAGTGGAAAGGAAGTGGAAAGCAGAGAAGAGAGGCGAGAAAAGAAGAAAAAGAAATGGAAACTAGTACTCTTTGAAAGAAGAAAGGCATTCAAGGTATTGAAGTACTAGACTTCTTTCTGTAAAACAACTGTTAACTATCATACAGTTGTCTTCTGCTTGGTAAAACTGAAATAATTTATTTTGTGAGTCTTGTATCTCGTGCCTTATAGACCTCTTAACCTTGTTTCTCACTTGAGATTTGAAGCCCTCTTTCCAAGGGCTCCAAGGTTTTGGGGGCTTTCAGTAGTATATGCTACAGCCTCTATCAGTAGTGAGACATTTTTTGGGGTCTATAGATATCAGACTTCTCCCAGGTTGGCACAGGAGATCCTGTCTATATCGTTACATGGTTCCTAGCCCTGATATCAAGAAGACAGGGGAGTAAGAGAGCAGCTGGGTGGGTGTGTGGCAGCCAGTCAAGGTCAACCCACTGCACCCAGGATCTTCAACAGAGTGGGGCTAAGTCTCCCCTGACATGCACCTTGCATCCCTGTTTACACCTGTGGAAAGTGGGTATAAATATCCCATGGGTAGTTTCCATCTACCTGCTCCTGGGATAAATAGTGATCGAAGTATGTAGGCGAGTAAATAATACAACCCAGGGAGTGGCAATACTTCTCAGTCCTGCACTGATGCATGTGTCCATATTCTAGTTCAAAAATGTCTGTTGAAAGCAACATTTTAAGGACTAGATTGTACCTGTATTCTGTGTAAGCTGAAGTGGTAAAAACCCACTACATTTTGATATTACGTTACTAACACAGTGGCCTTTGTGCCCTCATCCATTTTCTTTGGAAAACATTTTGTATGGTAAACAAACAAAGCCATTTTCACTAGAAAATGTTAACCAAAGAAAAGCATTAGTTGCTTTTAGTCCTTAGTCCATCACTTCTAATTAAATATTGGGAAATACTAGGGGAAACCCAAAATTTAAGGGTCTGAAGGTGCTGAATGACTACTTTTTCCAGTGGAGTCAGGATGAGCCAGGCTAGAGACTGCAGAAGGGGATTGTTATGGTTTTATGCTCTTTATGTTTTTACCTCTGAATTTAAACGTAAAATTACAAATGTTATGTTCTCTTTAGAAAAAATATAATCTGGGTAAATCAGTAGTTACAAAGATTGCTCCTTGATTTGAAAGGTTTCAAAAAACAAAAATCAGTGGTAATATATAGTAGGCATCTGTGTAACCACTAGAGCTCACTGGTGTGCTTCTTGCACTTATTCTGTATGTTTTTTGCAAAAGAAAGAATAACGACTTTTAGGAGTTTTTTCCTTTGGGGAAGACTGCAATTAAAGACATCCCGATGATAAGGGAGTAGACCCTATTATGCTAACTAATGCTGTGGCACGTTTCACAATGTCCACCAGTAGAAAGTACCAAAGGTTGCAGTGATAACGTCATCTCTACAGCATTTAGGAACTTATGACAAGTATTTAAACTCCAAATCCGCAAAACCCATTATGTATGCTTAACTTTCAGTGGGACTTCTGACAGCAATAAAATTAAGTTCACACGTGAGTGAATATTGTTGGGAGAAAACCATTAAAAAAAAAAAAAGCACAGGAAGCAAGTGCTCAGTGACAGAGCAGCATCCAGGTTGATTTAATAGATGAGAGATGAAAAAGGAAATCAAAAAGCAAGTTGTAATTTTTGTTATGTAGCAGTCTTTGGTCCGATCCACAGAAACAATCCGTCTGGGCCACAACGTGCCCAGGCTGCTTTCTTCCTTTCAGATGCAGCAGAAGTATTTGGGGTCAGATGGATTATTGTAGCAGCTTGTTTCCTACTCCCAACTGTCATGAGTACCCCCACGGCTCCTCTCCTGTTGCACAGTTGAATGCGTGCCCATGATGTGACATCTGAATACTCAGTCCTGTGCTGGTGCATGAAGGGGATGCGGCCTATGTGCCTGGAGGATGCATGTATGTATCTCATGGTGCATGGCTATCGCATGTATATTGCGTGCTAAAGATCTATCCAGCCTTGTGCTGCTGGGTGAACGCAGCAATATTTTGTGATACAGCAGTGGTGGTTCTGCGCTGTGACAGGAGATATGCGTGTGTGCACAAGGGGATCAAGTGCTGGGGAAAGGTCTTTGGTCTGGGTGTGCTTCTGGTGACAAGAGCACAAGTGTCAGGAGGTAAGGGTGCATCCCAGCACATAGTCTTGAGGGTCCTTAGAAGAGGCAGTTGGACCTGTCCCTACTGGAAAGTCTGGGTTACTTCTGATCAAAGCATTACTGATAACCTTCAGTAAAGCAAAAAGATGCCCACCTCTTAAGAAGAAGGAATATATGTAATCAGTGCAATTTATAGCATCGTTTCTATATTGTAAAGTGGATCTTAGGAACTGTATATAATTACAGCTCTTGGAAGCTAGTTCTGATCTCAACAATGTGACCATCAACCCCAAATAGCTCAGCTGATTTCTCTGAAATTACCTTATATTACTGAGACGTATACTGATCATGAAGATAAAATGGAATATCCAGCTATGCCAGGAGAAGTTTTGTTTCCTTGCCCAGAGTAAAGCTAACAACACTACCTATTTTAAGGCGTTATTGATGCAATTGGGTGCTCCATTCAAACACCACCATTTCCCTGATAAACTGAAAGAAAACAAAGAACAGTGAATTTCAAAACATGTAATTCTTCAAAGGAAACTTTTCTTCAAAGAAACTGCTGAACTTTTTGTAAATATCTTATTCATACCCAGTGATTACAATGATGCTTTTCAGCTTAAAAAAATGTCTTTTATGTACAACTTAGGGATTTTTTCCAATAAAAGTATGGCTGTTCTGGAAGTTTGGTCAAGGCAATCGCATAAACTCACACTCTTGGGATTTACAGTAGTACCTTCATGGTGGTTTCATGTCACCAAACAGAGGAAATACTTTGTTTTCTGACCTCTGTACCAAAATTTCCATGTGGAATGTGAAGATGTTTACGTACTGTGAGCATGATTTTTAGACAGGGGGTTCTCATATCGAGAGCACAGCTCCAAACTAATATTTAGATTCTGCTCAGCTGTGGTATTTTGCATCTCAGTGTTGTAGACATGCCACCAGGGATCAAAGTAATGATGTAGAGATCCCACTTTCTTAGTAAAGCAGGCATGTGCCAGCCATCTGTTGTATCTGCTGATAGAAAACAGCAGTAAAGTTTCTCAAAGTTTTGCCAAGAAGAAAAGGGGGGGATTTATTGCTCAGCAGAGATGAGTTACAAGGCACCTTGTAGTGTAAGCTACATCTGGTTTCCATAGTAATTTACATGGTATATGTGTAAACTACACAATTATTGTTTTTACACAGCAGTGTAAAGCTGCACTAAAAAAACGTTCTTCAAGATTTTAATTGTTTATCCTTTCTATAAATATTCTAATACATTTTTAACAAAACAAGTTTAAGTAATAAAACATTTTCACTACTTTTACAGTAGTAACTGCATTGTACAATGTAACTGTTGAAAAGCACTGGCACTAACAGGACACCCCAAGCTTCAAGGCTATATTTTGTGAAAACACACAGATTTCTCTCTCCATGTTACTAACAGTTTTTCTGAAGTATAAAATCCAGGCTGTGTTGCTTTCCTCTTCTTTGTGGAAGTGAAAATGTTTTCTGTCAACATCACCTCTTTTTTACAGACAGTTTCCCAAGTATGTTCTTAGTAGTCTAAAGTTAATGCCATTACAAGTAATGACATGGAGTAAAAAGTAAGAACTAACCATAACGAGAACTAACTGGAAGAATTTTAATGTATTTAAGTTCTTCTCTTTCCAAAGAGTTTTTTTTGGGTAGCTACGACTATGTATGACTTGCTTCTAGCCAAAACAAATGTAAGAAACCACACTCTTCCTAGGGCATGCACATATGTAGAGAATATGGTGTGACCCAGAGCTTTCAAAACAGTGATATGTAATAGGTACTTGAACAGAATGTAATTTTGAACAGAATTTTAAGTATTGTATACCTTAACTCAGAGCAATGAGTTCCTGATTAATATTTTTAAAGCTTTTGAGAAAATGCATCTCAAAACCTTTTTTGTTTCGCCTTCCTGTGGCTTTACATTTGGCTTTCCAGGGTTTTTTCTTCTTTTATTTTCCTTTTTGTGTACAAATTACACCTTTTGAAAGATGCTACTTTACTTCTATTAGTCTCTTTTATTCTGCTGTTCAATCACGTTGGATTTTTTGTTTTGCTGCATTTTTTTTGTTTGCTTGTTTTCTTTTTAACTGTTTATTTGATCATCAGATTGTAGCCCAGACATGTTGGGAAGTGCAGTCACCCAAAATGCACAACAAAGAATGGGCAGTTGCATTGCAATACTTAGTCTTTCTGTAACAAAACATGCAGTGTTCTTTGCAGTGAATTATATAAAATGTCATAGCGGTCTGTTGCTGCAGGTATGTATTTCACTAAAAGTCGGAGATAGCTTTATTGGTATTTTTTGTTATGTAAATGGATTTCTTAAAAATTGTAAATGGAAGAAACACAAAATCAATCACATTTTTGATAGGTTGTTGAATGTTGAAACACAAAATCAATCACATTTTTGATAGGTTGTTGAATGCAAAAACTTTGCGTTTTTTCCTTTCTGTTTGGTTTGTGGAGACCAACATTTTGAAATCTTAATTGTAATGAGCTGTGATTCCAATAAAATATGTGTAATAATGTATGTAATAATGGAATGAAAGACTGGCACTTCCTGTACGAAATAAAGTTGAGATCCATGTACAAAAAGCACCTGGGCTATCAGTGACACTCTGAGCTGAGCTAATTGTATAAAGTAGCAGAAGTCCTGCTCAATGAGTGCGCGTGCATTGAGATCGGATGGGTTTTCCCCTTAGGTGGCACCCTGGCAGATGATGCACGTGAGCTGGCAGTCCTACAGGCCCTCTGCCTGCGTCCCTGGCCCTCCCAATCTCTAATGAGACCTGTCAGCCTGCAGAAGAACCTGCAGAAGATTAAGCCCTTTCCTTACACTTCATAGAGGAAGGAGCTAAATAAGGAAAAACTGGCATGTCCTCAAACTTCTGTGAGGCATGTTCCCATCCCTTCATACCCTTTCCCTGCACTCACTCCAGTAAGTCCATGTCTCTCTTGCGCTGGGGAGCCCGGGACTGGCCCCAGCACTCCAGGTGTGTCTCACCAGGGCTGAGCAGAGGGGAAGGATCACCTCCCTCGACCTGCTGGCAACGCTCTGCCTGATGCAGCCCAGGAGGCTGCTGGCTGCTTTTGGCACAAGGGCACATTGCTGCCTCATGGTCAACTTGGTGTCCACCAGGACCCCCAAGTATGTTTCTGCCAAGCTGTTTTGCAGCTGCTTGGCCCCCGGCATGTACTGATGCCTGGGGTTGTTTCTCCCCACATGCAGGACTTTGCAATTCCCCTTCTTGAACTTCATGAGGCTCCTGTCAGCCCATTCCTCCAGCCTGTTGAGGTCCCTCTGGATGGCAGCACAACCTTCTGGTGTATCAGCCATTCCTCCCCATCTTGTATCATCTGCAAACATACTGAGGGTGCACTCTATCTCAATGTTAAGGTCATTAATGAATATGTTAAATGGTATGAGACGTAGTACCGACCCCTGAGATACACCACTAATGACTGTCCTCCAGTTGGACTTCGTGCTGCTGCTAACAACCCACTGAGCCTGGCAGTGCAGCAGTCCACCTCACTTAATGTAAATTCCACTTCCTCACTTCTTCTGTGGGGGTGTAGCGGGAGACAGTGCTGAAAGCCTTACTAAAGTCAAGGCAAAGAAAATCCACTGTTCTCTTCTCATCCCCTAAGCCAGCCATTAATGCAAAACGGGCCAGGCAGGATCACAAAACTGAGACTGGCTTGTACAATCATAGTGAAGCAGCAAACCGAAATCTGTCTCAGGAAAAGTAATATAAATAAAGCAAAGACAGTAATACTGTTGTACAGAGGCACTGAGAAGACTTTATCCAGCCATGATACCTGAAATCCACCATAGCATGTGTGTTCATAGTCCATTCATAGAAGACCAATTAGCTGCACAAAAACGCTGAGGAAGGGGTTACCTGACAAGTCTGTCTGACTTGTGCAGAATAGAAATGCCTTAGTAAAGGCTTACACAGATTTGGGGTGGATTTCTTTCAGCAAAACCCCTGGATTTTTTACATACAGTATGAAAGTTTGCTTTGTTTTGCAACCAACTGGTGGAATCCATCATGTTTGGCCGTACAAGGAAAAGTGGGCAATTACCTTCCAGCTGCTTCAGCACTTGCTGCCATCACTGCCAAATACTTCAATAAATAACTTAGAAACCAAACACTGCTTTCAGAGCTGGTCCCACAAATCCTCTGAAGTTGTCCCTTAGCCTGGATAAACAGCTAGCTAAACCCAACCGATCCTAAAGGAAATAAATATGCCTGACA
The DNA here is from genome assembly GCF_018691265.1 of Tyto alba. Lineage (NCBI taxonomy): Eukaryota > Metazoa > Chordata > Aves > Strigiformes > Tytonidae > Tyto > Tyto alba. The sequence continues at coordinate 53,057,417 of NW_024881282.1, forward strand.
TCAAAGCTGGCAATCTCCCAGCCTCAGGTTTTGGCCCATCACCAGGGAAAACAAACTCCCCCAAACAGCAGCCCACTAATGAGAAGACCTGTCACCAGCTCTGAGCGCTGAAGCACAGAAACCAGTAGCAAGAGCAGCAGAGCCAGCCTTGTCAACCGTGGCTGGCCAGAGGAGGACAGAGCAGGCTCTGGGACCATCCTGATCACCACAGAATGAGTTCAAAGCATTCAGTACTGCGATTATGAACCTGTTTTTTCTGAGAACATGAGGACCACATGGAGAGATCACAATTTGTTGATGAACAGGAGAAGACAGGCTCTCACTGCAATGGTTTCTACTTGGTCTCGACTTGAAAATGTGTGAATATTGGTATAGTCAATGGGGATCTGAGACTAAAAACCACATAGGCAAATAATCAAGTCCACTGAACACCTTCAGTAAGGAGTACAAGTACCAACTTCAGCCTATTCCTTTTAAACTGCAGTAAACACTGCTTTAATTTTTCCAAGTTTGAGCCTTAGCCAGTTCTCTTTCTTGCAGAGGTTCTGGGAAATAAATTGAACTGTTGAAACAGAGTCCGTTTGAGTGACCAGGTTGAAACAAATTTATTTTTTCCTTGTGAAGCCACAGATACATCAAATAGCTGCAAGCAGCTATGTGTCTGCAGTATTCCACACAGGGACCTTCAGAGAGAACAAGCAGGTTGTACAGCAGATCACACTGGCATCTGCCAGAGAGGAAGGAGAGGCAAAATACAGTTACTTGGGTCTGTAATCACAAGTAACAGATGAAATGCATAGCCACATTTAGTGTTGGGAAATAATTTTCTAGCAGGGCATGCTGACCATTACCTTGGTTAATTTTTTTTTTTTTGGTTTGTTCTGGATGTTTTTTTATCTCGTTCCTTCCAGTTTTGCACAGGAACATCTATTCAGGTTGATCAGATTTGTGTATTGGCAAAGGAGTGTAGCTGAAAGCCAACATATTCCTCCCCTCCAGGCAGCGCTGTGCCCTGTTGGTATTAAGTAAAGAGTGGAGAAGATCATATTGTCCCTTACAGATAGAAATGAGAGGCCTTCATCACATCAAGAACCACTCAGGTTTCACATTTTTACTTGACATAACAGTAGCTTTCCTTCGATGGGACAAAGCTTGTGCCTTATCTTGCCCACTAATTGAGTTCACATTTGAATTGTGTCAGTGTGAATGTCCTGTTTAGTTAAGGGACCCTTTTAAATTGTCCTGCCAAACATTTGCAGTCAAATAAACGTCATAATTTATATAGTTGGTGCCATGATGCCACTGTTCTTATGATTTCTTTAGACAGCAATTAATTGAAACCTAACAGTAGAATCACAAGATTTAAAACATTCCTAGGTATTTAACTTACATAAACGACACCTTTATTCATCCAAAAGTAAGGTTTTCTCGTCCTGTAAAATACAATCAAACAGTATAAATTCATCCAATTAAATTAATGGGGAAATATTTAAAAAGAAATCTGAAAGTTTGCTGGCAGGAGGAATGGTTACCTGGAGGTCTAGAGCTCACAGCCTCTGCAAGTTTTTGTGAACTCTCTGTTTCTCCACCTCTCCACAATCCCAACAACTCCAACAGAAACTTCTGTTTCAAGGTTTATGCATGTTTCTTGTCTCTGTCGGCAAAGGTAACTTCAGTAAGGTCTTTCCCCCCGTGTTGGTTATGGGCAGGTGATGGAGCCTACCCAGGTTCTTCAGGATTTCTTTCCCTCCCCAGGACAGAGGTCTCATGAAGAGTGGAAGCAGAAAGCCAGTTTTTTAAGGTATGGAAAGAAAGGGATGGCCATTGCCCTTTGATGAAAGCAGAATTCTGAGATTCTTCCCTCTCTGTTTCCTGTGTAACCACTCCCCATTGGGACAGAAGAGGATCCCCAAATTAAGCCTCTCTGATTGAAGGAGAGAGTTATGCCAGTCTTCTGCTCAGGCTGTGTCTGATTATTCCACCCAGGAGAGGGGAAGGTGGAGAAAGCAAACAGTCCACAGGGGCTTCCCTGAGTGTGGTGAGACATAGAAAGGAGGGCTGGAGCTTTTCTTATAACCTAAGCAGAATTTATTGAACTGCTATTCAATTGTGAGAGTTTACAAGACTGTATCACACATTATTATTTTGCCTTGACAATAAATCTGGTTTTTCTACCCCAGCCACTTTCACAGGACAGTTTACTTTAAATGCATAAGCATCTACTCTGATGATACAAGCAGCAGAGATGTTTAGGTGAAGCTTGCTTTTTATCTCTGATTACAGACTTCCAGATAAATCAGATTTAGTAATGGTATACTCAAATTAGTTCCTGTGATAAAATATAAGTTATATTTCTTCAAGCAGAAGATGAGCTACTGACCACTCTCAATAGAAAATATTTGAAGAAATTTTTCGAAAAAGCAAAAAGCCTTGGATTAAAATTTGTACAAACTGCGTGTTGAAAACTCAACCATTAACTAAACATACTTTTCAATATATCATGGAAAATGGGCCTTCTAACTGAGGTGCATTGTTCACCTGTTGTCCTTCAGAAGTACGGTAATAGCCTGAAGCTAAATGATAATTTCTCTGAGAACAAATTTCTACTACTTTAAAAATCTTCCTCTGAAAGCTTATGTGGATATTTGCATATGACCGGCATGGTTTGGGCCTGAGAGTTTTTTCCATACACATTTCCCAAAAAAACATTTCTAATTAATCTTGTGATCAGCAAGTTGTGGCATTGCAGTTTCTGCCACCCCTAATTCATACGCATCTCTGTTTGTTTAATACAGTTGAAAGGTTACATCAACAAACTATTACATTAGGGTAGTTGGCTTTCATGTGCAAGCATATTTTCCCTGGACCTCTGTATATCTTGTACTGCACAGCTTGCAACTGTGTGGTTTAATGTGTCCAGTTGACTTAATGGGACGGTTTTTCAAAGGCTACTCAGCGTTTGTAACAGCCGTTCACTCTGAGGAAACCTGCAGGACTTCAGCACCAGTTCTTTGATTGTATAAGAGTCACAGTTACAGAAGAAGCTGCATGATGTTATGTCTCATAGATGAGGATTGGTATGGGCTCATGCACTTAATGAAGTTTTAATGTCCTGTAAAACCAGAGATCATGTACTTAATGAGGTTTTAATGTCCTGTAAAAACAGAGGCAGAGTTCAGTCTGGACATACAGCATTATTCACTGGTATTTCCATAAGATTTATTGAAACTTTTTTTTTTTTTTGGTTAATAAAAGTGTGTTTTGTATAGCATTTCCTCAGTTTCCTTAAAAAAATAAAAAGATTGAAAAGTAGAAACAATTAGGAAAAAACCCACTTTATTCCTCAGAGATTTAAAAGTTTGAAAATAGTTTGCATATTGCTTAAACTTAATCCCATTGTCTAGACAGCAGTGTGTCCCTTCTCTGAGTGGAGCAGATGGGATCTCCTTCCCTGCACACTGGGGAGGGGGGTGGAAGTCCCTCTTCTGAGCAGATCTGAAGGGAGCAGGTTGTGCGGCATCTTCCTCGGCTGCCGTGCTCCCGAGTTGTCCTTGCGTGGTCCTTCTCTGGTACCTCTTAGGAGATCCACAGGAGGGAGCCCATATGCTGTGTGCACCACCGTAACGGCGAAGGCTGTTGGAGGAGAGTCGGGCTCCCTTGATTCAGGAGTGCATATGTTCCAGTCTGGTTTGCCTGAGCACCTCGCGTGCAAAAGCAGCAGAGCACGGGCCTCACCTTTGCACCAGACCAGCGCCAGCCTTATCTGAGACAGGTCATACCCCAACCAGTGATTTCCTCACTGGCAAACTATATGTATGGTTGGTATGATCACAAAAGCCTCCTGGTGCAGCATCCGTGTGCAGTTTCTTCTGTAAGACACTGTACATCTTTCATAAGATGTGCCAAGGCAGCCACTTGAAAACAGATGTGCAACCTAGCCTAAATTCAGCTTCACAGCACACTGAAGTGGCATGCCACATTCGGAAAAGCAGCACTTGGCTTGTCTCACTTTCCCGAGAGACACGTCATATTCCGTTTAAAGAGTACAGCTCCCTGGTCACGTTAAAGAAACGTGTTTTGTAATCCAGTGGTGCTCCAAATAAACCTGTTAACACGAACTGCCACAAGCTTAAAAACGTGACAAACCGGAGTCAACTTGAATTATTCCCGGTGTTTCCACATGACAGCTCTGGCAGTGCTGTTGGGAATGAGCATGCCCTATCTGGGTGGAGGTTCTGTTGGTCTCAGCAGAGCGTTGGAGGAACCATCTTCTTGGTGATAATTCTCAGTTTAGCTGCTTTCCCACACCAGGATAACAAAATTGGATGTCTGCCAATGGCATGGGAACAGTTCACTTCGCTTCCAGTGCCATTCCACAACAGCTTCAGCCAGGCTGGCAGCAGACACTGTCCCATCTTCTCTCCCATTCCTGGTCACATATTTCTGTTCTTTTTCTTGTGCCGGTGCTGATGTGGCTGCTCAGGGAGCTGCTCTGGCTGAAAACAAGTCCTGCCAAAAGAATTGATTGACTTTTAACTTGACATGCTGTCTTGGTTAGCTCATCACACAGCCACGTCTGAAGAGGGGTGGGACTGAAATGGCACAGTCTTAGGCTACCTTGAGCTGCCCTGGTGCAGTCCCAGTACTGTGAGCTACAGAAAATGTGGCAAATCAAATCAAAACAGAGAGACAACTCCCAAACCCCAAGCATCTTCTAACTGGCAGAAATTCAAGAAGAACCAAACAAAATGGACTCAGCTGACTGGTATCTCAGTGAGTCCTGCTGCAGATGTCAGGGAGGGTTTGAGCCCCAGGCTGCTGTGCCAAGCACTGTCTTTCTGTGCCCTGTAGTGATGCAGAGAGCAGACATGAAAGCTCAGCAAGGTTTGCAGTGTGGGGCGTCATTCTGCTCTCGTGTTTCTTTCTTCCTGAAGGTACCATGGCCCACACTCAGCCCAGAGCTATTCACTTCATTTGGTCAATAAAGGCTGGCCTGGGAGCTTTGAAGAACCTCCAGCAGCCTTTGCCTCCAGCAGAAGTTAGGGATTGTCAGCACACCCAGGATGTATTGAGTGACAATAAGGACAACTGGACCTTGGTCTGCAAAAGCAGACCAGATTTATCGTAGCTGTTTGTCAAGGAATAAATGATATCTCTGATTTTAGCAAAACTCTTTAATCCCAAATGGGGCAGTTATAACAACAAAAAACAAACAAACAAACAAACACACCAAAACCCAAAGCCAAACAAAACCAGAAGGATGTAACTTTCCCAAAATAAACTTCATACCTTTTGAATAGGACTCATTCCTGTAGAGGGTTTGTCTGGAAACTCAGCTTGACCCTGGCTGTCATAACTCTTCTTATTTTCTTTCATCTTCCTCAAAAGGGAGATTGCCCTGGTAATGCTAGCACTGCCTGTATCAGAACACTACTTCTGTCTTTTGCCGAGCTCATCTGCACAAAACTTTTAAATTAGAAAGTGCCAGGACTATTTCTTAATCCCGTTGAAGAAGGGGACCATAGCAGAAGGAGAAAAAAATGAAAACCAGCATGGTTCTTTGCCATGTTCATCATCTGGATCCCCCTCTAAAGAAAGATTGTGATAAGAAGATAGGGAAGGCAAAAAGGACAGGCCTTGAAGAGCAGGAAGAGATTGGTACACTAGCAGTGGCTAGGGGCAGAAGGAAGACTTTTTTGATAAGAGGATTTCTCCAAATAACTGTTGCTAAAACTCAGTGGAATGATGCCAAGTGCAGAGAACTGTCTGTGTTCAGCAGCACAGCCCATGTGCCGCAGTGAAGTTCAGGACTCACCACCTCTCTGGGGTGTGACTGTGCTAGAAAACCAGCGTGGAGAAAGTCAGCAGGATCCAGGCCATGTGAAGATGCTGATGCTGCAAATAGACTCCATCAGCACCCAGGGAGAGAGAGAAAGGTAGTTCAAGACAGCAGGTAAATCAGACTCTGGCTGGGCTGAATTTTCTTCTGCAAGTGCTGGTCTCTCTCATCTGAGTGTACAAGAAGTCGAGGATGAGCTGGATTTAAAGAAGATACTTAATTTAAATGCTGGGAAATACATTGGACTGTTCTGGACCTTAACTCAAAAGACTGGACCCTGTGAGACCGATACCATAACCCAGGGATGAAGCTGTGCAGACCCTGCCTGTGGAAACAGCCTGACAGACAGAAAAGTTGTTTGTAGAAACTGTTTAGTTTCTCATCAGAAACTGGGGATAAGGTAATACTTCCCTGCTTTACTGTGAAGATAAGTCCATCTTGCTTTGAAAAATTCAAAGTACAGTTACAGAGAACATAGGTATGTGGAGGCCTGTGTGGTACATGGAAATATTACAGTAATGTATGTCCACATGCTGAGGTCTTGTCTCAGTAGACAGACCAGTGTGATTTCAGGTACAACAGAAAAACACACAAGTTCCTTTTCAGACACACTGATCAAATGTTCTATTTAAACACCAAATTCAGTTCTTCTTTCAAGGTAGTATCTAGAATTTGCTTTGGTCAATGACAGCCTGTAAAACAAGAACAAAATTACTTTGGATATTCACAAACAAAAGGCATTTGAAAAATCCATGCAGCAGATGTTAAAAGAGGGCAGTGTTAAAGAAGTCTTTCTAAAAACTAGTTAGGAAAGAGTTGAATTTTTTTCAAAACCTTTTCTCCATAACTTTTAAACACCCACTTGCTTGGAATACAAGGCTAAAGACCATTATCTACTGAGCAGTAAATAAAGGAACTTTGAGGTGCTGCAAGCTTTCTGTCAGTTGGGTATACGAAAATGGAAGTGTCTCCCTTTGAGACCCCAGAAGGACTCCAGTCTGACAGAAGCTGCGGTGAGATTTCATAACTTTTGAGAAAGTTCATTGCTTACATTTTGAGGAGAGATATTTATTATACAGGAGTGCTAGTTAAAGCCAAGAGTGAAACACATGGACTCAATAAAGGCCCAATTACGTGACCTTTGCTGTTTGCCACGCTTTTAACTTGTGTAAGTTATTGATTACGCTTTCATGAGATCATAATCAGAAGGTTGTTCTTTGGTAATGGTGTGCTAGAGGAGCTTTATCCTCAACTTCAAAGCTGTCCCGAGAGGCTTAAGAAAAAAGCGTTGGAAGTTTGAAGCACGGCCAAAATGAATCTGTGTGTATTATCCAGGTTTACCACCATGCAAGAGGTGGATTAGCTTATTCTTCAGCTGTGAACTTTCTCTTGTCACACCAGATGAGCCACCATCTCTAAGGTTTACATTTGTGCTTTTAAAAGTATTCTGTTCAGTTAAATGTAGTATCTGCTCAGATCTCCAGCATAACTAGTCTAAATGCTTGTTAGTGCAATCGTTTCCTTAGTTGTAAAGGTTTTATTGAAATTATTTTACATTCTCTGAAAATAATTTTCAGGCTAATTTATTAATTATAAATAAATCTGTCCAGAGCCTTGAACTGCAAACAGTCTGTAATTTTTGTAAAGATGCACTCCCAGGACCAGCCAGCCAAGGTTTTCACTTGTTTTTCAAGCTGTGAGGGAAAGAAAATAACCTCATAGTTTATTCTCAATGTAGATAGAGCCACATAGATGTGTTGCAGGTGCCAGTAGTAGACCTGTATAGCATTGTTTTGTTAGGACCTAACCTGATGACACAGCATTTTAGTTTTTTTCTCTGAGGAGCAGTAATAATTTCCCCCTTTTTTATTAGCCTTAGGAAATAGGCATTTTGAACATCCCTGATAATGAAATCTCCTCTGGAGAGACCATTGATCTTTTGCTGAGTGACAAAAGGATGAATTAGCCCTTGCTGTGATAGAATAAGAAATAACTTTTCAGGAGAATAGCTTTTACCAGCTCTCAGGATACCAGAACAATATGATTCATTAAATATTTGAAGATAATGAAGGCTTGTGTATCTTCTACTTTTTTTAATCTGAACTCTTAATGCTATTTCTCTTGGTGTATTGTTTGCTTCTCTTCCCTTTGCCAAAGCAGAATTATCTAATTTTCTTATGTAAGACAAGAGAGAAAACAATTTAAAGGAAACTTATTTAGCGCATGTACATTCCAGCCTGGTTTATGCTGAGAAATATCAATCCTTGCTAGAGGTTTTCAAGATGTAATTAACTGTGCATATTTATCAAAAACCTGGTGATTTTGTCTCCTTTTAGCGTAATTTTCTCGAAAGTAACTCTAGTGAAGCAGTAATAAAATACGTCACAGAAAATCTGTAAATTTGTTTGACTTTTTTTTAAGAAATCCTGCGTACCACATGGCTTTGTATCAGTGTATTTGTACTTACCTGGAAATTGCTGTGGATCTCTTTGCCCGTATGGTGCTTTCCAAGGCTTTAGCCTTGTGGAATGGCCCCACTGTCCCCATTGCAGATACCTACTGCATTAAGGGATTGACTCTGATCTAAAACAAAATCATATTTTCATTAGCAGGCTAGTGATGGACAGGAATGTGCAACAGGCATTTATTGGCCCACTGTTTCAGGTAGCTTGCTTTTTCTGCGTGCGAGGATGAATTTCAAAGTTAATGTTCCGCTGGTGTACTTGGATTTGTCTTTTTCACTGGTGTCCCTCTTGAACATCATTCTTTCTGCCAAGCCTTTCAGCTTCCAGTCTCAGGTTGGTTTCAAATGACCTTTTCAAATGCTAGAGTGCTTCCAGAGCTCAAAGTCTGGTGAGAGAAAATACCAGCTCAAAATCACCAAGTAGCCGCTGTTTCCCATGTCTCCCAAACATCAGACAACTGCCAGAAACTCAACTGCTAAATGTAATCTAAATCTATTACTTTGTGGCCTTATCAAGCTTCTTGACAGCTATTTCTTCATATTACTTATATTTACAGAGATTATTTTCTCATTATTTGGAGGAAAGGCTAATGTATTCTGCAAAGATTTCTGTCCATCTCTCCTGTGCAAAGCATTCTTGAAAGCCTGCAGTGTCACCTTTGAAAATCTAGGGCTCCTTTTGATAACAACCAAGAATTTTCTCCTTTCAGCTTTCTCAATCATTCTGTTGGAGGATCTGATCTACCATCCACAGCCACATGCCACAGGAGTTATTAAGCACCAGTTAGTCATCTTCCATTGACAAAGTCAGAGAGTTTTTGTACCATTCTTCTTCTAAAAGCAATAAAACCACAAGTGGTTATTGTTGAAAGTTGCACGCAGGCATTCACTCTGTTGTTACAAAAGTCTTCCTCCTCATGCATGGATTTTCTTCAGTCTGCCACAGTTTTCTTAACATGAAGAAAGCAGACATAAAACAGGCTCTCCAGAGTTGTGTGCATTTTACCACATCATTTTGCAATTAACACTGTCACATAATGTATTTTTCTTTGAGATTACCCATTTTGCTGAATTCTAATTTGGGTCTGTTTTCAGAAACACCAAAATATCTCTATTTTTCCTTTTGTGTGAGTCTCTGCTTTCATTAATCCTGCTGCTTCAGTTCATTCCAATACCTTTAGCAGCTGGTACTGGAAAATGGGCCGGTTACCCTGTCTTCTGTGTAACTTGGTTTTCTTCAAGTGTGTTTCTGTATCACTTCATATTGTTAAGCACGCCTCTGACTTTGGGACTACCTAGTGGAGGCTGATGGCAAGTCCCTTTGAGCGTCACACTGAGGTGCAAAAAATGGTTTACCCACTCTGTGACAGGACTAATTAGCAGGTAAAGCAAAGCTGCCTTCCCTAGCAGAAAAATGAAACCTTGTAGGCAGACACTTTATTATCCACATGTATAAGGAGGCATCATAACGTTGCTGATTACAGCAGTGTCTAGACTGCACCACAGTAACAAAATGTGCTGCTGACATACATACTCATACCCTGGCCAGACTCCTTCAATAGCCTGGTATGTGCAGTATGTCTACAGCCTTGCCTCTTTGTTGGAATTCATCTCATTTTGCTTCATGCTTCATCTTGGAACATAGACGGACCAACTTCTCTGACCTAAGGCAGTTAATATCTTGGAGAAGCAATGGCCCATGCTGTAAACACCTGACAAACACATACATTGCCTCACTTTGTGATTTTATTTATGACATATGCAGCTGTGAGCATCTGCTATGGATAATGCATCCTAGAATCTTCTAGTGTGTGCGTAGCCAGAAATATCCATGGATCTGGGACAAAAAGGAACTTTTTTTGATGAGTTTCTTTCTTTAAATGTAGAAAATTGGTGTTAGGGTGTATTTCTCATTTAACTGATAACAGAATAGAATATTTAGCACTGATCTCTTTAAAATAATGAGAAGAAAATATAGTTAATTTCTTACTTTTACTTGCAAAGCTAACACACATTCTCTTTTCATTGTTAGAAAGGCTGCGGATTCCATTAGGTTATTGAGCTGTGACATACAGCAGCTTAAGTTACTCTGCTTCAGATACTACCATTACTTCTAATCCTACATCATCTTTCATGTAAAATGAAGAAAACTTAAAGCACATTCCTGTGAATGCTTTGATTAAATATGAAACAAAACCAAGGTAGGCACGACATGGCACCTGAGTGGTAAGAAAACTCTGATGCAGTAGATCTTGTATGGAGGAGTGGAGTTTTTTAGGAATTTTAAATGTATATCACTTAAAACCAAACTGCCGACAGATGTTTGCTACAATACTTATTAGAGGGCTTCGTTATTTTTATAACCTTTTAAATTCCTCTGATTTATAGAAAACAGCCACTTAAAGTCCATAAAAGTTAATTGTAACCATGGAATTATTTGCCTAAACCAAAATTTCCTCCCTTTGCTGAGGGCTTTGCCCATATGGGGAACTGTTAAAGGGCAGCTGCGCGGGGCTACCTGCTGCCTGAAGGCTCTGAGTCCCCAGACTGTTCATGCAAGGTCTGCAGGGACCCTTGCCTCAGTTTCTGAGGGTCTCAAACAAAGTCTTTATACCAAAGTAAAGCATATTCTTCCTTGAGTGATTCCTGAAGTCAAGCCAAAACCAAAATGTCTTCTGTGCATGCAGAGTGTGCAATTGTCAAAGATCAGCAATTTATCTCAAACCTCATTTCCTCCATCACCTCTGATAACACCATTCCTCTAAGATTTAGCTTCTCTACCAAATTTTGCCTCATGTGCCAGACAGTTCATAGGCTGACTTAAAAAAAAAAAAAAAAAGCCACAAGAAATTTTTTATAATGGAAAAGGGATTATAGATTATGGGGTTTTCCCTTTTATCTCTCAACAATATGCAAGGAAATTTTGTTCTCACTACCAGGTCACTCACAATGACCACTTACAGCACAAATTATGGTAGACCCTAGACAATATTTTAATTATACAGAGCTATCATTTCAATTAACCATCATGACTAAATTTCATGCTAGGCTGGAGCATGGTAAATATTTGCTGAGATCATGTTGTTTGCTTTTCAGTCATGATGATTAATGCAAGTTAATTGACAATCAACTCAAATACAGTAGGACAATACTGGAGACTGGATGTAGGGATTGTGTCAAGACAGATTTTTTCCAAATAGATAGGATTTATGGCAGCCAAGTCTTGTTTCAGATTTGCAGGTTTGAGGAGCTAAACTACTCTACTCCACTGTGCAGCTTCTCTGTGGTTTTTGTATATAATTTTTATATCAAAATTTAACCAACTCAGTCCAGCACATGTGATTTGCAAACATATTCTGCAGCACATGGCTTCATAACTTTGACATCATGCTAGCTGGATCTACCTGAAGTGTTACAGGTCTTCTTAGGCACTATAATTTCAATAAGTTCAGTTTTTGTCAACTCAGCAGATGTACAAACCTTTGTTCAGAAATGGTGAGAGCAGGTATCTCCCCCCAGCACAATGCATGACTTTCCTCCTGAGCAGCCTGTTGCTTCTGCAATGTCTCTTCTCATCTTTTTAATCTATGAGCAGAATGTTCTCCTGCCTCCGGCACTAATCACTGCTACACCTCTGCTCTGGTTAGAGGAATTCCTTCCTTGTAAGGTGATGAGTACTGTGTCTTATGCAGCAATCGGTCCCCTTTCTTTTTGTCTTTGTCCTTTCAACTCTAGAAAATGGGATTCCATTTCCATTCCTACAAGTCAAGGCTCTGGCTCACAAGCTGTCCTGCTACAACAGCGTGGCTGGAATGGAAATATGGGAGTGGAGCTATTTGGTCTAGTTACCAGTTGTTGTTTACTAGAATAGTAAGAACATAATGTTTTAATATCCCAACTCATTATGACCTGGTTTAGATATAACCAAACATCAAAGCTAACCAATGAGAAACAGACAGTACAGCATTGACTCACTCACTGCACTATTCTATAGATGTGTGGAGACATATAATTATTTTTCTGAACCAGAGTTTTATTTGAAAACAAAAATGTTCACAATCTGACTTTATGGCTTGTTTTCATATTTTGGCATGTTATATTGTATTGGAAAAAAAAATCTATAATTAAAAGCAGTCTTTTGAACATTACCCCAGACTTGAATTTTCATCTCCTGTTTTACTGCTTCTCTTCATGTCCCGCCCCCCCCCCCCTTAAAAACTTTCATCGCTTCCTTCCCTATTGTTTTGAGAGTCCTCCTCTGAGGTCTCCATGCCTACTCAACACCCTCTGAAGACTGTTCGTGCAGAATACAGCCCCTGCATGCTGTTTGGGGTTTCCTTGCTGTCCCCACAGAGCGAGAGGAGGGCTGATCAGGAATTTCATAATGACCTTGCTACGCAGCTCATGAGTGCTTTGCTGGTGTCACCAGGAGCTAAAGGGAGATGGTCTTTCACAGGCTGCTGGGACTTCTGCTCAAGTTAGCAGAGCATCACAGGAGGGCTGAGGCTGATCTGAGACCAGTCACGCTGATCTTGAGGTGATCTAGCCCACCTCTCTGCTCAAGCAGGGTCACCTAGAGACACTTGCCACTTGTGTTGAGTTGGGTTTTGAATATGATGGAAGCTCCACAACCTCACTGGGCGACCTGTGTCAATGCTCAGTCACCTACTCAGTAAAAAGGTGTTTTCTCAGGTTCAGATGGAGTTTTCTGTATTGTACCTGCTGACTCCTGACCTGCCACTGGGCACCACTGAACAGAGCTTGGCCTCATCTTCTTTATGCTTCCCTATCAGCTATTTATATACATTGATTAGATCACCCCTCAGCCTTCTCCAGGCTGAACGGTCCCTGCTCTCTCAGCCTCTCCCTGTATATCAGATGCTCCAGTCCATTGACCATTGTGGCCCTTCACTGGTCTCACTCCAGTAAGTCCTCATCTTCTTTATACTAGGCAGCCAGGACATCACAGGAGAAAAAAGACAATCTCCTGGCTAAGGACACTGACTGCCATCTTGTAGACATAAATTAACTACCATTTATCAACCCAAAGTTCTCATAAAATGTTGGCTTTAATCCCTCTTTGTTTCACTATTTTAGCTAAAAAGCAGACATAACAGTACTGTCTAATATCAGTGAGCTGCTGGATGAAAAGACATTTTTGCCAGTGCCCATGCTAAGGTCTCAAGTGTTTTTCTGAGAGCAGCAGGTACAAATACCTGTGATTCCTTATATGCTTCAGGGTAAACGAGAAGCCAGACTTTAGGGCAAAAGGTTCATTTCCACTTGCTCTGCACACCTGCAACGGTGCCCTTGATGGTACTGGAAACCTCCAGTGACTTGCTAAGATGCATACATCTCATGTGTACGTGGTGTGTACAGATATGCTGCAGACTTGTGACGTTACTTTGCATTGAATATGAAGAAATGTTGAGCATATGACTCAGTAGAGAGTCCAGAGTCCCATGAAACAAAGTACCAAAGCCTACAAACTGTGCCACAATGCAGATGCATGTTGAGTGTAGGATGAAGGTAGTGGAAAGTACTTTTAAAATCATGCCAACACCTTTTGGGAATCACCAAAACAAATCATTTATGTTGCGGTTAATAATGAGTGACATGAATCCAACTCTGTAGGAGAGCTCTCAGCTCCACTATTGGAACAATTTAATGAACTGAGGTTGAACAAGGCAGTGTCGGAGCTTCAGGCAAGATTCATGTCCTAGCACGGCACTCCAGCAATGTGACTATTTATTGTCTGGCACTGTTTCCCCAAGGCAATGTGCTGTGCTGTGCAGATCAACCAAGAGCAAGCGCAGATATTTTCATGCCGCAGTTGCATCATGCATATGGGTACGTCCTTTAAACTGCATTTGTGGTGCAGGCAGGTCTTCCAGGCTCACCAGTCAGTTCCAGGAGGATTCTGCCCAAAAAGCAACTTTAGGGATTAGCCTAGTCTTCATACATTTTTTTGTGGTCTCCCAGATATAAAAGGTGTGGGTTGTTAAAGATGTCTTCTCTGTATAACATCTGTTCACTGTGTGCATGCCATTTTCCTTGCTGTTATGCTCTGTCCTCATTACTGTATGGTCACTTGAAATCTCTGAAATAAGAGAAAATTATTGGAAAATGATGCTTAGGTGAAGAAGCACTCAGGGAAATAATAGAAACAAATCCAGTGAATGGCATAATAAAAAGTGTGAAGTTTTTCTGCTGTAGGTTTATATGCTAAATAGTTTGCTTCCATTGATATGATTAAAATACCTATTGGTTTTTCATTTATTTTTTCATAGGCTGAGTACTTCTATGAGTTCCTGTCTTTGCACTCTTTGGATAAGGGCATAATGGCTGATCCAACTATAAATATCCCTCTGCTTGGAACAGTTCCTCATAAAGCGTCAGGTTTGTGCTGTTGATATTATAAATTGTGTTCCTGTAAAAAATATTCCACAGTCAGTAAAGTCTAAATATTTTATTATGAATTGCAGTTCTGAAGTTTATTGCTAAAGAAATTCTTACCACAGTGCTTGACACTGAACAGTTTGTGAGTGCCTTGCCTAACTACAGCAGCATATTTTGTGTGAGCCAAGTCACATGAAGCTTTTATGTGTAGATAAATCAGCAGAAACTTTTGCAAAATTGTTGCATTCGTGTGAATGAATATTATTTAAGTTGTGCAACTTTTGGAAAACAAAATCTTTGATCACTATAAGGAATAGTTATCAAATTATTCTGTTTCTCAGAGGTTCCAGTTTGTGGACATTTTACTTTGAGTTTGGGTCAGCTGTCATCAGGCATTCAGCTCAAAGACAGAAGTCCTAGTTTAGGATATTGTCATTTACCACTTTTCCCTTACTTGTTCATTCTTAGTCCTTCGCTAGAGCATATATGTCCACAGCAGAGGCTGAGCCCAAGCCATCATGAGTGCTTCAGAAGCACCACGGTGCACAGAGAGCCAGGCGGAGTAAGAAAGCCTCCCATGAGAGGTTATCGAATCCACTTTTCTCCACAGTGGACAAATAACAGTTTACGTGATATGTTCCAGGGCTAATATGTGGTAGTGTCTGGCAGAAAGGCAGAAATGTACATCTAGGTGACAGTAGTGTCTTAGTGATCATGGTTTCATGACCAGCTTTAGCCAACCTAAGACCGTGTGGGAAAAAATGGGAAAGAAATGAGAAATAGAGCAGGAGGATGGAGCTCCAAGTGAAGCACTGATATACAGGTTTAAATCTCTGACCAGTTTTTCTTTCTCTTCTCTTTTTCAGTGTACAAATTTTGAAAGTTTGTGCTTGATAGACTCCATTTTTGGCTTGTAATACAATGGTGTTGAAGTAATGTTGCAACACAGATTTTTGCTGTGGCACCTGGAATTTAACGTTAATGATTGGTCTCTCCATTCAGTGCAGATTGAATGAGTGGTATTGCAAATGGATTTGGCTGAAGAGTGCTATAATATTTGTACCATAATTGCTGACATTTAGGTTGTTGCAAGGCCGATACATTGGCAGGTAAAGTCATTTAAAAGTAACTAAGAAGTCACAAAGGCAAAGTTCTTGTTAAGCATTATTTCCATCTCTGTATAAAGCAGGCAAGATATGTGGGAAGCTCTGTACTCATCATCCTTTAATATAAGCTAGTTTCTCCTTTAATTTTTAACTATCTAGAAAGTCTAGACCAAAATGACCCCCTTCTGACTGTGTTTAGGAAAACATAATCTATAACTGCAGGGAGGCCGGAGATGAGATCTCATAGTTCCAGCAGAAGGTCTGTTAACCATCATAATGGGAGGTCTGATTAAAGCCAAAAAGGACTTAGCCTGTTTGCTTTGCAGCACTGGCACCTCAGTTCCAGGACTAATAAGGGCATGTCCATGGTGTTTCCTTACGTGGATCATTTGCAGTGCACCACAGCGCTTAGTATATCTAAGCTGTATTTAAGTCCTGTTTGCCATTATAGTGAGCCCGGTGTTTAACAGCAATTGACAATCAGTACACGTACAGTATTTGAAGCACGTGCGTTGGTTAACAGTGAGCCACTAGTATGATGGTGGTTTTTCTGCACTGCCTGCTAGCTGGCCAAAATTAATTAAGCAGCCATAAATAAATACATGCTATAAAAGTAGTGAATGTTTGCTACTCTGTAGTTATTCCTATAATTTATATGTTTACAAAACAGTTCTGACATCTAGCCTAGTTTGCCTGGATCTATTGCATTGCTAAACAATTTTTCTACACATATGCATGTCAGAATAAATTCAGGCACAAGCTTGTATTTAGTAGCAAATCAACAGTAGCAAGTTATTTCTTGAAAAAGCATTTTAGCCCAAAAGATTACACTAAATTAAGGAGGAATAAAAGAGGAAAGGCAGCTGTATTAAACATGAGAGTGGGAAACAAGAATGAGGATTAACAGATATCTTACTCAGAGATAGTTGAACTCAGTGGTCTTGTCAAAATTAGTGGACTTTTAAAAATTCTTTGAGGATATTTGCCTACCACTGATAAAGCATAAGGATGGCTTTAGAGCTTTAGGGCCTGCCTAGCCTGTATTTTGGCTTATGGCCAACAGTGGCCATAAGAAGACCTGTGGAAGAACAAAAGGAGGGCATGCATATGCGATACTTCTGTTTACTGTCTCAGCTCTGGCTGATTTCAGCCTGGAGGATTTCCTGAGTCTTAAGTGATTTGTCTTTTTTATAACCCCACATAGGTTACAGATCTCTCTTTTCGTACTTGTCCAGGCTTTCCTTGAGTCCATTTTATCCTCTGGCACCTCCAATTTCTTTGACAAGGAGTTCACTGCCTTCTACTGCATGAAGATCCCCCTCCCGTTGTTTCAAGTCTGGCTGTGACAGCTTCATCTGATGGGCACTACTCCTTGTAATGGTGGAGACAGCAGTCAATCCATACTGTTGGTCCGATCCATACCAGTCATGATTTTGTAGGTGTCTGTTACGCTCCCCCTAATTTTTCTATTTGACTGGCAGAAGTGTTGCAGCCTACTCAATTGCTCCTTACTGGATGCAGCCTTTTTATCCTTCTTTTAACTTTCTCCAATTCAGTATATACTTAACGAGATGTGGTATCAAATTCTCCTTGAATTTAAATGAGATTTAAATCACTTAGGTTCCTTGGACTCATTTGAAAATCCCATCCCCAAATCCCAGGATTCCTACTGGATTCAGTGCTTACAACACAGATATTGTTACACCTAGACACATGGTAAGATGTTAAGAAGGCTGGAGAAGATGCCTTTCCACGAAAGCTTAAAGAGTTGAGACTACTCAGCTTTTCCAAAAGAAGATGTTCAAGAGGAGTGTGGGCACCTGAACAGTGAGAAGACACTGGCTGCTCATTTCACAAGGGAAAGCCTAGGAAGATCTGGTGGTTCAAACTGAGGTCAGCAAGTTCAAAACGAAGTCAGGCGTTGTTGGTAGTGGCAATGATTAATGTCTTGAACACCACACTGGGGAGAGTAAAATCACCTATTGGTCTGTGCCCAGAAGAAATGTAGTGGCCTGTGACTTGAAAAGGATCTGGCAGTGCTGTGCCAGTGACACCAGTGCAAGCTGATGGGCTTGGGCTGCAGGCACAGTGCTGCTTCATGCATTTCGTGCAGCTCCCCCTAGCCCACTTGGCCAGGCTCAGAACACCTCCTCTTCCTGCCTACTGCTGGTGTTGACACGTTAAAACATACATGCTGAGCAACCAAAGGTGCTGAAACTCTCTCCAGGAGCAGTGGGAGAAGCTGGTGCCTTCTCTGGGTGCAACAGCATCTCTGCTCACTCTGCCACGCTGGTGGAGAGGGACAGTGGGCTGCAAGGCTGGGCATGGACTCCCACTCTTCTCCAGATCCTGCATGCTACTGGGATTGGTAATTCAGAGATGTCCCTTAAACAATCCCAGCCCTGAGACTGTAGGTGGCTTTTGCATATTAACTAAGTGGGTAAAGCAACTGCCTGCAAACCTGAAGAGCTGTGCAGACACACAGGATTTACTCTCAACCTGCCTCTGCTGGAGACAATTTAGGGAACTTTGGGTTTCCTGAACAGAAGGGAAAGGCATGAGCTCCCAGACAACAGGGATTAAACCTGCATCCTCCACATCCCAGGAGAGCATTCTAATCACCAGCTAAAATTAAATTAGATATAAATCATTAGGTTTCCTTAGGTACCTTTTCAAATTAGTTGAATTTTCCTTATTCCTGCTAGAGCCATCTGCTCTGCAGTCCTGAGTGCAAGCACTCCAGAGGATGCAGAAATATAAATGTGCAGGAGAGGCAGTTCTGTAACCTGGCAGTGGGATGATGGCTCGCAGAGAGAAATCCTGAATTTGGGAAGCAGGGACAAGACCTGAGGTTTGCCCTGCTGTAGCCCTGCTCAGCACTTTGGTAGCCCAAGGGAGTTCATGGCAGTGGTTCTGGATGCAAGGGACTTTTGCTTTGTGCTTTGTTTTGTCTGTAGTGCTGGTGGTGAGTGCTTAGCACTATTCAAACAGGCTTAAAAAGGCAGGGATTCGGGCAGAATTTAGGGACTTTATTTCATCTCTGAAACACCACAGAGCTCAGCCAGGATCCAGGTGCTTATTGCTCACAGGAGGGTCCTCTACTGCATTTCTGTGTGCCTAGGGAGTTTGGACATATGGGAAGTCCAAAAATAAGGATGCTTCCAGGGTGGGGAGTGCTCAAATAAGGGGTTTCTGTCCTGTCTCCTTGGACTTTAGCCCTAAGAAATGGGTTCCTGGTCTTTGCCCTAGGCATTTAAACCCACAGTCAAATCTCAGGGATGTTCAGGGGTTTGCTACTGATTCAGTGAAGTCTAGGTATGACTACAGTGCCATTATTAAACTTCTGCCATATCTTCCTTGCCATTGCAGTTTGCTCAGCTAGGTCACACATATCCCAATATAAGCACTGATTTCCTTCACTTGTGCTGTGAGAAGGTTACTACAGTTTAAGAAGTTCACTGCATTTAAACTGTATTTAATCCACTGTAAGAATTTCCTTCTTACCACATGGTTACATGCTTTTTGTAACGGTCTTTTAAAAGATTGGTGTAAAAGTGCTTCAACAATGAAATTGCTTTATAATGAAAACTGCAAGAGACCTTTCAGTCCTTAGGACTTACCAGAAGCAGAATATGTTTCAGCAATAAATTATTCTGTATTATACCAAGGCAACAAATAACAAAAATGGCCCAGTTATGACTTGCAAAATTTTTTATAACAAGCAATTTAAACCAAACCAAATGTAGGGCTGTTAGCTCAATATTTGGTTCTGAAATCTCAGGCCAGCTTCAGAAGAAATGAATAAACAGCTTCTGTTAGCTGGATCTAACTTACAGAGCAGCTAGGAAGAAACAATTTAGGATAAAAGAGATAAAATCGTTAAATCTGAAGATTATTTAAGATTACTTGTGACGATCACAGTGGAGCATTTCATAGCTCTGAGGTATTGGGCTTGCTTCATCATTAAAATACTCCTTATTTTAATTTACTGGCCTTAATTATTTACTTAAACTCTTTGTAGTTCAAAAGTGTTTGAATACACTTCTGGGAAAGGCAATCTCCAAACATCATTACACTTAACAAGTTTTGTCAGAGTGATGTGTCTATGTCTTCTTTTTAAATATTTGTACCCATGATCTTATTTATCAAGCATACCACCTTACCAGCACTTTATGGAGTAAGTTTTGATTAAATTAGTATCTTATTTAAGTATTAATTGCAATATCCAGAACAGAAAAATATATCTAACGTAACTTTTTTTTTTTTCCAAAATGTGTAAGATGTTTTTGCAAAAGTCGTATGAGAGCCTGCAAAATTTACACTCAGAAGTGATCTACTCAGCTTAGAAAATTAAATGTAGGCTACCAGCTTGTTTTGGTTTATCCTTAGGTACCCCCACATGAGAAATTGCCTCGTCTGCAAGCAAAAGTATGTTTGTGTTAAGATGGCTGTCTGTGCTGTAGACTGTTGAGGTTTTGTCAGTAAATGAGCACAGGCTTGTCTCCTGTGTTGCTACACTTTGAGTCCTGGAGCTGCCTATGAATAAGGTGATCTGTGTATCTCTGTGTTGT
Source organism: Tyto alba (assembly GCF_018691265.1). Lineage (NCBI taxonomy): Eukaryota > Metazoa > Chordata > Aves > Strigiformes > Tytonidae > Tyto > Tyto alba. Next base: position 53,077,796 of record NW_024881282.1, read on the forward strand.
AGGTTTTCATCAATGTCATTACTCTAAAGCTTAAATATAAATATTATATATATTTTTTAGTATTTCAATGTACGCTTATATATATATATAGATACATATGCATGTAAGTATGAATATTATTGTTATTATTCTCCTTTAAGTTGTTCAGGTTGGATTTCCTTGCCTTGGAAAACAAGATGGGGTTGCTGCATTTGAAGTGAATGTGATCATAATGAATTCAGAAGGCAATATTATTCTCCAGACCCCCCAGAACGCCATCTTCTTTAAAACCTGTCAGCAAGGTAACACTAAAGAGAATGCGCCAGAATACTGTTAGACAAGGTCACCTAACATTCTTATGTTTCATTTGGGATAAGGACCAGAAAAGGTGGAAAGAAAGTCATACAATGTGTAGCAATGGTGGTGAATGCCAGGATGTTTTGGCTCTGTCTGTGGGTTTCCTGTTCACGCACTATGTGTTTACTAAGCCTTTTCTTACTGTCAACTCCTTTTCCCTTAGCAGGCTGGGTTGGAGGCATTTCTCCTCCTGTTCACTGTTCATCATGTAAAGCTTGTTAACAGAAATGTATTATATGAAAAAGACCTCTTAGCAAATTATTGCTTGGAGGAGAGCTAGTCCAGTGAAAACAAGACAAGGCTAACATTTCCAGAAATGGCACATAATTTGGAGGACTGAACTTTTGGGATCTGTAGTGTGGACACTAACTTCAATGAACACTGTCTGGTTCAACAGTTCCTTAAATCTCAACTTGCACCTGCAAACCAAATGCAAAAATCCTAAATCAGAAAATTTCTGCAAAAGTTGGCTTTACCTTCTCTGGAGCTCAGATGGCAACCTCTTGGTTTTGGATACAGGTAAGGTGGTGGAAGCTGGTCTTCAGTATGTGCAGTCATCAAGCTGTAAACACGCACAGGATGTGCTGGTAGAAGAGCACTATGAAATTATTTCAGTGTTTACTTGGAAAGGAGGGAACCTGTTTAATCAACCAATCTAGGAATCATAAACACTATGTAATAAGACTTTCTGGATTAATTTGATACACTACAAACAACTATAATTATCACTTTAAACTAAGGCTGTGGAAATTGAAAAATCAATATCTAAGATAAGGCAGTTATCCCATGTCATGTGCAATTGTATCACATTAACCCATGACAGGGCTGATGTACAAAGCATGTAGATTTTTATTCTTCTCCTATTAAATCTTCATTCCCAGTCCCACACTTTCTTCTCTGTGCTCTTTCCTCTGAGCTAATTGGCTGTAGCGTGGCTTCAAAGAGCAAGCAGCAGGAGCAGGAGATGTTTATTCCTTGAAACCTCACTGCACCTAAGTAGCAAAGCTGCTTGTCTCCTTTGAAGCCTTGCTGCTGCCAATTAGCCCAGGGAAAGTGGAGGAGGGGGAGAAGAAATGGGCAGAGAAACAGGAAGGAAAATGGGGTCTTAATGGAAGCAAAATCAGTCAGATGTCATGTATGAAGCTGTGTGTCTGATGTAAATACAACATAAACCATGTGCTATCATTTCAGTTCAGTTCAAAGATACTGAACTTAATAAACTTTGGAAATAGGGTTGAGGTAATCAAATAGGGACAGCAGAGTTACATGTCTGTATTGTGGGAAAATGTGGCTTAAACAGAGAGGGCTCCAGACTCAGTTTAGTAGTAGCATTCATCCAAGTTATCATTTCTGTGCTATTAGTTGTCGTTGTTGCTACCATTTCGATATGAGATATACTATTTAACAATTTAGCAGTATTACATCATATGGCCTCTCAGGAAGAATGGAGGTGATTGTTGTCTCAGTCCTTTGTTCCCAGAGCCAGCTGAGAGACACAAGGGTGATTTTCCAAACTCTAGAGGTGGGAATTGGAGGAGTTTTCTCACCTTGTTGCTTCCAGCATGTACTGGGATAACTCCCATTCCTGCTCTCTGTCTGGTAAGGTGGACACCACAGTGTTTTGAGACAGATGCTGAGAAGGATGAGAATGTCCTTACCAGTTGGTGTTAGAGTAGCAGTGAGTTTCCTTCCTCTGAAAGATGTCATTCATGGTGAGGAGCTCCAATTCCTTCTGCTGGGGCCCCAGTCACTGTTTCCAGTCATTCTTGGCCATCCAGAAGGGCCTCTGCCAGAGGAAGTGAGGGGAACAAGGGAGCAATTTTGTGGGAGAGGACAGGATTTGTTGTGGCTAAGAGGTGGCCACACAAAAAATTATGTTTTCCCATTTTTCTGCTTGGAATGATATGTATTTAAGTATGCATTTTCTGTAATGAATAGCATCTCTGCATTCGGGTACAAAGAAAGAAGCATTTCCAGAAAGTCCTAGCGTATGGTGCTGGAACACAATAAGACCAGAAAGCCTTTACCGCTATTACTACTACTGCAAACAGCTTTACTTTTAAAGCAACATTTTTTGCTTCATATATCTATGGCCTTGGATAGAAGTGCATTCTAAAATCACATGAGTGCAGCAGAACACTGTGCTTAGTTATAGCAACCATCATTTCCTGTGGCTCTAATCAACTGTTAGATTTTTCTAAATTTTCAAAAACAAAAGTTAATTTGTGTATGAGTCTAAACAACAGATATGTCACCTGACTCAAATATTAGAAGAAGGGAAAATCATTCACATTTTTAAAGTCCAGGATTATGTTTTCCTCTGTATTAACAGGAGTTACAGTTTAAAGAATCTCTGTGGACTGCTAAAATATCTCAGGCAACCTTATCCTCCTGAATTTATAGACGTCCTGCTACTTCTTGTTACTTGAAACAAGTACACCTTAAAGGCTATAACTGCTTCAGTTTGAACTCAGGTATTATTCAGTTGACACTTGGTGTGAATCAATGGTACACCTTTATAGCCTAGGGATGGTAGGTGCCAGCACTTTCTGATGAGGCAATGGAAAAGAGACAAGAATGCTGTTGGCAGGTGTTGTCAGTCATGTATGTTTATAGCACTGTCACACTAAAGGAAAAGGAAAAAGATGTGTTGCCAACATTACAGCCAATTGCTAATAGATGGCCTTTGAGTTTGGGTTGAGACATATTAGTCTACCTCAGAGTTTTTGATTCTTGTCACTCGGAGTGACATGTGGCATAGCGTCAAGATGAGAAGGTCATGTCTACTCTGCTAAAGCTGCCCTGTGGCCCTGGTACCACTGACCACTAGTGTTGTTAATTTTTCCTAATGGGAGGAGTCAGCCTCTGCTGCCTGCCACCTTCCCCGTGGGACATGTGGGAAACTATTTTTGAGTAGCTGTTTTTCTACTCAGCAGTCATGTTTTCATGGGGTTCCGTAGGGTTCAATTTAGTTTGCCTCTTGTTTGATGGACTGCAGTGTTTTGAGGATGGTGGTGGTACCCAGAGGTATTTCTTGTCCTTGTATAATCCAGGAAGTATAGCCAAATGCTTTTACCAGTATTTGATCAATAGTTGAGATATGAATAAGAGCTGGATTATAGTTGTCATGGTTTGAACCCAGAGGGCAACTGAGCACCATGCAGCCATTTGCTCACCCCTTCCCCCCAGCACTGGAAAAGAGAAAATAAAGTAAAAGGCTCAGGAATTGAAATAAGGACAGAGAGAGGTGTCTCACCCATTACAGTCATGAGCAAAAGACAGACTCATTAGGGGAAGTAAAAGACCGTCACTTTAATTCAAACACTAACAAAAACAACACTTAACAGACAAGGTGGGACAGTGAGAAGTGCCACTACATTCCAAAAACACCTCTTCCCACCCCTTCCTTCTTCCCATGCTCAGCTCTGCTCCCGATCTCTCTCCCTCCTCCCCCAGTGCCGCAGGGGGCAGGGGATGGGGGTTACAGTCAGCTCGCTGCTTCTTCCTTCTCAGGAGGTGGGGTGAATGCCACACATTCCTCCCCTGCTCTGTGTGGCTCCCCTCTCACTGCAGACAGTCCTCCATGAACCTTCTCTGGCGTGAGTCCTTCTCATAGGATGCAGCCATTCCCATGCTAATCCAGCGTGGGCCACCCCCACATGTTGCAGTCCTTCCAGTGCCGAACTACAACAGCAGGAGCTGCTTCTCCCCTCAGAATCCCATCTTGCTTTAAGCTCAGATGTCTGTCCTGGTGTGGGCTCCTCCACAGGCTTCAGGTCAGCCTCTACTCCACCACAGACCTCCACGGGTGGCAGGGGGGATGGCCCTCCTGTCTCATCATGGGATACAGGGGTCTCTGCTCTGGCGCATCTCCCCCCCTTCCTCCTCCTTCATTCCACTGACCTCAGCGTTCACACAGGTGTCCTCATCCCAACTCCTCCTCATAAGTCCCAACCTTCCCTCAGGTTCCCCTTCTTAAATACGTTATCACAAGGTGCAGACACCATCACTCATTGGCTCGGCCTTGGCCAGAGGCCGGTCCAACCTGGAGCTGGGGAAGTTTTCAACAAACTTCTCACAGAGGCCACAGCTGTAGCCCCCTACCCTGCTACCAAAAACCCCACCACACAAACCCAGCACAATGATATAGGACCATTGTTTAGGAATGCTTTCATCTTTCTTTCTGGCCTTTTTTCATTTTGGCCTTGAAGCTGACTCTTTCATTTGAATACAGATTTCATCACTTTGTTACCTCAGTTGTAACAGATGTAGTAATTAATGCAATGCAAGTTGCAGTGCAGTATACTTAAGGCTGCAGAAATTGAAACTGGTCCTGCATGCGGAGGAAAGGTTTAGCCAACAATGTAAGTCCTACACTGAGCTGCCTGCCCATTTCTGCACAGAGGAGAAAGTGCTGGATTGAGCAAACCATCCATGTTGCTCATGCACCTACAGAACAGCAGAGCAACAGAAACGCACAGTCTGCCGACAAGCACATCGAGCATTTGTCTGAACACGTGGTGAAACCTCTATTTGTAGACTAACAAAAAAGAAACTAATTTCTCTTGAGGACGTCTTAGCTGAACTTCCATTTCTGTCAGCATTTGCCTGTCTGTCAGCAAATATTTTCACTGTTGTGTCAAAGGAATATATTGATCCAACCAAGAGCTGGCTGACAGCTGTAGTATATAATATTCAATTAAGATTGTTGTTATATTTTATTAAGCGGAATGTCCAGGAGGGTGCAGAAATGGAGGGTTTTGCAACGAAAGACATGTCTGTGAATGTCCGGATGGATTTTACGGGCCTCACTGTGAGAAAGGTAATTTTAAAAAAAATCTTCTCAACTGTCTTCTTTACCATAATCTCAACAAAACTGTAGCTACTGCACTGTAGCCTCTCCTAAAATTAAGAATGGCCTACTTTGAAGATTTCATATATTTTGAGTCCACACATGTAAGAGAATTACTATTATCATCCATGGTCTAACTGAAACATTAATTGCTTACAAGAGAAATGTTTTCTCTCTAAAAGATTGCTTTTAGCAAAAACTGACACAATAGTTAAGTGATCCTTAATCACAGAGAATCCATCTGTCAAAAAGATTAAATAAAATTCTTCTGCTGATGAGGACTAGCTGAGAAACAAAGCACAGGAATTTAGTTGTGCTGCGTTTGTTTATTTGGAGATAAGATCTAATTTGAAGATAAGAACTAATTTGAGGGCAGGCTGACAACAAAGATGGAAAGATGAAGGAAAGAGTCACCTTTTCCCTTCCATTAGTGACTATTAGTCCTAAATGATATTTCTAGGAGTGAAGGACCAGGAAATTGGTGTGTCTTGGTGAGGAAACTAGCTCTTCTTATCACTTCCTTCCTCCTCCCCCAGTGGAAGACCCTCCCTGGGGTGACTTGAGATTGAACAAACCATCCCCATGGGCATCCTATTCCAATGCCATCCTTCACTCCCAGATGCTCTGGGTACATCCGAAATATTAAGTACAAAGGATCAGGGACTGTTCTCTGGCCTGGAGGCCAGCTGGCATGGCACAGCTTACATTTGTGTGTTTAATAAACTCTCTTACCCTCCAAAAGAAAACCCTCCAAACTCGCTGCTGGGAGGAGCCTGTGGCTGCTGCTCTCCCCTGGGAGGGTTTGCTGGTCAGCTGGGGACAAAGCCATGCCAGGAATGGCACCAACAATTTCACAATTTCCCTTGGCCCCATGCCTGGGTGCTGTTCAACTCACTAGCAAGGACCCAACCTCGCTGCACGTACTAATTGTGGGTGACCACGAAATGAAGCATTGACCCTGACATGCCTCCCTGGAAGAGCTTTGTGGGGTGGCCACAACTGCAGAGAAGTCTTGGGAGAGCACAGGGGCTCTGGAGAGGGTTCACAGGGAGCACGCAGAACAGTTGGGCCACCAAACCAGACCACGCGGCAGGCTTCCCTAACCTAAATTAGGTAGCCGTGCTTATGCTCAGGCATGCAGAGGGAGAAGGGAGGGTTCATTGTAAAGCCTGCCGGGGCACCCCACTGAATTACTGGCACCTCTGAGCACAGCCCCTAAAGAGACAGTCCTGTATGCAGAGCTCAGGCACCAGCTGCAGCACCGGAGTCCAGTTACAGAGAAGACTGGTCTGAGGGGACTTCAAATCTCCAGAGGGCGTAGGTGGGCACTTTGCTCTCCCCTGTTTGGAATTAAACTGTACAAGAAGCCATTTCTGATTACATATGGAACCAGATTTGAACTTAATTTAGTCTTTGCTTTTTTAGTAACACTATATACAAATTGCCAGGTACAAGCCAGAGGTGTAATTGATTTAACCCATTAACAAAGATGCTTTGCAAAGGTGACTTACTACATTCAGCAAAAGGAAAAGTAGCTTAAAGAGTCAGTGTGCTATGTATTTAACTAGCCAGTTGCTGTCACACCAGAAATGTTTTTTCGGTTCTTCCCGCTCCTCAGCGCTGTGTGCTCCTCGCTGCATGAACGGTGGGCTCTGCATTACACCCGGCCTCTGCATCTGCCCCCCGGGGTTCTACGGCATCAACTGCGACAAAGGTAACTGCCAGCTAAAACCCCCCAGGCTCCGTATCCACCAGCCCCTTTGTTCACCTGTGTTAGTTTCCCTCTAGGAGCGGATTTTGGAAAATCAGGCAAGTGACAAAGTAAATAAGTTTTAAAACTTCTTCAAATTCTTCAAACAGATACTCTAGCATAACCTGGCAGCTGCTGGAAGAATGTAGGGATTTGCAGTGCTTTCGCAGCTGGATGTACAGGCATCCATATATACCAGCTCTCTGAAGGGTAATTTAGATAATCACTTTAGTTGATTCACTGAAAGCTGTGGGACCTATCACAGAATTCACTTGTATTTCTGGCATATGAAAAATAATTATCTCTATTTTAAGTCTACTTTCCTGGAGTAAAATTACTTTTACTATTTATTTAGTACATTAATTTGCTGCATCTGGACACATGAAAAAATAAGCAAGCTATTAATTTTTTGTTGCTGCATTGTGGCTCAGGAAGGACAAAAAGAAACAATCAGTTGTTCAAAGCAGCAATTTGGAACAGTCCAAGCTACCACCTAGAAAAAACAAGCAGTTTCCTGCAGAAATATAACTGCTCATGGCAGAGCAGATTACAGAACATCACGTTGCATTTATTGTACTATGACTTTACTAGATGAAGTAAACACTAAATGCAGAACGTCCTAGCAGACTTTCCAGCAAAATAATGAGAGCCTTCCTAGGCCTTTAAGTATGCTTGCACAAACTGTTGTTGTCAATGTCCTTCTGACTTGTATCTAGTCCTTGATGAGACATTTACTGCATTTTAAAAATGTTTCAAAAGTGCACTGTAATGAAACACTCCCAGTGTTTTGAAGGATTAATGTGTATCCCAGCTGTTTGGTGAAAAGTCACGTCTAACACAACGTAAGTAATTTTGCAGATGGGACACCCAGCATTTACATCTGTGTCACCACACAGCAAAAACTTACAAAGGTTTCTTTCTAGTCAATGCATTAAGTAAGAACTGTAGTGAAGTATCCTCTTGTAGAAGTAACTTCCAGTCTTAGGGTGTGCTCCTTTTATCAGACAGTGCCAGTTTCAGTAGCAATAGTGACTTGATCTTTCAACAACCTTTACACATGAGGATTGATAAAGATGTAACACCATCTGTCCTTGGGGATCTTGTTGTATTGTTCACTTGTCTCTATATTGACGTGTGTGTGTGCCCATGTAAAGCATTATGTAGGAAAAAACACATTTCAGTCTTCCTTTGTAAACCAGATGAATAGATGTTAATACAACTTTTTTAAACCTACTCAATGTTTATTTATGATGAGCAGCAGAAGACATTAAGGCCAAGACAGACTGAGTTCATATTAGTGACTTAGTTCATTCCTGTTTTATTTGTTTCAGCAAACTGTACAACAACCTGTAACAATGGAGGAACATGCTTCTATCTGGGAAAATGCATTTGTCCTTCGGGCTATGAAGGAGACCAATGTGAAATTAGTGAGTAACATCTCCATGTGCTTGCTTTCACTTATGTCATCTTGTAGTGTCAGTGTCTGAATGATGACGTGCAACCTGCCTCTGCTGGGGTCCCAGTGATGGTCTCACGCAGCAGGTTGGAGCCCTCACAGAGTCAGATGCCACATGCCTCCAAATGAGGTTCCTACAGATAGGTTGACTTCTTGCTAGACTATCTCACCCCCTACCTTGTTTTGCTCTTGCTACTCACTGGGCTTGGTAACAACCCTCAAGCCGTAAATATGAACACAATACTCTGTGGCAGACAGATGTGCTGCTGTGCCAAGCCTGTGTGAAGCAGCTGTTTTTGAACGTTATGGCAATTTGCACTTGGGCACAGCAGAACAGGGTTGAGCCTGCACCTCTGAAAGGTCTACTATAACTTGGGAATGAAAGGGTTGGGGGAAAAGGGAGACTGAACCGTAAGAGCTGAGAGCTTTCATGTAACATATTAAGTTGCATTCACATGGCAACTTGAAAATCCGTGTCACAAACATCAAAAGACTTGCTATTTTCAGAAGTTCAGCATCAAAGCAATTCAAAATATTTTAGCTCATGGTTGATCTAAGTGTGCTGTGTAAAGCTGGGGGTGGAGATGCAGCTAGGCTGGAACAGACCTGGGAGGTCATCTGTCAAGTATTTGATCTCACTAAAAGAAGGGTTTTCTCACAGCTCTGTTAAATTGGATTAATTCTATAGTTCCCCACACTTGAATAGAGTATGAGCATTTTGGTTTTGAGAATGTACACCCGGGTCATTCTTTCTGGGCTTAAAGCTTCTAACAGGATGCTGTGCGAGGAGCTTACCCTGCTGTAAATAATCTCACCAATATTCCCCAGCACCTTCACAGGAGCATGGAAAACAGCATTTGGCCTGGGATACAGAAGAGCTGATTTCTTAATATGCCTCAGTAGAGACAGATTCTTCTCACAATTATGAAAATTGTATCATCAAATACTTTGGAAACACGTGGAAGTAAACTCTAACATGCTGTCAGCCAATACAGCACAACAAATGAAAGAACACAGATACTGTAAGACCTAAATTTTGCTCAGTACTTATGTGTAGATAAACAGTAGATGTATGTAAATGTTTCACCGTATCTCTGCATTACAAGGCATTTTGCAACTCCTTTTACCTCATCCACACTTGAGCCAAACAGAAGCAGCAAAGCTTTACTGATATTAATTTAATAAAGATTGCCCTTTGTTATAAGCTCAGGTCAGATGTCAGCAAGAACAACAGTGTGGGTTTCCACTGAATTTACCTTTGCTTACATCAAGTTCAAATTTGACACTTGGACAGAATCCCATTTCTTTCTTCAGTCCCCAAGAAGCCAACTTTGTTGATACTTTTCAGATGACGAATAAGGTTTGGTTCAAAGTTTGAGAAGCCTGTATGTTATGTCAGTGGTGTTTTTTGAGAGAATTGTTAGAACTGATATTACAGCATGTATAATTAAGGGTAATCCATTTAATTGATCTGTCCAAGGGGCTCAAGCTCACTGTCTACTGCTGCTTAGGATAGGTGCAACTGACTCTGGCTTCTTGCAAAGGATTACCTGTGCAACTCAAATTAAATTAATTAAATACAGGCACTAAACTGGTTCATGTACAAAATACAGAAAAAAAAAAATCAGGATCCCAGTATGCTAAGAGCTAAACTGGGATCATGTCAATGAGAGCAAGGAAAGCTATGCACTTGCCTTGGCTTTTGTAAAGATTGGACGGCAATTGTTAGACCGTGATTGATCGCTGCTACCACCACTGGGCACTGTACCAGTGCCAGCACAACAGTGGAAGACTGCAAGAAATTCTAGATGAGGCTTAGAAACACCAGAGGAGAAACACAACACAGTGTCTTTTCTTAGATCCAGGGCCAGCTACATTCAGTCATGGGGGTCTTGAAATAATAAGGGGAAAAAACCTTTCAACAGGCAGAAAGCCATCTTCTGAAAACTGCAAAGTTGTTTGTTTGGTTGTTTTGTTTTTTTAATATTGTTTAAAGATTTTGAGTGCTTGTCTAATAGTTGAATGACTCTCTAAGACTCCTGGGAAATGCTCTGGACTCAGTCTACAATACTAACAAGCATTCACAGTCTTCCAGATTTTTTTCTAGCTATAGTTATGCATTGTCTCTAATTAGTGTTTCAGTTTGAGTCCAGAGAATTTTGTTTTGTTTTGTATTCCTCCCCCATTTGTCACCAACTGTTTTGTTGCTTTTTCCATTTCTCAGTCAATAACAGAGAGAGTAATTACCCTTTCCTTCATTCTGTGAAAATAGTCCAAAGTTAATTGAGCTCTACTGAGCCAAATGCAACTCTGTGGAAGTTGGTATCATATCCCTTGACCCATATTCTCCAGGTTTACTTCAAGAACTAGGAAAATTCATGGATTTCCTTATCATTGCTCCTTTTGGTCATTAATTACTTGGGATCCAAATGCTTGTAAATTAGAATACCTAAAGTTTCCCTCTCTGGAGTCTCCTGTGGGGAAATTGTGCTTTTGCAGAAACTCTCCTTAGCATGGTTTGTTCTGTCAGCTGTTTATGAAGCTTGTTTCAGGACTACTAAAATAATTATGCACATTAGGAACAAATGTTTCTTTTATATTGATGATACACACATGCATCACAGAAGTCTGCTGGGGTGGAGAACTGAGCAGATGCTGCCTGGGGTATTGAGCTCCCAAGGGGACAGTCTGTGATCATGAGAAGAGTGCATTTGCTGAGGTTTTCAGCACAGCAAGCCAATGTTGATGTTAAATTATCATGTGCAGGTCTCAGTTAACATCCTTTTAAAACAAGGAAAGGAAAGGGAAGGGAAGGGAAGGGAAGGGAAGGGAAGGGAAGGGAAGGGAAGGGAAGGGAAGGGAAGGGAAGGGAAGGGAAGGGAAGGGAAAGGAAAAGGAAAAGGAAAAGGAAAAGGAAAAGGAAAAGGAAAAGGAAAAGGAAAAGGAAAAGGAAAAGGAAAAGGAAAAGGAAAAGGAAAAGGAAAAGGAAAAGGAAAAGGAAAAGGAAAAGGAAAAGGAAAAGGAAAAGGAAAAGGAAAAGGAAAAGGAAAAGGAAAAGGAAAAGGAAAAGGAAAAGGAAAAGGACTGAGGGTGTAGTTTCTGGTGGCTCAAGAGCACCCAGGGATGTGACAGTAAGCCTCCCTCAGCCTAGGGGTGACCTAGCTCATGGGTGCTGTGCTCACCGATGAGTGAAAATTTAACTAGCTCAATAATGCAGACAAATTCTAACAAGAGATCAACAGTCTGGTGATGGGAGACTTGACATTAAGTTTGAGGAAGGCCTTTGGTATGAGTCAGGCCCAACAGGAACTTGAGCGTGGATCTCTTCCATCAATGTGGACCTCCTCCATCCCAGGCGAGTCAGGGCCAAACACCTTCCTACAACAGCACCGTCAGACCCAGCCTCTTCCTTTGGCAAAGGGTGAATGTGAGGGAAAGTAATATCTGGACCAAAAGCCTTGAAAAATGTTTGCCAGTTCTAATTACTGTTATCAAAGATGCTCTGTTCTTTGCAAATAGGAAAGAAAGGCATGCTTTTTGAATGCATCTTTAGTTTCTAAGCTGTGGTGTGGAACAGTCCTCACTGCACCATCCCATCCACAGCATCACGGTGCTCCACAGCCTCTTGTTACAAGCTGACAGGCCCAGCCAGTCTATTTATTGTCTGCAAGTAAAGGCCATACCTGTCAGTTCCTGAGCTTCCTATTGCTTAAAATCTCTCTCGGACACCACCAGATTTTCTTCTGCTTGTTCCCCCTGGGTGAGGATCCCACTGCAAACACGACGTCTAGACTGTGCTGCTTCCCCCACAAAGGGTGAGGAGAGCAGGAGACAATACTGACCGGTCATACGGGGGACTCTGCAGAGTCCGAATGGCACAAATCTGGGCAAAAGCTGCATAGACACACAGGCTTTGGCCCTGCCAAATTATTGGCATATTTTCAAAGTGGAAGAATGCATATAAATTGGAAGCACAGACTTGCAGCAGAGTCTTTCTGATGGATCCATAGTGCAAACTCTTACACCATCATCTGATGAGTTTTTCAGGTACAAGGCAGGCTTCTCAGACACTTGTCTCCAGTAGGTGCAGGGGACTGAGAGCACTGGTTTTGTGTTTTCAATTTCTAGGTAAATGCCATCAGCCCTGTCGAAATGGAGGCAAATGTACTGGTAAGAATAAATGCAAGTGCTCCAAAGGCTACCAGGGAGACCTGTGTTCAAAGCGTAAGTACCGAAGCCGCACCATCAGTCCTTGTTGTAGGAACATCAAGCTGGCTGTACAGTATCTTCTTACATGTCAGCACTGATTTTTTGTTGTCAAAGTATTTCAGGTTAACTTACTTTCTGAACACACGGCGTACACCAGACTTAAGGGAATTATGAAACCAGAAATGTTTTCTTACAAAAGCCTCTCCACAGTCTCTTCTGTACTCTGAGTTCTATAAAACAGCAATGTGTCAGCTCAGTAACAGAGAAATGCTTAATAAAATGTCAGTACATTGTAACATTAAAATCCAGTGGGAAAACTTTGTGAGAGGGATGCTGGGGGCTACCTTCCGTCTCCCACTGATTGTGGTGGATGCTCAGCTCTGCTGCTCAATCTGCTTGTCTCTACCCAAAACTTAGCCAGACCTTGCGGGTGGAGAGGGGGTGAACTGTTCTGGGGCTCTGCACACACTCAGTGCAAAGGCACAGATTTACTGCGAGAGCCCCAGGCCGTGCCAGGACCAGGACCAACCCATCATGAGGAACAGCAGGGAAAGCAAATATGCAACTTTGTCCTTAGAAGGAATGTCCATAGGTCAGGCATATGCTCTTGCTTTCTTACAGCTGTCTGCGAACCCAGCTGTGGGCCGTACGGCACCTGTGCTGAGCCCAACAAATGCCAGTGCAAAGAAGGCTGGCACGGGAGACACTGCAATAAAAGTAAGTGAGAAACAGACCCCAAGTCCGTATCAGGGGTCTTACACATCTTACGCATCTGATGCCATACAGAAATGAGTGTGTCAAGAGCCTTTCCAGCATCATTAATAATACTATGCTTCTTTTTTTCTAATCTTTAATCCAAACTATAAAGTGAAGATTTTCAAGCTTCCATCATTTTAACTACTTAAAAAAACCCTTAGAATCATTTGTAAGTATTTTACCAAGATCACCCTTGTATTAGAAATTCCAGAGTCTTGTATCAACCAGATTTCTAGATGACCTTGCATGTCTTCAACCCACAGTATGGAAGTGATCTAAAGTCCTTCAGTACTCCTCAGCAACGTCACTTAGCTTTAAAATGTTGGGTAATATTTTTTTAGAAATAAAGCTTTGTCAGGTTTTAAAGCTTATTAAAACTTAGAAAAAATGAAATGACCTGTAGAAGCTTTGGGGAAAACTTGAAGAGTTATGCAAGATCTATGCTTACCAACTTCAGTTTTCTCCTCTTCCCACCCATGCTCCACAGACTACAAAATATATTGTCCCAAAGCAAAGTTAAAGTCTTCAAAATTAATTTCTGTTGTGCTTATTGGTCCATTTGATACCTATTGAACCAACTGATCATTTCGCTGGGTTTAAAATAGGACTCTCAAATTATTTGAAATACAATTGGATATATCCAGTAAGAACGTCAGGTTTAATTTTATATTTCATGTGCAACAGTGCTGTATCAACAGAGCTTCAAGAGACATTCTGTACATCCTCCCATAAGTTATTAATGTTTATCACTGTTAGCTAACGATTCACATTTAGTGTTTTAAGAGTCAATAATAAAAAAGTTGAAAAATTTTACAGCTATGAACCCCACCAATTAGCTATAAGAAATGTGAACTTTACATTGCAGCATCAACTGAATGTTAATTTTTATTAAATGCTGTTGATGCCTGTGATTTGGATCATATTAAAATGTATTAGAATAAATATAGTTGTTTCATTAAAAAATAAGTATGATCTAACTGAAATGGGTTTTGCTGTGGAAATTAGGTTCGGGGAGTCCACTTTTCTTCTGTTAGTTAGTGGACCTGCATTTAAGTATTCATGCTGTTCTCCGAAGGAGAAATACCATTAATACAAGTTATGGTTAGGAACAATGTACATGGAAATGAATCAATATGAACTCCCAATTCATAAGGTCAATATGAACTTTTTCTTCCTGTTATACTCTTCTTATAAAGAACTCAGATAGCAAGTGAAAAAGATATGTATTATGGGTGACCATCCCCAAAGAAGTAATCACCAGGACAACAAAAACAAAACTTGTAACTGCCTTGTTATGAGGAGTCAATAGCCACACATTATTGTCAGCTCCAAGGTTTTCCAACCTTCATTACTTGGAGCTCAGGTTCACCCCCATTTTAAGTGCCTATGTAGGGCTTAAATTACACATACAAGTGCATGCACTGCAATTCACTGTTTTCGACTAAAACCAAACATCGCCTGATCCTGAGGGGAGATTTAAAGTTAATCTGGGAGACTTGCTTCATACTCCCTCAAATGATTGGCTCCTGTTTTCTTAAAAAGAATTGGTTAAAAAAATCAAATGAGGGACTCAGATTTTCAAAGTAATTTCCATGAGTTTTAAGTAATGAGATGGGTAAATGGAACTATAAATAATTATAATACTTCGAATTCCATTTTTATTGTTCGTTTTCATTTTCTACAACAAAGCAGCTCTGCTAAGCCTGTTTCAGACTGCCTTTTTTCCCCCCTAGGTGTTTATTGTCACTGCTGTTCTTTCTTTTTGCATTTAGCCATAAACCAAAGCCAAGCTCAGGTAGCTGGTGCAGATTCTCCCCGGGGGGATGCTTACACCCCTCTTTAGAGCCTGTCGCTGGGAGATGGGCATGTCTCTCACCCACCCGGCGTGGGCTGTGCACCCAGGGCTGAGCGACAGCCTGGACATGCTGCAGGTCCCCTGGGCTCCCTGGCCAGGCAAGTGCATCTTTCTGTCTGGCTGCACCTCGTCCATCCTGGGGTGCACAGAGAGGGGCACGCGCTTGCATAAGGCATAGCAAAATCCTTTGTTCAAATGGGGGAGACTGTTTCCACTTGAAATATTAGCCGTGAGTAGTGAGCCCACTCCTGTGGTTTCTTTTCTCTTGAACTGGATAATTTTCCAGGGTACGGAGCCAGCGGTCTGAGCGCCCTGAGGCCAGCAGGCAGCAAGCACAGGCAGCACACGCCTTTGCCAAAAAGGGCTGAGGAGAGGCATGTTCCACCCGAATCCAATTATATCTGGTGAACTCCAACATCTGAAACAGTTCGTGTTACACAAAGTTCATAGCCTTCATTAACCTCTCATGGATTGAATGTTAAAATGCTGTTCATTACAGTTAAGATTACTGGCTGGAATTTTATTAGCTTCATTATAAACCACTGAGCTGATATTTACTATTCCTTTTAAGTTTTATAAATACTTCTATAGCATGATTATATAGGCTGCTTCTTTCAGTGCTTTGGATGGTGTTTTGTACTATACTTCAGTTACGTTTAAACTTCCTTTTTTGATTATATAGCTGCAAATATTTTCCAAAAATTAAGTAACAATATTCAGGCAGAAAACCTTGTAGATGCTAACCTGAATAATTTCAATGACTACAGATATAATTTGCCTAAGACAAAAGAAAGATGCCTTTTACATTATTGCTATTGTGTATTTAGACTTTTCCCTAATAAAAATTAATAAATAAGTTTCCTAATTTAAAAACTGGGTAACTCAATTCAATGTTATTTTTGGCCTTAGAGTTTTGCAAAGTATTTTGTATTAAAAATACACTGCAGTGGTGCTGTTTAACCAACGTAATATATTGTAAACAAAGTAGAACTATAATGTATGAACTTTCTGCATTGGCTTGAAGCAATATAATATATATTGTAAACAAAACAGCTCTTCTGTAATAAACTTTTTATACGGACAGTTATGTATAAAATAAAGATGCTGCTTTAGTTTTTCGAGTACTTCTGTGTGTGGCCTGCTGCGGTCTCATCAGCGCTGGGTTGGGATGGTGGCTTTTCTAGAGTACCCTCATAAAATGGTGGCACAGTGAGGTTGGTTTACTCCGTCTCTGCTTTCAGCCCCACAGCTCTTAAAAATATTTCAGAACAGCAACTTCTTCCTGTGCCTTTGCAAAGGAGGGGATAGCACTGAAGGACAGGTGTTCCTCTCCCTGTATTTGCCTTCCAGCACGTCTTCCTTTCGCCAGCCACCATGACAAACTGGTGTGCCCTATTCGTGGTGCCTCCAGTACCTGGGATATTCTTCTCAGAGCCTCTGTCCAAGCAGGTAATAGTCCAGCCCTGGCAATGTTTCCTGTTGAAGGGCGATGCTCCCGTGTTGTGTTGTGTCCAGGCTGTAGAAGGTTTGGGTGCTGCTTCTTCCAACAGTCAAGGGCCGCACAGTTTGTAATGTGCTGTGGCTCGGAAGCATTGAAAATGGTTTCTCTGTGCTCTGAAGAACAATATTCACTTCAACAAATGATTAGTGACCCTTGCTATGTTGCAGTTCTGGGAACCTTATTATCTGGAGATAAATAAAAAAATAACACATCATTTGGAGCATAAAATTAATTTTAATGAGTGAGAGATTTTGAGTTGCAATCTGAGCTTGCTGGTCTTATTTAGTCAATGGACCCATGAGCCAAGTAAAAAGATTTGCTTAGGCCACAGAGAGGAAGGACAGCTCTCTAAGGATCTGTTTTTACACTGTCCTTAGTGCGGTGGGACTGTAGGGGCTGCCCAGAAAGCCTGATCTGACAGGAGATCAACCCCCATCGCCACACATGACTGCAGCCCTCCGGGTTGAAGGGAGAAATGTGGCTGGGGAAGGAGGGGCAGGGCCAGGCCAGCCCCTCGTTACACCCAGGACATTAACGAGAAACAGCCTGAACAAGGTGGTTTGGCCACTTGCCTGATATCTTTCTCTGGGATGGCAGTAAAACAGCTCAGGTTTGCTGAAGAAAGAGCTTTCTTGGCATGGATGTGTAACAGCTATAGCTGGTGGGCTCTGAAGTGGTGGTCCCTCAGGCTCATGCCTCCCGTGGGATGCCTGGCACCTCCCTGACCTGCTGGGAGTCTGGGGGGGAGCCTGGGGCATGGGGTCCTCCGGTGGCAAAATACCAGCTGCAGGTGTGAGCTGGGCTTTTCCCTTCACTGGGACCAGCAAAGGGAGCTGTGGGGCAGGCCAGGAGCTCAGCCTCTGCCTGCAATCAGTGCTCTCCCAAAAGCACCCTCTTCCAAACAGAAGAGGATGGAAAACAAGGAGCCTGAGGCACAGGAGGAGACACTTGGGTGATGAAAACCCAGGGGAGGTGTTGAGGAAGGAAACATTTTTTTGAGATTTTTACTTAAAAGTGATGAAAGGAGGAGATTAATATTAGGCTGAAGTTAAATATATAGCTGCACTGTATCTCCAGGGGCACCCCAGGAGCTGTTTCTAAACATGGATGTCACGTTTGCTAGCTTTTTGCCTTTTCTGTAGCAAAGATTGGCTTAAGTGATTGGTCACACGCTACAATATTTCACACAGAAATTTCTTACTTAAAATTCCTCAGATATTTTGGCTGAACTTTTTGTGCTCTTGTCAGTTTCTTAGAAAGTGCTTCCTTAAAAATAGCAAGTGTATTCTTTTTTATGGAGTAATTTATTTTGCTATTTGTTCCAAAGACACTAAACGCTGCTGCTTTGTTTTCAGAGTTTCACCATTGATTTTTTGGAAAGATCATTAGTCATGAGAAGAATATGGTCAGAAAGGTTACAAAATGGAAAAATATTCCTCAAGGTGAACACTGTAGCACCACTCTTTTTCTTAAATATCATCAACTTTCTACACACACATTTTCCACCACTTTGCCTTTAATGTCAGTGTGAGCACAAAGTTTCCTGTGTAGAGACAGTCCCCCATGTCAGAAAAATTTTAAGTCAAAGTCCATGATATCTGACAATGCTAAAAGAAGGCATCTATTCCTTAGAAAAAGTCCAGTAGAAAGTTGGAAGCAATTTTGCCATTAGAAAATAGACTACAGAGTTTGTCACGCCCTCTCACTAGACAGGACATATGTATGGGAAAAACAAATGTATGTACCATAGGTGAAAATCGGTTAAAGAAAAATTACAAGAAAAGTCAAAATAACAATCTACTACAATAGATTGCACAGAAACTGCCTTTTCAACAACATTTGGAAAGTCTATAGTTAGCCAGAGCAAGATGCCAAAAGTTGTACTTGTGAGCAGCAGCTACAAGATGGTCAAAACTGGTAAAAGAACATAAAATGTTAAATAACTATAGCTCTATCCCAGAAATCACAATTTAAGAAACTGATAAAATTACAGCATTATGAAGTGCTTCTAATAGTGCTTGATAATTTGGATATCTAATATTGGTATCCTGCTATGTCCAGGTGTGCATAACAGTTCAAAGGACAAATACATAATCCACCGAAAGAAAGCAGAGGCAGACACCCTAAGGGCAAACTGCCTTTTTTGTACCCCATTAGCTAACCAATACACATGCTGCTTTTTTTTTTTTTTTTTTTTTTTTTGTAATTTACAGTTTAGGTTAGCATCCTCTTAACTCTCTCTGTGCTGCTTGATTTCAAACATATCACTTTTAATGCCTCTTCACTTGATTCTTTGGGAGCTGGAGAGGATTTGGGCCTTTTCTTGTTTGTGCTGTGTGTGAATCAGCAGCATAACTTTGTTCCTGCCTGCAAAGCAAGCCGTGCGGCTGCGCCGCTGCTGCAGCAGGGGCCGGTACCACCGTGCACCCCGGGGGATGCTCACCCAGTGTCTCCGACCAGGAGGCAGCGCCGGCTCCCGGGACCAGCCACACTTTCCCTATGTGGTGTGAATGCATGGTCCAGTTGTTCTTCTTCCAGCTTCAGCTGCACTTCAAGGAATATTAAGGAAAAAAATGATAAAGAAAAGAATTCAAAGCTGTTCCAGATGACTTTCTGCCTGTAAGATTTGAACTCCAAAAGCCAGGCTTAGAGCTTTGGCCAGACCTAGTGCTATGAGTTCAAACACTGCAGTTTGTTTCTGCTTGACAGATTTGTTACCTTTCCCTCTCTCTCACTTCTCTATATCACCTGTTCTACTGAGTTTGCCTACTATGGAAAAAATGCATACTCACAGATACTAAGGGGAGATCTGGCAGTAGCAGAACAGGAGCTGCCGTGAAAAGGCCTGAAGTTTTGCCAGGATTCCTCCGGTGCCTGCCCTGCCCATGGCACTGCACTGGGGGTGTCGAGGCATCTCTCAGAGCCACAGCTTCATGACACCTCCAGGTCTTGCAGTTATTTCAGCTCAAGTCTAGAGAAACTGCATCAGCCAAAAGTGCTCTAGTCCATAACAGCGATTAAATCCTATTAAATCTCGCAGGTCTTGCAGTGTGAATATGACTCCATGTTCAATGAGGTGATGAGGTGCTATGATAAGCCCCGCCATAGCCAAACCTTAAGATCATGATTAAACCAGTGACACCCTATCCATCTCTAAAATGTACCAGCAAGGTTTGCTCATATAATGCTTTAAATGAAAAGCATCTAGTTAAAAAATATTCTCAAGTGAAATAAGTCCTAGTTGTTGTTATTTTTTTTTTTTTGCAGCTCTGTGGCAGGGTAGCTGCTGAGCTACAGGCCAGGCATTCGTGTGTGGCTCCCAGCACCCGGCTCCTGCTGGGGCACGGCTAATTGCACACTCCTGGGTGCTTGGCTGGAGGCAGCTGCCCAGCCGGGCGATGCAAGTTCACCAACACTCCAACAGCAGCGCAAAGCTGAACTGGGCACAGAACAAACAGGTTAGGAGAACAGCAGGGTTTGGAAAAGGCATGCATGCAGATCAGAGCAGATTTATTGCTTACCTCTGTGGCTTTCTAAAGTTCACAACATTCAGATGATATTAATTTAAATGAACCATCACAATTCAAAGTAAAAAAAAAAACACTCCACCACTCTATATTTTTGGCTTACAACAACATATTCTATTATTTATATTAGTTACAGAAATTGCATTTTAATCCCATTCCACGTAGCCCATCAGAAGACAGGAACAGCCTTGTTGCACAAATCTTTCCATGGAAATGTGAATTTTTCAGAGGGTTTAACACACATACCCTGTCTGGCCAAGCCACAGCTCACAAGCAGTTCAGATGCTTAGGAGGGACATCTTCACAAGTCCTTTCTAACACTTTCTTTCCTGGTGTATTCTTGGAGGATCTTTTGGCTGGGAAGGGGGGAGAGGCAAGTCTGTGCTTTAAACACATACTTTGCAGAAGGGACCTCTCTCCTCCAACCTGGTCTACAGGTCAGGCACACACGGTGATCAGCTGCTTTTGGGCACATGTGCCCCCAAATGACAGAGAAGCTGTGAAATGTGGTGCTGGCATCAGTATCTGGCCTTGCTGGTGCTACCTGGGGACAACCTGGGCAGAGAAGGAAGTGGACTTTTATTGTAATTGCTGGAAGGAGAATGTTGTTGTTTGAACCCAGGCAGCAACTAAGCACCACACAGCCGCAGTTTCAGCAGTTCCAGTAGAAGTCCTAGACTTGCTCATTGCATATGAAGTGCTTGGTGAACTGTTCCTAAGCCAGTCACGTGCTGATACACATCCCTTAAGCAGCGTGCTCTGGTTGTGCTGCTCCCTGCCTGCCCAGCGACCCCAGCAAGCCTCACATTTAGGCAAGGACCAGTGAGACTCCTTTAATTCTCCAGCAGGCAGTATTTGCAAAGGCCACCCCACACTTTTCATGCCCTGTGCATCCCATTTCAGCATCTTCTGTGTTATCGATCATGCCTAGTTTGCAGGAGCCTTGCCCAAACAGAGTCCACCATTACCCTGGGCTGGCATTTTCCCCAGTCCTCATACTACTGATTACCAGACTTTGTTGGACAAACTTGGCTACTATGTGAACTCCTTGTGTGCTGGACTCCGGTTTGCTTCAAATTAGGCTAATTCAGCTGAAAGTCAGAGTGCTCAGTTAAAGTCCTGGCTGTTTTAAGCGCGCACAATTCCACACTTCAGTATGAGGGTGGTCGCTGTGGGCACCACGTCTGGTCTATCTGGAGAGTGACTGCCACATACTATGGATCTCCCAGGTGGTGCCACTATTTAAAAAGTTAAGTGAGTGCTTAGCATAATTCAAATCAACTTTTTAATCCACTTTATTACGTAAAGGAGTAACTATTTCTTTCCTTTTACACTTACAGGCACAACAAAGAGGATTTTTTCTGAACCAGAAACCTGGTGATGACTGTACTGCTTCACTTTATTTATCACATTTCAGTGATTCAGTAGTGATAGTTACACCTCCAAGGCTTATTCTTAAAAGGAATCAACTGTGTTTGAAATGCAGTTTAAATGTTGGACTAGTTTTACAATTTCTCCCACCCTGAAAGTTACCAGAGCCCCTGAGTGTTTCAGATGTCACAAGTTACACCAATCCACTTAACAATGAGGTGAGAGGGTTTTCCAGGGAGAGGTGGGTTTGGGGTTTTTATTAACTTCTGTGTAGCTTTGAGATCAGTGGAAATAGGAAATTCTCCAAGCCCAGAGGAACCCAGGCAGTTGGTGTTGGCATAAGGGCAGCAACCCCAGGCGAGGTGGGTGCACTGACCTTCTGGAAGCAAATGCATCTTTGTTGCCACCAAGGAGCTGAAACTGTGATCACCATAAGCCCTGTGGGTCTCTGCAGCTGTTTGTGAACCTCTTTACAACAGGTGATTTAGTAATACAGAATCACAGAATCACAGAATGGTTTGGGTTGGAAGGCACCTTTAAAGATCACCTAGTTCCAACCCCCTCACCATGGGCAGGGACCCCTTCCACCAGCCCAGGTTGCTCAAAGCCCCGTCCAGCCTGGCCTTGAACCCTCCCAGGGAGGGGGCAGCCACAGCTGCTCTGGGCAACCTGTGCCAGTGCCTCACCACCCTCACAGGGAAGAATTTCTTCCTTATATCCAATATAAACCTACCCTCTTTCAGTTTAAAACCATTGCTCCTTGTTCTGTCAGTACAGGACGTGGTAAAAAGTTTCTTTCTGTCTTTCTGATAAGCCCCCTTTATATACTGGAAGGCTTCAAGAAGGTCTCCTTGGAGCCTTCTCTTCTCCAAGCTGAACAACCCCAGCTCTCCTAGCCTTTCACCAAATGTTTGATTTAGGTTTTTCCCCTCTATTACTACTTCCTTTCTTTGGTTTGAGTTGAAAGTCAGTAATGTCAAACAAACAAACAGTTAAACAGACCCCAAGTAACTGTAAATCCACATTTTCATTTGTTCAGAATTCCCCATTTCTGGCCTATTTGGAGGAGCTGTTCAATACTGCAGTAACACCATATTTAACTCTGCACTTGTCCCTGGCAGTACAATAGTACTACAACATTTTTGAACACCTTGTGGGCCACCCACAAGCAAGAGGAGCAGCAACAGTGTGGCCACCAGAATGCCTTGGATGTGATGTTTCCTTGGGGATTTAGAAGACAATAACAAAATAGTTTGTTGGTTGGTATTTTGACTGAAATAGTGTTTGATCACTCAGACAAGTCTGTTCTGCTTGAGAGAGAGCAGTCTCCTCTGAAGCAAATGAATAATACAAACACCTCAATAAAACGGGTGAGTTGTTAAGTACAGAAAATACCTGAAAAAAAGCCATTAGGGTAGTTAAATATTTAGACTCCTGCTCACTTTTCAAGTGGATTTGACATATCCTCATGCAACAGCTCTGACTAGGCTGCAGTTCTCTAATATCCATTGCAAAGGTTGTCCTGGAAGAGTTTAAGATTAAAGAAAAAGGTCTGCTGAACACAACATCTTGATGGAAAGAGGAACGCAAAATCCCACATTTCTTTTTAACTCTGCTTCCTCTCCTAGCAAAACCCATTCCTTTTGTATGTGTCCCCTTCAGCATCCCAGATAATAGAGAGGGGATAATTGCAAAGAAAAAAGTGGCTAATTGGGAGGTATGCTTTGTCCGTTGTACCCAGCACAAGTAAGGTCCCTAAAAGACAAGCCAATGAATGTCCCTTTGAAATAAGGGGGGGGAGAATCTTTTAAAAACTTTGCAAGCAATTTATAGTAATTGTAACCTCATCTGTTATGAAGGCTACCTTCCTATCCATTGTGTAACACTCCACTCAGGCTTCCTCCTCTTATAAACAGACAGTGATACAACAGTATTATTTCATATCTCTGAAGTTGTTATTAGAGGCAAATAATCTTGCTGTGAAACTGGAGTGCAGCTATAAAGCTGCTACCTCACTGCTTCGGATCTGAAAGCAGAGCTACATGGCATGAACTTAACTTCACTCTTTTATGGGATGTATTTGGAGCCTAGAAGCAACTTCTGCTGAATGCACGGAGGTTTGTTTGACTTTCAGGCCATTCTGGGTCAGCTGTGTTAGCCAAGTCCTGGAGATTGTCCCAGGCTCAGGGGCATCTTGTGCTTTTTGATCCTGTCTGCTTTCCCAGTTTAGCAGAGCTCTCCCAGCTGAGTTACCCATCAAAGTACAAAGGGGAGCAGCAATGAGGAACTGACAGTGGCTCTCTTCCCTTTCAGACAGTACTGAATCATCGCTCACATGAAACGGCAAGAGAGGACCTCTCAGTGATGATGTAATTTTCTGTGACAGACAGAATTAAAGATCTTAACCAGATGTTGCTATTGAATAGGTGTAGCACTAGTTCCAGAAAAAAAAAAAAAAAAAAAAGAAAAAAAGAAAAAAAGAGTCTGCTTCCAGTATCCATATTTCAAAAGAGATCCTGGAAAATTTTCAAGAATTGAGGAGAAAGAGGCGAGAGCTATTCAGAATCATGGAGAAGTGTGTCACAGAGGGAGAGACTTTGAACACGATTTGGGAGGACTGGCTGAGCTGCCCTAATCGCTCCCTGACTCTAGAAGAGAGGTCTTTCCTTCACCCCACGCATCAACCTTACCAGAAGAAAAAAAAGCAGTTTTCTGCTGAATAAGTGAGCTCAACCAGCTCTCCAGCAGATCGGCAGAAGGGAGGAGATCTTTAAAAGGTATCCCACCCACAGTCTTCAGCTACTTGCGGAACCAACTCCCTTTTACAAAAATGCCTGCTGGGGCTGAAAAATTGAATCTAAAGAAATTTCAGACTGGATCCAGAGTACACTTTATTAACAGTACACTAAGTAACTGTTAGGTTTTACCTGGGACTGCAGCAGATTCTTTATCACCTGAGTCTTAAAAGCAGGACCTTCTAAAATAGACACTATTAGGTAAAATTTAAGTTACAGGCTTCATGTAGAAATGGCAAGACAAGGGTCTGGTTTCTTCCACACTATTCTTCCAACTAGACTAAGGTTTTGTGTAATAGATTGTTCTGATCTTAAATATATAAAGTGAATAACCGCAGAACTAAGGCCAAATCTTAATGCAGGTATTACATTCCTGAGTGCCTCTACACTTTCACTCTAGAGGTGGATGAAGCTTATTAGTGACTGAAGTCATAGCAAGGTGCTGTTCATGAACTGATATTTGGTCTGTAAGAGGCACTTTATTACTTTAGGTAGTGACAAAGCAAAGAACTCAAGGGCGTGTCAAGCCCTAAAATGTATAACAGCAGAAGAGCTGTGGCTTTTTTATTTCCTTCCTTGCTCCCGAAGTACATTTTTAACTGTCCCATAGCAACTGTTTCTCCTCACCCTGCTATGTGAGAATTGGGATTTTTAAAAGATATTGTGAAGGAGTTTTGAGAAAAACTTCAAAAATTCACACCATTTAAAGATTAGGAATGGAGGAAAGTTCATGAGAAGGACAAAGAATAGCAGCATGCCTGTGATACGAGCCTTTGTACAGGCAGTTATTTTCAAAAGCCCCACAGCAGAATGAGTGTCTCAGTATGCTTCAGATGAAGTGTTTTTACAGATACAGTCATAGATGTGTGGCCTTCACTTTTCTGGGTACCAAGTGTGGATCAGAGTGGGTTATGTGATTGCTTCTGCATATCTTGGCACATTGGGCTTTCCAGTCCTGGCCAAACTCCACCCTGGACAAGTGTTGCCTTCATTTGCTGGCAGATCGTTCAAGGGATCTTTTTGTGCGGGTGACAGCTGAAAGGCATTAAATTGTACATTAAATCATTTAACTGGAGCCTAGAATGTGTGAACACCAAACCACAAGCTCTGACAGAAGAAAATCAGAATTTATTTTGTGTTTTGAACAGTTTTAACATTAATGGCCCAGCTTAACCACATATAACAAGCATAATCTGTTCAGTTTTCAGCAAGGTCTTCAACTGGATATTGTATACCTCTGTGGTGGTTTCCTCTAATTATTTGAGGTTTCTTACTTGGGAATTTTGTTGTTAAAATTAATTTTATTCTCTTGAAAGGTGACAGAATGCTAGCTGGGGAAGACAAAGTCTGTCCACACCGCAGTTCAGCAGGGGCAGTAGCAAACCTCACACACTCCCCCCAATTCTACTGTGCAGGAATGAAGGATGAAGAAATACAATCTGAGATGAACAGAAAAAAAGCAATGATACTCTTCACACTCATCCTTGAATTATCCACATCTTGGGGAGGGCCTACCTTCTTTTTTCTGGGTTTCAAGAAGTGCTTCCTTTTGACAGTTTTACTTAAATAAAAATACATTATTATGAGGAAGAAAAATATTTTAACGTATCAGACTTTTCTACAAAAGCCATTCTATCAAAAACTCCTAAGTCACTCTGTTCAGAAAGTATCCTCATGCAGCATCCAGTCAGTCTGGCTTAGTACAAACTCAAAAATGTAAGCCATATTCTGAAGTCAAGGGGGGCCAAGCCAAGGAGAAAGCCAAAGGCTGAAGAAAAGTGAGCTCTGGGCAGGCAGAAGATAGATGATAAATAGAGACCTGCTGAGACCATCCTGGGAGCTGTGAGCAGACGCTGCTGGTGGCAGGAGGGACAACAGGCACTTACTGATTTACCTTGGCATTGAAACACCAATTAATTATTATAGCCATTAACAGCTTTGCTCCCAAATTCAGCCCAGCTTTTTATTTGCACAGCCATCAGAGAGAAAGCCTTGGTTTGTGGGAACATCGATGTGCTGTAGCTAGGCTAGGGCTTGGAAAAAGGTGATGGCATTGATGCTAGAGCATCTGACCACCCGCTTGCCTGACAAACTGAAGTCCCCGGGACCTTCTGCTGCAGGAGGAGATACCACACTCACAAATGGCCAGCGCTGTGCAGAGTTATAATTTTCTGTCCAGGAAAGGTGTTCATGGCCACCAGGCTGCCTATCTCCTCCACTGGCCTTGCCCTCTCCATCCATCAATCCATCCATCCATCCATCCATCCATCCATCCATCCATCCATCCATCCATCCATCCAACCATCCATCCATCCATTTATTTCTTGGCTGTAGCTTCCGAGTAGACAAAGCCCATTTAAAGTCACTAGGTTACCAAACAACTGGGCTTCGCAACATCGGGAACCAACTCCCAAACTACAACAAAAGGCACAGAAACCATACATCCCCAAAACACCACCTGAGGAGAGAGTCTCATGGGCACAACAGTCTCTGCCATCACCTTCACCTTCTCCACCTTCTTCCTGCAGCCAGGCCTGTTAGTACAGCAAGCAGAGGCCTTGATGCCACATTACCAGTCGTTTCACCAGAGCCAGGGCACACGTATCGCTGTTGTTCCTTCCAGCAGCTGCCCCCCAACAGACAGACGATTGGTCCCACTGTGCTCACTGGGTGACGGCTGCAGCAACACTGCCCGCAGCACCCTGCCACCACCCTGCTGGGCTCTCCAGCAGTCCCAACCCCTCGGAAAGACACTCCGAGTGCTGCCACGCTGCAGAGCAGGAGAGAGGAAGGACTTGGTGTGGGTGCACCTTTGGTCACGCAAGGCACTGCCAGGCCACCCTGCTGCTGTTCGGGGCTCCCGCGATGATGGAGTTTCAGCCTTTTCAACTTCCAGCAGTTTGGATGCCTCCTGCGTTTGAAGCTTCTGGAACCACATCAAACGGCCACAAGTGAAGAATGCCGTTGAAGGATTTATTCAGCCTGGATAGGAGTGTTGCTGATGGGAGAGAAGGGAACAACAAAGATTTCTTAGCCACCATTGTGATCTACTCGTTTAAAAACATATTTAAAAAAAAAAAAAAAAAGAAAGTAACAGTTCCTTTTACTATCAAAAGCATTTGGCTGAGCATTTTACTGCAGGCCCTGAGCAAGTTCCAAATTGCCTAGCTTACATAAATACCTCTACCACCAGTGGGCCTTTGCAGAAGAAAAATGTTTATAATTGAGTAGTAAACCTTACTAAGTGACAATCATGAGACACAATACATGTTTTAAAAACCAAGTATCAGACTTCTGAATTGAAAACCTACAACTGGAAATATAAATTCCAAACCAAAAAGTAGATTAAAATATTACTGTAATTAAATTAGTTTCACAGTGGTACAGTAATGCATCTGTGTACAAAAGGTAATAAATTGTAAATTTTTCTACTTAGGAAAGTTGATTTTTAATAACAAACATATTTTTAAGTTCCTTTTCTTCTTTCTGTACTTTATTCCAGATTCAGGGAAGAATATCAGTCCAATATATTTCCATCTTTAAGTTTCATGCATTCAAGAAAGAGCAAAAACCCAGTCCACAAGCACATTTTCACTAGCTAAATATACCCATTTGAAAAACAAGTTTGCACATTAAAACGGTGTAACTTCACCTTCCCTCTTCCTATATAATCCCAGTTATATTTCTTTAAACCGGTGTTTCCACTGCCTTCTCATGCTGGTCTTTTACAAGAACAGGAGCCATCCAGGGTGATCTGGACCCCTCTGGGGACTTTTCAGAGTCACTGGTGCTTCCCCTGCTTTAGCAGTGTGTACCATTATTAATTTTAAGAAACATTCAGCTTTTTCCCTTCCATGCTTTTATCCTTCCTTCTCTGCTGCCATTACAATGGGTGCACCTAAAGGGAAGGTATAGAGAAGAGGGAACCAGACTCTTCCAGGAGGTGCACAGCAACACAAAAAGAAGCATCAGACATAAGCCACAAAAAAGGATATTCCAATTCAGTAAAAGAGGAAAAAAAGGATTTACCATGGAAATGGTCAAACACTGGACCAGATGTTCAGGGAAGGTATGGAGTCTCCATCCTTGGGGATGTTCACACTTGTCCAGACACAGAGCCCTGTGCAGCCTGATGCAGCTCCCAGCTGGCCCTGCTCTGAGCAGGGGTTTGGACCTTTGGATCTTCTGAATTGTCTCTCAACCTGAATTATGATTCTGTAATGGCCCTTAATGAAGGGACACAGACAGGTGTGTCTGGGATCTGTAATAAGATCGCAGACAGGTATGCACTGTCTATGTGTTAGTTCCACACATCATGTGAAGACAAGTTAGAGACAATGGATAGAACAATTCATGTCAGATAAGTCCAACGGGAGTGACTCCCTCAGACCTGTTTTGGTTTTTAAAGATACATCACAGTTCAGTTCAATTCTTGGTATGCACAAGCATGACCCATAGTGCTCAAACCAAAACTTTTCTTCCATATCCACACCTGAAGACATCTAGAATTTGAAACAATCTAGCCCCTTGGAGGCACACGTCCAAAAGGCATCCTTTACTGGATACTTTTGCATTTATAAACAGCATTGTGAGTTTAAGGCACAATTTGACCATGATTTGCTATGGTCTACAACAGGCATCATCTCACCTGTCATTAATGACCGGCTTCACACGCGGCCACACTTTGCAAAGGCCGTAATCCTTGGGACTGCAGTTTCCTCAGGGTCTGTTGTCAGCTTCCCTGCTGGACACTAGGTCAGAGCAGGAAAAGGATGAAAGTGGATGGAGACAAGACCAAGATGAGATAGTAGAGCAAAAAAAAATGCCTACCAAAATGTATAACACTTAAATTTTGTTTAAAAAAGGGAGAGGTGCAAGGGATAGTTTGATGGCTTGGCATTTTTATTTCCCTCAGCACTGAAAGAAATGTCCACATAGACTGCCTTTAGAAGGGGAAGAGCAGCAACAGACAGACCACAGGAACCTGAAATACCACCCCAAACCCTCCTGCATTTCCCTCTGATTGGCAGCCACTTACCTCTCATTTCCCCACACAGCACACAAAGCAAATATCCTTTCCTTGCAGTGCTTTCTTTCTAAGTTTCAGTTAGTATTTCATGCTAGTTTGAAAATACATCAGGAGGATTTGTGTGTATAATATAAATACCTCCCACTGCAATTGGTATCTGCTAGTGGGAGAGGAACAGGCTGCATCAACATTGCTTTTCTGCTAAAGTGCCGCTGTAGTTTCAGTTCATCCTACAAATGTGGCTTTGTTCCCTAAAATTACATTACTAATTACAACTAATACACCCAAGCCTGGATGAATGCAACTTTGATCTGAGTAGCACTCCTACGCAATCCCTCTGGCATGCAAATTGTAATTACACAACACAGCTCAAATACAGCTTGAAAGCAAAGATGTAAGGCCAATTTATTTAGTGCCCTTAGACTAAACAAGGTGCTTATTCCAGTGCCAGATTATGATTGACTGAGATTTACTCACAAAACATTTCCCACTGAGAATGTGTGACAAACTGCAATTATTACTAGTCCAGTTGGTTTAAATAAAAAAAAAAGTCCATCTTTAGCAGTAGCTTTGGCTGGGCTGCCTGACAGAAATTGACTGCCAACTACAGCAGCAGAGCAGGCTGAAGGGAGTAGGTGTGGGGGTACAAAAACCAGAACAAGACAGGTTTGGGGGATGGCAATGAACAACAGGAAGGAAAGAAAGAGAAGAAAGACAGAGAGAATATAGTTAAAAGGGGCAAGTTAAAAGAGAAAATAAGAGAGGTTAAAGGAATATAAGGACACAGAAAGCAAGCATGGAAAAGAGAAAAACAGATGTGAGAAAATGAAGGAAATTAAGAAAGAAAACAGAGTAGACAGGTCAAAAAATAAAATAAAAAGATTAGCCAAAGATAGTTCCCTTGAACACTTGCCACTGACTAGCTCACTAGGGCAAGAGCTGGACCACATGCTTTCAGCTTTTGGAAGGAGCCAGTTTAGGCTTCTGCTGCTGCTTTCAAGCACGTGAAATTCCCATTTCTCTCATATTAAACAACTGCAGGCATGAATTCAAGAGCAGAGCTCTCTTCAGCACAGCTAGAAGAGAAAGTACTTGCCACGTGGCACCTAGTCCTAGACAATTTGTGTGTAAGTTCTGCCACAAAATCCTGACTGAAAAAAGACTTAGTTTAGGAAAAAAGAAATCAGTCATTTAGCAGCACACTGTGACAACACTAGAGATCTGCAAAACAGTCATACACATTTGATAAATAGGTATGTAGTCTGGAGAAAAAAAAAAATATCAAAGGAACAGAATTTTTTCACTGGACAAAACCAGATATAATCTTTTCTGCACACTTCAGAGTTGTAAGAGGAGGTCACAAGCCAAAATAAAAGGTTCCTTTTTAGTGTCACAAAAGAAAGCAAGTCATCTCAGACCTTTGGTTGATATATCAGAATAGACCTGAGGTGAGTAAAAAAACCTGACATTTAATTGCAAAAAAAAAAAAAAATCAAATTAATCTGAAGCCATTTACAAATGCTTACTCATTTGAAGAGACACCAAAAATGGATTTAGAAGATATAAATGTGGTTGTGCACCTTTTTAAGAAACCAAGAGCAATTTTGTCAGAAAGACTGAAGTGGAAAAAATAAACAGATAAATTATGTTTCCCTTAATATGGAGGGTGATACAAAGCCAGCATCTCACTTTTTAACTTTTATTTGCTCTTTCTTTCAATTCAAATCTTATTTCTATGATTTAACATCCACATTTAAACACACCAAGATAAAGTCTGTGGCTCTCAAACAAAATACAGCCTTAACCCATGTAACTAGAAGTCTTATTCAAACATTGATTGAGAGGCATGTAAAATTATCATTTGCTGTAAGAAAAATGATGTATGTAGCACAAAAATCTTGATGAAATTAATGCTGATCAGAAGCCATTTCAGTAGCAACTAAATGATGTTTTTAAGCAGGAGGTAGGGACTAAACTTTGTAGGAGTATAAAGTCTCTCCAATGACTCACCCTAAGTTTATCTACTGAAATTCTGCATAAATATTCAAGGTAATTACTACATAATCACTAAGTCATGCTAGCATGTGAGCCTAATTTGTTTTAAGAGATGAAAAATGTGAATTGTCTCTTCAAGCAAGAGATCAGTGCAGGAAACCTTAGGGGAAGGAGTTTAGGTTCTTATTTGTGGGCATTATTGTTTTCAAGTTAAATCAATCAAGTCAAGCTCACAGAGCAGGTCTGACTGCACAAATAACCTGTCTTCTCTCAGTTCTTTGGAGCAGTAAGTAGGGTTTCTATCTATTTCAATCCTTACTCAGAACGTCCTTTTCTTATAATTGTTTAAAAAACCAAAATGAACGCAACCAAACCAAAACAACAAACAGGAAATAATTTGAATACATTAATAACAGAATTCCTCAAATCAAAGGTTTCCTTCCATAAACTTATGCAGAATTTACAAGATCAAAGGAACTATATACCTTTAGGCCATAATCTTGTAAGGCAATCTTCACAACTGTGGGTCCAGGCTCAGCAGGTCTGTGCTTGTACTAACTAGTTTCAAGGCATCCATCACAGACAGAAGGTAAGTGTGCACATCAAAATTTGCCATGTGGGTCTCACCTATATGCTTTAAATTCCCTCCCCCTTCCCTTGTTCTAAAAAACCTTGCTAAAAAAGGCAGTTTTCAGCTCACTTTTTCCCCTGAATGAAGTAAGAGCCCCGTAGGAGTTAATGTACTAAACTGAGTCCATTATAGAAAAATCAGGCAATGTTGTGCTGCACATGTTGACTTTGCCAGACACTGAAGTTTTAATAAGAACAGGATGACTGTGGTGATGGCACTGAACTGAAGAGCACTGGGTTAAGCTCTTTGCTGTCATGCAAACTAGGATAGTGAGTTTGGGCAAGGAATTTAGTAAATCTCCATCTGAAAATGAGGGTAATAATTGACTTAGATTTGTCCTTTCAGGCCTTGAAGAGCAAATCCTCAAAGCCTGTGACATCCTGTGTGCAGGCAGTCATGAAGACTCTAGGTAGCTGGAAGGTCAGAGTTTGACTGAAAACTGTTTTGAGAAGCATCTCTCTTCTGAAGTAAGGCACCCAAGACAACAGGACTACAATATCAATAACAAACACGGCATTCTGTGGTCTTTTCCTGAGCCAAAAGCAAATGTTCCTGCAAAATATGCAATTAACAAGATACTAAAATTGTTCTGTGGCTATGAAAGTGCTCAGAAACATTCATTTTTAGCTCTCAAATTATTTGGGTAGACATTGCAAGGGACTGCATAAACACAGTCATTGTCAGCTTCAGATTGGTGTGCCACCTTATTTCTATGGCTGTAAATCTCCTGAAACATCTAGATTCCCTCCCATTAGCA
This sequence comes from Tyto alba, assembly GCF_018691265.1. Taxonomy (NCBI): domain Eukaryota; kingdom Metazoa; phylum Chordata; class Aves; order Strigiformes; family Tytonidae; genus Tyto; species Tyto alba. The sequence goes on from NW_024881282.1 coordinate 53,110,616, forward strand.
CTGGCAAAGCAGTCAAATTATTGTCATCAGATACAGCTTTACAGTTGCACAGATCCAGTCAAAGCCCAAAAAGTCTAAAAGGGGCAGGGGAGGGCTGGTGGGTGCCCAGGCTGTGCAGGGGTGCCACAGCATGTGGAATGGGTGCTGGTGACCATCCAGTGCCATACAGACAGCCCTGGGACCAGAGATGAAGGGACAAGACACTTAATTTCAGCTGCTGACAAAGGACTTAACGGAGCACCTAAATCTGGGGTTAAAGGCTAGATGCATAACAGATTTAGGATGGGATCTGTGAAGTGAATATAGTGCTTAGCATCCAAGAGTCAAGCACCTTCCTAACTGAATGGGATCCACAGAACTTTATGTATTCCTTCCTGAGCCTAAAACTGAGTACCTCAGGACATCAGAAGGATGAAGGGAGATGTTTTACTGATCCCCAGGTAAATTGTAAGTGCCTGAAATAGCATGTGGATTGTTTTTATGGATTTCACCTGTACACAGCCAATTCTGAGGCTTGCAGCCACCCAATCCCCAGAGTTCAGCAGGCTGCACTAGGTGTTTGTGCCATCTCTGGGGCAGCTGGTCTCCAGCCCTGTGGCTCACACGGACACCTGCAGATGCCTTTTCTGATATCTTTTCTAAGGATTCCTATCCAGTAAATGTTTCACATACATTATAGGACCAGGGTTAGGAAAGGCAAGCAAGCCCTGAGACTGACTCCTCCCTCTGAAGGCCCAGGTCACCAGCCCACACACACTTTTCCTATATCATTGATTCTTTAATTACTTGTTGTATGATGACCCAGCTTCTCAGATCTCTAATCTCTCAGGTGAGCACTCTAACCACCACATTTTATAATAACGAGGAAAGACCTCAGCAAACGTATTTTTTTGAAACCATGGGTTTAAGCAGCTCTGGCAGCTCAAGTGAAAGAAGTGGCTTTTTACCCTGTATGAATTAAACTACTCCTTGAAATCCAAACTGCTGAGGAGGTTTATGTTTGCTGCATTTAGCTTCCTGGCCAGCATGCTAGCTACTGTAACTCATCTGAGGGTCCTGGACAGCTTCTTAGATGTTTAGATCAAAGTTTAGCTTTGTCCATGGATGTAGTCATACACCCAGAACAGCCTGGTCCCACACTGGAAGTCCCAGCAAGTTCTCAGGGAATGATCCAATGCAAAGTCCTGCTGAGCTACATATAAGTTCCTTTTAAAACCCAGCTATTGTTCCAGTACATAATCCATCTTTTGTCACCCCTTTTTGTGTCTATCTGTGGACTCCTGAACATAATGCTTCTAGAGAAGAAAGAACAGAAGATCCAAATTTTCTCCAGGTCCCTGGGAATTTCTCTTATAATTTAGTTCTTCCTCTAGAGTGAGAAGACCTTCTCTGCTCATATGTGCATATGATAAAGACATGGATGACTAAGGAAAAGGGCTTAGCTTTCCTTCCTCTTAAATCACTTTTTCAGTGATCTTTTAACAGAACATAAAGAAGTTTATTTTTAATCTCCCCTTTAAAACTCAAATCCAATGGGATATCATGTAAGATGCAGCTTTGCTAAAACATTGCTGGAAGGAGTCTCTCTGTGGAGAAGAAAGCTTTGCACGTAGTGTTTTCCTTCCATCTCTCCCCCACCCATTCCAGTCTATACCAATTATTCAGTGCAGGAAAATACCAAGATTTTTACTTGGTTGTTCTTGCTTCCCTCTTGATCCAGGTCCTGTCAGCTATTTCCTGACAACTGCCTTACAAAGGGCCACCTGGCCCAGCTGTGCTCAATTGACAACTAATAACCAACCAAAAGAGTTACAGCAGCTTGATGAGAATTGTTCATGATTGCTATGCTCTACAGCAGACCCAGCTGCACCCGGTTTTTACTATAGCCCACTCTCCTACGACAAGAGTGTTTTAGAATAAGGCTGTTAAAAAATAAATGAGTAATCCCTTAGGCACAAAAGCTGTAGAGCAGATTCTGCCTTCTACTGCCTGCATGGGTTTTGGATGAAAAAGAGACTTAGTGTTGGCTCCCTGTGACTATTTTCTGCCGGTGACATCAACTGAGGTGGGGTAAGTCTCTGAACTGGGAAAGGGCAGAAGAAATTAGAGGTCTCCAGGTGACCATACCGGGGAAGAGGGCTTTCCTGGAGTACCATGATAGCAGGTTGCTTGTAGGCAAGATATTGGTTTTTTTCTGTTAATCTACCTATGTCCAAACTAATTCCATTCTCAGTGAAGAACATAACAATAGATACTAGAGGTTTGGTTTTTTTTTTTTTTTCTTATTTATTTATGAAGGATAATGATTCTATAAAAATCTTTCAATTTTCAAAGCCAATGCAATAAATTCTGTTTTGGCTTTGTGATTAAGAGAGAAGCAGGATGGTTAAGAGTCAGAGTGTTTGCAAAGAGAGCAAAGTGATGCTCTGCGGATGGCCATGCAGCGGAAATGAGGGAAGTGGCTGTTCATTAAAAGTTCAAACCTGCTTCCGGACTAGACAGAAAATATTTTGAAAAACAAGCAATCTTTGGTTCATGTTCAAATCACCCCTCAGTTTTTAAACTAATTTTGTAATCAGAGAAAAGAAAAAAGGTAAGGAAAAAGGAGAAAGGAAAGTGGAGGGAAAGGAAAGTGGAGGGAAAGGAAAGTGAAGGGAAAGGAAAGGGAAATGAAACCTTGTTACCTGCAGCAGTGGCTTTTGCTGATGGCACACAGCAGAGAGAAGACATTATTCCTTGCCTAGGGCTATAATGAAGTTGAAACATATGAGAGTGGCAGCAGTGCATCTTTTGTAAGCAGTGATCACATTTTGAAGATGTGACACCTCTACCATTCTGTCATCGATTGTGACAGGGGTTTTTTTCCACCTTTGCAAACCTAACATTACTTTTTATAGCCGCAGCAACTAACTCGGCACAGTAGCTAAGCATTAGTGTCTGGCACAGAGGCGCTGGGAACAAGAAGATGCACCCATTTGGTCTGTTTATTTTGAAAGCTTCCTCATTATTGTTGTTTTTGTGGGTTCAAGTACTGTAGGCCTGTCAGGAGATAAAGAGGCCTTTCCTGTCTGCTGAAGCCAGTCTCCAACATCTGCCCTGACCAGAGGGAAGGAAAGCTATGTTAAAGGAAGAAAAAGAAAGCCACCACAAATGTTAGCTATTTGCTAGTATGTTTAGGCAATGAGATCAGAGCGGTCAAGCCGAAGAAAAGTTTGCTCAGTTTTGATTAAGAGAACCAAAAAGCTTCTGGCACATAGGTTTTCATCTTACAGTAAATCAAAGGAGTCTCTCATGAACAAAGCCCTTTTCATATTTTACAAACTATAAAACACTCCAGTGGGTGTTTACTTATAAATGACAAATGGAACGACATGCAGATTTCACAGTACATTGGAAAACACTGGTCAGAAGTTAGTTTATATTTAAAAGCAGTTATTGTAAACTCGATTGTATAACATGCTGATCTTTAACAGCAAACATCTGCTTATTGCACTCAGACATTTATTTTCCCACTTTTCTTCTAACAAAATGTTTTGAATACTGGGTAACAAAAGCATCTCCATGCCATGTACAATCTGCATACATATGAAGTCAATGTGTGAGCGTTTTCCAGGGACAACGCATGAAAGTTCATGTGGTTTTACTACCAACAATATACCCCAAAGCTGAGAGATATGTCTGCCACGCAGCATAGGTAAACAGAGCTTCATTTTCATGTCTGTGCTTCAAAAAGCTATTCTTTAAACCATTCCAAGTTGTCTGTAACCTTTGGAATATTGTGTACGATGGAAAAATGATGAGAAACATTTGCTTCCAGACTTGACTCTCTAAGGCTGAAAATCAACAGCATACTTTGATTACGGGCAAAAGTCACCAGCCAGGATGTGCACAGGGAGAACACTGTCACTGGGTTGCATATCTGAAGACCAAAGATTTAAATGTCCATATTAACAAATGCTCTTGTCCCTTTATATGATGGTGATGGTAGGTTTTAAACGAAACTCTAATTAACCTGACAAGCCCCACTGAAACCTGGAAAATAGAGCGAAGCCCAAGTAGGGCTTTTCCTTCCAACAGTTGAGTCAAGAACCTGGAGCTATCAATCTGACAGGTGTAATTTTGGTGTCTTTAAATGAAAAACAAACCACAAACAAACCACACAAACAAACTGTAGGAAAATCATCCTTTGCAAATATTGCTCGACTCCTTTACTGGCTATTCCTAATTTCAGTGGTATGTATTCAAGCTGCATTCAGATTAAGATACTGTGCTGTTCAGAAGAGCAACCTGCAGCAGCTCTTCAGCAGCTGTAGGAGCTGGGAATGTAGGAAAAGCAACATGTTTAGTCCTTGAGGGAGGAGTAGGAGGTGCCTCATGTTACTCAACAGCGATGTGAATGGATGAGTAGATGCTGTGGTCAGGGGAGGCCCCTTCCAGCCGCCAGCCACGGGAATGGCTGCAGGTAGAACTCTCCGCATCTCCGCGCCCCGTGCCAGGTCAGTGTGGGCACCACACTTAAAATAAGAAAATAGTGGCATCCCTGCTGACTTCTCCCTGGGGGGAGGACAAGGAACAAGTATGACTGCCATCCATAGATGGTAGATCTCATCTTGCTTGATGTTAGACGGTGAGTTAAATTTATGCTGGCTGCCACATGTTCCCTCTCTCGTCAGTGGAGCCTGTTGATGGAATGACTGCTCTGTTTGTTTGTTTGTTTTGGATGGGGAGAATCATGTTGTGGAAGTGCTTGTTTCTCTCCTTTAGTTAGAGATAGTGTCTAGAAGTCTCCCTCAGCTACAAACTTCTACAATGGGCAGACGAGATCCTTCCGAAGCAAACGGTCAAGAAGGGCAAGCTAAGAACGTTTGGGTGACTTAAATAGGAACCTAACTATATCTTTCCAGCAGGTATGAATCATGTCATTCTGGAGGGCTCAAATATTTCTGGGAAAAAACATGATTCGGTCTTTACTTAAAAACAAGTAGCAAGAGTCATTAAGCGATGCTTATTCTCTGGTCTGCATCATCAGTTGTGTGTATCATGTCATTAACCTCAATAGTCCCATTTTCTAATGGAGTGTGGTGGGTTGATCCTGGCTGGACACCAGGTGCCCACCAAAGCCATTCTATCACTCCCCCTCCTCAGCTGGATAAGGGAGGGAAAATATAACGAACGGCTCGTGGGTCGAGATAAGGACAGGGAGAGATCACTCACCAATTACTGTCATGGGCAAAACAGAGTCAACTTGAGGAAATTAGTTTAATTTATTACCAATCAAATCAGAGTAGGGTAATGAGAAATAAAACAAAACCTTAAAACACCTTCCCCCCAACCCTCCCTTATTTATGGGCTCAACTTTACTCCTAATTTCTCTACCTTCTCCCCCCAAGTGGGACAAGAGGACAGGAAATGGGGGTTGCAGTCAGCTCATCACACGTTGTCTTTGCCGCTCTGTCCTGCTCAGGAGGAGGACTCCTCACACTCTTCCCCTGCTCCAGCATGGGGTCCTTCCCACAGGAGACAATCCTCAGTGAACTTCTCCAGCATGAGTCCTTCCCATGGGCTACAGTTCTTCATGAACTTCTCCAGTGTGAGTCCCTTCCACAGGGTGCAGTCCTTCAGGAACAGATTGATCCAGCGTGGGTCCCCCATGGGGTCACAAGTCCTGCCAGCAAACCTGCTCCAACACAGGCTCCTCTCTTCATGGGGTCACAGGTCCTGCCAGGAGCCTGCTCCAGCGTGGGCTTCCCATGGGGTCAGAGCTCCTTCAGGCATCCACCTGCTCTGGTGTGGGGACCCCACGGGCTTCAGGTGGGTATCTGCTCCACTCTGGACCTCCATGGGCTGCAGGGGACATCCTGCCTCACCATAGTCTTCCCCATGGGCTGCAGGGGAATCTCTGCCCCAGTGCCTGGAGCACCTCCTCCCCCTCCTTCTCCACTGACCTCAGTGTCTGCAGATATTGTTGCTCTCACATTCTCACCCCTCTCTCCACAGTTGTTGTTCCCCCAGCAGGCTATTTTCCCCTTCTTAAATATGTTATCCAAGAGGCTCTGCCACCATCCCTGATGGGCTCAGCCTTGGCCAGCGTCAGGTCCATCTTGGATCCAGCCGGCATTGGCTCTCTCGGACATGGGGGAAGCTTCTGGCAGATTCTTACAGAAGCCGGTCCTCTAGCATCCCCCACTACCAAAACCTTGCCACGCAAACTCAGTACATGGATACACTGAATGGTACAAGTAGTGGAGGAGGTGCAAAATTAAAGCAAAGGGACTGATGAAAGGACAGGCCTGGATGCTGCTGGTGTGCATGCTAGCTGAAGAGGCAGAGTACTCTTGGATAAGGCCCTGGAGCAGAGGGACTTCCATTTGTTCCCCACAACTGCCTAAACTACATTTCTCTGCAGCACATTTCACTTAAAAAGAGCTAAGTGAGAGGGGGGTGAAGATGAAGCATTCTGCTTGATGGTGTTTTCCTGGAACACTGTAGTGTGTAGGGGAAGAAATAGGAGCTACACAATGTTGGGACTAAGATCAAATAAGGAGGGAGGGAGGGAGAGGACTCTCCTCTTCTTCTGCCAGCCCTATAGCTGGGAGGGTTTCTCTTCTCATCTTTGAGACAAGGATCACACAAGGGTTGCCTCCTGCAGGTGCCCTGTTATGTTTTCACCTGCTCAGACAACAAAAGCTCTGGTCTTTCAAAGGTGTGGATTCCTCAGGATGCAGGAAGACACATTTTGCAAATCTACCCAGGCATTTATTTTCCACTGCCTGCCTGCATACTTAGCTTCATAGCATCTTTAAAAACCTGACCCCACAGGAATGAAATCTATATTTTTAGGGCTTAATATCTTACCAGTCTGATAGATGGAATCATCTGATACTAACTCATGTGCCCAGAGCTGTGACAATATTCAAGTCAAGAAGTTAAGTGCTGCATTAAGGAGGTGATTTTTTTTTTTTTTTTTTAATAGAGTCGTGGCACTGAAATCTATCTGTTATCCAAAGCTGGAACTTGGGAAAAGTCCAGAAGGGCAGAAAAAGTTCTGTCCTTCTGCAGAACACCCTCTTCTCTTTCAGGCATAATTTTTCAATCAGAGATTGTCTTGAACAAAAAACATGGCAGGTTTCCAGTAGGATAAACACACATGATCCTCATTATTTATAGATAGCCACACAACCACAGCTCAGTTATTGAGGGCTGATGAAACCCTCACAATCTCCTCTGAAGTTCATGGTAGATAAAGGTAATAAACCTTTCTGAAAATCTGGACATACTTATCCCCTAGATAAGCTGCCCCTCAGAGGCAGCTACCTGGAGCCCAGTTAACACTACACGGAGTCACAGTAAATTGAAATCAAGAAGCAGCATTCATGGGTGTTATGACAAGACTTTGCTGCATAGTCTGGGAGGACAATTTTTCAATCCTTCCTATATATATCAAAGTTCTAGAAACAATTGGGCATTTAATTTCTTGTAGAAATCAGTGAAGTTAAACATCTCAACACATGTGTGGACCCAGCACAGAGATATGTAAAGAATTTCCTTATCTGGGTAAAAATCCTGGGGGTTTCTAGTAGATTATAAAGTAGCCTCAGGCTTCCAAGCTGATGCTGTGCACTGCACTGGGCCTTTACTCAACCTCATCCCAGGAAACTTTAAGTCAAGGGTGTTGCCACCTCTTCATAAACAGAGAGGGAAAAAGTCCTTCTGACTGGCAAGCTGTGACAAAGTCTGGAGATATTACAAACCATAAAAACAAACCTGAGGAACCTAAGTTAGATACCTCCACTGGAGCAACCTCTGTGTACTGTCTAACACATTTATTCTTACAACAGCTCTTCTGAAGTTGAAAAAAACTTATTATTTCCATTTATGCAGACAATGCCTGGCAAAGGGATTTCCTGAAATACTGGCTCCTGAGACAGCATGTGAAGGGCCTGGTCCCCCTTGACACCCTCTGTAGTCAGTGAACAGCAGAGCACCAGAAATAATCTTGCCTTGGTGTTTGGGATTACCTGCCTCTCTTTATCAGCAATCCTGGGGGTGGACAAGGAACCACTTGAACTAGCACCAGAAATGTAACGGGTTCGGCTCTGTTGAATTTCATTCAAGCCAGATTCTGTGGCAAATTGCTCAGTCAATATGTTCACCAGCATTAGGCAGCACCTTAACTGCTGAGAGACTAGTGCTTTCTAGACAGAACCTCACCCAGAGAAATGTGAATGTAGAATGACAGGGTTCACTGAAGCTGCACTTTTTTAGGAGGCAAGACCAGGACATAGCCAGAATTGTTTACCAGGGAATTAAATTTCTCTTAGCTTTAATGTTGCATCACATAGAAATCTACCATAGCATGGGGCACAGGAGATGCAAACCTCATCTGTACAGGTTTTTCAGGTATATTTTCTACGAGTGATGTCAGCTGTAGTACTTCTTTCTAGTGTTTTTTGATGACACTAAACCTTGAGATTTTCCTGTTCCCAGTAGAAAACCTCCAACTCTTATCTTCTCAGTTGCAAGTATTTTTTTAAGACTAACTTATAACCAAATGTACATAAACCTGAGCCCTGACAGGATATTCTTAATCTAATGACAATCCAACTGATATCAGTGAAAGTCTGTGTCTAAGCAGATGATGTGGTTAGCCTGAAATGTAACTCTAATCCTGCCATTCACATTAGTGTACTTGTGCCCATAGCTTGTGCAGTCTTGGCAGAGAGGTATCTGTGCCCATCCAAGGGTATCATTGTAGGTTTAAGATTAAAAAATCTATTTTAGCTGTAGTTCCTCAGATGAGACTGATACTGTGTTAAGTGATGTACAAACAGTCAGGGAAATAATGTCTGAAGTCCATGGCAGCATGCTGTGAACATGGAAAACAATGTGAAACAGCTTTCTTCTCGCTCATGCACCACACAGAAACCACACTATGGAGAGAGTTTTACACCTGGGTCTCACCTTGACACAGCCGACAAGCTGATGGGGTACCTACCTAAACTGAAATTAAGAAGTGGTCTACACTCATCAATTTAAATGGAGCAGGAAAATCCTTTCTCAGATGAAGGTACACACTAACCCAAGCAACAAAGGTCTTTGTCTCTGAAGACTGGCCCACTTCAAGTCCTCCTCCATGAGGACCCAGCTCATCAGCCTTATTTTTCTGCTGCATTTGGATGTCTTCTTGCATCTGTATCATACTGGCACATGATCCTGACTGCTGTCCCTCCTTCCACAACATGCAGGGTTCAGCTACAATGTTAATGTAATAACACTACTGTCCTTAGCACAACTTATTTGTTGCTACTTGTTATGGAAAAAGTCTGATAGCTAAACATAGATTGAAAGTTGAAAGAATGACTTGTTTGTGAATAGAGAGACTGTAAATCTGTAAACAAAGAACAGGATAAAATATGTGATCACAAATGTTGATTCTAAAAAAGCTTCTTGCTCTTGCTTGACTTCCTAGGTGACCACCAGATTGAAGAGTACATGTTGTAACATTTAGAAAACACACACTGGGGATGGATAAGGTTTTCCATTTGTTTGTTCTGTCTGTTAAAATTATACTGTGGTTTCTGAATCATAAATCATGGAGTGGAGCTGGAGTTGTATTAGCTGTACTACACAACCTCCCTCCTGCACATAAATTCCCTTTAATCCATTTGTACCCTATGGCGGAGTTAATACATCCACGTGCATATTCTCCAGTCCGTAAACACAGAGCAGGTGAAATCAGGAGGAAATTTAAATGAGATCAAAAGATATGTTCAAAAGAAGGGCTTAAGCCATCTGGAATCCCTCAGAGCTGCCAGCCACACGAATGAGACCTGCTGGCATCTTAAGTGGAATTTCTTGCTTCCCTTTCTTTTGGAGCTGGAGGAAGTTCAAATGAACACTGGGCTAACAGTTGGCACTTTCTTTGTGAGGAGACTCATTGTTCAGAGAGGTGAGGTCAGGCCCAGATTTCAAGGATGCCCAGATTCAGCCCCTGAAATGTTTCTGCTTTTGTTTAGGGAGCTCTTCAACACGGGGGGGAAAAAAAAAAAAAGCAAGCTTACTCGCTGTTTTTCCATTGTTCCTTAATATACTTTGACTTGTCCTACATCTTTCTTTAACTGAAGCAGAACAAATCTAGGAAGGCCACAGGAAAATTTCTTTGGCTTTTTGTTTGGAAAGTCTCTTTATTTAAAGGAAGCAAAATAAACAAAATAAGCCCCAAGCCTTTGATTTCAGAAAAACTGGTCTGGCTACATGGTAAGTAAAGAAGCTATAGACTGCTCTGCTATGATTGGAATAATGTGTGCAATTCCATGACAGAATGAACAGGATTGAAGATCTAAAGTAAACAAATAAGCATCTTTAGTCCCAAAGTCAAAACTGCAATTACAGAGAGCCACATACTTCAAACAAACATCCAACAACATTTATATACCAGGAAGGAACACTGGCCTCCTCTTCGCCTCTCCCCAGGCTTTCAAAACAGGGTTGGCAAAGGGATGCTTAAGGCAACATATTTAACACATTCAAAAATGGCTTCAGCTCTATCCTTTAGGTGAACAGAGTATCTTGAGCTTTGTCTCAAACACCGCACTAGGAAAGATGCATTCCTGGGAAGCAGGGACACTTCATTACAGAAGCTACTGGGGTTATATTTATTCCATGGGGGCGTTTTTTGTTTTGGGGAAGGAATAGGGCAGTTCACAGAAGTCTTAAGTAGAAGGGGAGTTGGCTGTTTCTGACAGACTGCCAAAGGATGGCAAGGAGATTTTCAAGCATGTTTGTCTTTTTATCTAGCTGCTGAGACACCCAAACCTAAGATAGATCTTCTTGGGTACTTCTATGCTGAATTTCAACTATATCTGAATTGACCTGTGTTTGCCCTAAAGTTTACCCCTCTTTTATGCTTCCTGGAAGAGAGATACACCCCCTGACCCTCCATGTGCATCTCATAGAGACAGCCCAAGCTGGTATATCCCTGGACTATGGCTGGGAGAGGCACAACTGGGTCTGTATCTGTTCAGCCAGTGCCTACAGGACCTACCACGGTGCTCGGTGATGGCGGTACATGGCTAAAACAGAATCCAACACTGTGCTCCAAAAAGCAATACAGAACACACAGGCATCATAATGGTGTGGGCATGAAGAACATGGTCCCAAAATACAGGCCTCCAGCCTGCTCCTGAGGAGAGTGTAGATGTAGCCTTTTGTCTGTATTTATTTTGGACTCATTATATAAAGGCTGATATTTGCATGGGATATTAGAAAATATTTCATTATAACAGTGCTTCTGAAGTGGAGACCACATTTTGGAAGAGCTCATAAAGCAAAGCAAAATAAAAAAATCCTTTCATGTCTCCAGGAGAGACTTAAGTACAAACATTTCTATCATAACTGAAGCCCACAATAACCTGTATGTGCTGAGTAGTGTTTCATAACCTAGGAAGTAATAATTTAAGTTTTAGAAACCCAGGAAGACTGTATCAACCACACACATTCCTAGAAAACAGATACCTTCCTCTTCAGAATGCATGTTATAAATCCAGATAGACTTTCACTGGAGGACACAAACATATCCTTCAGTAGCAGACTGAATTTTTAAAACAACCTTGCTGGTTTAAAATGCCTCCTATTCTGCAGGGCTCTTTTTTGGTTTTAAATAGAAAAGCTGTATGCACTAGTAGTGTTCAGCTGGCAGCTAGAAATTGTCTTGCTGAAAATGAAGAACTTGCTAGAAAAACAAGTCCTTCAGCAAGTTCTCTAGTTCCTACTACTAAAAACATGGATATGTAAAAGTAATTGTAGAAAGAATGGACTACATCCTCTGATGTTCTGTAAAAGATAAAATAGTAAAAAATCAGAATTAAAGGAGGAATAAACAATGTTTGGGTTAATAAGCAAGGAGCATGTGAATTAGGGGAGTGCTTGTGGCAGGAGCAATCAGCCATAGCTGAGTAGAAAGTGTAACAGGTAAAATGCATTTGGGCAAGGCCAAGGCTAAGTGCTGTAAGTGGAACCCAAACACTGGTATCAGTTGTGCATCAATTCTTTAGTGCTCTCTTGCTCACTGAGACACAGCAGTCCTTTCTTTTCCAGGACTTTAGTATCTTTAATTTCAGTGTTTAATGTTAAGAAGGCTATTCATTTTTTGTTCTATACTTTTTGCCATGAGAGGAGGAGGTGGTCCGTTGGTTGCAGTTCAGATTTCACTGCCACATGAGAGACTTGTCCTTCATCCAGTTTGAGGTGGGCAGGACGGGAACAAAAGAATGAGGTCAGGGAAGTAGAGGAGATACAAGCCTGAGAAGCACTAGATAGTCTTAAGATCCCATCTGAGTGAAAGGTGCTCTTAAGATCTTTAGGGGGTGTGGACTCTATGGAAAACACCTAACAGAAAAGCCAGAGAGCCAGATGCTAGCTCAAGGGAGACAACAAATTATTTTGTGATTGTTTGGACACCTTGGACAGGGCAGGTTTCACGCTGGATGTACGACTACTCCCCACCCTTTTCTGAAGTGGATATATAGAAAACTTGGTTTCTGAAAACCCAAGAAAGAAAATTAACTCAGACACACTGCCAAAGATCACTTAGACTGGCTTTCTCCACCCCACAGGCCCACAGCCAAACAGCTCAGTGTTTCAGAAAAAGAAGCAGCTCTTCCCCACTTTTCCCCCGCTCTTCTGTCCCCAGACAGATGCTGTACTTCCCAATTCTCACTAGATTTGGCGCTTGTTGCAGTGATCTGTGATCTTAGTTAACTTACTAATGCAGCTAAAACCCAGTGTGTTATCTGGGTAAGTGAGTTGTTGCAATTCACAGATGTGTGTATCAGATTTCAGGGGGGGTGTTAGAGAGGGGTAAACAGATGGGTATGGAAAGAATGAGACAGACTTACAGAATTACAGAAGGCCTGAGGTTGGAAGGGACCTCTGGATGTCATCTGGTCCAATGTCCCTGCTCAAGCAGGGCTATCTACAGCTGATTGCCCAGAACCATGTCCAGATAGCTTCTGATTATCAATAAGGATGGAGACTCCACAACCTCCCTGGGCAACCTGTACCGGTGCTGTCACCCTTGCAGTAAATAAGTGTTTCCTGATGTTCAGATGGAGCCTCCAGTGTTTTAGTTTGCACCCATTACCTTTTGTCCTGTCACTGGGCACCACTGAAAAGAGACTGGCTCTGTCCCCTATGCACCCTCCCTTAGGCTTATTATATACACTGACATGATCCCCCGTGAGCCTTCTCTTCTCTAGGCTAAAGTGTTGGGTTGACTCTAACCAGCAGCCAGGCACCCACACAGCCACTTGCTCACTCCCCTTTCCCAAGGGATGGGGAGAAAGTAGAAGGAAGACAAAAAGACTCATGGATCAAGATAAAGACAGTTTCCGACGTGAAGCACAAGCTGCATGCCCAAGGAAAGCAAAACGAGTTTATTTGCTACATCCTGTCAGCCTCCCCCTGGTAAGCAGGGCCTTAGCATGCACGATGGTTACTTGAGAAGACAAACACCATAACCATGAAGGGCCCTGCTTCCTCCTCCTTTCCTTGACCTCTTATTTCTGAGCATGACATTGCATGGTAGGGAATATCCCTGTGGCCAGTTTGGGGACCCGACCCTGCTGTCCCGTCCCATGTGTGTTCTCTCCCAGTGTCTTGCCCACCCCCAGCCTACTGGTTGGGGGGCAGAGTGGGAAAAAAAAAGAAAGCCTTGACACTGCCCAAGCACTGCTCAGCAGTAGCCAAAACACTGCTGTGTTATCAACACTGATATAGTCACAAATTTAAAACACCATAGCAGCACCATACAGGCTGCTATGAAGAAAATTAACTCTATCCCAGACAGACCCAGTACAGCTAAACAGTCTCAGCTCCTTCAGCCTTTCCTCATAGGAGAGATGCTCCAAACACTTTTGTGGCCTTTCCCTGCACTCACTCCAGTAAGTCCATGTCTCTCTTGCACTGGGGAGCCCGGGACTGGCCCCAGCACTCCAGGTGTGTCTCACCAGGGCTGAGCAGAGGGGAAGGATCACCTCCCTCGACCTGCTGGCAACGCTCTGCCTGATGCAGCCCAGGAGGCTGCTGGCTGCTTTTGGCACAAGGGCACATTGCTGCCTTGTGGGCATCTTGGTGTCCATCAGGACCCCCAGGCACTTTTCTATCAAGTTGCTTGGTCCCCAGAATATAATGGTACATGGGGTTTGTAAAGCTGCCACCCAAGGTGGCCCAACGAGGGACACGGTACTGCAGTTATTTCTCTAGTAGGAGTGGGACGGTTCATAATTTTCAAACAAAATTTGAAAAGTAACTGTCCCAGATACCTTGCTGGATATTTTGCATCTGAGGAGATGGTGACTGTGTGTAAAAATGGAAACTTATTCACAGTTTTTGTTAAGGATGTAGAGAGCAAACTTACAGCTCCTGGCTAGACACAATCCACAGAGGATTCAACTTACCAGTAGCACTAAGGTTCTCTCTCTTTCACTAACTTCAAAGGATTTCTGCCAATTAGAGATCCTGAAAGTCAATCTCTTTGTATCTAGTATGTTTTGTTTTGTACAAACTAATCAAGAGACCTACAAAAGTATATCAGGCTTTGTTGGCTATTGAAAAAATTCATGACTGATTTTCATGAGGTGTGGCTGGTTAGAAAATGGTTTATATTGTGCCTCATTGATACTATGTCCATGGCAAAAGAACTCGAGTTTTGCTGAGGTCAGAGGTTTGAATGATGATTGACTCCTACAGGACATATCTACAACTTTCAGGAAGGAGAAAATAAAGGTTTCAAGGATCTCATGCTGCAAATATGAGGTTTTCCTTCATTTCTGAGAATCAGGGGCAACATCTGAGTGCAAGTATTACATCCAACATGGGAAGGATTTATATTTAACCCTCCTGTTAACACAGAGGCCACTCACAGAAGTAGGAGGTAGTGGTAGTTTAGGAGACAGCGATCATGATTTCATTACCTTTGTTCTGTGTAACTAGAACAGAATCCAGACCAGTAAACTATATACATCCTTGGGGCTTGAAAAGAGCCAACTTTCTACCAAGCTGAAAACAATTGACTGAAGTCAGTTGGGAGATGACTCTAAAAAGAAAAATGTTAATTAGGAGATATTTAAGAATATTTCACTAGATGCTAAGAAAGCCACAATACCACTATTGGGAAAGAAGGCTGTGGTTGTTACAGAATAATCTGACTTAGAAGGAGAGTAAAATAAGCTAAAAACATTTTTTTTCAAAAAAAGAAGAAATTAATGAAAGGACAAATTGATAACAAAGAATACAGATTAGGAGCTATGAACTGTAAAAATCTAATAAGAGAAACAAAGATACACAGGTAGAATTTTATGGCTGGCATATCTAAGAACAAAAAATGACTTTGCTTAATAGATCAAAACAAAGAAGAAGCTTAACCATGGTGCTGGTTTATTACTGAAGAGAAGTGGTGGCATTGCTTCTGTAGAGGATGGTGATTTATTCTGTATTTGGGAAGAGAGCCCATGAAGAGCAACTGTTTCCCAATCCCTTCACAAACACATTTGACCTTGAAGATTTAAATCCTCCCATATCTAGACTTTAGTACTACTTTATCTTTTCTTGTCTCTGTTTTCCTTTTTTACACTTAACCAGTTATGCTCAGTTCTTTTCCACTTTCTACCTCAGTCTCATGTCATAGTCTGCTAACCAGAAAGCAAAACACAAGACTAACTCCGTGCCTTATGCATTCAGCCTTCATATAACTTTAATGTCTTCAGAAGACTCATCTGTTTAGCCAGCACCCTTTTGAAAGAAAGCTAAGCACCCGGCATGTGTCTGTTGACACCATTTCTTGCCCAGCTTCAAGTGATGCCAGGAGAATCACTAGAGCTCCCCAGATCCATTTGTCCTTTCCCTGACTGTGTGAGATGTTTATACACCTTTGGAGAAGTTCCTGTAATTAATAGCGATCCAGATAGGCTAGCAGAAAACAGATCCTGCTACAATTTTTTAGATCTTGAGACTGCTTTTATATTACTAATGACTAACTGGTTAACAATTGACCAAGGGAATATGGCAGTGCATAAGTGAATTAGAAACAGAATAAATTAGGTATAAATGAAGGTGGAAGGATCGCTCTCTAATGACTCTCCAGAACTGCAAGGTCCTCTACTCAACCCCTCTCTAGTTAATGTTTTTTCATCAATGACTAAAAGAAAGAAAATGGGAGACAGAGTGTCTCAGAAACCACACAGACATCAAGAGGCATTATCTGAGTCCTGTAGGCAGTAGCTAGATTTTATCTCCTCTGCCAGTAGGCGTTGTAGGTACCATTCCTTCCCACAAAATCCTGTAGGAATCTGGGTTTCCAAATCTCCTGAACACTGAGTTCCTAATTTCTGTGACACAGCACAATTCACAAGACAGATGAAGGAAGAAAAGCCTGTTCGGCTGATGGGACAGGACCTCCCCAGGACGCATCTGCAGGGCTGGACCTCACACAGAGCCCAGACACAGGGCTTCTCATGCTCCCTTGGCAGAGAGTATGGGTTTGAACCCAGTTTTTTGCACCTTATAAGATTGCACACTACAGATGGGGCACAGGTTGCTCTGAAGTGAGCTTTTCTCAGACTCTCCTGTTGAAACAGTTTCTATTTGCTTAGATTAATTGTGCATTTGTTTGGACAGGACTATAAGCATGGACATTCAGGGGTGACCTGTGAGAATATCTAAAGGCTATCTGCAGTTAGATTAAGGCAGGGAAAGCTGAAACTGTATGTACATATCTACATAGGTACATCTGCTATTGGAAGGTGCTTCTCCTCTGAGACAATGTTAGGGATCTCCATTTAAATAAATTCAGAAAATAAGGCCTAGTATCCTATTAGCATGACTACCACCATCTAAAGATACTGTCCACCTGTGGAAATCAGGCTTTGCAGAAGAACAAGGCTGGTTGGATTTCCCCCTGTGGTTTGCTGTAGTTCAAAGCAGGAGGCCTTATGTCTGTCTTAGAGAGGGAATCAGACAAGATTATCACAGTGGTCTATTCTAGTCTTACCTCATATGGTGGAAGATAACAAACAATTCACCTAGTGTTACCTCTCACTGAAGTAACTCCCCACATCTTTTTTTTTTTTTTAACATTTTGTAGACTTGTAGATTTGCAGGCTCCTACATAGTTTACACTCAGAAATATTCCCAGCTATTCTCAGCTTCCCCAAGCAACCTCCCTTCCCTTCTCTCTCTGGCTTCCCCACTTGTTCTTCCAGGGAAAGTGTACTTCATCCATTTCTTTGTTAAATCTTTGAAATTTGGAAAGAGCAGATAAAAGAAAAATATCCTTGAGTTTGGAATAAACTGACCAGAAGACTAGGCAGATCTTTGCCAGGAATAGTGGACAGTTTAAATACCTGACATAGCTGGGGGCTCAGGATACCAGGAAAGGTAAATAACATGTCTGTCTTTCTCCTTTTCAGATCTCTAAGTTGGATTTGTAATTCACCAAATGATAAATAAAAACATTTCTGATATTTTGGAGGGAAGAAGGGAAGGAGAACTATCAAGACAAACTAATTATTTACACTTTCACAATAGCGAAGGGGTTCAAAGGAGTTAACGTGGACTAAACACACAAAATCATCATTGCTTTAAACTCACGAAACAACAGCCCACAGACAAAAGCCAAATCAGCCGTGCTATGAACAGGATGTCAAAATCTCAGAGAATGGTAAGCACCATTCCAGAAGTACACGGACTGTACAAACTCTGCTGACACATAGCAGGGACCCAGCAAAGACTCTTCTTTGAAATGGGTCTTCTTGGGCTGACAGTCACTACTCTTTTTTTTTTTTTTGGTGGGGGAGAAAGAATTTTAATGGCATCCTACACTTCTGGCACCTTTACAACTCTTGTTGGCTACAGCAGAAGTTCTCTCTCGAGAATGAAAAATTTGGCTGTTTTTTAAAACCTTAGGGATAGAGTGTAACAGTTGGTCAATAAGCCACATGACTAAGCCTGACTTCTCCCTTTTTAGTTACAGATGGACTTACTGATGTGGAAATGCCATGACTACATAACAGCCACGTTGCTCATTAACGTTTAACAAAGAGTAAAGAATATTTCGTTTATGCTATTGGCATCATTTCCGTAGTCTCAAGGACATTGAAAGCATGAAGCAAAATTCTCTTATTAATTTCATATGATGATCCCTTACTCAAGTACTCTCCTTTTCTACCGTTCCTGAAATTCCCCATGAAAGCAGCCTCATAAGAGACATAATCAACTTCTCAAGCCAAAATGTGCATCCTCTGGTGGATAATTCACCAGAGACAATTTTGCCCAGAAGTCCTCAAATATCCTGATCTTCCTATGACTACAACAGTTTTATGACAAAGAAGGATCTTCATTTGTTCCAGTGAAGATCTTTCAGCTGAATTTTAAAGAAAAAGCAGACACATTACCAAAATAAAGCACTGTGGGGATGAGAAACTGTCTAAACTGAGGAAAATGAGTTAAAGCTAGAAAAGAAATGAACCTGAAATGTTCAATTTTTAGAAAATCACATACAATGTACATGTCAAAGGGCAAGGATTAGAACAACAGGTTTGTGCTGACACATGCTCAGAAGTAATTTTAGTCACATAAGATACAGGACTATCCAGATACTGTGAAATGGCAAAAGATTATAACTAACATGCCAGAAGCATGACTGAATGCAGAACTCTCAGAGATAGGGCACATCTTACCATAAACTAAATTATGTGTTTTTCAAAAGTAAATAAACATATATAAAATTGATGGTTCCAGCTTTAGTACCCAAACAACAAAATGTATAATTAATCAGACACTAGAAGGAACAAAATCCCACAGTCATTACAAAACTGTAAAAGTCTCTAAAAGACAGTGCCACTTATGGACACTAGAGGTTACCAGCTTGTACCCAAGAGGAATCTTTTTTGTTCTGAATTGGTTGTTTTTGAATAAAATAAACAACTTTTATGGTTGTATGTGAGCCTGGAGATGACGGTGGCTGGTTTAGCTTCTTGTTGGCTTTGGCTTACTGTGCCGTGCTGAGAAAGTCAGTTCACCATGCCTGTGTGTCTCAAATAATAAAACATCAGTAACTTCTAGCTGTGCAACCTTCAGACTGTACTGCAAATTTTTTAATTGTCATTTCCTATCAGTATCAGGCTTGCCATAGTGAAATGCCAATTTTGTTGATCCCTCTTGATGCCATAGTATGCAACAGCTAGAGCAGTAACAGTAAGGATAGCAATCATGCTATACAGAGATCTATACACTCTTCAGCTGTACAATTCATTCCTTAACAAAACAAACCAAAAAATGACTGTTCAATGTTATTAGTATTTTTTTACCTTTAGAGTAGCTGAGGTGATACTAATAGCTATGAGTAACCCACTCGGTGATGACTGCTGGTGATTAAAAAGACCCTAAAACAACCCTTCTAGCAGATAGCCCTCCAGGAATATCTGTCTCTACAAGATCCATGGACTAAAATACAACAGCCCATGAAACATTCTGGTAAAGAATAGTTATAGCAGCTGATTAATGAGATGACTGAATAAGCAATAGTGTTAACAGGGTGGGTCACCTTCCTCCATCTGTCAGAAGCTATTTCTTTCAGTGTTCTTATACTATCTGTTGTTCTGTTACATACTTGTTATGCAATATTTAATTAAATATTTAATTGTAGGTTTCTACCCACAGATACCATTAATGATAATGTCAATGAATGACACGAGATGGTGGAGGATCTGAGAGAGACACAGAAGAGCTAGAAACAGAGAACTGAGAGACAAGCTCATGAATAGAAAACATGAAAGGGCTCCAGAGAAAGTGGAGTTTGCTGCAAACACAGCAGACACCCTTAGGTGTTCAACCAAGAACAAGAGCTCCACCCGTGCCAGGGGGCAACAGGAGAAGCAGGAAGAGAAAGATGTGGAAAAATAGCTATTTTTTTAATGACTCGGGGTCAAAGGGAAGAGATTTAATGACAGAACATAAATTCATTAGAACACCCCTATTGGGTTAACCCAGGGGTTCCCCTGGCCCCAGTCTATGACACTGGACAGAGATGCTGAGGAAAGAGTTTAAGAACAGGATAAACAAAGTGATATTTTCCCAGTGTATTCTCCAAGTGACCAGTATCAAGAGACAAGAGACCTATGTCTCCAAGAGACAAAGGCGACATCTTCCAGCTAAGTTAGCTGGAGAAACTGACCCTACCTACAGGCTCTGCTATAATGATTTTAATAGCACCCCTAGAAAGAATAAAACTTTCAGGAAATACCTGTTTTGTAAGGGATAGAAACATTAAGTTTTTATCTGAGTCTGAGCTTTTGAATCAAATATGCATGATGGGAAAAATATATCCCATACATGTGAATCAAAGATCAACACTCTACCGCCCCAGAAAAAGGATTTTCTCAGAGTCTGACTTGCCCTTTGGAAAATGCATTTGCAATTGCTGTGCTTGGAGGTTAAGACCAGCTTGAAAGTTTTGGAGAGGAAACTAGAGACTGTTGCAGTGCACTGAACCAGCAAACCACAGATTCATAGAAACACAAAGAAGAAAAATAAAATTAAAAAAAAAATGTGAGGATTAGTTTGCAAGAAACAAATTGCACAGGGAGGGGAGTAAACATGCTCCTAAGCAATATCTAGCCTTTGGATATTGCCATTTTTCCAAGAAACAAAGCCTGTTTTCATATATACATAGACCTTAAAAGTGCAATACCATTCTCTGCACAGAGCATTACCTGTAGAAATGGTTCAGGAGATGATTGTTTCCATTAACTAGCCAGCCTTCTGGAATCACAGTGAGGCCTGATCTGGGGGAAAACAGCACTTTAGCCTTAGAAGCAGGAGGAGGGCAGTCAGTCACCCCATGCCCCCTGTCACCACAACATGTCTCGATTACTTTTGGGGGTGGACAGGCAATCCCATGAACCTAGAAGTAGGACAGCCGCTCTCTGGCTCTGCACATTCAAGGCAGGTTGGAGGAAGAGTAAAGCTCCTTTATGTCTGAAGTAAGGATCTAGATGTCCACAGATGGTAGCAGTAAGCTAGCAAGAGTATCTGAACTATGAAACGAAGTAAGCCCAGTCTTCTTCAACAGAGAAAACCTACAGGGGTGCTCAAATCTATCAGCAGGCAGGTGTGAGTACCTATCAGTTAGGTACATCATACAGATTGGAAAGTGCCTTTGTATTTAATCCAAGCGGTAATCAGATGTGCATGGCTTTCTCTTAATTTTCCCCTGTCTGTGCTGTTTGTATTTGGTACTTCTGTTTCTTCTCCACTTCTCTTATCCTGGCTGGGGCCCGTGTGACTTTGGAGTATGGTAAACACCAAGACTACTCTATCCATAGACGTGGGGTGGTGAGGCACTTCCACAGTCCCCAGCACAATCACTTGTTGTTTACAGAAACACATGCTTCTCCACTTCTTCACATCAGTATTTGTGCTTTAGTAACTCTGAGGAAGAGAACGGTAGAGGTGTCTTTCAGGGACAAATATTGTAGAGGTAAGCATCCCGGAAAAGTGATAGCAAAGAGAGAACGTGAATTCAGGAGCTGCTATGAGAACATGCAGCACTGAAATTCTGTAGGAAATTTTCCAGTCAGAATGGTATTTTCCCACTCTTGTAACTGGATCAAATTTATGTAAAGCTGATCCTCAAAGGATGTTCCTTGAGCTTACAAGTCTGTTACATCTGTCCAGCCAGTGTGGCTCCCATGTGCAGCAACAGCAGCACGTGAATGATGCAGAACACATCAGGAACTCCTTTTCTGAGCACTGAGAAAAATCAACTACTCAATCCATTGCTCTGTATCAGTTTCTTCACTATATGAAACATGATCCCCTTGGATGTAAAGTTAAGGGAGCCTTTGGTGTATTTTAAAAGATTAATCTAACAGAAAGCATATGAATATTATGCTTGTTGGTTAGAGTGTTGATCCTTCTCTCCTAAAAGATGAAGAAATCTTTCCTGATACTCAATAGACACAAGTGCAAATCTCACACTTATAAGAAAGGACCCAACGAAATGTAGTTAATAAAAAAAACACCTCCTTGATGCATTGTCCTACAGTCTTTTTGCTCATAGTTACGGCAGTTTTCTATGAAGTTCAAAAATCATAATGCCTTTCTAGGAGATAGGACACCATCTATAAATACCTCCAAAAAAAAAAAAAAAAAAAGCCTTCACTTTCACTCCTGTGTGACCAGGTCACTGTAACTGCACAGTAGAAGATACTTAAAGAAAATCCAAGATCTTTCAAACTTATGTGGACTAGTGCTCAAAAAGAGGAGGGCGGAAAGGAGAGCTGTGCAGGTGTCTCTTCCAGCTGTGGCTTGACACCTGGAGATGTACATGATGTGATGCAATGCAAAGGCTCTTTTGGAGGCAGCTCAAAGCAGCCTAAGACAAGCCGTGCTGTCATTGTGTGATCTGCCAGCTTTTCATGGACCACAGGATGGGAACTTCTGGTCTAGTGTCTTACAGAGGCTCCTTGCAGTTCATTTCCCAGAGCATATTATCTGAAACAAGTGGGGATCTGAGTCTGCTTTCTGGAGTCGGTCTCATCATTTGTTCTTTTGGGGTGCTTAGGAGCAAGGCACCCATTCTAGAGAGGGGAGAAAGACAGAAGCTTTGCAGAGGTTCCAAGTTCGCATGTAGCAGGGAGCTACAAGTGCCCTGAAAAAGTCAACAGGGGATATTTGTCCTCAGAGCATCCTCAGATACGTGCCCCTGCCAAAGAACCCCAAGCAAAAAAAAGGAAGACACATTTAGATAATAAAGACAGTCTGGTTTAGCCAGCTATGAGTCAAGGTGTCTGACAGGGTTCAACAGTCAAACAAAACAAAGGAATGTAAAGAAAAATGAAACAATTTGGGTTTGGCTTTGCTTTATTCTTTATTCTTTAGATTTATCTTCTTTCCTTTTCATTTATTCTACTGCCATGTTGCAGGACAACTCCTCCCATGGCATAATCTTTCCTCACCTCCCCTACTCAAATTCCAGCCATGCCCTGAGATGGCCTTTCTCCTCTCCTGTCCCAGGGGTGTTCCTGGCAGCTTGCTAATTAAGTAGAATCCCTGTGCTGATAAATATCTTGTCAGTTCCATTGTGAAATACTGAATAACATCAGAAACTTCCACTAAACTGAGCAAATAGTTGGATCCAAGTCAGAAAGCTTTCTGTTGAACCCAAGATGCCTTTGAGCAACAAAAAGAAGGAAAAATGGGAGAGATTGTTTTCTGCTGAAGTCAAGGCCAACAGTTGACTGACTTTCAGTTTATTGCAGAAAGGAAGGGTAAAATTTGATGCAAAAGGAGAGCTTATATACCTAGTCTTCCTCAAACTAAAAGCCACTCCATCCCTTCAGGGATTCTCTATCCCTTCATGACTTCCTTATTTACTTAATATGTGTATTGTAGTCTCATCTTGCACATCTCTGAGCATCCTAACTTGGCAGATCAGTTAAATTCTGTCTTTGTTAGAAACAACAACAAACACCAGAAAAACACTAGTATTTTCTAAGAAGAACCAAAATCTCCCTTAGATTTCAGGTGAATCCCAGTAGCTATCCTGTGGGCAACTCAAGTTTTTGTTGTGCTGAGCCCCCAGGCTCCAGTTAGCAAAAGCCAGGAGCCCGCCCGCTCTGTGGGTAGCTTAATGCTCAGATGAACCTGCTCTTTACAGAAAGACACTTGTATATTGTGTGCCAAACAGGAGGAAGGACAAACTCCTCCTCCTCCCTTCTCTAACAGTCAAGTTTAGGCAGGAAAAAAACCCATGCTTCTCCCAAAAGTAAAATGCCAGAGGATGGGTGTGTTCCAAGTCAATTGAGAATGTTTGTTATTTTATGATATAGGATGTATTATTTGAGTTAGATCACATAACATAAACACTGTAAAAGTAGAAACTGAAAATCACAATATTTCATTAAAAATGTGAGTTGTCAATACTGCTAGATATTTTTTTTCTTTATTTCATTTTCACTAATTCTAGCAAAATCCACCCAGATTCTTTCAGCCTCCTTCCTTACAAAATATTAGTCCAGTTTTCCTGTCAGTTCTATACTCCAGTCTTTGGGACCAAATCAGCCTCATTCCATTCAGTGCTATACTGTTATACATGTATAATCTGCTAGTGATTAATGTACCAGTAGGTGGTGCTCAGAATCAAGCTGCTAGCTCCCTTTTTTTTTATTCATTTTAACAAGTATTAGAGCTCTGTGCAGCCCTGCAGTGACCTTCCCCCGTGTGGCTCTTCAGTTTTCCTACACTGAGCATTGTGACTGCCAGATAAAGAGATTTTGCTCATCAGCTTGGTTATGTTTTTCCAGTCAGCTCTCAACAGCAGCAAATGATGGTCTAATTTCTTCTAAACTTTCTGCTGTTTAGCACTCTGGTCACAGGCAAAAGCCTGATGTGGTAAATCAGGGTGGCCCAGCGGCAGCTGCCACCGGGGCTGGATGCCAGTTTTGGGACACCCGCTCCCCACAGGCTATGTTATTGACGGTGGCGGTTCCTGGCTGGCTGGCTGGCTGCCGATGGGATGCCTCTTCCCCACAAATCTTTTTCCTTTCCTTGTTGTCCTGTTCAGCCTCCCGCAGCCACTGGTGTGCTCTTCTGGGTCACAAGCCTAAACCACTACAGGATGTTGTGAGGATAAAGCCAGGGAGGCTGATTTCCTGTACTTCAGCCTTAAAATGATGCCCTTTGGTGAGAACATACGGAAAATGCAGAGAAAGGAAGCGTTTGCCTGCTAGGGCAGCGTTCCCAGCCTCAAGAGCAGCTCTCCATCTCCTCCAAATTAAACAGCAACAGCACAGATGGAGGCATCTGACAGACCAGTTGTCATAGCTGAAGGGCTGGGCAGAACCCACAGCCCAGGCTGGAAATGGCCTGTTGTAGAGGTACGGTGTGCCCAGGGAGGATGGGCAAGGGGGGCACCTTGCTTTCACCTCTCAGCTCCCTTCCATAGGCCCAAGGATCTCCCAAATACTACGGGAAGAAGGAGTCCATCCTTCCTCAGCTGAGACCATTGTTTGAAGGCAGCTAAGGACCTAAGCTGACATCCTCATCTCATCCTGAGGTGGCCTTAACTTAAAAAAAGAAACCTGTGGTGCAAACAAACTAAAAATCTGCATCGTGGCAACATAGGATTTCAAAAGCCAAAATGAGAGCCTGGCAATACGTCCCAGACAACATATTCATATTGCAACGCTTACTCTGAGAGGGTTAGAGCATACAAGGCATTCTCCATCCCAGTCCATTCTTTGCATGGGAGTAGAGAGAAAAACAACATGAAGAATACATTTCATCTGTAATGATCTGCATATGTGAATGGTAGAGCTTGAAAAATCATGTGGGCACATGTTCTGTCTGACAGAAAAACAAGCAGGACTTACTCTCTGTTCTGTGATCCTGGATGGAGTTTAAAAGCTGGTGAATAATCAAGATGCAATTTAGCAATCCTACTTCCAATTAGTCAGTCCACTGTGTGAGAAAAGGAGAAGATAAAAGAAGGAATTCTTTTTTAATTCTATACATATGTGATGGCTCTTTTCATCACTATCAAAGTACCTTCATCAAAGCTTTCCATACTCTCCAACAGGACCTCAGAGCAGAATACGCCTCTGGAAGAAAAATAACTGTATTTCATTTGCTCACTAATCACATAGACAGTTTTGACTGCACCAAAGTCTACAGCAGCGTTAGCTGTGTAGTAATTCCCTTCTACAACTTGTATTTTACTGGAGTGATTCCAGCAAGCGCCAAAATATTGTCTCAGATATGTACTTCATCTGTTTTCTAAGAAAGGGAGAAAGAGCACAAGTAGCTGTACAGGAAAGGAAGAGAAGAGCCATGCCCACTTTGAGCCTCCCCAGGCTGGAGCCTTGCTCCCACCTTCCTTCTACCTTCTGCAGTATCTGGCTCATCTTACTCTGAGAAAAGTTGCTTTCATGAGGCAGGTCATTTATTTGCTGCTGTGAATTTGAATAACCACTTGTCACTCTATTCTGAAGGACAGCACAATTTTTTACGTCAAAAGAAATCACACATTGAGTCTCCAAAAGCAACCAGATTCAAAATAGGGATAACAACTTTGGTAGAACATTTTCCTTTCTGATGTCCAAAGTTTTGACAAAAACCTTCTCAAACCTAGGAGAGCTGGAAATAAAATGTTTTCCATTTAGTTTTGTAAAGAAAACCAAGGGAGAGGTTTGGGGATTTTTTCAGTATAGCCTGATATTAGCAGCTAAGTCCCACAAAAAAAAAAAAAAAAATCAGAGAAATCCCCCACTGACTCAATATCTAACTGGGAGAATGACCCCCAAAAAATTTGGTCAGGAGAAAAATAGTCATGAAGAAAAAAAAAAAGTTGTGGCTGGTTCATAACAGGAGTGTAGGTGTCAAAAATGGCCTTGTTCATCACCAGATGATGCACTCGGGTCCCTGAAGCATATTCGAACAGAGATAAATCATCCAGCTCTTTCCATAATTTCCCCTGGAAGCCTGGAGACACATCACAGATCTTGTGCAAGAGTACGAAATGGAAAGCTGGACAGATGAAACATCACATCCAGGTCAGGTACCGCTGTGCAGGTTTAGGGTTTTTTACCAGCTCTAGAACATGCTCTTGATCTATTTGGGGATGAAAGAAGGAGCGAAAACAGCAGGCAGGTAGGTAGGGAGACAAGATGAGGCAAGCAGGTAGACAAGAGGGAAGGACAGAAGGAAGGAAAGAAGGAATAGAAAATTTTTGGTCTGCCAGCTTTAACAGTGGTGGCACCAACCTATTTGCCATGGAGACATTGTGGGAGGGTATAAGCCAACCCCAGAACATTTGGTTATGAGGTAACTCCTTTCCTGGAGACCAACAACAGCTTATGGAATCAATCGTCAGTATTAGCACCAGCAACACTGCATGGTATTCTGCTAGCAGGTGAACATAGTAAAAAAAAAAAAAAAAAAAAATCACCTGCCCATACAAACTATGTAGTTACAGCTTTATCATGGTAAAGATGCTTCCAATTCACTTTTTTACTAATACTGAACTTCAGCAAATACTAATTTTGCAGGTGTTTGTTGTGTTCTGGCCCCTCTAACATATCATCGAGGGCTGCACATGGCTTCATAGACCAGAGGCCATCACCTTCTCTGCAGGCTGCTGCTTGAGGAGTCATCACTTCATACACAGCGAGGGGAATGGTTAGAGCAAGCTTATTGTTACTTTAATTCAAATAGCAGTCAATGCTCACCATACATATTGGTAATACCTGTAAGATAACAAATAGGTACACCTGATGCACTGTGTGTCCTTGAAGGAAAAAGGTACACAGCAATCCGTATATTCAAAATATAGACTAGAAAAGAATAATCTCTTTTTGTACTCCCTCTCTTATCTATCGGTGCTATCCTTCCCCAGCCCCACCTTGTACTTAAGCTCAAAGTACAGTCAGTGTTTCCCTCAGCCGAAGGTGCCCAGGTCTCATTTCTGTACTCACTGGCAAATAGAAACAGAGAAGCAAGTTGGGAAATGACACAGGAGATTTATTAAGGGTTATTCTTAATATAGAATGCATATTTAAATTATGTCATTGGTATCTTTCAACCTTTTTTTCATTAATCTAAAGAAATAAGCCCCAGGTTGAGATTATTCCCTGTACAGGACTCCATCCTCTTTTTACATAATTACTGCATAATGTAAAATCTAACCAAACACGGGTGATGGGGTCCATGTCTGCCTCGTCCATATGAGTGGCCAGATCTCTAGGACAGAGTTTTTACACTCTTCATGACTTGCAGCCTTTCCAGTGGATGCACAAAACCATCTATAGCTATTTTTTAAAGAAGACTATCACCTGTAGCTCTAGAAAAGGTCGGTGCCTTCCTCCTCTTTCACCCTCATGAAGCCACAGCCCACAGGATGAAACCCATCCATCCTATACAGAAGGCACAGAGCCATGTCCCTGCATCCTGGAACTTGACTTTGCACCTGCAGTGTTGCCACCTCAACAGGAGGCACAGAAAACACCCCCATGAACCCTGAAATAAACAACATTCAACAGTGAAGTGTTCATCAGAAGGAGAACTGTTGTTTGAAACTGTTCAGGCTCAAGGACTCTGGTCATGGACATCACTGGCCATACAAGGAAAAATGAAATTCTGAGGATAAAAGTAATGCCTTTTTTTGAAGCATATCTTGAAATGGAGATTAGAAGCAACCAACTGCTGAATTTCCCCAGGCATTGTTGGACTACTCACACTTGGTCAGAGCTAGAAATGACCACACTCTCTTTAGGCACATCATGATTTAATGACCAAAACCAGTCAATTTCTGGCTCTGCCCAGACACATCAAGATTTGTCCTGTGCTGAAATTCATTATCGAATGGCAAGTAGCAGCTCTAGATGTGCCAGCCAAATCTCAGCGTTAATTAGAGTCAGCTTTCCAGCTTGATTTGACTACATTTTTGCTCACATGTGGATTAGCCAAGGTACATACAGATGACATAAGCAAAGGCAGAGTTCTAGGTGCTCTGGGAGTGCTGAAACTAAACAGGGAATTTTGACAGAGCACCGAGGGCCTCTGTTGCTGTGCAGTAGCTGAGCTGTTTCTTTTTAAGCATCATAATAACATCTTGGTCCTGTTTTAAGAGCCTAAGTCCCTAAATGGATCTAAGATCTTTGTTTTTGAAGTGACCTGCATTAAACTGGTGCTTTTTTCCTGGCAGTAAACTGGTGTGCATTCAGACAGGCTGGGTCAAGCCTGTGCATTGCTGCATGTGTCTGGTCACGAAGATTTGCAGGGCACAGTCCTGAAAAATTGAAGTGTAAATCGAAGGGTCATCTCATTTTGCTAAGATGCTGGCAATGGCTGTGTCTGGGGCACGTGTGGACCTGACAATTCAGTACTGCTTGCTGAGGACAGGCAGGTGGACTGCAAATTCCAGCTCTCGATGGAGGCAAGTAGTTCTTTAAGGCACAGGATCCCCATGTGAGAGACCTGAATATGGTTTTTCTTCAAACTCCAGAAGCTTGAAATACTCATGAGTTCAATAGTAAGGTCTCCAGGGGAGAGCAGCAAGCTGGAAAGTACCTGAGAGGAGGTACTGATTAGTTTAGCTATGTTTCGTTTTTACAGAAGTTTGACATTTTTTTTTTCTTTCAACCTTCAGCATGGAACAGCTTAGCTCCAGTATTTATGATAAAAATAACTCAGCTGATTCATGACTGATAGTATCTGGTTGTCATTGCTGAGCCACTCTTAAGATAAAATAAGTCTCTACAAGGCACCCGGTGAATCTAGCAAGCTTCCTTCCTCTGCCTGCCACCTGAATTGTGTTTGCTAGCTCGTCCTCCAGAGAGATCTATTATGCCACTAAGAAACAGCTTTTAGAGTGTTTTAGTGTACTGCTGTGGGCACTGTTTCCAAACATACACCACTAGGCTGGCTCTGCACTTTGGGATCACTGCTCAAGGTTAGCAAGCTTCCTAAGAGGAGTCAGATAGATCAGAGAGACTGCAATGTGAAATCAAAGGTGATTGGCCTGGAAACTGCTCCACATCAGATCGAAAATGGAAAAAAAACCTGTTGGAAACACTGAGCTACGCCTCTATTTCCTTTCACAGGAATTGCAGCATAGTTGTGTTTGCATGGAGCACCAGTGGCATCTAGTGACCACACCTCGAAGATCACCAGGAATTGAGATGAAGGCAGAAAGACACTGGTGCAGACTGAGGCCAGGGGCTACATCACTGACTTGCTGGTGGTGATGGCCGCAGACCTGGTCTCACCTCCAGCAGTTAGCAATATTGCATCTCCGTGGTCAGATATTTTAGCACTTTTACAGCAGACGCTATCATGTCTTGCAAACTGCAGTAGTGAAATCCACTCCCCAACCCTCTGTCTGTCACACCAGCCTGGAGGTTCAGCAGCGGTGTGGGACAGCTTGCCGCTCACACCATGGCAGAAGAAGTGTCTCTTCAGCATGAGTGGAAGAAACACTTTCCAGTCTGGATGGAAACCAGTGGCTCAGTGCTGGCTAGCAAGGATGGATAACGTGTCGGGCCACACAAAGTCATCTGTCCCTCTGCCAAGCGGACAATAGTCCTTCTGTTCCCTCTGGAGAAAGGCCTCTTCTCTAAGAGCGCTGTGGGCCAGACAGTGAGCAGTATTGTTGCATCTGGGTGAAAAGTTTACTAGTGCAGGGACAACAATATAAAAAAATTATCATACGCAGTAATCTGGAGTTCAAAAAGGCATGGTGTCTAATGCAACTGACTGGTAGTGTGAGAACAAGCAGAAGATGATCAGTATCTTGGTGCAGATAAAACAGAGTAATATACCTACATTTATTAGGAAAACAAAAAAAACCAACCAAGTTTCATGAAAAGATGTCATTAGGAGAGTAAGGAAAGCTGCAGTTTTAAGTCATACTTGTGAAAATAGTTGTGAAAATAGGAAGATTTCTGACACCACTTTTGGTGTCTGGAACTACAAGTTCGCACCTCGTAAGGCTTTGCTCAGCTCTCCTCCCCCTGAGCGCATGTGATTGACTGCAGGTAAGCTGTAAATCATTGGCCTTTCAAAGTTTTAACACTGGACTCCTATATCAATGATGGATGGTCTCTAGAGACCTCACCTACTTTTCCTAAGAATAAACTTGTTTCCTTCTTGCTGGCCAAACCCCCTCCCTCCAGAGGTGTCCTTGTGGTGTATCTGCAGTGAGTGGCTCCTGCCCTGGACTCTGGGCTGATGTTGGTTCCCGGGTGTCATTTGGAGGAGCCACTGGAGCTGTTAGGAAGGGAAAGCAAGGTACGTGCACGCATGCAGCGGAGGAGCCATTATGGCCAGCGAGCAGCAGGAGCGGAGCAGCACCACGGAGTGCGTCCAAATAGGCCTGAAAAACTGGTGGGGAACTGCTGCCTGAGCACCTTTCATCACTGCATGTGCTGTGTGAGGCACTGGGCCCGGGTTTTCAGCCGTGTCTGACTCTCTGAGGGCCTGTGAGGTTTTCCAGCCTGTCCCCACCTCCTTCCCCTTCGGAGGATCCCTCCAGGCCAGTCCTGCGGCATCTTCCCAAGGGGAGGCCGGTCAGCCGGAGGGGGGGAACCACCATGCAGCTCGAAGTGCAAGCGGAGCCCGCGGAGGCAAACCAGCACGCAGCAGGAATCGCGGCGATGGCTACTGTTTCAGGCTCACATTTTCTGGTGTTTATTATTCTTTGCATTCCTGATCATGTCTCCGTTATTGTTATTCTTTTCATGTGAAGGAGAAAATTTTGCTACTGAACCGCTGTTTGTGGTCCCTGCTGTGCATGCAGCTGCCCAGATCAGCACACTGCTGGTTTGCTGTGGATGAGCCGCTGGCCTGGCCATCCCCCTCACCTCTGTGTGATGTGCATAACCCAGACAAAATGGGATGACTGCCCCAAGGGAAGGCTGTCTCTGGATGCATCGTGTTCCTACAGGTCTCCTTTCTCAGGTGTTTCCAACCATTAGTGGTCAGAGAAAAGATGCTGGGCTAATCCGAGCAGCATGGCTATCCTTATCTTCCTGAAAACTCTCATCAAACATGCAGTCAATGAACACAAGCAAGGGTTGGGAGTTCACAAAAGGGAAAGCACAAGCCAAATGTAGAAACAGTTGCAAAAACTATTGAGTGCTGCTGTGCAGAGAGCACCCCTGTCCCTCCTGCTCCAGTATTCAAAGAATTAGGTGCTCCTCAAAAAACTTCCCCATGTCACCAGCAATTAAAAAATATCAGAAAATCAGCATGTGATAATGGAAAACCGTACACACTCTCGAGAGAAGGACAGGGCAAACGTTTCATGTAGCAGTCCTTCCTATCAGACCAACCGGGCTGCTGCTGACAAACCAGATGTGGAGGACTAAAGCCCAAGCACTGCTGTGGTTTGAGTGGTGTGTACATCCACCAGATCCCCTACTAACTGGTGCAAGCCATGAGCTGAGCACATACAGGCTTGCAAAGCCTTTGGGCTGAGCCAACAAGCGGCTCCACACTGTGGAGCTGCAGATAATGCGCCGAGCTTCGGCCGGGGTTGCACAGCTGCATCCATCCTGCCCGTTAGCATCACTTACTAGCCTAATTTTGGGGCCGTGTCATCACAACTACACCCTCCCCGTGGAGCTGGCTCAGAGTACAGGCCCAGAGAAGTCAGGTCTGCCAGCAATGACAGCACATGTTTTACCCCGGCTGGGATTTGAGCGTTCGCCCCCTTTTTGACAGCTCACTGTGCCAGCCGAGCCGCGGTGAAGCACACTGGAGGGCTCTTTGCTGGCGTCTCCCTCCTGCCGAGCCAGGCGGGGAGCAACCCCCGGGCTACCAAGTGAGTGGACAACATCACCACGGGTTGTGGCTTCCCGCTGGCACCAGGCAAGTCCATGAGCACTTTGAACACACAAAGGATGGGCAGAGAGCGGCACATCACGAAGCCTTTGATTTGCTGTTTAAAAACAACCTAAAAAGCAGCACAGACACCAAGGAGTTTGCTTTCCCTCAAAACTTTTTGCACCTTTTGCTTGCATAGGTTGCTCCTTCCCTCCTCCCATCCTCTCCATCCACATGCATCAGCTCCCACGCCACCACCACAGCTGCCTGCTTGTTTGTGGTAAGCCAGCATGGTTTGATACGGTTTTATCAGACAAAGACTTGGAAACACTTATGGTTCTTTTTAAACCTGTGGTGAGCCAGTAAGTGCTGTAAGCTGCTTGCAGGGTGAAGCACAGCTGAAATGGCATCCTGGAGGCTGGGGAAGTCTGGGCCTGAACATCAGCTAGCCTGACATGATCGCACACCACAAACCACTTCAGTGTCTTAAATCTCGTTAAATACCTCGTGTCGGACAAAGTCAGCCTGAACAAGCCACCGAGGCTTGGCTCTTCAGTGGGGAAGGGTGTGCAGAAGACAGAAGTACCCTTCACACGTGGACTTCCCACACGTGACCCTCCCCGAGGAGTACACCTTCCCAAGGATGCTGTCACCCGCGCACGGCAGTTTCTGGCTGCTTGAGAAACCAGTCGGCCAGCCGGTCCCTGCCGGCTGATGAGACACGGGCTGAGGGTGCTCACCTGGGACAACTGCACATCTCAAATCACTCGCAGGGCTCCATGACACCCCCCTGCCTCGAATGAATCTCCCGCCAACAAAAAGCGAATAGAACCGGAGCAAAGAAGTGACAAGGATAGGGATCCATTAGGATGAATTTTTGTCTCTTCGTACCTCAGTGGAGCTGGTGTCCGATGAAGGCACTGGCTCCCGGCCACTCAGCCAGGTGTGACTGCTGCCGGTGGACAGGCGCCAGGTGCCTCATTGCAAGAAGGTCAAGGAAAGCTACAGAACAGTGACACCACTCACCTTATTTCTGTATGAGCAATTTCACTTGGTTTAAAATATACGTTGTGGAGGTTTGAAGCATTTTAAGTCTCTCTTGGATTTTGAACATGAACTTTTACCTGAAGTGGAAGCATAAAGGGCTGCATTTTATTTTTGCTTGAAATAACGTTTTGTTGCCTTTCTAGCAACCACCTATGTTCTCTTGAATGGATTCTGGTAGGATTTTTGTTAAGTATACAAAATCATATTATCCCTAGCTGTAGCTGTGGATGAAACCAACTGTTTGCTGCCTGCCAACTCTGAAAAATTGATTTCTACCATCTACGATTTCCACCCCCAAAGTGTAGGCAATTTTGAATAATTTCAGAATAGCTTTGGATCCGTTTCCACTTGCAGGACTGTGAGTGTCCTCAAATCAGAATCAAATGCCCATCCCTTAGGAGCTCCCACTTGAAGATGGTGAAACACATTGTCAGAAATAAAAGTCAATCTGACCATAATAAAATACTTTCTCAAAAAAAAACCCTCTACGAATTTGAAAAAAACAAACAAACAAACAAAAAAAACAACAGAAAGGCCATTTAGCTGCACAGACGGGAGCATTAGTACAAGGAAGCCTCAAGGAGAACAACATGCAGGTTTATGAAGCAGAGACTCCCATCAACATGCTTCCCAACGTCCTCAGTGCTGCAGTGCCACTCTTGGAAGCACAGATGCATCACCGGACCTCATCCGCTGAGGAAATTCTTCAGGGAAGAAGAATTGGAAACTTCTCTGGAGTTTCCTGGTTCCCTGGCCCTCACCTTGATGTTCCACCTCAGTACCAAGTGATGAAGCTGCCACTGCGGTACGCTCAACGGGCAGAACATCCTTTGAGGCACTGAACAGCTAAAATGACGTTCCATTTTCTCACCTAGCGGTACTTAAAGAAAATTTCCTGCAGCAAACATCTAACTAACACACCGAGTTGCCGTGGTTCCTTCACCTCAATCCTAAGTGTCCAAGTAGAGTACAAGACCTTCAGAGCATGCTCATCAGTTATTGATTAGGTCTGAATTGCTAGAATTAGTATTCTATTGGCATTTCTTTTCCCAGATCAATATCCGTGCAGAGCTTGCTAATTTTACATTACTTAATCACATCTTAATGTGTTGAAAATTCATGCACATACTTGCAACATTTTAGCAGTTTTTGCAGAATGACAGTCCTTTTATTTTTACTGGTTCAGTATACAGCTTCAGTGTAACACATGGCTAAGAAAAAACGGGGAGAATGATTCACAGTAATATTTTGATAAGTCCATTTCTTCTAAATCAAGGCAGAAACAATTCTCATACAGTCTGTGATCAGTGACTAAATTCTACATTATTTTAAATTTACTTAGCACTATAATCAATCATTAGTGACAATACTACTATAACCTGAAAATAAGTCAGGGGCGAGATCTGCTCTACATCTGGTTTATATTTGTAGTGTTCATACTTTCATATTATTTTTATACACATACATTGGTATAAAGCAACAAAATAAAACTGTCCCCACAACAATAAACAGGGTATATTGTACAGCTTATAAATTATGGTATACCGTAAAATTGATATCACATAAGATATCACAGGTTATGGGATACATTAATAAACAGACAATGATATATTAATTTGAAAATTTAACAAAGAATTTTAAAAGAGGAAGTAAAATATTACATACCATGGGGCTGATTCGCTTTACTGCTGTTACTCCAGTTTAAAATAATGACACTCATGTTGTGGGAAACTTGGAAGCAATAAGGTCACGAATCACAGTTAATACATACAGTTAGGCAGAGATGTAACATTTTAAGAGCAAATCAAGTTTCTTGGAGTGCTTGATTTTGCAACCCTGAAGTTGAAATATCCAACATTTAGTTTCTCTGTCTGCCTGTTTAATATATAGAGAAAAAAATGTACTTGTCTTATGGTTCTCACCAGCTTTTGTTTTTGATTGAGAAGTAAATACTCAGCTTGTTGCTTTGCCCTTGCTCTTCCACACCAAACCAGAAGGAAGCCCTGGAAGCCCAGGATAGTTCCATGGGTCCATCCCACTTACAAGTGGCTGATGCGTTGGCTTCTAATGGTAAGTGGCACCCTAAGTAGCTAATCACTCTATTTATAGAATTTAAAACCCTAAACTATTTTGGAACGTTCATATATTTTACCTACTGCTAAACTGGCAAATATGATTTAATTACAAGTCTATAATCTAGATAATAGGTTTTAAAACCACTGATGCCAAGATGTGCCATATATTCATACAACTACACCTATAGTTGTACCCAATTCCTGATTTTGCAGTGCTGCAACTTTCCAGCAGTAACAGAAATATGTGTTATGTACATAAGTAACAGGAAAGGAGCAAACCAGTGTTGCGGATGGACTTTTGTCTGCTATTCTCACACTCACTGATTACATTTATATTAAAAACAGTAGCAGCAGAGAACTGCTGTGGAAAGAGAAGCACAAAATGCTGCTCAGGAACGTCTGAAGCCGGGTGGCCTCAGGAGGTAAGTGGTAATGTCAGACACAAAGTGGTATTTTTGATTGCTGGGGCTGCTTGTGCTTCTGTTAGTCATGGCTTCTCCAGCTCCTCATAGAGCATGACGAGGTCTAATGGGGAAGCTACCTAATAGTCAGAAAAACTGTTACACGTATCTGCTGCAGCAGATAATTTGTCCTTCAAGTTTTGGAGACAAGAGGCAGCCGTGGGGGGGGCTGAGGGGTTAAAGGCAGCCAGTGACTTTATGTCTGAGTTACATTTAAAGAAACAATATGCTTCACAGTGAAAATCAATGTTTATTTTACCACAGAACCATCAGAATCGAAAACAGGGTGCCAGAGTGCATCTTCACTAATCTATCCCATAAGAACACGGGAGCACAATTTTCAAAACCACGTATTTATACATCCGGTAACCACTTTTGTCCCTGTTACTTAATTAAAGATCATAAATGCTTTGGGACACACACACACATTAAAAAAAAAAAAAAAAAGGTAATACAACTTTTTTGTTACTGTCAGAAATAGAAAGTGCCAGGCAGTGCACATCATCGTTTCCTGGTCCCAGTGTTGCCACTGGCAGATTTATTGAAACTTCTACTCATTTGTGGGAAGTGTACAGTTGGCGTTCTTTCGGTGGGGCCATACAGCCCTAAATTCCTGGCTGTAGCTGACTTTCGAAGGGGCTTGACACTGGGAAAAGGATTGAAGACTTGCAGCTTTGGGTTCGCAGGCTGGGGAGATTTCGCCCCGTTTCCACTGTCACTGGAGGAACTGGAGGACTCTGATAAACGTGGCTGGCTGGACTGATGGGATGTTGACTCAGCATCGGTTTTGTTGTCTGAAGTGAGTTCCAGTGCTTCCAGTTTTAGCTGAACCACTGCCATGTTTGTACTGCTGTCTGTGGAGACTGGCTCAGACGACTGCTGGTCAGCTTTCCGAGCAGTCCTGTCATCCAAACCACCTCCTCCTCCTTCTCCAAATGCAGAATGTTTGGAACTCTCCTCCTTAGCACCAGGACTATTTGTTTTACAGCTCTCGCTCTGCTCATCTATTAGTCCTATGGTGTCCCCATAGCCCAGCTGGCCTTTGGCCCTAGCAATATTCTTTCGATGAACTCGTATGTGAGTGCGCCACGGAGAGTTCAGTTTTGTTTTAAGATCTTCTTGGGGAATGGGAGACATCTTCCCTGTAGCATGACTTGGGATGTGAATAACAGCATTTTTGAGAGACCTGTTATTCAATTTCATCTTCTTTCCTAAAAGGAGGTGGTTTATCACTGGGGAATGGTTTACCTGAGAAGGGAGGAGGCTGGTAACTGGCCCTTTGTCTGAAAGAAAGTGTTTAAAAAGAAACACAGTATTGTTAGAGAACAAAACAAATTAATGTTTTAAGGATTCACCACCAAATTTGACGCCTTTCTTGAGGTAAAGCAAAGGTTTGTAGAACTGACTGCTATTAAAAAAAAAAAAACAAAAACAACAAACAACCACCCCCACTGACTTTCTCTTACATCTTGGGAGTCAAACACAAAGCTGTAAACTTTTCAGTAAAGATTTCATGTTTCTTACTTATGGGTAATTCCTGAGCCAGGAGTACAATGAAAATAAATCATAACAAAAATAGCTTCTCAGTTTTTAGAATTGCACTCTAACTGATAG
This sequence comes from Tyto alba, assembly GCF_018691265.1. Lineage (NCBI taxonomy): Eukaryota > Metazoa > Chordata > Aves > Strigiformes > Tytonidae > Tyto > Tyto alba. The sequence goes on from NW_024881282.1 coordinate 53,148,192, forward strand.
TTTAACATTAATATTGGCTTCTGATCTTTCCCCTCTTCTTCATTTCTCTTCCAACCATGAGAGGCAATTCAGCTCCTGTATGAGGTCAGTCAAATAAGCCTCTCCATGAGGCTTGTGTGACTAGAGAATGAACCAATGTATTTTTAATGGATGAACTACACCAACTCTTTTCTACTAGGTCCTCTTATTAAACCAGAGCAGTAGACTCAGAATTAGGTAATTAGATGACAGTTTGATTAAACCATAAACCCAGTCCCGCATCACGATTAGTAAGGTTAGATAGGTTTGTATTTGGGGTTAGAGGTTGGCAGTCCTTGGGAATCAACATTTTACTGTTTGCACTGTTTCTGCTGGCTATAGCCTTTGTTCAAAGAAAATATCTTGCCAATATTAAAAATACTAATCATAATCATAATAATACATTTCCTTATGAATGATGTTAATGACAAATTGCAGCTCTACGTATTAAAATGCTCCTGCTAGGACAAGTTTAGACAATCTAGAAGAGGAATAAAAGTTCACCCCAGTGACCCATCTGCATCCTTCAGTTCTGACTCAGAAAGACGACACCTAAGTGGGGAGGAACGAGTGGGTGGGCTGCGTTCAGCTGGGCTGTACATGCTAACCCCCACACTGTTTAGTTTGCCCACTGGGGAAACAGACTCTGTAACGTGGATTCCTAAGTAACAGACTGATGTGCAGCTCAATCCTCACAGCAGTATCATGGCTAGGTAAACTGTCAGACACAATGGAACGTCTAAGCCTGTTCATCTGTGTAATTTGCCATGCCCAGATAATGTGGAGCAGCTATGAATCTACCTGCCACTTGGTCTGAAGCGTACTCAACTCCTCGTTTCACTTTTTCCAGTGCATCAGCATGTCAAGTCCAAGAATGCCAAAGATTTAAAGGTTTTAATCAGAGAGATCAACACAATCCACCCAGAGAACAAAGACACTTTTAAATACCATTGTTCAGCTGGTCCCTGGGACCTAAAAAAATCCCAGGGTCATCATCTTCAGATCCTGACAAAAGAAGAAAAAACATCACCTTCTCATTTACAATCAGGTACCCACTTTACTACTAACGTGTGATATATTCCATCAGTCTCTCTTGTTTCGTTTATTTCATTAAATGTTAAAGAATATTATTTGCCTTGTCCCCGGTGATGAAGTTAGCTTGTACTGTACCGGTAAAAGAAGTGTGTTTTGATATGTTACCTGCTCTTATATACACATGGTGAACCTGCTGTTGCTGCTTCTTCTTTATCCTGGAGTATTGCTTTTTCAGTGCATTAATATCAGTGGTCATACGCTCCATCATCATGCTGTTAAAAGCGGCATGATACTCGCTTCGGCAAGAGTCTATTGCTCCTGGACTTAATTCTGCAATGTTACTGGAACCCAGACTTTGCTCTTCGTTCTGATCTGCATGGAGTGGGAATAAAGTGGAGATGAGGAGTAAATTGGCATGCTCAAGAGTTCTGTAAATTATCTACAGGGGAAATCTACGTCTGATTTCTATTGCCTTATTTAACTGTAGTCTTCAATTGAAAATTTATTACAATATGCATATTTAACAAGGCTGCACTATTTATAATAAGTAGTATTACATTTCTAGAACTCCTGATTAAGAATAGCAAGGGTTGAGGGGAGTTTAAAGAGTACGAAAGCCAATTAACATCACAATGCAAAGTTATAAGCACAGTTTTTCAATTATGCAAAAGTACACCAAACCATAACTAAAGTAATTCAGAAACTGATTATTAAAGACACTCAGTTGGACAAAGAGGAGGCTAACAATGCAAGTTATAAAACACATTACAGTCAAGCAGGCATGAGATTAAACAACCCACCTAGTGAGAGCAGCGAGAAGCATCAAGAAACAATTACAGCACCACAGGGAGGAAACTGCTAGTAGCAACAAAAGGTTTAGGCACAGAGCAGCTGAGGATCAGGCAGCTTGAGAGGGTCTCTGATCAACTGCCATGCAATTTATTTTCACAGCTGCTCCTGATGCACCACCAAACTGGCACTCCAGGGTCAAGGGGCTAATTCTTTTTCAAGTGATGTCTGTTTGTCTTTGGCTTAGTTTGCAACAGCAGTTTGATGTTCTGACTATGTGCTAGCTTGAAGCAACTGTTAGAGACTTACAGTCCCTCGGGAAGGGAAAAGCAAAACACCATGGTGATCAAGAGGAAAACTGCAGCTTACAGGTCTCAGCAAAACCAAGCCACAAGAATGCTGATGTGTAATCAGCTAACAGCAACTGCGACATCAATCCGGGTTTTTTTTTGTGGGGAAGGTGGGGATGGGTTGGGGATAAATAACTACAGCCTCTCCCGGGATATGACAAAATCCCTGTTGATCCAATACCATTTCGTAAAGGCGGCTGCAAGTTAACAAATAATCTGCTTTTCCTGTATGAATCAGGATTTTGTTCTGCTTGTAGAGGTTGCACAGGTAAACATGCAACTCTATCAGAAATTTTATTTCAACATGAAGGGATTGGAAAAATAGTGACATTTTTTCAGAATACCCTAACACATACCCAGTTTTTTTAAAAAATGTGAATATACCCAAAACATACAACAGTCTGAAAGCTTGGCCAAAAGGGCCTGCAGAATTCACTCACTGCTGATGGCATATGCATGGCTAATACTGGAAGCTAATAAAGGTCAAGATTATTTATTACACGTGCACTCTTCAGAAAATGCTGACTACCTAACAACTGTCTTGGAAATAAGCATGGATTTAGGGGGGGCTTTTTTCCACACACGTGCTTCTTTTTTTGGGGGTGGGCAACACCATAGGGTTGTTTTTTTAACTGTAGTCAAATCCTTAACTCACACAGTCATTTACTGCATACATACAGCTTTCAAACTTGATTTTGAAGACATCTTCATGGACCGTAGAGCAAGTCATTTAGCACCTGCTGTAATCTCTACGTGAATACAAAATACAATTTTCATAGCAGCTTTCACAGAGGAAGCTGCAGATGACTTCTGCAAGGTCGTGCAGATTTAACTATGTTTTCCAGAATGAACAGAAGCACTATTACCTTTCATCTGTTTTTGGTATTTTTGTAGCTCTGGTGCCAAAAACCCACTTAGCGGTCCAAGACAGCCAATTGCATTGGCAATTGAGTCTTCATCATCTAGGTCATTCTCCTCGTCACTGTCTCTGGTTCTGCCCAACCTTCTGTCAAATGAGAACATAAGAGAAAGAAGAGACAGACGTTCTTAAGTATGACCGTTACCAAACATCTTTATTTTCTTTAGGAGCATACAAGGGAGGATGTCACCTGTCTTTTCACTATCTGCGTAGGGTAACCAATAACTCTATATGCCATAAGCAGTGCATTTCAAACTTACCCTGAAAGTGAAGTTGATTTTACTGCTGCAGGGAAAGGAGTAATGTTGTATGTGTATTTCTCTCTTAATTCTGCCAGTTGTGGGAAGGGAAACTGAGCCATGGTATAAACAGTCTAGGGGGAAAGAAAAAAAAAATATACAGCTTTTAAAAAGTTTTACTTTAACTAACAGTCCCACGGAAGATTTCTCCATGAACAGACTTTCACAGTCTTGCAGGATTAAATGCTGCACATTCTCATGTGCTGTAAGAAAAATGGAAATGGTTTAGTTTTATGATTCAGTTGGTATTTCCTGTAAGAAAAATAAAGACTGACTCACTAGACAAACATATGGTTCAGAGTAAAAAAAAAGAAAAAAAAAATGGAACTGATAACGTGAGATGTAGGGTCTTTTTCAACTCCTATAATTATTTAATAATCACTGTCAATCCTCTCTTTGTCAGTACACTGGAAATCCTCCTCTTTCTCCAAATATGATTTCACTTAGATGAATGCATTACTGAGGTTTTGGGGATCTTCCAGAAGACCTACATTTAGGCTCAAGTATTCAACAAGGTATTGACACTAGCATAAACAGGAAGGAGCAGATCTTCACTGGATGTGGACTGTTAACAGATCCTTTACTTCACCTGAGCAGCCTCAAGAGCTTGTGTGAAGGAAATCAATCAAAAGTTATGGTGACAGGGGAAGGACCCAACATCCAGCTAACTCTTCTCCTCTGGGTTTCTAGTTTTGACTGTTGTTTTGTGGTGGGGATTTTTGTTTCTTTTTTTGTTTGTTTGTGTTTTTTGTTTTTTTTTTTTTTGTTTGTTATTTTGGAGGGGGGGTGGCGGGAGGAGGGAGGGTAGTGGTGGTTGGATTTTTTTAAAAGAAATTTGTTCTATGGTGAACAAAGAAACCTCTCTGCAACTCTACATGTAGTCCCTAGAATTTAAAACAAGGTCAGTTAAAGAAGATAAATAGTTGCAGATGCATTTGCTTTCAGCATTATTTTTATTCTGTAATAACGGAACATGTGTCACCAGTCAACCTGGCACAAAGACACATCATATGCCTTGCAATATCACTGCTGACTTGTTCCTACCTATTTTAGCTGCCTTTTTTTTTTTTCCCCTGCTTTTATACACTTACAGGCATTCAGAACTTCAAATAACTGACACACAATTCATTGAGAGTCTCAATGTCAAAAGTAAAATGAAGCAAATAGCCAAAATATAATTTCCCATAGTTTCTCTGAAATATTATAGCTTTTCCCTACCTTGAAAATTAAATATTTTCCTGAAAGATAGCAACGTAAAAATGTTTCATTACCTATGACAGGAAATCTTTACTTTTTCTTTTTCTTCCTGTGCTATTAAGTCAGTGACATTATCATCTGAAGGCAAGTGGCCTCAATTAAATTAAAGGAAATTTTGAACAATTTCTACATAATGCATTCTTGAACTGTGCCCTGTCTGTGCTAAATACACTAAGGAGAATTGCAAACATTAATTCAGTACTAGACCTTTCCTGACAGAAGAAGGAACAAAAAAAAAAAAAGTTTCACTAAGAGCAATGATGTGAGCAGTGAGGAGCAGGAAGGACACTCCTGGCTAGATCAGGCACAGGGCAACAGTGCAGCTCAATAGGCTTCTGTGTGAAAATGCTTTTACAGCTCGAGCCATGCACAGACTCTAAGGCAAAGAGAATGCCTACAAAAACCCAGAGCATGAACTGAAGCTTTGCCACTCCATGAAACTACAATGCTACTGTGAAAGACAAATATCCTCTAGGGCCTGAACTGCCATATTCCGGCAGTTTACCAGACGAAGGAATTTTATGATCTGGAGAAACACCTACCTCCGGCCCAATGTGTCTGCTGGTTTGTTTGATCTCCACCACACTTTCCTGGGTTTTTTTCCCCATGTGTCTCAACCCTCTCCCTTCATAGGGAAGGAGGTGTGTCTGGAATTTATTTCTACTCTTTATGTCAACAGCCTTTTCAGGTAACCTGTTCCATATGCTAGTTACCCTTTAAGTGAAACAGTTGACTGAGTCCTCCATTTACTCCTTGCACCTACTGGTTTAGATTACTCTTTTAGCTTTTGCCTGTCTCCAATCTGTGCCTCTTCCAGATCCTGTGCAATTTCTTTCATTTAGCATACACGGTTTTAGCTTAATTACTTGTTATCAGATTATAACTGGAGATCTCTCTTGCCACCTGGGTAAGAGATCCACAAACAAATTTTATGCTGATTCAAGGTCCATTGGAAATTTAAAAAATATTGTCAGTCAGCATCTGTGATCTCCTCGCAACAAAGCTTCAGAGTCAAAGCATCCTGTTCCTAGTTTGTACACAGCCTTGGATGCCATTTGGTTAATTCTGGTGAAACTGTGCCAGGGGGAAACAGCCTACACATACAAAGCACAATGCAGCCAAACTTGTTACCTTATTTATGGCCATAAGGGGCAGATTCTGGGAACAAGAAAAGAGACAAGGAAAAAACCCTCTCTTCTCACCTTAAATCAGTAGCATTTGTCAATCCTTTGCCTTACCCTAAAAATGCAAAGCCATCTACACCCTCAGCAGAACACCATACAAAAGATGATGGGCTGTGACTTCCAAAACAGGGTAAGCAGTTTTGCCTTTGCAGACAGCTCAAATACACTTATTTCAAGAGCCACCTCACACTGGGATAAGGTTCTTCTCTCTTTTCATTTTCACTAAGAAAACAAAACAAAAAGCAAAAGCAGAAACAAACCCAACAGAAAAGACAAAATAATACTCAAGTAGGAAGTTAACAGTGAACACCATCAAATCAGGGTAACTGTCTATGGGAGATAGTCTAAAATGCTAGGGTACTAGAGAGGGATTAATCCCTGTTGCCATCCACCACAGTAAACATACAGGGATGCCTCTCCTTTTCCTGTTTGCTTCTTATCTACTCTACGCTGCAAGGTTTCTAGGCATACAAACTGAATTAGTTTAGCTGCTTATGAAAATGCTCGCTTTCTAAGAAGGCATGAAAGCATGTACTCAATCTAGCACGTGCTGTTTAGAATATCTGCAGACACCTGGCATACAGCCTTCTGTCTCCATGTTAGAACCAAAGTTTATTAATAGGCCAATAAAATCACATTACTGAATTGTGTTATTTATTTAACTTCTAGTCCTGAATACACATGTGGTATAGTATCTGATGTGTACAGCACTTACCCTTTAATTACCTAAACTGTTCAATCTGAAAAAGGAGGAAGGTGTAGGTTTGCTTGCTCCTCCAATCCCTCTATGTCCTCCTCAGCACAACACTGTAAGAACTCCTACCATGAAAGGGCCAAATCTGCAAAAGCTTTAAACCCTCAATTCTTAGGTATAGGCACTGCCTGCATGGGAGGGAGGGAGGCATTTTTAATGATAAATTTGCATCAACTATACCTGCTAGTGGAGAGAACGAGTCCTCTGATCTACTTTAGACATCTGCTATATCAACACTTGCCCCTGAAGGATCAGCTGTACCTCCCTCCTCCAACTGTCAAAGGAAACAGGCCTTTTAGAGCACAATTTGTTTCCTAGTGTCAGAGAAGTGCCTGTTACTCTTCACCAGCTTAAGTGAGCCTGGACAGGTAGTGCAGATGCAAATGTAAGTGTCACACAAGTCTAAAGAACAGCGAGACGACTGCCACCAACAACGTGTATTGAAATGTGCAGGGAAGGCAGAGTAGGCTATTAATACTTTTCCATAGTAGGATACTAATCCTTGAGCCACCTTGTAAAAAGTATCAGATGTAAATTCACTGTTCTGATTTTGATTAGAGGAAAAAAGAAAAAAAAAGAAAAAAAGATTTGGAAAAAAAAGCAGTCTAAATATTCATCTCTGACTGACTCCTCTGAAAAAGCCTAAAGCAATTTAAAAAGCAGCATCTTCAAGCAGCCTGGATCCTTTCATTAATGCAAGGGTTCATATTTCTTTCTTCTCCAACAGAGAAAACTGTTCAAATGCAGCAGCCAGACACATGGTGGCATTCATATCACCTAATGCTAAACTCCTGCAGCGCCTAATTCTCTCCACTTACAGTAAAGAGAGCCTAGAGTGAACACCTCAGATGGAGACAGCCACATTGCCAGTGCCTGCCTTTGACTTGAAGAATGCTATCTATAGTGTGGTTTCTTCCGCTGAGAGGACACACATAAACCAGACACACTGCTCCTCTATGTAGAAAACTTAAACCTACCACATTCTCCGTATCAATGGCAATGCTATCCTACCTTAATGCCCCTGTCAGTGTCACAAAATACACATGTACACTACGAATACACATATGTGTATTCATGCACTTTGCACCAAGTGCTTTTTTGCTGAAACACAAAGACTGCTAATTTAGTATACTTGTAATTGCAACAGTCAAACCAAAAAGATCCTTCCATCCCTCCAACCAGTGGGTTACCTATGCCTTATCTTCTATTACACACAACAGTGAAGAAATCCACACTAAGTCACTAAAGCTCACTTCAGCTTTCTCAACATTATTCTTTGTCACAAATGCCACATCTTGATTTTGTACTACACTTGAGACCAGGAACTGGAACGCAACGAATATGAGAAGGCGTCAGCTTGTGCCACTCTCCTCATGCATCCTCGATATCTGAACTGTCTTGTGAGAAACCTTAACACTTATTTAAAAAGCATGCGAGTACCTCCAACCAGCAGCATTTCCATTTTTGAAGCATAACAAAGCCACAGTGCTCACTTTTCCCACTCCTAGAGCTCCCTCATCAGACAAAACAACAACAATAACAAAAAAATCAAAATCTGAAGGTAATCCTTTACTTCAGGGCAGTACTTTACCACATTAAGTGTATTATCCCAGACAGTGAGTTTTGCTTCCAATAATGGGTGACAGAAGGCACCTGCTAACTACTGTTAATAAACTCATGCAGCTTTGTAGATGGACACTTTTCTGCCTTCCCTTAGGTAAAAAATTTCAGGTGAATTACATGCTCCGTATTTGCACCCATTTAATCACCATGCTGTAACTCATCAAAAGCAAAGCTCCAGAACTGTACCATGTAGTCTTTATAACACATCTAAGTAGACAACACCTCAAGGATGTGACAAAAAGACATGGAAGTGCATATCAGTAAAATGGTATCTGCAGTACTAAAGGTCCTTTCCCAGAACAGTGTGGACCTTTTTTCTCATACAATGACATGCTTTAAGAATTCAGGGACTACATTTATCTACAACTGTCTTTGTTTACAGTTCACTGATGACTGCTCATGGCTTTTTTTTTTTTTTTTTAAATCATGAAGGATATTTTTTTCCCCTTTATCACATAATAAACTCGTCTCCCACAGTGTCTGCAGAACGAAAAGGACACAGTGCAATAAATGACCAAAACATAACAATAAAACAAAAGAACACACTAAAAATTATGACTACGAAAAGATTCTACATCTTACTTGTGTAAATCCAATTAGGTATTATATCACAACAAACTTTCAGCTGGCAATACACAACCTACTTTTCTGAAATGGAGCCTAGTGGTTTTCTATACTTCATGTATAGGATAAAATTTCAGTTTGAACTGCAGGTTATCTATTTGTTTCACTGACGTGCTAGCTCAGCTCAGTTATCTTAAACTTTTATTCTTGGGAGAGTTTATGTTTCTGCAGTATCTGAGCAAAAATGTAATTTGTTAGAAATCAGCACCTGAAGGATGCACCGAAAACACAAACAATAATTATATCACAATTACTCACCTGCATGAGTTCATTGCTGTCAATCAGACTGTCTTCCAGCATCTCCTGGGTCAACTTGCCCATGGTACTGTAAAACTCATCTGCAGTTTCACAACGTTCTATTTGCCTACATCAAAATACATGTTTTTTTATTTTACTTTTACATATGATTACACACCTCCAAACCGAACCCGAACTTTCTGTCATCATAAAATATGTGCTTCCATTAGCCACCTTAATTCTTAAGTTTATTGCAATCCTCCCTACACTTCCAAATAATAAAACTGTGCACATCACCTTGGAAATGCTGGTGCAGGAAAAGGATGTACTGAGCACAGCTTACTGTCCTGACTCCTCATGATAAAGGATCCATGCATGTCCAGACAGGTTACTCCCTCCGCCCCTTTCACTTCTACAACATGAGAATCAATAAATCCTGCCTTCTACTAGCACAAGGAAGCTCTCCCATCAGCTCAAAAAGGAAGCATAAAGATTTCTTGACTGCCTCACCACCGATTCTTCACTATGCACTGAAAGGATGAATGCACTGGTCAAACTGTCTTTTTGTCAGATGGGAACATATTTGCTGGCCAGAAAACATTCCAGTGGAGTGCATTAGCTATAGGTGTATTTATATATGTCATTGTATTCAAAAGACCTGAGCTCACATAATGCTGAATGAGGGAAAATTCACTCTATCCCGAATATCTGTGAACACTACTTCTAAATTAGAGATGCCGATTTTTTGGTTGGTTTGGGGGTTTTATTTTGGTGGTGTGAGTTTTTTTTGCTTGGGGTTTTGGGATGGAGGTGGGGAAGGAAGAAATCGGTTGGGTTTTTTGGTGTTTTTTTTCACACTTTGTATTTCTAAAAGCACAGAATCACCTACAGTGTCAGCTAGAGGAAGAGAAATATGAGCAATATTCCTTTTGTGAGTTGCTATTCTACACGCATTAGGGCCAGCAACTAAACCACCTCTCCTCTCTCAGGTGAAAAACCTGGTTTACTTCTATCTCAAGTGCATTGCTGGCTACATATTGTAGCCTCCCCTGTAAAATACAGCTTCTGGAGTGATGAGAAAAGTACACTGCCTTTTTTCTTAAGGAGTAGAAGAGGAAGCTTCCTTTAATCTTCAGCCTCTATAGGAAACACCCACTGAACTATGAGACTCCTACTGAAATTTTAACATAGTTTAGCTAAAAGAATGATGAAGTAGGGGAAAAAAAAAGTAGAAACAATGGGTATGTAGCCAATTATCACAAACCTACTGCTTACCTTCCCTGATACCCTCAGTCTCTCAACACCTCCACATACTGCTTTCTCTAATGCACCTAGTTTTAAATGCCCCTTCCTTCTGTCTCCCTCAAAACAGAAGTATGATTGAACCACCCACATTTTAAGATAAGCACTTCTCACCCCATTTTCATGTCTAGAAAGATAAGTCCTGAGAAGTATGAAGATCACGAGACTATGATCAGTGTTTCAGGCCCCACTTCCTTAAATCCCCCCGTTACGTATCTAGTGGAGAAGAAAGAGGAACAAAATTGCAACCTTCTCCCAGAAAAAAAACATAGTGCCCAATCTTTTACTTCGTCATCTCATTTGATAGGATTAATCACAAACTTACTGTATATTAATTCTTGCTCAGTTTTAGTGATTCATCATCTTCTGGATCTCTGGTCACCCCATCAGTGTCCCTTTCTGTTAATTGCCCCCAAATCTGCCAGACTTCTCCCATTCCCCACAAACAACAGTTACAAGGTGTGCAGTGTGATCAGCTTATTCTTTTAGACATACTCTTACAGATTTCTTCATTCTTTTCCTTTCAATTTTTATAAAACACATTTCATTTTTGCTTTAAGTTTTATGGTAAAATCTTCAAAGCAATGACCTACTTTTTAATCATGAGTTGGAACATTCACAATTACAGCTTTTAAGTGCACAGAGACCCACTGCAACAGGACCTTTTATCTGAAGGTATGGTTCAAAGTAATAAAGCACAATGGGACTACATATAGCTTAATCCTAATGCAAATGGTTCATGCAAGTTTCAGTCATGAACTGAACAAATAAAGTTCTTAGGAAATTATTATTCTAATTATTATTCTTCAGATTAAAAATTAAATATACTAAACAAAGTCTCTTACAATGCTACTGGCCTGCAGTGCTGATTTATTCAGAAAGAAAAAAAAAATTAAACCTCCAAGGACAGAGCTGAACATAAATCCCAGTGGTTTGGTCTCAGGGAAAAAAGGAAGGTAAGTGTTGATGGGCACCACAAGAAAAAATTGATGCAGCTGCTGACGCCAGCTGAAAAAAGTTTCCAGCTGAACTAACATCTGCTTGACCTGTCAGAGCTCACACCTCCCACTGAAGTCAGTGACAAAACTGGTTTCTCCAGGAGCACTGCATGCTCTTTAGAATGTAAATATTTGCTGTGACAAGGGATGACTTTAGACGAACTAACCATCTCTTGTGTTTTGTCCTATGTGATGAGTTTCCAAGGCCATAAAGGACTAGAATATAAACTTGGCTAGAATGTGCTTAAAAACACAGAATTTCAGGAAAATTTGTTTTCAAGTCTTAACAGAAAAGAACCATGTAACACTAAATCATTCTCTTAGTAACACTGAACTCCTTCCTCAGCTATAGCCAATGGGCTCAAATTCTTGAGTGTCCTTCAGTGAAAATAAGGGAATTAACATCCCCCCAGCTTCAGATACCCAACTAAATCAGCTAGTCACCCTCAAGTCTCTCTGTATGTCTTTCCACAGAGTATTTATCAGCTCCCTCACAGGTCTACATTCTGGAGTTCAACCAACCTTTTAGCATAGCATGAAGACATTATACACAGACAACGGAAACAACTGAAGACATTTCCTGCAGAAAGGATCAATTAATTATCATGCCCATTCTGACATGATGTCAGAAGCACGTGTTTTTCAGGAAGCCATAGAGGCACTCTGTGCAGCTTTTTCAAAGCAGAATCATTCTCCTGAAAGATTGCATATTGTTTAGAATTGAGAACACGCTCTTCAGAACAACATAAATTACATATTGCTCACACTGAAAAGAAAGATCATATAAAAATAATCACTTACTCTCCTAACTTTGCCCAGATAGCCAAAGCTACTCTCAGTATAATTTCAGAGCCTTCAAAGAATACTGAATCCCAGATCTTCAAAACTGTATGGTTAGGCAGACAAGTGGCAAAGAGGGTCAGAAACCACTGCATTGTGAAGACATTTGTAAGTGGTGGTTCGTAGCCTCCTGAAATTAAAATAAATAAATATATAAATAATGTTTAAAGTAATTGTAATTTACTATTATTTTACAGTGACTATTAACAGCATACTGAAATTCACCAGACATTCTAGTACCTCTGTTACTGCTCAGAACTTACTTAGACTGCAGCTGTCCAAATATAAGCTGAGAAAAAGAGTGATGGAAAAATGACACGCTTAGTCACCTCTCATTCTGCTGCACTGTAAAAAACTCTAAGCAGCAGCATTGGCTTGGGACTGTAAACCCTGGAAAATACCATCATACTTTTTTTTTTCTTTATATCAGAAAGATTGCTTTTCCTTCCCCAAAGCCATATGAGCTAAAAGCTTTTATTAAAAAACCCTAAACCCACCGGATTTCTTCAGAAACTAATGGCATAGGTCTTTATCTACATGAAGGTGAAGGTGACTGTGACTGTAAAGTCCTATCTATTGTTTTAGTACCCTGATGCACTGCCAGCTTAGCAAAAGCAATTGTAACACATTCAGTTTTCCTTTTGGCTTGTTAAGTTTCAAACAAGATTTAGTATTTTAGCCCAACACTCTTAAGTTTTACTTTCTTGTTATGCTCAGAGAACACTTTGTGCATCCTTGTATCAACTGATGCACTGAAGGTCATTACCAAATAGGCTGTTGACTGCGAAAACACTTTCAAACAACAAATACTTCCTTGATATCCTTTCTTTGTTTTTGTACAGCTTGGGCACAGTCACAGTTTATTGACATGGAACATGATAGTAGGTCTTTTCTAAAATGGAACTTGGGGTGCACTTAGCTTCCAGTCTGAAAAAAATCCCAACCAACCAACAACAACAAACCCACCCTACCCAAAACACTCTCAAATAAAAGACCTGTATCTTGCTTAAAAAAAAAAGAAGTCTGGAGGGAATGCTATACCAGAAAAAGATCACAGTATAAAGCCAGTTTTTAGGTAGCAACCCAAGAAGTACTTCTGAGTTTTGTACCTGTGTATTACCAAGCATCCAGGTGAAGAAATATTAACCAGCCACCACTGGCTGTCACACTGTAACTCTTCCCAGAACAGCTATGTAAGCTAGCAACTACAAGGAGAAACGCTAGGACAGGTATCTTCCGCTAAGGCAAGAAACAACATTTTCAAGGTAGCCCTTGTACTAAACTGTGTGTAACAGTGGTTGTCACTCCATGTGTTTTATATCCTTGTCAACAAGAATCACAACCAAATTATTTCCCCTTTATTTTTTTCCTGAGAGCACCACCGGTTCATGTCAAGGTTATCAATACAGGGAAGTGTCATTTTTCACCTTAACAATTTAAAATATATATTCTAAGCAATAAAATCATGTAAACGCTTCAAAGACTGTATTTTTAGATCAGTGCTCAGATGAAACAGTAACAAAAAGGAATTTAGTAGCATTTTCTGTTGAACCTACCTCCACTTTCTCTGTTAGCAGCTCTTTGCAGAGTGTCTAAGTGCTGGGACAGTTCAGGAAGTTTCATTCGTAAAAGATCTCGGAAAACAGCCATATCCACAGAGAGAGCACGGAGATTATTGACAAAATAGCTATCAGGAAGCACCTTATCAATTAGGTAAATCATGATCTGTGGGTAAATGAAATACCATGTAGAACTTACAGCACCAGTTATTTTCTAAGAATAACAGAAAAAAAAAATCTTAGAAGTTCTCTGTTCACTAAAGAGTGTCTTGGAGAGAGTGGCAACACATGCCTCTGGTATCTCCATTTACACAGGGAGAAAACATTTTCATTTTACGCATCCACAGGTATGCTAAGTATTCACAAGCAATCAAGGTGCAAAGGCCTCTTGAAGCTGTCCAGAATTTAGGAACCATTAATGACCAAAAATCAATGTCCCAGTAAGCTGTGCCCGAATTGGAAGCATTACTCAAACCGAAGGCAATTTTTGGCAATTCTGATGCTGTACATGTTCATAAGATTCTCCACTGCTGGAAAGTTCCACTGTCCCTTCTGTGGTTGTTAACCGCCACAACTAGAAGACTGATCTTCCAAATCATCTTTTTCCCCTCTCCAAAATGCAAGATAGTGCTCCTTAAAGAAGGAACATGCTTTACTGGGATGTGTTACCGTGTGCTGCACTTCATCTTGTCACTGTAAAAGGTGCTAAATTAAGCAGCATGAGACATTTTTAACAGACATCTGTTTCAAGTGAGACAGCTGAACTACATGGGTGGCAATGTATTAACTGGATACTGTCCGGTGACATCCTGAACAAATGCAACAAAGAAATATGCAGAAGTTAGTGCATATCATCAGCCCAAAGATGCTGACCTTCACTCCAGGATCTTTTACAATCTCTATGGCCACCCTACAAACTGTATCCAGAGAGCCTGCACGCAGTCATCCCGTCTGCTTCAACTCTCCATTGCTCCTTTGTTAAGATTTCAAACGAGCACCCTTATCATCTGTTTTCTACAGCCTCTAATGCTTGAGGAGCGCGGCACCTTTACACACAGGAGACAATCCTCCTTCCAATTCCCTTCTTTTCGTAAGATGTCCACAAAATAGCTTGGCAGACAACTGACTTCCAAGAGCACCACCTTACATAGTCTTACTGTTTCATTTTCTCTCCCAGCAGCTTCTGACCGCATACTACCATTTGTCCTTGCAAGATTTTTTCGGTCAGTAACAGCCTTCTGTTCCATGTTTTAAAGCATGTAGATTAGTAGTCAATACAGGCAAATAAGTAGCTTTTACACGTTTTTGATGGTGGTTTTTGGTTTTGTTAAATTTTAAGGATTGAAAGAAAATAGGAGATCAGTAAATAAGCTGGAATTTCGTATTTTGACAATGCATTCCCTAACCTTTGCTGAATACTGAGACAACTCATTGCCTTTTAAAATATGCTTTATTTTCTTCAGATATATTTCAACCAATGGAAGAGTAATTTAATACAGCAACATTAACTTACAACTACACTACCTGTGTTTTTATTAATTTCTTATGACATAAGCCATACATCCCTATGTCAAAGAAACCATTTTATAATTGCTTTTGCTCGCTTCCTACTATTACTTCAAAAATGTCAGATGTATGAGAGCACAGGAAAGAACAGAAATCTTTTTGCAACACTGAAGTCCATTCTATTTCACTGACATGTGGATAGTTTTGAGAATTTTTTTTAAAAAGCAGCTTCACATATTTACCAGATTGCAATAGACACTTTCTTCATGACACATCTCTACGTATTTATTTTTATTGTTTGACTTTGTAGTGTTTCTCCACAATAATGTGCAGGAAAAAAATGTTTTTTAAGTTTCAGTATCTATGAGACTTTTATGTGTACTTTGATAGCTTCTACACATGCAAGCTCTGATCTTCTTATCATAATTTCAGTGGGCTAACTTTGAGGTGTCTTCAGGGAATTAAACATGCTTACCTTAACTAGTGAAGACTCAAGCATCCCTGGCTTGGCATTCACTGAAGCTACCACATTGGATCCTGTGCCATTAAAGCCCCATGGTGTCAGTAGTACCAGCTGTTTCCCAGCCTCTGGGAGACACTTCCCAGCCACAGAGCCTTTGTCCTTCTCAGAAAGGGGACCTGACTGGCAAGCCATGAGAATCCCCTTGCTCCCTTAACTCCTAGACTTACAATAATCCAAACATAGTTTCCCCGCAGCTCCAATCCTGAGAGCAGTTTTACAGGCAACAGCCTCTGCAGCTGTTCCAAAGTCGCTCCTCACTTGCTTTAGACGGCACAGTGACTACAAGAAGGAAACAGCCACATGCTAACCCCCAATTCCTTTCTTTCTTTTCCCCCATTCCTTTTTTTTTTCCCCTTCCCTTTTCCCTCTCTCTTCTGGGGAAATTCCAACCCTGCAGAGCCTATGCACTAAGCTTAGAAAATAAATTACTTTATTTTCCATTCTTACTTTTGCCAGGTAAGGCCCATTTTGATGCTAACAGCTGTCAGTGCTTTACCTCCCCAGGCAGTCGGGCACCATTGCATTGTCTCCTTAGCACAAGGAGCCTGACGCTGCTCACAGTACAAGACAATCCAATAACATAAGAAGGCACACAGTTCTTATAATCAATTTGGACTTCACAAATCTTGGACAATTGTATTTCCTATATTATCATAATGTGTTTTAGGAGCTTCTGGACAGTATAAGATCACAATAAAATGTGACAAATTATAGTTAAAACACCGAGGAAATTTTTAGCAAGAATTATGGAAAGGAAATTTTACTCTCTGATACAAAGTAGGTATATTATGGTATTTTCTTCCTATTACAGGCAGCTCTCTATAATGAAGTATTAAGTACCAGCTAGCTGGACTCTGCTACCACAAGCTTTATATTTTAGGAGCTCTGAGTGAATCTAAATATTTACCATATTTAAAACATTATTTAAGGCAAACCAAACAGTATCTCAAGAGTCACAGTCATTTTTACTAATTTGACCCCAACTCATACATATGAGCAAGTTTACTTAAGGGAATTTGCACATGATCTTGGCAAACTTTAAACCACATCCTGTAGTAAACTGTACTTCCATTTTCTGATGTACTATAAATTTCATGAAGCTTTAATTAGAAAAGGTCTAAAAAACCAGAACACTGCATGACTAACGTAGCCCAGAAAGTAGCTTCAAAGTGATTTACTTTAATTTTAAATATTTATTTTGTGTTTTGCTAGAATTCGCTTTGAAACGCAACAAATTTATTAACTGCCTTGCATGCTACTGACACATAAGAGGTTGATTATGGAATCTGAAGGTTTCAGCTACCTATGGTGTTTGGAAGTGGATTTGGGATCATGGGATAAGATATTCTAAAATCAGCAGCAGTGTTCCCATTTATTTTCTTTTTATGGACAAGCCCTCATTTGTTGTTTGAAAAAAAAAAAAAAAAACAACAGTGATAACATTCGAACAGTTCATTTTAGCTCAGAGAGGACAACAAACGATTCACAGATATAAACTGCTTAACTCTTTTGAGTTCTGCTCTTCTAGGCTGCCTACAAAATTCACACACCAGTTTACTATAAAGTTCACTAACTAAAAGCAATCTGAAAAAAAAAAAAAATTTTACTCACTTTCAGGGCATCCCCTTCATTGCCCTCCATTACTTCCAGAATAAGTGCAGCCAGTATGTTAAATCCTTGACAATAGCCAACAGATTTATTCCATCTGGCATATGCCAGCAAAACACGTTTTAATACCACTCGGTCTTGCTCTGCCTCCTGGCCACAGTAAGAACTGCAACCAGTTCGGTGAAGGTCCTTTAAAGGGAGGAGGGGGAACAGAAAAAGAGGGGGGGAGGGAAAAAAAAAAAAAAGAAAAAAAGAAGAGACAAGGACAGAAAAGATGTACATTTTCCCATTTTCCTTCCTCCTTTAGCTCTCCCGTCTGTCCCAGTTTTCCTTCCACCTCCACCCTCCCAATACATACTCCCAAAGTTGATGACAATGTTTATTTTTTAATCTGTAAACCTTTAGCTGAGTGAAGAGAAATAGGTTTAGCAAGCTCTTAAGTAAACAAGTTACCTAAAAGATGTTCACATGAAGTTGTCACAGAAGATATTAACAAATAGTTATGTTTCAGAGGCAAGACATAACAGCTGCTTAACTGAACAAAAAAGAGCAACGGTTTTTATTGAAGTATAAAAGTACTACTAAGCAATTAAGTTTTCAAAACATAAAAAACCAGAAACAGCATCCTTGAGATTTAACCAATTTATAAGTGAAAGTCAAAACATGTACTACAATGTTTAATATTTCATATCTATAAACTTAAATTACCAAATACAGGTGACAACTGTAATAATCACAAGCACAAGGTATTTTGCTCCTCATAATCTAATAAAGGTTACTGTAGAACACAATCTCTCCTAAATAGAGCAATACTTCCTAAATAGGTAAACAGAAAAATATTTAAGTCACCACAGCAATACAGATCTATCAAGCTCTTCCCTAAAACTGCCCACTGTTTAAATACTAAATGTTAATTAGTTGAGAAATATACATAGACAAAGGCATTTCATACCTGTAAAATAACCGAAAATGCTCAGTTGGTATATTATAAAACACATTTTTTAATCCCAGCAAACTTTTGTGTTTATTTATAGGTAAGAGGAAAAAAACCTCACTTATGTTCCTTTGTCTCTATTAAACTCCAGTATTTCTTTTAAAATAAAAAAGTAGAAATTGAACAACAACAAAAAAAAAAGAGTGATAGCAATTTCTTTCCCAGCTAATACTAACCAGACTGGTGCAGAAGGACCAAAGATGCTGAAGAAATAATTTTTGGTGAGCCAAAGAGAATTAAGACGTGATTTTTGCCAAAACAGTTGGAGAGAACAAAATAAATCCAAATTCCATCTACTAAAGAAAAATTAAACTTTTCATTCAAAAATTAAAATAAAATAACAAATTAGCTGGCTACCTTCACTATCTGGATGCCCATAGAGTCATCATCAGGATTACTTCTTTCATTGAATGTGAAACGCATGGTTTTATCCCAGTCAATGGCTATACTGTGTAAGTACTGATCAGCTAGGGTCAGCCAAACCTAGAAATACACAAAGCAAATAAATAAAATTAATTATTTCTCAGACAAAATATGAACAGTTTTGATATACACTGTTAGATGAACCTCATCAGCTTCACCCACATGTGATCTGCTACTAGACTTGAAATATGCAAAAGAGGACTATATCTAATACAGTTTTTGCACAATTAAAGTAATACTTTGCTCCCTAAAAAGGAAGGAAACAGCGTAAGTGTCCAGATTTGTGAACTGTTTACGAAGATGCAAATCCACTGTTAGAAACTGAATCCACAGGGGTCCTCCAAGATGGAAGCACGTTCTCCTGCAAGGGCCTTCCTTGTCAGATCAGCTCCTCTAACTTCATAACCAGCAAGGAGTTCTATAAACAGGTAACACTGCTGCAGGCTTTCCTCAAATTCAACCATGGATCCATCCCTTGGAAACCCCCATAAAAGAAATCTAGTGGTGCTTCTCTTTACCAGAGGTCTCTTCTGATCAACTCTGCAGAAGAAATAGCATCTAGGATGAAGTATTTGGGATTGATCTGAAAGTATCATCTGGATCAGAGTAACTTACTCTTTACAAGAGGGCTTCCTAAACTGTTCGTGCTACAGGGAGTTCTGAAAACAAACATTTTGACTATTTTTAAAGCCTAATATTTACCAGAACAGATTTATGCATGTGTAGCTAAGAAAAAGGCTGGACTTTTATTAAACATTTGAAAGGTTCCTGAACCATGAAAAACACATGACAGATCATACAAAGACAGCAAGTAACAACAAACGATCTTTCTCTTCAGGAAACTGAAAGAAATCATGAAAGCAAACTGGTCGAGTTTTATGTCAGTCGTTAACTCACTCAAGTGAGAAAAGCAATTCAGACACTTCCCACAGATTTAAACACTTAGATAGTTGCATGATGAAGGAATTTATAGACAGCTCCCAGAATCTCATGTTTTCTGTATTTAAATGTCCCTTCCCACACTTCTGCGAAACCACCCATGCGGAGGAATGCCGCAGTTCTGCCTCCCAGCTGCCTTTGGCACTGCTGACATCCTACTGATGTTGCTTGACTGGATTCTTTATCTCTGTCAGCCCCAGAAAACCAATGTCACATGCCATGGCAATAATGCAGATGTCACCCTGCTCCTTCTGCTGCCAGCAAAGGAGGCAATCAGCATGCTGCCAACACAAAATGCTTCCTTTATTTTGGTATCCATCTTAAAATCATTGGGACGCCAGTGAATGGCAATGAAAAAAAAACCACATCCCTTTTCTTAATGCTACTTCTTTGGTTAGCATCATGCAGTCACGTGTGAGCAAACACAGAGACGGGCAGAATGAAAAGACTGAGATCTGAGTTGGATGATGTGGCAGAGCATACCCTCAGCAAGTCTGCTGATGACAAAACTGGGAGGAGAGGCTGATAAGCCCAAGGGCACCTTGACAGGCTGGAGAAGTGGGCTGACAAGAACTTCACGAAGTTCAGCAAGGAGAAGTGCAAAGTCCTGCACCTGGAGAGGAAAAACCCCAGCAACCAGTATATGCTGAGGACCATCGAGTCCAAAAGCAGCTCTGCAGAGAAGGAACTGGGGGCCCTCAAAGTTGACTATGAGGCAACAGAGGTTGAAGGAGGTGATCCTTCACCTCTGCTCAGCCCTGGTGAGACACACCTGGAGTGCTGGGGCCAGTCCCGGGCTCCCCAGTGCAAGAGATACAGAGAGCTACTGAAGAGAGTCCAGCAAGAGGACACTAAGAGGATTAAGGGACTGGATCATCTCTCCTATGAGGAAAGGCTGGGACAGCCAGCCCTGTTCAGCCTGGAAAAGAGAAGGATCAGGGAGTATCTTGTCAATTTATACAAATACCTGAAGGGAGGGTACAAAGAGGATGGAGCCAGGCTCTTCTCAGTGCCCAGTGAGAGGACCAGAGACAATAGGCACAACCTGAAACACAGGAGGTTCTGTCCAAACATCAGGAAACAGTTTGGTTTGGGTTTGTTTGAGGCTGACAAAGCACTGACACTGATTGCCCAGAGAGGTTGAGGAGTCTCCTTCCTTGGAGGTATTAAAAAGCCATCTGGACACAGTCCTGGGCAACCTGTAGGTGACTCTGCTTGGGCAGGCGGGGTGGACCAGATGTCCCTTACAACCTCAACCATTCTGTGGTTCTGTGATCTCTGCCACTCATGTACCACAGAAACATGTCTGAGAGACTTATTGGAGTGTGGGAAAAGAACATTTCACAAAAGAAAAAAGACTGCTAGGTGGATATAATGATTCACTGGAATTACAGATGAAAAATAAAATCATAGCAGTGTGAAGAAAACAATGGCGCTATAAGTCTTCCATTTCCTTCCCCCCAATTTGTAAAGAGGAACAGTTTGGTTTAGAAAGACAGCAAAAAGAAAACAGGAAAAGGACATGAATCTGATGTACCAAAAATATATGGAACTACATATACTTTATAAAGCTTTAAAAATAGTCT
The DNA here is from genome assembly GCF_018691265.1 of Tyto alba. Classification (NCBI taxonomy): domain Eukaryota; kingdom Metazoa; phylum Chordata; class Aves; order Strigiformes; family Tytonidae; genus Tyto; species Tyto alba. The sequence goes on from NW_024881282.1 coordinate 53,169,559, forward strand.
TTCTATTAAAATTGTATTTTTAAAGCTGAGATTGTGTGACTCAGAGTTTTATAGAAAAGATGAATACACATGCCTTTTTTTAGTCTGGGGAACTTCAAGTGTTGAAGAAAGCAACAAAGTAAGTTTAGCAAAATCCCACTGGACCCTTTCCTACAACACTAACTCAGTGCAATTTCCCATTAATGGTGCACCCTATCATTCCACATTACTCCCGACTCTGAACTTCCCTAATTTAGGCAATTTGTTCCTTCCCCCATCAAATGTTGCTATGAGCATTCTTGTCAGCACTATCAACTTCATCTTCATAAGTATGACAGCCTACACTGGAGATTTGCTCTCCTTTCAGCTGATCTTCAGCTGTGGAGGCAGCTTCACCAATGCAATTCCTTGCAGCTGACAGAATGAAGCAATAACATCTGCACCACAATAAGTTACCTAAGCCTCAGGCACAAAGAGCACAACTATTGAAAACATCATCTTTACCCACCTTCTCAGTCTCTCCAGCTCACCTATGAGGCTATCACTGACGAACGTAAACTATGAAAAATCCCCAGCACAACTGAAACTTAAAACTTCCAAATATTTGCTAAAACCCACTGATAATATTGATGTCATTCATCTCTCCTGAGAAACCCACAGGCAATATGTCCCACAAAGTGTACAGGTCTACCTACCTTTCTCCGCCATTCTTTCGGTATGCCTGTCGGCAATCTGGCCACTGCTTTGAGTGCATCATGCCACTAAAAGCAAAAGCATCCAAAAATGTGTAAAATCCACCATCAGTTTAATGAAACAGTATAGCAACATTTACAACACTTGCAGCCACACATATTCATTTCATTTTACTGCACACATCTCAGAGTTTAACTGCTTAATCCACTCACAGGGAAAATATAGATTAATTACTTAATGAGATAACAAAATTTTAATATTCTAAAGAGTTATGAGATATCTGAGCAAACAATGAAAGCCTATTGCGTTTTCCAAATACTAACGGAACAGCTCTTGATGCAATATTGCAAATTGAAAATAACATGCTGACACGATGACGATAGATGCACTTGTGAACAAGGGCAAGTACCTTGATTGAAGAGAACCCAGTCCTTCATAAACTCAAGAGAAAAATTAATAAAATTACCTGCTGAAAACCATTTTGACCTAAAGATGGTTCAAGAGTGAATTTCAATTTTGTATCAACCCCTAGAAACAAAAAGGAAAAAAATAATCACAGTCATTATTTTAATTTAGCTCAGAAGGAAAACAAAAACAAAACACGATTGAAATAAGAACACAAGATTTCAGCTACATGTTTCAACAACTACATTTCAACCTGTTTCTGCGAATTCCTGTTTTCACAGTGTATTCAAGGCACATGGCAAGTAGTACATGGACAAAATGTTTTTAAAATGCAGTAATACCCTCTTTATTCTAATGATGTAGTTTGACACAACTCATTTCACTAAAAAATCATGTAGTTCACTATTCTACAAACTGTATTTATACACTGCAAACTATGATATGTATCCACACACACACACAAATATACAAACTGCTTCTTTCCACCTATTTCAACTTCTTGACATTTAATCACTCAAAACTCATTTCTAAGTTTGGGGTGCTAAAATTATTTTGTTGCTCCGAATATCAAGTTTTTTATAATTCCTCAGAACATAAAGTACATTTGGTCAGTATTCTCATTTAAGCTTAGATTTTATCTTGGCCGTATGAGCAAATCATTTTAATTGTTATAAAACATGCCTGCTAATAGTCTATAAAATACATTATTACATAAAATACTAGGATCTCAAGTTTAGCCTACACTAGACTAGATCCTGATTGTAACACTGGAGCATGCCACAACACGAAGAACGGTAACACCTTTACTTTGCTTTCGACCCCACGTTTTGAATGTACACGAGTCTTTGGTCCTTCAAATGCCGCTGTCCAGAGCTCAGGTGCTGAACACGGTGCCGCATCGCATCCCCCCGTCCCCCCTCAAGTCTTCTGGCATAAAGGATAAATCCTTTATTTTTCCTCAGTAATTTAATACGATGTATTGCTCCATATTTAAAATCATGTCAGGCATAGTTTCTTGTCTTTCTAGAATATCAAGCCAAACATTTTTACTATATATTTTAAAAGCCATATATATTAAAAAAAAAAAAAAAAAAAAAAAAAAAGAAAAAAAACACAAACCCAAACCACCAGATCTTAATCCTGCAGGGTTTTAAGTACATAAAATCCATGCTAATCAACTCACCAGTAATACTCTGTGCTTTGGAAGACTAAGACTGTGAGTATGACAGAAACCCAAAATGTAGCAGCATTTGCTAGTTATGAAATGTAAAATGCCTTTCAGCATTTGCATACTGAAGTGGTAATAAGTAATTTAAAAGCCTTACTGCATGATAAATATATATTTAGAGACAAAGCCTCCTCCTTCAAGGCTTTTTTTTTTTTTGGTGGAGGAAAAGGAAGAGAAAGAAAACTCACACAAAACCCAGTATTGTTTAGAGTTTTAGCATTTTAGACTTGTATCACTGAGACCTGGGGATGCTTGTCAGATGTAGAAAAATAAAAGCCTCAAACCATAACAGAAATGTCTTGAAAAACATTATAGGATTAACAGTTATTCATGGAAGCAACTGTTTATTAGTATTCTTCCCCATAACTCCATTGCACTCAGCAGGGACTCCTAACAGATAAATCTCTTCATAATAATTCAAAGCAATGTAACAATGCCAGTAACCTACTAAGATAATTGTATCACGCTTGCTGTAAATTTGAAAACGTGAGTCTCATTCTCAGGCAATCTAGTGGTAAGTACTGAAAACCCCTAATACATACAAGAAGATAGCATGACCAAGAACTTCTTTTGATAGAGTGACAGATGTTGACATGTTATCTAACACTGCCTTGTAGCAAAGAAGCAATATCCTTCCAAAATATTTGTGTATTCATTTCTAGCTCAGCAGTCAAATATTAATCACTTCACAGTTTTCTAAGACTTAAAGATCCCTGTAATAACATCTCTCTTTGTCTTATGAGCTTCCTAAGAAAGATGCAAGCAAAGACAGCCAAGTCTGCAAAAGATCAACTACAATAAGATACAACCTCAGAGTAAGGCAAAATTTACATGAACATCATGACCAAAGAGGTCACACAGGGGCCCAGAGACCCGTCTCTCTTGATTAAATGAGGACGAAACAAAACCTTTGAACCTCCATCTACAGAAGTTTATTAGATCATGGCAGACAATTAAGACAGGTGTGAAAATTACTAGAAATGAGAATAACGTGGTAACACCAGACTACACAACATGCTCTCTTCAGTATGGAAAGGAACATCTCAGTCAGGCCATACACTGTAACCTCTTATAGAAGCCACGGAGTTTGTGTCCCCTTATTTATTTCCAGTTAGAAATATTACCAAGATCAAATTATGTGATGGTTTTGTGACAGGGGAGAGGAAGAACCATGGTGAGTGAGCTACAGATCATATGGTTCCTCATTCCTATCCATTTTAAAGGATTTACATTTTCTGAAAACAAAAAAAATTATAATCTTGTTCAATATAAAAATAAAGCAAGCAAGCAAGTAAAAAAAAGCTGCAATACAAACAATACAGGCAGAACAAGGAAGGCTATACCCACCCAGGAACTTCCCAGGGCATCTACAGGATGGCAATCAGCAAGATGGGAGTAGCATCTCATTGCCTGTTACTTATTTCTTGCACAAGAACCACCTTATTATGTGCATTTCTGCACTCTTCACTGAATTTGCCTTTGGATTTTAGAGCTTCAAGGAAATGAATGCCTATCCTGATTCCAACCTCTCCTGGTTTCCCAAACCCTCCTAACTCCACTGTTCCCCTAACAAATCTCCCACCCCTGTGCATGGTACTTTTTTTTTCCTGCACTCAGTCCTGTTGTTTTAATCCTGTCCACTTTGCCTGGATCATCAACAGCCTTTTCCCAGAGCCTTCTTCCACACACAGTCTCTTCTCCCTTACAGTTCCATTGTCTGCTACATCTTACTAGCAAATTCCTTAAATTGTGCATTCAGTTGCCTTTTCCCCACAAACTTAGATTCCCCGTCAGCTTCTTCCCCACTCAGTACCCCACACCCATCCAACCCTACCAAACCTTCTGCATCCATTTTCACTGGATTTTCTCCTTTTTGTCAATCCTCCATCTCTGGGTCACATTTTTCTCCATTATGTAAACACATGCTCTTTGCAGAGATGACCCCTTGGGGCCTTACAGGAACTTTTCCTCCCAGCTTCTCTGCATGGACAGCCTGGCAGAAATGTACCGTATGCACAGCAACAGTTCCTACTCTCAGGGCTGTAGGCGTTGTCAACACAACTCCGTCCTTTTACATCAAGACAGGCTACAGTGTCATTTAAGTATCACCTCCAGTTTATACACTTTCACCTGATGCTTCATACCTAAAAAGCATATTAACTCATGTAACTAGGAATGTGTCCGGAACACATATGAATGACGAGCTTCACAAATAGAAGCACACAAGAAGGTATGCATGTTTGGCACCAGACAAACTTCTGAAGGGTAGGGGAATGCCAAAATAGGGCATTGTTCAATGTCCTTGCAATCAGATCACCAGAAACCACTGCAGAGAAGCCATTTAAAAAAAAAAAAAAAGAAAGAAAGAAAACCCCACAAAACCCAGTCCTGTTAGCTTTTCCATGTAAAATACACAATGACACCTGACAACAAAAGGCAGCAAGAGGTAAGATTATACCCCTAGGATTCCCAAACCCTAGCAGTCTTCCACTGCGTGACCAAAATGTATCACAGAACCACATAAAGAGCCAGGAGAGGGGAGTAAAATATTGTGGCCAGACAAGTACCTGGGTGAAGGAATCAAATCCCTATTCCTCAGCAACATTAAACCAAAGTATGGGGCAAAGTCTGGGATTTTTTCAGAAATACTAAACCAGAAAAAGCACAGGAAGATGATCTGTTCTGATGCACATATGTAAGCTATAAAGCCATAGCTTCAAGCTTACAAAGCACATCACTGTAGGTTCTTGGCTGTACTTAAAAGCAGCTGTTGAAACTTCTGCCATAGAAGGCCAATAAATATTTTATTGAAAATAAATGAGGAAGAAGGCCTAAAGCAGCTTTATGTGCAATAGGAGTCCAAGCTTGGGGAGAAAGTGGCAACATAAACTACCGCCTTATTGTTGCTTGTTGTTTCAGGAAGGTTCTTAGCCTTGCCTTGTAATTTATCTCTAACTGTAGGTTTTCATCTGCAAAATGAGAAATAAAAGTAATACTCTGAGTAACTCTGCATGAAATCACTTTTGTCAGGAGTCAGAGTCCACTACGATAAATCAAAGCACATCTAAAACCTGAAGTCTACATAAACTTCTCACTACAGACATCTGACACACAGTAAGAAAATTTCAGTCAGCTCACTTTTTAAGAGCTCGTTTGGTGCCCTGTCTCCATCACTCTTTGAAAGCATGCATCCTGAATGACGCTATTGTATTTACTTACATATGAACAATATGGGAACCCAAATCCAGTGGGATTTCCTAGTTTTAGGACTATGGCATTCATAGTTACAGTTCCGATCATCTCCCCATGTCTTTGTGGGAGTGCAAGTAAAAGAACGTCGTTATCTGGGATAGTAGAAGACTACTGTAGGAGCACGTGTCTGTGGGAATTACGAGTCAGGAAATCTCCTTGATAACAGCTGCCCCATAAACCTCTACCAGAATATATCTGAGACTTTATGAATAATAGCATCTGAAACTCAACTGAAACACAGAAGCAGCCACCATTGTGTGCTTGACACACACACAGCTCATAGATTGGGAAACCAAATCTTACATATTTCTGTGCATTGCTCTACATTTCAGTAGACCTCAGGCTTGCATGTTTTGTAAATGGCTACGATTAGGCTACAGATCAACAACATTTTAGCTACAAGTGTCAGTTCTAACATTGTAAATTGACTTTAAATTTGTAATACTTCATAAGGAAGCAACGGATCCAAAATTTTGATGGCAGGCAATTAGAATCTAGCGTTCAGTAATGATCACCCATCAGTGCTTCTGCTGAGAGCCCACCTCCCCAAAGCAAACACACTTTGTTGGCTGACCACCTGCTCCTTGAAAGATCTTGGTGCTGAAGCAGGATCCAGGAAAAAAAAAAAAAAAAAACAAAAAAAAAAAAACCCAAAACAGCCGCAGAGTCGATGCCTTCCTCCTCAGGAAAGGCCTGGTTGCGAATTTAGACAACACCCTACCGCAGACAAAGGCTGGGCGGGAGGAGGGGTCTCCGGCAAGCCGCGAGTTGGCAGGTTTAGCGGGAACGGTGCGGTGATGCCGAGGAGAGACCGCAGGGCCGCGGCGGCTCGGCCATGCCGGGGGCGGGGAGCGGGGGACGGGGAGCGGCTGGCGGAAAGCAGCGACGCCGCGGCCCGGGGCGGGGGGGTGAGGAGAGGGGAAGGGGGACAGCAGGAACCGGGCACAGCCACACGCTACAAAAGCGCTGCGAGGCGGCGACGCCGGACGGGAGGAGCGGGGAACGGAGATGGGAGCGGGGAGAGCAGGAGCCGCGCCCCGGGGAAGGCGGTAGCGCGCTGCCTCCCCTCAGGGCCCGCGGCCGCCTCCCGCCTCGGGCCGGGCCCGGCTCCCTCGCCCCCGCCCGCTCCCCGGCCCGTGGCTCTCGCAGGCCCCGCTCCCCGCCCCCGAAGCCGGCGCGGCCCGGGCAAAGACCCCCGCCGCGCCTCAGCCAGGCCGGCCCCCTCGCCGAGGCGCGGCCATTTGCCTCAGAGGCCGCCGCTCCCGGGGCGCAGACCCCGCCGCGCCTACCCGCGGCCCTCATCGCCCTCCGGCCGCGTCCTCCTCACCGAGGCGGCGGCCCCGGCCGCTCCCCGTCCCCGTTAAGCCGCTTAAGGGGATTGCAGCCGCCGCCTCGCCGCCCAGCCTGGGGCGAGGCGGGGGGGGGGGGGGGGAAGCGGGTTACCTGGCTCCAAGGTGCAGAGCAAGCGCGGCGCCGTCCGGGAGATGCAGCTGCGCTTCTTGAGGACGTTGCTGAGGATGGTGCCCACGCCGCCGCCCGAGCTCTGCCGCTTCAGGCATCGCCCCCCGCGCCGCAGAGAGCCCGTCAGCCTGTCCTGCCGCATGGCGGCCCCCTCCCGCCGGGCGCCGGCTGCCAGCGCGACCCCGAAAGCTTCGCCCTAAGGCGGCGGGGCGGGGGGCATGGCGGGGCGGGGGGGCGCCCGGCCCGGCTGCGCGGCTCTCCCGGCTAGCGGGGATCTGCAGTGCAGAGACAGCAAAGTGGAAGTGCGGGAGAGAAGGGAGAGGACAAGGAGAGGGGAAAGAATATAAAAAAAAAAAAAAAAAAAAAGGGGAGGAAATTAAAAAAAAAAAAAAAAAGGTGGGGGGGGGGGGAGTGGGAGAAAAGGGAAAAAAAAAAAAGGGAGTTGCTCCCGCCCACAATCCTAGCATCACTGCCTGAATAAACCAGCAGCCTCTCCTCCTCCAGCACCACCTGGGATGCTGCAGGCGAAGGGAAGCAGCAGCTCCGGTTAGAAATAAAGGGAGCCCAGGCGGCAGTGGTGGGGCTGAGGGGTGGCCAAGGGCTCCAGGACCGCTGCACAGCCCCCCCCGGCTGCACACACAGATCACCCAACACGTGCAATACTGGCACGGCTCACTTGATCCCTGTTAACGGGGCAATACTGGAATTTCTGCTGAGAATAAAATGAGCTAAACATCTGAAGAGGGAAAATTCTCGGCTTTGCGTCCAGCAAAGAGACTTCTCACAAGAGATTCTGGCCCACATGTGTACATAGTCCTGCTGCCCCTTTCAAAAAGGTGTCCTGGGAAGGAGTCCAACAAGCGCTACCAGACCATGGAGCAAGGAGAGGCTGGCAGTTGGAACAGCATCTCGATGCCAGGGCAGGCTGGGGTCAGGTCCTGCAGCCAGAGGTGCTCAGGGACAGCCCCAGCAGCAGCAAGAGCAAGCAGGCTGCAGGGTTTCCCTGTTTCTGACTCCCCAGCACAGGGACTTTGAACATTCTCAACTAGAATAACAGCCTTTTCTATGAATCTAAACTGCAGCTTCACTTATTACTAATGACATGCCATGCACTAAACAATTAAACTATTCAACAGCATTTCATCAGATGCATTTTTCCAGTGGTATTTGACCTAACAGCATCTTGAAAGGGTTTGATAAAGAATTTCAAACTAGTGGTTTGATTGACAAGAAGGAAGAGTATCTGAAATAATTATAGCTTTTACAATCTAAACCACTCAGCATTTCTTTGGAAGGAGAGCAGATTTATCACACCACGTTAGTTGGGCTCAAAGACCAAAAGTCTGAGTCTACCTGCCAACATCTGTAGTTTTGAAACAACAATTTGCTCCTTTATGGAAAAGATGTTTTTCACAGCCACATTACAAAGATAGGAGAAAACTGCCAATAGATAAGCAGCAAAGCCAATTATATAAAATATTCAAAATATAAAACTCAGAAACAAGCCTTTTTTTTAAAGATCAGTTATAGCTATCTTTAGAAGTTACTGTTAAGTTTTCAGAGAAGCGTGATTTTTGATCATGCCTCTCTAAATATCGTTCAGTTTTGGAGAAAAGTCACTACATTTGAGCTGCTAGCTTGCAGCCTGAATAGATCATTAAGTCTGTGTGTCGGTGGTTCTTTTTTTAACAAAGGTGACACTTCCCTGCTGATATAGATGATGCAAATCACTTTAGTGCCAACTGAAGATGATGATTTAGTGGTTAAAGCATCAAATTTGGAATGAGTATCTCCCTAGGTGTACAGATTGTACCAACGGGACTGTAACAGAAACATTTAAATACCGAAATAACCATGTAATCTACTATTATTCTCTTCTTCCTTGAGCACCATACGCAAATAGCACCATATTGTTCTTGGATCATTTCAAGACTGGCTAACCCAACACTACATGCCAATGCCCAAAGTGTCAGGAGCCATAGCCAAAATGTCAGGAACCACTCATTATCCATACAGTGAGAATCAGTCATCCCACTAAACTGAACATAATCACATTACCTTCAATTTTTAAACAATTACAAATTGGCTCTAAGACAGACATCAGTATTTAACTGATGAGGATAATCAGCTCTCAAAGTGAGAATCCAGCGTCCTCATTACTGCTATTTCTCCTACTTGTCACCTTGTCGCTCTGTAAGAAAACTAGAAACAATCAAGACAATCATTCTGTGACTTCTTGGGACATGGCTACGTCCAAGGACCAGCATACCACTAAGAAGCTTTCCCGCATGCCAGCCAATTAATACAACATTACTCGTAAGGAAAAAATCCAAAAATGAACTTCAGGAGATAAAATTAAGAAGCCAAGCCATACTAATGGGTTTGATGACTCACTGGATCATTAGCACAAATGGATTTTAGAGGCACAGGTAAGCCTCCCATTAAGCATACATACATATACATATCTTAAGGGCAGGAGCCTAGCTTCTAGAAAAGTGGATGGCATTGGGTTTTAACCACTGATCAGGCAAAACCTCTAATTTGCCTGTGGCAAGATGTGTTCTGCACCACACCCTGGACTTGCAGACATCTAAGCATGATGCTGCATGTCAGCAGCTTGTATATATTTGCCATATTCACCACTGTTAAGCTGTACATAGTCTTCAAGGGAAATTTCAGATAAATCACCATAGTTCCCAGTTGGTGAAAACGTAACAAATTTGAACTCAAAGATGTCACCAGTCATCATGAATCTAGTTTGATTCATCAATGCAGAGAGGTCTGGCCATGTCCACAAGCCCTCACCTGCAATTACTGACAAGACAGATGATGTTCAGATACATTTGGGGGGGGAAAGGAGGGGAATATCAAAGCATTTTGGCTAGCCCAGATATTTCAGCTCAAATCTGAGACTCCTTTTTCCCCCCCTGTAGTTTATTTATTTCCTCCCATATAACAGAGTCACTTTCTGCAAAACATTACCTCCTCACATTTGGTATCTCTGCAGCCACCACCACCTGCTAACCATGACTTTTTAAGGCCAGAATATTCTTCATAAGAAATACTAGTTCACATATATCACTTGCTCAATTGTTATCATCAGCCTTACGGTGATCAGTCCTATCACTGTCAGGTTTGGACAAAAAGAAACCAACTCCATTTACCTTAAACCTCCCCATTTATTAGCCCACTTCTCTGTTGTCTGCACTGGGACAATAAGGCAAAAGACAGGCAGCTGGAAGGCAAGAACGAGCACTAGCAGATAGGGCTGTGACAGGAACAGCAGCAGAAACGGGGTCACAGACCAACTGCACTTTTAAAGAAAAGGACAAGTTTGTTTGCATGGAGCTTTAACTACCTAAACCCAGGATTACTGGAAGGCACGGTTCACTGGTTGTCTTCTGATGTGTGCAAGGAAGACTGAACATAATCAAAAGACTAAAAATGGCACAACATCTTGAGCTGGGTCACTGTATTTCATGAACTCCACATCCTTCCCTTTATTTCAGAAAAGTGTAGTGACCTCCTGTAATTCAGATTCATATCACAACATCCCAGCAAAACAGTGAAAGTTTGAGAAGAAAGCTTGTTTGCCACTCTTCTGGACACCTGAGCTAGCAAAAATACTTAAAGCAACATGTACTCATGAAAAAAAATACATTGTAATAAATATATTGTGTGATAATACTGTAATATGTTCCATCCCAAAGCATTTTAGAAATTACGTTTAGGCAGCATCATTATACCAGCTGCTGATACAGCAAATATCAGAAAGAAATAGGTATCAATAGGATGAGGGGAAATGTATTCTAACCACAAGGGAAAACCTGTTGTACTGACCACATCGTAGGGCCATTGTCTGCTAAGCCCCAGAATTACATATACTATCTTTAAGAGCCCACAAAAACCAGAAAATGTAACCCCATTACTACTTGGCTTCAATAGCTCTACAGAGGTTAGCAGATCAAGAAATTTTAAGTCTGTACCAACACATGTTTGATGTGCATTCTAGTTCATCATGAGCTTCAAATGGAAGTATTTGACTTTCAAATTGCAGTGTATAAGAGAAAACGCATGGAATGAAATATGTCCACTTTGGAAGGAAGAAAGGATAAGGCAGTTTGAGATTCTCCCAGGAGACAAAACTATTTAAAATACATTTAGCCCATTAAACCATCTTTACCACTGGAGCACAAAATTCCTATCCTACCCAGTTCTGTATGTGTTCTTTATTAAACACCCCGCTCTGCCAAAACCAGCCCCACCTTCTTCTGCTTGATCCTAAAATCCTAAAAACAAGCATGACCCACCTGGAGTTTCACACTCCTCCAACGCACCAAATGAAGTCACCTCCCTCTGGCAGCTTGAAGACAGTCTTCTGGCTTGTTGGGTCTTTGACACTGAAGGGGCACGAATGCTACAACAACGCTACAGTGCGTGTCCTTGAACACGAAAACCTGCAAGGTGGCACAGCCCAGCACTCCTCCCACCTCGGCCTGGGGTAGAGCATCCCCCTCCCTGCGCTGCCAGGATTGCTCTCCAGCCTCTGTTACTGGCTCGCTACTGCAGAGGGGCAGATGCTCTGATCTACCAGTTAGCTGTAACTATGGTGTGGACCGCCAAGCAGAGAGCCTGCAGCACTGTTTTGCATATCCACAGCTGTATGAGCACGAGGAGGGAGTCTATGGGTAAGAGTGGATAGATCTTTGTTATACAGAAGGAGAAAGGCGATTTTGGAATAACAGATTCAGTCCTGCCACCAAGCTGGTCTCTATACTCAGAGAGGTAATCCAGGGTTGCCTTTACTGGACAAGGGATGGTTCCAGAACCAATATAAAAATGAAGTTTTGCTAATCTGTTTGTGCCTAGAGAAGCTTATTTTACACACTTCCAACAAGCAGGGCTCAGGAAAACGGTGCAGTGTGTTGACACACCACAGTCTCATCAACACAGCATTAATATTTTAAACTTTTCCATTGCACTAGTCATCATTTGTATTACATTGTACATAAATGTCAGAAAAGAGCTCAGGACCTCACTGTATCCTATAATAGATATCACAAACAAAAAGAACAGAGACAATTCTTGCCTATAAAGGTATTCAGCACAAATATAAACTACACAATGGACAGGAAATAACATCTATTATTTTCAGAAACAGAACCAAGATTTAAATGATTAGTCTCAGGAAGCATGCAGCAGAGCTGAGAAACAAATCCAAACAAGCTCAAATCTAGTCCAATGCTTCCTCTTCCTTTAGACTTCAGGCACATAGCCTTCTTACTTACTTCTCCCTTCAAAAACTGACAACACAGTAAGTACTCTTTAATAGAACCTTCTCTTGAAGGAAGTCCCATAACAGTTCCCTTGTTCTTGGAGGGTTTAAGACAAACAGAGGATCTGGGAAATTCGCTTACTAGAGAGCACTCTCTGGCCAAGGGGCTTTGTTTACAGCTAAGATGTCTCAAAGAGAATATTGCCTGCACTTTGTTTAGCCATATATATTGAGGACTGACCTAGAGAACATCGTTAAAATAGCACTCCTTACTGTAGTGTATATCTTTCAACGGGAGAGTAATCTACAAGATTATTACTCCTGCAAGAAGCTCACGACTGTACATGCACTACATGATCCTTCAGCTTATCACAATCAGGATTCGGCCAAGAGAGAACTTCATACTCAAGACTCTTTGTTATGATCTTCAGGTGTGGTTGGCTGGTGGTTGTTCTTTTTTTTTCATTCTCCCCCTTCCCTCCCATACGCACTATCCACTGCTGCCTTCTGTACTACACATGTGCATACACTAGGACATGACTGATAAGAGAAAAGGGAAGGTCCCTTCAATAGTCAGGTCTCCTAGACCCCAACATCACCTGCCCACAAATGTGTGTTGTAACTTCTCTTTTGGGAGCAACGGACAGCTACGCCTAGTAAGTGTATTTACAAGTTGAATAATATCCATAATCATATTGCTTCTTGAAATTATTGGCAGATACGATACACCCTGAGAAGTATGCCAAATGTTTCCAGCATCAGTGAAAATACTTGACATGCCATATATCTGTAATGAAGGCATCTGTAAATCACTTGTGAAAGCAGTTTCTAGCAGTTTACAGCACAATGGGGTGGAGTTTTGATGACCAGTTTCCCAGCTAGGGAGGCACCACATTTGTAGGCAGTGAATCAGTCCCTCAACTCATAGGTTCTTAGAGTGGCACAAGATGCTTATGCAATTGGATCACGTAGGCGAGAATATGAAAGCCCTCAAAAGCATCACAGGTTGCTAAAACAGAAGTACAGACGTGCCCATAACCCTCTTGAACCTGCCTACGACCTCCCTCCTTCTGTAAATACGGAGCTATTTCCATGAATGAGGGAGGTGCAGAAAGACTTGACATCTGTACAGTACCAGGGATAAGGCAACAGCAGAACAGCACGTACCTCTCTCCCACACCTACGTTCAATCCAGTAGAGTGTGAAGCCCCTATTTTCCCGGGTTCTTTAGGAAACCACTCAGTAGCAAGCTACAAGCTGTTCTTAAACCTGTCTCTACAACACAATCACATTGCAAGCTAGGAATATGTTAATATTCAAATGCCTTACATCACAGATTAACTCTCCTATGTCACCAACTCTCACCATCATACCATTAAAAAGCTAGCATCCTGCAGCATCTAGAGTTTCTAGGTCAAACTGTTTAGAGGATAGAAGAACTAAATTTGCTGATAATTCAGCAACCCTGAGCACACAAGTGACAGCAACCGGTGACAATGGACTGGGTACAAAGGGTGGCTTATTTCACCCCAGGCCCATTACTGGGAATTGACTGTTCCCAGAGGTTAACAGGAGAGAATTGAAAGAATTCCTGAAAAGTAGAAACCAACTCATGATTTTTAAACGTTATGCACCACAGAGGAGAGGCACTTCAAATATTTCAGAAGGAGAAAAAAAAAAAAAAAATACTGGAACATTACAAAATAGATGCACTGTGGAAACCTTTATCTTAACATAAGGTTCGATGGCTACACTGAAATAACAAAGCAGTGGTTTAACTCAGAACTACCAATGGGGGAAACAAAAAGGGGCTTAAATATAATACTGCTTGATCACAAGACAGAATTTAGTTCTCCTTATTACACCAGTTATAAAGGACAACAAACTTGCACAACTGAATATGCCTGATATTCTATTAAAGCTATTTGTATTCAGTGCAGTACTCATAAATCCTAGCTCTGGGCTGCAGCATTATTGCAGTAGGTGCTGTACAAGCACAGCAAAAAACAGACTGCCTGCTTTAAATAAGAGAAAACTCATTAGCATATGGAGAAGCATAGGGAGACAGATGATATTGGAAAGCATGGTGGACAGTAGTTTTAATATAAGAGCTGTTATTGTGTTTCTGTAGACTTTGTGGCAAAGATGAGTACCAAGGGACACATACAAAGGCATAAACTCAGTAAGAGAGCTGAGGGATTAGGTTTTAATCATCAACACAAGTTCAACATAGCTAAACATCTACAAGGAAATACCAACATGGGGGGAAATTGAGAAGGTGCTTGTTTTAAAGTAAGTGTGGGATGGAGGTAGGAGGCATGAGCTAACCTTGAATACTGAGTAAGAAATGACAAGGATGTAACAACAGAAAAGAGTAGGTTGTGGAGAGCTTTGGATATTAAAGAAATGAGAGCAAGACATTGACTAGATCTACAATGACCATAAGGGAAGCATAGGCACCTAGCACTCATATGAACACCTATGTACGGACATGAAATGCAGGTGTGTTAATAGCAAGCTGAAGTCCACTGCTATATTTAATTCGTTGTACGTATGTATGTTGTCGTCCAAAAGGACAAAAGTATACCCAGCAAAAAAAGAATTTGCAGAAGCTTTCTATGTTCCAAATGTTTCCAACAAACTTAATCAGAGAAGAATGATAGGTAAGTAAGTGGATGGATCTTATCATGTTGTGAAATTGCAGGGGGTGTGGGGGGGACAACAGGATACGGATGGGATGGGAACGAACAGATGGAATTCAACAACAACATCCAGGTTTCTTTTTTTTTTTTTTTTTTTTTTTTTCTAATTTGGTTCGACTGTATAAATAAACTCCAAAGTTATAATTGCCATTTGAAGAGCACGATGATCTATGTTGTCCTGATGAAGGAAATAAAAGAAATGGGGGAGAGAGGGTGGAGGGCAGGGTATAAATTTATTTTACTCATTGCTTTCATGTGCCAGCAATAACAGTAAAGCAGATCATATTCAGGTACATTAAGCAGATATTAGCATCTCACGAGCAAGGTAAAAGACATGTCATGCAAGGACTGCTGAAGTAACAATATATTTTAACTGCTGTAGTAACCAGTAGCAAAGTCTAGAGTTAACAACTGGAATAAAAGTCATAGCAATGCTTACATGCTCAATAAAATATATAGAGAACCTTTTAAATGAAATACAAAGTAATGAATTGAAGTGAGGTCTCAGAGAGCAAATGCCCATTTTTTTTGGTCAGAAATATTAACTGTCTCTACTGAGGCACAGAATTAAAAATATTATTTTGGTAAGGAACATACTAAGAAGAAAAATCTTTGAAGAGGCCTACATAAAAATATTGTTGAAAAGAATGATTATAAAAATCAAGAATGTTCTCTGACCATGCTAAACAACATGAAGTAAATGCGTATCTTGGCCAGTATTCAAACCCCAGAATCCAGCTTAAATGTTACACGGTCATTTTAAAAAACAAATCACCAGATCAGCAGAAACACTAATGCAATATATGAAAAAATAATTCTGACAGGTATGATTTGTAGGCATGCTTAAGATATTTGCAGAAGAATGGAGGTCATAGCAGACTGCAGCCTCCCAGCTCTAAAACTGAGCTGCTCTTCCTTTATTAGAATCTGATTATTTGCTTAGCACCTAGCACAGAAATTGAATTTTATAGTGTGGATCAGCAGCTCTGAACTGCTATTTCAGAAACAGCAAGACTTTAATCCCCCCAACATAATCAAAGAAAGCAAAACCACCCTATGTTCCTCAAGGCGAGATTTATCCACAGACAGAAGACTTTAAAAGATCTTAGATTAAAAAGTAATTGCCAAAGTTTGAAAATGACTAACCACAAAACACCTTTGCTTTGGGCCAGGAAGCACTACAGGAATGGGACCATGTTTATACACAGAAGTTTTTGTACGTTGTTTAGTTCTTATATGAGTAAAGCTAAGGACATCCATCAAAGACTAAACTCAGGCTGTGCAAGGTTTTCATTAGGCACGTAGCAAAGAGACAGGTTGTTCCTGCACTGCCCAGGGATAAGAGACTCCTGCTTCCAGCACAGATCCTCCCTCTCCCAGCACTCATGGCCTCTGCAGACAGAGCTCTGTTACACAGGAACAGAAACAAAACCCTTTCTGGGGTTGGGGAGGGGAATGGGCTTCACTCCAAGAGAATCTCATATAAGCCCCATAGAGCTCCCTGAACCACAAATCTTGATCAGTCTGTACGGACGTCCTCCACCATCACTCCAGTTCTTTGAGCACATGTACATTGGTTCCTATTTGCAGATGCCACTAATTCTGTAAAGAAATGGAAACCCCCTGAAGTTTTGCATGTACGTCAAGCTATTGCAGCCCAAAGTCCTCCAGACCACACAATTACTTTCATCTCCCATGTGGGCCATAGCTTCACAGAGTGCGTTCTGCAAGTGTTGGAAAAGGAAGCAGCTAACAAAGCAAACAGACCTCAAACTACCACCTCCCCTTCCTGAAAAAAAAGTACGTACAGTAGTCACCTAAGCAAGTTTGATACAGACAGTTCTTTTGCTGAAGCTTGTAAGATGAAGAGGAAAAAATAGTTATCAGTTACAACAACATTACTACTCCAAGCTTTTTTAATCAACAGTTAAGTAACAAAATTTCAGTTCATAAACCCACTCTTACAGGACAAGTTTATTGAACTGAATGTGTTTAGGATTAATCAAAGGCTCATTTAGTACTCAAGCCTTGAGCCATTAAAATTGATTTTGAATATGTACAACCATGCAAGCAGGAGTTTTGGTAACACCAAAGCTCTGACTGTTTATTTACTACTGCGTACTTTAGGAGAACTCACTTCACTCCTCTGAACATGTCCTGCTTCTACCAGCCTTCAAGTAGTCTCGTCTCATTAAAAGCTTGTTTTTCAGAGAGCCTAGTACCATGTATTTGCCCAGTGGCCAGCTCATTAGGTTCCTGACTTCACTGGGCCTCTCTAGGCTTTACTATAAATATTAGTAATATTTAATTCCTCAGATTAGTATTCTTTTTTTAAAAAAAAAAAGATCAGCTATGTACATTGATTACCTCCCCATTCTGACTTCCTTTAGTCTCACTGGATAATTATTTTTCCTTCAGGATCTAAGTCACAGTAGCTATTGCTGCCAGTAACCATTGGATGACATAAGAAATTAGCAGTAACATATTGAAAAAAACAACACCACAAAACCCCACATTAAACTGTCAGCTATCAATTATGCATAATCCAACCAAAGAACCAAAACCTGTTCATGGTCTGTATTTTGGCCCTATGTATTATATGGATGGCAGGGAAAACATTGATCAGTACAGGTTGCTGTGACTACAGGGAGGTAACTATAATTTATAAGGAAATAAATGTAGAAACTGTTTCACTGCTGGACAAACATAGCAAGAGGTTTCCAATTTTTATTAAGAAAAAGATATAAACGATAGGTTTGTGTCACTTTCTTTTTAGAAAGTTCTAGTAAAATGATTGAACATAGAGATGGAACATGGACTTGACTTCCTTGGCAAATTTCAAGGGTATGTGAGAAGCACTCATTTACTGCTCGGTAAGTCAAATTCAGGTTATTAACAAACTCAAAGAGAAAAGCATTTTAAAATCTGAGGTTCTCATTTAACTCTTCCTCCAGAGCTGCTCAAGCACAGAGTGATAAGGAGGACTATTATTCCAAACAGACTAAGTTCACAGCCCACTTTTCTGGCATCTTGTTTTTAAATGTCAAGCTTATCTCACAAAGCTGCAGAAACATAGCTGCTAGCTCTGCCTGATGCTCCATAAATCAGTCTATTCCTAGCACTAATTATCCCAAGCAGCTGTTACCCTCCATTTGATCTTCAGTATCCAGAAAATCTTTTCTTCAAAGACTAACTCAACCAAAGAATGTTTAGTGTCTGTAATATTCAGAGATAAAAATGCATCTGTGTTACTTAAAGGCCACATACCCTGTCAGGCATTTTCAGTGAAGCCCCATTAACCCGCCTCCAAGTTCACAATGGTAAAAATAAAAAAAAAATAAAATTAAGGCATTTAATTACAAAAAAGAACAGCACAATTACTCGTACCGAAGTGTAATCCCCAGAAGAATAAAAGAGGAGGTAATGCTAAACTAGGCAAGTATGAAAGACTATGCATACAATCTAATTGCACAACTTTTTCTCTCAGGCTGTTTCCACATCCAAAAGCTTGTCAGAGAAAGATTAAAGACTGCGTTGACACAGTATTATAGTTATGCAGCTCACACCACCACCCCTGCTGTGAGCTTGTACACACAAATAAACCCTTACATCCTGATTGTCCAACCCTTGCCATAGATGCTATGGCTTTTCCCTACCTGCAGGAATCAGAGCAGGATCTGCCACCAGTTCAGAAGCATCTAAAGGATTTGTGAAATATGAATGCACTCGGGTGCACTTCTCGCACACCGCTCCTTCACACGTGGCCTTTGGCAGCACCAGCTGTAGAGCCAGCTTCCTCACAAATTCCCAGTTAATGCAATGAACTCCTAGGTTATACCCGGGGCGCTGACAACGCCTCGCAAC
The DNA here is from genome assembly GCF_018691265.1 of Tyto alba. Lineage (NCBI taxonomy): Eukaryota > Metazoa > Chordata > Aves > Strigiformes > Tytonidae > Tyto > Tyto alba. Next base: position 53,188,418 of record NW_024881282.1, read on the forward strand.
AAAGCGCATGACTACTTTTGCACAAAGACCTGCGGGCTGAGCCATTTGCTCAGCTGGGCCAGGCACCCCCCACTCCTCCCACCCTGGCCAACCCTCGCCCTGCCCCAGGCAGACACGCTGGGCTGCAGTGGGATGAGCTCAGTGCCACACTCCTGCTGAACCCATCTGGAAATCGGCACCTTGCCTCATTTAACCACAACAATCCCAGCGTGACTAAATTAAAGCCTCCCTTTTCCAGTTTTTCAGGGAACTATTAGACTAAACAGACTTTACCACTGATCAGGTATCCACCTGACTAGCTGCAAATGAGCAGAGGGAACAGTGGTGTCTGACAGTTATTTCTGAGGACATGACTGACTGACAGGGACTGTAGATGGAGAACAGGCTGTTCCGACTAGTGTCAGCAAACAGCAGCATCCTTCCTTCAGGTGACTGCATGCCTCCTCAGTTTGAGCTCATCAAATCCCACCTTCCAAAGTTACTGCAGTACTAGAGAACTAAGATATCACTGGTTTGAGAACCACTCTGTTCAGGCAAATTAGTATGTAAGTACTACAAGTATTACTTGGTAAGTAATCCAGAAAACTCTATCTCAGCTGAAACCAGGATACCCACGCACAATAATCTGTCACATTAATCCCAATTCCTAATACTCGGGAAGTATTTTACATAACGAGTACTATCCAATACCTCAACCTTTCATGGCACATCTGTTGTGAAAAGTGTAATTCAGTGGACTCAAAACTTTACATGAATCACAAATCTAATCCTGCGAGGTCAGCTACCACTTTGCAACAGTAACAGGATTAAAGTTACACTCTGAGTTGTATGCATAATCAAAATAAACACAATCTCAGGTGTAGCACTAACTCAATCATTTCACTATTACCACAGCTGCTAGCATGCTGACAAAGAATATTTACAACATCCTATACCAAATGTTGCAGGACAAGAATTTGGTGGCGATTCTGCAATCTATACATTCCTATACTAAACAATCTGCATTTTCTGTTGCAAACTGGGCCTAGATTCAACAGCCAGAATATTGCTTACAGAAGGATTTACTGAATTTACTGTTCAGTTCCATAATAAGCAATGAAGTATTTATTCTGCAAGAATAATTGTTTATATTGGAACTACATTCAACTGTTAATATCCCATCAAGTTTCTACAAAATAAAAAAAAAAAAACAACTGTAGAACTATTTCTTTGGGAGAGAGGGGAAGAAAGAGAACTAACTGTGGTTAGATAAGCAGTGGCCAATGCTCTCACCACCTCAGGTGATCCTTACAGGGTGCCCCTTTTCCGTCAGCAGCCAAGGCCAAGTACAGAACACGACTAAGTGACATACTTTATAGACAGGTCAATTTAGCCACACTTCGTCCTCACGCCAGATGTCTGCCATTTCCCAGGACAAGTATTCGAAGTGGAGGGAGAAGGATGCAGGGGTACGACTCTGAATTTCGCAGGGCCCACAGCTTATACAGACATGGGACACAACAGCTGGGTGTCCAGGGTCTCCCAGGTCTCACCACACTGGGGGTGAAGGTCTGGTATCTCCCAAGCAGCAAGTTGCTGTCCTCAGCAGCCACTTGCTGCGGTCTGAGGTACATTTGGGGTTAAGTTTGAGGCTCAACAGGCAGAAGAGCACAGGCAGCTGAAGTCTCTCTTCCCTCAGAGGCAAGTGCCTGAGGTCAGCTGCTCATTTTGCTCACCTTCCACCTAGCTCTGATCCCCTGGCACATCCCCTTCCAAGGAAAATCCCACCCCTCCAGAGACAGCAGCTTACTGAACTGGAAAATGAGCAGCAGCGGGGAGCTGGGAGGTAGCAACGCCATCAAGGAGGTAAGTGTCTCTTAGTCAGCAGGCTCAGCACTGTCCCCAGGAATTTACCAGCAGCAGTGACCCCAACTGTGAATGCAGCCAATTTCCTATTAAAAGCAGCAGTGGAATGATACTTAGAAGAAAAAATTGTCAGGTATATTCTTATACCCGCTGTTGATGTGGAGCACTGCCCAGTGTCACTTGAAACTGGAAGTACCTAGATCCTGAACAGACTCCCAGGGTCTGTAACAAAAGCAATCCTACCTCTGGATCCTGCCACCAGTCGAAGCAGCCGCCAAGAGAGTTTGCTTAGTTAAATCCTGAAGAATGCAGCTGAAGGAGCCCATGATAAAAGCCATCTTTGAGAACTGTGCAAGTGTTAGCCAATGATGGAATATGAGATGGCATTTGTTCAGAAGGGGCAGGGAGGTATTTTTGGTGGAGATAAGACAATTCAGCAGTGAGAAAGCAGCGTAGTGTGAAATATGTGACACGGAAAAGTAAGGATTCATATAATCCCTAAAGACGCAGAAGGAAAATACATACCTTAGGAATTTATGTTGGCTCCTGAGCTCCCTAAACCAGCCTGGCAATCCCAGCACTGAGCAGCCAGGGAGTGAGCTGCAGAGATGGCTGGCTGCAGGTTCCCAGGAAGATCTCAGTAACAAAGCTGGTTGGAACCACTTTAATGGAAAGCTCTGCCATAAAATACCAACTTATGGAGAGTAAAGTCCTTCACAGCAGAATGTTATCTTTGATGGAAACATATTTCTGAACACTAAAAGCATAAGTTTGACTCTTTTTAGGATTAAACATTTTAACATCTTGCTTGAAAAATCACTTCATTACATAACATGAAATTAAAAAGGGTAAAGTGTCAAAATCTGAACAACATATTTTAGTTCAAAATGTAAGCTTTCAGAATTTTGCTTCATAAGCAAGTGACTTTTGTGAGTGGGTGTTTTATTTCATGCTGGAACAAGATTATTTTAGTTGCTGTATTCTTAAAGCAGAATTTCCCTCAAAGTGAGGATTCCAGGTTCTGTACTGCTTTAATCACTAGTTCTTTCCATTTTTCGAATCTGATATTCTGCAGTGGCACAGACCACAAGAACTTCTCAGTCGAGATATGACCAAATCAGAGAGCAAATCCAGACTCTTTCTTTCTAGGAAAAAAAAAAAAAAAAATCTCCTTTTTAACACCAGAAAATAAATTTTGTTTCGTCTTGGGAGCTAAGAAACAAATTAGCCCCAAAGTGGTCTCGGGATACCAAATCTGCATAATTACACCATCTGCCACGTTTGTAAGGAAACTGATTGGATGGTTTGCCAATTTAGAATTTATATTACAGCTTTGTTTTTACAGTGGAGAATATAGGAGTCAGTTTAAGTATTTTGAATTAGCTAGCCAAGGGCTTCTACTGACTCACACACCAGTCAGCTTGCTGGGGCTAGCACAGATCATCCTGAAGAGCTGGCTGGAGACAATGAAGTGGGGTGGTCTCTCCCCGTAAGGCTCACCAATGCTACTGCTCATCAAGTGATCGAAGTTGTCAGAATTCATTACCTACTAGATCCATGCTCTATGCTCATATCCCATCAACAGCACAATTACACTTCAAGTCTGGGAACTTAGTTGATAGTTCCCATGAGAGGCAATGGAGCAGCACAGTGCTGTACCAGAATTTTACTGACTTGCTGCTCCGTTAAACTACTTCCCCTCACACTGCCTTCCCAGCTCTCAGCATCCTGCTGTACCGCTCTGAGACCACTTCCAAGAATGTATTCTCACCAAAAGAAAGTAACCATGGAATTCACTACTACCTAAAATCTCTCCAGAATTACTCAGTTAGTAATTAGTTGTCAGCCTTTAACACAGAGATGGCACTTCTCATGTGGATAACTTCCAAAACTGTATAAAATACTATAACAGTAAACTCATAATGGCATTTAAAAACAAAAATTGTTGCCCTTGCAAAGCACCAACATCTTGTTCAGTGTTCCACACTGCTGGTATTCTGTTTGATAACACTCACTTTTTCTTTTCGTTCTCACAGACTCACTAGTAGACAGCCAGAATACACAATCTAATTTACATTTGCAAATATTAAACATAACACACACCTACTCATTGAAACATTTCTTCATGACCTGGCGCACAGTAATGAATGATGCTGTTTGGAGTCCTTCTCCTCCAAGTCTAGTGATTACTTTCCTTTTAACCTTCTCAGTCCAGCTCCCATTGCAATGCAATAAGCTTTCAGATTTCCCAGAATCTTGGCTGGCTGAAGCTGAATGAAATATAATCAAAAGGCATTTAATTTTATATTCACCACTATAGGTGGCTCTTTTGAAGGATTCTCCAGTAGTCATTTTAAGCATCACACAATTTATTAATAATGTGAGGTAACAATGAACAAGTTAGTTAAGATCACACTTACATCTACAGTCATTTTCCCCCCATGCACAGCCCATACCCAAGGGATTGGCAGGTGAACTTCACCATCCAGATCAAAAGGACTGCTGCCCAGTGGCCCAACACAGCTTACGGACCGAGCACACAGCTACCGTCCCCACTGAGTCAAGCTCCACCGTCCCTAAATACAGGTGCTCTCCTTTTCTAACTGTCCCATTACTTTACCCCTTGTAAACCAGCACAGGACACAGAATGGATTACAAAATCCTTGCTAAACAATTCTCAGCCCACCTCCACATCTTGAGTCATAAATTACAGAGAAAGCCTTCACTCTATGAAGCTTAACTAGCAATTTGATGAAAATAGAAATAATTAAAAATCAATAGCAATATTCTATTTATTTACACATACATTGCTACAAATAGGCAACTGACTGTAAAAAAACCTCAGCCTACCTTTGACAACAGTTTAAACAAACAACTTAAGATGACTATGACAGTTTCAAGCTCATGATTCTGTTTTGTTCCATTACCCTTTAAGCACCAAAAGGCTTCAAAGGACAAAAAAAACCCAGGTAGAACTAAATTAAGAACTATTCAGTAAGAAAGACAAGAAGTAGCCACAAGCAACGTCTCTTAAGTATGCATTTCAAAAAGCAACAGCATCAATTTAAAGGATCAAATTCATTAGCACCCACAAAGGGTAGAGACTAGCAATGTAACCAGGCATACAAATACAGATGAGGTAATGGGAAAGCTACTGAACTGAAACATGCAGCCAGTTGAGTCATTTGAGGATGAGTCACATGAAATCAGACTCCATAAGAAGTAAACCTCCTATTTTAACCGCATCAAAGGACAAATGCACTTTTGATAGATCAATTAAATAGTTATTGCTATAAGAAGTTACTGAAGAAGATTCATCTGGCTTCAAACATCAGAGCTACTGAGTTAAATTTAAAACATACTAGATCAGCACCTTAAAAATGAGACATTGTTTTCTAAATGAATGACCTGTTTCACATCCATTTGGAAATCAGAACAGGAGATGAACACAGAAAATATACAATAATCTCTCTTCTAATTGCAAATGAAAAAATTGAATTTGAAGACATATTTTTAATTTTTAATACAGACCATCTTCCTCTTTAACATATATTTCAGATGTTGAAGTGAGAAACATGAAAAGAAAATACAAGATTAAAATTTGGCCCCTAATTTGTAACAATGGAGATGGGGGGCGGGGGGAAACGAGGGATGGGGGAGGGCAAAATTGCCACAGTAGCAGCCTTCACTGAGTAACTTAATTCTTCATAAAGAAATAAAAAAAATATTAAAACAGAGCAATTGAGGTGTTACAGGGTATCATGGTTTGAGCCCAGAGGGCAACTGAGCACCACGCAGTCACTCACTCACCCCTTCCCACTCAGGAATGGGAAGGAGAAAATAAAGTAAAAGGCTCCTGAATCGAGATAAGGACAGGGAGGGCTGGCTTGCCCATTATGGTCATGGTCCTGGACAAAAGAGGGCAAAAGACAATCTTGTTAGGGGAAAAAAAACAACCAACCAAACATCACTAATTCAAACAGTAACAAAACCAACACTTAACAGGCAAGATGGGGCAGTGAGAAGCACCATCACATCAAAAACCACCTCCCCCCACCCCTCCCTTCTTCCCGGGCTCAGCTCTGCTCTTCATCTCTCTCCCTCCTCCCCCAGCAGCACAGGGGGCAGGGGATGGGGGTTGCAGTCAGCTCTCTGCTTCTTCCTTCTCAGGAGATGGAGTGAACACCGCACATTCCTCCCCTGCTTCACATGGTTCCCCTCTTACTGGAGACAGTCCTCCATGAACCTTCTCCATATCATCGCCTTCTGCATGTCTAAGTTGCACTTATCCAGAGACACCTGCTGATGGTGATCTTGCTCAGTCCTCTCCTAACAAACTCATACAACTACAACATCAGGCAATGCTTTCCCAGTTTTCTCTGAGTGAGTTCTATACCCTGTGAGGAGAGTTGATGCTACAGAGACAGTAACATTTTCTGAAAAGTTGAAGAGACTTCATAGCTCAGTCTTCTACCAGGAAACTCTGTCCATCTCATGGGAACATACAGAATAGCAATCTGTGCCCAGATGATGCCAATTTGTGCTGGTTTTCTATCCAGTGAAGATGTACTCAAAGAGATCACAAGTATTACTAATTACTGTATACATAAACCTCTGAATTTCTGTAGTTGGACTCCAAAACATTCAGCTCGCTCAATCGGGAGCTTCTAAATAACCTCCACAACCATGTGAGAATTAATGATCTCAGTTATAATTAAGAAGCCATTTGTCACCACTTTTTAACTATTTCACATATGGAACTTAATACTTCCTTTGTGAACAACATTTATTTGACAGCCTGACTTTAAGCCTTTTCATCCAATTATTGCCTGACCACATTTAAGGCACTTCCCTTCACGTGTAATGAAAGGATATGAAAACCACCAACCTACGAGAACCAGAGATACACCTCTATTTCCGCATGAAATAACATATTCTGTCTCCCTCTGCCGGTTCTGCATTAAATCAAACCAGGAGGAGAAAAAGAAAAAGTAGAAAGCTAATGTTTATTGTTATCTTAGAGAATTCTATACAAGAGCCAATGCTGAAATAGCAGAAGAATAATACTTCAATTGTAGTTTCTTAAACAAGAAATACAACAGAGAATACTAAGAGTCTTTCTGAACACATCATGAGATCCAGTTATTATAGACACATAGCACCATATCTACATAGGACCAAATTAATGATCGCTTCGTGAAATTTTCTACTAAAATTATTTCTCCATTAAAAGCACAAGAGAATATTAATTAACTTTCTGCTAATATAACTTAATCTTATTTTATACTGAAACAGATTTAAGCATTCCTGCTTGCTTCCAGCCAGACTGAGTTACAACTGAGCTGGATAATTTTACTTATAAATCATTTACAGGTAATATATGCATTTGATTTTTTTTTTATTAAAATTACAGGCAATCAAAATTTGTGACTCAAAGAACTTCTGGTTTGCAATTTAAGCAGTCAAAATATATTTAGTAATACCAGCAAGCTGTCACTGTATAAAATACAGGAAGAGATAAAAGAATGAGATATATTTTGCATATTCTTTAGATGATAGCCACAAAACCTCGATTTATTTTTTACTGAATTCTGCTTTTCTCAAATTATATCATTAAGCGCATAAAGCAGTCTGCTTTCTAAAATGGATTTGAAATAGTTCACAATGCTACAGAACAAACTTGTATCTTGTTACTCCAAATCAAAATCACAAGAGTAAGAGAAATGTGTGCCTAGAGCCATGTTTGCCATCAGGCCATCCCTGATTTCTTTCTTTCTGCTTTTCTTTACTGGAGTATTTTATTTAAATTTGGGTTAAAAAGTGTTATTAAAATGAAACCGGTCAGTCATATATCTTACAAACTAGAAGTACAGCACCATGTACTGCTTTTAGCACGTATCCAACAGAACAATTCATCCTCCCTCAACAGTGCCACAGTCATTCATACTTCTGACCAAAATGCATTTCACTCTGCAGTGAATTTTGTTTTCTACAGTAACATCCCTTACCTACCAGTGAGAAGGGTCAACAGCATAATGAGAAACACAGTAAGCTATGAGGTCATCCCTGGTGACTGTTTTGTTTTATTCCTCCACGTTTACCCTCTCCACCCCGGAGTTCAAACGCAGCAGGCGCTGTGCTGGGCACTGGTGGTCCTGAAGCACAGGCAAGCCAGGCACAGGCTTCCAAAACTGCCAGAGGGTCCAGCCTCTTTGCTCTGAGCAGAGACCAGGGGCCAGCACAGGCCAAAAATCAGAGGATGGCTCCCTCTGTGGTCTGCAAAACTGGCACACACTGAGCTTTCAGATACTGAACATACATGGTTTCAAGCATACAGTTTCTTAAAGAGAACCTGTTTTTTCCTCCACAGAAGCATACTAAAGCACAATAGACATTTAATCAGAAAACAAAGGATCAAATTTATTGGCCCTGTAATTTGCTAACGAACTCCAAGAAATTTTAATTTACCACTAAAAAACATACTTGAAAAGTACTTGAACATTTTTTCCATACTTACTTTCTAAAGATTTTATTACTACAGGGCATCATAATGTTCATGCTGTACATGAAAGAACAGTATAAAGCTTTATGGCACATAACATTATATTACAAGTATATACTTTAATCAGAAAAAAAGTGGAACAAGAAAAACACAAATTAATAATAATTTTTTGAATATTTTAAAATGAGAGGGTAGTCTACAGAAAATCTAGTTATCAAGGGCTTTAGTGAGCAGAAAAATTCTCTTACATTTTGGGGTTGAAGGGAATGTGTCCATTTTTTAATGTTCCATCACATTAACTGTGCGGTTTTTTAAAGTTAAGAGGAGAAAACAGATCTTTCCAGTGTTAGCATAACAGTTTTGTTGAGACTTTTAGAACTAAATACTCTGCAGCTGCACTTCTCATGCTACTCTAAGCAATCACCTTCTCCTGTGCACCCACTTCTACCACCCTCTGCAGAAACTGGAAATAGGGAACTGTTATAGAAAGGAAAAAAATAATTATCTTACCAGATGACCTCTCCAATTTGATTCGTTATATCCCACACAGGGGTTCCTACTACTACAAAGGAAACAGTAGAAAGGCAAGAATAAATGGTTGGAGGGAAGAAGACCCATTGCGCTTGCCTTCGGACAGCTGGTGATCAAATAGTGCTTCAAAGGCACGATTACCAGGAAATTGAAAGTTGCACATTCTACAACAAAAGTTTATTCCTGCATTCTCTCTGTAGTGCTAGTACATTTATACCGAGCAATAAAAACACTGTCTCAATTTATTCCAAAGCAATCGAAATTATCAGGAGCCACTCAACAAATCCCAGTGGCCTTGGATTAGATCTTAAAGAAAGAACTAACTAAGTTTTTGGCACTCGAATACATAACTCTGGATTTTCAGAATATAAGCTGAAAATTAACACTAGGTATACATGCTATATTAATAATAAAAAAATCTCACTTAAAGGGATGTAATATACAAACCTACACATAATCTTCAAAAACCTGCATGCACATGCATGGATATTAGCTTAAGTTTCAAAGTAATGCAGTTTATTGCCTATCTCAGTTGTTACTAGCACTTTCTAAACATAATGCCCCATTAATTTAATTGTAAAATGGCACCTGAAATTTGTAAAAACATATGCACATTTAGGATGAAATCCCATATCCCTTTCAGTCAATAGGTTTTTACCTAACAGATTGAAGTCAGGACACTCAGACCTTCAGAATTTATAGTCAAATCCTTTAAATACCTGAACACATGCAAGATTCAAGTAGTCTCATTTAAAAGGAGACTACAGTATATGCTTAAGTGTTAATGGCACTGAGGACTCAGTTATCAAGCGGGTGTTGAGAAAGAGTAGGTGAGAAGAAATATGCCTATGCAGCCAAGAACTTTCCTGCTAGTTTTAAGTAAAACAAAGGAACACTTTTAAATACTTAAAGTTTCACAGTCGTAGACAAACCCTTAACTAGGCTACATTAGCATACATGCCACTACAGTAAGATTCTTTTAATAAAATTTTTACATGCACCTCAAAGCTCCTACAGGCATTTTTGTGAAAAGACCATGCTTTATTTACTGTACCTGAACATTTCTGTACCTGTCACGCTGCATGTTAATGAAAAAATAAGACAGGGAACATTAGGTTATTTTCACATGTCCTTCCTAAAGGTATAATTTCTATTAATTTTTACATATGACATTACATAAAGTTTCACTTTAGCAGAACTAACAAAACACTTAAGCCTATCTTTAAATGACAACTTTGCCAAGTTAAATAAAAAGGTTTCACTGTGCTGGAAGAAGAGGCTAAACAATTCAAGAGCAACATTTCTCCTCTTTCCCACACACCCTCTCTGAAACACCAAAAACACAGGTGCTGATAAAGAGGTTTGAGGGGAGTAGGTTTGTTTTTACTAATACTCCTCATCTTGAATCAACTCCATACAAAGGAGTTATGCACTGCTAATGATGCTCTGGGAAGACAACTGCATATGCTGTCTACAGCTTCCAGTGAGAAGAATTTCCACTTCTAGCATCTCCCTTACAACCATATGAAAGCACAGAGTTAAACACAGCAGGCACACCAAAAAATTCAACTTGGGCTTTCTGTGAATTAAAGCTGAAAAAGCCTGGCAGACAACCTACCATAAGGGTGCCACACCAGCACACAAAGCTGAGGCTACGGCAGCATACCTCCCTGAGCTAGCTGAACTTTCCCTGTTCCCAGGTGCCACTAACATCACTGGAAGATGGTCATATCTAAGGAATAGCATAGCCTGGCCACTTGACTTTAAATCAGGTGCGAGGGCTTAACTGAAATACTGCCCACATTAATGAAATAAACTACTTGCAGTAGTACACACGTACACAGAAAGTACTTACGTCGTTTCTGGGAAACTGCCTGTAAACAAGCGGTGACAATATCGCAGTTCTTCTGGACTTTATGTACAAGTCTGTCTTTCTGCTTCAAGAGTCGAAGCAACTTTGCTGACTGAACAGAAATTCTGTAATTCAGTTCTCGTTTTATAGCTGTTAATTCATCGACATCTGCCAATAAGCGGACAAAAATAACTTCAGTACAGGCCAAAAGATTCACAAACAGCTTACTGTAGTTGACATCCAAAGGAACTTGCCCCGTGGACATTTCCATACACAAATGTTCTATAAATTACAAGTTCTACTGACTGGGATAATTCGCAATTATAAACATTTTCAGGATCTGAACGAAAGTCTTTAATTTTCTTTTAAACTAAAGTACTTCAACTTACTGCACAGTGTATAATTTTACTGTTATAAATTGGAAACATTGTGACAGATGTAGCCAGAATATACCTATAGGAGTACAACCAGGGGGTAGATTTTAAATACAGTACCATCCAGAAGCTGCCTGTGGAAAACGTGCATGGGGAATAAGCAAATGGTAACAGGCAAAAGAACATGTTCAAGAAGCTGCCTGCTAAGTTAGAAATGCAACTCCAGAATGAGCTTTAAGTGGGAAACTCTTTCCACTAAGATGCAAACTAGGTGGCTTCAGTCAATGGCCTCAGCTATTTCCACTGGCCAGTCACAGTGCCACCAGACCCCCTTAGTTCACCAAAATGTCTCAGCTTATTTCTAATATTTCTGTTGTCCCCTATGTGGTGAGCTTCAGGACCAGGAGAAAAGGGAGTTGTTGGAGAGATGACTTAAGTCAATTAAATGTTTTAAGTCCTCTGCTCTGTTGTTAGAGGCACACCCCACCAGCGAAAGCTTGAGTCTTGCCTATCACATGCTGCCCTCATCAGCTCTTCCCTGCAATAGCCGGGTATGGCTGGCCACCAGCATCTAAACAGCTGTCTGTTCCCTGTGGCTGTTTTCAAATCCTATCACTTTCTATCCAACCACCCCTCCCACCCCCTCCCGATGCTGGAAAACAAGTCAATTCAAAAAAACCCCATACTTTGGTAAGCTGATCCAATGAGAAAAACATTTCTCTATCCAGGAAAAGCTACTATTAGTGGGATGGTAAACAGCTCAGCTCAGACAGCAAAAATTTTTCAGTAATTCTGGAGAGGTTAAAGAAAAGGACAAATCAGGCTGAAATGACAATCAATCATGGGAGAGTAAAGAACAAGGTATAACTGCATGGGAGGGGAGCCACTGGTAAAACAGTCCTGTATTTTATAGGCACTACCCTGTTTCAGCACCTGCTGCTCAGCTGGAACTCCCAATCACTTGTACCAGGTAAGGTGATTTAAAACCACATCTATGGATTCTGAGAGGAAAAAAAAAAAAAAAAAAGTTCTATTCTTTCTGACTTGTACAGTCACTACAAAAGTAGTGAATGGAATTTTATTTTTTCCCACTCGTGCCAGTTATCTGCTCCTGTAAAAACAATTAGCTTTGTATTGAAATCAATGACTTTAAATTCTACAAAACATATTCCCAAACAAGCAAATTTCTTGTTGAGTCCCAGATCGCCACAGGATACACAGAAGTTGAGCTACAGCCTGTAACATCAGATGGCATATAGTCTCATTAAGAAGCCAAACACGGAAGCAGAAGGCTGTTTGCACAGGTCTGAAAAACAGGCACGTTTATTCACCTCTTGTTTTTCCCTTGTCAAAAACAAGAATGATTTAATATCGGGAGACAAGAGGCCTTTGTACAGCCCTCCTCAGCAGGTCAACTTCAAATGGCAAGTCTCAATCTATCACAGACACGCAGCAACAGGGCTGCTTGGCCTCCATTAGAATTCTTCGATAGTTTCATTTGGATTTTAATTATTTGACTATTGCATTTACATTTTTTTATTACACCATTTTTTTTTTCCTGGAAGACAAGTTCACCTGCAAATAAACTTTACAACTACCTCTTATGACACAGTGTGTGTAGCATGTCTTCTAGCTTAAGAAAGGACTTAGCTTAAAAACAAGGAAAGAAAATAGAAAACTAGTCATTGATTCATTACTGTAAGTGAACAAAAGCACTGAACTTACAGCAGTGCAGAAGCTTGTGCAATTTCACTGAAACACTAGTAGCAGGTGACCCCATTTTTGTTCCTATGGCACCTAAAACGAGGGAAGGAGGGAGGGAACAGCACATGATGCCTTGGTTTGGAGGAGATACCAGCTAACTGCGCACGGGAAGCTTCTGGGAGAGATGGCCGTACATAACGGCTACTGTAACAAAGGAAGGAGGACATATACGCACATATAGATGTGGGTGCAGGCGTGCACAGGCAGGGAGGCAGGAGAGAGGGGACTATAACTTTCAAGCAGGACTCTCTGGGAGGCACAGAGGAGGAAAGCGAGGCGACAGCGGCAGCTCGCAGGAGGCGCAGGGCCGGGCCGGGCCATACCTTTCAGCCGCAGGTACTTGACCTGGCTCGGCCGCTGCCGCAGCTCCCGGAGGACGGGGGAGCGGGCGCTGCCCGAGGGGGCGGCCGCCTCGGCAGCGGCGCTGTAGAGCTCGGTGAGCAGCCCGCTCACCAGCGACGAGGTGCGGCTGGACCGGCCGCCGCCAGGCCCTTCCTCGTCGTCGTCCTCCTCCTCGGCCAGGCTGTCGGCGCTGCTGCCCGCCCGGCCGCCCGCCCCGAGCTCCGCCACCTCCATCTTCCCCGGCCGCCTGGCAGCGCCGCCGAGTTCCGGGCTCGGCCCGTTCCACAGCGATACATCGCGGGGGGGGGGGGGTGTGGAGGCGGTCAGGGGAAGAGGGCGGGAGAGCCCAAGCCGGCAGGACGCTCCCCGCCAAGCAGGAGCAGCGCGCCCGGCTCGGCTCCCTCCCCACGCACCGCGCTGCGTGGTAGAGGCCGGCGGCGGCGGCGGGCGGGGCTGCACCTGCTGAGGGGCGGCCGCGCCTCAGGGCGGTAACCGCGGGGCCGGCCCCCGGGCCTGTGGGGGTCCCCGAAGACCGAGGCAAGGGCGTGAGGGTGTACAGGGCGTAGCTTCCGTGATGTGACGGCCGAGGCTGCGGTTGGGCTGCTGGAAGTCACCGCGGAAAACAACGTGAAAATCGGAGCCGCTGATTGGGGCTTGCGCGGCCACCGGAGCCGGGCGCGCCTGGGGTCTGGCTGGCGGCCCCGCGCACCCGCGCTGCGGTCGTCGCGGGTGCCTGAAGAGCCCCGCCGCGCCCGCGCTGCGCTCCTCATCTCTTTCCGTCTTTCCCCGAGATCGGTGAAATGTTTTCCTTCCAGCCGAGAGTGAATTGGCTGGGGCGCGCGACGGCGATGGCGCTGCAAAGCGGGCCAGACGTGGCAGCCCCGGCTGACCAACGTCAGGAATCCGACAGCGAAACGCAGCATTTTGCCACCGAAAAAAAAAAAAAAAACAAAACAAAACCAAACCAAACCACCCATCTCCCGAACAAAACCGCTGCGCCGCCCGCCCTCACAGGCACCGGCGAGAGGCGGCCCCCACGGCAACGGCTCGGGGAAGTGGGCGGGGACACGCCGGGGGGGGGGGCGGGGCTTCCCGCCGCGGCGGCCGCCCGGGCCACGTGACGCCGCCCCCCCCCCCCCCCCCCCCCCGCCGCTTTCCCGGGTCATATGCCGGGGGCGGGGCGGGCCCGCGCGCTGCTCCCCGCAGCTCCGCTGTCGGCCGCGCCGTCTCTCGGGGCCGAGCGGCACCGGCAATCCTCCGTGCCCCCCGTCCGTCCCCGCTGCCGCGCCATGGCCGCCGCCGGGGTCTGGGGGCTGGCGCTGGCCGCTCTGCTGGTGCTGAGCCCGGCGGGGGCAGTCCGGCAGGCGCGGAGGCCCAACGTGGTGCTCATCCTCACCGACGACCAGGACGTCTGCCTGGGCGGCATGGTAACCCCGCGGGGCCCCCGGCCCGGGGGGACGGGCGGGCCGGGTGGGTCAGGGGAGCGCTGCGAGAGGCTGGGGTCAGGCTGCGGGGTGGTGGGCCCGGGAGAGGGCACGGCGGGAGGCGCGGGTCGGTCCGCCTCTGTCTGGGGCGGCAAGCGGCGCGGCCGGGGCCCGGGTCTCGCTCCGCGGCCTCGGGGAGCGTCACCGTGGGCTTCCTCGGGTGGGCGAAGCTTCTCTGGGGAGCCGCCGAGGCTGGAGGGGGTCGAGGCTGGGGCTTCTCCAGTGCAGCCTCTGGTAGCCCCGGGGAGCTCCCTGGACTTCGGCTGTCGTGGGCTGGCCTGTGCAAGCGCCGCGGCGGCCGGAGGCCCTGGCAAAAAGGCACTCTGAGTGGCTTGCGTGGGCAAGCCGTGGTGGTGGCCCTTCTTTCAGGTAGTCATACGCCTGCTTCAACTCCCTTACTTTACCTAGCATCCTTGTGTTTTTAGCTGTTTTCTTTTTTGTACCTTTCTTACAGACCCCCCTAAAGAAGACTAATGCTCTTATTGCTCAAAAGGGAATAACCTTCCTAAACTCAGTAAGTGCTTACACTAACTCTTTGAACTTTTCAGGTGTGTGCGTCTGTGTGGTTTGTGTCTTGGGTCATCTGAGCTCTCAAAACTGGTAATAGTTTTATGAAATCTGTGCAAATGCATGTGGGTCTTTTCAGTTCACTCTCTAACTACTTTTAGGTCTCAAAACGAGTATAGCTCAAGGTTCAGAATCTGGGAGGGAAAATTTCACTTCCTAAAAGTACTTGTGCTAACTTCCTTAAACAGTAAAGTAAATCTGAATGTTTTTATTAAACTGAGAAGCATTAGAAGAAGCTACTTAAAACTTTCAGCTTCCTGCATGCTGAAAACCCACCTCACTCTTTTTCGTATTATAATGTATTGCCACAACTGAAATTATGGAGTGAATCAACTGGCAAACAGTATTTTAATGGATATTTGCCTCTGTAAGAACTGTGTCTGATCTGGGGCAGATTGAAGGGCATATGCTGCAGGAACCTACAACGGGCTTCATGTGCACCTTCTAACTAGTGAAAATACTTGGGATATAATTCTGTGTGTCCAGAAAGAAGCGTGCTTTAATGTTGAACATTTTAGTCAACCTATTAGCTGATATTTCAAAACAATTAATTCTGGGGAAAAATTGTTTTACAATGTCAGTCTCTTCATCCTGTCTTTCCAGTACGTTCCCAGTGCACTTTGCTGTCCCAGTCGAGCTAGCATTCTAACAGGAAAATATCCACATAATCATCATGTTGTCAATAACACTCTGGAAGGAAACTGTAGCAGCAAGTTATGGCAGAAGATTCAAGAACCATACACTTTCCCAGCGCTGCTCAAAACTATGTGTGGTTATCAAACATTCTTTGCTGGAAAGTATTTGAATGAGGTATTTTGTTCTTTTTTTTTTTTTTTTTTACTGTGATGCAGTTCATTTGCATTTCTCCAACTTTCTAAAACATTCAGTGATTTTTAGACTTGTAGCTGATGGTGGGACCCCAGAATGTTTAAAATGGTGTTACATGGATGAACAGTTCTCTTTGAGATGGGATAAATATGATGCAAAATTCAAATCTTTAACTTGATTAAAATCAGTTTTTTTAGGTGCCTGAATGTTTTTAAAAGTTAACTTTGAATGGATGATTGAATCCAAAGGCTTTTTTAGTGTGTTTAGATGTGTTAATTTTTAGACATGATGATTTTAATGACTGGGGAAAATAGGTAGTTGATTGGCACGTGGTATCAAAGAACACTGTAACGCCAGTGCTGACCGGGTGTGATGTTAGAATAGCGTTAAAGAAAAAACTATTTGTCTCAATATTCCTGACTGATACATCCCCTTGAATCAGAGGACTGTTTTCTTTTAGCAGTTAATATGGTATTTTAACTATTAAATGTCCACTGAGGCAAATTCATTGGGAGAATGGATATTATTGGAGCTCTTTAGAGGTTACCCAACATTTTTTTTATTGAATCACTTGTATTTGTGTGCTTTTTGTTATTTTTTTTTTTTGTTTTTAACTAAGCTGTGGTTTATAGTAGTTTATGGTGAGATGTAAAATTCGGTGCTGCAAGCTCTAAGATCAGGTGTTCCTCTTGATGGAATTGTATTTGGAGCTAGGTGAGTTTCAGGGTCCTTAACAGCATTATTTTCTTCGTATCTCTTGGTGGAAAGTGGTAGTGATATAATAAAATAATGGAACGTGAATTTTAATAGCCAGGCACAGATTTGTTTCTGTGTCTGATGTTACTGGGGCAGCTGGGTGAAGGAAGGGAAACTTACCTGGCTTCCTCTGAGCATCCCTTCACTCGGCAGCCTCCTGTCCCTGCAGATAGGCAAGCTGTGTAAATGGGGGAAGGCAGCCCTGAGAAAACCCAGCCCTGAGAAAACCCGTTGTGTTGCTCTGAGGACACCCTCTGTTTTGAGTTTGGCACTGATTCAGCAGCTACTTTCCTTTTTTTGCTGGGTTAAAGGCTAGTTGTTGTAGATTATTTGGCACTGAGGTGACAAGAAGCTAGCTTTGCTTAAAGTTCATACCCCCTTTTGGGGGAGGAGGATGGAAGCTGTTGGTCTGTGAAATTTGGTATCTTTAGTGTCTTGTGAACTGTTATCACAAAGCCTAAGAGTGTCTTGTCGCATCTTTTTTGATGTTTTTTGATCACCTCTCATTGCCTGATGATGTTCTCCGGGTTTTCTGCGTGTTTTCATGTTCAGAGTAGAATAGGGAATAAAATTTAAGTTTTACTGGTGAATGTCATGTTTTCAGTTACTGTCTTTCTAGTTATTTAACCCCGGTTTCTTTAACAGTCTATAAATGTGTTTTTATATGCATATGTATTTGGGTTTTTCCGTTCTGAAACTGAATTTGGCTTGATGCAGTTTCTGACTGGTGTTGGATAAAGCACGCAAATACGAAAGATAATTTCTAGCTTTTATTCATCATAATTGAAACTGAGTCATGGTCTGTCTTTTTTTTTCAGTACGGAGCAGAGGATGCAGGGGGAGTAGGTCATGTCCCTCCTGGATGGAGTTTTTGGTATGCTTTGGTATGTGACTATTCTTTTTTTTTAAATAGTTGATTTCAGTTGCTTTATAATCCAACTCATGTTTTAAATTTGCTGGTCATGAAGGAGCAGGCAAAGAGCATCTAACAACTTAATAATTTTCTTCCTTTTTTTCTCTGTTGTATGTCAGATCCTTGGCTTTCCCAGTGGCTACTCCTGCTAAGGTGCCTGGGGAAAAACCCCGACTTGTAAAGCCAAGGCAGTGTGCGATAGGACAGTGTGTGATAGTTTTCATGTTGGAGACGAGTTCTGAGAAGTCTTGCGGTGTCTTTATGATAAATCCTTATAACCTATTTGACAAATGCTTGTTGGTAGCTCATTCTGGTTATTTCAAGTAATCAGTGTACATGTTACTTTGTATAAATACACGTGACTTCTTTTTCACAGGAGAAGAATTCAAAGTACTACAACTACACCCTTTCAGTAAATGGCAAAGCACGAAGGCATGGTGAGAACTACAGTGTAGATTATCTGACAGATGTACTGGTAAGAAATTTTGTAACACCTGTGTCACAGAAATTGCTTCTGACCAGATAATGCCCCACGCTGGGGGCTTGGAGAGGAGTGGGGATGGTAGTTTGTTAGGCTGTATTAGTACATAAATACATGATTGTGCTGTTGTGGTGGTGGGTGGGCATTAATCAGCAGAGCAAGGTTCTGGGTATATTTAGAACAGCCAAGCTTGTGTGTACAAGCTGTGGAAAAAGGAGAGGGATTCCAGCTGCCCATTTGCTAGCCAGTAGCCTCGCTGAGAGATTAATACTGACTGCTGTGGTGCATGAGGAACATGATGCATGTAGGCAATGACTCACATTACTTCAGAGAAGGATGTGTTTCATTACAATACACAACTCCTGTAACAGATTAACTGGACCAAGATTTCACTGGGAAGTTAAGCATGTGAAAATAACTTTCCACCATGTTTTGTTTGTTAAATATTATGATGTGTTAGTATCTTGTAATCTCCAGTTTTGATACTTGGAAGTATCAAAGTGTGATTAATCTTCCATAGTGTGAAAGAGCAAATAAGGACTGTGCAAAATGTGTAGCTGGCCAGGGGAGCTTTTAGCCTCTTTACCCTCTTAAAGTAAAGAAAGGTAACAGATATCAGATTCTTAAAGGAAAGCTGGAAGAGTTACTTCAGCTCTCTTGAGTCCCTGCTTAGCAACTAGTATTAGCATGGAGGTTGGGGAGTGGGGGGAGTGTTCCTCCTGCCCACCAAGCTGGAGTCTTAATTTCACATAGTGTTACAGCATTTGGGGTGGTAGTGCTGGGAGCTCCCATGCAGCACTTGAGAAAAATCTTTGCTGAGAAGTCTTCGCATGCAGTCAATTTGCAGTCTTGCATTGAGACCCTAATAGTTCCATTCCAGTGGGTTCTTGAGCACAGACAGCTGCTTACTAGGAACAGAACTGACTGATGTTTCTTTGGGTACTGAAGATCTGTCCAATTAAATTTAGATTTACACTCTGTAAAGCTAGATTGGAATTAATAAGACAGAAGTGAGACTAGCCTGTTACTGGCATTGTACTGGTGTTTCTTGATCCTTCAGCAGCTTGTAAGCATTTTGACCAATAGGTCATTGCCACATAAACCTTCTACTTGTGGAGTGTTACCTACTGATACAGCAGTGTATTATGATTTTCAGTGTGTTGCATTCTACCTCCTTCCCATGGTTACCAAATATGTATTTCAGAGCTACTGCTTGAGTTTAATTCACTCGATGGACAGTGCACAGGAGTAAACTGCTTATGCAAAGTTCCTGTGTTGCTTGATGTGATGCACAAGCTTTCTTGTCCTGACTAAGGACATCTATGTGCTTAAGTCTGGTATTAAGAATCTGAATACCTGGATCTGTTTACTGCAGTCCTGACATGTTGCAGTTTAAGCTTCTAACAAAACCCAAGCTGACTACCCCTATGAGTTCACCTCCATCAAATTTTTTTCTGGACCAGGTTTTTGAACTTCCCACAGTTCTTATCCTCCTTTAACTCTGTAGCCATATAACTGAAGTCCAGCCCTAACTGCTTAGATGTACAAGTTATGAGGATGGACAAGTTAAGAGGATGGAATTTCTAGTGTGTTGTTTTTTGTAGAGAAAGAAAGGATATCCAAGATGGAATATACTAATAAGACAGGAAAGAAAAATATTGCAAGATTTGGATAGCAAAGAATTCATCTTCAACTAATACCTTTGAAGCTTTAATTTCACAGGCTGACGGAGGGAAGGCCAAAGTGGAACTCAGTCTCTTCTGACTTTCTACTTGAAACTGCATGTAGGCTGAAACAAAAATGAAAGTGCAGTGGTGTGGTTGAATGGAGTGTGGCACTGTCCTTCTCTAGTGCTTCTGGCTTCACCAGCAGAAATGTGGTGCCCCTTATAAACTAGGAGCTTGCTACCGAACGAGCATATGCTGTAAACAGTGGGGCTGAAAAACTTTTTCAGAACTCTTACTATTTCTGAAGACAATTGAAACTGCTAAACTGGGATCTGTCAGGCAGGAGATGGCATCTGAGAGCCTCAGAAAGACTCAGGCTATGTAAAAAAAGCTCCAATTTTACTTGATGAAAATTGAGTTTAGGTGGATTTTATTGATACTTGGAATAGGCACAAACTTTTGATGAGCTTTCCAGGTCTAAATAACACAAAGGCCTGAAGTAGAAAGCTGTTCAGAGATATGTGGGACAAATGACTTGTGTAATATGGACACTTGGGATTATTTTTTTTTTATCATGAGCTGCTGTTCTGGACATTTGTAGATCAGCAAGCAATAAGTTTCTGAAATACTTTAAATGTTCTCGGTACTACCGAGCTCTAAATAAGTTATGAATGTCTAGTCTGGATTTCTCAGATACTTGCTGTTTTCCTTTGGAGTTATGACTTTTCTTCTCCAACCAAACTGTTCACAGGCCAACATGTCATTGGACTTCTTGGAGTACAAATCTAACTTTGAACCTTTCTTTATGATGATCTCAACCCCGGCACCGCACTCCCCCTGGACAGCTGCTCCACAGTATACAAAAAGCTTTCAGAATGTCAGTGCTCCAAGAAACAGCAATTTTAATATTCATGGAAAGGTAAGCTAACTAGCAGTAATCTGCATAGGTTATCCTGCTAGCTTGGGAGAGCAGTGGGGAATGACCCTGATTTGCACGGTAAGTTTAAACAGTGAGAGGAATAGGCTAATACCATGGCTCCTGGTTGTTCAGTTATGTTAATCAGCTTTTCAGGGTAAGATATGTTTATTGTGACTTTGAGATATTTGCATACCAATATCTTGTAAATAAAAAAAGTGTAGTGTCAAGAATAAGGCAGTACAGTGGAATTATGATTGCTAAATGGGAAAAAGTTAATTCCTTGTCCAGTTTCCAGACTTTCTGAAGCTCTTGATGGTCTTTCACTGCTCTCAGTATGTTCAGGAGAACACACAGGCAGTAGTGTGCTACTCAAAGGCTCAGATAAATAATGGAGAGCCCTCTCTTCCTACGTACATCTGCTCATGTGGATGGGTGGTCTATTACTTGAGCTTGTGGCAAAGCTGCCCCTGGGTGACAAGCATGATCAGGCTAACCAGAGGACTTAGTGAAGTCATGAACCACAGGGCCCAGGATCACTAAGGACTTCAAGAACTTGCCTTTCATTTGTTGAAATAACCTGTAACCACAATTGCTGAGCCTAATGTTACAAACTCAGACATCCTTGTGACGGGGCAGTACCTTCCACTGCCAGTAAACCTGACCAAATATGGTCTAGCTCAGGCTAATCTGCTGCGACTTAGTTGGCTAATAAGTGAAAGTGAAAGTCACAATTAGTGACTGAGATATTTAACTTACAGAAGTTTCGTATTTTTGATTCAATTATCTTAAAACATAGAACTCGCTACTGTTCATTGTTCAACCTATTCACTTACAGGATTTTTCTGATCTTAAGACTAATGCCTAAATGCCTATCTGGAGCCCAGTGATAGCTCTTCTAAGGTCACTGTGACTCATGTAGTACAGGGTGAAACTTGTTTTTAGCTGAGGATTGCAGCTTCCAAAATGACCGTGTGCTTATCAGCACAATATAAAAACATGAATGAAAGGGGAGAAAAGGGCTGTGGGCAGTAACAAATACTTTAGCCCAACCTGTTCAAGTTTTGAACTAGGGAGTGGACATCAGACTGTTTTTTATTCCTCCATAAAAGAATCCCTAACTTTGTCTTAGACTTCATTACTGTAATAACTGAATGCTTTTAACATAGTGAGCCAGAAATAACTTGACCAGAGAAGTCAGCAGCTAGCCGAAAAATATGGTGTGGGAGTTCCCTTGTGTGGAGCAAAAGGTCTGCATGTGCCTGTATAACTCAAAGCAAAACGACAGACTGACTTAATGTTTGGTAGTTAATATCTGTGGATACAGCAGTTTTACTGGGTTTCACAATAGGAACAGACTAGCATTACCCTTCTTCCTAGACACAATAGTTACGGTCATTAGCAGTGTGCATTTCTGTAATTGGCGGTGTTGTGGTCTTGAAACCTAACTCTTTGAGCTTTGCTGTTTTCTAGGGCAAACACAGTTCCTGCAACAGCAATAAACATGTACGTAGACTCAGACCCTCAAGTCATTGATGTTGTAATGCTTGCTAGACAGTCTTGCATTGTACAGTCTTGATTCCTAAAGGAATGTTGCCTAGCTTCCTTATACGGTATGAGGGCAAGGTGGACTAAAAGGAGCCATCTAGGCAGAACCTCTGCATGAAAGATAGGAGTTCAGCTGTTGTCAGACCCTGGCTGGTGATGTGCACTTTAATTTCTGCTTAAGTTCCTCAGCTGTGAACTATATCAAATGATGGGGAGCTGCCTGGTTTCCCGTGCAGGACTGTTGATAGCCCAGACGGGTGGTTTATCTAAGCTGTTCTGAGGGAGAAGCTGATTAAGACACGTGTTGGGTATTTCTTGCATGCATTGTTTTTCCTGCAAAATCGGAGCACAGCTGTGTTCAGATTCTGCTGGTAAAACATGGTATGCTGTCTCAAGGTCTCTTAAAATTTCTTTGGGACTGGGACATAGGGAGGCAGCAGGAGTGGTGGACACCTTTGTATGTAACTGATGAGAGAGTCCTGACAGGGAAGCAGACTTGAGGACTCAAGTCAGTATGAAGCTTATTTGAAATCCACAAAGGTGTTTAGGTGCTGTGTGACATTTCAAAAAACTTCAGAGAAAGGTAGGAAGAATAAAGTGCTTGAGAAAAGAGAAGAGTTGTACTGCACTAGATGACTGATCCGCCTGAGTTACCCAGCAAGGTTGTGCCTTGTGCAGGCCCTCTCATAAGCCACCTCTTATAAGAGGTGGCTGGTGCACAGGTAACACTGCCAGTTCCTTTGTTCTTTGAAGAACTTCTGCAGAGCTGGGAATGGGATTTGTGATGTCTTTCCTTACTTTTTCCTCTCTCAGCCAGCACACAAGCCCTAGATGTTTGGTCTTGGCTATGCAGCATCTTCTTGCTGAGATAGACTTGGTGTCTCTCCAGAGACTTGTTTTACAACTACTGCAAAAGAGGGATCTGAATACAGCTTAATTAAAATAAACTGGACATGGTATTGTGTCTCCATGCAAAAAAATCTCCTTCAGTCGGCAAGAACAGAAAAAGGGGAACTGGATAATTGCAGGAGTTATGAGTCACTTCATTGTGAGTCCCTAAAGCCTGAGCTTGTTTGGAGTCACTCGCTTGTGACGGGAGGGAAGTTGCTTAGGGAGAAGAGTGACCAACTAAATACAGGCTCAAGCTGAGGGTGATGAGTGGGTCATCTCTGACCTACTAAACAAAAAAGTCTAAAGCTGCATTGACATGACTTTCTCCTTTATTCTGCTCCCCACTAATGCTAACCTTCCTGTGTACTTGTACAGCAGCTGACCCACCTCTGTTACTTTGGGGGGACGGGTGAGGGGAGAAAAGGAAGGACTGTTTCTGAAAGTTGGGGATGCAGCTAGAAGAATCAATAACTCTTCAGCTAAAGAAATGCTTTTGTACTGGAGTAAAAAAAAATCCAAATAAAATGGCAGTGTTTCCTCTCCCCTCAGTAGTCTCCAGCCCTGAGTTCATAGGCTACCAAGAATCTGGTAGTGGCACCATTACAGATCTTTGTCCTCACCTGTCCATAAATTAGGTAATCCTAATTGCTTTTGATGCAGGAATTTCTCCCCACCTTTCTACCTGTGTTAGGAAGCTCACCAATCTTAGTCCCAAAAGAACCTCACTTGGACAACCAAGTCCAATCTTACAATGCTGCTCAGTCCTTCTGATTTTTTTTTTTTTTTTTAATCAGTCCTGTCTCAGGCTACCGCACTTTTATCTCTGGGAAAGCCTTCCCCAGCTCCTTTCACAGATTTCTTCCCTGAACTGCTTTGAAAAGATCCACAGCTATTTTCTTCTCATCAAGGGCTGAGCATAATGGAGCTGTAATATATTCTACTCTTGCAATTTAGCTTTTATATGAACCAGGAGGGAAAATAGGAGTCAGGTCAGTTTGATAGCACTGCCTGGCTATTTCACAGGAGTCAGATGTTTTATCCTAAACAACATTTTTGTTGTACTTGGTCTAGGAAAGGTTTAAAAGCTGGTACTTCTTTCCTACGCTTATCTTTTTGTCTTTTTTTCTTTAGAACAAGCACTGGTTAATTCGGCAAGCAAAGACCCCAATGACTAATTCTTCAATACAGTTTCTTGATGATGCTTATAGAAAGCGGTAAGAATTTTTTTGTTGCTTAAGATTTCTGCTCAGAACTTGTATTGTTTATTAAAAAAAAAAAGATTATTGTGGGTTTTTTTTAAAGGGTTATAAGAAGTCTGACAGTAGATGTCAGATGACCTGTAATAGTTCTCTGGCATCTGTTTCAATACCTGACCCTGTTTACTTTTTGCCAAGAAATTTGTCATTAACTTCAGAAATATTTTGCTGCCAAATGCTGACATCATTTACCATAAAAAAACCCCAATCACACTCGGTGCCTCTACTGCTTCTCTTTCAGTGCACAACAGGTTGTCATAAAAAATGGCCTTACCTTCTACTTCACTTGAATTCCAGATTCTTACATTATGCACATCAAATGTGAATGATTTATCTGGCAGCTAATCTGATTTATTAACTTTGGCTTTCAGTCTGTGGTCTTTTTACACAGGAATACCTGGCTGGCCAAGGCAGGTACCTGATTCCTTTTTATAAAAGGGGATGTGGGAGGTAATGTGAAGAGACAGCTTGCTCCCCCTTTTTAAAAGAAAAGAAGGGTATTTGTTTACATGGTATGTGTATTTTCTTTAGGCTAAAGTTTGTTTCAGAGCTTTTAACTTGAAGTGTTAAACTCAGATTTGAGCTGTTATCAGGAATTACCTTGTCACTTTGGAGATGCGAAACCAAGGTTTTTTTCAGGCTCTTGCTCTATAAGGCATGAAGAGAAAATTCTGCAACAAAATCTTAAATTAAGCCTGGAGACAGCAGGATCCAAGAGTTGACTAACTCTAGTTAATTCAGCATAATACTAGTCTGTGGAGGCTTGATATTGGCTTAGCAGAAGCAGTCGCTTATCTCGGAATCACAGAATGTTTTGGGTTGGAAGGGACCTTAAAGATCAACTTGTCTCAACGGCAAACCCCACGACAAAGGAGAGAATAACTTGTAGCTGTTCAAGGCTATAGATAGACTGCAATAATGGACCCTGATATATGAGTAATACAAAATAGCTGATGTAGTTTTCAAGAGAAAGAATCCCATATAGATAATTAAATTCGTGGCAGTCTTGTATATTAATATAAAAACTACATATAAACAACTACTAAGTGACCTTGCAGGAGCTAACTCGGACTCTTTGCCACCGTGTTGCTTCAAAGTTGGTCTTGACTGTCTCCAGATAAGAAATAATTGTCATTTCGAAGTCCTTCTCAGACACTACAGGCTGAAATCAACAAGAAATGAAGACAAACAGTCTATTTCTATCTTAAACTGCATTCTCAAAAAGTACACTGTAGTCATCTGTGAAGTTTGTTTTCAGAATTTGAAAACAAAACAATCCACTTACAGTGCATACACTGATTTGAAGCAGAACATGAAGGTCCTACCTGCAGTAAGAATTATTCTAAATTTTTCATACTCTAATACGACTTAATTTGTTTCTATATAGGTGGCAAACACTCCTTTCAGTAGATGACCTGATAGAAAAACTAGTGAAGAAGCTGGAACTGAATGGAGAATTGGACAACACATACATCTTTTACACATCGGACAATGGCTTCCACACTGGTAAAATTTTCACTGCTTACTGAACATTTGTAGAAGATCCAGGAATTGCATAACATTTCACCGTCATGACCACTCCAGAAAATGGGAGCAGCAGCTGTGGAAAACTGTAGACATAAGTACTGATTTGAGTTGCAGAACAAGCTGGAGTTGCAG
Organism: Tyto alba; assembly: GCF_018691265.1. NCBI lineage: Eukaryota > Metazoa > Chordata > Aves > Strigiformes > Tytonidae > Tyto > Tyto alba. Next base: position 53,214,594 of record NW_024881282.1, read on the forward strand.
TGTGTGGGGTGTTTGGGGATTTTATTGTTTGGTTGCAGTTTCTAGCATTAATCTCTACCACTGTATCTTGGTATGCATGAAATCGGGACAGAAATGGAGGAAGGGTCTCTGTGTTCTGTAGGAAGTTGCCATGAAAGAGTTAACCAGTAAAAATCTGTCAGAGGCCTGTCTGTATCATGTTACTGCATTTTTAGTTGTACATCTAAAGTTTGTAAGGTACAGCTTACACTTTGAAGTTGTCTGTTCCCGGTCCTTCACTATGTTCATGTAGTTCAGGTTGAGAACCTCTTCTGACTTCTTAAAAAATCGGCTGCTGGAAATTATGTAACACAAGGCTCTTAAAATGTCAAAGAAGCCGTTTAACTTTTTCCATTTTCTGTTGTATAGGCCAGTTTTCTTTGCCAATAGACAAACGACAGCTGTATGAGTTTGATATCAAAGTTCCATTGCTAGTTCGAGGACCAGGGATAAAACCAAATCAGACGAACAAGGTAAGGAAGAAGTGAAATCTGAGAATGGAGGTACTTTTGATATTGCTTCACAGTTACCCACTTTACGTAATAATTTATCCTCCTGCATATACATGTATCAATGAAATGAAGTATATGGAGTGGTAGGAAGTGCAAAGACATTCTAAAAAGCTGTGTGCTGTTGCTTGGATCAGTAAGTTTAATTAATGGCAGGCTACAAAAGCAAACCAAGTGTGAAGCTCACTCTCCAAAGAGATTCCTTTTAAATGTTACAGGGTCCATTAGCCTATAAGGATGAGATTAAATAGAATTTAGGCGTACCTAAAGTTACAAGTACTTAAAATACAGAAGTCTCATCATTACATCTGTGAGGTTCTGTTCTTCTGAAGTAAGTTTTCCTCACCTTGCAGATGCTTGTTGCAAATATTGATTTGGGTCCCACTATTCTGGATATCGCAGGGTATGACTTGAATAAGACCCAGATGGATGGGATGTCGCTATTGCCGCTGTTGGTGAGTAGACAGACGGGGGTAGTAACCAGTAATTCTTGCAGGGGTTATTCTTCAAAGTGAATACTACTTCCTTCGATAGACTGGGTCAACTCATATCCCAGATTCTTCCCTTGATGTCACTTTCATGTGGGATGTTCACAGCTTAGTAAAAACAGTAGGTATCTTTAAATGCAGATGTATTTTCATCAGCCCTCCAACTTTCGTTGTTTTTTAATAGAAAGTTGTATCATCCTTTGGCTAATCCTCCCATTTGTAATAATTCCTGTCTTGAAGGCTGTATGTTGGTTACACCTTGCATCCTTCTTCCTCCTTTCCTTAGGATTTCTTAACATTGAGATAGGAGAAGACTGTTCTTACTGTTCTTACTTAAATCTTTGGTGTGCCTCAATTTTCAGTAGAATTAGTGTTTCCCCCTAAACTCTGGAAAAATGCATGTGGTTTTATAAAGTAAACCTGACCTTTCCAGTAAGTGAGCAGAAGCCTATTTAAATGAAGCTGCTTGCAGTTGATCCATTTAGCTTTAATTAAGTTTAGTCTACAAATAGAAGGCAGCTTACTTGGAAACAAAGGAGATCATCCAGATTTAAACAGTGCTTTGCTTTTAAAAGCTTGTATCCAAACCTTAAGCTGTACTTGAGATGGAAACAGGTAAAAGGCATCTGGTTTAAACTCTGATGGAATCAAACTGTGAAACTCATTGTTTTGCTGTATATGCGCCTGTGATGGTTCTGTGTATTAACTTCAAAATTCCCTCTCCCTCTGTCATTTAAAATGCAGCTACAAATAGAGCAACTTAAAACTTAGTTGTTTCTTAAAGCTGTTTATCTTTTCATATGCCAAGGGTATCTTTTTTCCCATCTGTTGTGGTAGTCTGATATAAATCCAAGAGAAACAGTTTTGTTATGGGGATCTTGTCTGTAACGTAGCAATATCTGGTGATGTGGCTCCTATTTGGTATGACTACATGATTATTTATAAATTGAAGGTAGTACTTTAAAGCTTCGCAAGAAGGTGTACTAATATTTTTGGAGTTGGATTCTTGTCTTCCAGTTACACAAGACATTCTAACCTAAGGCTCAGTATTATTTTAAGACTGACTCAAACTAGAGATGATGACTCAAACTGCCTCGTAAGCAGCAGGCAGTGTTAGTGTTACACCAGACATGGAGTAGTTCTGTTTCATAGTGCAGTGGATAGTAAGTGATGTTAACCTCTTGTCCTAGAGAGGAGACAAAAATGTGACGTGGAGATCAGACTTCTTGGTGGAGTACCAAGGAGAAGGATACAACGGCAGTGATCCGACCTGTCCCGGCCTTGGACCTGGAGTCACAGTAAGCAAGACAAGATCTGTTTAATATTAGAAAATAGCCGCTGAATTCAGCCTGTTTGCCATGTGGACTAACTTGGTTCTATAAGTAAGCTCCCAGTGTCTTGGTAAGTAGGAGCTAGCTCTGTAGGTCCTGTGCAGCATTTAAGAATCAGAGGGAGACATCCAGCCGTGCGGAACCAATGTGGCCTTATGACCACACAGAGCAGTCACCCTTTCAGTGGGAATCTATAGAGCCTCAGGGCTGGAGGAATATGCAGGAAGGTGTGGGCTTGGCACAGTGGGTGACAGCGACATCATGTTCTTTCTAAACTTCCAGCGTCCTCGTCGCACAATTCTGATCTGTGACTGCTAGGTCACTAGCTACATCCTGAATCAAAGTAGGTTTGCTTAAAGTAAAGCATCCCACTGGTGTTGTCTCCAGTAGCATGTGTTGTGCTGTCCTTCAGTGCATGTACATCAGCTTCCCAGAAAAAAATGTGCTTAATCACGGTGAATTTCATAACAACATCTTCTCAAATTTAGAAGAGCTGAGTTTTTACTTAAAATCCCCAGTGGAGACTTGCACATGTTAGACTAAGGTCCTGGCGTTCATCAGTTCAGTACAGTTGGCTTGAGCTGGTATAGGCTTTAGGAGAAGGATTGCTAGTTCATCTTTTTTTCCTGAAGTTTTTGTTTGCTGCTCACTTCACAGCACTGCTTCCCAGACTGTGTCTGTGAAGATTCCTACAACAACACATACGCTTGTGTAAGGACACTGTCAACTTCCTGGGATCTGCAGTACTGTGAATTTGATGACCGGGAGGTAAGTCTCTGTCTGACTAGCAGATACCAACTGTGTGAGCCGCTGTCTGCGCTCTTATCTGCTCTCAAGGTTTTCCTAAAATACTCTGAGAAGTAGACTAGCATTGCTTGCAGGATAAACAGTGAAGTATTTATCTACTGGTGAGAATGTTTGACCAGAACTCTGGTGGGGTTCTGGGAAGAAGAAAACAAACCAAAAAAGGGATGTGAGGCGAGTGAGAAAGGGACACTAGCCTAAACTATGCTTATCGCCTTCTGGTATCACCCAAAAGCCCCATGGGGAGCCGTGCCAGGGCCATCGCTCACTGGTTTGTCTGGCAAAACAAGTAAAGTTATAACTGTGGGAAAGGTCTCTAACCTTATTGTAAGTTGTTTGGGCATAAGGCACGTGATGTCCCCCCCTCAGAAACTGTTCAAATCTCACTAGTGGAGCACCCACAATACGCGTGAAACTTGGTGTGTTGCAGGGCTGATCTTTACTTGTGCCTGTTTGCACACAGTTGCTCCAGGGAGCATGTTGGGTTTGAGGCACCCAGGCCACAAATCTTATAAACTGCATTGTCAGCAGATGTGCAGTGAAAGCATAAACAGCATAGACAGCAGGTACCCCCAGTTTTCATGCCACCACGGAACATTTTCTGGTAGTCTACAATGAACAACTTAAACCAGGGGAGTAAATACCACAAGATGGTTTTTGCAGTAAGATAGCAAGAAAGACTATAGGAGACCAAGATGCTCATTAGCAAACCCTGTCCTTCGTTTGTGCACCCAGACAATTTATGATGAAGTTAAATGAATGTTACAGCTTCCCCCATAAAAGCAGACTCTGAAGTTGATCTGACACTTCATGTCACTTTTATTTCCAGTAAGAAGCTATGGCTGTGACATTTTTGGATCACTCAGCTTACCTGGGTCAACTAAATTAAGACTAACAGTACTGGGGAGATGCAGCAATGTGGCTTTGAAAACCTGACAGTGAACCTTACAAGAAAGCTTGCAACCAAAGACTGTCAGGATGCATCTTTAAGTTAGACACAACCCAGCCAGTTTTAATCAACATCCAGCTACAATCAGGCCTTCTGCTCTAGTGCAGACAAAACTCGGCTGAATTCCTGAGATATGCTTGACTGGTGTTTGTCCCACAGAAGGGTTTAGAGATTTAATGTACCAAATCCAAACCTGCCCTAAAATCCTCCAGACAAACCTTGTCAAAGTGGCATGCACAAAAAAAAGCTTTCTCATATTGGAGTTATAGCATACTTGAGTTCAGTGCATTTTGTACATGTGGTCAAGACACCTGTCTGGGTCTGACATCTGGCAGTACCTGATGAGTGTATTGTGGTGATGTGATGGTCATGAAATTGCGTGTTTTGAGATCTGTTAATGAAAAGACAGCCAGCTTAGCCATGGCCTCTTGCTGTGGTCTTAGTCATAAGACAGGTTCCCTTTATGTGTTAGGAAAAAAATCTGCAGTGTAGCAAGTGAGTACTTCAGGTGGAAGTGAAAACTCTTCCGACAATACTGTACTATCACAAAACTTTAGCTTTACGCTGTCCTGCCTTTGGCCCCTTAGCTGCCTGGCTATACAGCTTATGTGTGGGGATGCTGCACTGGAGTTGGAAATAACATTTGAGACCATATGCTCCCATAAAGTGTTCTTCCCAAATAATATGGTTAAATGTTGATCAGCATTTAGGACTTAATACAGTGCAGGAACTTTCTTCTGCAGGTGTTTGTGGAAGTGTACAACTTGACTGCAGATCCACACCAGATCAATAACATTGCTAAAACAATTGATCAAGAAATTCTAGAAAAGATGAACTATCGATTAATGATGCTGCAGTCCTGTTCAGGAGCAACTTGCCGTACACCAGGTGTCTTCGATCCAGGGTAAACACTGATTCAATTAATCATTATAGTACTTTTAAATATAACTATATTCTTTAAACTATGCTTTTATAGAGGTTATTTATGATGGAATAGAATATTACTGACATAGCATGTCTATTGAAAACCAGCATCTTTCTTGATGCTTCTGTTTCTTAATGTTGAATCTCTATTTTAATCTAACCTACCAAATATAACTTGATAGTATTAATACTACTACTCCAATCTTGTCGGCCACTGCTGACTTGGAATAGCTGAAGCTTACAGCTGTGCTGACTACTCAGAGACAAGTGACTTCAGGTTTGTCTGCAAACAAGGGGAAGCTTTGCAGGGCTCTGTAGGCTGGCATTTTCCAAACACTTGCTCTGATTGCTCCTGTAGATGCTGTTAGCAAAGAATGTTTTCTGTGGGACCTAAGCTGTACGTATTTGTCAGCTGTTGCAAGGAAATAGCACTTACTGCAGTAACTTCTTACTGCAAAATTCAGTCTGTAATCATTGGGACCAAACCTTTTTGAAGCACTGTTTAAAACGTCCTTGCAGTTGTGCTGCGTAAGTTTTTGTAATTTGAGGCAGCAAAGCTTTCTGTTAGAATGCATCTCCTGCACGCTTCATGTTACACGTGCCAATCTGCTGTTGGTATGTGGTAGCTAGTATTTAGTTGGAGACTGGCAACTCCTCAGTTGCACATCATTAGTCTTGTAATACGTAGAGAGGTTGTGCTGGCTGCTTCCTGGTAAGAAAGCAACTACTCACATAGCCTTGTGCCAGAGCTACTCTAGAAGTAAGCTGTTTTTAGGAGTGTCAGTCACTGTGAGCTAACTGTAGCTCACGCAGACTCTGTTCCTTTCCACAGGTACAGGTTTGACCCGCGGCTCATGTTCAGCAATCACGGGGTTCGGGCTCGGAGGTTTTCTGCACAGTCCCTATAAGGCACGTAAGAGCCTCTTGCAATCCGCTCCCGCTGACCAGATTCTCCAGTGGCTGCAGCAGGTCTGTCTCTGTAACTGCCCTTGATCGCAGCTGGAAGACTTTCAATGGGCTATTCAAACCCTGTTTGGAAGAAACTCCTTGTCTTTAGCTGGTTGCCTTGTGCAATATGTATATTACAGCTGAACTGTAACTCTAAAGCATTAGACACAGCTAATCTGTCTTGCTCAGATAGTTGATTACCACCTTTGTCTTTCAAGTACCTTTTCATATCACAGGCACAGAGGTGAACCTATGCCTATGGATCTCAACAGTTTATTTTGTTCTAAAAAAATCAATAAATGCACATGTGAGTTGGGTTAGATAGGCAGGTGCTATTGCACAGTAATGCTCACCCATATTCAGTGTCATAGACTTTCTTAAAAGCTATGTTTAATTATAGGTTTCCTGTGTGCTGCTAACAACAATAGCAAACTGGCCCCAAATAGCGTAGGAGGGCGATAGTCAAAACCGTAGGATCTGTCTAGCAAGTGTCTTGTGCAGAATTAAAATCCGTGTGCTAAATACTCTCTTTCAAAGAGACCACTTCAAATGAGACCAATGAATTTTGTAGGACAGCTTTGGTAGCTTGCAAACAGGAATGTAATTTCAACCTCCTTCTAGTTTGAAATGCTGGAATGGGTTACTATGTACTACTGAAAAAACTCTGAGGGTTTAATATAGGCTTCCTAGTGAGTTAAACAAAAGAGTATTGAGACTAACAAGTGTTCAAATAAGCGTGCCTGTGATTTGAGCTAACTCTTAAGTCTATTTTAATACACGAACAGAAGTTCTACTAAAAAAAAAAATCCATTAAAAAAAAAAAAAACCAGGGCACCACAGTAGAATTGATCTGTCTAACCTCCAAACATCTTGAATTGTGTCTAACATCTTATGTTGATTAGATTCTTGGAAGTAAATTATTTGGAAAGCAGACTAGCTAATAAGTAAATCATTGCTCACTAGAAGATAGGCTAAGGGGGCTATTCCAGGCAGTTTAAGTGCTTCATGGCGTGTTGCTTTTTGGTTGAGACCTAACTACTCGGAACCTGCAGGGAGTGGCCTTCACACCCGGGGACGGCGTGGCAGATGTCTGGCTGCAGTACGTTGTCACTCGGTGTCCCCGTGGAAGGGCGATGTTGTCTTTTCAACCCGCTGATTAGGCTTCTCTGAAATGCAGCCACCGCTTGCACCCAGACTTGAGTATCTTTCTAAATCTCGAAAACCACCCGAATTTGCGTCAGCATGTAACTTTTGTATAGATTCTTGGCAAAACAGCTTCCAGAAACACCGAATTGTGTGTCTTTTGCAAGACAAGCTCGTGTTGCTTGTGGGCAAATCAGCTGCGTTATCAGGCAAGATAACCGTTCCCTTGTCAAACTGTGGCACAATTGTTTAGTTTTCAGTTATTTCAGATCTTTTACTCAAATAGAGAGCATGATGATTTCAACTTTTGTCACATAAAACTTTCTACTAAGCAATCATTCAGTAGGCAACAAAGTACAACTCTCAAAACTGTGAAGGTGCATACTGCAGTGCATAGAGCCACAGACTGGATAAAAGCAATGCTACAAAAGATAAGTTGAATTTTCTTTGCTTTTAACTCTGAAGCACAGAAGTTGTCCTTCATGTAGCTTAGAGTTGCTAACTTCTGTGGTGGTCTGCAGGTTAGATTTCATAGAGCTTTTGCCTCACATCTAATTCATTGTTTCAAATCTCAAGTGACCAAATATTTTCAGGAAAAAAACAAAACTCCTCTTGAAAACTAACTTCTCAGTTGGAGCATCTGTATAAGCGCAGAGGTGTTTGGGTATTCAAACTACTTACACACTTCCAAATACTCAGGATTTTTTTCCTCCACTGCAGCTGTAGCTTTATCCTGGTTTTTGTTTCTCAAGCCTTAGTATTGCCCATCAATAACCTTCAGACTCCATTTTGTCTTTAAAAACAAAACCAAAGTTGTTTTCATGCTCTCAAGCATTTTCTTGCACACTGAGCTAAATGTAAAGTTCATTTACGTAGTGTTTTGCTCAGATAATCCTAGCCACTTAGACTTGTTCTTTGTTTAAAGTTTATTTTGGTAGCTGTGTGAAGGGTAGTGTGAAATACATTGATTGCTGCACATTAAACTCTCAACAGTTCTACCAAATCTAGGTCATATGTCAAGTTTCTACTTGAGCTAAGTTTCAGTGCAAGAAATGTGCATTATGTTGCTGCTTAATAGAAAAACAAAACAAAACTTTGCTATGGGTACACATATGTAACTCACACTGTCTTTTCTTAAAGTGATCTTAAGTCATAACAAGGAAATAATCTTTTGATGATTTCCTTTTTGCCTAATAACTAATATGAAAGTTGACAGAAGGGATACAGATTATTCCGTGTGTGTGACCAGACGTTTTACCCAAATTAACACTCTTGCTGTCTGCAACACCTGTAAAGCATTTTGTAACTAGGCTCCATAACTTACAAACTCTCTGTTGGAGAACCACCCTGTATCTGAAGTCTGTCACAGGTAGTAAATGTTGTATTAGATTGGAATTCAGAATGAAATTAGTCAGTCCTTACTTAACCAGAACGGTGGGTCAGGAAGGTGCCTGCTTCACACCTGCTTTTGCTAAAGACTGAGGAACGGTGGAGCAGGAGCCTGTAGTTGAAGGGAGAACAGGAACCAACAGCTGCCTGCCTTCCACTGCTGTTAGAGGAGCTGGTCGCTCGTCTGGTGCCTGTTAACATGAAGCAGTTAATTCTGAGTGCTCTTACAGCCTTGAATGATCAGTGTTAATTCTTATCCTCGATGATTAAAAAAATACTATGAAGGAACTTTGACTCTTACCCAGATCTAATTCCCAACTAAGTAATTTTAGAACTAAATGGTCTTCCTGGATATTCCATTTGATACACTATCTGGCCATGACTGTACCTGTACCTTGTTACTGGAGGCATTTGTGTTAAATGAAAGGGCCTTACTGGTACAGAGTTGGGTTTAGGTAAAAATGTGATCTTTTTTAAGTTTATTTTTAAAAAAATCATTATCGAAAGCAGAGCTGTGAATTTTAATGATCTGATCTGGTAAAATAAATACTCTACAGGTAGAAGTACAGTTAATAACTTTATTACAATATTCTAAACCAAAACCCATTCATTGTCATCACCTGAGCTCAAGTGAATACAGCTAGTAGATGCTTACATGGCACAGGCCCAGTAAATTGGGCTTCTTCATTTTGAGGAATAAAGCTGTTACAGGGACACGTACATGCAAACACACACCCAAAGCAGGTATACTACCTTTTCATTCAAGTTAAATTTAAGACTGATTCTACAAGCTAAATACAATATTTCATCATAATGAAACTGCTGTCATTTACTGTGATTCAATTAATTTTATTTGTATTACTCTCTCTGTACGTGAGCATACTTTGCTGTAGCATGTTGTGAGCATCCTTAACTTCTGCTGTTTTGAACATTTGTTTGGAAAGTGCCCTTCCAGAGGACCCTGTTCACTGCTGCACTTTTGGGGAAAGAAAAAATAAACTGCCTATCAAACTTTCTACCTTTTGTTACTGAACTTCAGTTAAAACTTTCCACAGGATCAAGGTCTGTCATGCTTCTAAAGCCTGAATTCCTAATTTGTAAGCCTGTTCTCTGCTTACTGCCCTGCTACCTAACAGTGGCCACTACTGAACTTTTATATGGTGCAGGGAACCTTATGCACAGCATCTAGCAAGACAAGATGTGACCACTTTGCACCAGGAAGAAACACTGAGGTGAGAGAACAAACTTAAATGCCATCTGTGCTTGCTCATATTTCCTTGGAAACTGATGTAGTTGAGTATATGGAAAGCTTTTATCAAAAGCGACAACGGAGAAATTGCTGTTTATAATTAAAAGCAGTATGTTCTGCCTCTGGGAAGGAAGAAGAGTAAAATCCTACGTAAAGCTTTTTCCAACTTACCTCAATCCCTGGTAGAGTTGAATTCCTTGGGTGATTCTGTGCAACTGTTTAAAAATACATACATCATGATTTTCTGAACTATAGAGCAAGGTGATTTGGTACCTTTAACCTATTTAAGTCTGAGGCTTTCACAAGCTCCTAAAACAAGTATTTCTGCATTGTATTTTCATTTCTGCTTAACCATGTGGTATCAGTTTCATTTCTCCTTCAGTGATGCAGCAGTCTTCCATTAGAGAAAAATATTTAATGGCTGCTTGAAACAATGCTGCTGTCTTCTGATGCTTCAGCTTATGAAAACTATGAAGTTTACTGTAGCACCCTAAGAAAAAGCAGCTCTGTATTACCTAGATACACCTTCCTGTTGTGCTCAAAGACATCACTGACAGTGTGACACTACCCTCAGGGTTGTAGAAGCTTGCCACGATGTCTCCTTTGTTGTTAATTTCTAAGAATAAGCCATATAGGTGAAGAATGATGCTGTAGAATGATAAAGGAGTCACCTGTTTTACAAAAAGAAATACAGTGTTAACGCTTCATTCAAGGGGTGGGTGGGGGAAACACCAGGCCTAGAAAGAAATGGCAGTGCTAATATATTGCTTTCCAGATGTTGTTCTAGTCAGATCCAGCTGTCACTAAACCTTTTGATAATAGCCCCTGGACTGTCTCTAAAGCTGGCAATCCAGTAATTGCTCAATAATCTTAAAGTACAGCCAGTGCCTGCTTGCTCAAGGAGGTGTTGAAGTTGTTTGAACTTATTCCAGCTGGCAAAAGGCACCAGTTTTCTAAAAACAGGAATAAGAGGGACTTGATGGAACACAACTGAATCACCTACTTCCGTGTTTTTCCTGTGCAAGTTCTAGGGAAAAAGTAGCATGGTTATTCATAACCAGCTCTGTGATTCTTGCTTGGCAAGAATGACTTTGCAGACTTTGATTCCTATAGCAAAATTCTCATATTTTCTATAAGGGGTCCTTCACCTGCCTTGACAATATCATGTTGCTATAAACAAGGGGCTGAGAGCTTGCAACTATAGACCACTTTTGTCAATACTGATTTTTCTACTTTATAAATAGGTTCTCAGTATTACTACAACAGTAAAACTGCTGTCGTTTTAATAAATATGTAAAAAAGAAAGCAATCCTCAAATCGACAGTCTGAGAAAGTTGTGGTTGTTCAGCCTGGAGAAGAGAAACTTCTGGAGAGACCTTCTAGTGGCCTTCCACTACTTAAAGGGGGCTACAGGAAAGGGGGGGAGGGACTCTCTATCAGGGAGTGTAGGGATAGGACAAAGGGTAATGGTTTTAAAATGTAAGAGGGCAGATTTAGATTAGATATAAGGCAGAAATTCTTTCCTGTGAGGGTGGTGAGGCCCTGGCACAGGTTGCCCAGAGCAGCTGTGGCTGCCCCCTCCCTGGGAGGGTTCCAGGCCAGGCTGGACGGGGCTGGGAGCACCCTGGGCTGGGGGAAGGGGTCCCTGCCCAGGGCAGGGGGGCTGGACTAGTTAGTCTTTAAGGTGCCTTCCAACCCAAACCATTCTGTGATGATGTTAAATGTTCTGGAAAAATCAGTAATGTGGATCAGTGTGCTGGCTGGTAAAAATGAAGCAGTCTCTTTAATTTCCTAATGAAGAATAACAAGTTCTCTCATACTTCAAAAATTAACATTTTTGCAACACTGATAGTTAATACTACACAGTCTCAAAGTTACCTTTGCAGTAAATCTCTGCAGGAATGGATACGATCCTAAAGCATCCAGAAAAGGAGAAAATAAATTAGGAAAGCAAGTAAGTAGATATTCCAACTCTGTATAAGCCTGTGTGTGATAATCTGACGTCATCTGGATACTCAGGCAGGTTGTCCACAAAAACTTCTTCTTTTCCTGCATTAGCTCCACTTACCCAATAGCTGCAGAAATGGAATTCTGTGTATGAGTTTTAGTAGCTGCTGCAAAATACAGCAAGCTTAACAGCATGGAAGATCCATCATTTTGATATGCATAAGGAATTTTTTTCAAAACACAGAAAAGGATTCCACAAGAAGTAGTAAATGCAAAGAGGGACTAAACATGAGTAACTAGGATTAGTCAAAAACCTCATCCTTCTACAAGTAACATAAAGAGCACCCCACCCCGGTTCTATTCAAAAAATCTATTCATAGACAATGTGCTGGTTAAATGAAAACTAAAATTAAATTTGGCTTTAAAACTTCCATGACATAGAAAACTGTTAAAACACTGATTCCCTCTAAAATGGGAAAAATGGGGTGTTAATGCTAAGCCTTATAATCATGCAGTGCCACTTGTCCTCTAAGGTCTGTGGTAACTGTAATAATAGAGTCATCAGGATAATTGTAATTGAGTCTGAGGGAATTAGGGCCCCTATATCAATAAATCGGTACAGAAAACATTTGACAGTGGGAACAGCAACTGTTAAACTCTACCTAGAATTAACTAAAACCTGTGACTCTTGCAATAGAAAAAGTAATTTGGACCAAGTTTCTAATAGCAACCCTGTTAACTGCACATCTTCAGTTTACATCTTTAGAAAACAGAACATGAAAATCATGTCTACAGATTGATTAAAAGTATATATTATAAACTAATGTAGTATTTTATATCTAGAAGGAGAATTATGTTCAACATACTATATGATTCCACATATGCTAATTTCTGCTACTAATATGTATTCTTCATAGGGAGACAGAGCAATCCCCTTTGCCATGTACAAGCCCCTGAGCACCGTTCTTCCTGTTCCTGTTACAGGGTCACAGGCCAAGAGGTGACCCAGGTGGTTTGTCTCAGTTACCTTAATCAATATATCTAATGAAAAACGAGGCTATCAGAATACCTGGCTCCAATTAGAATAGAAAATACTCAGAAGCTGTATTAACGTAAATTAGAGAAAAGCAGATTTTGCCATCAGCCATTCTGTATCTTTTTTAAAACGGTAAGCTCACACCACTAAAGGAGCAGAGGATGCTGCTCATGTCGTTTCCCGGGCTGATCACAACATTCTTGCAAAGCCAGAGGAACGTGGGGGTTGCAAAGCCCAGCATTCAAAACGTTATTCTGCAGTTCCTGCTTTAGCAAAGTATGGAGGCCTATCAGGCTTCTGTGAACAATTACAACTTCTACAAATCAAAGCAGAAAGCATTTGCGAGTGTTTTGCTAAAGCAAATAAACAGCCAACATTTTACTTCTGGTATGAAATAAGAAGTTTCTTCTGCTAAAAATCTATAGGGCAGCTTTGAATTATATACTCATAAGCCCTGTGAAGAGGAAACTCTCTTCATGTTTGACATATGTCCTGGCAACCCCTTGGCAAGTCTGGAATACTAAATGGCAAAGATGATGTACTACCTAACAAAAATTCCGATAGTTTTAACAAACAGCAAGTGACACATACGAGATTTCAACTATTCTGGGGTTTTTTGGTTTGTTTTTTTTTTTTACCTTTATTAACTTGGATCTCAATTCTCACCCCTTAAATTAAATGTCTTTTCTTCACATGGTTTTTCTCCTTGCTTAATTTTAGCCAGAATTCTGGTAGTAAAGATGACGCTCGGTGTGAACTTTGTGTCTGTGCCCTTGCTGAATTTCAGCTTTACAGTTTGTTCTAGTTAAAGTTTTACTCAAAGGCTATGACCACACAGAAAAGATACCTTCAAGTACAGAAGCAATTTGCTACTTTGCATTTACTGCAGTGTAAGAGCCTGCTTGTAGGCAGATACCAGAGAGGAACTAACATACAGTAAAAATCCAGACTGCTGTATCACATGACAGTTTCTTTGGGCAGTCATACCCAGAGGTTTGTTTTTTTCAGAAAAGCAGCTACAGAATAGCACAGCCCATCCTCTGCCTGAGGGCTCAGCAGGCTGCATTCACAGCGTGCTTGGCTAAAACTGCACAAGGGCAATTGAAAAGCTTGTCTCTCCTGCAGCCTAGTACGTGTTGCTGCCAGCACAAACTGAACAAATGGCTACAGCAGTTGCCTCATCTCATCTTATATTTGTGATGTTGTCTTTCCCACTTGCTACTTGAATCTGTAAAATAAATCAAATTTTTCTTTGATATTTCTAATCCATTTACGAATGTGAAAGGCAGCCCATCCACACCTGGCTAATAAAAATTAGTATGGATTAAGATAAGTACAAAACCACCACGTGTTCAAAATTATTCAGATCCACACTTGCTTATGATTTCAGACAGTACAATTTCAAATCTCAGAGTTAATGCTATCCTTAATTTGTCCGCAGCTATAGTCCGAGCTCCAAAATACTTTCATTTACATGGAAATATGTTCAGGTTGCAGCTCAACATACCACATACCAATCCAAAAGCCTATGACAAATACAAATGCTTTTGTTTTCTTCTATTTTTTAAAACAAATCTTAAAAACATGAAGCCAACAGGCTTTCAATCAGTCCCAGTCCCCACACTCACTAGTACTGGTCTCAACTGATTAAAGTGCCTTGATCTTCCAATTTATATGTAAGCATGAGGACCAAACTCAAGATCAGTCTTCTTCCCCACTAACTGTAGCATCACCTTTTTCACTCATTAGCAGTGTTGGAAAATGGGTGAAGAAAAAAAAAACTGTTTAGGGTAACATAAGCAATCAGCTGAACACCTGCAACGTGTTGTCCATTGCACAGAGGTCCTTGAGCTGGGCAAGTGTGATAAACCCCCGGGGAATGCATAACTGGAGAGGGTCTGTGCGTAGATTGGGAGACTCCTAATCAGAAGCCCTTGTCTTTGAAGATTAAGGCCCTCTGAAAAATAATGAACTAGCTGATTCTAGGCAGGAGATAAAGTGCAGACATAAACCACAGAGAGTCCAGTTCCAAAGTAGAGACCAAGTTCAAGAAGGGCTCCTCTCCAGAGACCACCAGAGACTCCCATGGAAGCCCCTCAGAGACTTAAACCGCATGTGTAGTAACTATGTAAATATGATAATGAGGGTTTGGAAATTTGATGAATATGTATGTAACAGAGACATATAAGCTTTGGCTATTATGTCCAGTGGACATGTTAGGTGGAATGACTCCCTCCTGTCCCCGACCGAACAAAGTATTGCCAGCTCGTTAACGCTAAACCCAGCGCTAGGGAGTTTTCATTCCTGATTTCAGTGACAGCAGGAGGGTTTTCTCTCCTGTCCTTGGATTGACTTTGTACAGGCCTCAATAAGAACCCACCACAATCCCATTACCATCTCCATCCATTCAGACTCCACGGGGCCAGCCACGTGCTGGTCCATAGTCTGGAGTTCCTGAGGTACAAACAGGAGGATGTATAAGACCAGGAGGTTGACAAAATGAAGATCCTGAAATGCAAAGGCTGAAAAGCACTAAACTGTCATCCTTGAGTAAAACAGATCCTTAAAAGCTTCCTCAAACTGTCTCTAAAAGTAACTCACAAAGGAAGCAACAGTATAATGTCAGATCTAGTAATCTCTGTTCCTTACTACTTAAGAAAAAATTTGCTCCCAACCTTCAAAGCAATTCAGCTCTACTCTGTTTTCACGGACAACTGTAAAGATTAGTGAAGGACTGGTCACACTACTAAATCAGTAAACCAGGATGGATTGTCTGTTTATTTAATATCCTCAAGAAAAAGATGGGAGAAAACTGCTTTGAGGAAAGATTTAATGAACTACTTCCCTTCAGCTAAAGAGCCCAAGCTCCACAGGTCACACAAGAGTCCTATAAGTAATCCTCAGGTAAAACTGCAAAAACCACATCTATCATGTTTATTATTTTTATAGGGAGTAATTTTCCTGAGAGCAGAGAAATCAGTAAAGCTTGACACCTTACAGCTTTGTGACCTAATGCCCTCTACTCTGAAATATGTATTTTCCCCCAGTACCCCAGGAAGCAAGGGACAACACCCACTGTTGCTCACTAGAGTTGTAACACATTAGTAACACAAGCTGACTGACTGACAGCTGCCAAAAAGTTAACAGCTGAGATCTGATCTCACTCTGAATGGATTGATCATTTTGGTCTCATTTTGGGTTTCTTAATGCCCACATAGTCAATTATTTACATTACACTAAAAAAAAGTTCAGCAATTTTCAAAAATTCTTTCAAATTCCGTCAAGACTAGCCCAAAGCACAGGAACATTGGGGGCAGGGAAAGCGCCTACATGACTGACCTGTGTTTAGGAGACCAGGCTAAAGCAAATCAGCTATTTTAACAGCCTGTCAGGCCTCCTTGATTCACCAAAAAAGAACAGGATAAAAATGTAAACATTTCAGAGTTTGTCTTCCTCATTTACAAGGAAAGAAAATGCAACCTTGCAGTCCAGTGCCTGGTGATGGTACCAGAACACACTATTCTGAGTCTCTGATTCCTTTGTAAGATCTGAACTGTCTTTAAAACACATTTTGATCTTAAGGCAGGAAAATAATTGGATAAGTCACATCTTTAGACCACCCTCAAAACACTTTGTATAGAAGGACTTCTACAAAACATTATTCTTTAGTTAAATGGCAATCCATGGCAGGTCAGTCTCAAGGGCTAGAGAAGCGTGCCATCACGCCTCAGTCCTGCCTGCATCAGGAAAAATTACATGACAGCACTAGGCCTCTCTTACAGATTTGCATAAAAGAATCAGAAAACATTAACAGTAGCTAAAACAGTGCTTCAGTTTATCATTCAGTGACATTTATGTGAACAAGTTTGTTGTCATTTCCACATCAAAACTGTCGCTCACCACATTCAGGCATATCCTGCCCCATTTGGGTAATGAAATCCAGCTGGTCACCACTGATCATCCGGTTTCCCATGCGCAGTACCACTGCAGGTATTACCTTAAATCGAGTATATTACAAGACTGTTTTAAAAG
The DNA here is from genome assembly GCF_018691265.1 of Tyto alba. NCBI lineage: Eukaryota > Metazoa > Chordata > Aves > Strigiformes > Tytonidae > Tyto > Tyto alba. The sequence continues at coordinate 53,231,361 of NW_024881282.1, forward strand.
GGAACAAGGCAAATAAAACTTACTATGAAAGGACATTCCACATTATTGTGAGCCCTTCCTTCTTGCTCCTAATTTATATGTTCTATGCACACACAAAGCAACAAGATAGGCAGGAAATCATACAGCTAACTTTAGATGTATTTTTAGAAGCCAGAAAGAGCAATAAGAAATTGCAGATTAGAAAAAATATGAATTGTTGATATATTTATTTTAAATAAATGTAATACATTAAAAGCTATCTTAAGACCCCCCTGGATTAGCAGCAAAGGCATCAAGGATGGGACTAAAGATTCATAGGGATATTCTCATACTGTCAATGAAAACCAGTGAAAGCATTAGCAGAGCTCACACGATCTATATTTTTGTCCTGAGGGTTCTGCCATGTTAGCAGCTAGCTAAAATGTTCAGTTACAGAAAACATTACAATGACTGATCCAAACCAAAAAGGTATCCCTTCTCCTAGGACATTAAAATCCTAAGCAAAAAAAAAAAAAAAAAAAAAACCAAACAAAAAACCCTGTGGGTTGTTTTTGTGTTTTTGTTTTGTTTTGGTTTTTTTTTTTGTTTTTAAAGCTGTGATGTTTTCCTTTGGTTTTAAACCACCAGAATAATACCAAAAATGTGTATGTTTGCATTAAAGGACTAAGCACTTTACTCGCTTAGCAGTTGCTTTCTCAACTGCTTTTCAAGTATTTAAATTAACAAGGCAAAAACTTCATAAGAATTCTTCAAATCTTTTGACATTGTATTGTAACTCCAAAAACTTCCCTGTAGAGTATCAAAGGGAAAACACAAGCAGTGATTAAGCCCCACCTTTGAAAAATAGCATCCTCTGACCTTTTGACTGACGCAGGCTCTGAAATAGTACAATGTACATGACCAAACCTAGATCTACTGTTCAACAAAATACAGCTTTAGTGTAAACTCTGCTAGCTGTCTGCAAACATTCCTCCGATTCGTCTTTTATTTACACAGATCGAACTAAAGTAGACATTACCTTCTTTACATGACCTGCATTTTCACCCTAGCCTTGTTTACATTTAAAAATGTGAACTGTCACTTGCAACAGATGTTAAAAGACACTCTATAAAAGTTATGCTACCTTTCTGTGCCAGTAGTACTAAAAAAACACAGATTCTGACTTTGTCTAATGAGCACTTACACCAGAGCAGATAAACATATAAAAATGTCTAGCATCCGCTCACTCACATCTATGGAAAAATGTTATGAGCAAATAGGACAGATTCTCGAGGTATCATCTGCCAGAACTAGATTAAAAGAATTGTCTAGGATTACTGGCATACAGAAAGCACCTGTTTATCTGAAGGGACAACTTCAGAGCTGCTGTTCGCTACAACAACCTCGCCTGGGAAAAAAACAGAGGCTGAACTTTGCTGTCATAAAACATACTGGCATTCTAATGCCTCCTGAAGCATGTTGGAAACAGCTGAAATGTCTGATCACATACCAGATTCTGTATTTAAAGAGAGAAATCTTAGACTTCTAATGCTATTTTCTATCATGCTATGCACAAGGCTATGATGTTATATTTAGATTTATATAGCTGGTACAAGTGGGCTTTGCACTAGACTTCTCTTGTAGGCATTTGTAGTAAAGCAAAGGCAAAACAGAACTGCTTCAATTACTCATAATATCCTGTCTTACTCATGTGGAAAATAGCATTTACCTAAATCAGGCAACATCATCACAACACTTACTACAATCTTGGTCATACTGTATGATTTCAGCTGACTGAACCCAGTCTCCTGAAATATCCTTAAATTCAGGGAAGAACTCAAGAAAAATAGAACCAAACCAGTACTTTATACAGCATCATGGAAGAGGTTAGATTTGCCAACACAAAGCATTTGCAGGCTTAGTTCTCATATTTAAAATATACTCTTCAAAACTCCAGTTGTGAACGCTACCCTTTCTGAAAGTTGTAGAGGAAGAGGTGGGGAACAAAAAGTGCAATAAAAAGACAATATAAAATAGGAGTCTGAGGAAAGCAGGGAGGAAACAGCTTTGAGAAGACATTTGCTAGGAATGGGTGCAAGGTGTTGAGCTAGGTCCCTCCCAGGCCTATGCTGCTACGACCGAAAACACTTCTAACTTCAGCTTGCGCAACGGTGAACAAGAATGTTCCACACGATTCCCTCTCACCTCTGTAGCACACAAGACAAGACAGTATCTTTCAGGCAAACAAGTCCTGGGCTGATCAATATTTCCTTGAAAAATACCATAAAACTAGCAGCAGCAGTAAAGGAGGGTGTCTGAACTGCCTGGCTCAGACTGCTCTGGACTGGGAGTTGCCTACTTCTTGGTACTGGCTACTGCAGGAACCTCTTTTACCCACTTACACATCAAGAGGAAAGTAATTCCCCCAACACAGGTAAGTTCCAAGGTCACAGCCCTGAAGCTGTGTTCTAAACAGAAGACCACGGCGTCTCTCTCCTACTTGGCTTGAACTCGCATCGCAGACCCTACTTTGGTCACACTCTGGGTAAGAGAGTTGTTGGAAAGATACAACATGTGCTACTCTACACCACTGCAGCCCTCTGCTTCCCACCCCCTGCAAGGGTCCTGTACCTACCATTTTGCCATCTCACAGCTGCCAGACAACCGAGATGAACTATGTGGATAGGCAAGGGGAGGTTTTATATTACAGTCAAAGTTCTTTTATATTCCAAGGTGCTCTAAAAATGCATTTTTGAGAACTATGCAGATTTTAAAACAACTCCATTTGCCTTCCCTCTTTGGCTCTGTGTTCAATAACAGCTTTTGAAATAAGAGTGTGCTGAACTCAGTGACTGAACTCAAGCAGCAAATCAACGTGGCTTTTGGAGATCTGAAACAGGAAAAAAAAAAAAAAAAAAACAAAAACAAAACCAACAAGCCAAGCTTATCAATAATAGTTCTATGTTGAAAGCCCAAGCTTAGGCTCACATTTGGAAGGACTCCCACAGAAACCTTTAGCTGTTTTTGGATGTTACTTTTAAAGAATAACCCATTTTATACCTTTTTAAAATTATAGTTTAATAAGACTTCTATACGTCACCAATTTGTGGGTCTATGGGTTTTTTAACATAGCAGTAGCAGATAACAAAATGTTCTGGAATCTTTACAAATGTGAAGATATGGAAGAACATACAATTATCTTACTATTTTTTGAGCAATCATTTAGCAAACATTCTTATTTTTCTCTTTCAATTTAACTCTTAAGTCTTGGATTTAACTTAAGTCTTCCAATAACTTGACCAAGCAGATGTATCAGGTGCGTAACATGTAGCAGATTTATAACTTTACCCATTTGGAAGTTAGCTACTTGCCTTCATCATCAACAGTAGGACTCAGGACCTTTCAGTTGTCCTGTGAAGAGTCTTTGTCCATTCTGAAGCTTTTTATTCACTTGCAATGATCGAACTAATGCAGGAGGTGGCTTTTCGAAACCGTACCAAATTACTTACAAGTAAGATGTAAGAAACAATACAACATTGGACTATAAAATTATTTGAAGGGAAAGTAATAGGACTTTATTCCAGAGATACTAGTAACAAGGTATTTTCTTTTTTTTTTTTTAAAGAATTTGTTAAAACTATTAGTATTTGTTAAAACTATTACTTTAAACTAAATTAACAATTCTGTGGAGCTTGCAGACCCAGGCTAAAAAAAAATACAGACTTTTTAGGAGCTTTTTTTTTTTTCTGAAATCAATACAAACACAAAATTGCCATCATCCTACAGTTTTATTCCCTATCATTAGTCTGAAATCTACTAACAATCTCTCTGCACGTATGTATGAATACTGCACTGGTCAGCATTGTTTTGCTTGAAATTTACCTGTTTAGAAAAGAAGTGTTTCTATTTTCCAGTTTCACATAAGATACATGATTTCTCCTGCATATGAATTTAAGTAGCATGCTTTATATGCTCTTGCAGGATTAAAAATATAGGAGAAGTTTTGAAAGCACAGGTATTTTCTGACAAACACAAGCATGCTGTTGAACTTTACAATTAAGCAGGGTAACGTATATGAACGGCTCTGGATCAATGGGTGATGGTAAAAAGTAAATGCTAGCAAAAGTCACAAGGACTGCAGCTGGAAACCCCCATGCTGGGAACCTGGGAAGTAAAGAAAACAATTGTATACTCATGCGCATACAGGAGGAAGGCAGGAGGGGAGTAAGAAGAGTCAGTTTTTTTCAAAAGTTAAGAAATTTCAGTGCTAAAAATTAAGACTGAAGGAAAAGCAGACTGCAACACCTGGCGCTGATCCCCGCCACGGAGAGGAGCGGCCCAGCGGCTCCACGGGCAGCACCGCTGACCTGCACTGTCTCCACGCTGCAGCCCCTCTGTTCCCTGTTCAGGTGATCCAGCCCCTAAACCAGGCACAACGCACAAGGTTTCTTTTGCCGAGTTGTATTTCTAGTAGCGCGTAAGTGCTGTAGACAGAGACACAAAGCCCCGTTACTTGTGTGGTGAGCACCTTTGAGGGCTCTAGTATCTTCAAGGCCCTTTACCAACCTTACGCTGGCTGAGTATTGGACAGGTTCTACCAAGTGCATACATCGTCGTAATGTGGTTGTTGCACATACGAAGCTGTGGGATCTCACATAAATTAACCTTCAGGTCAAACCGTTATCATCTCTGCTGCAGGACTGCAGTGCCCAGGGAAGGGCAACAGAGACCAAATCAAACAGCAAAGTAGCTCCGTTCTACCAATTCAATTAGGGAGGATTAAAGTGTTTTTAAGAAACAGAAAGTAAGTAACCAGAAAATTAAACATACGTGTTTCCACAGAAAAACGCTAAGAAGTCCTTAAAGATTAAAAGGGGCAAAAGTAGTTTCCTGAAGAGGGAGGACATGGGCATGGCCTCCAGCCCAGGACACTTGCTTGCTGGTTTTGCCTCGTGTTTCTACAAGAGTTTTTTTTTATTGGAAGAAACTGCTCGCCCGTGGGTTTTCCCACCCAGCTACGGTAGGGCAGCACCCACTGCGAGCCGACGGCTGCGCTCCCTCTACGGCGGAACCGGCTCCGCGAGGAGAAAGGAAAGCCCTGCTCCCCGCCTTCCTGAGGGCAAAACACGGCGGGGCCGCTGCCCTCGGCTCTCTCCGCACCCCCCACGGCCGCCCGCCCGCGGGAGACCTCCACACGCACGGCCGCCGGCCCTCGGGGGGGCCGAGGAGGCACCACCCGCCCTCCTACCGGCCCCAGCGCTCCCACCGCGCCGCGGCGGGCAGCCCCAGCCGCGGAGAACGGCTCGGCGGCGGGCGTCCGTCCGTCCGTCCGTCCATCGCCCTGCCGTCCTCGGGGAAGGAGGCGGCCCCGGCGGCGGGAATCGCTCCCCTCAGCGCCGCCCGGGCGGGAAACGTGAGGCGGGGGCGGCTCCTCCTCCGCCCCCCCGGCGGGGCCGAGCGTGAGGGAAAGGTGGGAAAGAAAAGGTAAATTTCAACGTATGTGTGTGCAAATTTCAAAGTTGAGGCGGGGTGTGTGTGTGTGTGTGTTTTGGTTTTGGGTTTTGTTGTGTCCGTGTTGTATTTGAGAAAAGCGACTGGTTTGGTTTTTCTGTATTATTCTTTACCAAAATCAGGAGACAAAATTAAAACATGCATACAACTACAACAAGGAGACACTGAAATGTATCTGTTGTTCCAGGCAAATCTTAATTTATACTCAAGCTGCATCTTCCCCCCAAGATTTATTGCTACGAGGAAGGTGTCAACACAAGCTTCAGGTAACGGGAAAAAATAACCACACATCACATAACTAAGTATTGCCAACTTCAACTTTAATAATGGAACCATCACTTTTTTGCCATTTCAGTAATAACATTAAGGGGAATAAAAACTTCCCTACAAAAATAAAACTGAGCTGGTCAAAATCATAAATAGTTTAAATGTTTGTTTTTAAAGACATTTTAATGTTTCCCTGCATTCCCCTTCTCTCCTCCCCCCTCCCTCCCCATATCATTTAATCATTCTGGTACCATCATAAAATGAAATGAAAACAGTTTTGCAACAAAAGCTTGGACAGTTCAATTTGATGCTAAAATTAAAAAAATAAACACTGACTAGGCATGGCCATTTCTTTTATATTAAAGCTGTTGTAATTGCCAGTGTGTTAAGAAAAAAAAAATACCACCCCCCCCCCCCATGACATCTTACAATAATTAACTGTGGACTAAGACAGAATTAAAATATAAGTTTATTTTGGTCCCCCACCCCCACCCTCTTCACCCCAAATCAAGACTTATAGTGCATACAACACTGATTGAGGTTTTTGGCTAAAGTAAATGCAGATGCCCCTACTTAAAAGACTGATAGTTTAGTTCAAGTAAAAACAAAATTCACATATTTTTATACTCCACTTTTCAACTCAAACAGTGTTTAAATCTGAGCAACAAATGGTTCAATATTGACAGCGATTATGTAATGATTACATAGTTATGGGCAGTTACATAAATTAAGTAGATGTTAACAGAATACCCACTGACATGCTGATGCATTCACAGAAAAACAAATTGTAACAAAACATAAAAGCATTCCCTGAACCATTATAAAGTGTCTCACTTGAGGATAATGTTACTAACTCACACATGCACTACAATGTTACATGTGAAATTAAAAAAACAAACAAACAAGATATGCCTTATATATACTTTATAGTTAGTCCTACTCTTAAGTTCTCTTAATACTTTAAATCATTATGATTGTCTCATTAAGCCTGTAAATTCTTTTTACCAAAAAAACCTGTGAAGAGTTTAAGAAAAAGTCTTAATAAGGAAAGGAAACAAAGGCACAACTACATCAAATTAAAGGGGAGAACAGAAGCATCTTGGAGTTTCACACAGTATCCATTAGATGTCACCAAAGTTTTAACAATTCCTTGGGAATTTAAAACGAACAGGCTAAGAGTGGAGGGAAAAAAAGCCCCACCAATTTCTGCTGCTCTTAAATTGTTAGCACTCCTCCACCTCCCCCCTCCCCCAATAGATAGCTCATTTCCTCTCTGGCATGATAATGACTGAAGTATCAGTTACTCAAATCTGCCTCATGCTTCTATTGCACACCCACTTCTTTGGTTTCTTTTGAACATGCTTTTTTAGATAAATAACTCTGAAAGAACAACAATTATATTTACAGTAAAAAGTTTTCTTGCTACATTTTTCCTTAAAGGAAATTTACTCGATTCCTTAAATCAAGTAAATCAGCAGTCTGCAGAATTTGGTAATCAGTTTTTCAATTAAGAATTTTAAAACCATAAGGAAAAAACCTTTCTGAATTACTAAAACCAAGAGTTACTAAGCTCAGTCACCAGCACAGCCAATAAATGTTAATTTTCTGCTAAGTTGGAAACATGAATAAGAAATTCTACTTTCTTTGCCTGACTGAGCCTTTAACAAACAAAGAAGCTGAGGAAGATATTTTTGCTTTAGAGATATGATAATTCAAAATTATCCAGCATAAAAATGGATCGCTGAGCCAGAGGAAAGATCTGACTTATAACAAAGACCAAATGTATCTGTAGTTATAGCTTATGTCTAAACACTCGCTAGCTGGGTATTTCTCACAGAATTATCTGAGACATTGACCACTTTTCAGAATTCAAGTAAGCAGCTTTTTAGCTTTGCTGCACTTCTCAAACCCTCACTGTGCATTTATGGAACCAACTTCTCCAATAATGACTTGCATGTGCAGCTCCATTTCCATTCTTACTTAGCTTTTGCCTCTCATTCCTTCCCCATTATTTCTATTATCTTTATTTCTTTTCCAGTGTGGATTTATGCAGTTAAAAAAACATAAAACTTATTCACAATATTATAACATCCTAAAACTTTAATCTTGTAGAAATTGTATTTTAACTTTCCTCTGTATAAATACTATTTCCATATAAAACCAATCCTCCTCTGTCAGCTGTTGAGTTCTCCTCCCTCAACTCTTACCTTCTTCTCAACTTTCTCTTTACCTTCTCCAGAAAGGCCACTTTAAAGCCTTCCACGAATTTCACAGAACAAACCACAAGATCTCATATGCTTTCCATCTATAACAGTTCTCCCACAAATTATACAGTAACTATTTGAAAACAGAAAGGTAGTGCAAATCAATTTAATCTCAAAGATAGTGCTCCAACTAACTCTTGTCCAGACAGTTTAATTCATTTTTTTAACTCATCAATTTGCACATCCTTACTTGTAAAGCTACCATTAAAGCAAAGAAGATAAAAATAAAATCTTATTTCATAGCATCCTAGAAAATTGATTATAGTTTCACAGCTTGCACCAAGATAACTTGGAAAACTCTCTAGGCACACAGAGGGCTGCAAACTGATGTACGAACATGCAGAATCCCTTACTTGTGGGTGCAAGATGCTAAGTGACCTGGCTTATGGAACTAAGTCTATAGCATCACAAAACAGTCTTCTGAATAAAGAAAACTACTCTCTGCTGCTCTTTGTACGTTGGGTTTGGCATGCTATATAGACATTTGGTAGCGTGCATTTTTCCTGAGTGTCCTTTGGCCCCCTTTTAACCAGGTTTCCACACCCCACCAAGGGCTTCTTCAAGTTTGTCTCTGTAAGCTGCGTAACGCTTCTTTAAGATTTGCAGTTGCTCATTTTCCTCTTTGTCCAGTATACGCAAGAAGTTTTGCAGTTCAGGAATACTAAAAGCTTCCCACTGGAAAGAGGAGAAAAGGATGGACAAGATGAACAGAAAATACACAAATAATTTCTATATACTGTATTTTTAAACAAAACCTCAGACACTCAAAACAATTTCAAACTGAAACAGTACCGGACATCCTCCTTGCAGATCTTAGGGATCTGAGAACATCATACTCTTTTTAAACTGTTTTTTTGTTCTGCAAGTAACAGCGGGTCAGTCTAACCGCAAATGAAATGTTTATAAAAGGCACAAAGTAAATGTAACATGAAAAAAAAAATCTGCTTCCATAAAATGAATCGTCTTGTCAGCACAGATCAAACAGAAGCCCACTCATCCATGAAGTTAAACAAACACACAAAAACAGCACGAGTGTAACATACCATGACTTCTCCAGTTTCATGTTCACGTAGAACAAAACTGAGCATTTCTGTTCTGGGGCCTGCCACCAAACGCAGGTAGAGGGGATGTTCTCGGTCTGACAGCTTGCATGTATAAACTGCAAAAGAAAATCACAGTAATTACTGTCTTTACTAATGATGTTTCAAATGCTTTGAACTATTAACGCTAGCTAATGTTAGAAAATTTCAGAGATATGCATATATAGCCACAAAATTCATGTATTCTACACACTGTCTACGTACAGGTCTTGAGCAAATGAGTTTTAGGGAGAAGCTGAGCAGATGACTGATGTTAACAGTGCAACACGACATTCACATAGGGATGACATGGCTTCTAGTCAGCACAGTACACCATCTGAATACATGCGGGGGAAATGCACAAGAAAAAATACAACACATGTCTGTTGCTATATGTAAGACATATTTAAGACATCAGAGCTGGGGTATCACCATTCTGATACCTTTTTCCAGTTAAAAATCTCACACACAAAGTCTAAAAGACAACTCCGCCTGCCTGACATGGTTGGTGTGACTGACAGCCAGAAACATCTGAACTCCTGAAACTGCTCTCAGTGTCCACAGAAGAAGGCAGATTCTACGTGTAAGAACACAACATCAGCAAAATGCACTTTTCACTAAAAATACCTTTTGGATCTTCTGGTATTTCCAGACACAATATACAACAAACTTCTTGCAGCAGTCAGTGCACTGGGAGGGCGGTGTGCACTAATTAACACACGTGAACACAGCGCACAAGTCCAGGATGCTCATCACCTCAAGAGCTGTCTGCCAATGCAAGGACCAGCTATCACAGACAGAAAGGCTTCTCTTTTAAAAAATCTGTCCTGTAATTTAATCTCTGCAGTGTATCAGGCTACCCAAAATTTAGAGCCTGATGAGGTAGCATATTAAATAAAATGGAACAGTGTTTCTGGTTTCTGCTGGGATAGAGTTAATTTTCTTCCTAGTAGCTACTACAGCGCTGTGTTTTGGATTTAGTGGAGAATAATGTTGATAACACTGATGTTTTAGTTGTTGCTAAGTAGTGCTTATCCTGTGTCAAGGACTTTTCAGTTTCCCATGCTCTGCCAGCAGGGAGGTGCACAAGACCCTGGGAGGGAGCATGGCCAGGACAGCTGACCTGAACTAGCCGAAGGCATACCATAGAATGTCATGCTCAGTATATAAATTGGGGGGAGTTGGCCAGGGGGGGCAGGTAGCTGCTCAGGCATCAGTCAGCAGGTGGTGAGCAATTGCCTTGCACATCCCTTGTCTTTTCTGGGGTTTTATTTCTCTCTCTTTTATGATATTTTATTATTATGATAAAATTCTATATTATTTAGTTATTAAACTGTTCTTTTCTCAACCCATGAGTTTTAACCTTTTTTCCAACTCTCCTCCCCATCCCACTGGGAGAGTGGGGGAGTGAGTGAGTGAGTGGCTGCGTGGTGCTTAGCTACTGGCTGGACTTCAACCACAACAGATGGACTGCAAGGCACAGGACACCTGCGTAGATTGTTTAGTAGGTTACTTGTCTTTTGTGAATTATCCCGAAACATCCCCAAGTCATTTAGTCTCTTATACACGCTACTTCTCATAAGGAAAAAAGACAAGAGAGAGCAAGACTGTCACCTCCATTTATCTGAGTTCTTCCACCCTGCTTATTTCAAGTACTCCTACAGCACAACTCCCTCCCCTAAACCCCTTCACTACCAGAGTGCTGAAAGCCTAACTTATACCTTGGTCTTCCTTGTGACAGCGTTTATAAAGTGCAAACTTTGCAGGGTTGTCAGCCACAAGAAACTTTTTGAGCAAGGCCTCAATAACTTCACGAACAGTATTGGTGCTGCTGATGTGAAGGGTGTTCACGCAGCCATCCGGCAAGTAAAAAGCAGTTTCATTATTGCTGTGAGCACACCTCCCCTGGCTCTGGGAAGACTGCACAGTGATCGGTCTGCATAGTTCCATCTGAACTTTGATGAAGCCAGTGTAAATCCCATTCGCGTTCTGCAACAGGAGCAAAGCATCGAACTGTTAAAATTAGTAATGACCAGTTGTGACGTATTGGTGGAGTAGGCAGATGAAAATGGTCACAGCGAACACAATTTAAACGCAACTGTAATAAGTGATATTTTGTAGGAAAAATGCTGTTTCAATAATTCAGGGATTTAGTCTTTCTGGTATATCTGCTGATACTACTTTTTTTCTTAATAACAACTACTGAATTCCAAGAGTACTCGAATCTCATCAAGCAAAAAGTACTATAAACTAGTGGTAAGTTTTCACATTAGGAGAGAACTATGAAGTGAAGGAGACCACTAACACACATCTTTAAGAACATATTTTATGCAGAAACACAGTAATTATCTCCCACACTTTAGCTGTGCTTGTCAAATTAGTCTAAAGCATTTAGATGCTCAATTCCTGTTGCAATTTAAAAAGTACCAGAATAAATGCCAATCTAATCAACAAATTATTTATGCCAGTTGCTTCTGAAAGACAAACCAGCAGAATTCATCAGACCATACTAAGCTAGAAAATTTCAGGCAATCTGATTTTAGGCACAGTAAGTCCTGACTCACATGCAGCCATGTAACCAAAAATCTTTTTAGTACACAGTCGTACTTATATGGTTTAGGATACAATGGAATTTCAAAATTTCCACATACTATACACCCACAGGAATACGTTAATGTATTGGAAAATCTGGCCAGTGCAATGACTGAGTAACAGCTTGCTAGGCAGATAGATGTGAATTTTATTAGTACGGTCTGCAATAGGCTGGACTGAGTCTTAGACCTGGTCCACAGTCCTTGGAAATAAAAAGTCTGTGTGCATTCCATTGTTGTCTCTCTTATGTGGGTGGGGGGAAGAAAGTCTCCTCATGCTGAAAACCTGAATGATTACTCTGAAAATTAAGTCTCCTATAATAAATATGGCATGTTTTAACTTTTCTCATTGGTTAAGCATCTTCATCTGAGAGATACCTGACAAAAACTTATCTACACAAACAAGATAAATATATCTTCATGTTTACCAGCTGAGGGTTTTCATCTGTCAAATTTACATCTTAGTGTCAACTGAGAGTTTCTCTTAAACATGTTTCAAATGACACATACGTTTTTTTTTCTACGGCAGTTTATTTCAACCAATATAAAAGAGCTATGTGGATAAAAACATTTTGGACATGAGATTTTACTTCCAGATGTAAGAAAGAGCCTCTTACAAAGCCATTAAAACAGAGACAGTTTCTTATGTAAGATGCTGAGAATAAAATGATTCACAATGCACTGCAAAGTTACAGTTCACTTGCTCCTAATAAAAATTACAAGAATCTTATGCAAAACTTACCAAGGTCATCTTTAATTTATCAGTGACAGATGAATTATAGCTTTGTATCTTCTCTTTAACTTCTTCTTTACTGAGATAAACATGAGGTTCTCTCTCCTTCTGAACATCCTTCAACAACAACAGAGACAGCAGTTTTAGAAAACAAAATACAAACCAATTCTTTTAGGACTTTGGATATGAGCACTCTCAGTACAAGTGGTAATTATTCTACCGAGGCTCAATGTACAGTAATTAGCTATAGAGCAACAGAAGGGATTAACATGTTAGGCAGATCAAACAGAACACTTGGACTGAACACAGACAGTTAAGTCAACACACCCAAAGACACTTGTGTCCTTTTTTTGCCAACTGTTTTCATTCAAATATTTACCAGCAATATGTAAAACAGCTCAGCTCATTTTATGGCTTGATTTGCTCAAGTCAATGCTACGCAATATTGTTAAGAATACAGTTGCAATTTTCATGAACTATTACTTGGGGCACAAATGGGTATTTCTAAACAAATGAAGAATATATATGAGAATAGCAGCACATACTAACAAGCATCACCAACAATCCCTGTGTGTGCCAACAACACAAGAGCATCCCTGCATTCCAGTGTGACAGACAGCATGTTACGCTCGGGGTCACCGACTACGGCATGAACCACCACAAGTAACTCCTTACCTATATAATTTTACACCCAATTCATGTTTTTTTCCATGGGGAAGGCCCTATTAGATTTTTCAACTGCTGCTTTTATGAACTTGCTACGGATTTTACATGCAGCAGTAAAACCAATCCTTGGAGATGGATTTTATCCAAACAAACATTTGTTACCAATCCGTACTCCTGCAGCAAACTAGCATTATAAATACACTCCAGTTTCCACCACCAGCACAAATGCCATATATAGTATGAAAGAGTTTTAGCTCTCAGCTTTAGTGATTTAAGACTTCACTTAGAAAGGGAGAAGCTTTGAAGAAGCTTGAAGCTTTCAGGGTACATCTGAACACAGGAATATACATTCACCGTATGGACAAACCGTCAAGTCACAGTGTTCCAATCTGTCCTCGCAAGCACATCCCAGCAGAGCTTATCCTAAGAAAGGATTTCCCTGACTTCAGTGGCCGGTCCCATATCACAGTCTCTTGGACACCACTCAGCACACAGACACCACCTTTGCTGGCATTTCAGTTTGCCAGAAACTACCCCAAAGATGAGCACATCTGGTGCGAAACTTTTAAGTTTTCATTTGCCAGACATTATCTTCAGAACTTTTCTGTCTCCTAATTTTAAACCAGCTAGTTTTAGCTCTTTGGGGCTTAGTTTTGCTTTCCTATATGGTATTTTACTAAATAACATGCCAGAGAGAACTTTTTTCCCATGGCTATAAAAAGAAAGGTGTGGTCTGAATGGAGACCTGGAAGCCAGAAACTGTGAATTCTGATCTGGGCTCAGATACTGATTTCCTTCATAACACAGAGAACATACACAGATCAGGAAACTGAGGCAAAAAGGAACCCAGTAAAATACAACTCTCCTATTAGTTCCCTAAGCACAACTCTATGATTATGTAGCATCTTTCACATTTGCCAGGCTCCACCTAGTCTATTACAAAATAATAAATTACTAAATGTTTTCAGAATTCAAGTCCCTATTCTCACTAGAGAAATTAAGCTTTCTCGCCCTTCTATATTTTTTATCTTTCTCCTCCCCCAAAGTGCCCTAATAATGACAGATACAGCTTCATCTCCCCAGAGGCTCTTACAGCTTTGTCGTGTTCTGTTTGGGGGCAAATGAATAGTTATAAAACAAACCAGGAACAGGGGAAAAAGAAAAAAATCCATGTAGTAATTTTTTTCTCTGAAATCAAAGTAGAAGTTATGCTGCTGTTTTCATGCTTAAAATAAATATCAAAAGCAATGACCCACAGGCAGAGCCTGGAAATATGGGCACTCTAAATGTTGACTTCAAATAATGTTGTGGGAGTGGGCTGAGACCACCTTAGCAGTGGATACTGAAGGGAGAGGGAACGGTCTGTGGGCCTCTGGCTGTAAAGGTCTGACAGAGTATTTGCCACCTGTATGACCGATTTCAAGAACCCAAACTTTAACTTGGCACATTCCCACTCTATAGCTGCAGACAAGCCCCTTCACATGGATACGAGCCAAGATTCATCTCAGAGATAAGCATGTTCATACATCTCCAGTCTGTTAACACTATTGATCCTGAATTTTCAATAATGGACACCTCAGTTTTAATATTTATCACTATTCCACTGCTAATTGTTCAAACAGGTACCTCTTATCTACCTCGCTGGAGCCAACTGTCACCACAATTACTGAAGTCATCCACAACATCATAATCAAGAGAAAACACTAACCAGAAAAGAGGAAAACACTCACTGCCCTTCCTATGTTCAAACCTCAACTTACATTAAAAACCGAAACAAAAAAAATACTTCACATCAACTTCTGTGCAACTCAAGAGGTTTAATTTCACAAAAAGGACTTTTAATAACTATAGATGGCAAAAAGAACCTATTGCCTTTAATGGCATAGGGTAAGTTCACAAAACTGACAGATATAAAACAATCTATATGCATTAATAAAAAAAGAGAGAGAAAAAAATGGCAAACAAATTAGTAAGTATGAACATACGGTAAGTAACTTTCTCCTGTTTCCATATGGGAGACTTTTCATACACATTTCTATTCTCCAAAGAAGACACAATTTTCTATCAAAGTGCTAGAAATTTGGCCAGGTTAGAAAAGACACAGCCCCATGAGATTGTTGCAGTTACCCTAATAAAATAGCTTGAATTCTAGATTATTATTTTAATTTTAGTTTAGAATATGATTTTGATTTTAAAATGGAGTTATAGCAGCTATGAGAATATAAGGTATGTTAAGGCCCTTAGGAATAGGTAACTAGTATGGTGTGTGCCTTGATCACTATAAGAATTGTTATGCACTCTGAATTAAAACAATGGGTACTGGTTATGGATCTTGAGTCAAAACAATAGGTACCAGAAGATACTCGTTTGGAAGATCAGCCACAGAAGAAATGAGCATGCACAAGAATGGAGTTCAATCAGTGGACAGAATGATGAAGGCTATCGATTACCACCAGAGGACCCCCGTCCAACATAACCACGCATACGTTAGAGACATCTGCATATGATAATGATTTCCAGGAAATAACATGAATATGCTGATCATTACCCTCCCCTCTTTCTATTCAAATCAATCAGTAAAGATGACCAATGATATCTGTAGAATAGGAATATAGGTAAGGTGAGGTAACTGAAAGCCAATCGTTATTAAGGTCAAATTAAACTTTATGAATTTTGTTGATCTTACGTAACCACGACTCTGCTGAGAAACTGTATAAATATGTTGTGCTTTGTACCTGTTGGTGAACACGTCTTTGGTGGAGCTATCCCCTGTGTTCCCCAGTGCTGGAATAAAGGAGTGCCTGCTTATCTGCTTTGTGTAGATAAATTCTATTCACGATTGTAACCGCTAACAAGATCACTCTAGTCCTGAGGACTGCCACGGACCCAGGCGTGACGAGTGAAACCCAAGCAAGCTGATTTCTGACGGACTCGCTCTGTGATGCCTTGGAGTCAGGGCTGTACCATATGTTGGACAATACAGTACCGAACGCTAAAAAGGTCCCTGAGAGAGCCAAATGCATTTGCAAGAATGGGCTTGAGGGTGCTGGAACTGATGGGAACAGTGAGAGAAAAAGGGGTGGTTGCACGTGTTGGTGACGAGCTAGAGGTAGCTGCTCCACCAAGTTGGTGGTGAGGGGGTGAGGGGACTGGGGAACAACTGAAGTTCAGAGTAATGCCAGTCTCCTCAGGTGTGGCTCTGCTACAGAGCTGTGGGTCACTGGGGGAGCTGTCATTTCCTCAGTTATGTTAGACATGGTTCTTTACTTGAACATACCACTGGAATTTTCACCTTCTTGCACTGGCATTAAAGGCCAGGCAATTCTGGCAAAATTTAATTAAGCACACAGAAAATAGAGCCCTGTTTACGCAAAAGCTGAGATAACCGCCTTCTGTAGCATACTGCCAACAAATGTAACTAACTCATTTTCTAAACAACCAAAGCCTGCACCTCAACTGATTTTAACAGCATGCAGACCATGCAAAACTATGAACCGAATACAAAAAAGGTCTACTGGGATTAAGACATTAAAGAATAGACTCAAATCCGTTCAAGAAATGCTATACACAAGAGACAGAAACACTATTTACTTCAATCACCATTTTCACTCCAGTCTACCATCCTTGACCCTCAAGACCACAGAGAGTGAACCAGTAAAAGTTATCAGTCACAGGAAAGGAAACATAACTACCCCATTGGAAACCTAAGCCCAAAATCTTAATGAATTAATCTGGAGATACCCTCCTGCTCCCAAACAAAAGCTCGAAACACTCCAACTGCACACACAGCAGGACACAATACTTCAACCAAGCAACAAAAGCTCCTCACTAGCTAGACACCAGCACCTATAAAAAAAGCATATTGCTGCCACAAAGATTGCAAAAAGTAAACCCCATGACTGCTGTCAGGAGAAAGCCAACAAAGGAATACCTCACTGTGTTATTATGAACAAGGAAGCCTGAGCCCACTATGATTCACTAGGTCAGTTGCTCTCAGTGAGTATCAGTAAGTTGCACACACAGATTTGAGGCACTTGTGTATTTTAATTTTCCTAATTAGACTTAACCAACGTGTAAAGAGAAGCTGATAACATGGTATACAGTTTTTTCCCTCCAACTTCCCTGGAGCTGAATTGCTCTCAGTATACAGTGGCACTTAACTTTTGCCACACAGCTTTGTTTAGCCATCCTTTAAGTTAATCATCTTTGACCGGAGTACTTAGGCGGGTGGAGGAAGACTTGGCAAGCTCTTTTCCCACAGTTCTCTTATTTAGTTCTGTACTTGTCACCTCGTAACAGGACCCACTAAATGAAACTCCTCTGCTAACTCTGCTTAGGTCCAGCAGATCAAATTCCACTTTGTTACCGCAGCAGGTAAATTTATTACCTGTAGAAGATCTTGAGTCATCCAATACAACAGCAGAGTAACGGCAGTAATTAACTCATCTCTACCATGCTTTACAATACGCTTGTATCACTTTGCTCTGAAATGGCCACCAAGTGGCCGAAGCCACACCTGCTCAGGGTGGGACTTCTGGCAAAGCAATTACTCCAACCTCAGCTCTTGTAAAAAAAGGAGCAAGGGCATTTCAGAGGTGAGATTTAGATAGACAAGGATGTCTGTCATTGATTCTGGTATCAATTCTGCCTGGTCTGGTGAAAGAAGAGGCCACTCTCTGTCACCTGGTGGCTCACTCAGCCCAGGACAAAAGCTGCTTTTTCCACTGTGGCCCTTCTGTGCCTCCCAGTTGTGCTCTGCCACCCCTGGCACAGCTCCCTGGAGCCAGCGCACTGCTGAGGCGCGAGGGGCGGCACACCCCAGCCAGCCAATTCATCTCTAGGCCGATTCAGATGCGGCTGATTCATCTCCAGCTCCCTAGAAAACGCCCAGCACGCACCCCTCGCAAAACGTGTATGCTGGGAATTGTGAAACTGCCTTTCTTCAAAAGTCAGGCCAGGTGATGAGTTTCCTAACCACAGATCCTTGCATATGTCGCAGCAGCAGAGTGAAGTATAAGCACAGTCAGCAGAGCAGTTCACACTGTGTCTTCTTCTGTCAGCCAAGACCTAGATGTTGCTGGGCTTAACAGTGGCACTTCCAGGCACTAGCATCCAAAAAATAATTTTCTCTATAAAACAGCGCACAAACATGTCAATGTTATTTTCATTAAGGAAAGAAAAAAAAAAAAATCAAACCTGAGCTAGGTGTGATTCCTGCATCACTTAGCTAAATTACATTCTCAGTAAAGGATGCCATGTCAACACCCCTTCCTCCTCCCAGCCCAATTAAGTGTTTTTTCCTCATCAGAGCTCTTGTTCTCCTTCCATTCCCTGCTTCTCATGTTATCTGCTACTTCCTCAGACCAGATGTGAAAGATAAAAATTAATCTCAAGGAGATAGTTGAATACGTCTCAATCCACGTAGATGATACATCTGGGTCCAAACCACCACTTCTAGTCTGAGCTATTAACTTCTACGAAAATCATGCTGTCCTTCCCAATGCTGACAGCCCACACCATTGGCAGCCATTTGTATTAAAGCCATTCCTCAGGTCAACCAAAGCAGCATTTTGTTCTCAGATGAAATTCCTAAGCAACAGCTGCCAGTGAGAGGGAAATGAGGCAAGTGGTTTCATTTTCCCACAGGGAATAGCTGGTCTTTCATTAGAGCTCATGATGCAATGCCTCTTCACAGTTGAGCTTCCTCTCAACAAAAAGGGCAGAAAATGTTTTTTCTTTATCACCTCCACCCCCCATGTACATCTCATTTATTGTATCGCAGATGTTTAGAGAAGCAGCACTCTCTTTTTAACATTTATGCTTAGTATAAAGCCCCCCAGAGACTAACTGCATCGATCCTCAAGGAACACAACTAAAACTGCACTGGTTACAATTAAAATGAACTGCAAATCAAGTTGTGGTCCCCAAAAAGAAGAATCACATCACATCTGGGACTTACATAAAGTCCAAGTCTCACAGTTACTGCCAAACCCTAGCCACACATGCAGTAAGAGCGCACTAAACTCAACAGCTAGCAAGCTGCTATGGGATGAGGCTGAGAAAAAAATTCCACAAATAAATCCCCAAAACTGTGAAGAAGCCCATTTCCTCAGGATCCTTGTCTTGAGACAGATGCATGGCTTCCCCAAACTGCTACTAGAGCCTTCTATTTATGGAGGGATACAAGAAACTCACTCTCTTCTATCTAATCTCCTATTTTCACAGAACTTCTAGAAATTAGCATCTCATGAGGAATGGGGAAACAAGCTCCTCTTAATATTTCAGCTTGACAGACCAAGGAAAATAAAATGGACGAAAACTTAACCTATCCCAGGACCATATCAAAGTGTTTTCTTAAGAAATCTAAGGAACCAAAGACCTGTGGGGAGCTACAGCCAACTTTTAAACCATGTCAGTCCCTATCCCCTGCCCCCACATTTCTTATTAATCCCATACATACAGTGAACCTTGGTTCAGTCAAATGAATGAAGATGCCCTGATCTTGCTGTAAATTGTGGCCAGAAATCATTTCGAAGTAAAGCACTGAGACTTTGACAAATGAGAAATGCAGCCTAATCTACATCAAAAAAAAAAAAAAAGAAAAAAACATGCAAGTCTTTTTTAGTCATAAAAATTGCAGCTAATGCACCCTACTTGCATCATGTTTGCATCAAAGAAAGGATTTAACTAACAGTGCTACTACACAGCAAAAAAGCTCAGCAGAGAATACAGGAAGGAAAACAGAGAAAGGGACTTCTGATTTCAGTTGCTGCTACTTCTATAAGCAATAACACTCTTTCCTACAGCCTGCCAGCACTCCCACAGGAAAGAAAAAAACCGAAACCTTGCAATTAAATTATTTTGAAACAAACATCTTGCTTCTTCCTCATCTTAACTCTCTTGAGAGCAGAGCAGCTTTGCCTGCAACAGCAATTGCTCCTTCCATCCTGAGGCAAGCCCTCACTCAGAAGATGTGCTCTTCCTTCATCTGAAAGCCTGAGAATCACCAGGTAGAGCTGCTACTGGTCACGTCCATCCACAAGTGGCCAGAAACACCAGTAGCCAGAAAGGTACCAGAGAAAACCAAGTTGGGGCAGGGTGGCCAGGGAGAAGTATCAGCATCCAAGTAGCTCCAAGTGTGGCACCTTCTCACATAGCTGTGTCTTGAAAAGTTTGTGTCCTCCTGGATGGGGTGAGGTTGCTCTCTGGGTCAGGGAAAGGGGGATTTTTCTGACAGGAGGGATGTGGGCAGAATAACATCTGTATCCTCTTTAGTACCTTTTGCTTTCTGCACTCAATGTGATTCAGTTCCCACCCCTGTCAGTGGCACACGGGACAAAGAAGCAGTCTCTTTTTTAGAACAAGATTTTGTTGCTCTAAGCAGATTTGGCTGACCCGAGTCAAATAATTATCCTGACAGCCAGAGTGAGTTCAAGAACAGCCTGCACCATGTCCTCCCGAGGTAGTAAGAGAAGCAACAGCCTCCCAGGTCAGGTGTACTGTGCATCCAGCCTGGCAGTCTGCCTCTGACAGGAGCAAAAATAAAGGCTATTTCGAGCAAGCACGTGAGCCTTTTCCGCAGCCTCTCTGCTGGCATCCACAAGTGTTGTAGCAGGAATTCAGAGGGCACCTCCCTTCCGAGTCTGTTTAGTGTCCATTTATGGACCTGGTGTCTATGCATGCACATAAACCCTTTTTGAACCTGCCGATACTGCCTGTCTCTCTACACCTCCTGTGGAAGCAAGTTCCAGAAATTCATGACTGCAAGTGTCAAGAAGTACTGCCGTCTGCTTTAAGCTGAGCTTCCATTAGGCCAGTAGATAACTGCTGTTAAATACTGAGTGCCCCTTATTCCTAATATGGCAGGACCTGTTGAACCCAAGTTTCACATTCAGCTTATACACCACCTTTGTGATTCTGTAAACCATGATCACATGCCTCCTTTTTTCTTCTCCAAAGTCAGGAGCCCTGGACTCCTCAGTCTCTCCTAATGTAGCTGCTCAATCCTCACAATCATTTTAGAGAAGGGTGACTAACTTCAGTAAGTCCTTCCTGAGATGTGGCAACCAGAGCTGCATGCAGAACTCATGACACAGGTGCACCAAAACTCAGGTGCTCTTTGTTTATTAATTTGTACACTACAGGTTTCTGAAAAATCTTTACCTAAGACAGCTGTGATGCAATGTGGTCTCTCTTCCAGGGCAATTCCATAGTGGTTAAAGAAATCCCCGTGCAGCCATCACAGCTTGTAATCTTAGCATAATTTTACAAGGTACAGGCATTCCAGTTAGTAACTGCTACTTTCAGACTATTTTCAGTTTTTCCCAAGTACCACCACACATGTGGCTTAGCATGCTAAGGAAAGCACTGAATGACAAAGGGTAAAGTGAAGCATTATGGCTCCTGTCTGACTTATCTGATGTAAACACTGATGTTTACATGGTAAATATTTTTAAGCAGCAGAGAAACAAAACAAGAACTCCAATATCCCTTTATTCCTTTTAACAATTTATTTTCCTTCAAACAGAGGCAATATAAACACAGTTAACGTTCAGGCATTGTGAAAGAAAGACTGGAAAAAAGGAATCTATTTGTTAGTGACATTAACATTGCTGCTTAAGTTTAGTTTAAGTTTATCATGACCTCACCTCTGAAAACCCCTAGTTACAAACCCTGTCATACCCTATATGGCTGTACTTTAACTACTGGCATGCAACCCGGTTTTAAAAAGTCATCTGTTTAAAGTGAAAACCAACTGTATAAAGAATAGTATCTGAAGCTTGGCATTAGCTTCTGTCCCCAAAGACACAGCAGGTTTTATGCAGATTTGTAATTCTTTTTCCCCATGTTATGACATATTTTTAAAGCAACACATTACATGATTTAAGTAACGTTTCACAGCTGTTTCAATTTTGCAAATTTCCATAAAACTAAATGTAAGAAACTTCACAAACAGTAAATAACCTTCAGGCCTCCTCTTCAGGTGTGTGAGTTTTGACTGCTCACTACTTAAGCAGCTCAGAGGCTTAATGAAATAAAATGATTACCAACCTCTTTATGGCCTGTACAACAAAATCTAGCTTTTAGCAGACAGCTAGGAAACAAGCTTATACAAGATATCATATAGAATACTAATTAGTATATCCTGAAAAAACAGTTAAGTATGGTCTGGAACCTGAGCTATTAATATAGTTAGCAATCAGACAGTTAAGTAATATTAGGATCCCAGGTCATCACACCACAGTATTTGCATGTGACCCTGCAATTCAAGAATCCAACACGCCCCATCAAACAGAAGGCATACGAGGTTGTGACAACACCCGGGGTCTTCAAATGCAGCTATCTACATTTTACATTAGAATTGTTATTGGAAACCAACCAGCCATTCCTGGGGAAGCACAGTGTGGGAAGAGCAAGCCCCATGCCAGGCCAAGGTGTTGCAGTCTTCTCCCTGTCGTTACTGCCGGCACTTCTCAAGTCTGAGGCAAGCTCCACCATGGGCCTTGTCTCAGCAGATGCTGGGTGATGTTCTGGCTTTCGCCATGCGTGTCAAACACTGTTTCATCTTCAGAGCAACATTGCCTTCCTGAGTTTGGCTGGGTAGTTCAAGGATTGTAGCATCAAATTATTTTTTAAGCATTCTGACGAGACCTGTCTATATTCAGAAAAGGCGACGACTTCCTAACCAGGCCCAGCTTCAGGGCTGGTGTTAGAAATAGTGAGACTGCACAGGGTTATGGTCCCAGCAAATCATTTCTGTTTGGATTTGTTCTACTTGAAAGAAAAAGAAAATTGTACAGTAACAATTCTCATCTAGGAAAAAATATGTAACACATTGGCTCTCTGGATATAGCACAACCCATATCACAGACACTGCAATGAAAACAATGTCGTTCAAAAAGATGCACAGTCTTCTCAAGCAAATACTCATCCGGGGGGGGGAGGGAAGTTCCTTGTTTGAGGAACATCTAGTTCCCTAAAAAATTCAAGAAGTTACTGTTCCTCTCTCTCTCGGTTAACGTGGTGCTGATCTCATATTTGAAATTTTTCTGAAGGGAAAAAGCCCCCTACCACACATGCATCTCAAACCCCCACAAAATTTAGGAAGTACAACTATTTTTCACATAAAATCTGCATTTTAAAGGCCTCAAAAGCCCATAACAATACCCTCGAGGGGAGATAGGAGGGATGTTAAAAGTTTTAAGCAATGACTGGTATCTTTCCTAAAGTATACATCCTTTAAGCCAAAGAAGCCAAAGTATCATCTTAATAAGTTGAATATGATCACAATAAAACCATCAGTGGCATTTACAGTCAACTTACATAATTGTTGTTTTATATACATACACATCAAGTGTTATGGGCTAAAAAACTAACTCCATCTAAAACCTAATAAAGTTCTCAGTGACTCCAGCTCTCCTTCAACAGTGCAAGCTAGTTTTTAATGAAATAAGCCCATAGGAAACATTTTTACACTAACACTACCTCTCTCACTGCACTTGGTGTAAGTAGCACTCTACACCACTTCCACAGAAATATTTAAAAAGGAACCAGTCTCTTCAAAGAAGCATCCAAATTATATATTTCTCTTAGTGTGGACAAAAGCAGGCACCCCTGCAGTCTAGCCTGCGTGAAGGATTTCTTCTTTTACACTCCAGAAAATTTATATCACCTAGCACATTTCATTAACAGCTAATAACGTAATGACCACACCCTCCCGTACAGCCTTTGTATTAGCATGTTTTATAAAAATAGGGTAGTAGTCAAAAGGCGTTTCTGAAGCACCACACTACAATCACTAGCTTTACCTACTACTGCCAGATCTGATCTGGCAAAAATTCAGTTCAGTATTCCAGGAAAGAAAAAAAGGAGGGGGGGCGAACTAGGCGACCCTCTCCGCACCACCACCATGTACTACTGTAGCATAAGCTTACACTGACCTTAATGATAGGATTTTACCTTTCTCTTCTATTCCCAGCCTTAAGAGGTCAGATGATAAAAAATAAATCCCAGAACCCTTTAGTCAATTATCTGTTTCAAGGCTGCAGCGAACAGGAATTCTTTATTTCTTTCCCCATTCTTGTTCAATTTTACCAGCGTTCCAGTTTGATTTAATAAAGCTTCAGAGCTCAGACTTGACTGCTGGTCCAGTAAGAAGGAAAATAAAGAGAGAAAAGGCTTGAACCAGTCTTGGATCCAACTCTGCTGCAACTCCCTGGTTTAAGTTATTCTTCTCATCTTGCAGGTGACGAATGCAGCTGAGCAGCTTAGATGAGAAGAAACCAGCAAAGGCAGTGGGCCACTAAACCTTAGCCATCCAGCCCCATGCCACCACCCACAAAAGTCCATGTCCTAGTGACATCAGGCTCACACTGGTAATGGTGGTAACTCCATCCTCAGATCTCTGCATTGTCAGGAAATCAATCGACCACTCGATTCAGCAAGATTATGCCCTAAATAAACTCATCAGCATGGTAATGATAACCCGCTTTCTGAGGCGTTTTAATCCCTTGTTTTTCAACACCCTGTTTTTAATTACTCACATATACAGTTAAAGAGTCTACCAAGCACTTCATCTGCGAGCAGAGCGGGACTGACAAACAGGTAAGTTTTGAAGAAACTCTAAAAAAGTTCTCTAAAAAAACAGACAAAACACACTACTACCATTATGAAAACTGAAAACTGCCACCAACTTACTTGACTCAACTCTTTTTGCAAAAATACATTTGCTGCCTAGTTTCAATATGAATTTGTTTTCCAGAATACACACACATGCATTTACTTCTCACAAATGAATCCAGATGCCTCAAGCTGTAGACATCCATGCTGGGACAATTTAAAAGATTACTGCTTTTAGCTGTATGCCTGCTTCTCTGCTAGATGCTACTGCTGCCTCAGAAACCAGTGTCAGCTCACAGTCCTTGTCCAGTAACAGATCCACCACCAGGTTGCAGATGACAAATCCAGGAGGCTCATTTCTTAATTAGGATTAACATAGTATTTTTTCCTTTTACAGGTGAAAAGGAACAGGATAAACAAAATGAAAACAAAAGAACTAGGAAAGGAAACTGTGGGTTTTGTTTTATTTTTGTACAAGTAAAAAGGGCCACAGATTATATAAACATCCATTAAACAAGTGTGCAGCATAAGAGAACTACAGTGCAATAAACAGTTTACCACACAGGTCCCAGCTTACCCAAACACTGTGCTAGGCTGGTGCCATATATCAGCAGACAGTTTACACCACTAACATCTCCAGTGGTGACATGAACGTGTCGCTCCCTCTTGACCAACTCACAATTTCTGTCTCAGGGCAGACAATTCTGTAGTAGTGAGTCACTTCATAATTGCAGGGCAATTGTTACAATCAGACATATTCATTTTTTTTATTGACATCAATAAAGAAGTGGGATGATACCAGTGCTATTTAGATTAACACTGGCAAGACCCACTGAAGAGAAAATGGAGTAGGAGGTCACAACAGGTAGGCTTTCAAGGGAGGTGTGAGGAGAAGGCCTCAAAACAGGTTAATGAATATCCCACTGGAAAAGCCGGATAAACAAACTTTTCTTCTAAGGAAAGGTCAGGAGAACAGCAATTAGGCTGCACTGGAGAACAGGGCTTGCTTGCTTACAACCTGATGCTATGGCGCAACTCCAAACACAAGTTATTTTGCCATGCTGGAGAACAGCCACCAGGAAACCAGAGAAGGGGGAAAAAGATTACATGCTTTGTTCTTAAGCAGCAAATGAGAGAATGTGTTGATTTTACAACAAAAAGTCCAGAAGTTGTACTTTTTTTCTTTCCAAACAGCTATTTCCCTGCTTTTATGGGCAGGATGTTACAGGCACAAGGAAATGCTGCTGCTACTCCACCTTTCCTTACACCCAACTTCTGCTTCAGGAAATGTAATTATGAAGCTCATGAAGGCATGAGATCTGTTAGAGCTGATATGCATTTCAGGTGGAGGAAGAGAGTCTACGAGAATTTTTCATAAAAAGCCCAACTCTTGTTAATATTAAAGAGAATAGGAAGAACTGGTACCCACCACGCCCTCTGAAGAAACACCCTCAGAAGACAGGACACATTAAAAAGGATGGGTCACCTTATGGACAAGCATGGGATAAGCTGAGAACAGTAGAATCAAAGTCTCCTCAAATAAACAACAAATTCTGCAAAGCAAAACCACAAATTAATTGCCTTTTACTAAAAGTCCCTGAAATACTCTAATTAATATGTTTCCTGTACTTTAACAGAAAACACTAAGAACCTTGATGTTTAATTCATGTTTTTAGGGGGCAGAATAAAAGCAAGAAACCCAGTATCAATTCTATTTTGACAGAGGATTAAAATGAAAGGCAAAAAACCAAACCAAAACAAAACTAACCATCACCTGGAAACACAGCATTTACCTATGCCTATAAACTTAAACTTGTTAAGTTACTACATTATACCACTAACTTATCTTATTATAAGTTTATCAATATCAGGAACCATTCTTAGCTTACAAATACACCCATGCATACCTAAAACTATATAATCAAAGGGAATCTCTTCCAGAGCTGGAAAAAATAAGAACATACCTGGAACTTCAGACAAAGACAAAAGTATTAGTCCTAGAAATAGACCAGTCAGTTCACCTCCACTCTTCCATTGAGCATATACAGATCCAATAACAAGACATCTCTAACTGCAGACTTGCCATTTGTGAAGGACCTCAACTTTACACACCTCAACCAAATATGTAATGAATTAATGGGTTTTTTTTCTTCTGTTCCAAACCTGTACAGGCAATTTAGCCAGAACAGTGAAATTCAGCTGCATTTCTATCAGTAACTCCTCCGTGTAACCTGACTACAAAAACTCTTCAAATTAACAAACATCATAGAGTTGTGTAAAAAACTGTTCTGTAACGCCTAGTTGCATGAGGTGGGGAAGGGGTAGAGGAACATATTGTTGTTTCCAATGCAGTGTCCTGGCCAAGCAATTCCGTATTCTAAAGCAAGACACAAGGAGCAGACCTGCGAACAGCAGACAGTAGAATACTGCAGACAAGGTAGTCAGTTTTCTATTTTTTAAAAGGCATTCACTTTGCATCCAAACAACCATTTCCGTCTCACCAACTTGTATTATTAATGCCAAAAGGTCCACTGGCATAGTAAAAAGTGTCACCTTTGCACATAAACTACAAGGCAACCCTGAGCCTAAGAAAGTTCTCTCAAGATGGCAGAGCCTGGTCCTTGATTATTAGGACCATTCATCAGTAAGTCCTAATGAGATCAGAAGAATTATTAATGCAGTCACTTTTTGGAGTAATTAGCAAATCTTAATGAAAATCAGTGTAGATACTTATGTGGTAGTAGTGTAGTTACTTACGTACTTATGTCTCTATAAACTTATCAAGGTGACACACTGATGCCCATGTGTGCACAGGTGCAGGAAAGACATTTCCAAAAAAAAAAATAACATGGCAACATCAAAGTGTAGAAACACAGGGACTTCAAGGGAGCTTACTACATGCTTTTTATCAAATAGCTTTTATGATGCAAAGACGGAAGAAGCCAGTCACAGCTGGCTGTAGTATTATAAAATCAGCATTTCAGAAAAAGAGCAGAGGCAATCTAAACAAGCAAACTACAAAGGATGCAAGTGATCCTAAGAAAAGATAATGATGTGGGGTGTACAACTTGAGATGCCACCACACCTCCCAGTGCGGGAGCTTCAGTAAGCTGCATTTTGTTTGTAATTTCTCAATCTAGTACATCTGATTTACATTATTAGAAAATTAACATGAGCCTCAAACATCTTAGGGGCTTAACCAGACTAGGAAATACCACATTTCTAATAAGTCATAAGAAGCCTGGTCCTATCCTAAGGAAAGACACTGATCAAAACCAGAAATATCTTGATGTTACTGGTAACATCAGGAGCGTGTGCTCTCTTCTGTTTGTACTCCTAAACAGTTCTACACAGCCACATAATTATACTAGAAATGAAGCACACCTGTTTCCAGCCACCCTCCCACACAGACATGCAATGCTTTGGGCTGTACAGCCCATGTGCAGGACAGCCAAAGAGACGTGGTTTCCCAAAACACCCTCTGCACCCAACGGGGGGCAGTCCTCTCCTACCACCGGAGTGCCAGCTCCGCGCCCCAAGCCGCGAAGGATGAAGTGCTGTAAGAAATACTTACATTTTCCAACAGAATTAACCCAACTGAGTGCCATTTATGGAGCTGCACTCCTTTCTGGCTCAGCACACCTCACGAGTCCATCAGCCACCACTATTTGTTCTCCTGCCTACACAGGACACCTGCACCCAACCCAAGTTCAGAACGCTTTGAAGGGAATTTGTACACGTGTAAAGAGGCAGGTGCAATGCCATCAAAGATCCACACTCTTGTTTTAGTTCAGACGTTGCCAAGAAAATGGGTAACAATAATTTTCACCAGAGAAATAGATTCTTTTATATATTAGTAATACATGATAGGTAGATGACTGGCTGCCTGCTGGAACTGGTGATACCTTGGAGTCGGTGGGTGGAGGAAAGCTCCCCGACGACAGGCACTGCACTACCAGCCCTTTGCAGAGTCTTACCCATGAGCTGGGGGCAAACACACTCCTGTGCATTAGGACTGCTCATAACCTGCGCTCCTACTCCCTCTGGGATCTCTTTACAAACTACTACTGGGTAAGAGAGTAATTTGCCAGCACAACTAGAGATTCCTGGGAATATTTTGCAAATCAGCTGTGAACAGTAGGCTTAGCAAACCCTTTCTAACCATTACATGTAACAAGGAAACATTATCTCTGCACCCATAACCTCAGCATTCTTGTGCTTCAGTTTACAGTAAGTCCTATATATCTGTTTAACAGGACATTTTGAAATACCAAGTTATCAGGAATGCTGGCAATAGGGTATTAGATTTTCACATTAACTTTTCTAACGTTACAAGATCTTCCAGATCTGACTGCTTCGGTGCAGAAAGAGCACTCCCACTGAAAGGGCTACCGCTGCCCTCCACCACAACAGCTGTTTGCAAAACGTGATCTCTCTCTGCGTCCAAAACCTCACTGATAGTTGCTGTCTTGATCCAAGATGTTTAAATGACTGCGTGTTGCTGGTAGCTCTGGAGTAGAGAAAGCACTGAACAAACCCAGTATAGTAAGATTAAAAACTAAGAATTGACGTAAGAAAAAGGAGCCAAAAGAGCACAGCAATCCTCATGTAGATTTATAAATAACAGACCACAACTCTCCCCACACCCAGACAGACTTAGAAACTCCCAACATCCCAGCTTGCTTATTAGAAACAAGAGCCATCAAAATGCTGCCAAGGGACACCTGGCCCCTTAAGAGGCCTCTCATTTACTTTCTCTGCAGCTGGATAATGGGGAAAGTCAGTATTTTTTACTCCTGCACTCAAACCAAGAACGAAGAGCCAGTTCAGATTTTGCCATGAATAGACATGTAGTTTTAAGGAGATGATGTTTAATCTAGGAGCCTTTAATTACGTGCCTTGGAAGTGAAGTGCTGAGCAAGCATAGGTTATAAGCTTTACTATGAACTTGAACACGAGTAATGGTTTAAGTACACTTCATTGAAAATAAGGCTATGGAAAGGTATCAAAAATGCTTTTAGGAGGCAAATATAGCACACATCCAAGTGTCAAATTTGCAACAATCATTTGCAAACAGATTATTTAAAGAGAACAAAACCCATTATGTCTATGACACACAAGTACATATTGACTGAAATTGTGGCAGACAGCAACAGCTATTTTTCAGTTGATCACTATTGACAAACGTTAAAACAGCCTGAGCCAAGATTCACAATATTACATATCAGGAAGACATTTTTCCCCTCTCAGAACTCCAGCCAAAACTGCTCCATTGCAGCAGAGGGAGAAGCTGCAGGGAAACAGTGGGTTTGTCCATGATATAAATTCATCCGAGTGTCTCTAGAACAGCTGCGACTGCAAAGGGAGAGCTGTGGAGTCCAGGAGGATGACAAGGAACCAGCGGGGAAAGGTAGCACACGCACAGCATGTCAGGACCACGTGCTGAAGGAGATGCATTTAGCTGTGTTTCAGAACTGCTGCTCAATTAGAGGACCACCTACTGTTTAAATAAATGCATCTATCTTTTTGAGCAGCATGGTTACACTTGTTCTCATCAGCAACCAAATAAAACCTTAGAACAAACTGATTCATTCAAGGTTTATCATCAGTATATTTTTCTCCACACAGCATTATTTTCCTCACACACTTGCAACCATGAGCACTTTCAGGTGTTCTGTGGCAGTATTTTCATCAAGCAGCTGAAACTGCGAGGCTGGGTCTCCAAGATCCCTTGCTGCAAAAACTAGGAGCCCAGCAAAGGAGGCAGGAACAGCAGGAGAAACCTCTTGAGGCAATTTGGCTTGTCAGAAACAGGTTCTACCCCTGCCCTGAAAAGGAGTTTTAAGTACAAAAATATACACAGATGATCGCTAAGGGCACGTTCTCTCCTTTTAGGGGAGCTGACTTAAGACCTGATAGTAATTAGGATTTGCTGGGGCACGAGCGTTCACATCTGCAAGCGAAGCAACCATATGCAGGATCTGTGCCTTCTCTGGAGTGTGAGGTATGCACAGAAATCTGTCACAGCTGTAGATCTAACCAGATCAGAAATATAAGACATTTCTTACTATCCAGAGGACGAAGCAAAAAGGAGGGCAGGATGGGACACAGAACACTAATCTGGATCAAAACACCTCAGTGGTTTCATTCCCATGCCAGGTGATGCAGCAAGACAGGAGGAGACAATTCCACCAGGTAAACCCAAGTGTCACATTTGAGAAATCCTAGTGCATCCAAGATGCCTGTGCAGGGCTGGCAGATATGTCAGAGGTTTAGCAGATGCCTGCAGCCCATCAAGTAGCAATGGGAGACCACGCAGGATACACATCCCACAGTACTCAGAATAACACCAGATACTACTGGTTTAAGCAACTGAGTCCCAACCTATATGTTCACTCGGTGGTGAGCTGAATTGCTCTCAGCTCCACTGCTAGCATTGACAGTGGGGCACTTGCATTCATGCACCTGCATATAGGTGTTTTAGTTTGCCACTGAATCCTACCTCAATGACACCAGCAAGAGGCAGATTCAAAAAACACAGAAAGACAGGGTAGGTTCTGCAAAAAACAGTTCATCTGTGGAATTCCATGTCAAAGAACCCTGGGAATGTTACAGGTTTACATGGATGTTAAGAGCAACTAGATAACTCACAGAAGAAAATAACCTAACCTGCAAAACAAAGAGGCTAGAAAAATGTTCTGGCAAAACAACACTGTGTATTTGGCCTGTTTCTCTACTCTTCCCTTGAGCATGTACCATTAGCAACTGCCAGATGGGATACCGGCCTGGACAAATCATGCTTTTGACTTTGTATGGGTATACACACATCCCTTATGTTTCAGCATCCACTGTGGAATGAGAATATTGCCACTGTGCAAGAGAGAAACAGCGGGTCCCAAACTGAGGCCCAGCTAACCAAGGTGAGTGCCAGATGAGACCTGCACGCAACCCGAGGTGAACAGCCAGGGATCACACAATTCAACCCTAACACAAAATGGACTTCTTAAAGCCAGAAACATGAGTAGTGGTGCACTTGCAGATGGGAAGAAGCTGTTGTTAATATGTTGTTATTGGAAGGCGTGTTCACAAACATTTGTGAAATATCATAGGGGGAAAAAAAAAAATCCATGTTGAAATGATTAAATCTTTTAAATCAAGCTTTGAGTACTGTGCAGGAAGTTTATGGCCTTAAGCCACATATCCCACAATAAGGAGAAGGGGGAAGACTCATCAAGATTAGCACCATATATTCTATGTGCTGGATGAGGCAAAGAGTCTGTGGGAGGGATACTGGCAAGCAATAATATAATTAAAAATTGTAACCTAATCCAGAGAGACAAGGAGGCGAAATAATGCTGGCTTTTCCAAACTAGAGACAACTTGACTTAGTTATCCAGTGTTTTTAAAAATAAACACACACTTTAATGTGGTCATTTATAAAAGAATTATTTTATTACCTAGAAAGCACAATTCAGAATTAGAGTACCATGGAGCTAGGATTCATCAAAAAACTATGAAGACTGTGATGAGACTTTACAGTTAAGGACAATGAGATGTTTTCAACTGAGAACAGTTACGCTTAAGATGACCAAGTCCTGGCATGCATATGAATATATATATAGATATATATTCTCATACCTCAACAAGAATTATGCTGAACAACTATTTATTTTAAAAATACTTATGATAAAAGATGTGGGGGTTGGGCTTGAACGAAAAAATAACCACATGAACAAATGAAACACTGCAAAAAGTGATCATTTTATCGCTTCCCTCCTTATTAAAATAGACTGCAACATACGTAACTCTTCTAAACAGACTTTTTTTCAAGAGCTCCTCTCTTGGGAGAAGAGTTTATTTAGCTTTTTGCACAAATTGTCTTTAAAGCATTTTCTTGCTTTACTACAGATGTTCTTAGTTATTTATTACATTGTGGCTTCTGATTAAACACTATTACAGTAATTGCTTTCTTCTTGTTACTAATGCTCTCCTCTGTTCCTTCTCAGCACTGCATTAGTGCATTGTCCAGCCACCAGACAAGATGGGAGCTACCTCAGGTTTACCAAGACTGTAACTTTCTTTCCAAACAATTTTCAAGCACGTCTTGAATCTCAAGTCAGCATGTTACTGTTAAGAAGACTCTCAGCTTATTTCAGAGCTCTATTTGAAGTCCACAGAGAAAGCAGTAGTACAAATCTTCTGTTGCCTTGTCTAGAGAAAGTGTGGTCGACCCACCACACGTACAGAAGACACTTTAGAGAGTAGCTGTTCAGAGGTCTCTGCTGAAGAAAGAAAAATCTGCCAGAGACCTCCACTCTCCCAAAGAAAGCCTGGCACTCCAAACAAGTGCCATATGAACTTGTTACAGCTGGCTTTCATTTTGACAGATCAAGTGAGATCTGCCAATCCTATACACTAATGGCACATGAGAATTAATCTATCAGGCCAGAGCAAAATGAAAAGCAAGAATTACCCCACCTGTTTACAACCTTCAAGGATGATACTCATATTTCCTAAAATCTGTCTTTCAGTTGCAGTAAGCATTAACAGCCTTCTATAAAGGACAAAAAAAAAAAAAAAAAAAAAAGAGAAAGAAATAAAAAAGGCACCACTTCTGTATGAATACAGGCAGAGAAAGAAATAAGGAGAAATGTGGGAAGTTAAGCCCGTAACGTATATGACCTTATCTGAGTGGGGATATGGAATAGTGACGTAAAAGAAAAATAAGTTGAACTACCACCCATCTTGCTGCAGAGGATATTAAAAAAGCCAACCAAACAAACAACAAAAGCCAACACTTAAAACGATAATAAAGAAAAGTATGAGCAGACAGGGTATCTGGTCAAGAGTTCAAGACCACATTCAAGTTTCATGGGGTAACTGGATACTCCCGTGGAAGACGCCATAACAGGATGTCCTTCCTGAGCAAATGAAAAATTATCAGCTCGAAACTAACAGGACAGTTTCTGTGTTCCTGGCTATTGGGAGGACCAAAAGCCAGTTTGCAAGGTAACCCTCAGCCAATTCCTCAAACACAGCCTGCAGCAAATGAGCAGAGTTAATCCGCTTCTTGCAAGACAGACCTTTTCCTAATTGAAAGGAACACTAATGAGAGAAGTAAATGCAAATCCTACAACTTACATTGTACTCATTAAAAATATACAGACTCTGTAAAAATCCACTTGCACACTTGTTTACATTTCCCTAATCTGTGTAATACAGCAGAGTGGTACAGGTAGAGGCAAGCAAGAGAGCTATGTCCAGTACCACAGAAAAAGGAACCCGAAGGTCATACGGCCTTTGCCGTGAAGCTGCACAACAAAACAAAATCAACATTCCTTTGTTCATTTTCACACTTTTTCCAGAAACTTGCATTGATGAGGAAGCTGGCAGGAGTACTGTTTGAATAAAAATCCACCTCAAAGAATCCCACCACCATCTGTTGTGATTTATAGCAGAGATGTATTTTAAACCGTACAATCCCCTGAGGCATGCTGCTCCTCTCACTGGCCCCTCTTGTACGATTCAGAGAATTCTGCCTTCAGTAGCACCAACACATGGCTGCAATCCCATGGAATTAGAAGATATAAGATGACAAATAACTTCCATTTTATCTAAAGTCAGTGAGCGTGTCTCAGTGTTTTGTAAATTCTGCTACTGCCCTGATTTTGCAACTTTCCCATGGAAAAACCTTGGGCTGAGTCATACGTGGAGAGATGATAGAACGTTAACTTTTCCTGAAGTAAATAGCAGGCTATGCATCAGGATAACGCTGCTCCAAGCAGCTTCTAGCAGGTCAGAAGGGCAATGTATATTACCTGGAGACAGGGTAAACTGAAAAATCACCCCAGTGATGACAGCTACAGAAAAACATGGTAGGGGAATGCCTAACACCTCTCCTCTCCCACAGCAGGAAGGGAAGTAGAAGTCTCTTTGACAGCCTCCCCACAGGAAGGCTTCTCCTGCCACATCTTGTTTTTACCAGGACATCTAAGCCACCCACAGAGCAATTGGCTCTGTGCCACTTCCTTGGAGCAGATCTGGGGAAGCCAGGAAGCCCAAGTGCAGGTTTTTTGACCTGTGATGTGGCTGCAATGACACACTAAGGGCGCAAAGGCCCCTGCAAATTCATCTCGTTGAAAAAACACAGTGATCTCCTATGTAGAGCTTCTGAAAGACAGACTTCACAAATGTAAATTAGCTGGTTTTCCCAAAAGAGAGTGGGTTAGAAAGTGCAGATCATCATCTGACCTATTCCCCCAGGATTAAGAAAGAAACATTGGCATCTGGGGAAAGGAAGCAGCTACAGAGAGTAAATAGTGAGGGTAGCAAGTACCTGCACAGAGAGGAGGTAAGTAGGTGTTATCTGACAAGGGAAAGGAGTGGCTGTAGGAGGTAACAGAGATCAAAGATACAGTAAGTAGAGCAGGGAGGAGATTAAAGGGCTGAGGTGCAGACACCCACCCAATCCAGGCTGAGTCAGTACAACAGCACGGAAAAGAGCAGGGAGAGCTCAAGCCCTGGTGGAAAGAGAGTCCTACTGCACTCAAGAGACATGCAAGCAGAAATCATGACAGGGAGCAAAAAAACAGCCATGGTGGGAGTGGGGAAGAGGAATCAAAGATAGAAGCCCCTGGTGTGAGTAGAAGGCCCACAAAGTCCCTGTTCCTGTATCACAAGCACTTCCCAGCGCTGCAAATGCCTCAGCATCAGGGTGCTCTTTGGGCATGGCAATGGTCCACCCATGTCAAACAAAATCGTCTTCTAGCAAAGTCACACCACCACAGCCTCCATGCCCAGGGGAGGAAACACTTTAAAGCAGCAGTTGGGAAGCCATTTAAACTGTAGCCCAGTACAAATGCTCAGTGGTCCAGGACATACAGTTACTTCTCCTCAACCCACGTTAAGGATTTGCTATAGAAGGCCAGGAAACCGAGTGCTACACTTCTGACTTCCAGCTCTCGAGAAGCCAACCCCATCCCAGGGAGGGCTCTCCCTTGGCTTGCAGCTTACCCTGCTCTCAGGTTTAGCATAACAGATGTGGTTTGATCTCCTTGCAGCAGCTGCTGTCTTCCTGCCCTTCCTGGGCCTCTCAGGGCAAAGAAGGAGGTAAGCTATAGCAGCCTGGTCTGCATAAACATCCCTTCAATCCTCTTTTCTTTAAAGATAAATGTTCACTCTGCATAACAAGCAAAAAAAGGAAATGGAGATGAAGAGCTGACTGCAACTGGTCAACAGACTGGTAAATCAAGTAGTATAGTGTGCTCAGTCATACAATAGAGTAAATAAAAATAAAACTGGAGGCAATAGGTTACCAAAAAGGACAGCAAAGTTGGTTGCCACTAACTAATGATGACGGAGATGAGTCTGTCTCTCCTCACTGTGTAAGTCAAAGAAAAAAAGCAGCACTTCAACTGCTAAAAAGCTAAGGAGATCTAAAGTACATGTTAAAAAGGAAATGGAAAACTGACTGTTTCCCTACAGCCGTGCGCTTTAATTCACCTGATGCTCTCAAATACCTGGAGGCAGCCACCACTTCTAGCATGCACATATTGCGCCTACTAAGTGTCTTGGAGAAGCTGCAGAGTGTCACTGACTTCAAATTAAAGCACGACAAGTCAAAAAGCAAGGTTGTTCCTATGGCTATATGTAAAGCAAGCTTCTAAGAAAGCACTGTTGTTATTTTTTTTAAAAAAGTGCCTGTCATAGCAGCTATGCCATTTTAGGAAGCGATTAAAAAAGAATAAGGTAAACAGAGTACTAAATTTGAGGCTTACAGACCTCAAGCGCTTTTTCCAAATTACCTTTCATTTCAATACCACATTAACAGGTTAGAATATGGAAAGGCTTTTCTGAACTTCAAGAGTTTGAAGCCTGATATTCACAGGTGTCAAGTGCTTGCAGTTAGCATCAACCTTTCTGAAGGCATAGGACAAAGAGCTGTCAGTTGCACTAAAGAAAAAAAATCCTTTAATCTTTTCCATAGAACACAAACCAGTAACAACAAAACTTATTTGCACAGTAAAGTCCAAAAGGACTATGAATTTATGAATTTAAGAATTAATGCTTAGTCCTGTCTTTACATTTAATACCATGTTCTGCCTGCAATAATGCTGAATACAAAACACACCTCATCACTTGCTGCAAGCTTGATGTTAGTGCTTATTTCATATTTCTCAAAACATATTTAAGCTAGCTTTGGCAGACTGACTCAGTATGTTTACAAATGACTTCTGCATAATCTATGTTACCTGCTGATAGGTATTTTCTAAGTACTAAGCAATGAATGGTTAGACTTCAACAATGAAATACACTTTCCTTCTGATTAGCTGCCATTTGCAGTGGCAAAAGTGAAATACATGGAAAGAGACCACATGGTAGTTTTGCCTCTATTTTTTGTTTTAAAATAAGAAGATAGGTTTCGTGCTACTTTTAACACATTATCAATTGCTAGTTTCATTTTGCTAAAAGAAGATTCCTGTTCAGTCTGTCACTTTGACTAGCCAAGAGAGATGGAGAGCACTTACAAGAGTTGTTTATGAGATGACAAATGCTTTCAAGGACCTATTAGATATGTATTAGAATATCAATTCAGACTAGCAGTGGAAGTTAATTCTGGATAAGAGACAGTCTCCATTAGATCTCTCCAGAAGACAGGTAACACCTTCAGACTTGAAGCTGTGCATCCAATTTAAGATTTCCCAACAGCAAGTAATTCAAAATTGAAGCTATCATTTATTTTCTTAATGCTCAAGACTTAGAAGCAGTAGGTAGCACTACATGGTGTAGTGCATCACTTTAAACTACCATTAAAAAAGAAATTAGATTTTATTTTTTTTTAATTGTATAGTCAATCCCCTACTGTGGGGAGCTGGAAGGAAAATGCAGGGAGGGGCAAAGCACAAGCAGTGAACAGCATGATTCAAAAAAACCCCTGGTAACTGGTCTCCATGTTCTGACATGGCTGGTACGGAGCTCCTGTCAGTAAGCTCTGCTGAACCCAAGTCAGCTCCTCCAGAAACATTATGGCATCACTGCAAAGAGCTACAGTGTAGGATCTAGTCCACACATTGCAAAACTCTCCACACCCCAACCAGCCCTCTCATCCCAGGCATCCTGACTGGCAAGGCTAAAGCTCCAAATAGAGATATACTCACATACTCAAACAGATCCACTCCCTCCTTTTTCCTAGATGAGTCACCTTACTGGAGTTCCCTGATCTTACATACTACAGCCCCACCAGAAGTTGTATTGGCATAAGCAAGGAATAGAAGGAACCAGTGTTACACTGGGCAACACAGCCACCAAGTCATGTCACACCATACTCTTAACAGCTTTTGTTTGCTCTGTGGAGCAAACACTAAAGCATTATCATCCAGACTTGGTCAAACACGAGTGTTAAGTTTTCCTAGGTATGCCACAACCCAACAACTTGCTGCTCTCAAGGACAAATGGGGTATTTCACTCCCTTTCCCTACAGCTGTGAGGTCTCACCTCCTCCCTGGCTCTCAGCATTTATTCAAACCCTTGGTGGGGGAAACTCAGCTCACTAACCTGTCAGGAAATTAACTCTGGAAGAAAAACTAAGCTAGCAAAACAAGGTCCAAGCAGTACAGGAGGCAGTGAATTGACAGAGCATGTAAGGTTTTTCTTCAGCAGCTTCAAGCTACTTCACCCAGCCAACGATCTGACCCACTCACACTGTGCAAGCCAAATGTCCCATAACAATGTTTCTAGGGTTTCGGTTGGCCACTTCTTAAAAGCAGGAAATTAAAGGCATTTCCATGCAAAAATGAAGATAACATGCCCTAGTCTTCACTGGAATCCTTTATGTTACTTTTTGAAGTGTCTCTTACCCCCTAGAGAAGAGTTTAAAATGCTATCTAAGCAAATCAGTAAGTCAAAAACTCTGTACGCACAAGTTAAATCTAAGGATCTGGACCCATCAGATCCAGACAGGAATTCAGACTTCAGGCATACTAACGTGGGTTTTGAAAGAGGATCTGTTCATCACCAGTGAAGCCATTTGGGAAAGTGCATCATATTGACCATATACACAGAATTTTTTCCTTCCTAGTTTTATTTTATTCTTTTCAACCTCAGAGAGATTGGAGGCCTCAAAGAGCAGCTCTAGTAGGAAAATACAACAGACACCAGTACTGGAGCTGCTTGTCTCATCAACAGGAGATAGCCTAAGAGCCCCAACAATAACAGAAGACAACATCAACTGCAACAGCCCCTGTGCATGGTAAATCCTCATCCAGATCTGCAAGCCCAACTTGTAACTACTGAGGCCAGAGCTATTAGGCACACCTAAACAGACAACTGACAGCCTTAGAAATTCAACATGTGGCTTTCAACTTGGCAACCCCTCCAGTTGAGTTTCTATCACCAGGAGCTAACGGACAACCTCACAGGTTACCTCTGCACCAGAGCAGACTCAAGCCTGTGCGGTTCTACCCACTCTAGTCCATAATACTTCTTCAGCCAGATGATACATTTCCTCTGCAACCAGAATGAACTGTCCGCTCTCCAGCAAGGTACAGCTGTGGTATCCATTAGATAAGCACCATTCAGATTTTGACTTGGGGCCTGCAGTGAAGAGAATTAGTATCGGAAAACACTACTTGAAATGGTGCAAATCACTACACGCCCTTTATGATATTACAGGGTTGCTGACATAAGCTTCATACATTCCAAAACTTTCACACACTCACTGTGAAAGATATATGCTTACAACTCTCATGTCCATTAGTTGACTATTAATATTAAAAACTGCTACTGGAAACAGGTAATGGGAAATGCCTATCCATAAAGTATTCTAAAAAATTACAGAACTGCAAATGTCAAACTGTCCTTCCACATTCAGAAGTAGTATTTCCTTTATTCATCTTTCTAATCAGACTTAACATTTAAAAAGTTTCCTACTGTGTTTCATGATTTGGCTATAAATCATTTGTTTATAATCTACCTTCAGAATGAAACACCTTTCTTTGAAGCATCAAAGTCATCATGCAGTTGATCAGATGTGACAATGAAGCAACACATCCTCAGTGGGAAAGGAAGTATGGCTATAAAAGGCAAGCATACAGAAGATACTGAACTTTAGCTAGATGACAAACTTTAATATTCTGTTATTTTATTTAAAGCTACCTTCCTGCTTTAAGGTATTTTTACTGAAACTACAAATACTCCAACTTTCCTCAACAGCCTCTCAGTCTACTGATACTCCAGAGTACAATTAAAAATAAGATAAAAATATAACATGCTTCCCATCAACTGCTAAAGGACAAACATAGCAATTTGCATGATCCAACTAAGACATGTAATCAGCTGCTTACAATAACAAAGAACTCGAAAGTAATTCAGTTTTCCAAAGATGGAAGTGGTAAAAGCAGCAAAGGAGAAAAAAAGAGCATCCTTTGCTCTGACATGTAGTGTCTATCACATATGACTAAACACTAGGTCATACATAAAACTTAAAAATGAAAACTTTTTTCCCTTCTGAAATACAGAAGATTGCATCAAATGGAAGGACATTTTGTATATTTGTGTATAAACCACGAAGTTCTCAACCTTGTCCCTCTTACATAAACTACTGGGTTTAAAAAACAAAAAAAAAAAACAAAAAAAAACAACAAAAAAAAAAAACAAAACAAAACAAAACAAAACAAAAAAAAAACTTATTCAGGACAAATAATTGCAAAGACCAAGGCATGCTGTTCCCTTTTCTTAATTCTAGAGAAGACTGACGTGATTAGGACGAAGACAGATTATTTGATCTGTTCTTCCCAGCAAAGAATTTTCCATGGTTTGCCTCACCTGGAGGTAACTAATCCAGTGAAGAACCCTTCAGCCTCTGCCATACACTGTGAAATGGACCTCCACATAGATTTGCCATGAAAGTGTCATGGGTTGTTTAGAATACTTAGGACTAACAGATTAAGCTGTTCCAGAAAATTAGTTCTGTAGAAACGAACCGCCTTGTTTCTAAAAATCATTCCTAAATCCCACTCCTCATTGGAAATCAGCTCCAGTACCATGCAAAAGGTTTGTGCTATGAGAGTCGGGGGAAGGGGGGACAGTGATTCTGAAGTAACCAAGGGAAGCCAAAGAATGGGATGTAAAGCCAGATGCCTGATTTAAAAGAAAGCCGAATCCTTTGAGGTTTATAAATTCATTAAATATGTATCTGTCCATTTTTATCTGCGTCTTGTGAAGGGAATGGTTAGTGGAAAGCAGGCATTCATAATCCTGCCAGAATCCAGAACAGGCTTGATGCTGAGGACAGCTAGCCCAGGAGCTTCCCTGCCAAAAAAGCCCTTTGAAGGAAATCCTGCAGCACTTCATCTCAGAAGAGCAAGCGTTGAGAGGCATAACTGGGGGATGGGAAGGAAGCTCAAGTATCTGCCACTCCAAAGAGGGTAAAGGGATAACTTCTGTACTGCAATAAATACAGAAATCCAGGGAAAATGTAATGCCAAGCCTCCTTCACTGCAAGCATTCACAGCTCTTCACTGGTTTGAGTTAAAAGCAGATTGCCTTCTCTAACTAGGCAGAGCCTGGACTGTCTAGAGCAAGAACTGAACTATGCCCAACAACTGTGTAAGAGAGTAAACACGCACAAGATGCTTACTCTTCTCTAAACAAACACACAGAACTGACAACAGCACAGCCTCAGCCCGCAGCCATGGACACAACCCGCCTCCCTTCCCCACGCGGGGCACTCGCAGGGTGCCACCAACGCCAGAGGGAAAGGGGAGAAAGCGGGCTGGAGGGGCAAGCCAGAACAGAAATGTCAAACAATGCTCCTGCTATAGTCCCTGCCATAAAGAGTCCAAGCTGCTGCAGGCCATACAAACACAGTCTTATTTACACAACTTCTCAAAACTTCCAGGTCTTCCTTTGTTCTAAAAACCCAAGGCTGTTCTAAAAACATTTTCTGACTCAAACGACCCAAGGTCAGGGACAGCATCAGCTCCATTTAACACTGGAAATTCTTCCAGTAGCCTCTGAAAGGGCAACAAAAAACCTTGAGTGGCTTGCATGCAAAGGAACTAATGAAGCCTGGCTTGCTACAATCTTGCATACAATCTACTTATAAACTGAACTGCACAAGACTTTCACATGGACGGCTACAAAGGGGCAAGTTATGATTGAAGTTGTTTTCCCTTGTATGGATTACACAGCTTCTCTTTTAAGTGGATGCCCAGATGCCTTGAATGGCATC
The DNA here is from genome assembly GCF_018691265.1 of Tyto alba. Classification (NCBI taxonomy): domain Eukaryota; kingdom Metazoa; phylum Chordata; class Aves; order Strigiformes; family Tytonidae; genus Tyto; species Tyto alba. The sequence goes on from NW_024881282.1 coordinate 53,273,279, forward strand.
CACTCCCACCGCTGTCCTTCTTTTGGCTGGAGCACCAGCAAGGTCTGTCTGCAAAACCTGCTTACAGCTTGCCTAAAGATCTGTAGAAGCTTCAGTACCTGTATATTTCCACCCCTTTCTGATATCTAGTCAATGTGTTATCTAAGCATAGGAGAGAGAATGGAAGGATTGCAAGAAGTCTCACTTCTGCAGGAAACGGAGCTAAAAACAGGCACCCAGGATAGTTTTGAGATACCACCATCACCAGCAAGTCAGGACAAGTTTTGTGTTCAGTTATACCTCCACCAGAGGAACAACTGATTTTGAAACAGCTACACACTACTCTGAGAGACAGCACAAATCCACTCGTATTTCTGCCACCCGTGCTTCTACTTTTGCCATGTACAAACAGCTTTCAGCCCTCCCAGGCACCAGCCAAGGGCTCTGCACAAACACTACAGATCTGTTATGCCTCCCTTACAGGAATGAAAAGGGAGCTTAAGAGTTTCAGAAACACCATCCTTGTAGCAGCTTCTTGCAAGAGGCTACTGTTATCTCAGTAACGTGGACACAAAAGCACAAAGCAAAAATTCCTCATGCACTTTTGTAAACTGTGCAGGTATTCAAATAAAAACAGAAGACAGTTTATTTTGCTCAGAAAATTAATTTTTCCTCCAGAGACTAATGTAAAATGACTGGTCACCTTGAAAATAAGTCATCTCATTAACACAAAACATTTTCAGATTAAGAAAAAAAAAAAAAAGACACCATCAAGGCTCAAGGCAAAAGAACAGAGTGGAACTGAAGAACAAGACCTCCTTGGAAGGAGAGCTTTAATTGCACAGCCTTTGAGCAGGGAGAGAGGGGAGAACTTGAAATGGGACACAGCGCTGTAATTGCACGGGCGTTTACTAAGTAGGTCTGCGTTTGCTAAGTAGGTCTGTGTATTCTGTTGTGCAAAATAATAAAAAAAAAACCCTCAGAGATAAGCACTTCAGCCTGCATAGGGCTTGGATACCTTCCCAGAATTCAGGTCATAAGCAAAGACTCTCATAAGCAATGAAGGGTGCCAGAGCAAACACTTCCATGCAACTGGTCTGCGTTTGCCTGTCTAGCCAAAAATTAAATGATGCAGTTTTTACTTTTTATTGACAAACACACAGCACAAAAGTGCATTTAGTGGATAGCAGCTTTACAAATTTCAGTCTCTCACCCACTTTCACACAGTATCATTGTATGTCAACACCTAAATTTTAAATACTGTTACACTTAGCATATAATTCATGTATCTGTTGTGTTAACTCAGGGGAAAAAAAAAATCCTGCTTTCTACATTAACTTTCAAACAAGTTCTCTGGAAAACAGCCAAAGCATCCTGAAGCCTGCTGAAGAAAGTCAGTTGGATTTCCAGCACAGTCACACTGATAAAAGAAGATTCAAATTCAGTCTCTAAGTACATCTAAATTCTAAAAGTATATCCGCTTCATCCTGCAAATGAAGTCAAGAGACTAGCATTAGAATTACGCTGTAGTTGCTAGACTTTGGCTTGGACAAATATTTTAACTACCTGTCCATTATCAGCAACCATCTTCAAATCTCCAAGAGAACAACAGTCAAAAAAGAGGGATTTAAAGTTAGTAATTATCCAACATACCAATGTTTACAAATTGGCTTGCTTAACAGATGTCTGGTAAATGGTATTGATAAACATCATCTGAAAAACATTTGCATGCAGCCATGTATTGGTTTGTGACCTCTTCAGGCATCACAACCATGAAGGAAGAGGTTTAAAAGAACACACAAAAAACTGAAGGTTGAGTTGATCGTATCAGCTCAAAGCCAGTCCAGCCAGTCCTGACAGACAAAGAAAACAAAACAGACAGTGGAAGAAAAGATGACAAAAAACCACACACACCTTTCCCTATACATAAGCTTCTCTCATAAGTATTACTGTTTGTATAGCACAGACTCACAGTTCCTTCCAGATCAGGTCACTGTTCATCTTCAGAGCTTGCACTAACCCGTCACCTGCACCACTGCGACATAAACCACCACCACCACCCAGCCACCAGCCTCATCACGGTTAACTACCCACAGCACACAGTTTCCATGCAAATCTCTACTCCAGTTCCCAGTAGGAGCTCCCTCTCCTTGCTGCTCAGCTCCCTGGACTCCTCTCACCCAGAAGATGGGGGCTGGCATGCTGCCTGCCCAGCTTCCCGCACCACTAACAGGAGTACACTGAACACCCAAACTACAGGGCTTGTGACCTCCTCCCAGCTCCAGCATCCCTTGCCCATCCAGAAGCCAGCTCGGCCCTTTCCAGGACACCTGATCACACAGATGCCTCATCCCCACCCAGATCACGGTGGAGCTCTTTGGAGAACAGGGAGAGAGTGACTTTCTCCCTAAGGCCCCCCTGTCCCAGCCTCTCCCCCCGTTAATGCTGGCACACTGCACCCGCACGAGGGAAGAGCCTGTTGGGAACAGAGGCTCAGCCACAGCCACACAAGTGGGCTGGAGCACAAAAGAGGGTTCTTACCTCTGCTCACTTCATCCCCCTTGCTCAGGGTTGATGTTTTAACTCCTCACATAGGTGCTGCACAGAGAAAAGCTTTGAGCCGGGGAAGAAGGAAGGAACAGAGGCCACACAATCTCCCCTGGTCTCCTCGCCCTGACCAGGACACGCCACGTCCCCGGAGGGCCAGATGCACACATGCTCTTCCACTCTGATGGCCGCTGATGGTCATTGCTTCCTTTTTCAGCTCTCAGTAAAACACAAGGGACTTTGCAATTAATTCCTAAGGGATATCACTAATTGGCAGAACCAAAATTCATGGTACATAAATCTAAATATTTATACCCATTTCTCAGCATCCCACTGCATTTATTCATCTAAGAGCTGAGTTTAGAGACTATTACAAAAAGAGATTGCCTTCAAACTGCCAAGACCTGAAAGCGTTGGGCAATGTCAGTCAGGCTTTGGTCCTTCTGCTCCTGCTGGTGTTACCCAGTCCACTGGTAGCCGTTCATACTTGTTCCTTGTTTGTTTTAACAATGTACCCAAAGCAGATTCACACATTTGTAAGAGAAAGATCTAAGAGAACAAGGAAGGGAGGGAACGTCTCACGTCTCACACAATAAAAACAACCAAGGTAAAAGACTAGATCTAATCTGCCAAATAATGAGGTATCATTTTATGGCTTTTTTAAGCTTGGTGCTTTTCTTACATCATTAGCATACGCAGTTCCGCTCTTTACCATGCTCCTGACTATACTAGTGCCTTACTCATCTGAGTCCTGTCCTATTTTTCATCATCAGTCTTGTGAGGAAGAAGAAAAAAAGAAGGAAAAAAGGAGGAAAAAAAAGAGAGGTGATGTTGCCTTCCAGTTTGTCCAGAAGTTTATCAGGTGATGCTCTCCTCCTCTGAAGCAAGCAAAATAAATTACTAAACAGTCAGGAGTCAAAGACGCTCAAATGTTCTCACTTTGAGATTAGGGAAAAAGCAAATGTGCGCAGCCCAGCCTTCTTCCAGAGGTCCAACAGCAGGTCCAACCTCCTGCCAAGAGCAGCTACCTCTTCACTTGCTGTAGCTTCTTTTTCACCTGCATTTCTCTGTCTTCCATCCAGTAAAAGATACTTTCTTCCTCTCAAGCAGTCATGGTATCCAAAAAGCTGCCCATATTTACACTTGTGAAAACAGCGGTAACTGTCATGCCATAACCAATAAAGCCCAAAATAACAAAGTAAAATCATGGCACAGGGTTGATTACTGCAATAATTACCACAGGCAGATAGTTTCAGCTAAAAAACTTTTTATGAAGTGGCATGAAAACCGATACTGACGATACCTTTGTCAAACAGATTAATAAATCCCTTCCAACCTTCTCTGAGAACTGGCAAGCAAGGGAACTTACCTGCAGTTGTAAAAAGTAAGCAAGGGGCTAAGACTAGATTTCCATTAACAAGCTCACACTTGCAGTGGAAAATTCTTACAACTGCTTGAGACTGAAGTTAGTCAAGGCACAGGAAAGTGCAGGTACCTTTTGGTGTGGTGTAACATTTAAAATAAATTTCGATATGTTTAAAGTAGTGTCCTCAACTTTACCCTCTAAATGGATGAGCTGGCCTGTTAAACCTGTTACAGGGATCAATTAAGGGAGGATTCTAAAACCACGGAAATTACGAAGAAGTAGAAATACACAGATGCATGTATTTTTAAATCAGGAATCTGCAAGCAAATCCAAAGTTTACATTGCAATCTTATTTGCTGCACTACTTTGTCAGGTACTAAAGCACAAACCATTTTTTTCCATGCAGCATGTTCTACTGCTTTCTCCTTGCTTACCTCTTTTCAGAAGCACTATTCATTAAATAATAAAAAAAAAAAAAAAAAAAAGACAAACCAAAACTGCACAAAGCCAAAAATCCCAGACTTTCCCACCTTTCGCTTACCTGTAGCATCTCTATCCAGTTAAGAAATCTGTCCAAACACTCTAAAGCATGTCTTCACTGCATCATCCACTGAGGCTCTTCTTCCCAAAACACAGCTCCACACGGTAAGCCAAGCCCAGACAGGGCTTCCTGAGGTTCTGCCCTCCCTGTCAGCCTCCCCACCTGCACATTCCTCCATCCACTCTGGCACCAGGACTGTTCCTCTTACAACCACACAGAAATCTGGTTCAAGCAAGGCATCTGGCAAAAAACTTAATTAAACTGAAGCTGAAGTGGAACCACACCCTCTGCTCAGGCAATGGCAGCCACACTCTGAAACAGCCTTAGACCTGCAGCATCCACCTTGTAGGTGTCTGGCTGAGTTACAGGGCACGACCAATGGAAGTAGGATGAACTGCTCCACGGTAATCCCTTTGTGTTCTACCTTGCGAGACAGCTTGTTCCTCTTGGTTCACAGGATAAATGTAGGAGACTGGAAACCTGGCTGTGCTCAGCACCCTCTACAAAACGTCCAAACAAAAAGTACTACAGGTTGCACGAAGCTTGCGCTTTGACAAAAGTTACATCCTGTGAACCAACTTGTGTTTAATATTTTTTACCATGTTTTCACCAAAATATTTTGTATACTCATGCTTCAACAAAAGTGGAGTATGGTGAAATTATGAACCTGAAAGAAAACACTGCCTACCAATTTAGAGATAACCTATGTGGATCAGAAATCCAATAACTAATGTGGGTAACAACTTAAACTGAAGTTAGAAGACTTCTTTGTGAGCATGCAGTCACAAAACTGCACAGCCTGTGAGAAGAACAAAGAGGGAACAGAGCAAGTGCTGCCCAGGGAAATACATCCTGGTACATGTCTGAAAAAGAACGGGATGCAATTCCAGCTCAGAGTTTCAGTAGGGTGTCCCCGCCATATTTCAAACTTTTTTGCTTGCTTTTGTTGGGAATAGTCAGATCAAAGTTTTGATTTCTCTGGGAGGGCAGTACTGAGGTTCATTTGGAAGCATATAGTGAGGGGAAAGGGAAGAAAAAGAAAGGATCCCTGAAGTACCTGAAAAAAGCAGTTCCTTCCCACATCCAGGGAATGGCATCACATTTCTAATAGTTGTGCTTAGCACTTTGTGATGCTCGTACCTACAAGATAATGAAATACCAATGCTAGTACTAACAATATTGCTTCTATAATCCTTATAATAATAAATACTCCTCTGCTGCCTTTTGTTTCTGACAAATGCTACCCAATGTAAAATGCTTTCTGAAAGACATTTTTTTCCCCTGTATCTTCCAGATCTCTTGCTAAAGATGAAAACGTACAGGTTTACAACTTGTAGAAGAGGTTAAATCCTGATACACAGCATGGAGTTCCCATCTCAAATTCTCCACATTATGTTTTCACAACTAGATAGTGCAGTAAAAGCCATATTACACATTACAAGATTTTTCCAGCATTGGCCATAAAGGCCTAGTTAAAAACAAATTCATTTTAATATAGGACCTTTGATTAAAATAGGGGGCAGTGGGAGAAAGAATTAAAAAAGCAAGGATGGCATATAAGTATCCTTACCATGTGCTTCACCAAGCTGCTTCAAGAGCCATTATGAGCTGTAAATCACTAGAAAAAGAAGTCTGCCACCAACTTTAGACAATATGGGGGGGGAGGGGGGGGAAATCAATAGATTTATGACTTGTTCAGGTTTTTTTTTTGCCATACCAGGCTATTTTCACAGAATATGTCATTTTATCATTTTATGAGGCAAACACCTATTTCACTAATGGTCTATCATCATCACAACTCAAAGCTGTATCTTCCTATTCCAGTGCTAACCTAAATGCCTCAGGGAAGAAATCACCAAATCATTAAAATCAAATATGCTTTGAAGAATATTTGGGGTCTGTATTTAGGGGTGGAGAAATATGTGCCTTTTAATTATTTTTTAATTAAATCAGCTGTGAGTTTTAAAGTTCAGAGCATTAGAAACTGCTTTGATGTTCCACTTCACATGATAACAACCTTTTAGCACAGTATAAACAATCATGTTCCCCCATCTTGAGATAAGCTTCACATCATGTGAACATGTAACAATCAAAAGCATCTGTCAACTTAGACAAGCCTATCAACTCTATCCATAAAACAAAATAACCTGTGATATAAGTCTATTATTCTTTGCCCATGACTGAGCAAGTGCATGCGGTAAGCAGAAGACATTTAGACAGATACTAAAGATATTCTGTAACTTCTGTTCTATTGGAATAATCTAACTTATTTAAATCCTTTGGCACTCGTATTAAGGCACATCTTATCACCTCTCAGTTGTAGGAGAAGCAAGGGAATAACATTTTGGATATCCAAAATGCCAAGTCTTCTTACAACCATCATAGCAAAGATCTTTGCTAAAAAAGTCCCTGAAGTCCCCACAAGTAGAACAACCCTTTCCAGGGCAGCATATTGAGAGGAAAATTAATCCTTTCCTAAGATTCAGCTCAGCAGATGCAACACTCCTCCCAAAAGCTTCTATGCTCTCTACTGCCATTGGGGGACACAGTAACAGCAACTGGAGAACCAAGGACACCCAACAGGAGTGAGCCAAAACAAGAGGATGCTGCCAGTAACTTCACTGACTGAAAACACATTTCACAAGTTCATGTCAGGCACAGGTGAGCACAAAACAGGTTTTTTTTATGAGAAAATGCAGGATTAACCTTCCAGGAACATCACTGAAATTTGCTGATCAAAGAGAAGCCAAACCCATGTGCATTATACCACCTGATGTGTTTCAAGACAACTTGATTTTCTGACAGCTGGGCACTTCTGTAGGGTTATTGTTTTCCTGACAGTTCCATTCTTATTCAGAACTTGGGAAAGGTGTATACCAGGAAATATTTCTCCTGTATTTTATAACAAACCTGCTACCACATATCAAGGCAACCACAAATGCCCTGATTTAAGAAGCCAAAGAAGAAATCCTGATGGAATGTGCTCCACTAGCAACGGAAATACTTTGATTTGACATCCACTGATTTAAGAAGCATCACTGGTTCTCCTCCTCTCTTAAATACTTGGCATTTATTTGGGATAATGATATACATGCTGTGGTCAGGTCTATGATGTAGGAACTGTCTACACTATGTGCTGCCTAACTGGCATCCAGCCTAATCCAGAACATAAAAATCTCACTGTACTAAGCACATGAGCTGTCTGCTTCATTTTACAGAAGATCAAGAATTCTGACCAGGGTAACAAAAAGCCAGAAATCCCACAGCCAAATCCACCTCATTAAGTCCCCTTACACACAGGTTTGAGCTAGCAATAAGGGCATTCTCCTGATTCTTCTACTCTTTGATATCAGTCTACTGAGTATTTTCTCAAGAATAAAGTTGCGATTTACAACACAGAATTAAAAATCTTGTGGAAGGTATTTTCTTTAGTATACTTTAATCAAATCATGGTGGGTGTAGGTAAGTTGAATTTTATTTTGCCAACATTATGCTTTTTAAAGAGCAGTAAAAATACCTCCTAGGCAAGCAAGGGACCAACAAAAGTGGATCATACGGTCAGCTCAACACTAATACCGTTTTTCAAATTCTATGAAAACAAATTTGTTCCCATGAAGGCCAAATCAGACCCCAAAGCAATACTTTGCAGCTGATATAGAGAACATTGAGGGAAGGTATTTAGATTTGTCAGCGATTCTGTTATAAACCACAGCAGCGCAAGTCAGAGAGAGGAAAGGAGAAGAGAAAGTAATTTGTACCCAAAGAATAAAACAGGTTCTCACTTGGCCAGGACCTTGAAGAAAAAAAGGAGGGGATGTGGGAAAATAATTCTGTTCAGGAATAATTATTTACATACTGTCAGTCATGGAGCCCAAAAGAAACAAACTGAAGAAAAGCAACTCTTTATGTGAATTAATTCAACATTAGATTCAATGAGAATAGAAAAATGCAGTTGAAAATAATGTGATGATCCAATTCAGATGTTTACATTACTGATGCACAGAAGACCTTGCTGTGTACATGCAGTTGTCTCTTACCACTACAATGAACTGAAAGGTAACAAAAGCAATTCAGTGATTTTTTAAGAGTCACTTCTCCAGGAAAATAACTAAATGATATTAGCATATAGAAAAAGATAGTCCAGTCTTTGAACTCTACAATGGTCCCACTCCATGAGAATATCTTATCTAGCTACTGTGAATCTACCCACTTAGATCCTGAGATCCATTTACTGGGCTCTCTAAGAGCAGCTAAATGGTTTTCATTACAGAAAGAGTTGATTAATGTTCCTGTCATTAGTCATCACCCCACACTGCATGTTCTTTGAAGGGGAAAAAGGTGTTCCTTTAATTCAACAACTAAAGGGCCCCTGAATATCAACTTAAATACTCCCAGGATTTGATTTATTTTAACTTGACCTGATAACTCATGCAAAAACTGCAAACTGTCCTTAACATTAGATTTTTACATCAAAACCAGCTCAAAGATTTAGAAACACTTCTAAATCCAGAAAACAAGATTTTAGAGTTACAAGACTACAGTTTATGTAGACACTGCATAAGAACAGTAATGTTGTGCTAAGTTAGGCTCTATTAAAGCTAGGAGTATCACAAACAGGGGAAGATTTGTTTAATGAGAGAGCGAGTTATCCTTAAGAAAGTGGACTTCTCTTGTGCAGATTATATGGGAGTCTGGTTACTGCTCGTGTTAAGTTGCCTGCACAAGTGATGTTACCTTGACTCCGCATCTGGTGTTCTTCCACTGCCAGCTTTTGTATATGGGCACCCAACACAGCAACTGCTCCAAGTATAAACTGTTGATTAATCTGTCCATTTTTGTACAGGACACATGACATCACTCCCTGGTACAGAAATATGAACAAGCCCTTTTTCAGCCTAACACTTACAACAGAGCAGCTATAACACTTTTTCTTGCTTCTTTCAGTCGGAGCTCCTGAAAGACAACCAAGTCACAAATGAACTCCCCATTTCAGATGACACTCTCTCTGTGCCTCATGCAACCTGGATAATTTGCTCTAATTTGTTCTCAGCAGCAGGTAAGTGTTCCTATTTATCATTCTGTAACTGATGGAGCAAGCCTTCTATTCAAAGATTCTTTCATTCTCTTCTTCTTCTACTCCTTAACTATCAAATATGAAAGCAACACCTACTTCAAGCCTTCAGCTGCCAGGTCCATGTCTCAGAGAGAGTTAATGATTTCAGCAGTTTTCAGGAGCACCACCTATTGAGGTGTTTACCCCTGTACTATATCAGGAACAAGAGCCAACACGTTGGTCTAATTTTTGGATCACCGGTATTCCTGCTGCTGGAAATGGGGACCTGCATATTTGGCAAGATTAAAATTAACTTTTCTCCTGTTCATATTTCTGTTCCTTGGTCTTCAACACTTAGGTTAAACATTGTAGCCTGACAGATCCAGAAATGCTTCTGCAGAAACCCTCTCCCTCCACTGCTTTTCCAAGTTAAACACACATTCACAAAAAAAGGGGCTGACCAGTCTAAGTCACCAGTCTGGACAGTTGGGGGATCAGCTACTGCATCTAGCTACAGCACGCACCTGCTGTGCACTTTAGGCACAGCCTAGGTCACTTGCCACATGTCACCTTTTCTACTACTAGCAAGCTGACAACAGATGCAAACCCAATTTTTTTTTACCCTTTACTTCATAAAGGTACTTCGTAAAGGGTAATACAAGATGCCTGTCTATGCCTATACTACGTAATCTTTGCACACAACAATAACATAATAAAAAAAATCACAATACAGTAGTTCAAATTACATCAATTGGGGAAAAAATTGCACTGATTATTATGCTGATCTCACAACAGCATTGAACCTTGAACTTACTCATTTCAGACATTAGGACAAACAATGCAGGTCAATTCTCCCGTTATGCAACACACAACCACCATATTCTTCATCTTTTAAGCAGTGCCAAAGAATATGCCAGTTTCTGTACACATAAGCATTACGGGTCATGCTGAAATCCCTAGTGCAGTTGCTAGAGTTTATACAGCTTTACCAGATGCTTCTCAGATGAACCATGAAGATATTTTGCAATGAAATGAGTAGCCTTGAACAAAGAGATTTCCATAATCTTAGCTTATGTACCTATAAGTGAACACACCAAATCAAGCTGCTTCTGAACCAAACAAAACAAGCAGTTTTGTTCCTGAGAAGCAGAATTCTTCAGAAGAGAGCAACCCAGTAAAAGAAAAGTAATGTTGTAAATAAAATATCTGAACTAAACACTCCCAAGTTTACAGGCTAGCATGATTCTAAGCAGAACTATGTATAAGAAGTCACTGAGAGGAAGTCCTCTACAATAGAGGTTATAAGCCATCAGTTAAGACATTAAGCTACCATTGCAGTATTAACAAATCTGATCTATCCCAAACTTTTCTTCATGGGATCCCTGCTTCAGTGGAAATAAGATTAAGTCCTTAATTACTTAGCAAACTTTCATCTTCAATCAGAGCAGAACTTGATCTTCAGTTTTTATTTTTACTAATCAGGCTTTAGAAACACCATATTGATTGGGTACTGCAAACACAAGATACGAGGACTGTGCACTATGAGGAAGAGTACAGCATGGTTAGACTGTGCACTCATGCACTTGATCACATCTCAGATCAATTAGGAGACAGAACACAAGACAAGCAGTCCTAATTACGGACAAGAAGGATAACCATAGAAGATTACTGATAACTGCCTTTGTAATTTGCTCCTAATGTATCACTGTTTATAATTTCTAAAAGAATCACACTTGCAAACAGCATTTTTCACAATTACTTAGTGGGTAAAGAGCAAGATGGAGAAGCTGACAATCAGCACACCAAGTACTCCTGCACACCCAACACTAACACTTGGTGTTTCCTCTGAGGCAGATGAACCACTGCTGCTTTTACTATTATTTTCAGCACAGATTCCTCCATATACCGGAACACAAATTCCTATCCAGCACACACACAGATGAGTAACTAGAAAGTAATCTTAACTGCTACATAAATCACATGTGGCTACTTAGCATAACCAAATACATGTCTGCATAGGAAGCACTCTCCTCAAAGCTGTCTGTAGTATTTCATCAACCCTGCAAAAGAGCAAGTGCGCCAAAAAAACAGAAGCAGCAATTACTCCTCCCAAGTCAATTCATACCTGCCTACACAAACATGCAGGTTTTGTTACAGACACCTAAACACATAAAAAAGAGCTTGACAATGTTGTAGTCAGGCAAGCACTGCATGACCCTAAAGCCTGTGACACTGTGGTGGGTTGACCCTGGCTGGACGTCATGGGCACACCAAAGCTGCTCTATCACTCCCTCTACTAAGGGGGATGGGGGAGAGAAAATAAAACAAAAAGCTTGTGGGTCAAGATAAGGACAGGAACATCCACGGTGGAACAAATATTCACCTACAGTCCATGGAGGACCGCACACTGAAGCTGGTTTTAAGACCTTTCTTGAACGTTGGTCTCAAAAGGTACAAATCTCTGTGTGTTATTTTATCTATACATATAAAAAAATGTATACTTTTTTAAATGTGAGTGTATATATGCATACATACATAAAACCCCTACTATTCCTACCTGGAGGGAAAGTGCAGTACGTATTGAACAGCCCGGCCTGTCGTGCTGCCTGCAGAAGTCGCCAGGGCCATAGCTGCCTGTCCGTGAGGAGAGCTGAACAATACAGACCTGTCACTCCAACTTATCTCTTCCCAACGCTTACATTGCTTGGCTCACAAGTATACTGTCACGGGCAAAAGTTGCATTACAGATCTACTGCTTCATCTAAAAATCCTCTGTTTATTTGCAACTGTTAATCCAACACTGGTGCCACTGGCCGGTTACAGAAGGGACAAGCTTCAGTATCAATTTTTACTTCAGTTTTTCTTAATAACTTCACTCTTGCAGTGGCTAAATGTTAGCAAGCAAGGTCTACAGTTGAAATAAGAGATCATGAAAACAGGGTATCAGATTCTGTCCTTCCTTAAGTAACTGTTTATGTTTTTTTTTTTAAATCTCTTTAGTGTATGCAGATGATCCTGAGCTCACCAGACTCTTCAGTTAAAACAAAACTCTTTGTGTCTGAATGTCTATTCACATGTGTCTAAAAAAGCCTGTCTAAACATTTTGACCATAAGGCTGTAGGTGCCCCGGTACTTTCTGACTTGAGTGAAAGTCCAAAGTTCCAGCAGTTCTGCCCTTCTGCCCCTGCACACAGATAAAGCCACAGGATTATCCCAACTCAATAATATCACTTAAATTACAAAACACCCATACACACTAGGTACTCCTGATCTTACCAGTGAGAAGCCATCTACTGTACTCCAACACTCAAACAGGTAAAACTAAGTCTTTTCTCCGAATAAAAGGAAAAATTAAAAAAATCCAGTGTTTATCTGGTGATATTCAAACACATGTCAACAACATAGCTAGTAACACATTGCTGGTGCTCCAAAAGTTTATGCTAACGGAGAAGCAACTGCCTGAGATGCACCTAATATAGTATTACTACAACAGACTACAGAAAAAAGTGGAACGGTAAGAGTTAGTCACCTAGTCTGAATACTACCTGCCACCGCTGCTGCACTCATGACACTTCAAATTGCTGAATGTAACAGCATTCGTTAGATGTTTTACTGACTCAAACTCTTCTTGGGACAGTAGGTTAATTCATCTCTCCTAACTCTGTTTCTTAAATTTTTGTGTGATAGTAGTTACCAATTCATATAGTTAAGTCCTCAAAATTTAAACGGATGATTCTAAAAACCAACTGCAATGACAAACCACTGCACAGCAATCAGCATCCTCTGAACAAAGCATAAATCTCAACTCCAGAAGCTGTCAGACACCAGAAGGGGACTCAGAGTTCACACCAAAACAGCCACCACGCTCCTCCAAGCCACTGATGTACACACACCACCACATCAACTGCTCTGAGAAATGAGCAAGGCGGAAACAGAAAATAAGAACTGCTAGTTTACTCTGACAGTGCCCTGGGCTTAAAATAGATACAATCTCTACCCTGCTCATTCCTTCAACTCTTAACTTTCAAGTATTTTAGTTGTGACAATGTTTATTCCATAATATTCACTGACTGCCAAATGGATTTAAAAAAAAAAAAAAAAAAAAAAAAAAAAGAATGAAGCATTACTGGATATTTTTAGTTGTTTTTTTAAAAATAAGTTTCATGACTACACGTCAAACACAAACCTAAACTTTTTGGCTCCAAAGCAAGCCTATAATTAGAAACCTCATTTGTTCTGGTAGTCAGGAGAGCCATTTTCCCTAGGGAATGTTACTGAAAGGAAACCCAGGAAGAGTTGTAATGGCCAAACAACATGAAACTTATTAATAACGGACACTGGTAACACAAAGCCATCCTAACTAGACTTGAGCAGTTACAAATTGTATTTTACTTTGAGAAACGGTTTTCTTCCCAAATAAAATGCTTTTTCTGTCTCTCTTCCTCTCAATTAAATGCCTTGACCCACTGTGCAAATTTGTGTGGAACAGACCTAAAAAAGGGCTTCTGCACCCCGAGTTTGTCTACTTTTTCACACTTGCACCAGCTGACCTATTTTAATAAAATAGTTGCTACACCTTCCCCTGCAAACCTCCTCTTCCGACAGCGGAATGAGAGATGGCTGGTTACCTTGCCAGGACTAGTTTGGGATGAGACTTTCACCCTCTGCCTTTTGCCTCTTCCCTTCATACCTCCTCTGCTCTTTTATATCCGTTTTCCATTTCCAGCTTTTTTATTAATTTCCTTTCCCACCCCTATTACCACACCTGCAAATTCCACTGACACAGAGAAAAGACAGCCACAAAAACAATGTCATGGCAGGGGGCACCGGGTGCAGGAGAAGGAACCAAGACGGCGGGTCTGGAAGCCACGAAGACCAAGACCAGTAAGGGGAAGAGAGAGAGAGAAATCAGACTTCAGAGAGGGAAGGACTGGTGCTGACAGTGAGGCAACAAGCACGTTCTCAGGTTCAGGAGGAAAGCATACATTTCTGGAAAGTGCCAGCAGGAACAATTGCATTTTTCTTGCAAGCACTTTTACAAAGCCCTATATGAAATGGTGAACAACAACATAAATACATGGTTGCTTTTTTCTTTAAAGAAAAGAGCAGCATCCAAGTGACAAACTTCCTATCTCCAAGCAATTTTGCATTAGACACCAAGCAGAGCTCTCTCACATTTTGCATGCAAACTACTCACAATTCAGATGCTGAACACAAGCTGCAGGATTTGCCCTCTTCTAACAGCTGGCATCCAGGATCTTCACAGCACTGCCAGCTTCTGAAACAGTGTTTCCCAAAGCACAGAGGTGTCCTCTCTCTCAGATCCCTCACATGTAAGGGCTGAAAGAGATATCTTGCCCATAGCCTCCTCTCATGTTTCTAACCCTTACAGTTACAGTGGAAGGGGATGGCAAAACACAGAGCAGGCAAAACCAAGTGCAGGGATGTCCCCAGGTGTTTGCAGTGACCCTCACGGAAGACGTGAGCCTAGCAAGGCTTGGAACTAACACAAACACCAACCACAACACTTGAAAATCCACTGTCCATCAAGCCACCTGAGAAAGAAGAAGTATTGTCAGGATTTACATCAACCCTGTTCAAAGTGGGAGAATACAGGGAACAAACATGTGAAAGAGAAGCACAGAAAACATACGTGGGAAGATGCGCATCCCTCCAACATATGGTAGGGGTTGCAGGAGCAGGCATGACTGTTTTCACTTTTCCTGAAAGGATGGGGGTGGGCGGGAGGAAAGAGGGAAAGAAAGGGGTCAGCTTTCAAAAGTTTGCAAGACAACTTATTTTGGTATTTTCTCTACAGGGAATGAACAATTTCCAAAGGCTTGATCATACAGAAGCACGAGTCTGATCTTGCAAAAGCCTATGCACATGGATAACTTCACCTCACATGAGTAGTCATACTGGCAGGACAAAAATATTTACAGTTCCTCCTTTTTCATTTATTAAATGAGTCATTGCAAACATGAAACAGGGCCATGCTGAGCTTAATCTAGTCTCCAATACTTACATTCTACCACAGCCACAGAAGATAAGAAACATTAAATAAAGCTAAACTTTCATGAACAAACAGCCTGCATTTTATGCAGGTTGCCCTCAGCTTAAAGTATTTCTTGCTTAAGGAATTGCTTTGGGGCCACTGCTTGGTTCCAAAACACCATTCTGCCTGTCACATGCTGTAACAGTTTTTATGCATCAATTTTTTAGAAGTGGTAGAAGAAGAGGAAGAGACAAACATTTAACCACCCTTCAGAAGATGAGCTGTCTTAGGCAAAGCCCAAAGGTACCTTCACGAGATTTTTACACCACAACTGATACCAATCCATTAATCCCATCTAGCTGCTGAAACTGAGGTACGTAAACCCATCCCCATCCCATTAAGTGGAAGACAAAAATTCACTCAGCTACTTAATTTCCTTTTCTCCTTCTTTTCTTTGGAAGTCTATACCAAACAAATTCAAACTCCACTATGGAGTTTTTCTGTAGGCACAGCTGCAAGCTAAATGCTCTAACCCATTTCTTCTCCACAAGAAAGGGGGCAGAGGGAGCTAAGACACAGGGATAAAAATAATTGCCAGCATTTAAGTCTTCTACAAGAAAAACCCACACTGCAAAACTTAATATCTCTATAGTTGAGAAAGACACAGAAACAATAACTAACAGCTCGTCTCTTCGCTCAAGGGGACATAGTATGCATTTTTTGACTAAACCTCAAATACAAACTAAAAGTAACATCCTCATCCGTACAAAGAGGCTTATTATGATTGTTATTGCTGGAAGGGGAAACTCACTCTTGCTGGCCACATGACCGTTGAAATCTACATTCAGCATTGTTTGGGGATTTGATTTTTTTTTTTTTTCTTTCCTCTATAACTCAGCAGCGCAGAGCAACTGGTAATAACTTTGACTAGAAACATTTAGCTGGGCATTTCTGATGTTGCAGAGTCAGCAGTACAGATGAATTTGTTACAGGCTACTCAATACATACTTAAACATGCACCCTGCAGCACCTCACTGCAGTATTCTTTTGGGAAACATTATTACAGCACAATATAAAATTTTAGGCTTTTTTCCATCCCCCCCTTGCTTGGAAATGTTAACATCACATACAGTGATTTACATGTTTGCACAATTTACTACTTACACAACTATTAATTAGTAGGACAACTCATATAACAGCCTTGTACAGACACACGTATGATTTTTGGGATCTGAATCAAGACCTGGGCCTTCTCACATCTCACAGCACAGCAGCAACACACAGCCCGACAGCAGCCAGGTATCTGTTTGCACGGTACTATCGTGGCATGGTCCTCCTCCTTAACAGCCAGGTGGCAGCCAACGCTGGCCAAATAGGTTAGCAGATGAAGTTCAAGGACACTCAGCAGGACTTGCCAACTTCCACAAAGTCTCTCAGGTTTGTGAGAGGCTGAAACTCAAGACGGATGAGAAAAAGACGACCCCTGAGGAAGGGTGCAGCGAGAAGAACCCCGGGGAAACAGCCATGACCTGATAAAAAGCTGGCCCCAACCTATTTGCACAAAGTGCTTGAGCTCAGGTGCAGAGAGAGGGTGTGCCCAGACTCCCTGCCAAACTTTGCAAAGGAAGTTAAAGCTCAAGAAAGCTTTGTGCACTTCCCTGAACGGGAGCAGGAATTTCCTGAGGGGCAGTTAGAGGGCTTAAGTTTTAAGCAAATCACAAATGGGGCACAACAGATGGAGAGAGAACCTTGGAGAAACAGAAACCGAGGTTGGCTTTCTGCAGCACAACATAGCCTAGAAGAACGGCTGTGGGCAACGAGCTATGGGTCTTGACAAGCCCCACAGGTGAACCAGAGGGCACCCAAGGTATCCAGGCTTTGACAAGCACATTTATAACTAGGTCTCCATAGCAGCAGTAGTATCAACACCAAAGTCCAGTGGGGGAAAAACACCAGAAGTTTGTAAAAAGAAACAGGTGCTGAACAGAGAATCCACAGACATCAGTGGGAGCAGGGGAAAAAGTTACAGCACAAACAAAGCAGGCTCGCTACCTTAGAGCTTCCGAAGATACAAACCACCTCTAGAATGAGGTCCTGCACTTTGGGAAGAAGGAGAAAAAAAAAAAAAAAAAAAAAAAAGAGAAGGGCTGGGCTGCTTAGCTAAAGAAATGTGACATTTACCCTATATGGTTTAATGACTGCTCTGGATCTGACAGGGACTGTCCCATTTTGCATCCCTGATGCAAGTTTTGCTCCTAGAGGAGAGGGGCTGCTTTTGTGATGGCGAGGTTTCCTCAACACACCAACACTTCTCACCCTGCCTGCTGCCCTGTCAGCCCTCCCCTGAAATTTCAATGCTGACCGCAAAAGGGGTTGGTCTGGGGTTTTTGCTTTGTTTTAAATCAGTTCTTCACTTCAAAGCCCACTCGCAGTTGGTATCCTGAGCTCGAATGCTTAAACCGAGGCACATAAACACTTCTGAGGGCCTTTCTCTGCCAACAAAACAGCTGAAGAGGCTGTCATTCATCTCGAAATGAGCTCCGAGAGGAGTGAAGAGGCAGACCCTGCCGTACCCCGGCGGAAAGCTGCCAGCAGAGCCGACAGCAGGGCTGATAGCGCGGTTACTCACCACAGAAACATGTGATTTTTGATCACATCCCCCCGGCCCGCCCCACTCCGGGGGGTCAGGCTCGCCGCCTGGCTCCCTCAGGCCGGCTCCCGAGCGGGCGGGGGCCCCTCCACAGGCACCCTCGGCCCGCCCGGGAGCCCCGCTCGAAGCGCGGCGAGGGGAAGCCCTTCCTCACCGCCTCCTCCCCGGCCTGTCCCGGGGCCCAAGCGGCCCCCGCGGGTCCTGAGGGGCCGGCGGGACACGTGGAGGCCGAGGCCGGAGGGGGGAGGCGGCCCGGCCCGGCCCGGCCCGGCCCGGCCCGGCGGCGGCTGCTCGGCGGGGCGAGGCCGCCCCTCAGCCCGGCGCACGGCACTTACTTGCGGGGCGGCCCGGGTCTTGCCCGGCGGCCTCCTGAAGAAGGAGGTGCGGGCGGTGAAGAAGAACTCCTCGGACTCCTCCTCCTCCAGGCTGCTGTAGCCGCTGCTCATGCTGCTGGTCCAGGTCATCGGCGGCGGCGGGTGGTGCTGCTGGGGCCGGGCGGCGGAGAGCGCCGTCCCGGCCGCCACATGGGGCCCCGCCGCTGCCGCTCCTCGCCCAGCGCCGCCGGGCCCGGGGCGCAGGAGGAGGAGGAGGAGGAGGAGGAGGGAGGAGGAGGAGGAGCCGCTGCTCTGCCGGCCCCGCTCCCTTCCTGCCGCACAAGTTTCCGCGGGCAGCACCGCGCCGAGTTCCGCCCGCCCCGGGCAGCAGGTGAGGGGGCGGGGGGACCCACCGCTTCCCGCCCCCCCAAACACCGGCCCGGGGCGGGGGGCCCCGCCGGCGCGGCGATCCCGGCAGCCGGGTGCGACGAAAGATCAAAGGGCGGGCGTGGGCTGGGGCTACTGACCCTCCTCCCGGCCTTGCGCTGATGCCTCAGCACCCCCCGGCCCCCCATCAGTTACAAGCAACGAGGCAGTTGACGGGGGGGTCTTGCTAAAGAAGGAACTTTCCAAACTTCTGCCTAATCACTACGCCTGTAAGAGCGAAGTTATTAAAAAAATAACCAATGGCAAAACAATCGCCTTTCCTGTACCGTTCTTCTAGCAATCTTTGAATTTAAGCTTTGCGACGGGTAGCAGACCCAATCGCGCTGAGCAACAACCTTGAATTCCGCTGCTGTGGGTGGCTGGCCCTTGCAGGATCAGGCCCACGGACTATTAAGTCAATGGAATTCATCGCCCCAGGATGTGGCAAGGAGCAAGGCTTGTGAAGACTCAGCAGAGATTAGATATGTGTACAGATAGCAAGAATATCCAAAGCTGCAACTGAGAAACATATTTAAAAGCACAAAAGTTCTGATAAGACGCAGGGCGTACATCAAACTCGTCATTAATGGGGGAAATGACAGACAACGCCTGAAGGCCAAGTCACTCCGTAATTACCTGCTTCAGGGTTTCGCATGTCTTCCCTTAATTTATCTAGGGCTGGTCACTGTCACAGACAGGATACGGGGTTTAAGGTACGGCTTCCTAAGGCTACGTGGCTGCCCGAAAAAGCAAACTTGCCTTTCCTGCACACCCTCAGCCCGGCATTCCTGCCGTGCCCCCGTGCCACAGCAGTGGTCCCACGGGGGGAAGTGAGTCACATCAGCCACTCACCGCCAAGCAAACCCCCGGAGATGGGGCTGTGGAGATCAGGAAGGAGGGCAGGCTACACCTTTCAGCAACAGCACAGTCTTAGATGAAACAGATTTGAAGCTGCATGTTTACCAAGCCGTAGTCTAAGCCATACATCAGTTCCTGTGGTCTCAGTACTTAGTCACAGAGACATGGGACACCATTAGCTGCCATCTCCTTTCCCTCTTCCCTATCCCCATCTCACTGGCCCCTCACAAACTCCTCATCTGCTACATGCGGCCGTTCTTACCCAAGTGGGTCTATTTCTGCCAGTTAGGTGCTCTTCCCGTGCCAGTATGCCATACATATTGATAAAGTCACCTCAACAGCAGCAAAACAACTCACACTGAGAACTAAAACCAGTGTTGAACAGTTTGGGAGGTGTCAAATCCTTACTTTTCCATCAACTCTGATTCTCCCAGATTTCTGTCTGGAGTTTGGCACCTGGCAGATTAAAAGGTTGCATAGCTTTTAAAACCAAATAATTGAGTCTAACAGTGTAGATGCGAATGTGTCAGATCTTGAGCCTACTTGTTGGCACTGTAAAGCCCCGCGGTATTCAGGAGAGCTTTAAGCCGAATGCCAAGTTACTTGAATGCAACTAAAACATATTAAAATCCTTGCTTTAGACAAATGAGCTCTGTGTTACCTGGCTCACCAAGACCAGTGCCATGCCAAAAGGAAGTCCCACCAGAGATCTGCTGGGCTTGCCTCTGAACCTGTCCAACACCCAGTAACCTCAGTTTACAAAGCTTTTGAATAAAACGCCCCTGACCACGATCACGATTAAGGTGAAGGATTTTAAGTGACTCCGGTGTGCTACAAAATGGGATTTGTGTTTTCAAACTACAAAGGTGTTTTTAAACGTTATCTGCTGGCACACTTGATGGACTCCCCAGCAACAAAAGGCACTGTGTGTACAGCTTGTTTGCTTGGCCGCAGCCTCAAACTTGATAGTGCGTGGGGGGACCGTCGAGCTGGCAAAGAGGATCACTGAGACAATAAGCTGCTGCAAGGGAGCTCGAGTCCATCTGTGGAAGATCAGTTGCAAGTCCTGGGCTCGAGTTCATATGTTCTCTGGCAGGAAGGCATGGCATTCATCTTGTCTGTGAAGCATCACTTATATTGATAACACAGAAAGATTTACAGTATTGTTTTCTCCTGCTGCAACAAAGAACAATGGAGAAAGTAATTCTAAGTTCTTTGTGATGTATCTTCCAATATGAGTTTTAAGCCTACTAATTTCGACAGTCTTTTTTTCTTTGATTTTTAATTTTTAATTTGACAGTGATTTTTTAAATTTATTTTTTTCAGACATGACACTGAATCAAACAATTCACATAAAGGTACAAACAGATGTGTGATGCCTTTCAATTTTGATTTGCTCGGTGCTTGCAAATAATGTATCCAAATCCTATAAAGTATTTTGCAAGACTGATACTTAAAGATTAATTGGTACCCCTGTGGATTGCACTGTTCCCAGGCTACTCTCTGTTCATATTTTTAAGGTCTCTGTCCCCTGACAAGTGGTCTCCCACCTTCTCAAATTCACTTCTTGATCTTATCTAGGTAAGATTCATCCAAGACTCTCTTAGGTGCTGCACTGAAACATCTAAACTACCAACCTTGCATTATTTTTGGTTCACTCTGACAGACCTCTTAAATTGTTAACCAAAAAGAAGAATAACACTGCATAATGAAAACAAAGAGAGCCATGTCTCAAGATACAGTTAGTAATAAGCTTTCTGAAAGCATACTTGTTCTTAAGGAGAATTATTGAAGCATTAGGTAAAAATAATAAAGTTAAAAGCCAAGGAATGTGACCTAGGAGAGAGATTTAAAACATAGACAAGCACTACGCACATCTCAATCAGTCCTTCCAATAAATAATTCAATCCAGTGAGAAATTAGGACAACAATCAGTTATCATAGGATCACACAGGCAACTGGCAAGAAGGGGGAGATGCTTTTTTTTTTTTTTTAAATTAACAATTAATTTTGAGTAACAAGTAGTGCTACAGAAGCACCTGTGAAGAAAAGGAAAATAAACTTTTTTGGTTTTTATTAAAGCTCTATGACACAGAATTTCAGAATATTTTTAAACTAAGGCCCATTCAAGCCAGTTAAAAGTGGTGACTCGGATACAACAACCAAAAATATTAGTGGGCACTCTGTGTTCCAGAGCAAGAGTCTCATGAATGAAATATTAATAAAAAGCAATCACAAGCAAAGATAACCTGTGTGATATACTGTTATTTGTTGCGTAGGGGGAAAAACAATATTTAAAATCACTGTTACATTCAAGGATAAAATTCAGATTTAAATCACTTTGTGGTCTTGGAGAGTCAGTTCAGAGAAATGAAGCATCAAGCATAGCTGAACTTCCTAAAGGTGTAAATAATTTCATGAATCTGGCAAGGATTAGGACTTTCAACTAACTCCCATAAGTAAAATAAAATAACCCTTAGAACTGGACATCAAATTACATAAAGCTGGACTGCTTCACAGGGTCCCGCAGCTTCATTTGTTTATTTGTATTAAAATATCACTTCATTGAAGTGATCACAATACCACAGCAAAGTATTACAAAATACTTAATAAAAGGATTGCAAGGGGTAGTTCAGTAAATTCATCCCCCACTCTGAAGAAGAACCAAGGACTTTACGCTATCCCTAACAGACCTTTAACTAACTCATTCTTGAAACACAGTACGGTAGTGTGGCATCTCCCTTGTAGGTCATCCCTTCCAGTGTTTAAGCTATTTATTGAGTTTGAAAGTTTTTCTTAACATCTCATTTTAAATCCTTAACCTTGCCCATCTGCTTCTAAGCAAAAGAAAGAGGGAGAACAGTCCATTGCTGCTTTTTATAGCAACCTTCTGGGTATTTAAGAACTCTTTTTGTTCCCCCCATGCTTCTGCTTCCCAGACTAAATGAAAGGACAACTGATAAAACATCCTATAGAGTTTACATTAACTCCATCAGCAACTGCATGATGTTTACATGTTTCTAAAACATTCCCTCAGCCCTCTGACATAGAAACCGGGAGGACTCATTAAGACGGGAAAGCTACTAAACATTCACTCAGCCAGTAATGCTGCTTTGAGCCCCAGGACGGAGATGCTCAGTTCTGCATACAAGCCTTGATCTTTTCTCCAGATTTTTGCCAGACTACATCAAAAGGCACTGGGTTAAAGGAGCAGAAAATCTAAAAGCAAGATAGACCATTGGCCTGGAGAGTCCTGTAGCATCTAAGACTACATTTCTATTAAAATAAAACTTGTAAAGTGGAGATCTCAAGAGAAGGGCCTACAGATTCCTCCTTTCCTGCCTCCCCTGACTTCAGTCCCCCTGAGTGAAACCCTGCAAGGGTGCTTACATGCCCCAGCAAGCAGGACCGGTGGTGGCCCCACAGCAGCCGTGGGCAGCGGCCTCCAGTGGGGTGGGAGCAGTGATGGGAAGCAGGATATGGACTGTGGGAGGGAAAGGGTCAGTGCAGGGGCTAAACTTCCTTACCCCTCTCTAAACCTGCATTAGTATTCCCTCGTTTTCACCAGTGTTTTGCAGAAGTTTCATTAACGACTGTACCAGTGTTTATAATTACAATTGTTACGAATTTCTAAGATGCCTCCAGCCCCTGGCTACTTCAGGAACCCTTTTGGTCACTTCTGGAGTCTTGCGTGTTTCCCTCTCCCTCCCATTTTCTGCCTTCACATGTCTTCCCAAGCTCTGGCCCTGATCCTGTAAAGTCTTGACCATGAACATAGCTTTAGCGATGATTAGTCCCTTTGGGACATGCTAAATTTTAAGATATGCTTAGGACTGAAATCCAAAAGGGTTCCTACCTAATAGCACATTGGATTTGGCTTCTTTGTAATGTTTTACAGGGAAACAGAATTATTCCATGATATTCATTATGTAAATTATGGCTATACAGCAAAGACTACCCAAAAACAAGCTGCAGAGGAAGAAAGACAGTTTGTAACATTGTCCCTTTAAAATCAGAATAAATACTTCAGAAATCATGTGGACTTACTTTATTCTACATTCCAACTGAAAAGAGAGGTAATTTCAAATGATCAAAGCAGAGCAATAAAGTTGAAATACAACCAACTCAGAACATCCACTCAGGTCTGTAGTTTCCTTACACCAGTAAACTTTCTGTTTACTCATTTCTCCCATTTGTCTTGAATTAATAGCTCAGGTCTGTTTAGTACCACTGGCAGCAATGACAATTACCCTTTGATTCATACTCAGCAACTTGTTAATTCAAACAAGGTCATACCAGCCACACAGGCACATGAGTGCAGACTGAAAACAAACAGCCTCTCTCCTGGTGAAGAAATGCCATGGGGACATGTACTTGCTGTGGTAGATACACCTTTAGACAGCATTGTCAGGAATCCTTCTCTGATTCGTAAAACTATCAATTCTGCCCAACCCTTTAGCCCCCTCAGTGCAACTTCTTTGTCCCAAATCCTCAAACCAAAAGGGATACCTGGAAACTAAAAATAACCCATGTAATTGCTTTCTTTGGTGACATGGACAGTGGGATTGATGCACCCTCAGCACATTTGCAGACAACACCAAGTTGTGTGGTGCGGTCAACAGACTTGAGGGAAGGGATGCCATCCAGAGGGACGGGGACAGGCTGGAGAGGTGGGCCCAGGCAAATCTCATGAAGTTCAACAAGGCCAAGTGCAAGGTCCTGCACATGCGTCAGGGCAATCCCAAACACAAACACAGGCTGGGAGATGAGTGGATTGAGAGCAGCCCTGGGGAGAACTTGGGGGTATTAGTGGATGGAAAACTGACTCTGAGCCAGCAACATGCGCTCGCAGCCCAGAAAGCCAACCGTGTCCTGGGCTGCATCAAGAGAAGTGTGGCCAGCGGGTCGAGGGACGGGATTCTACCCCTCTGCTCACGTGAGACCCCACCTGCAGCGCTGTGTCCAGCTCTGGGGCCCCCCCAGAGCATAAGAAGGACATGGACCTGCTCGAGCAGGTCCAGAGGAGGCCATGAAGATGATCAGGGGGCTGGAGCACCTCCCTTCTGAGGACAGGCTGAGAGAGTTGGGGTTGTTCAACCTGGAGAAGAGAAGGCTCTGGGAAGACCTTATAGCGGCCTTCCAGTACTTAAAGGGGGATTGCAGGAGAGATAGGAAGGGACTCCTTATCTGGGAACGTGGTGGTAGGACAAGGGGTAATGATTCTGAACCGAAAGAGGGCAGATTAGGATTAACTATAAGGAAGAAATTCTTTCCTGTGAGGGTGGTGAGGCACTGGCACAGGGTGCCCAGAGCAGCTGTGGCTGCCCCCTCCCTGGGAGGGTTCAAGGCCAGGCTGGATGGAGCTTTGAGCAACCTGGGCTGGTGGAAGGTGTCCCTGCCCATGGCAGGGCGGTTGGAACTAGGTGATCTTTCAGGTCCCTTCCAACTCAAACCATTCTGTGATTCTATGATTCTTACTCACATGTTCACACACTTGCGGTCATGCACCATGGTCTTCAGCTACCATACTTGGACTGGTCAGAAGATAACAGAACTCAGAGCAAGTTCACCTCCCCTATCCCATCTAGGGATTGTGCTCGGAGCAGTAAGACCTATGTTATTTTGAACAGCGATAGAAACAGGATGGAACGAGGAGATTGCACTTGTCTCCTTTGTTATGCTGCTGCATACATGTGGCCACCTACTCGCATGCACAGTCTTACTGAAATCAGCAGAGTTACTCATAATTTTAAACATGCACATCATTTGGAGGACTGGGGATTTTATCTTGGTTGCTACCTAAAGCTATAAAGATAAAACTGTACCTTCCTGACAGTTTTGGAATTACCATCATCCTCTGGTTAGAGTTTGACAGTTTCACGGAATATTCAAGAAATATCCCTTTTTACTTCAAAAAGATGTGTTGCCGATCCAGCTTAGCAAGATGATACAAGATTGGCCAGTGTAAGACTACAAGTACAGCCTTCACCAAGGGAGTATTTCTGCAGTTTGAAGACACTGCCATGGAGTCCGGCCTTGTCATGTGGGGAAAGTACCAACCTTCCCACACCCTATCCTGCCCCAAAACCCACTAAGACCAATGGAAAGACTCCCATTGCCTTTGAAAGAATTTTGATAAAGCTCATAAAACAATCCTCTGCTGTACTTGTGTGAATTTTTCTTTCAAGTTATTTGGATCCCAGTTAGGCAGAAGTGCTCTCCAAAGCAGACACATTTGCTAGTAATTTCCCTTTCTTCTTCTCCTGCTGACTATAAACTGCATTATTAAGCAGGTACTTTCTTGTCACAGATACGAAAAGGTAGACTTTATAATACATATGATGAAGAAATACTTCGTATGTCTGTCCTAGGTTTAATCAGAGGGTTTCAGAGAGCTGTGCAAATGTACTGAAGTGAGTGAGTCTTGCCCTGCCCCCCATTCATTTCAAAGGCTGTATTTCCATGGCACAGACAGATCAGTGGATGTGCCAGTAGTGGTAAGAGTTCAAAGCTGAGCGGCATGTTACACCTAGCAATCCATTCCCTGCAGCAATGGCCTTTTTAGCTTATGCTGTAGCCAGTCCTAACAATGTCAGATATGTCAGCACCCAGACATATAACCCAGAAGCCCCGCCTCAATGAACAGGTGAAGAATTCATCCTTACTCGCGCAGTCCCACTGATGTGAATAGTCAGACATAAGTATAAGCTAAGGTTGGCATAAGGGAAGCTCAGAGGCCTGGGAGTGCTGTCATCTAATTTTCTGTAAGCACCCACACCTTGCCAGATTAAGCAGTAGAGCTACTATATGAGAAAATATAATCTTGAGGAAATATTCTATAATAAAGTGTACAGAAAACAGGCATTCTCCTACTTTTAATTCTGTTCCTAATTGATAACAGTATGTAAAAATACTTGGGGCAGTAAAATTAACTAGGACCTTCTGTTTTAAGTATGGAAACCACAACTGTGGAAGCTCAGCATGCTTTGTGGATACCACGAAAATGTGAGCCCTAATGCACTGTAGATGCAATCTGATTCCCAGCATCTGTCCTCAAACTGGTGAATGGGTGGGGGAAGGGGCCTTCTGGTCAAGGAATAACATCCACATTGTCATTTCCTAGACAAAGAATAAGAAATTGCCCTGCCATACTGTGTATGAGATGACATTTTTCTCTGTTTAATAAGTCTGATTGTCATAGTTAGTAGAAACTCCCTACAAACTGTCCACACAAGTTTAGGACTTTCTAGTAAATCATCTTGACAACAGTCTGTGAAGACAAACATCCCAGACAGACAGTGCTGTTTGACAGGACAACAGATCTGACAACTTGTTGCTGAAATGCTTGTCTAATCTATTCAGTCCACCTTTTGCTGGAAAAATCTGAAAAAAATAGCCTGGAAGTACAGTGCCCCACACCTGCTGAGCCAGCCTTGCCAGCTGAAATGCTGGGAGTTGCAGCAGGGCAGCCCCGCTTGCGTGTTCGTGCCTGCTCACTTGCTCCCCAGCTTGCAAGCCCAGCAGGCAACAGAGGAGCTGCCAGCTGCTAATGCAAGGTAATTAATTCTTTTCCCCCCCTTTACTTCTGCAGTGCTGCACAAGATGAACATCTTTCACACTATCAGTAGGATGTGACCACCTTTGAAAATTCTGCCCTGAATCAAGCTTTCTTTTAGCTAAATCTCACTAACTCCTTTCACATTTGGTCCGTGTCCCATTCACTGGCCCAAGAGCTTTCTGATTCCCATGTTTGTTGTCATGTTCTTCCATCCCCACTGCAAGATCACTGGTGCAGGGGGGAAAAGAAGTAGGACAGTTTAAAGAAGAGACAGGAATGCAGAGGGTGGAAAAAACCAGAAGTGAGAAATAGGCAAATCAGCAAAGTAAAAACCAAAGAAAAAATGTCATATTTTGAAATAAGAATTAGATTTTTCTCTCCAGAATTCCTGAAAATCCCAAAACAAATGACCAGGAAGATTTCTGGGTGGAAAAAGAGCACATATCTAGGAAAGCTGAGATGTATGTTTCTAATTGTGAAGGAAGATTTAGAGAAAACATATACTGAAAAATTAGAAAGGAAAATTATGGGAGAAGTACTCTATGTGAAAGGGCAGCTCAAAAAAGCATATGTACCAGGGCTGAGAGGATACTGGAGAACTAGAAATCAAAACAAAAAAAAAGGAAAATACGATGCTTCTCTTTTTCTTTCAAAATTGTGGACTGATGTACACACAGCGTCTCAAATACTCAATTTAGGAAATTTAAAGTCAGCCTTCTGGCTTCACATATGGAGGGAAGAGGAAGGGAGGGAGCAGATGCCTTACATCAATGAGAAGTCCAGCAGAGCTGCAGACTGCATGGGGCTGTAGCCATGTCAGAGGTGTCCTGCTTCCGTATGGCTCTTGCTCTCCTCTGCCTACATTTTATCAACCAGATGTAGCGACAGCACTTTGGGGGGAAAAAAGAGACGACCAGAGGGAAAAAACCCAACATTTGCACTTAGATGCAGAAGGAGCACCATCCCATCCTGAGGGAAAGAAGCTATTTATGCATCTGCCTGCTGGCACGTCTGGTGCTGTGATGGGTGAGGAGGTCAGAGCCTGAGCCCTGGGCTGGTGCAGGGAAGTCGACGTTACTTATTTTATCTGCTTCATTAATGAAAAAACTCTGATGCTATAAGAAATAAAAGACAAAGGGGATACATTTAGGTCTCAAAGGCATGTACTTGTAAACTAGGAAATACCTCTTTCATGACTGACTGCCTCAAGGTTAACATGTCCCCCCAACCCTGCACGCAGGGCATGACCAAGACCCTCGTTACTTCTCTAGCCTGCAGCATAGGTCAGACAAGGGTCAGAATTTAGATCACAAAGGAAACTGTAAATCTGGAATTTGATATATTTTTGTCTATTTGTTAGAGATAGCCTTTTATACATAACATGTATATGACCTAGAATTTACAGGACTTGGACCTACACTGCCAAATAATACAGCTTCCCAGCTGAGTTCCAAGGTCTGGTGCTGTGATAGTCTTATTTTATATGTTAGTTCATTTGTGGGCCCTCTTTTACAGCAAATCAGTGCATTTCCTTCAAAACAAACCCCAGAGGTGCTTCCAGGGGTAGTTAACACCAGAAACCATGCCCTTTTGGCAGTGTGGACCCTCCAGCCTTCCCCTGCTCTTCACCATCCTCTTAGACTATCCCAGACAGTGTCTGCCCCTCAGCCTCCCCTCACGTTTTCCAGGCAATTTGAACTGATAAAACACGCATGCCATATCTTGAGTCCACAGGTATGGGGGTGTAGGACACAGCCTGCTCTGAGAAAGGTGGACCTGAACTGCTTTGCACTACCTGGCCTGAGGACAGCGGTCACTCCTTGGGATGGAGGCCTTTGGCCACAGAGACAAATAGTCACATCTGGCTCAGAAGCAGTGCTGCATCTACTCATTATTTTTCGGTCTTAACTTTAAAAGTAAAATATTTAATTAATTTAATTTTACAGACACTGCTTATGTTTACATTGTTTATAATGTTAAGCTTGTTTTCTAAAAACAAGTTTCTAAAACTTGTTTCTAAACTTGTTTTCTAAAATCAGGAAAAAAAAATATTACAAAATTAAATTCTTCTCTTATTTTACTAAGCTTGCATGATTACTCTTCCCTGTGATTTAAAAAGGGAGGATCTGAGATTTTAATGCTGTTATCATCTGGATGGACAGAAATGGTGGAAGAATATGTAAAAAGAGGTTTTACACTGCAGAGCTTTTAATATGAAATTTTGGCAATTGTGGGACATAGCAAATTATACAGAGATCCTACAGAAGCAACGTCCCTGGTATTTTCCCACCACAGCAATGTCCAAACTCTGATACCATGGCTGTAGATTGATTTTTTAAGGCTTTAAGGAGGTGTAAACTCTGCGCTTCTGGAAACCGAATTAGTTGTAAAGTAAGCAAGATTTTCATACAACTGCTTGTAATTGCTATCCAATCCTTTTTCTTCAGACGTGGCCACAGATTCACTGCACAGAAGCACTATTTACATACCTCTGTTTGAGAAGGCAGGCGGGTTTTAGTTAAGCACTTGCACAAGGGCATTATACAAGAACGGTCTGTATTTGAGCACTGCCTCCCCAGCGTGACCCGTGCTTTACAGAAACTTGGTCAAAAATCACAGAAAATGGTACATCCAAACGAGAAGCTGGGGGAAGGGAAGCAGAGAAGGCAA
This sequence comes from Tyto alba, assembly GCF_018691265.1. Taxonomy (NCBI): domain Eukaryota; kingdom Metazoa; phylum Chordata; class Aves; order Strigiformes; family Tytonidae; genus Tyto; species Tyto alba. Next base: position 53,303,236 of record NW_024881282.1, read on the forward strand.
AGCAGATGTGTCTAACTCAGGCTGTTTTACAAGCTATGACTCCAGCATTTGGTACCAAGCATATGCTGTATTTTCTACTTGAAAGCCAACTGCCACTTCAAATGAAAATGGTTTTGTATGCGCTGCACCATAAAATTACACAGACACAGAGGTCCACGCTAACTAGCTGTTTACCTCTATGCTTCTACCACAGCACGTAAGTTATAATCAGAGGAAGGAAACTCCTAGGAGATCAGAAGGCTTTAATTGTTTCAGTGTGCAGATGGTTTGCATTACAGCAAATCGACACAGCTCAAGGTCAATTCGTAGTTCAGTAATTGCTGCTTCAACAAGTGAATTTAGTTTGTTTATGCCTCTTCTGGGGAAGGTTTAACTGCTTTGTAACTTATTTTATAGATATTTCTAGGCTTAAAAAACACCGCAACAGGTGAAACTGGAAGAGTGTAGGTTGCCACAGCCATTTCCTTCATGTCTGGTACTAGGCAATTTTTAGAGCAGCTAAATATAGCTGTATTCCTACAACATTTGAACACTTTGTTTCAACATGTTCTCTTTTCTGTCACCCACATAAAACCACTCTCTTACAAACTCAGGAAGATATCTCCCACAACTCTGATTTTCTTTCCTATGTTGAGATGTGCCACGCAACCTCTGCATCTAGAGACTCAGGTCTGACACACGTAGTTACTCTTGCCCTTAGCTATCAATCTGAGCTGCCCCTCTCCCAGAGGTTCCCAGTGCGTCTGCACAGGCGGCTCAGCTGTCCGTGAAGCAGCTGCTGAACTGCCTCAATTTTAGGGCTTAGATGGCTAGGATAAACTGGAACCAATTTTGATTTTTTTTTTTTTTTTTTTTTTTTTTTTAATAGCACCAGGCTGAAATCTGCCACAGTCCAGCAGCTGCTTCATCAGCTGAGCCATCCCTCCAGGCAAAATGGAGCTCCCCAAGAGGAGGAAATTAGGCTCGGCACCAGGGCAGGGGGGAACTAATGATACCAAGGTAAAATGTCACTGGTCAGTGGTTGGAAAGCTCCATGTAGGAGAGGAACACAAAGTACTCTGGGGCACAAAGCACCAGACTGCATGGGCCACGAGCACTTTCTCTTGTGCCATACACCAACTGGATCCCAGATCTGCCTGAATAGCTGCCATTACAAAGGCAATCCCACCAACGCCAACTGCTAAAAAACTGTACCTGGCAAAGACAGTGCATGATTTTTGTTTTAAAAGGGGTGGTCTTTGTTCCTCACACCTTGTCTTCAAGTTCTGCTGATCAGTGCTTATTCCTGCCAGATGTACACTGTCTCCATCATTTATCCTCTGCCTCTTGTCCCGCAGGGGCAGCACCATACCCCCCCATAATCGTGGGGCAGCACCATGTCTTCCCTCCTGCACTTGGTGTGTGGAGTGCCAGACCTGCAGAGAAACCACAGCCATGCATTGCCAAAGAGAGGTTATGTTCGTGGGACTCAACAGATGTACAGATGTATCCATATGTGCAGGTAATTTAACAGTGTGGGTGCTCCTCCCCTCCTCTGACATGCAACCAAATTAGCAAAGTCACAGGATGACTGAAAGATGCATTGTACCTCAAGGTCAGAAAGTAATCAGTGAACTCGTAATCTACTTGCAGACCTCAAAATGTGTTAGGAACATCGCTGAATGTAACATCGCAGCAGGACAATGCTAAAAAGCTGTATGTATCAGGACAACTACCTTTGTTTTGTTTGGGTCTGAAAGGCTTTTTAAAAACCATTTCAAAGACCTGTTTTTAAATTAATTTAGGAAAACTCTGCAAAACTTTTTAAAAGAGGCTTGTGGTAGGGCTGTGAGGATTTGAAACAGAGAGGGACACCAACGCTGTGAGCTATACCTAAGAATTTCACATCCACATTCTGGAAGCCATCTCCCACCACAACCCCCCCATGCTGCGCTCAGCGGCCCTCGATGTGGCCTTAACATCTGCTTCGGCATCTGCTCTTTCAGGAGGATCTGCCTCTACGTGCCCTGCTGCTTTCAAAGGCCTGCCTGCTATTGCTGGGGCTGGCTGGCAGCGCTCACCACCACTCTGCAGTCGGGCAGATACCCTTACAAGGAAACGCAACGATTCGCCCCCCTCCTCGGTTAGAGTCCAGCAGGCACATCCACCACTGTAAATCCATAATCCAGCTTTACTGGGTCCATTTAAAATAACTTCAGGAGGCAAAAGGCAGCCTGAGCTTTAGGTCTCGTTCTCTGCATAGATAATAAGCTGAGGTGCATTTACAGACAGCATGTAAAATTCGTCTAGCTCCTAACTTGGACAAGAGGCTGCAGGCATCTGGGCCAGAAGGCACGCGGCTGCCAAAATGAAGCAGGCGGCTGGAAGCTGAGCAAACTGCCTCCATCAGCCCTGCCAAGAGATTCTGCAGGTCAGCTATTGAAATGACTCGCCTATCAGCATATTTCAAATTTCACATGCAGACTTCTGCAAAAGACCACAGCAAGAGTGTTTGCAAAGAAGGGGCTGTTCCTGGAGGAAAGCTGTTTCCTAAAGAATCCATTTCCTTACTCAAACACCAGAAAGGTGGAAGGTTTTCCTAAAACTGGTGCTGAGGGCATATCTGTGACATGGAGATAATTACTGGAAGTAACCAGTGAAACTGCCAAATCCGACTACAGCAGAACTGCCAGAAATTTTTTCCTTCTTAATTGCAGCCAGAACCCACAGGTGACTTAAAAGAAACGAAAGTGTGGGGAAGAATGTGGAATGACCAGGAAAGACTGCTCTTACGCACAGTGCTTTAGCACAGTCTAGAGGACTTGTCTATGAAATGCTGCCAGCTGTTGGACCATGGCCAACTCATCTTAAAATTCGAGTAGCCTGAGGGTGAGTGGGATGGAGGCATGCACACGTTCCTCGCATCAGAGGCCCCGTGTCTCCTAACCTGTCTTTCTGGCTCAGGATGCAGGGCAGTTCCTGTCCCCAGCTCTGGGACATGCTGTGCTGACGCCCCAGTAGGCAATCTCAGTCCAAAGAAGGCTCAAAACTGCAAGTTGAGGATGCTTTAGAGAAAAAAGAAGATGGTTAGTAGATGTTTATAAATGTTAGTGAAACTAGATCTATTGCAGAAGAACTCTGCTCTCACTGACTCTGACAGACCCTACATCTCCTTTTTCAATGTCTAACCTAATGCAATGATTCTCAAGCCCAAGAGTGGGGCTACCCTGGGAGGTCCCGACTGTGTCATGGGAGACAGAGGGAGACAAAAATAAAAAATCCAGATGGTTTGTGTCGGCCCCTCTTGTTCCTTTCCTGCTTCTATCCTTCTCGACCAGTGAAGGTCTCTCCTTTCTCCAGCCCCACCATGGGGAATGTGCACATGGGACGAGCTACTCCTGTGTGGGGCGAAAGGACCTGGCAAAGGGGGTGAAGCCCAGCAGCTTGGGGGGTGCGGGTTGATGTGGGGAAAGCTGTGGGAGCTGTGCAGCCTGGAACAGCTCGGGAGGTTCCTGCTGGGAGACGGAGTGCAGGATCTCAGAAAGTTCCACCAAAGGAGAGGAACCCTGCCCGACCCTCAGAGTAATGTTAAGGACACTTCTCAGACAGACAGCAGCTGCCTAATTACAACTGGAAATATGGATCCTAGGTATTTCCAAAACACTTATCTCTTGTATTCATTCACTCCAATATATAGTTCCTCTCTCTAGCTCTATCTGTTAATTGTGGGGAAAAGAACATATAGAACTCAGTAAAATCACAGTTCACGAATGCAGAGATTTTACTCCTTCTACTTTCTCATACTGAGTTACCCCTGAACTTACCTTATCTGTAATTCTCAATTTTATTCATTCACCCTTGCTTTCCCTCCCCAGATTGCAGATTCTTTAAAAAATTCAGGAATATTCATAGAAGTTATGGGTATGTCATAAAGAAGAAACAATCGAGTTCTCAGAACTTAACTCTGTGCCACACAGTGCATTTACTGGCCCATAATACTTTGCAAGAAAGAGCTCAGCCTCAGTGAGACTATGAGCAGCAGATAAGGAAGGAACATTATTCACAATGTCACCATTTCCAAAAACTTATTCTACTCCTGACTCCCCAGACTGGGACATATTTGAGGTAAAATGAAATAGCAGGTTTGCATACCATGGGCACCTCCCTCACCCTAGAAGAAGGAAGAAAAGGAACCTGGAAGTGAATGACTGAAAATTAAATCAGCACATCTGAAAACCAAGGCCAAATTGACTTGCTGAAGGCCATATCTAATCAGTCATTAGTAGAGCAAAGACTGCAAATCTGGCTTTCTCAGTCCCAGTTTCACGCTCTAATTCCTACCTCCAACAAATTGCTTTGCAATAATCATAGGACCTTGCTGATTAGTCATATATGCAGATAAGGAAATCTCTCCTCAAGGTTACTGTAAAGGAAAATATTAGTCAGGATGGCAAAAGGAAGGTCGAGGGAAGAGGACAGTGCAAATGGAAAACTCAGAGTGGTGCATGGACTGAGCAGTGTTCCTCTAAACACAAGTTTAGGAGTACTGGGAAATGTAAAAGTAGTGTTCAGCCTTGATATACACTGAAGTTCCTTCCCCAGAGAATAATGTTGCAGAATTGTCTGGTAAGGTCATTGTGATAGAAAAGCTTAGTGAAATCAGGACAACATAATTTTATTCTGAAGTCAGCTAGGTGAGGTCAGCCCCAGGCAGGATGCATGGTGCTGACCTCATCCTGCTGCCCCATGGTAACTATCACCACGGCTTTGTTCTCATTTAGGACTGTAAAGCAAAATAATCAATTATGATATTTATCTTGCTATAAACAAACACTCTGTCAGAAAAGACAAAGCCTTAAAAGGGGACTGACCATGGCTACATACACACTTGCAAATACTGGCAGAGAAAGAAATAGAGAAGCACAGGATATGATTTAGGCAAAGCAAATAATTTTATCCAGTTATCCAGTTGACTGCAGCACATCAGTAGGCAAAATACCTGAAATGGGCATCTGCAGCTCTCCACTGATCCACAGGACTAGTTGTAATGTATGTGCTTGAAGACCTCTTGGGGTTCCATGACAAAAGTTTTCTTCTCAAAAGTAAAGGGGAGATGATTTTTTCCATTTTCTCTAGGGATTATCCACAAAGGGCAGGCATGCAAAGACCTACTGGATTTATCTTCTTGGGGCACCATCCAGCATCCAAGCAGCGTGGCTCCATGATCATCTGGGTCAGAAGCTGGCCCCAAATTCATCCTTAGGAGAGGCCTCTTGATTAGGAAACAGGTCACAGAAAAGAGAAGTAGCTGAAGGATTCAGGATGATGTATATATGTTATAGGAAAACCAACACACCGCTCCACCTTGCAGCCTCCTCACTTTAGGACCAGGATCCTGACTTTGCAGGTGGTCCAAATCTGAACCAAGATATGAAGTGAAGTGGAAGTGGCTGCATCCCTCCAGTCTGTACGCACAGAGAGGAAACAGTCACGTAGGCTTCTCTGTGTCAGCCCAACTGAAACATGCCTGCAGATTACACGCAAAACATTTGCTGAGAAAATATACAGAAGATATGATTAATAAAAGAGGATTCAGTGAACAACTACTTTACTTGCTAAGTATGTCAAACCTCTCAAATGTATTTTCTTCCTTTTTATTTCCATGTAATATGTGATTTTATTTTCTTGGCAAGCCAAACCACATGTAGATACATAATTAACAAGAGTCATAAGAAATCTAAAGGTCACAGGTGAAAGGGGATCAAGATGCAAAACTACCTCTGGAAAAAATCTCATCAGGAGTATCACAACCATAACATAAGGTGCCTTTCTTGAATGAGGTAACGAAGGGACCTACCTCATTTTTGAAAGGGTGGTTATATCACTTGTGAAATAAACATTCACAGAAATGAAAAACTGGTAACTGATCACCAGTATGTTCTTTGTAGAACAAACCAGATCTAAAAAGCTTGTAGGAGTCTACATTTTGTAGCTCTGCCTCTGTGTTCAGAAGAAACAACACAACAGCTTTTTGTATGTGAGCAGCTTCTTTTGTTTTCCAGTTAAGGATCACAAGGTCACAGGAACCAGAGGTGCAAGGTCCCCACTGGGACCTATACTGCAGAAATGGAGACTTACAATCGCTTAAACAAAAAGGGAGAAGGAGATACGACAAAGTGACTATTGCTCAAGATCTCCCACAAGTGCAACGAGAACCCAATATGCTTTGATCCTAGAAAGCCAGCTACTTCTTTATGCTTTGGGTAGGAACAAGAGGACTACTCCCCAGAAGTATAACTAGCATGACTTCACTGCCATTCCTTTTAAATGACATATGACTGGTGACAGTTTCCTCCTTCCCAGTAAGTATATTGAAGCATTAAGACTTACTACATCGCTAAATATTTACACACTTATACACACTATTTGCAGAGTAAATGGGGAACATGTAAGTTCTTATCCACACTTCCTGTGGAGCAAACTGACATGACACAACACCTACAAGAATGGAGCTTCACTGTAGAACGTGATCCCTGGGAGAAGGGGAACCACCACGCAGAGCACACACGGAACTGGGGAGAAACTGAGCTCATGCAAACGGGCAGGCTCCTCTGCACCGAGGAAGAGTCAGGAGGGCAGCTTTTAGGCAGCATCCCCAGTTAGAGGAAGCCATGAATCAGTAAGGAAAAACACCACCTCCTGTTGTTTGATTCCTACTCTCTGGGAAACAAGGTTTTACATTTCTGTAAGATAAACAGGACCGCATCAGAACAACATAGGGCTCTGTTCTCTACCTGCTTTCCTAGCAGCTGGCTGTGGGGCTGCTGGTTGGCAAACTACTTGGATCAAAGACTGGGAACAAATATTTTCCTATCTTCACCCAGCAATGTTATCATTAAAAATAATCAAAAACCGCTCCCCACCTTCCTTCCCCACCAGGGAAGGTTTTGCATCATACCCTTCCTGCACTGAGTCAAAAGCCAGCAGCAATCTCTTCTCTGTGTATTTCCAACAGCTGCTAATGCCATGAGTCAACAAAAGAAGCCTGATACTGTATACACACACACACACACAAAAAAAAAAAAAAAAAAAAAAAGGAGAAAGAGAGAAATAGTGTGAAGCTCCAAGAATATTTGAGTATTTTAGGCAATCTGGATGAGAAAATGGGATGCAAGTTTCACAACAGTTCTGACTTTTTCTTCTAATCAGCTCTTGCTGCCATCTTGTTATTTGCTTAGGGCAGGCCTACGTGGGGTGAATTAAGTAGTCTGCAGTCATGTCACCAGCCCAGCTACCTTCTGGAACATTCAAATGCAAAATAAAATCAGCCTCATGGCCTCATGAATAAGTACACTAGAAAGTACCTGATATTAAATATTTCTTTGGACCCTTGATGTGCTTGGAAACCAGTCACCCCTGTGGTTTAATAGATTAGGACAGACCTGACACAGCTGCTGGTAATTCCATTTAGGTCGAGGTGTTTTATGGCTATAAAGTAAATAATCAGGCAGCCTGTGGAGGGGGAATGAAAGCCACTGTCACCATGTTTACCAGCCTATCTCTAACAGAAAGGTGAAGTTTAGCTGTCCATCTGTCATCTATGGCACATGGACTTTTGAGAAAACTCCATGTTAGGATTGCACCAGGACAGACTTGCAGGGGCCAGCGTTCAAAACCCACTTACCAGTTTCCCAGCTAGTGCTCATTTTCTTTGCATATTTTGAGGGTTGAGTAAGGCACTCAATACACTATCATAGTTAGTGATTTATCACCCAGCAACTGGGCAACTTCCATGTACAATCATAATCTACAACATATAACAGCAAAATAACCCTCTTCAAGCATGCATGTTTTGATGCAGGCAGCCAACAGCCATTTGCCTACACATGCTGCATCAAAACCAATCGTCCTAGTGATTGTTGTCCTGATCTGCATGTTGAAAATCTACCCTAAAGATAAGAAAGAAACCCTGCTCTGATCTCTTCGCTGCAAATTATCACAAGCTCAACCCTCAGAATCCTGGCTTGTTGCCAGTCCCCCTCCACTTGCTCAGGCAGAGCAACTCCTCACATCAGTGTGCAGCTATATCACGCCATATAACCTACACAACACATTAAACTTAACATTTTAGAGGATCAGTTCTCCTTGAACTTTTTCTCCAACATGATTAGGCAATGCTATTTGAGTATTGGAAAACCACCTGGAATGCACGGGACATGCAAGTCTATATTACTTGTATTAAATTTGTAATGTGATCATCTATGTACTTCTGAGCCTGCTGAGATACTGAGAAGATATTAATAACTCCGAATTAGGAAGAAAACTGCCACAATAAAAAAAATGCAGTTGGTATTTTATGTCCTACACCCAGCACAACACTGACAGCAGGAACTGGAAAGGATTGTGGAAAAATGTGTGTGGTAAAAATACTCTGTATTAGAAATAAATGGTGGAAGAAGAACATTGATCTTATAATGACAGCTGACAAAATGGCAGGTTGAAGCTGCCTACATTACTAGGGAAACATATCGTTTCCTAGGGAGACTATACAAACCTCTTGAATATGAAAACATCTCACTGTGCAAAAATCAAAAGTGTATTTTAAATTCTCCCCTCATCTAATACCAGTATTTTCCTGTAATTTGAAGCCTCATCTGCTTCTTCTACATAACTAGAAAATCAGAGCTGTTTGACTGGAGTTGATCTGGTTGCTAAACAACCGATAATTGATCTTCTCTGTGTTTCAGCAACGTGTTAAGCATTGAGCTTGCTACCTTTCTGTTTGAAAGGTCAGGCCTGTATATTATCCAAGTATTTGAAATGGAAAAAACCCCAAACAATCACAACTTAAGAAAAAAAAGTTTAAAGATAGCTTCACTTATCAAAATGTGTGATTTTGGAATAACATTTAAAAAACATAGTAGTGTAACAACATGATTCTAATTGCTTCTGTGGGCTGAAAATTCCTGCCAGGTGCCAGCAAACTGAAGTCCACTCTGTTAAAAATAGTAATTCTAGTATTATGTTATTTGGTGGTATGATGATACAGATCCCCTCACCATGTGCCTCATCCAGTCTTTATTTATTGAGCTCCAAGATCCACTTATAATTTTGAAAAGCCCGCCCTGTTTAAATGTGTCTTTTGGATTCATCCTACCTGCAATATTCAACTACTGCCTTAGTCACCATCAGCCCAAGTGTTTATTTAGTCTACTCTAGCAAACCCGACAGACTATTGCATGATGCCTATGCCAGAGAATACTAAAGAAGTCCAAATATCTGTTGCAGTAAATTAGACTTCTTAAAAATGTTGCAATTAATTTATAATTTAGAGCTCTTACGTCAGTATTAGGCAAAGCCCATTTTAATAATACTTTTGTGAAGGAAGGCTGCAGATGGTGATGCCCAAAGAATTGTTGTGGATACTGTCAAATTATTTTTTGAAAGCTTGGGACTAATTTCTAATTTATATAATCTACCAAGGCTTTTATTTTTGCCAAATGGATTTCCCTAAAAGTAGTTGAGCCATGTACACAATTAGAACTGAAAGCAGCTTCAGGTTTGCTTTAAAAGTTTTCCCAGTTACTGGCAAAAATGAAATCATGCTCTGCTTGCCAAAACAAACATAATTCATTTTGCCTCTTTTCCTTTCAACTACTACCAAGCATAACCGACTTTAACAGAGATTTGAAATACACAAGCCATAAAAACCATGCCCATTATCCAGGGTACACGCCACTACCAAGAATTAGTAGAGGAGAGCAATCAATAGCTCAACAGTAGCTTTCATTATTAATCAAGAGCTGTACACATGTCCATAATGATATTTTGCTCTGTGTTGTCTATTTTTTCCCAAAGGGGTTATTTTTGAAAAGAGATGTCAAATTACCTCACCTCTGAATGAATCTTGAAGGAGAAAAGAAATTGTATCTGTGGCCCAGACATAAGAAATATTAATATTTTGATTCATCTTGGATTAAAAAAAAAAAAAAAACAGGAAAAAATTAAAGTCCACATAATGGCTGAGAAGCCCTTGGCAGTGTCAGTCAGAAGGTGTTGCTCCTGCAATGGGCAATGTGTCAGCACAGGAAAGGGGCTGGAAAGGGGCAATATTCATCCCCCCCTCCGCTCATTCCTGGATGAAACTGGCAGCTCTTTCAGCAGATCTTTCTGAGTGTTCAGTTGCAAGATCACAGAGAACCTATATCCATCATTTCCTCTTTAACCTCTACAGGAAGCCTTTTCAGGACGGAAACATTTAAGGCCACACAATCAGTAAAACGCCATCCCCTTTTCACCTAAGCCATATATTTCTGCCATCAGGTACTTGCAGTATGTTTGAAATTGTGACTTTCATTTAGAAGTATCTAACCCCACAGCTATAGTGATCTCTCAAAATAGATACATGATGGAATTTCCTAGACCTTTTTATAATGAAATATATATGTGTGTATGTGTATATATATATATACACACACACAGAGAAAGGAGCTCAATGTTCAGGTCTTTTGAGCATAAAAAAATAACAAATTGAGCTAACTCATTCAAGCAATGTGTCCATATTCCAGATTCTGAGACTATCTGACCGCTCATGGGTGCATCAAAGTGCTCCAGTCGCTGGCATAATTGTACAGGATGAAAATCCCTCAGAAATCTGTTGACTCCTTTTGCAAAATTAGCAGTTAAGAGACTGTAAGCAATTCCTTTTCCCCATAAGGGAAATCCTAAGCCCAGATTCTCAAACTGTGGTTCAATGAGACATTTGTTCAGGGTTATTTGGAGTTTAAGGTGTTCCTGCCACACCACGACACCAGCCCCTGTTGTGCTGACAGCACTGTTCACAAGCTGTGTTGCAAACTAAACAGCTGATCAGGTTTTGCATAAGCAAACATTAGAAGCCACAGCATTTCCCTGACCCGTATTAAACCAGCACTGTCCTGTCCAAAAGCAGCAGTACTGGCAGCACCGGGAGAGGAAGGGCAGGGGAGAATATGCAGCAGTGTACGGGCACAAATGAGCATCCAGGATTGGGAACTACAGCTGAGCCACAAGCTGTGCTGTGCTCAGGATGCCACAAGGTCATTGCAGCAGGACAAAGTGTAGTTTGTATCACCCGGATCAAGTAGGAGATATATTCACACTGCCTGACCAGTCTAAAATGGATTTAGGCCATACAGAGTTAGGTCTCAAAGCATTTGTCTACCATCATACTCATGTCCCCGCAATCATGTCCCTGTGTGGAGGAAATTACGTAAGTATAAAGGTGCCGTGTCCCTTTACAAGGAAAAAATCTAAACTGTACCAGCATAAGAATGCCAGTATAACAACTTCAAACTAGTGCTTTGCCCACATAAAATTATTTTGGTTTAAAAAAAAAAAATTACACTTATAAGTGATTGCTCACTGTATGGTTGAGAACTCCAAATACATGTGTGGTCTTTGCAGCTATGCATAGTTCATTCAAAATTAACCAGTTTTGCATACCATGTGATTTTCAATGTCACGATGTATATAAAGCAAAAGCAGGCATCAGGCATCACTGAAACACTTACTGGTTTACTTCTCGCTGGGGACTGTTGTGTGCCAAGTATCTGATGCCTATGTTAGCAAACACTGTGGTGCAACACTAGCAGCTCTGTAAAGCAAAGTAAGTGGTGCTGAGAACCCCAAATCCTCAATATAAACACTTCACAGGTTTTACTTAAGGCAATTTCTGTTTTGATCCTGCAGACTGAATGCCCATTAGTGGTCGAAGGGCACTAGGTGGGCTCCTGGAGTGCCTCTTAGAGGTTTCAGGAAAGAGCTTAATTTTCATCTGAAGGGGAATTAAGTTTATGTGCTCTAAAACTGCTCACTGATATCAACCAAAACAAGGGAAGTGAGGACAATTGGAAGATTTGCTTCAAAAGTACACTCCTGCATCTAACTAAAAGCCTGCAGGCTAGATGCAATCCATGGAATAAGAATGCAAGAATAATTTTGTAAAGGAAATACATTCAGCTTTTTCGCCATCCTCTGACTCCTTCACTCTATTATACTAAACACCTACTCAGCTGTATTGGTGAGATGGAGGTTCAAACTTTAAACAGAAAGGAAAAATCACCTTAAGGCTGAGACCAAGTCCAGAAAATTTTAACATGGAAGGTAAAAGTAATTTTGAAAAGGCAGCTGAGCTGGGAGTTGAATTTCATTAAATAGTAACCTGAAAATGCCAGCTCTTGTAACAATGTTTCCATTCCAGGATCTTAAAGTTATTTTTAAAAATTCTAATTTATTTTTTTTTCTACAGGAAAAGTAGGTAAGTTCCAGAAAGACAAAGTGGTATGAGCAGGTAAGTAGCAGAGGAAGGAGTGAACTCAAACCTTGCAGCCTCCAGCGGTAGCTGTGTGTGCGCCGCACATGCAGGACAGCCATGCACAAAGAAAATGACCTCACACAGCAGGAAACATTCCAGGTTTTGTGCACGTAAACGATCGTTGCTTTAAAATTGATGGATGATGGATGCTGAAAATAGGATTTGAATCCTCATCTTATGTGTATCAGTTGTCAGACACAAGCTGACCCAGACAGCTAGTGAGGAAAATGGAGATTTGCAACAACTGCCGTCCACAGCAACCAGCCAAATTGTGACTTCTTCTAAGAGGAAGGAATCAGTAGGAAAAAGAAACAGCATTTCTTTGATGCAGTCTTGCTGCACTTAAATGCACACAAAATTTGGCTTCCCTGAGTACTATAAGGCTCAAGCAGCAAGAGTTTCCTTGCTCAGTATTCATAGCCACTTTATCCAAGACAGCACTAGTTCTTTATGAGATATCTCACAGCCAAGCTGTACATGCCTTTTTGAGTATAAATGGCTTTTAATGGCCTTCTCTTTCAGCTCCTGTGATATTTTCTTGCTGACAGACAACCACACTTCCAAAACCTGTGTTGCCATGTCCTTCCTCCTCCCCACCCCTGCTATTTCTCCTTTCAGTATCTGAGTTATTCCCCTTTGCTCTTCCCAACAGCAAGTCATGAGGGACTCAAGAGAGACACTGTGCCCTCAGTCAGTTTTGGTGGCTGGAGCAAGCATGTCCCCTACCAAATAAATGTTACACTTGCAGAGAAAATTCAAAGTTGACGTGGAGCACACTCATCAAGCTCAGCAAGGGCACCGAGAAATTTTGGTGCCCTCTCAGAAGTTTCTACTGGTTAGAGTGTAAATGTTCAAGGGCAGCTAAACATCCAATTAACTTTGGGTGGACTTTTGTGGAGGACAAAAGGTAAATGTATTTGAAAATGGAAAGAGGCAAGAGCTAATTAGCACAATACAACCTTTATCATGGCACTAAAGGTCTGGGAGGCTCATTATCACTGTATGAACCTCCTTCTCAGAAGACCCCCTGTTCTGTCTGCAGAAATGTGCTGCTTTGATGTGTTCCCTGAACAAAAAGAAAGGCCCTGACATAGAGGGTGAAATGCAAGGAGTGACTCTCTGTCATGGTTTAAGGAAGGAAACGAGGAGGGACACTGTGACCCATTGAAGCTGCTGGGGAATCCAGGCAAAGAAATTTGAAGTTACCCTAAGAGGGATTCGATGAGAACTGGAGCGTTAACACCAAACCCAGAAAAAAGTAGATCCAGTAGGATCTTTAATGGTCACAAATAGCCAAGCCCTTAGTTTTACTTGCCATCTTGTGGCACTACATTCAGCAGCACAGGGAAGTTGGATCACTAAGCTCACTTTTTGAGCTGCTTCATGGTATGGCTGAGCCTACCTGAAGGGGAGCTCCTTCCTCACGTTCTCATCCCTTGCCGTACATGCCTGCTCTAACCCCACAGTGACCCAAAGCAACAGGAAAAATACCTTTTTGTGGTATCTCTCAGAAGTGACCCAGCTGGCAGCAGCCAGGTGTAGCTCGACCCAGCCGTACTGTGAAATCACAGCACCGGGTGGGAAATTTAGCTTTGCTGGCCATGACTAAGTGAAACATTCTTCCCGGGTGAGGCAGGCAGACCACACTTCATTACAGAACTGACAAGAGAAAGCAGTAATTACATGAACACAAGATCTATTACCTGACAGTTATTGTAAGATGGATCTAAGGTGTCATGTGGAGCGAGGCAGTCCATTAATCTTCCATTCCGCCGGCATCCCAGGTGCACCAGATCTCTGCAGTGAGCATGGCAGGTGTACTTGCAGTCTGAAACATGCATATATACACACACAAAAAAAACAAACAAACACAAACAAACAAACAAAAAAAAAAGAGAAAAAAATATAAATAGAAGTGTTTAGAAATTAATGAAGTTGCTGCAGGCAGAAACTGAGCGAGACACATTCTCATTTGCTACGTGACCTCAGACAAACTACCACCTCTGGACTGAATCTCCCCATCTGTATGTAAAGATGATAATAGTTACATATTATCGGAGATGTAAATTCAGTGGAGCCAAGGTGACAGTGCAGCACAACTCAGTGTCATGCTGACATGGCTGCAGTGATGCAGTCTGCTAGTCAGATTGGGGCTGCCTCAGAGTGACGTTTTTCCAAAAAGTCTGTGCCACATACTATGTATTAGCTGCTGTTACATAAGCTCAAAAGGGGACATTCTCAGAAAAGACACAACATTTATGATTTTCAGATAAAAATTTCTACGCAAGTACAATCACTATTACATGGTTTTACATGTTTTAAGCTTAGGTTCTCATAAGAATAAGTATATGAATATTGAAAACAGAATGAGAAGCTTATCTAAAGCTGTATTAGCCTGCTAAATCACAGTTACCTTCAGGAACAATTCAGAAATTTCACTTGCTGGCTAGCAAAATCAACTAAGATGGCTATTAGAAAGGTAAATTCATGGTAACAGAGGCAGATGGCTCTATCTCTAGTAAGAAATCAGATGATTCATATGGCCTCTAATCTCAAAGAGAGAATCACTTCAACAGTATTTGTAAAAACAACCTGTACTTACTCTGAAGCCTTGTTGCATTTGCTGTTTTTCTATGTAAGTTGGGCAGAGTTCATGATACCACTGCTGTCTAGCACTGATTGTCACTTTTTATTTTTAGATTTTAAATTGTTTATAATTTTGCCAAAGAGCAACCAATTGTACTTCACATTTCCATGCTGGGTAACATCATGCTGGTTTTTTTAGAACATTTTGGTGAAAACAATTCAGCCATTTCCAAGAATGACTCTTAGAGGAAATGCTTTCATTTTCCATAACTAAACTACTCTTAAAAAAAAACCCACTTTTTTGTTTGTTTTGGTTTTTTTTTTTTTTTTTTGTTGTTTTGTTTTTTTTTTTTTTTGTTACAAAGCTTTACGCTTCCCTGGTTTATAGCAAAAGCTGAATTCTGGACAGGGTTTTTTTGTTCCCTTATTAGTCTCCAAAAAATCTCAGTTTCCCTTATGTTTGATTAGATTCTCATTACAGTTCCTGAGGAATATATTCTTCAAGGTCCCCATTTCCAATCCACACTCATCAGCAGTGTTATGGAGCAAGGCAGCAGAGTGTTCCCTGAAATACTGCTCCTCTCGGATAGGGACTGGATCTTTAATGTAAGATCCCTGCACCAGAAGATTATCCAAAAGTAAAAATTTTAATGTGGATCAGGTGTTAACATACAATCACATTTTTGTGTCTGATATAGAATTTATGCTATACTTGCATTAAGGCAAGATTAAATATATTTTATTTGGCACAAAGTCTGCCAGTACAAAGTCAGCCAGTCAAATCTTTTCCAACACCAGTGACCCAGCAGAGTGAGTCCATACTGGACCAGCACACTGGATCAGATAACTGGGATGTTTCTGATCGTAAATCAGACTGCCTGTATCACTATAATATGTCACACTCCTCTTGGGACATCAGCAAATGGCCTCCAGCTAGTTATGCAGCAAGAAGGACTCTGTCCATGTTTGTGGAACCCTAGAGAAAATAATAATTTTGTATTTGGAAAGGGACCCTGTAAAATGCAGTTGAAAAGCCTCATCCACACCTGACAGGATTAAATGAAATTCAGAGCCATTGTTCACTGGGCGAGGGAGCAGGGCAGCTCCATGGGAAAATCAGGATGGGAGCACTTAATTAAAAATTACATTGTAATGCATACACAAAAGAAGGCCAAAGGAAAGTAATACTTAAATTTCTTATTTTTCTTAATTTCTGAGTTCTCTACTTTGCAAGTTGAGCTATCTTCTTCTTAGGAAAACAGTGCTTATGAGATCTCACTGTATGTCTACCTTTCTATCCTCCCCCTGTAATTCCGAGAAAGCTGAACAACTTCAACCACAAACAGTCTGAAAGCTAATTAAATTCATATGAGTTTTATGAAAATTATCTCCTGGCTAAAGGAGGAAGACCCAAACTAATACCCACGTCCAGGGCAAGACAGGCAGACTCAGCTGTCTGGCAATGTCTGGACAACAAGTTAGTAAACACATCACCTCCTTGGTGAGGAGATCATGGGGAATGGGGCACAAATCTGTAGGAAACCAGGCTTCACCAATTCCCCAACTTTCTGTGATTATACAAACAGATACACCAAGCATGCACCAATTTTAAAGATGCATTTTCACAAATAATATTAGGAAAAAATATGTTAGCTGAACAGTGTTCAAAACCAGGATTACTAATTAAGTTAGGAAACATTATCTCTCAATGCTATTTTGTTTGTCATTTGTATTCATTTTAATTTGCAAGTCCATAATGTAATTTGTAAGACAAGACCATAATTTCTGCCTGGCTATTATAGGTATAATTGCAAAAAATGTAAAAGCTTCATCTCTGAAACTCTTTCAATCACAAACTAGATTATAATATACTAATTATAAGTTTAATGAGCAAGACAAGAAAAGAGGATGATTTTTTTCTAGAACAGTAATAATTAAACATTTTTTTCTATGTATTTTAGCTTTAAACACATTATTTTATTCCATTCATGGCATACAATGTTTCACAAGAGTTCAGGTAGCATCAAATTTAAAATAATATCCTTTTCTAGTGATTCTTTACTGAAGGACCTCCAAAATTGCCATGAGTTCAAAAATTAGTTATTATTCTGGAAAGACTGTTTTGGTCATCAGATTGTGGATTGTCATATTATTTTTGCTTGGAAAGCAATTAGATCCAGGTGCTCTTCCCTAATGTGGTCTGAAATTAATGTTGTCCTTTGAATTCAAAGATCTGCAGGATTTAACTGGGCACAGTTGATAAAAGCATACACTGACATCTGGAAAAGCTAACAGGTTTATTTTACTACTGCTTAGACTGTGATCTGAAGTTATCTATGAAAGTGATATATCAATGGACATTGAATATGCATAATCGTCCTGCATCATTAGGAAATGCAGAGTATGTATTTATTAAACATGCTAATATTATCCTTTAAAAGTTTCATTGTCAACTACTGAGACATAATGTAACACCTTATTATTCATTATTCTATTGCAACAATGGCTTGACTACAGTCACAGAGAAAAATAACTCCACAAATTTTACAATTAAATGAAATCTAGACTACTATCCTGCTTTCAAAAGGGTGAACTGTAAGACTTCATTGCATTCATTTTATGTGAATAGTCTCTACCTGACATTGGGGCTTTTTTCACCAGAAACTTGAGTTTGCATGATAGCTTGTACATAGCTGTTCCCAGAATTGATTTGCTCCAGAGCGGCGCAGCAGAAAGCAAGCAAGTGAACAGGCAGGCAACCCAACAGATGCTCCAGCATCAGACTCTGGTAATTGAGCAATAGGGCAGAGGCAGGCAGAGGCTCAGCACCAAAGTCTCCCTCCCCTGCTGTGGCCTTCCCTGCCTAGGAAATGTGTGTCTTCATTTCTGTGGTGGCCCAGACAAATTTAACTTCCAAATGGATATGCAAAATTTATGTTGTGCCTGAGTAACTGAAGCACACAGAAAGTTCAAAGCCAAATTTGTATTATGTTTGCATCATCAACCACAGTAAGATTGGCGAAGTCTTTATTAGAAAGCACGAGGAGAGTATACAACTTGGTCCTGCCACTTTGTGTATTAGGAAGTTAGCAAGTAAAATCATCTTGACTTGAGTGCTTGTGGCTTAGTTCCCAGCAATCAGAAGAAAGATTACTGCTATGCTTGCTCTATGGAAAGTATGCCTGTAAAGCTTCTTGGAAAAATATTCAACTTACATAAGGTGCTTAGTGCTTTAATTCTTAATCCATTTCCAGCCAGCAGGTCATGCAAGATAGGAGAATGAAGTTCAGCAATATTTCTCCTGCAAGGCAGAATTGCATTGTATTTCTACAATGCATTGATATCAACATCTCACATGCTGGTTTGTACTTAATATATGCTGTGTTGTTCTCCTTTTTGCTGATGCTCAAATGTCTACAGCCTAGTTTGATGTTAAAGCTGCTACCAAGATCTTTTTGAGCAGTTTCACTAGTAGCTGTAATGGAACAAGGAACCTATTTGGATAAACTGCCTTTGGAAAGCATTAAGGACAACTGCTATGGGGGTAGAGATCTGCTGTAACACCAATTTTATCTCTATGCAGTTCTCTTTATTTCTGATTATTTGTTTATTTATTAGTCTCACTTAACATCAATCTGAGATTAAAATAAAGTTCATTGAAACCCTATTTCCCAATTAGTGAGTCATGAGTGATTTTTAAGAGATCACAGTCATTACGGATGAGACAGACTTTCCGAGCTTCTCATGGCCATCCTTTTACCCAAGGGAACTCTCTGCACATTTTCTGATCTTTCCCTCTTGTGGAGCTAGGCAAGGCTTTGATTGGATTGTAGCAAAGCCCACATCTTCCAAACCCTTGTAAAGCTGTGCCTATCCACAAGTATCATCTTGCCACTTAAGGTCTTCTGATCTGCTGTTTCTCTGCAGACTCTGCTTTCAACAGGTACACTGGCTGTTGCCACAGCCACTGGCCATGAGGCCCTATCTGGGATACACACTTCTTATACAGAGGATCTTCTATCATTTTCCCAAGCACAGAAAGACCATAGAACTGGCTTAACTTGCTTCATAGGGAAATGCCTTAAGAAGCCTGCTACAAGTATCTCGAAAAAGACAGTGAAACCATCTTTTTTCTGGAGTAGCACTGGAAGGGCTGAATTAGACCAGAAGATGTAACCAGATGTGCCTTCTCCTTCAAGCAGATTAGTACTGCCTGCTGCAAAGCAGGTGGTCTCTCTCACTCAATTTCTGCTTCCTCCAGCTGTCATTACCCACTTGAAAATATTAGCAGGCAAGCATGGATAGAAATAGCAAAGGATGAAGACTTTCAAAGTGCTGGTGCTAAAATGAGGCTTCAAGATTTATACTTTAACTGGAGTCATCATCAGAGACAGTGATACTGCTTACAGAGCACTCAAAAGAAATTTTGGGTGCTCAGTATCTTGGAAAAATGAAGGCGTTGTTATGCAAGTGCCATGGTTGGAAAGTTGCAGCCATTTTGTCAAATTTTCTGTCGCCTGTTCCCCTCCTGCTTTGTAGAGCATGGGAAGCTACAAAATCAACCTCAGTTTCCTTCCTTACACAAATACATGAACTGACATGGATAAGCCACAATAGGTGAAGTATCCCTATTCATCCTTTCCTTGCAGAATAATAACAAAGAACAGAATATCTGATATACTGCTTTTCAGAAAGGTAAGTGATGTTCACTCTTAGAGAAGTACTACACCAAACTTCAAAGACTATTAACATTTGTAGCATCTTAGCATTGAAAGGATGGTAGACTTGTAAAGCAGAAGAAAGAGCACAGAAATCCATGATGCTTTGAACAGGAATGCAAAAGAAGCAAATGAAAGTGGAAGGAGGTTAGCTGACAGAATAGCCTTCATTGTATAAATTCTTCAGTTTCGCTAAAATCCTCATTTTCCATTTACCCAGAACTAGCAAATATAATTTGAAACATAATCTTCAATTAGTAAAAACCAAACAAACGCCTCTCATGCTCATCTACGACTACATTTAATATATTCACACATTTACTAGTTAAATAATAGTCTATAAAAATGATATGTGTGACAAAACCCTAAAAATCAAAGGAATATAGTTACAGAGAGGCGGTTTATCAAGAAGAGTTAAATCATGATCTACTGGTGACTTTAAAGAATTCCAGCTTTGTTAATACTAGTTCATGAAAAGTCATCAAATTACACACTACTGTTTATGTTTAATACTGATTTAATGAGCAAGATAATTTTGAACAGATAAAGTCATACTGAAAAACTAAAATGAGACCAGTTATTGACTGTACCAATATTGTCCTTTATGAAGGATGATGTACTGGGTACAGGAGCAGGTTTTATATTACAATATAAATCAAATGCAGACAAACGTTCTCAATTCAATTGGTTTCTATGAGAAGAAAAGGTTACATGTCTACATATAACACAAACGTAACTTCCCAGTTTAAATGACTACTTGGAAATGATGGTATTTCTGCAAATTCATATCTGAGACTGTTGTTTGACTTACATCTTTCTGACTTCTGGTCAACAAAAATAGGAATTGCTCTGGATCCTGGCTAGAGAAACCAAAATTTCAAGGGTCCTTTTCAGAAGAGCACTCAAAGTTTTGTTCATATCCTGCAGTCCCACCAAGCCAAAAAGGGCACCTCTGGAAGTTTTTGTGCTTTTGAATCACAAGAAATGATTTATATACATTTACACTGATTTTTCAAAGATCTCTATACTAGCAGCTGTCGTTTCTTTATGGCTGCTAATTTTTTCAACTCTGCATCCTAGCATTGTGCAACCCCAAACATTTACATACACACCAGATAAAACTTAATCTCTGCCAGGCTTGCAACCCTATCTGTAACTGCCACAGCGCCCACTCAGGGTCAGGAACCCTGACCTGGGAACAGGATAAACTCCTGTAACAGGCTCTCTTAGGAGCTACTCATGGTGACTGAGATAAAATTAGCCAGAGTGTTTATGGCACAGACCTGCAAAATGTATTTGCATATATTTGGATCTCAGCAGAAGGCAGGTGCTTTAATAGAACAATCCAGGACTGAACCTAAAAACTCACTGGATTTTTGTCTCCAAAGCATCTTACCAAGCTACAGTTTGGGTACTGCACAAACCAAAATATGTTGTATTACTCACCAGTTTAAGATTCGGAGGTTTTAGATAACAGTTCATCTATCATCTAAGCAGACAACCAGCAGACTTTGCCACATCCAGAGATTACCTTTGCAAAGCAGGAGGGTGCGATCAGCCTTTTGGTGAGAAGATGAGACCTCGAGTGAATCCCTGACTGAGAACTCCAGGGAAGCCCAAAAGAGATGAGGTATAAAAATCAGCAACCTCTATGATCCTGGGAATGTCTAATGTCCCTGCTGCCTGGGAACATAGGGACCACATCTCTGATCACATGCACCAGATAGTAAATAATTGGTTAATAAATTTAGCTTCCCAACTGCAAAACAGGATGGAACAACAGGTATATTAGACTAAACAGCCTAAATCAGATTTTTTTTCAGTTTCTGCAGCAGGTACCTTTATAAACCTCTACAACCCTGTCATCTATTTTGGAGCTTTTAAATACTTATTTTTTGTATGAGCTTATCTCAACCTGGTTTGTGACAGGGGGGTTGCTAGATAACTGGCAAATACCAAGACACATGAGTTCGGTGGACATGGTCATCCTTAGCCAGAGGGGTAGTGAGACTGGCTCCCCAGGACTGACCCGCCAGGGCAGCACACCAGCCCACCCGAAGAGTGGAAGGAGACATTGCCATCTAGCTGCACGTTGAAGAACTGGGATGTAGGAGTTGGCATGGATGGAGCATCTCGGAGAGACCACTGCTAGCTAGGTAAGCTTGCTGGCAGCTGCCGCAGAGAAGACCCCTGACTGCTGAGGGAGGATTGTCCACTCTTCTTGCCAGCAACTGTAAAAACTAAGTGTGAGGAAGGGTTAATGCCTGTCTTCAGCTACTAAAATCTATCCTGGTTCTCAGATGTTTAAATGTCTCTGAGCACTTAGCCCTAAGTGGCATAGGAACATAAATCTCATTGATTTACTCTGGAGCTATCAAAGAATTAAAGTCAATTAAATCTGTTTGTAAAGCTCGTTTGTATTTTTATCAACATGACAACAGTCTCAGGTCTTCTCCCTCCCTCCAGTGCTTGCCAACAGGCTCCAGCTAAGACTTGTCACAGGAGACTTGCACAAGCCTGGGATCCTATACAACCAGCATATAAACAGGCCAATGCTCCTGAAAACTATTACACCTCCTTCAGGCAGATAACGCTCTGCATGCAGTCCTGTTTACAGTCATCACTCCTACAGAAACAGAACACCCAGTGTTTGCCAGACCACCCTGAAATAATCACAAAATCTGTTTGCAAACAAGGCTGAAAACGTTTACTTAATTCAATTGAGGTAAGGGTTAAAACACAAATTTGCAAGAGTGGAAACACTTTAAAAAGAAAAGCACAAGACAAGAAAATACAAGTTTGGATGATATTTACTTCTCACAATCTCTTTTATCTGTTTCAGCATCACAGCTAGCTGGAAAGCTGGGCCACATCCCCTACTGAGGTTACCCCAGGGCTATCGTGCTTTGGGGAGCAATGAGATCTGCCTGTTTCTGGGAGGCAGACTGAGGGGTTCAGGGCTGAGCACCCCTTCCCCAGACTGAAATGCCTTCTCCCTGTAAGGGCTCCCTTGGAGTTAACTGGGCACAGGAACACCACACAGTAATGCCAGTGTGTGGAGGAGGTACCTCATTTCTCCTTCCTCCTTAGGTCCTCGTGATATACACACATTTATGGCATTCTTTAGTGGATTTAACTTCCAGGCGACAGCTTTAAGCTGGCTCTGCTTGTACAGCCTTGCAAAAAAATGGCCTGAATTGCAATGCACACCTTGAGAAACAAGCTCCTTGGGCTGATAACATTCCTTCTGCCCTGAGCTTTGAGACCAAACACGAAATGATGAAGCAGAGAAGGGGGCGGCGGGGGGGGTGTTCAAGTAAGCAAGCTCCTCCTCCCCATGTACCTGGCTAGTTTTCTGATGTTCTCTTCTAGGGACACCGTCACACTGCCAAAAAACTTAAGATAACCTTAAGATTTAGTAGATTTTTAAACACCCTGTAGCACTGCAATTCCTTATGTCTTCCAAAGCTCCACACCTGAAAACAGTGAGACCCAGTAAGACTCAACCAGTTAATAAATGCAAAGACTAGCAAATCATACCCACACTTCACAGCAAATGCGAAGGGAATGACTAAATGCTCAGGTCCCACCAGCACCTTTCCAGAGATGAGACCTCAGAGGGACAACTGCTCATTCCAGCCAGCAGACAGAGCCTACAGCTCCTACTTCTCCATGCCAGATAGGGGTGAGAAGGCCAAATTCTTGAGCAGTACCTTCAAACACAGGGATTTGAGACAAAACTCAGCAGGTATCTTGATATATCACCTTGTCTGTCCTTTCATGGCAGACTTCAGAGAGTGCTTTTGTGGTGCTGACACAGCAAACAACACACCCATCACATCCAGGCTCACAGGAGAAAACACTAGCGAAAATCTGACAGGCCTGGAGGGTGACAGGCTTTGCTGACCACGTGTGGCAGTGATAAAACTAAGGTACCACAAAGCAGCTGTATTTCCTCTTCTGTTCAAGAGCAAAAGGATTGCCTTTCGGGAACAGAAAATAAATCTTATTTCCTGTTTCTGACATTAACAAACTGCAGTGAAGTTGTACCACAAAAAAAAAAAAAAAAAAAAAAAGTGCCCTGTAGATAAAATCCTAGATTTTACCTGCGTTGGAAAGCAACTTACAATAATTCATTTAGATTTAATTTCCTATTGAAGTAGCAATTCTTCCTTTTATGCTTATTTGTGTAGGACTGCAGTAGTCATTAGGTATGTCTACAAATCGCTGGGTGGCATGGGGGAAGAGCACAGGGCTCGGCCCCTGGCCGGCTCGCAGACCCTGCGCTGGGCTGGAAGCGGGCGGAGGGACGGACGCCAGCGGCTGCCCAGCCAGTGCCGGTCACCTCTCCACCTTTTCCCAGCTGCTCCATGAGGCCAAGCAGCCGAGAGGAGCCGTGGCAAGCACCGAGCTACGCTTGCAGCAGCGATGGGGCAGCAGAGCGGCTACAATGGTAACATAGGAGCTATGGCCCCTCTGATCTGACAAATCTGCCAACTGGCGTTTGGACCCCGACTCCTACCCTAGCCCACCTGATCCAGTACATTCTACCAGTCACTTAAAAGCAGCCCAGGTTGTCTTTAAGTTAAATTAAGTTTTCATATGGAAACCACAAAACACAACAGCCAGAAGCATGTACTGAATTCCCGACCTCTGAGGGAGCAGAGCCTGAATGAGGATGGGACGTGGGTGCACCAGCTCCTCACACCTGGCTTTCCTTTTGTGACAGCTTCAGAAAATGCATTTGAAATCCACCTTTGACAGAATTATAGGCATCAGATTTTACATTCAGTAAACACCTGGCTCAGGAACACATGGTGGCATACACTTCTGCACTGCAAATGTGATGGAAAGCAGCAGAAGAATTTCTGTTGAAAAAAGTCAAAAATTGGCCCAAAGTATTTACGCAGTTCTACTATGTGTCACGCTAGTACTTTGGAACTTCCATTTGCTCTGACTGTTAGCTTCTTTCTAATGTTACAAACCTAAACAAATGGGGAAAAAAAACTTTCCACGTAAAAAAACAAAACCAAAACCAAAACCAACCAACAAAAAAAAAAAACAAAAAAAAAAACCCAAAACCAAAAACCTGAGCTCTCGTATGCAAAACCAATAGAAATATTACTTTTTGAAAGCATTTACTCGAGTGCCCTCTACTGCTGAAGCTCCGAAACAGCCAGCATAAAGTTAACACAAATCAATCAGCACTTCCTTTTGGTTTTCTTTTAGAAGAAACCTGACCAAAAAGTAAGAACTGGAAAGAAAAGTATGGTTTAGGTCTAGCTGCCTGCGCTGCCGAGGAGCTGTGAGTTCCTGACCAGATCTGAATTAATAAACTCCCTCTATTTGCTGGAAGTAATAGAGGAGAAGAGAAGAGGTACCACATTCAGTTCATGGAGGGGATGGAAAAGGGGTCCTGAGAGCTCAGAAGAAACCTGTTTTACCTGATTTATCTGGCACCAAATTGGGCGTTCACTTTGAACTGCTGCTAAATTATCACTCTATTAGGGGAGGTAAAACCAGCAATTATATCCTAGCAGGACAGAAGCCAGACCTTTAACTGACAAATCACATGAAATCTAAAAACATGAACTTTCTGCCAAACAAAACCTTCAGTCTGTTATGTTTAAATGTGAGATGAGAGAGAAGTTTAAGCAAACCCATCAAACTAAATGAAGCTTAATACAAAAACAGTTGTGCTTGTATGGAGTATTCTGTATTGATCACCTCTAACGCTGAGTATAGCTCAATTCTGAGCATGCTTTTGCATGCTCTATCCAAGCTTTGGTCTATGATTACATATCAGGCTCTAATGTATCCAAGCTGTGGTCTATGTTTACATATCAGGCTCTAATGTTACATTATCTCTTTAAAACAGGTAATTCCACACTACTAATTTATTAATGTTCCTCTCCATAAATGACCAATCCACAGCTTTTATTTCAGATGTTATAGGTCATTGTTGCCACCCCGAGAGTGAACCTTGAAAAAGATATACTGGGGAGGTGGTCAGCTTAATGCACACAGTTGGTCATCTTCATTTTCTTCCTACAAGCTCACAGGGCAGCAAAGAGATGCAGTAGAGAGACACAGCATCTTCCAACAGCTATTGTTTGACACGGACAAATGAAAGAAAAAATGTGGTAACAGAAAAATGGAAAGTAAAATTAAATCTTCCAAAGTGCTTCAGAAGACAAGCCCACAACAGGCATAGTACTACTAGCAATTCCTGGTGCCACTGACATCTCTCATGTGTTGTGGACATTCACTTCGGTGATCCTGATCCAAGCAGCAATTACACCTGTGAGATGAAATTCAGTCTCTGAACACTTTTTTTTTTTTTTTCTTACATTTGTTACAGGCTTATGAAGATCTTAGTAACTCTCTGGGTACAAATAAGGATTATCCTTTGGAAGGGAGGCAGAGCAGGCAAAGAGATTCATCTTGTCTCATTTAAAACTGGTAGAGCCAAGGAAAAAGGAATTTAGTGGGATGCCACATTTGTCTCATCTAATTATCTGAGAAATAGAATAAAACAACACATGATGTAATTTGAAAAAGCCACATGACTGGTAAGAGCTGTGAATGATAACCACTATAGAGAAAAACACCATGGATTATCCAAACACTAACAGAATGCATCTCCCTTGGAAAAATACAGACTCATGAATAACAGAAAAACTAAACAGTTATTTAATGGGTGGAGAATTAGACAGAAATCAACAGTAGTGAGAGAGGCTTTCATATTCCCTAGCCTTTATCAGTACTGCACTTGAAAAACGCAAGAACAAATGGACTGGCTTAGACCAAAGATCCATCTGGGGCAGTAGCCTGCCAGCAGATGCTTAGTGAACACCTATGAGGGAAAAAAAAGTGAATTTTGAGTGATATTTCCCCCTTACGCCTTTCTGCTCTCTGGCAATATGCAACTTAAAACAGATGAGCCAGAGGCTGTATCTGCGTCTTTTTATTTAATATCCCTTGATGGCTTTTTCCTCCATTAATTTATCTAATCCCTCTTGAATACATTTATACTTCTAGTCTCCTAAACATCCTGTGTCAGTCAGTTCCACAGCTGAATTACATGCATGCATATGTATATGAAAGAGTGTTTTGTTTTAAGCCCCTTGTTTGGCCATTTCATGGTGTGGTCCTGACTTTTACACTATGAGATATGGTAAATAACTATGCTGTTTTCAATTCTCCACACAGCTCTTGTTAGTATAAAAGCATACTCTCTTGCAGCTGCCTCTTACCAAACAGAAAAACCCTGGTCTGTAGGCATTTACTAATCTCTTTGATAATCCAAAGTTTTCTCTTGTATCTTCAAACACTACTATACCCTTTTTAAAAGGGCAGGGTGACCAAACTGCTTCATATAAACATGTGGGCATGGCATGGTTTACTGGGTTTTCACTTTATTTCTTCTTCATACTTCCATATATTCAGTTCCCTTTTAGCTTGAACATTGAGAAGAGTTTCTTCACAGAACTGTCCATGTGATTAATTCTGTTTCCCAAGTGATAAAAACTAAATTAGGAGCCACAGCTCTACATGTGCAGTCAGCATTTTCCCCAAACGGCTTATTTCATATTTATCAACACTGAATTATGTTTTACTGTCCAGTCACTCAGTATGATGTGTTTCTTCTGACAGCCTTCTACAATTAACTTTAAACTACCTGATCCTGTTAACATGGACATCCCACACCCATCTTATTTTTCATTTTGTTAATAAATGCTTTTTTATTACAGATGCCAGCACAGCTTCCCCTAGAACTAGGTAAGTGCACTTTTAAGCAAATCATATCATATTGAATACATATATATACTCACAAATAAAAAAGATAGGAAAAGCATATATAGAGATGTTTTTGAAAAGGACACTAGAAACTAAAATCATGCTTTCACAACACAAAGGATCTTTGAATGGCATACTTCCATTAATAATCTATGTATTCTTAAATGAACATTGGACACAGGCTTTTAAATCATGATTAAGAACACTCAAACATATGGGCCAAAACATACAAAGTAGATGAACAAATATGAACTGAAAGGACTGCACTCAGTCCTGATATAGGCAGAAAACCTGTAGGTATGGTCTGATGGTGAGAGGCCATCATCTCTTACCTGCTTCAAATCTGCTGCAGTATCCTACCCATCTGCAGCACTATATAAATCATAGCCATGAACTAGACGTTCAGGAAATAAACAGATATAACAGTCTGAAAAAGTTGGACCTGAAGTCTTGGTTACCCAGCACAGCAGGTCCCAGGGAGATGCAACCTTGGGTTGCTGGATCCACACTCCAGAACAGCCACCTGCAGTCATAAACTCACCTTGTCTGCTACCACGTTAGGTTTAAATATAACCAATTTACATCCAAGCTGGCTTCCACTGAGACAGTGTCCTTCTGCTCCCTCTCCCAAACACAGCTAATTAATCCTTCAGATGATACTCGTTCGGAGGCAACCATCTTGTCCACCCACGTGAGCTTGAATGCTCCAGAGCCACAGTTCCCAAACGTCCCTACATGCCATTTATCATCTGTGTTGGGCCAAAACTCTCTCCATCATTCCCAGAGATGGATGCTCTCCTTCTGACTACCCCTCCACAAGCTCTGCAAGCCCTCGCTTGGCCTAATGTATCTATCACACCACAGAGCACTGCCTCTGTGCACAGCGCAGCTGATCCTCAGAGGAGAACTGGGGCCTCAGTGAACTGTGGGGATGGTCAGGTGAATTTTTTTTTTTTACTAAAAACACTGGAGATGTATACGTGCTCACTGGACAGTTGCAGGTATCCACACAGGAGACAGGGACCTGACTATTGGGACTGCAGAGGTGTGACAGGCAACTGGCCTGAGGGAGCAGGGGAGGCAGTGGCTTTCCCCAACTAGGTTTTGACAAGAACACAGAAATACAGTGACATTATCTCTTCATTAATTAGCCAGCTATGTAGTCTCACAAATGCTAGGTCTGCTACCTCTGCATACCCAAACTACTTCCAGAATAAGCTAATTGAAGAGGTCATATAAGGACACAGGCACTTGCAGTGTAAGCCGTCATATGTTAGCTGGCCAAATATGAAAATAAGAAATGAATTCACAAATATTTTAAATTAAGACACTCTAAATTGACATATGACACTAAAAATTATGTTTTCCCTTCCCGTATCTATTATAGATCTATTTTGTAAGCTGGATATATTTTGGAGAGAGAGTTCAAAGGCTGACTTTTCTCTTTGTCTGGTCAGTTAAACCTTTACATGTGAACTCTTTCAGGAGGTAGCAAGTTTAAGGGATACCACCATACCTCTGTACAGGTTTCCATTTATTTTGCATAACACATGTTCTTACATAAACATGATTTTATAGTGGACACTTGGCCATTCTGACCAAAAATCCTTCAATCAATAAAAATACTCCACTAATTTTAGTGCTAGAGAAGCACTAAAGGGGTAAGACACTAGAGGAGAAAAGTTGCAAAAAACCCTCAACCAACAGCAAAAGGTAAAAATTAACCTCAGGCTGTGTGAAATACATTTAGTTTAAGATTTTGTCAATAAGTTCTCACTTTCTGCCCTCTGAAAGAAGCTTCCTATGTACCTAGTAGGGCAGCTTAAACCAATGAGAACCGTCCCCAGCTGAGAGTTGAGAATAAAGCTCTTTAAGAGCCAGTAGGATTTGGCAAGAAACACAACTACACAAAATTGCCCACCTTAATTTGTTGTATTTTTTTTATTTATTATAATGGCTTCAGAGCAAGCAGGGTTTGCCACTGGGACAGTTCTGTCAAAGCAAAAAATTGACAGCAGGCATTGTGCTTTTCATGTTTTCCAAAGAATATTATGGGATGCTTTTCTGAACAGGTCTGAAATCTGTTTTTCTCCTGTGTAAGCCTGAAAAATGTCATAAACATTTAAATCAATGCAGATCATAAGATCACCTCTGCCAGGGGTGAGCATTAGTTACTCTGGAAGAAACTGCAAGAAACAATAACAGTTGTGGGATCTGAGCCACAAAATTATCTCAAACTAATCTGTAATTGTTAAAAAATAGCTTAAGCCCTGAAGCAAGAAGATTTATGTCTCTTTCAAAGCTTTTCTTGTAACTTCAATTGTCATAATATTGAATATTCTTATTCTTCCAGACGTTCTTTAAATCTTGTTACATTCCTGACCTCAGCAGCATCCTCTGGTAATGACTTCTACAATTTAATTACATGCTGAATAAAAAATTAAAAAAAAAAAAATCCTTTTATCTGCTTCACATTTGTCATCCCTCACCTTGGTCCTCTGCTATAAGCCAGAGAAAACAGGAGCTACTTGTCTATTTTGATTTTTTTGATCACTGCCTTCTATAGTCTTATCATGTTCCTCTATGATATTTTCTTTCCAATTCCTTTTCGTTTCAATACCCTTCTCTGTATGTATGTACTTTATCATGATAAAACTTCTAGTCACATGATGTGTCAACACAAGTAGCATGAAGATGTAGGAAAAATTCCAAATGTATTTCAAAGCAATAAAGGCTCTAGAACCTCAAATACTACATCCATCAGTTCAAGCCTCTTACAAAATGTTATGTATCTTTGATTAAATAAATGCACTTAAAACATTATCATTTAGTATATTCTGAACCATCTCTAAGATATTTTTTTAGTCCTTCAGTAAGTAATTTAATCAAAATGAGCTCCTGAAGATCAGCCTCGAATTTTCTTCCTTCTTTTAGAGCTTAGAAAGGAGCATGTTAGCTGTAGGCAACAGTCCACAGCCAACAATCCAAAGTATCCATTCAAGGACAGGCTGGAAAACTAAGGAATTTTAAGAGTAGCGACCTAATTATTCTTTGATAGCTCTTTCTAAAATTGCATCAAATGTAACTTTCTGACCACACAGACCTACAACTGTACTAAATTCATTGTTATACTTAAAAACTAATTTTATGCTTTGGCAGATTTTGCTTCTGGGTCTGGCAGAGAGGACAAAGCATCCCGAGACATGGATTGACAGAAGCACAACAAAAGCAACAAGTCTGAGGGTACTATGCAGAGGCACAGTTCCCATCTCTCGGTTCAAATGATGTATGGTATCACACAAAATCTATGACAAAGCATATTAGAGAATGCAATCTCTGCCCTTCCTGATACATCCAAATCATGGAAGTTTATCTTTTGTTGTTGTTAAAACATTAATTTATTTGTTAAAGCATAAGTGGCTAAAAACTATCAGTATTATTGAAAGCTTTAATTATCTGCTGGGTTATTCATCTGTGAAACAAGCCCAGTGATGCAGAATCGTTCTGCCGGCTCATCCTGGCTGACCCAGCCAAAAAATTCTGTTAGTGCCAACAATAAAACGAAACCTGGCAGAAAGACAGAGGCAGAGATAAAGTTGAAAACTCTAGTACGCTAGAGCTGAGGCTAAATCTCTTTGTGTACCAAGGTATCTAGATGGTCAGTGCTGCTCAAGCTAGGCTTATGGGTTAGAGAACTCTGTCAGAAGGATAGAAGGGCGACTTGGTTAAGAGTTACCAAAACGTGGTGTTTCAGAGTTAAGGAAGCATGTGAGTAATTTGGTAATTTCTCAAGAACCTAAGGAAAATTCTGGCCACTCAAGAAAAAAGCAGAAATGTTCACAGACTTCACTGTAGCTAAGGTTTCATGCCGCTTGCTGTCTTTGTAGAGACTAAACACCAACCATCAGTGCTAACATGAGCTGTATCCCCACCCCTGTGAGAGGAGCACAAGGGCTTCATTCCAGTTTATTACAGACATATTCACTGAGATTGGCTTCAAGTTTGAGTTGAATTTTCACACTGAGATTTTTTTTTTCTGTCTGGTTGAAACCTTCTGCTAAAATGTCACATTTCCACCAAAACCATCATTTTGTGATAAATCATCTCATTGCACAGGAAGAAAAGGACATCTAGGTCACTTCTGATACTATTCACAAATTTAGTTCAAAAGAGATGATAATAAGTACATTAAAATGATAGTAGAAAGGCAAATCTTATTCAAACCACTAGATGTAGAGGGAGATGGGAGAAAAAGCATAAAATGTATTATTTTTATATCTTGTTACAAGTCATGGATGCACTTATTCTTTTGCAAAACTGAGGGAAAAGATAACTGGCATGTAAACTTTTTCACCTGCATGTAACTCAGCGCGCAAAGCTCTCAATAACATTTATCGATACTTTTTAGCCACTTATACTTTTACAGAAACAAAAGAGATGGAGGAATGATCTGATGTGTTATGAGGACTCATGATGTTTTGATTTATTAGGAGGACTTGAGATTACCAACATTCAAACAGAGGTTAATCAAAGCTCTAGTTTTAGTCAAGGAACATTTTGCCATGGACTTCAGTGAGCTGGGATTTCCCTTGGGATATTTGAAATCTGTGGACTCCTTCACATGGAAAGAAGTCACATGTCATTTAGACATGTGGCCCGCCAACATTTCTGTGACAGATTTCAGGTGGTAGAAGTTGTCCTTCCCCTCTCAGAATCACAAATCTGTTACTTGAAGTACAACACTAAATTGCTCAACTGTAGAACTGACCCAAACCCCATCCCATACAAATAGAAATTTGGTATTAATGTTGTAATACTTGCAGAATTGACAAGTTCACCATTTTGGTCAAAAGAGTCTTCATCAAAAGAAAACTGATTCTTGTTCCTTTAAGAGGAACAGAAAGAACTCAGCTTCCTAGGCTATGGCAGTGTACGTTCCTCCAAACCCCTGAGAATATGCCTCAGTCCCAGCTTTTACAGAGCTAAAGGGACAAAACAGTCTAGGGGCTTTAAGGGTGTTTATGAGGATGTTAATTTGAGAGATGCAAACGCTTCTCTGCCAGGACTGGACAAGGATCAGAGCACTGAGCTGTCATTAGGAGCAATGCTTTTCACTAACTGGTGAGCTGAGCGGAACTGCGTTTCAGCTGATAAAATGGAAGTGAAGGACAGTGCATCACTGCTGAACACGAGCCCTCTCTATGCTGCTCATTGCTTTGTGTGAATGCTGGTACAGTGAGTTAAGGTCTTTAGCCAGTTTGATCTTCACACAGCCTTCTAGATCAATGAACAGGTTCAGGCAATTCCAAACAGTTTTCTGGCAGGTATCTGAGTCATCTTAGAGCTTCTATTTTCATACCGAAGGGAGAAACAAGGTCTACAAAAACAAGACACCAAATATCACTGACATGAATATTAATAAGAATAAATTATAAGACTGCAAAAGAATTCTTCATCTGAGCAAAACTAATGAACCTTCTATTGCATTTCCAGAATATTTTTACAGTTTTGCCAAATGAGCCTCAGAGAATGGAAAAATGCAAATAATGCTGGCCTGGAAAAGTTAACCAGCTGAATGGAAAAAAAAATATTTTTCCCTTTGGATTTCTTTTTAGGAGGGGAAAATTTCTTAAGAAACATAGCATCAGACTTACCAGCAGACTTCCAGAGAAGTTTTACTGTCCTCCTCCTTGAACTGCTCAATGATTTAGGAAACCAGTAAAAAAACTGTGCTATCCTCCTGATGGTTTTCCTCAAGTCATTTCTTATTGCCATAGCTGAAAGGGCTCCACAGCTACACCAGGAACAACAGGCACATGTATCCAGACCGAGAGAGGAAAGCCCACGAATACCCGCAGAGCTCGCGCTCGCTCTGAGCTCAGCGTCAGCCAGCACGTCTCAGGACCACCTGTTAGTCCTAAATCCCCTCCCTCTCCACCACTCCACTCCGAGCCCTCCGGACCTCCCTCTTCATTACAAGACGCAACTATATTAATAGATGCTTCAGCTAAAGAAAGACCAATGCTTCAGAGTCTTAACCTGGTACTGTGTTTCCAGTGATGTTAAAACAAGACATGTTTTCCACAGAAAGGTTTTGAAGGGCTCGTTTGTTCATCTCCAGCTACCTTTTCTCGGCTGTAAACAAATAAACTCCAAAACTGATAGGGGCAAGTCCCCTCTCAAAAGCCCTTGATTTAAACCAACAGGATTTTCTCTAGAGAAATTGCTTTTCAAAGATCTGCTTATGAAGTTTCTTAGCAGCAAATTTAACAGAGATTTCTGTAAGATACACAGGGAGTTAGAAACGCGACTTTTACTCTAAATGTAGTCAGATCATTCACTGCCACAGTTTACTTAAGAATTGAACATCTATCAACATATCGCTATCCAGAGAAATCAAGAGCATCTCAGTACTTAGACTGCACACGCTTCAAGCATGATACATATTAAATGGAAAATCCAGAGATGCTACGAACAAATATATGCCTACCCCCAACATTTATCAAGAATTTTAGCATGCACTTTTAACAGCAAGACTATTTAACCATTTCCCAAGCTTAGTATGATTTCCTCAACTATGTTACAAGTTTCTCTCCAGCTTCTCACATTTTGCTTTTTTTTTTCGTCTGCTAGATCTGGATGGTAGAGAACACTGAAAACCAAGACTAATGTCATTAGGAAACAAAGATCCTTTTATATCAACCTTTAAACTACAGAAAGTAAGGGCTTTGTTACACTAGCTATGTTCACAGCATGCAGTTAATAACTCTTCTAGGATTCACAATGTATTTTTCTACACTAAAATATGTGAAGCATTTAACCCCATTTTATACATCCGACATTTTTAACATACTGCTATTTCTCAGGACCAAGCTAGATAGATTGCATTTCCTCTGGTCAATATGCCTCTGAAAGCAAATAAACATTTCCATGTATACTGTATCTGCCACAATTCTTTAGCCAGTGTCAATGAAAGAGCAGAAGGCAGGACTCAGGCTGCCAGACTCATCTGTTGTTCAAGCTCCACCCCGTCATACCAGTAGGAATTTAGTAGCAAAGTGACGGTTTTAGCACAAGTAGGAGGTCTGCCACCCAGTTCAGCACATGCAAGAAGCAGAGTTAAAGGCCCAACAGCTAACTTGCTTCTTTCAGGAAATAACACCGCTTTGAATGTTTAAGAGCATCTGCCAAATTCCAAATCAAGCAATGACATTTTCTGAAATGTATATATCTAAAAATTTAATGAAAACCAAGGTGGCATAAAAAACCTCCCATACTACTTCAGACCATAAGTGAATATATGTTAAGATGACAGGTTTTATAATTTGATAAAGAACCCATACATATATGTATAATCTTCAGCAGGACATGAAGGGCACAGGAAATTTTTTTTTTTCACTTAACAGAAAACACCAATACAGTATTTTTGTTATACTGTTATCTTATGAGGCTTAAACCTGATATTCGGTAAAACACATCAGAATATAACAATATAAAGGGGTAAACTGACTTTGTTGATGAAAATAACAAACCTGTGGAGGTTTACATCTTATGGTGTTTAGTGCTTTACTGGAACAAAAAATAGGCAAGTGCATAAAACATTGCTTATTACTTTAAGGCAAACAGAACTCATTCTGTACAAAAAAAAAGTCAGTTGGATGAATTTGGCAATTATGCTATGCAACAAACCAGCTAATACAAATGGACCTGGAATTCAAGCTGAACCGAACAGCAGTGGTAGTTAGACTTGCAATAATCTCATGACTTCTCCATCTCTTTACATTTCTAGGCTCTAGTTGGGCAAAAAATGTAGAGCTAATGGATGACTGCCTGTCCCCCCACAGCTAGTTAATGCGGGTTCATCTCAACCTGAGCTGTTACCTTTGGAATATGAACCACTGTGCTCTGCACAGCAAGGAACTGCTGTCAGCCTGCATCAGCTGCATCAGCTGGGCTAGGGAGAGTTCAAGCAGCCCCTCCTAAGACAACTCCGATTGCTTACATTACACTGAAACATTACTAAGGAACTCACTGTATTAAAAAGGTACCACACAGGGCTGCATGTGTACCTTTCAATCTACCCTAACAAAGAGACAGCACATGGAGATGATTTCCAAGGAGGACAGAAGGACCTGAAATGTGAGCAGTCGCGCTCCTGATCCCTGCCACCCTTTAAGGAAAAAAAAGCCATGCAAGGCTTTTTCCTGCAGCAGATTTCAACCCCCAGGTCATCCTCTGCTCATCTAAGCAGTGTGCTGGAGGAGGGAGGGAATGATTGCTGCCCGTGCTGGCGTCCCACCTGCCCAGGAAGGGAGGTGAGCAGCTGTCCCCTCTGCTATGTGGGCAGCCCCTGACCTCCTACCTCCCCGCAACAGTGCCAAGGTCGGATCTCAGCAGGCCTCTGAGAAGGGCAGAAACGGCGCGTGCAGACTCCACGTGTGTGGTGCCCACCCCACGTGCTCTCCAGCCACAGGCCGGGATGCCTGGCAAGTCACCGCCTCGGCAGGAGAGCTGGGCAAGCCACACTGCTCTCCGCATCTGCCCCACAACCTGCTTTCCTGGTGGAAACCGGGGCACACCCGTTGGAAAGCAAAGGGGTGCTCATGAAACATCCAGCGGTTGAGACACACCACTGTCTGCCCCGACCTACAGAGCTAGGCAGGCGAGCTCTGAACACAACTGTGCCATGACCCAGCGGCTGCTTTACTGAAGTCCTCCCAGTCCCACTGCCAGGGTTGAGAAAACTAAAAAAACCCACAAAAATCCTTGCTGTTACTTAAAACACTCTTAAATGATGAACTGTAACAACCAGCAGTGTCTAACTGAATATTCTCTTGGAGTGTGATGAGTTTATCTAGTTTTAAAGCACAGTTTTTGCTGATAAGTATTTGTTAGAACAACACAGCGGTGCTGAGAGACCATCAAAATGAAGTCAGACAAGGAGGAGGAGCACAGGCAGTGGTATCAGCTGTGGGGCAAATGCAGCATTTTCTCTGCTCAGGGGTAGAAGGGCATCTTTCCTCAGTGAGAAGTTACTGCCATTTCCACTCCTCCCAGCTCTTAGGTAGCAAATGATTGGGATGAGCAAAGGATTTAATTTGCTTTAACTTAACTGGAACTTTTCCATTTAGTCTGGTTTCAGGAACAAAGATACACACACACACCTACTCACAGTGGGAACTGTGTGTAGGAAAACCTAAATGTATTAAGGAATATTTGCTTGCCTGCATTAACAAATATTCCTATTAGCTGAACTCAGAATGAGTTTTTGGCTTCTTTGTAAACAATAATGTACTTGGAAAATTAGATGGTGTCTTTCCAACCTGTCAGTATGGGTATGTGACACCTTGCTATATGCCACACCAACAGCCAGAGCTCAGTGTGGAGAGGTGTTCACAAGCCAGTCTTCACAAGGCAATGGAGCTTGAACTTCCAGAGAAGGAGGAAGAGATTTCCAGACCTCCACGGACTGTCCCCTTTCACTGACCGAGATCTGAAATGGACTAGATTTTAGCAATCCAGAATCGGGTGATGCAGAGGAACACCGTATCTATGCACTGGACAAAACTGAATGTGTGAAACATATTTATTTAGAAATCATAAACAAAAGCTGTGACCTTCCTTAAATCCTGTTCAACTGTGTGTCAGAGTAAATTTTATCCAAGTAGCAAGAGGGGTCCTGCCTAACTAGTCCCTGGGCTTTAACGCTACCGCATTTGCATGACACTGTCAAGACACAGTATCACAGATTTCATACTAAAACATAGTTTATAACATCATCATGTGTGACAAAGCTATGCAGTTGTTAGGAAGCTTATAAGAACACAATACAACTACTAAAAGTAAAGAAACAAAAAACTGCTGCATTTGCGCTTAGTTCCGCAAAACTAGCATAATACTTCCGATTTCCAGCTCAGCTGTTCAACCCTCCCTAATCCAAATAAGTAGCTATATTTGTGAGCTTTCTAAAAAAGCTTTTGATTCTCAGCAGCTGCACATACACAAAAAGAAGGGATTAAAAATTTACCAGTGATTGGCAATCTGCAACTTCCAAAACCTTGCCTCCATTTGAAAGACAGAAATTGAAGACTGTAGTATTCAAACTGATGTAAAACACATTTGTTTTCAGATTTAATGATCTATTGCTTTGCAGATTAATAAATAAAGTTAAAATAGAATTGTATAGACATCTTTTTAGCTGTGGCATCAAAAGTCTTTCACATATTCAATCCTCTGTTGTCAAGGCTCCCAATTATTTATACACTGATAGACAATAAATGTGATATGAAAATAAAGGAAACTGACAAAAGAGAATGGGAAGAATGTTGAAAACCTTACACAATGCACTACGGCTGACAGTTACACTAAGAGACAAAAATACTGTGAAAAGATCATGCAACCCAAACCTTGCTGCACATCAAACTGAACCTCTACCAGATCTATAGCACTAGAAATTCCCATCCAACATTTTTTTCAGAAAACAGATGCTTCTCGTTCAGACACATTCCTAAGATTAGAATGACTTTTTAAGTAAAACAGCATGAAATTTGAACGAAACTCATGCAAAATGGAGAGGAAGCAAATGAGCATTAAATGAGCATGAGCAGATGCTTTTTCATGGGCCTATGGAAGTCTCTCTGTATGAGCAGGTAGCTGGGCTTCATCTAATTGAACACAGATGTCTGCAGCTGAGTGGGTTGTCATGGCTCCCTTTACAGTCAATAGAGAAAATCCACTGCCTCTTGGGCATATTTATTCCCATCCTGCAATAAGGCTGTAAAATCCATGAGATGAACTGTGCTCTGCACAATTTCTGGAGAAGCCAGGATGCCGCTGCGGAAAGCAGTTTGGAAGCCGGGAGAGTATTAGTTCTTCTTGGTGCTCGCTCTGAGCAGCAGCAGGAACAAGAAGTGGTGTCCTGACTCTTCTATGGCACACAGAGCACATCTTAAATGGAAATCCCTGAGGATTTCCAGGTATGCCATCTCTGTCAGGGATGCAGGGCAGAACCCAGAGTGACTGAACCCACAGCAGACACCCAACAACTGCAAGTCTTGTTTCACAGCTCTGACAAACATGCAGAAGCACTTTCCAAATACAGTGGGATTTTGGTTAATTTTCTTCAGGCCTTAAATGCTGTTTATTCAAAAAAACAAAAAGACATAACACAAATTCAGCCTATCAATCACGTTTCAAGGTTCTCTACGATAAATTGCTTACTTCTACAGGCTGTTAGGGAAT
Organism: Tyto alba; assembly: GCF_018691265.1. Classification (NCBI taxonomy): domain Eukaryota; kingdom Metazoa; phylum Chordata; class Aves; order Strigiformes; family Tytonidae; genus Tyto; species Tyto alba. The sequence goes on from NW_024881282.1 coordinate 53,341,915, forward strand.
AACTGGATTTGCCCTCTTAAGAAGTAAGGAGTAGGAAGGTTTCTTCTGAACAATAGCTCCAATGAAACACATCCTGGACTTTGAGGAAAAAAATCACAATGCCAAAGCACATTCGTTCACATCTAGCTAGTTCTTCTTTCACTCTACAATATATCACACTATTATTAGATATTTTCATATATTGTTACATAAAAAGAGTATCTCTTTGTGTATTTCAGCAATATTTCTGCCTGATTCTTTTCAGTATCATCTGTCATACTGCACAGTTGTTCCCTGTTTCATTTTGAATACTTCAACCTGTAATACTTGTAATTTGCTTTACGTTCTTCTCCAGATGCTGGAAATGTGCAGAGGCAGACAGGATGGGCAGCGGTACACTGTGATGGAAGTAAGTGTGGGAGGGAGGGCATTGCTGTGCTGGTCCAGCTGAGCATCGGGAAGATAATGCACAACTTCCCGGAGACTGCCAGTACACTGCGATGCACATCGTCATTTTTAATGTAGTTGGGTTACAGGCTTACTGTAAGTAGGTAGGTTTGTGCATCAAAATTGAATATAAATTTAAAAAAGCTAAATGAAATGCTAGTAGTGCAATGTGAAAGTAACAGATTAGTATTAATTTTAGCTGTACATACACAGATACACTTTAGAGTACAGGGAAGATAAAACTCAAGGCTAAAACAGGAGAGAAGATACTGAGTTGCCTCGTAACATGGTTTGACACATAGGATTTGACTCAGCAGATGATAGACCAACCTGCCTGTGGGCTTTGGGCAACTTTGTGCCAATATTAGTGGACTTCTCAATAAGAGCTTGCATGGAGCTATCACTAAGGGAAATCAGATCTAGTCAGAAAAGTAAAAATATGTGTTAAATGTTGCTCAAATAGTAAGTTTATTCATCCTAATCTGGTCTGCTTAAAACAAAAGTAGCCTGATCATTTTTTAGGGTACAAGAAAGCTGTAAGCATCCTTCTTTAGATCTTTGCATGCAGTATGAGTGACTACATGCTATTTGCATTTGAGATTAACAAGGGTATACCTTGCACATTTATTCTCTCTTAGAAGAGTAGGATGTTTCTTACTTTAGCCATGGCAGCGACTAGATAATAGGTGAACATTTAGAACTGGAGTATAAGAGAAAAATACACAAAAGAGACACTGCAGAGCTCAACTTCCACTGTAGCCCTTCATACTTTCTTCCAGGATCCTCCACTCACTCTCAAGCTATCGTACCCAAGCTACTATACTGATGTGTTCTTCCTTTACTGAGAAAAATCAAAAAGGCATTTGTCAGTACTCAGCGTGGTGTGGAGAAAACAGAGATGTCTAGCAGCTCATAAAGACACCTGGCCAAAACCAGCATTGTTATTTTCTTTCTGCTGTGCACACTGCTGACCTGCATGTAACTGTCTGGATAAAGGGATCCATCCAAGCAGGCTGGAGGTTTCTGGCCAACACTACCAAGCAACAGAAGGAAGAGATGACTACAGTCCCTGGACAAGAGCTGAGCTCTAATGCTGGCTTGGACAGTGATCTCCCGGGTAACCTTGAAAAAGCCACTTCACCTCTCAGTGCTTTCATCAGTTTGTGTTTTGCTCACACCACTTCAGAGTTGAGGCTGATTCTTCATGTGCAAGCACACTGTCCATTAAGGACTTAGCATGGCCAATAGCACCTATTGCTAACAGCAAATGTAAAAAAAGAAAAAAAAAATGGCAAAAGAACCCTTAGCAATGAACTGTGTTAGCAATTTATCAAAAAATACATTATCCAGTAAAAACTTCAGTTTTACCTTTTTCCCCAGTGTGTTAAAAGGACACATGTAAACACTATGCAGGCACAATGTAATTTAAAAGGCACCTGTATCATTACTTCCCACAATGCCCCAAAGTCCTGGTCAAGCAGTGCTAGCCATCTGTTGAACTTTGAGCATGGTAGGACTATATAAAACAGGCATCAAGACACAGCAAGGTCCCCAAAGCTTTCACATGACAAGGTCAAGTTTCTTCTTGGTTCCCCGAGGCTTTCTCAGCACACAGACCCTCAGGAGGTATCATGCTGGTGAGTAATGGCAACATTTTTATTATTAATATATTCTTTGCTTTTGTAAACAGATCATTGCTTTGATGTTTTATTACACATCCTGAAGACATCCTAGGACACTGCCTGCAGAAACACCCGTTTTATCACTTTTTCATTAGCAGACTCCTTTCTACTCCTGTATCAGCTCTCAAATACTGGTTTGTTTGAAACCAAGCCTTATGGCATCTGGCCTCCTTCCACCCTGAATGTGAAATGAAACACAGGGGGCCTCCACGTCAGGGTGCCCTGGGCAGAGAGGGCTCCTGCCCACTCACAACAGCCTCTGCAGGAGCTCCTTGCAGAGTGGCAACAAAGCACGTGAGGAAGACAAGTAGAAAAACCACACAGCATTTTCAGAGCCTTTCAGTGTTGGTATCTGAATGTTATGGGGCGATTTTAAAAATTTTTCTCTTCACCGCTATGCAACCTGAATAACAACTGCTTGTATTCTCTGTAGTCTTTTAGGGTTGTACCTGAGACACCCAAACTCCGAAGGACACCATAATTAATAGTTAACCGTTCATGAGATGGTGAAAACTGGACCAAAGAAAGAAATGCTCAGAGAACAGGTGAAAGCCTCTGTGTATAACAGTGTATGGCTTAGGGGAGGAAAATGGGACTCACATAGGAAAAAAAAATGTCAGAGGCCAAGAAAACAGGACCCAGAGTAACCAAGGAACTCGGTGAGGAGTTACTGTTCTCTGCAAACAGGGGGGAAAACGGCTCAGCTTTGCAGCAGTGGGAGCCTTGCTGTGGCTGCAGAGACCACAGAAATGCCCCAGGAGGCAGAGAGAAACTGAGAAGGACAGCAACCATAACTCTCAAAGGGCAAGCTCCATCAAAAACTGCTTCTTGCTTTCCAGTTCCACACCTCTTCCTGCCTGCCCGCACCGAGCATAGCAGCCTGCAGCTCCAACAGCCCTGCAAGCTCCAGCAAACGCCCCGTTGCCTCCTGCTGCTCCAGCCCCTATAGGTAATAGGTAAATATGAGAAAATATGGTAATTTTGGATTTAAAAGAAAAGAAAGGAAAGTTTGGGATCTGCACATCGTTAAACAACTCTTTGCAGAAAGAACGGGAAAGGGAAGCAGGCTCCCACCGCTGCTATTTCCAACCCACCCCGTAGTTCTCACTCTTTAGATAAAACTTTCAGAGGCTCCTTAGACCCCGAACAGTTTTGATAATTCAAGTTGTAACTCCAGAAGTAGCTTTAGCAACCTAACCCCCTCATTACATGTGATTAAATATGAACGTACTCCTACTGCAGAGATAGTGGACAGCATCTATCCTCGTCTTTAAAAACATGAAAAAGTATGTTACACAAATTTGATGGTCAAAAATACATCCTTATGAAGGAAAAAAAAAAATTCACTAACCCCTGCATTTGCTCTTTCCCTCCATATTTTACCCTCATTTCTATAAGGGGGAATCTATTTCTTTACCATACCTGACAGTTAAGAGGTATTTAGATAATACACCCTAATTTGTTCTAAGGGGAAAAAGGCTTGGGTTTTTGTTTAGGGTGTTGTTTGTTTTTACAGATACTTAAAAAGTCTTGTAGTAAGAGAACTGTACAACATATTAAAATGTAACACCCTTCTCTTCAACTGCACTAAAGCAGGAGTCAGCTACTGAATATTCAGAGCCTATATAAAAAAACATGTTAGACATTGAACAAGGCCCCCAGCAAAATACCCATTTCAGCAGAGAGAAAAAAAAAAAGAGAAAGCCCTGATAGGCCCTGAAACAGTATTATATGCTTCACAAGGAAAGGTTGCTCAAAAAAAAGTCTGCAAAATGGGTAAAAAAGATGTAGAGAAGATTTCATGAACAAAGCTGAAATGACTGCCTGGTAGATTTGAGAGGACACTTGCGGTCTTATTTGCTCCCATGGGCTTCTGCACCTCTGCAGAAGAGATGCTTCTATGCCAGGACAGGGGTGTCTGCCTGTGCACAGATCACACTACATCCAGGTAACAATACAGGCGTAATGCTGCAGGTATAGAAAGTAACATTAGAGGCAAGGAGGAAAGAGGCTGAGGGACATCACTTCCAACTAGATTTAAAGGATACCCACTGACTCGATGCTCATCGATTGCACCTTTATGAAGGACTCCAACCACCAGAAATCTGACAGAAATATTCTATTTTTCCATTAGCAGGTGACTTTTTACAGGCAATTTAACAAATGCTTGAGGGTCTGTTTGCTTTGCAAGGTCCTTACAGTATTACAGTGTACTGGTCTTCTCACTCCTGCAGCCCCACCAACCTTGCCACGTAAACCCAATACATACACCAATATATATGCTGTTGCCTGAGCAACGTACAGTTGGTAAGAATAAAAAATAGCAGTTCATCAAGGTCATGTTTTTAACAAAAGCATCCATGAATTCCCAACCATGTCCCATCACTAAATACTGGAAAGGAACAACCTGTTTTTCATGGTACCTCTAAGTGCCACCTGCTTAAATATCTTCAGGAAGTTTGAACTGAGAGTCATGTAGGACCTACAATTTCTCTATATTTCTTAAATTAACATCTGAAAAGACCTAGCAACACTTCTGTTTGGTTCAATGAAAAAGTGCATCAGAAATGAAAGCATCAAAATGCAAAGTTACGTTACAGAAATGAACTAGGAAGTCCAGAGCAAGTAGTCCAAAAAATAATTCCTTTCACATCCCTGCCACCTATGTACACCCAGTTGACCAGATTATGGGGAAAGTAAAAAAAAAAAAGGAATTCCAAAGCCTGGAAGCAAAGACTTTAATCTAAAACCATGAGAAATGCCTCATTTTTCAAATGCCAGATGATACGGTGAAACAATGCAGCAGCTCCAGGACTCCTATACTACAACATGCTACACACCATGAAACCATCAATATGATATAAGAAACTGAGAATTTTTGCTCCAGAGCACTCTCAGATTGAATGAAAATTGAATGCCAGAAAAGAAAAAACGCTCTTTACTGCATAACATTTAATTGGTATAAACTGGAACAATCCCAACTGCTTCTGTTTCAAATGACTTCATGCAGAGCAGTCAGGCCAGGCAATGGCATTCTGCATCTGCACAGTATCACCAGGTTTTTACCCCAAATAATAGAGGTGAAAAGGTGAATAGTGGAGCAAGTCTGGACTGCTAAACCAATTAAACCTCTCTTGAAAAGGAATCCAAAACATCAGCAAGAGGTCAGATACTACAAAGCGTCCTTTACAGAGGTATTTCATTACACTTGGCTTTCTTCCTGGGCTGAGGTCCAGAAATATTAGTGCTGCCTTATTTTTTTTCCCAAGAAATAAGTTGCTTTAATAATGTGCACCTTGTGCACTGCATTGAAACAGATATCATTCATCTCCTTGATTTTTTTTTCCATTATGATCTTCCTTACCTGTGTTATATGCAAGTATTTTTTCAATTTTTAGCCAAAGCCTGAAGACAAACTTGTGAACTACAAACAAAAATCTCACAAAAGGCAGAAAGACCTTTTATTCACTACAGGGACCCTGCCTCACTATACAATATGTATCAAGGAGTGTACAAAAACCCAAAGTCGACCACAGCCCCACTGCAAAATGACTAAAGAAATGTCTAGCCCCTCCTGAAGCTCAGCTCGGATATCTTCCCTGTCCCTCCAGGGAAGGCAAGGCAGTGACACTCAAAGGAAACCCCCACTTGATGGGAAACCCCAAAATGATGTCACAAATCTTTTCTCTTAGAAAAACGTCTGCACCTAAATACTTTAAAATTACTCCTTTGATATGCCCTTTGACTACTTTCCTATCCCAAAGGGAATTTCTCATGCCTTTTAATTCTTACCACCAATTTCAGCACCTCTTACCCTGATCTTGCCCGAGGGCAACAATCTAGTGAGAACTGACCTCAACCAGTACTTGGGGTAATTTAAATAAATATAGTATCTATGACTTTCTGACTTAGAATCACGACAATTTGATACGTAGCTCCCTCCTTTATCACAAGTGGACCGACTGGAAGATGCTGTTGCACTTTGTTTTTTAGATGACATAAAATGTAAGTCCCTACCACTCGTGGCCTCGGGAGAACACAGAGTTACTTGGGAACCTTTCGGCACTGTCACACCTTGCCAGGCAGATTAAAATCTTTGAAAGGCCCTTGCAATTTTAACCTCAGTTGTAACCTCTGCTTCACAAGGGATACCAAAGGAGTCCATGGCATTTTCACGGAGGCTACCACAGTGGCCACAATAGTTCTGGATGTATCTGCTACAGCTTTCAAGACCAGTTTAGACACACTTCAGACACTGAGCGCAGCTCTGCCTGCTGGCTTTTCAAAGAGGGGGACATCCTTTTCTTCTGTATTCATTTACTGGCAGAAGAGCCAGTGACTACGGGTGCAGACTGATGCCTGGCCACAGAGCGGATTTAGCAGCTCTGAGCCACGAGGGCAGCCGGCCACACGTTCCTTCACACCTCCAAGCTGCCCTGACACGGCCACCGCTTTCGCTGCCCTCAGACAATTTTTTCAGCCAGATCTGTTCATCAGCCTGGCTCGCTGGTGTGCCTGCAAACTGGGAAAGAACAGAGGTTCTTGCAGCAATCATTGTGCACTTTAGCTATTGTTTCCTTTCATCTTCATAGCACTTTACAGCTTTTACATATTATATACATGCTAGGCCATAAACGTTAAATGTTTTCTCTGCTACTTAAACAGCAATTTAAGTGAGCAGCTTGAAGTACTATGCCTCATAAAAATGGAGCTTGTCATGGAGGAGAAGGAAAAACATTGTAAGCTGTAATCAGTCTGAGAAAACATTCCTGGAAGATATATAATCCAACATGACACTTGAAGTTCTTGCCACAGAGCATTTGATCATAAAAGAAAAAAATAGGATTTTTAAGGTCTATTTTCACATCAGTGCACTATACATCCTGTCAGAACAAACGGTGCACAAACTTAAATGATAAATGAAAAAATATTTTATTTTCACAGCCAAAGTATTTCCATTCCAAGAGTAACTGTAAAAATAGAGCTGCTGAAAGTGTGTGTAACTGTGAGAACATTGTATCATAACAAATTTTATATCTCAGTAGAAGACAGTATGAGGTAATCACATCTCCTTAAGCCAGAACAAAACAATAGGGAAAGTTTGACCTTTCTGTCCCACCTTGGGTTTCAAATATCTGTTAAACAGAGGCTCAGTGGCGTAAATCAAAGGCAAACCACACACCTTAACAGTCATTCCACGAGGGATAGAACCAGGTTGTCCTAAAAAGTGCATCAGCAGGAGCACGGCAGCCGTGGGTGAGGAACAGCCAGAGAAGCGAGCACGCCCGTGGGGTTCCACGCTGAAACCACTCGTGGGGTCACCGTGAAACCCAAACAATACAGCCAAATGCTTTGCAAAACAAGGGATGGCAAAAGAGGACTTTTCACCAGGACCAGGTGGTGTAAGGTCTCCTGCTGTAAAGAACGGGAGCTGGCAGGTGAACGGAATCGCTGTATTTTAGAGTACAGCAGCGGTAATGAATGGGCTGAAAAGCAGAAACGCGGTTTGCTAGGCGGAGAAAGGAAAATGCACCTTCACCTGCTCTGAATCACCCCAGAGAGCAAAAGGTCACACACGCAGTGTGCGCCTGGGACGTGCGATGCTCCAAGGCACAGCCTCCTCCTCCTACCTGGAGGACCAGGGAAAAGACCGCGTGGTTTTTTTGACAGGAGTGGGAGCCCACAGGAACCCTTCGGGGCAGCACTACCGACACCCCCCGGGAACAGGTATTACCCTCCCGCTGGGCGGCGACGGAGCGCTCGCTACCTGGATCCCACAGCGCCCACGCCGCGCCGCCCCCCCACACCACACCGTCCCCCCTCCCCACAGCACCCACACGCTTTCTGTGGGGAAACCCACGCTCCCGTCGGGGCCGCGCGAGGAACGCGTTTCCAGCGCCCGTGGGCGCGGGGCGGGAGACGCCCGGCCGAGCCCTTCCCCACGCCGCCGCACTCCCCTCAGTTTCGTGAAATCCGGGCTGGCCCAGCTCCCCCGACCCCGCCGCTCCCCCCCCCACACCCCCCGCCCCGGCCGCCCGCTTCCCGCCCGAGGCGGCGGGTGGGCCCGCCCGGGCGCTCACCGGCGCAGCGCAGGCCCCGCAGCAGGACGAAGCGGCAGCAGAGGTCGCACCACGCTCCCGCCGCCGGCCCGAAGCGGTGCGGCGGCTCCGGCCCCGGCTCCTCCGGCTCGAAGATGGCGCGGACATCTCGGGGCGGCGGGCGGCGGCGGCCGCCGTACGCGGGGCGCGGGGCGCCGGCGGAACCGTCCGGCTGAGGGAACATGGCCCGCGCCGGCTTCCCCCGGCGCCGCCGCCCGCCTCTCCCCGCGGAGCGGCCGGCGGTTGCCGCCTCACGCACATGACACCCGCGGGTGGTGGTGGGGGGGGTGCGCGCCCGGGGTGCCCCTCGGCGCCGCTTCCCCGGTCCTCTCCCCGCGAAAGGTCTCGGGAGGCGGAGGGGAACAACCGCAGCCCGGGGCTCTGAGGCGCTCCCGCTCTGCCGGCCGCCTTCCCCCGGCCCGCCGCCGCGGAGAGGAGCTGCTCTCGGCAGCCCCGTCACCTGCCGTCACACGGCATCCACTAATAACGTGTATTAAAAACCGGAGACGTGAGGCGTTCCCGGGAGGTACGCTTTGCTACCCTAGATAAAACACTTAAGACCTAATAATACACCGCTTGTGGCGACTTTGTTTGTTTGTTTCCCAAGCTGAAGTTTCCACGGGAGTCTCTTTCGCGGCGGGAGAGCTCCGTGAGCCCCGCCGGCAGCCACCCCGCACCGGGAAGGTCACCCCTCCGCGCCCATCCTCCCTTCTTGTCGCAAGCTGGCGAGTCACAGCACCGTGAGCACGGTAAAGCCCGAATCTGTCAAACCTACAGCTTCGGAAGGCATTGTCAGCCAGCCTGCTGGTATGTCTGACTGTCACGTATCCTAGGTGTTAGAAACATAGTCTATTTTAATGCAGCCTTGCACAGATTTTAAGTGGTAGAATGTGAGATGTGGCCCGGCTGTAACGGATTTACAGGATGTGGAGGCAAAGGATTTATGAACAATTCATCTGCACGTTTGGCTGAAGGGTTTTCTAAGGAACGAAAGTGCAAAAAAGAGTGATGTCTTTTCACCCGATTTCTTTGAAGAATGTAAACTGCCCCTGTCCGCTTACACCTGAAATGGCTGTAGGGCTCCCATGGCCGTCCCCACAGGAGCAGCAGGATGACTGTGCCAGCGTCATCTCCTTTCACCGTGAGTTAGCAAATACACTTGCCAAGCAACGCGTGCAGCGAGGTGCTGAGCCGGGCTCTCCCCACAACAGCCCAGGCCTACGCGGCCCCGGCGCCCTCGCTCACAAGCAGCTCTGCAGCTGCTAACGAACCCCGCGTCGTACGGCATCCACGAACTCGAGGGCGCTGAAGCAACCCTCACGCTGGCTCAGGGGGCGCTGGCAAGAGCTGGTGAGGCATTTCAGTGGGTTCTGGTTAAAACGGTCTGCCTAAGTAACTTAAAGCGGCCAGTCCGGGCAAGGTTTCCCACAGCCGGGTAGCAGGGGCACAGCCCACGTCTTGACGGGAAGGCACAGACTGCATTTGACGCTTGTGTAAATTTTCAGGAGCAGAGTACAACTGAATAACTGCTGTATGCCCGCGTTTGTAGCATGCCGGCAGCTCTGCCTGCTGCTGCTGGTCCCCCTTGACAAGAGGAAGCAAAGTTCCCCGAAAGATGCCCGTCTACAACTACAACTGCTGCTGGCCGGGCTTGTACCAGTGTCAAAATAGCAAACTCCACAGAGGGATACTACCCCCACCACATTTTCTTGTGATCAATGGAACAAATAACACACACAAAAAAAACCTCTTTAGAGCACGGAAAATTAAAAGGACATGCAGCCTTGCCAAGGGCAGAACTGGCCACAGAGCTCCCCACAGTTAACCTGTTCCTAAAACCCCTCTTCACCCAATGTTGCTCAGGTCCCAGAACAATCTGTTCTGGCACTTGACTATCTTTAATAGTGGAAGATTTTTCCAAACTCGTACTCTAGATTTTTTTGTTTCATGCACCAAAATTTACATTCATAGTCTCTAATCCTTCTACCACAGACACGGTGGCGAATGCTGACCTGTAACATCCTTGAGATGACTGAAGACTTTTGCTCCCCCCTTCTTCCAGTCCTCTCTTCTTTCAGACAACCAACTCCCATTTTTTCCCAGTCCCCCTCAGGTGAGTTTTCCAGACCCCAGACATTCTTCTTTTTCTCCCCTAATTTATCTTCAGGTAGCAAATATCTTTTTAAAATTATTATAAGCCAGTTTAAAGGTGCTCGTCATTGGGCTAGGCGCAGCTAAACCGTTTTCCTCTGCACAGCCTGGGGTGGGCATCCATCCCACTGACTCTCGGGTCCCTAGCTGGAAGCCATCACTGGCTTCGCTGACCAAACGTGGCTCGCCAAACCGATTACCATGCCCTCCCTGGAAGGGATTTCACAGTCACAGCAGGCTATGCAAGTACTTAGTAAGTTCTGTGTTTAATTTTACTCAAGTTTATACAGCTGCAGTTTATTCCACATCTCCCCTCTTCTAGACTTCAAACTTAAAAAACCTGAAAAGTAATCTTTTCCATTCAGCCTTTTTAATCCTTGCTGTAGCATTATGTCCAAAATTATTCTATGATGACCACTTCTACAGTTTAACTAAGTTAGTACTGATGGAGCTCTACCAGTAGACTGTTTCACACCGAGCAGAGACTCAGAATTTTGCCACCATTACAGAGAACTAATATTGTTCAGAACACACATCAGCAGAGTGGTTAAAAAGTAAATAAAAAGGAGTAGTGGCTCTACCATATAGCGTGTGCTAGTGATTCTGTTCTACAGGACATGTTTTCTGGACAGCTGGCTAATGCAAGCTAAGCTGCAATTTGCTACTTCAGATTTCATGCTTTGTATTTACAAGGGTGTATTTCAAGTATGATATTTACAAGGAAATAAAAATTATAAGGTAATACTGAACAGAAAGTGAACTTATGGAAAGACACAGAATTATACACCATAGAGTAAGTGGTTGATGATGTATTTATGCCATTACATCATTCACTCATGCATTTACACAATTTATATGAAGACAGGTTTGTTCAAGTAACAGATAACTAATATACTAAGCTAACCCCCCCAAAACAGTAAACCAGCTTCAGGAGGAAGAACCATGTATTACTTCCCATTACTTCTTTTGGCAAATCAGTAGTATGACTGCTAGTATCAGGACACTTCCTTTGAGCCAAAAATTGATGGTACTATACACTATGCTTCAACTTGAAAAATGTATTTTCTTCGTAAGAACGTAATCAGTAGATTACGAACTGATTACTTCAAGTTCCTTAGCTACTGCTTAGTTAAAACTGCTTTAAAAAAAGAACTAACAAGATTAAGATTACTGATGTATTTAGCAACACTAAAGCCAGCAATGTTTAAAATGAAAATAAAACATATTAAACCATGTAAAAGAATGCTGCACATATTTCAATATACAGACTATAGTTACTACAATTAACTTTCAGACTGCTTCAGTATAAAGAAGTTGAAAATTATATATTCCAACTAACACTCGATTCCTTTCAAAATTTAGGAACCTTTGAAACAGCAAAGGGTTACAGACATAATACTTGAGAAATATGCGGTTTGAGAGCACAATTCTTTTAACACTTGCGCGTGTGTTTTACTGACACTCGGTGAGACTGTGGACGTGAATGAACAAATGTACAAGCAGGCATTAAAACATTCCAGTTAGACATGATTCCAGTATTTTAAAGCAAACAGGTTAAGAATGGCATGGCTAACTAAGGAAGAACATGTAGGAAACTGTCGCACTCCTTTTGCATAGCTAGATTTTGGGGGGGGACAAAGCTTGCAAACAAAGAAGCTGCTCACATGGGTGTAAAAATATCTGAATTCCCTTTTAATATTTGATTCTCACCAAGAACACTGGAAAGCAGGTCACGGACATCAAGGCAGTGAATTTCCTATTCTTTTAACAACAAAAGGATCAATTATAAATTTCATAAGTTTCTATTCAAATATTTTTTAAAAAAATGCAATGGAAACGTTTTGTATTCTGACCTGGATGGATAAGCAGGGAATAAGCATCACAAAACTATCAGATGCTATCACAGGTTACTGCTGTTTAGTTTATACCTAAATGTTTCACCATCAATTATGGAAAAATCTGAATATAGTTGGTCCAGCTCTTCTTACAGATGTAATACAGCAATTAGAGGTGCTACTGGACACCACTGAACATCCATGGCCAGGTTTCCACGGGGAAAGAATGAGTCCTGCAATATTTGCATGCTCTTCATCTGAAACAAATAAGTACACCTGTAGTATCCAAACATAGTGAAGGATGTTTTCTGGGTTTTTGTTTGTTTGTTTTCCTCTTCTCTTTCTTGTCTCCTACATATTTTGGAGCAGATTGTTCCATTCTGCATCTCTGCAACCCAACCATGTAGTACTGGAAATAGTAACTACTGATACTGGAAAATAAATATATAGTCTTACTAAATCTTCCACCTTATTAAGTTTGATATCTCAGTTCTAAGTCAGCAGTGGGTGTGGTCCCTTTTCAAAATCTAGACCGGTAACTTATTTTTACAGTATTCAGTTACCACTGAGGCATGATGCTATCCAATCTACTGACTGCCCACAAATTCTCATAATACTGGTTTTTAACCTGCCAACAGGATTCTGAAAAAGCTATTTTATTTTAAGAACCTGCTTCTCTGGTGGTGAGCAACAAGATTTCAGGGAAATTGTGAAAATGCTGTACTCTAAAAAAGGAATTTTTACATTCAGTCTGACAACCTGGAGTGCAAAACTTCCATCTACAGAGCAGTCATATGATTGTAGACAACATGGCAACAAATATGCAGAGGGACTTAAAAAACATTGCGGATTTGTTTTCTCACGTAGAAGTGAACGAACAGTTTGGATGTGAAAGAAAGAGAAATGCATTTCCACTCTGTCCTGTCTGGGGCTTTAGTCCCTATTCACACTTATTTAAAAAGATCGCATTTAAAACAGTCATGTTCTGTGATGATCAGTCATTCAGCTAGACTCCCAGAATAGTAGCGGTGGTTAAAAGAAATCCAAAACACCCTTTAAAGACTATTCATGATGTCTGGAGTTCTGCAAGTCCTCCTGCAATAAAGACTAAATTGCATTCTGAAAAAAAAGGCAATATTCAAAGCAAATAAGTGTCAATTTCATCAATAACACTTTTTCCTTCAGGACTTCATCAGAGATCCTCCCAAGGGGCTAAATTCACTGCCAGGAGTAATTCTAGCCTAACATTGACCAAAAAAAGATATAGATTTCTTTTATATTTACATATTATACATATTTACATTTTTTTAAAACTACAATTGTAGAGGGGTAAAAACCCTGGATACAGATTTATTATCTGCCTTTACATGTCCCAACAGTTTTTTTTTTTTTCCCCTTGAAAAAATTTACAAGTCCTCCTCAGGTCCTTTGAAAGCTAGATGCAGTCCACGTTCCGCAGGCCACCATCCATAGTCAAAGCACCAAATCTAAAATGAAAAAACGGTATATTCTTAGGTGATTGACTAGACTATAGAATTAATCCATAATTAATTATAATTTATTTATGGGGGTTTCCTTTCCCTTACCATATGTCAACACATGTATTTGTAGCCAACGGTAGTATGTGAAAAGATGAAAGAGAAGATACTATGCTCCAAGTATGGGACTAGAGGTGGGGAACAAAACCAAACCAATTCAGCTTGCAACTAAACTCAGATCCACCAGCAACAGACCCTGAAGCTTTCAGGAGATCATTATTTTTATATATGCTATCATCATCACAGGAAAAAAAAACGAAGTCAGTCTGTATGTGATAACGACAATACCCTCTCAGGACTGTTAGAAATATGTTGGCCTCTTTCTCTTCACTTTAAGCAACCTGAAAACCGCAAAACCATTCATTCAGATTGGTATAATCCCATAGTTGTTAAAAATTACATCTAAAAGTTGGGCGTTAAAAGACACCACCGGATTGCTGCAACAGTACTGTGTTTAAATTTAGAATTAATCTATCTGTGCAACAGGTATTTTTATTAGCTTCACATAGCTAACATGAAACAAAAATGCCACAACTGTCATGTCAGAATGATTTTACAGTAATGTTTCAAGGTTTTAAATACTTTTTTTTTTTTTTTTGGTTATACCTCAGATCAACAGTTCAAGATATATTTACAGTTGAAGAGCTTATTGAATTGTCTCTTAGTTTAAGTTCTGGATCTACAAAATGTACCAATTAAGCACATTCCTAGTATCAGCCCAAAAAGGGGAAGCAATTGCTTGCCTTTCCAAAATGTGATTGTTCTCAGCCAGCTCTTTAACAACCCCTTCCATTTCCTCCTTTAGTTTCTTCATACTGTAGTAAGAAGAAGCAAAAGAAAGGTTACAATTTTTATAGTAGAAGATATAGTTATCTGCTACGATCACCCACCACCACACAGCTTTCAGCAACTTGTCATTACATACCAAATAAGGGACAGATAACAGCTTGGTTATGTACTAAAAGTGATGGATGATAAATTAGTGTTGTCCCCTACTCACTTCCAAATCTGTACCACCACTTTAGCAATATGAAGTTTTTTCTGCAATATAAAATTCTTGATCTTAATACAGCAATCACCAGGTCAACTGTTTGGGGATTTTGTTTGTTTGTTTGTTTTGTTGTTGTTTTTTGTTTTGTTTTGGGTTTGGTGGGTTTTTTTGTTGTTGTTTTGTTTTGTTTTGTTTTTCAATTAGTCTGTATGACAGGTGCAGAATCTTACATCAATCCAATTAAGAAATTCTCACCCAAGAGTCATTTCCACTAATGTGTTTGAACTTGGATAGACTGTATTCATTGTATGTTTCATTCCACTGGAAGCTGCAAACATTTTCTGTGGCAGAGTATCTTGTAACTGTAATAGATAAAAAGGAAACGTAAGTTACAATATAAATTGTCATATGTATCTTGATGTCTACCTTAAAAATCATTCTTTAAATTCTCCATTGCTGTGATGTTTCATAAAATTATTACAGTAGTAAGGTGGATGATACTCCCCTAGTTGAGGACATCATGGCAAGTTTTATACTGACACAACCTATAGCTCCCTGATTTCTTCCACCTTTTTAACTGTCTTACACTTTCATAATAAACTCTCAAAAGGAAGAATTATCTATTTGTTATGTTTGTAGATATCCTAAGGCAACGGGATCCTAATCAATAACTGACTTTGGTAGTGCTGCAAAAATACAAACAAATAACAAGTAAAATGCTGTTCTCCACCATTCCTTAATTGCTTTTACACCTATCAGGTACTTTTCTTTCATTTATCTTTCCTTTATGAGCAATAATAATTTTACTGCACAAAAATGCTCTCATTCTTTCAATTTTGAGGTAATTCTGATAAAACTGCATCCTGCAGAGTCACCGTCCAAATATTAACAAAACATTTTCTTTCATGTCACCAGCAGCATTAGTTTAGTATGTATCCTTAAGTATGCACCCCCTAATCCTGAATATGGGAATAGTGGTTTTATGCTTCATAAAAGTATTAAGATAATCCTCTAGGTGCTCAGATACCACTATGAGAACAGTTACACAGAACGCTTCTCAAGGAACCCATGTCCATTTGTACAGATTTTTTGGGGGGGAATGCTAACCCTAGAAAAAAAACCAAAAAACAACAAACCAAACAACCAAACCAAAAAAAAAACAAACCCCACCAAAAAAGCCAAAATCAAAAAAACCTCACCAAACTCCAAAATCAAGTCAGGATTAAAAAAAAAACAAAACAAAACAAAAAAAAATCACACCACTCTCTATGCTCCTCTGACATCAGCAATGAAGCCACTATGGGCTATGTGTAAATACTACATCCATGCAGCCCGGTATTTTAATAAAACCGCATTAATACAAAGCTCACTAAAAACAACACTATTGACATTAACCAATGCAAACACTTTACATAATTTTGAAGCATTCTACCTCATTTATATAATCCTGGTATTTGGATACCTCTTCTTCAATATCAAAACATTGGTTGGTGAGAGACAGTAGCTGCTTCCTTGTGTGAAGCATTTTCCTAAAAGAAAAAAAAGGGGGGTTTTAAGAGCTTCCTTTATGAAAGTGGTGCAGTGAGCACTACCAAATATTAAAGAAATCAATAGCTTGCCTTGTCCAGTCCACAGCCTTGTCCAAAAATTTATTATACTTGCTGACACATTCATCTTTGAATAGAGCTATGGCTTTTGTAGCATGCAAATACAGCTTCTGCCTGCAACACAGAAACAACCAGAACAGTGTTACTCTGCTTTCAAAACCTCGTTCCTCTAACTTACTTTCTGAAACTTGGAGAAGAGGTATGTGGACTTAAAATCCCTTCTGACACCTTGGTTCATGCTGTTGTAATGTATAAGAATTCAATACACTTCATGAACTGACAGTTTATGTTTCAAAAATATTCCCTAACAGGGAAAGAAAAAATTATTTGAAGCATTTAGTTGCAATTATTTGTATATGAACAAATGGTCAAATGTCTTATCCAAGTCAGTATTTATCTAAGCAGGTATATTTAAGGAAAAGGGATTCTAAATGGGAAGGACAGAAGTCCTTATTATTTCTTATTTGCCATCTGCAGACACTTGGAACTTCCAGCATATATGAATAATCCTTTGTGCTGAGTAATACACATGCAAGAAAACCCCAAGATTTTTGTGTCAGTTTAAATTTATTATGGGAGAAAAAAAAAGTAAGCAGATAAGGACAGGAAAGCGAAACAAAACCCAATTCTGCCTAGTGGTGCAGCCAGTAAGCCCAATGTAAGTGCCTTATCATGCTATGCATTGCACAAGTAAGCAAAACTAAGGGATACTGGCACACTACAGTCTAACACCTGCTTCTGGTATTTCACTAGGTCTTGCATGATAGCTACTGGTTCATCAAATTCTGGCTAGAGTGTAGCTGGATTGTCATCAGGCATGCACATCTAACATTCAATCAGAAAAAAAAATTCAAATTGGGTGCTATTCCATTGACTACCTAGTGGTAAATACTACAAAGGCCAGCCTCTGTTGCTAATGGCAAACAGTTCTTAACAAAAAGCACTGCCATTTCTCTCTGGGGTGAATCAAGTAAAGTAAGATGTAGTTAGGATCTCAAAGATACCTGAACAATCCCAAGGAGACAATCGTGGTAGAAAACACAACGGTATTCAAAACCATGAAAATGAAGGCTATTTATTTAAAGTTATTCACAGATTAATGCAAGGACACAGTTTGAGCAGTAGAAAAGCCCTAAAATTTCTTTACTCTGACCAAGGGAGTGCAGTTTTAAAATGAGCTATGGATTGTGTCCCAATGTTTGCCTGTTTTCCAACCATATCCTTAAGCACTTATGACAAAACTATCTCTCACATTAAGTTCAGCCCCTTGCTGTTGCAGGGCAATGATGTGTCCAAGTCTCTTTCAGCATATCAAGATCTGTCTTCTAGGTTTCCTGCCCTTCCTGCCCTTTATCTTAAGGCAACCTCTCCTCCACCTGGCAGTTACTCCACTTAGCTTTCACTATGGGAAAATCAAGTAGCATGGTTGTGAGAATACCAGTGCCTTCCACGTGGTAGCTTTCTATTTGTAATCATCAGTGAAGCTACGCTACTGGCAGCAACAGCAAGAATTCTTAGAAAACTACAGAAGCAGTGTCTAAATTCATATAGCACTCTGCAAAGTCTAGGGAACCACTCAAATGACCAGCCACTAGGAGAATAATTTAATTACTTAAACATAAGCATCTAGCATCATTTGAGATGCACAAGGATATCCTGCCCTGCTTCCAAATGACTATCTGGAAAGGTGCAGGTTTCCCATTTGTCTTGTGTCCTACCTCCCAGTCTCAGAACCTGTCTCAGGTACCTCAGGGCAACTTAAAAATATTATTAGGCATCTGTGTATGAGGACCTGAATTGATCCTGAGACAAGTAGATCAGCATGAGAAGAGCAGCTGTTGGCAGTTGCTCAGGAGTTAGTCAGGAGAGTCATCGGAGCCTAGTGGGAGTCTAGACACCCAGGTTATATACAGACACTTAGTGTGGCCACCTCTCATAAGTGACAATTTTAAACAGGCATGGAGAACTGCATTAAAATTTATTTTGCATGCTGTATTTCCTGGAATAATTTCATTCAGCTAGCCCATATTCTATTCATCTGTAGAAAATTATCTCCACCTCAGTTACAAAGTCACTCTTACTGAGGGCTTTTTCCTCCCTTAAAATAACAGGGGAAAAAAACAAAACAAAACAAAACAAAACTTCCTATAAGACAGTTATGCCCAGATACTAAACAGGTATTTCACATCTATGTTTAGAAGGTCTATCAGTGAAAGAACTCCACTGCCAGAATACACCTCATTATCATATGTTAATACCCCATGTATTTATGATATGTAAAGGTAATTTTTTACAAAGTAATCCTAAAGAGGTTATAATTTACAATAAAAATCAACAGAGGAGCTTATTGGCAAGAGCACCTTAAGGACCTGAAAGCAATCATGGTATTTCCCAAAGGTAACTTTAAAACTTACTTGTCAAACTTGTGAATTTGTTCTTCATTATAAGGAAGCCCTAGGATCAGAGCAGATAACAGACATTACTAGTTTAATTCTGTTACTTGTATTTATGTAAAACTCCACTAAGTTTACCCATTTCCTATGTGGTTTCCTTCTCCTATCCTGATAGGTAAAAGCTGTTGTTTACTTTTTTTTTTCCTCCTCTTGAGTCTTGCAATTAGAATTTATGAGATTAACAGTGGCGTTTCATTCATATGGGCTTTAAGACTGTATCTCACTAGGATACATCACCTACGGACATACTCACTGTTGCTGACTAACTCTCCATTCCTACTATAAATACCCTAGTGGAACAAGGACTGGCTTGGTCTTTACATTACAGTTTATGTTAAAAGTGAATCAAATAAATTACTTACTTCGCTCTGCTTTGTCTTTTTTGAACTGATAATAAATATCCGTGATGGAACATAGCAGAGCCTGCAGCCTTTCTGGACTAGAGTGACAAAAAGGAAGAATATGAGATATTTTATATATAACCTTAAGTACCTATTAATGAGTATTATGAACTACAACTTAATGTAGAATTCCATACATACTACAACAATTAATACAGTTACTCACTTTCTGTCTTTTGGATGCATGCCTTCCTGATTTGCCCAAGTGTCAGTCAGTAAACCACCAGGAGAAAGTTTGGTTTTGATATCTTGAAGACTAGTTTCTATTGTACCCTGAGAGCTGGAGAGCTACATAAGAGCAAGAAAGTTTAATCTTACCACTGGGTAAAGTGAAAAATTACTTGAGGCTGAAAACAGACTGAGCACATTAATACTGCAGACCCATTTGTTTCACTGACCTTCATTAAAGAAATATGCCCAATTATCTGCTTAGGCTTTGCTAAAAGCAGATAAAGCATGGTATTACAAAAGAAGCAATCATCTTTGATGCTGGCATTTCTGTTAGTTAATATAACAGTAAGTTTCTACCTTTCATATACTCCCTATTACTTTTACACTTGTTCTTTTAGTTTGTTAAGAATTCGTATAATGACTATCCAGATAATTCATACCTTTCTTTCTCTACAGTTCATACAACTGTGAAAATAAAAATGCACTTATCACCTTTTGCTTTTAGAATGAAGAACTTTATACTTGCTCCCAGGATACCAGTGTGTAAAGTTATTCTCAATGTTTCCTTACTTGTCTAGAAACGTGATGCAAATTTCAAAGCAGACCACTCTTAAGTGTGTTTGTGTATGTATCATTTCAGAAAGCCAATGAAGTAGCTTAAAAGTCTTTAAGGAAAGGGGAAAAAAAAACTGCAAAGTAAAATATATTTCATGGTTATAAATTTTTACTTGAGTATTTTAGAAAATGAGAATATATTTTCAGGAACTACTTATTATTTTCACTACACTGGGCTAATAAAAGGATTTACTCTGTTTTTGGAAAGGTATCCACATCTCAGTATGGGCATTTTAACAGCCCTTGGCGGTCTAGAAATTACTTTTAAAATTCAGAGTTGTTATTCACAGAAAAACCTGTGGTACTGTGTATTTGGCTTTTTCTTTAGAAACACCATTTTGAGAATGACACAAGCTTTGTAAGCTACTTACACGCAACAGTTTTGTGTGTATCTCTGAAATTTCATCCACTTCTGATGCTTCCATGTTGATCTGCATCAAATTCTCATACCTGGCCAGAGAAAAAAAGCATAGTTAACGAAAATAAATAAGCAGTGAATACACTCAAAATATTCCTTGAAACTAGAGTGTAACAATAACTACCTTTTCTTTTATATGAAATACAGTATCTGTTAAGCAGCAACCATGAAACACTGACAATCTTAAGTGGCCATTAATAATGGAAACATTTTAGCTATGAAAAAAATGTCCTCGAATTTTTTTCCTACATTTGAACTGTTAAGAAGTTTGAAACTTCCATTCCTGACTTTTGTTCTATTTTCATTACTTGTCCTCGACAGGCAGTGGAAAACTATTTCCTCTCATCAAATAATTTTTAAAAGGTTACCAAACTAAAGTTATTTAAAGTAGTCAATGACATACAACAAACTAATATTCCAGAGCACCACAATGCTCTTCTGTGGATACTTACTGGAAAGGCTGAGTTACCAAAACCTTAAAGGCCGGGTTAATAGCATCATCTGTTCATATTGATACTTTCTATATAACCATAGCTCAACTGCCAAATAAATACTTTGGGATGATACTTTCCCTGTTGAGTCTCATGCACATTTTATTTTTAAAAACACCATCCAAACCAGCTCAGCTGCTTTCAAAAAATATGTATTTTGCTCAAGTTCAATACTTTGTTTACTTTTTCAAATAAGAGCTTAGCATTGTCGTGCTTTGAAGGAAAGCCTTGAAAAGGGAGGACAAACAAGAGAACGTGTTCTTTGCTTATTCATAAAAGTCTTCTGAAATCAAATAAACTGAAAATCCTGCCCCTTTGTTAAGAGACTGAAAGACCATGTGCAAACACATAGCAAATTTCTGTCCGCATGATAACTACTCCAGTTCACAAGGGAACCTAATGTTTTTCAAGTTGCTGCTCTGAGATACTGCTGAATTCACTAGAATCACAAATCAGAACCTACAGCAGTTTCTTCTGAGTTCTAGGTGGCTTTCTTCCGTGGGGACCTGGCAGAATGCAGGAAGAAGCTCTCTGAACCAGAGACAGAGTGAACAAGAACCAGTCCCGTCAACTAGTGTAAACTGTCTTGAAGAACTTTGAGTTTAGATTACAGCCCTGATGATTTGTAATGAGGCTACACAAGTATACTGTTCTCTTGCTAGTTACCAACTTTGCTAGTTTCACTGTTGGTTTTGTGTTTGGGTTTTTTGTTGTTTTTGTTGTTTTGATTTGTTTGTTTGTTTTTCATTAAGCCAGCACCTTACAGCCCAGGTATGTTAGTTTATACATGTTTGGCATGCACACAGCAAATCTGACAAATCCTTGGGTCTCCATAATTACTACATAGAAGCTGTTCAATTCACACATGCATAGGAGCTGTGACATGGCTTAAGTCTATTGTCAAGTCTACTCTGCAAACCCAATGGCTCTACATGTGTGTGTTAATCATCTTGTGGGCATCTGCATTTTCAGAACAGCCTGGAAGCAAGTTTAGACAATCCTATGACCAAAAGGGCATTTAGGGGAGACTGGCAGTAGGTTGAACAGGAAAACAACTACCCACGGTAGAATCCTATAAAGAGCTGGGTTTTAAAATTTGCATAAGACGGCGTAAGAATAACACATTTTACAGATGGAGCTAATGCTAGTTTGTGGAAAGACTGAACAAAACACTGCAAGGACACTTTGGAAGTGGAAAAGAATGTGACTAAGAATTGGACATTGAGTGGGTCTCAGAAATGAAACAAAGACCGGGAGAGAGAAAAAACTAAACTTGGAGGAAGAATTCAATGGTGCAATCGCATCTCCCACAGACAGTGCTTCATTGAAAGAGGTCGGGCAGAAGAGTCTGACCACAAGGAAACATTTGCTTGCTTGGAATGGGAGACAAGAAATAAGTGTCTTCTGTGGTCTTTGAAAGTTGTTATTCTCCAACGCTAAAAGATACTAATTCTTTAGTTTCTTCTTAGTATAAATGTTGCCAGTTTTAAAGAAAGAGCTCTAAAAAACTTTCTATTATATAGATTGAAATGGATCCATAGCGGTAACAGTGTGATTCTGTGATACAGACCTCTGCCATTTGAATTAACCAAAATAGACAAAAATAACATAACAGTTAGGCACTTAAAAAAACGACAGAAGTAGAACTTTCTGTGCAGTTTACTTCTGGCACCCCTGTGTGCATGCATTGTGATCTAATGATATCCTAATGCAGCTTTGGGGGTTTTGGTACTTTTGTTTATTGTTCTTGTGTTTTTTTTTCTGCTGTATGTTACATTTCAACATTGAAATTCCTTCCATGCAGAAAATGCTACAGTCTTAAAGGCGTGAAAGGGGAAGTATTTTATGAAGGATGACTTTAATACACACACAAGCAAACTCAGTGACAAAAGCACTAAAGCACTAATGAAAGGAAAACTACTTGATTCTTTGTCCAGGCTTTACTACAGCTTCTAAAGTCAACACCACCAAATGACCTGAGTCAGAGAATAAAGGAGAAAAAAACCACATACAATTACTACTTAATAGGAATTATTTGCTCCAACTACGTTAAGCAGCAAAATTAATACCCTAATTTGAGTAAAATATATTACTAATTCTGCTTAAGTCATTGTCATCAGCAAATCCATGCTGATTCAAATTTAATTTTTATATGCAAAAACTCTGTAAATAAACATAGCTAAAATACTGCTCTCATTAAAGATGATAATGAAAAATCAGTGCATTTAGTGTAGTGCTTCTACTCACATTTTCTCAGCTTTCTCAATGTTTCTGCTGCAGAAATCCAGCCTGATGACAACCTCTGTCTTTTTATGAACCATTTCATTGTAATCATCCTTGATTATTTCACTAAAAAAAAAAAAAAAAAATGAAGCATTGGTCTGTAACAGAAGTATTCAACTGCCATCTTACCAGCAATCAGTAATACAACATACCTACAGTAATAACTGCTAGTAAGAATTGCTTTCAGTTAAGAGATGTATTAGTACAATCCCCATATAAAATTATCTTGTGCAAGCTGCATAATTGTACCTGCATGTTATCAGAGGTTAGACTTAATTTACCCACACAAGAAAGTGAATTTGCAAGTACCTAAACCTTATTGTCAGAGAAAAATATTTTTGATTCCTTAGTGACAGAAAGAAGGAAAAACTTCAGAAAGCCTAGTCATATTCAAGGAGTAAAGAAAACCTCCCAAGATCCTCAGAGATCACAGAATTATGTATTGATAATCAAGGCATATATCAATTAAAAAAAAAAAATAAATTCAGTCAATTGCTTACATTAGCCATCGTATTCCTTTTCGCATCAGCTCCTGGTAAAGTAGCAAAGAACAGGCAACTCTACAGGCATAACATACAATACCTGTTACTGCCTGGTGGAAAAAACCCAAACAACATTAGTAGCAATCTGGCATTCTCTTAACAATTGTTTCGAGTCAATTAATCACAACAAAGCAACACAGATTAATAAAAGAAAGAGCAATGTGAAGATGGTAGTTTAAAATGTGTAACTTCGCTCAAACTCTAGTCAGGAGATAACCAAACACTCATTATGGAGGCAGAGCTAAACATGGTAGTGAGTTTTTACGGTTATGCTGAAATATCTGTTAGGGGTGAAAATAAGTCTCTTATAAACAAAAATGACACCACTTACTCTCAGGATTTACTTTAATTTCTGGAAAGTCATAAGTACATTTCTTCAGTAGTTTAGGAATTAAACACATACATTAAAAGAAACTTGTAAAAAATGGCACAGTTTAAAATTTTAAGTATAGGGACTGTCTTCATTCACCTAATTCCACTTACAAGTTTGCTGCATTATTTAGAAGTGTGAACAAGGTGTCAGAAATTATAATTTACCATACTTTAAATAATTAATATCAGCTGATGACTTTCTGTTTATTAATTTTAAAGACTTATGATATTCAAAGAGACATACATTTTCAGGACTATCATGACTGAATACAAGGCTCTGCAGCAGCCAGGATTTTATAGGCATATTATAAATGGTGGTTAGAGTCAAAGCATGGCAATCCATACATTCAAGAGTTTTAGAAAAATGACCAAAAGAATGTAATATCCTCTATTTGTCTCCCATAGATTCTGAAAATTTGCAAGAGAGGCAACAGAAGTTCCACTCTTCTGCAGAGTCCTAGAGACTCCTCTCTATTGAGAGGAAGATGAAAGTTGTTTTTCTTATATTAAGTTTTGCACCATCACAGGGGATGTTATGAATCTTCTAGCTAACTTCAGGACTCCAAAGTGGCATGCTCCTTTCCCTAATCACTGAATTAAGCAGTAACAAAGCATCTGGACTTTAGAAGGCTTGGTTTTGGGTTCATTCTTTTTAAAAAAATACACAAATATATTTTGTGTACAAAGTATGGCTTTCATATACTTTTGGAGCCCTTGTTAACAAATACATTTCCATCAGTCAGAATCCTCACTAGCATATTAAAAATAGTTTAATTAACATTATTCATCTGAATATCAAGTAGCTTTCATTTCAGTATCATTATCTGAGACAGGTATATAAATTAAAATCATAATTACTCACTTTAGCCATACTGGCATCCCCATCCAAATCATAACGTTGATGTACTTTAGGAAGTAAAACTGAAACATAAAACAAACATCTGTATTTTCTTAATTTCGATAAGAGACTTCAAAAGTTCAAACTGTATCTCCTCCCCATCCTGTACACTGGTTTTATGTGTATCTACATGGATTTTCATCTAATCTGTTACTGCCAAGCCTTTTAATATTGCGTGGTTCTCATGCACACCTTCAAAACCAGCCTTTATCTTAAACTCTTTAAATAACTTAGTATCTTCAGCAAACTGTCCTTCACTTCCTTTTCCACTCATTTTTGAACGTGCTGCACAGCATAGACTTCATTCAGGTCTCCACTAGCAACCTCTCTCCACTGAAAAAGCCAACCATTTATTTCTGTTCTTCAGCCCTATGTTTGCCTGCATAGGAGACCATTCCCTCTTATCTCACTGCGGCTTAGTTTCCCTGGGACTTGTAAGGGCAGGACTTCACCAAATAGCTTTTTTAAACCTAGGGTAGCCTCTATCAGCTGAATGTCCTTTGTTTTCATGCTCACTGACTCCTTCAAAAAGCTATGACATAATATAAAGGCCCAGTTGATCCTTCCACAGTCAGCTCACCTACCCAGACTCTTCAGCACTTCTGTGTGAGTGTCAGCTGGCCCGGGCAGTCAGCATGTAGGACATACTGACAAAAGCAACACTGACCTCTCAGCTGGAAGCATATCCTCTATAAGCCTCTCAGTGATAAATAGGAATGCAAAAACTTCATTTCCTTTTTTTCTGTTATAGCATATGACCATCTAGGCAAAGGTAAGTTGTTAAAACCGCCTCTGTTAACTGAAAGACTAACCACATTTGTGACAAATTAAAAGAAAAAAAAAAAAAGCAAAACTTCAATTACCACTTGGTGAGTAATGGAACAAAGTAACCAGCTTTACATTACAATCTGTAATGTTCCTTTCTACTTGTTAAAAGTGTCATGCTTGAAAAACCACCACTACCTCTTAACGCACAAATGCTCAGGTTCACAGCACTATGAACATTACAAGCACCTACTGTTTCTGTAAAAATATGCTGGATACTCAGCATTTTTGAAGAAAATTGGACTGCATATTTAGAAATTCAGGTATCAACAGACAGAATTTTCAAACACTATTTCTAAGATACAACAGACATAAAATGATAATTAAATAACCCAAACTATTTACAAAACGTAAGAAAAGGGAAATGACTTTCATATACCTTCTTCATAGATTAATCCGACAATGTTCACAGCCTCCCTGCTTACTACAAAAATAGGATTCTCCTCAGTTGTTCTGGGGAAGTGCTGTGCCAACCTGCCAGGCTCTAGTATTAAACGCCGACCTTCATATATCAGTTCTTGATTCTGAGATGGTATTTTTGTCTGTTTGTAGACCAACTCATGAAATATAGCAGCTCTATAATACAAACAGTATATTCAGTAGTAGTCAGACTCACTACAATAGTTCAACAATTCAGCGTTTGTATTACTTAAATGAAAATCCCTTTTACTTCTGATTAATTAAGAACTGGTTTTAAACACATAGAATTTTACTTATAAGCAGAACAAAAAGCAGCACACTGCCTAAGGCTCCAGGTTGCTCTGTTACAAAAATAAATGCTATTTCCTGCAAATTATCAAACTCCCCTTTCTACCTCTGATTTTCCACCAAAGCATGCCTGTGTAAACAAACTTGCTTTGGCCTGAAGCCTGAAAGTCAATACAAACAGGCAACACCAGATGAGAGGAAGGAAGCATACTTTAGTTTTATCAGGCACACCCACTGCTCTAAAGGAGATGGGCTGTCTCTTCAAGAGAGAAGGCTGGTGCTTTACATGTCAAAAAGCATACAGTTAAATTCAGCTTGTAAACTAACAGCCATATTATCTCCAAAACAGCAGTGATAAGGAAGACCAAAGACACTTTGGTATTTTATTTCCAGCAATCAATGGATACAAGGCATAAGAACTTATAACAAACTTCCCCACCTCCAAAAAAGCCCCCACAACCCAATAAACAAACAAAGCCTCCCACAAAGGAGAAAAACCTTAAGGACACTAACAGGAAGGACCAGTCTGCCTCCTGTGCAGCACTAGTACATTGTCAGTTCTTAATACTACAGCTAGTATATAAACAATCATAAAGGTAAATAGTAATAAAATAGACTTTTAAAATAAAGTACAAAGAGCAGTTTGAGCCACAAGAAAGATTTATCTGCAAAAATAGTATTTGGGCTCTCTGAAAATATAAATGACAGAATAGAAAAATTGCAAAAGGCCAGAACTGTATTTATACATTTGGCAAAGTAACTGTATCTGTTTGCACATTAGAGAATAACGTATGCTCTGTATTATCTGTAATAAGGCAGAGAAAAGGCACTTATTTTTGTAGCAAGCTGTAAACCAGACTTTACAGCTTTTAACATCAGCACTTACTGACGATAAAGTGAAATCCATGTAACTCAGGATCCTAAGTTGTACCAATTACAACTTCAGAACCCCTGTGAGAGTTTTATGTCAGACACAGATGATGTACACATTTTGTATTCTTGAGAACAATAGAAGAAAAGAGAAAGTTGAACACAGTCTCTGGAAAACTACTTTGTAAATAAGCTTTACATACACAAATGTGGGATGAGTTGGTACCTGTTAAGAACACAAACACACTGTAACATATCAAGGACTAAGTCTGTGTTTTGTCACTGTTTAAAACCAAGTTTAAGATCAGTTGACTTTATCTTCAACGATTTTATTTTTTGTCAACAAGCTTCTACGCACTGAGACTACACAGGAGAATTACATGCTTTCACTTCCTCAGATACACCAGTACGGAAAGGCTACTGAATTTGTAACACTGGTGATCTGAGGTCATAGTACTGTTTGCCTGAATAAGAGCAAAATAATGAAAGAGAGAGAGAGAACACTCACGTATTATAGCTGTGAATATAAACTTTGTGCAAGGTCATCTGCTGTAGTGAAAAGATGTGGATTATGATTCGGTGCAGTATGTCACTTGTCTCTGCAAAGAACTGGTCAAATCCCCAGCACTTTTCCTGGTCCCCTTCAAGAATATTCGCAAGGACTGGTGTGAGCAGTACTTGCAGACCCCTAGAGGACACCAGGAAGAGATATAACAACTTGCATTTACTGGGATCTTTACACCTTGTAACTAATTTCAATTCTTCACTTGACTTGTCTCATGAATGCAAAGCTATTATCTCTTGAAGAACACTCCAGTGCTTGCTTATTTTCGTCTACTGAACAACAAAATGTTCAATAGCAATGTCCATTGTTTTTCATTAATACACATACTTTATCACCCTCCTTTTCAGGCTCAATATTATTAAATTTTTTTTCTTGGTATTTGATGATTTTTACATTGGAAAAATTACATTCAATTTAAAAAGTCTACATTGTAGAGTTAAGGTCACCTTCTACCACTGCTGGGAAGCAGTCTTTTACCCAGTTCACCCCACACACTTACCACAGCTTTTCACTTTGAAGCAAGCTACTGCCATTTATGATTTGCTGGCCTAGCTGCTCATGTGAGCACACTGGGTTGCTTTCAATCAAAATCAGCTGGGTTAGCAAAGACCCATTATTTAAATTGTCAACTCTAACAGAATTCATCCTGACTGAGATGGGGCTAAGTACTCCACATGTCCAGCTCAACTGCTGCAAAGAAAAATGTGCAACTATTGCCTTACAGCCATTACTTTTTTAGGAGAAAGGCCAGCTTAAATTTCTTGTATTTCCACTCTGAGAGTCTGAATTGCAAGAAACTTCATGGAACCTACTTGTGTGTTACAATGAAAAATTTCTTCAAAGTCTTAACATTACATACATGTCAAACCTCAATCTAGTGGTAAAACTGGTAACAGTTTGAAGCAAGCTCCAGTGGTTTACAAGCACACTGATAGCCCCATTAGAGACCAGTGGATGCTGTGCTCAGACTCACTTTAGTACGAAACTTGTAACAATAAATATTGTTTAAATGCTGTAAATGGTTGTTTAATGAAAAAAATCTACTGTGCTATTTCAAGAACTTCAATTATATGGAATAAGCAGAGGAAACAACCAAGCAGTATCACAAAAAATATATATAAATTGCAAGTTCTACACATTCTAAACTAATGAATTGATATAAACCAGACTTTTACTCTATACGCCTTATGGATCTACATATTTAGCTTTCAGAAGAGTTTGTTTCTAAAGTCTGTTCACATAACAATTTCTTTCTCCCTTTACCATGAAAGAGTAGTAGCTTTAAAGTACTGAAGAAGTGTCAGGAAGATAAATAGGTAAATGGGTTATGAGAGGTGCCTTCAAGATCATACTGAGAATAGATCTTCCATGGCTTTTCCTATTGAGTATTATGACACATGAAACAAAAATCTGATGTTAAAAAAAATTTAAAAGATACTATAAGAATATGTTAATATATGTTAGTATGCATATGATTTTCTTTCTGGAAAAAAATGCAAGTTCTGACCTGTCTTTTCTTACAATTTCCTTCTTACTACCTAATTGTTGTGGTTTGGACCTGATCAGCAACCAACCACCGCAGCTGGTCACCCTCCCTTCCCCCTCCCCACCTGGGAATGGGGGAGGGGATTAGAGGGGTGAAGGGAGACTCGCAGGCTGAGATAGGAACAGTTTAATAATGGCAATAAAACGAGAACAATAACGATGATAGGGGAAAACAAAAAGAAATATATAAACAGGCAATGCACAATGTAATTGCTCACCACCCGCTGACCAATCCCCAGCCCGTTCCCGGCCAGCGACCCCGAGATACCAAGGTCCCACAGCCGCAATCCCGGAAGAGAGAGAGAGAGAGAGAGAGAGAGAGCTCCTTCCCAACCACCCCTCCTCTATACAGTGAGCATGACGTTCCATGATATGGAATATTTCACTGGCCAGTTAGGGTCAGGTGCTCAGGCCGTGCTCCTTCCCTGCTCCCTGTGCCCTTGCGCACGGGCAGGACATGGGGAGTCAGAGAGTCCTTGAAGTCTCGGTAGCAGCTGAAAACACCAGTGTGCTACCAGCATTCTTCCCATACCAAACCCAAAGCTAAATCCAAAACACAGCACTCATCTAGTCCCTGAAAAGGAATATTAACTCTATTTCAGCCCAAACTAAGACACTAATCTTTGTCATATCTGAAGTCATGTTCTTGCAAGAAAGGAGGGCCATCAATTCAGCTTACTAAATCTTCATACTCTTTCCTGAGGGTGGAGAAAATATAGTAACAATCTTTCTTCTACTCATACCAGATTCTCAGGTGTTCATTTGTAAATTAGCAGACATTTGGACAGATGGGAAGTAAAAACACTTGACTAACTAACAGTAGACTGTACCGATCTACTGAAGAGTTCAAAGAAAACAACAGCAAGTCAGATCTCTGTTCCAAAGACACAATCCTGAGAGAATAACTGGAAAATCCCAGCCACGCAGCATTGAAACATTTTGTGAGAAGTTCAAACTTACTTTGAAAGACTACAAGAAACAGGCATCTCCCAACTCCACTCA
The DNA here is from genome assembly GCF_018691265.1 of Tyto alba. Lineage (NCBI taxonomy): Eukaryota > Metazoa > Chordata > Aves > Strigiformes > Tytonidae > Tyto > Tyto alba. The sequence continues at coordinate 53,372,402 of NW_024881282.1, forward strand.
ATTGGTCCATTTTCTGACTTCTGTATTCCAGAAATAGCACCAGAAGGCTTTCCAGTGATTATTTTATACCTGTGATACATGATAAAAATAATAGAGACTTCAACTACTACGTCTTATGTATACATAGGTCTCATAACTAATCCTCAAAAAGGTATCAATAATATAAATCTAGACAACAGCTTGGCCTAAATTTGTAGGTGGTGCAATAATGAAGAAGCTTACTTATAAGCTGACAGAGAGAGGTGCTAAAATAGTAAACAATGAAAAGGAAACACTTTGGGCTATGTTGGAGAAGCAATTTTGTCTACTTCAGGTTAGGGAAAAATTTAGGAGGGATTTCAGGCATCACTGAAGGAAGCTGAGATTTTTTCACCAGTGTTAATTAATCAAAGTCAGATTTTTCAAGGCAGATCAATTTAGGCATTTACATGACTAACTTTTAGCATGTTCCATGCCAAGACATGACTTTTAGCCACCACAAAGTCACCTGGGGACAAAGAAGGAACAGGAAGTGGGCTTTGAGAAATTACTTTAACCTGGTGACATCTAGCAATTTGGATACAATCTGACATTGTCTAAATTTGTACTGAGCAGGCTAGTATTTCTCGAATTTCTCATAAAACGAATCAGGAATAATAGGCTTTTTGCAACAGAAAATTTGAGTTGCGCTTTCTCTTTTTGGACGATGAAGTATCTACAAAACATACATTCCTTGCTTATCTCTAAAGCACATACAACAAGAAGAATGCCTGTGAGATAAACACAAGATGGGCGGTTCCTTAAAATATGAAAGTTGGAGCCAGCTTTGCAAGGAGTGCCAGAACAGAGATGTTATTGGCCTATTAGAGTTCCCAAGTATCACCTTGCTTTATTTTTTGAACAGAACACACAGAAAAACAACAAAATAAAGCTAGACTAAGATGAAACAGGAACCAATTCCAACCAGCACATCATAGACTCAACTTCTTTTTCCCATTCAGGAGCTACCCCTGTTATCTGCAGCCACAGTCGACAACTATGCTACTCAAAAAATGTCAGTCTCGTGGGTAGTGCATGTACTTCAAGACTGACTGGGAAGACAATCATTTAGAGGACAACAAAAATTTGCAGCACTGAAAACGCATTTCAGAAAACCATAATTCTGCCTGAATATCCAAGTTATTGGATATTCACTGACTCGCCAGTGAGTAGGCAGGGGGCAGGCAAGAAGTTGGAAGGGGACACAGTCAGGACAGTTGATCCCAAGAGATATTCCATACCATATGCCATCATGCTCAGCAATAAAAGCTGGGGTGGGGAAATTTGCCAGGGTGGCAGCTGGTCAAATACTGACTGGGCATCAGTTGGATAGTGGTAAGCAATTTGGGATTTTTTGCATCACTTGTTTTTCTTGGTTTTGTTTTCCTTTGGGTTTAGAGGTAGGTTTTTTTGGTGGTGGTGGTTTTTGCTTTTTTACTTATTAAGGTATCTTTGTCTCAAATCATGAGTTTTTGCACTTTTACCCTTCCAATTCTCTTCCCCATCCCACTACGGGGCAGCAAGTGAACAGCTGTGTGGTACTCAGCTGACTACTGGGGTTAAATCACAACAAAGTTAAAGAACATTTTTCCTTAAATATTTTCACTATTTTAATGTTTAGTATATGTAAGATTTCTTGATAAAAGTATTTCATGAACTGACTTAATTTACAAACAGACAAAATTCTCCTTCTAAATTACCTACATCACTTCCTTGTTTCTACGAGGTCCTTCAAAGGGTCGGAAAGGCAAACTCCCTGTTGCAGCATGGTAAAAGGTCACCCCTATGCTCCACAGATCAACTGTTGCTCCATACTTTTTCTGATGCTCCTTCCTCAAAACTGCTCGCTCATACATATCAGGATGCTAAAGAGAAAAAAAAACAGGAAAAAAACAAAGTTAGCACTGCTTTATGAACAATATAAAGAACAAAACACCAATCTATCATTTAACAAGGTCATTTGTCATTCTAAACTTTCAGCTCTTTAATCAAAACGCAAAGTTAGCTTGTATCATAGAATTTGCTTAAGTTATTCTGACAGAATATCGCGGAAGTGTTCCTAGGTATGATAACCACTTTTAATAAAGGTTTGCAAAAAGTGTTTTAAAATTTAGCTAAAGATTGCCTACTAGAATTAAACACCACTAAAGAAGAGCAGAAAGCCAGTATACCTCCAGGTGATTTTGAAACAGAAACCAAATTGGAAAAAGTTCCATAGCAGAGGAGAATACCAGTTATGATACTACATGTGGAAAACATGGCAGGAAGAAAATTATGCCTAAGATGATGCTATTGATGCTTTTCTGCCTGACTCTCATTGGTTAACTAAGATGTCAAGTGAATCTTAACTACACCTAACATCATCCACACAGCTCAAATATTAACTGAAAAATATCGACAGAGATAAAGGCATGACATTCATAACTAAAATACTGATGTTCTTCCTTTCACAAAAGGCAACAGTGGAACTTGGAACCTATTTAAAGGCTACTGTGCTCAGATCAGCAGGAGAATTGGCATTACCCAAGGCAAAAAAGGTGGAAAGTTATAAAAACAATTAATACAAAGTTTTAAAATACTAATTCTCAACCGTCCAACCTTCACCTATTCAACTCTCATCACAAAGGGCCCCGGGTTTCAAGCACTTCTTCAACAGAAAGTAAAATCATATGGGCTTACTAAATACTCCTCTGTGCCATAGAGAGAAACAAATTGTTCATCATCTTCAAGTTCCCTTGCAGCACCAAAATCTGTAAGTTTGTAAACAGACTGACCATCTTCACCTATGACACGCATTATATTGCCTGGTTTGATGTCGCGATGCACTATTCCATTCTCCCGGAGATGATTCATCCCAGCCACTTCAACAAAACAAACAAACAAACAAACAAATACAACAGAATTTATGTATACATCTTGACACAGACTGCACAAGCACTGAATTGTAGCTGAGGCTAGGAAGACATATGTGTTTACTTTCTCTTTGGGAAATGGGAATGAGAAGGGACACTCAATTAACAAAAAGACCAGGACTAGAGACTATTCTAAGCATTTTTGCCTTTTTTTCTTTCAAACAGCTAAATTACAGTATTTCCTGCTCTCAGCAACATCTTTCACATAAAGTAATGGAGGAAAATTTTGTAACATGCAGACACAGGTAAACTTCATTATTTTCTAATTTATTCTTCTGTCATTAATGATCACCAGGAATTAGTTCAACATGTGTCAAAAAAATCTTGAAACAAACAAAAAAGAATTATAGCAATGCTTTAAACAGAAATGGCTTCTTAATGCAGCTATCTAGAGCAATATAGACATACATAAAAAATGTGACTCCATATGACCACGTTAATTTGTTCAGTTAGTTGACAGCCATTCAAATTCCTTGCCTCTTGCTGTTTTAAGATAAACAAAACAAGTATGAGTTTGTTTCAGTCAATGAATTAGACTATAAAGCAAAGTCTACATACCCACATCTCTCAAAACAATTAAGAACTCAGATTCTGGCAAACCAAAGGCATTAGATGGCTCCTCTAAAACTGTATACAAACTCCCACATGGACAAAATTCCATAACTAGTACTTTGTGTCTAGTTGTTGTCTGGAAAAAAATTAAAAAAGATGAGTCTGTGACTACTGTGAAAACAATGTCAGAAATTACATATAAGCACAATATCTTACTTTAAAAAAAAATCTGTAGCTAGATCATAAATCCCATTCTGGTGATCTTCTTCAAAAGAAGCGCATGTGAATTTTTATATTTTCATATATTCTAACTTGGAAAGGGGGAAAAAATTAAGAAAGCCTCAAGTTCTAGGCACTTAGAGGGTTGACAGTAGTATTGATAGGTGAACAAATGAGAAACCACAGCACACAAGAGCAGAGAGAAGCAACTGTCCTTCGCTCTTTACTGATCTCAGCATCTGGGTCATTTCAACTGATCAGTCTCAGTTTCAGCACAACTACTGCAATTCATACTAGCATATAGTTCTACATGTCCTATGTCATTATTTTAGTTGGTCGCAAAGCAAAAGCATAAAATTGTCAGGATTACTAAAACCCTTCCACCTATCAGTATGTATTAAATATTCATACATGTAGATAGCTTAAAAATCATAATTCTTGATAACGTTTAGGACAGTGGCTTCTTGAGACGGCTGTGAAGAATCATAACCTGTGCCTAAACACTGAAAGCAAGCATAGTCTTTCAACAACAACAGCAAAAGAAAGAAAAACAAAAAACAGTGGTGGTTGGGTCAGAGTATTTATATTGTCATATATGTTATCATTCTTTAGGAATGTAACTTTATAGTTAAGGATAAACAAAAAGACAGTTACTGCGGTTACTGCCATGCATCTCAGATCATAACTACAACAGCTCATTACCTCTTCTTCAATGGCAAACAATTTGACAATGTTCTTATGATTTAGTTTCTTCAATACTTCAAACTCTCGCATCTGAACATCCACAGGACGAAGGAAACTTATACTGTTAAATACTTTGACAGCGTATAAATCCCCAGTTTTCTGTTCAAAACAAACAAATGACTAATCAAACAGAAGCATAAGATTGTAAATGTACACATACTCATTATCCAAGCATTTCAAGACCTTCTGTTGTGCATACAAGCATAGCCAGATTAGAAATAGTTCAAAATAGTATTTTGTATTAAAATGGAAATTAAGATTCTACTAAAAAAATGATGTATATATTAGTTTAGTTTAATACAGACTCGAAGCAAACAGATTAGCAGAATGGAAACTCAATGTTAGCCTACAAAATCTAAGTGCTTTAAAAAAAAAAAATAGCATAAGAAAGGCTACATATTTAAGAATGGCCCATAAACTTAGCTGAAAAACTAAAGAGGTAAAAGAGGTAAGCCACTTGCACAAATCACTAAGAGACACACACGCACTACAGTTGAGAATCTTGGTTTGCTCAAGTTAAGAGACAGCTTTCAGAAGCTGAACACTGTTTTTCTTTTCTTTACTGTTCTGTTTATACTGATAAAGCAGTGTATTTTTTTCCAAAGACAGTGTTGAGCACTATGTACCACTCATACAAAATCCTGAAGCAATTTAAACACACGTAAGTGACAGGAACACAGTCATGTGCTTAATCAGAGATTTAAGTTCTCAAGTGAGACTAAGCTCTTAAGTTCTCAAGTGAGACTAAGCTCAGGCACCCGCACTGCCAGCTGAGAGTGCAACTCCTGTACCTCTCAGGGCGAAGCAGTCTTGTGTGTGACAGATTCTTTCTAAGGACAAAGCCTTGCTGTGCTTAAACTAGGTGTGTTGTACAGCACGCTTATAGGTACTACCAGTGCCCTAGCAAAAGCTTTCTTCTGTTGACAAGGAGCTGCAGGTCATGCGCTCAGACTAGTGAGGTGATGAGAGGTGCAACCACAAAACCAGAAGCTCTACAGGGGAATCATTCCATGCTGAAATTCACTCACCCAGAAAAGCACATTAACTGCTAAGTTATTGCTTAGCGTTGCTTCACGGTTAAATGTAGAGCATAGAAAACTCTGTATTGTATATATAACTTCTTATTGATTTCACACAGACTGTCGTTACTACAAGAGAACATTACTTTCACGACTAGGCTTATCTTAATTTTGTGCGACGTACCATGAAATTCATAGGAATAAAATGATCTACATAAGTAAGGTCATTTTAGCCCCTCCCTCAGGTTGCAACATACACATTAGTATATCATCTACACAGCAAAACTGCTCAAAGATATACTATTTTGTATTGATTACTCAAGGCATGTTACCAAAAAGATGGTGTCCTAGACATGTAGGAAGCATTGGCTTACGGACAAAGACTAACAGCAACTTCACCCAATATGACAGTGTTAAGAGTATTTCACTTAGAGTACAAAAATCATAACAATCACAAAAAATGGGCTTTAAAAGAAAAGGGAAAAACTATGAAAACAGAATTTAACAAAGACAAAAATAACATATCATGTAATAAAAACTGCTGATAAGACTTTTATTCCTATTTAAATTCCGAATGAGTAATTTTTCCATAAAACTGAAGAATGGAAGAATGAAGAATTAACTAGTATTTTACAAGGACAAACAGTACAATATTAAAATCAAATACTCTGAACTACATAGAACTCTAATTCAATGGATGAATATTCAAAATTACAAACTAAGCATGAATAGTTACAAAAATATATTTGCCTTTGGCCTAAATCTTGAACAGTTTTTGGCTGATTTCATGACACTACTCACATATGAAAAAAATTCAGTTTTACATGTTACTCAGATTAGTATTTTCTCACAAACCTTATGTCGTCCCCGGAAAACATTTGCAGTAGCTCCCTGTCCTAGAATGTCAGACAACAGCCAGAGGTAATTTGAAGTGCTCTGCATCTTTGCTCTTTGATTAGACAGTTTTACTTTTCACCTTAAAAACAAAAGGTTAAATATACTGAATTATAATTTAGTAAAATACATGAAAGGAACTTATTTTAAATCGAAGGAAAAAAAAAAAAAAACAGCAAAACAAAACATCACAACCACGACGCCAAAGACATACAGAAACAATTAAGAACCACCGAGTAGAGGAATAAGAGGTGAAACAAGGAAACAAAAACAAGCTCAACAATGAAAATCAATGCCATAGACACAACACCTCTCTGCATCTGAGGTCTTTACTTCTCAGACTTTGAAAAATCAACTGGAAAAGTGAAAGTTTTATAATCCCTTTTCTGTTGTACACAGGTGTTTAAATGAAACAGTAGCAAAAACTATAGGAAAGAGTCAAAACCACATGAAAATAAGCAAGAACTGTAATTGAATTCCATTATTTGATATATATGCCAAAGAACAAACATTAGAGGTAATGGCAGATACATATACAGGTCTTTTAGATCACTCTGGCTCTGGAAATTGCACTTCAGTATAACTGTAAAGGAACTGGACTAACTACTTACAAGAAGCTATTTCTACATGAGCTAGATGAAAGTCACAAGTAACACAAGTATTCTCAGCTACTTGCTAGAACCACCAATTACTACTGGAAGAAATTAAGTGACATTTCTCTCATTTCTAGAATTTCACATTTGGTATGTCACCTAGTTTCTAGAGAGACAGCCTGGCTTTCCCACCCTTCTTTGAATGTAAACTGTCAGATACTCGGGTCTTCACCATCTCAAAAGAAAAAAAAAAAAAGTTTGATTAAATTAAAACTATTAAAAAAAAACATTAGAACTGCCAGATTTTCCCCCTTGCCAAAACAACAGGAGCTGCAGATAAATAACCTTACCTTTTTGGTTTAATTAAAGCACTGATTTTGCCATTCTGTCTAGTGAAAGGCTCTAAGATCAAAGATGTAGCTTCCTGGATCTAAAGAATCTTAAGAGCAAAACAGCAACTGGACCAGGGGAAGGTCCTACAGCAGCCGCCTTTCCTCACAGCCTGCATCTGCCTGCATTAACAGACAAGAAACAGCGAACTGATACTCAAAAGAAACAAAAAAGCCTTTCCTGTAAGTACTGTAACAAGAGGTCTGACAGGATTTCCTCTGTGTGTTTATTACAGTGGAGTGGTTGCCGCTTTTTGGGAGCTCCCTGGAGCACAAGGTGACACCTTGTGAGGCCAGAAGCCTTGCACTGCAGGAGAGGGGAAGATGCCCCCCGCCAGCCACCGCAGCACCAGTGGCTCGTCCCGCGCCAGCAGCCCCCTGAAGCACCCGCCACCACACCGCTCCCGGCCGTACCCGTGCCACAAGGAGACAGAAGCTCTCTTGTGACTTTGAACACACTTCCCTACACTCGGCGACTGCAGGTTTCATACTTTCATTTAGCTGTCCGCTCATGTAAGATGTGGACTTTCCTGCAAAGCTGTCCCAAAACATCCAGGCCATGACACGTAGCATACAGACCTCAACGACACAATGCAAAGACCTGACATTACTCTAAACTAAATTTCGCTTCACGCAGCAACACCGTTTTTAAAATCTAGGTAAAGTTTTTAATGCCGAGAGAAGAGAAGGAAGGTTTTATATCAAATCGGAACCAAAATAACCCCACCACCACACTACAAGCCCTCACAGTTCTCAGTTAACTCTGGCAAGACAATTTGCAATAGTAGAATAAGATAACTTCTCCCAGCTGGCAATTACTGTAGATGTCAGAGAGCTATCTATGATGCAAACACATAAGGTAAGGAAGAAGTCCGTAAGGAAATAATGCATAGCCCACTCTGTAAACCATTCGTAAAATTTCTGAATTAAAAAATTCCTCCTAATTCAAACTCTGCTTGTAACACGCCAGCTGGCACATTACGGGTAAACATGTATTTTGTAATTTATTTCAAGGCAACATTCATTAGACTCATACCAAGACACAAAAACATAATGAATCCTAAGCAGACAGCAAGTACGCAGAAGGATCAAGAAAACACAGTTTCTTCACTGATGTCTATTCAAATACTAAAAAATTTAGCAGCCTATTAGAGACTATATATTATTATGTCGCCTGAAGTGATAAAAATGAGGTAGCTTATGTATGAGATCAGCTCTCTTCCTTTACCTTCTTACTTTCTAATTAAATTTGCATGAAGGTCAGTGGGTGAAAACAAAACAAAAGGAAAGTCTGTGACAGATGAGCTTGAATATCATTCAATGAATTTGAGGAAAAAAAAAAAAAAAACACCAAGAAGTCACTAATTGGTTCTCAAGGTCTGGGTTTTTTCATTTGTAACACTACAGATATAATTATGTCAGTATTAATCCCAGGGTACATATCCTGTGCCAAACCCAAGTCAGCGTTGCACTATTACACTTTTTTCGTAAAAATAGTATTTTTATAATAATAACGAAGTCTACATTCTTTTGGAAGTCTTCACTTTTAAGGCATAAAATCTCATTCAGTTTTAATTTTACTTTCAAACTATAATAACTTGATTCAATAAATTATATAATGCGTTCTATAGACTTCCTTTGATTCAATACCTTTTACTTCTTAGACTGATACAGAATCAATCTCTGCTAAACACTCAGCATGCTGAGTTTTCTTTTCATATCTTCCATTATCTTCCTAAATCAATTCACTGAGAGTTTCGTATTAAAAAAAAAAAAATAATACCTCTAACTGTACAATTGGTCCTGTCACTAGATTTAATGCTGAACTTTCTCTTTCTTCACATCTCATTTATGGTCATTACATCTGATACTAGATTAGTCAGCTTTAGATATATGTGAGGAACTTCTATCTCTTCTACCAGCAGTTTCATTTATTGTCCACCATGACTCATTAGCATTTCAAGGATTTAGGGCCTGCTTTTTGGTTGGTTTGGGGTTTTTAAAATATTTTTCTGCTTCTGGTGATGCTACTACTTCTTTATTTGTCAGGGGTGATTGTAACAGAAAAGACTGCATTGTTAATGTGATTTTTTTTTAAGAAACTCCCAATGCTTTGAAGCAGTAGTAGTGACTGCTTCTAATTAAAACTAAGTTTGCTGTTACCTCAGGCACATGGGATAAGCACATCCAGCAGGTACTTCCCCTGTCCCCTGTTAACAGCTGCAACGTACAAGTTTGCCAGGCAAGTCGGGACAGACGATGAAGTGAAGGCTTTTTCTATCTACAGGCAAGATCCTATATGCCACCAAAGCCAACAGGCAAGGTGCTGAGGTTTCAGATAAATGTTACGTTAGCATTATACAGTCTGGTAAATACAAAGGTTTTGTACTTTTATGTATATCCTCTCATTGCCTAGAAAAGATGTTTCTCCCCCCAGAATTCCTGCTTCCTATCTCTGCTTTCTTCACCCAACCTCCTTCCAGGAGTTTCCAGTCCAACAGCTAGTATCTGAATTATCAAAATACCCTGCCCTGGGCCACACAAGGTGCTGCTTGAACCCGTACAAAGCAGCACGCGTTCCCAAAGGCCCACAAAAGAAACAGCAAGCCTGGCTCCGGTGCTGCTCATCCCCACTGCTCTCGGCGTTTCCAGGCTGTAACGGGGAAAGAGGACTCGGCCTCTGACAGGGACGGCAGCTCCTGGGAAGCCACGGCCACGCCTGAGCGACCCAGGCAGCTCCACGCTCAGGAACGCGGGGTACAGAGGGGCGCCCTCCACAACAGGCCGTCCTTCCGGAGGTAAGAGTTTAACAACTTCTACAGCCACGAAGGCGATGCCACTACCTGAGGAAACCCTTATACATGCCCCTGGTAAACATAGGCTTCGCTTGGCTTTTTTTTTTTTTTTTGGGGTGGGGTGGGGTGTTCTTTTCCCTTCCAGTTACTGAAGGAACTTTGACAGGTCGCTTCAGCTGCGACCTGCCGACATTCACGAGGACCAAAGTCCCGGGCGCGGGGGCACGGGACGAGCCCCGGGCACACCGCCGAGGCCGCAGGCCGGCCACCCCCTCGACCCCCCACCCCCGCGCCGGCCGGGGCCTGGACAGCCGGGCCCGCCACCGCCTCGGAGGGGCTCCGCCGCCGCCCGCGACCCCGCCTCGGGAAGCGGCAGCTCCCGGGAAGGCCCCGCCGCCGCCCCGGGAAACCGAAACCACCTCAGCGCGGAGGCGAAGCGGCTCCCTCCGCGCCGCTGCCCACCACCTCGGCTCGGCTCCACACGGCCTCCCCCCCCCCCCCCCCAACTCATCTACCCCACCCCGCCCCGCCCCGGCCAGCCCACCGGCCCCGGCCCCACGCACCGAGCCGCCTCTCGCCCTGCCTGCCCAGCGCCCCGGCCGCTTCCGGCTTCCTGCAGCGGCCCCGGGGAGGCGGGGCGGCAGAAGCACCGCCTCGGCCGCCCCCAGCCCTTCCCCGCCCGGAGGGGACGGGGGGCGGGGGCGGTCGCAGCCGCCGCCCGCGCTGTGAGGGAGCGGCGGCGGTCCGTGAGGTGAGAGGGCCGGGAAGCAGGGAAACATCTGGGAAGGATGGAGAAGTGGAACTAGGACGTTCCTTAAAAGCGGTCACTCGGCGTGTTTGGGCTGGTGCGGCGTTCAAAACGAGCTCAGATCGGTTCCGGGGAGGATTTCCCTGGTGATTTTTTTGCTGCGTAACCGCTTCGGCGGCCGTTTCGGCTCTTCGCCCCCCTCCCGGGGCAGGGCTGCCGGTCTCCCCGCGGCCCGGTAACCATTCAGCCTTACACTGCGCTGTGTCAGCCTCGCCTCACGGGCTGCTTCTGCTTTTGCAGGGGATATCCAGGATAAATGCTTCCCCGCTCCGTGTCATTTCTCTCAGCTTCACCCTTCTTAAACATCACGAAGTCCTGGTATTTTTCATACATTTGTGCTCTCGCTTATTTTTTACTTAAATGTCTTAAACTTCCTGACTGATGTACATTTTTTTTTTGTCTGATAATGTTGCTATTCTAATAAATGGTCTGTATAGCTTGTATAAGGGAAAATACTGATAACTTTATGCATAAATTATAATGTAATTTAAACATAATTATACTGGTAAAATAGTCAAAATAATTTCTCCCCCTCCTCCAAGCCTCCTGTTTTTGACCATCTGCATTTCTTGTTTGAAATTACCATCTTCCTGAATCTTACCTTTCTTAAGCTTTATCACAAGTCCAAACTTCCATTGGTTCAACTTGTTACAGGGCACTAAGCTTGTACCAAAATTCTGCTTAGTGAAACTCATAAATTGATACATTTGTTGCTCTTAATAAAAATGTGTAATTTATATTCCCTGATTGTTGGCATATGAGCATTATTTTGTAATGCTTCTGCATTATAGAGGGAATAGTTCCCCACCACATTTGTCTTCTGTCCTTGCATCTTTCAAAATGCTGCAGCGCTCTTCAGAAGTTACGTGGTTTATTTCTGCTACCCTCTCCTCAGCATTGCAAGCCTTTTTTTTTTTTTTTTGTTCATCAGGGAGATACCAACGAGTCAGTTTTGTCTTCTTCAGAAATATTCATCATATCATTCATATGTACTTTAGCAAAAGCCCTCTCAAAATCAGGAAAACACCAGTGAATTTTACTTTGTATCTTGAACGTGTACTTGCTTCCACTTGTGAATAAAACCAAGCTATTGGCTCAGCATGGTGATGCTTTTTGGAACTGGCCATTTTAAATCATAGTCTCATTCAGACTGGATGGGACTTCGGGAGGTCTCTGGTCCAACCACCTGCTCAAAGCAAGGTCAGTGCTGACTTCAGACCAGGTTCCCCAGGACTTTGTTCGCTTAAGACCTAGAGTATCTCAGCTCCAATGTCACCCTGCCCCTTGGGCTGGCCACCGAGCACCCTCACTGCAGTGAGCAGCCCACGTGCTTTCCCAGGTCTTGAATCAATGAAGATGATTCATATGGTTCGCGTGATTCAAATTGTCCATTTTCTTATGGTATATTTGTAACATAATCAGTGATCCTTATGCAAGGAGGATCTTCTCTAGCCTTTAAATGTTTCACAGTATGAATCACAGGAAAACGGTATGTTGAATATAAGAATGGGAAAAACAGACACCAAAAAGGAAAATGTCGTTACAGTTTTACTTTAGAAATGTTTACTTCACTTCCTGTCACTTCTTTTCAATTAATTAGTAAAACTTTTGGTATTCCTCACCTCTCTTGTATTTGGATTCTCATTCATGTTCACAAGTTCATCAGTCTGTAGCTGTATACATTTCTTCATCCTGACAATACAGCTGTAGGAATTGCAGCTAAAGCTGGCATGTTGCATTCAGTCCTCTCACATGTGGCTGTGAATGCCAGAATACAAAAAAGAAAAGGATGCTGCAGAAAAAAGGTCAAACTGAGCCTACTCAGTCAGAGCCAAGAGCATTAAAACAGGCAAAATACAGTATCTACTTCTAATCTTTTACTTGGGACCCCCTGGGCAACCTAGCAACAATGAGATAAGAACAGGGGAGAGTGGAAATCAAACAGAGTAGATATTTGCCAAGAAAAACCATCTGATCGAATTACTTGACTTTTAAAAGTTTTGAGTGAGAAATTGTGTCTTACCAACCTTACCAAAAGGACAGCCACTAACTTTACTAGTAAGTCAGGTGAGAACAGTAATTCTATCAACTCCTAAGCAAGTTAAACATTGTTTTCCATTAACAAATTTTATAAAAAACACTTAGGCTCTTATAGTCAAATTCCTTTCTATATTTGATTAAATATTTAGAAGGCATCTGCACACTGTAGGAGATGATCAGGCTTGAGACCATCTAAGGAACCTGAAAATACACAAAATACACAAGTCCATGGGACCTGATGAGATGCATCTGTGGGTCCTGAAGGAACTGGCAGATGAAGTGGCTAAGCCACTATCCATCATATTTGAGAAGTCATGGCAGTCCAGTGAAGTTCCCACTGACTGGAAAAGGGGAAACATAACCCCCATTTTTAAAAAGGGAAAAAAGGAAGAGCTGGGGAACTACAGGCACACCTCTGTGCTTGGCAAGATCATGGAGTGGATCCTCCTGGAAACTATTCTAGGGCACATGGAAAATAAGGAGGTGATTGGTGACAGCCAACATGGCTTCACTAAGGGCAAATTGTGCCTGGCAAATTTGGTGGCCTTCTACAACAGGGTTATAGTGTTGGTGAATAAGGGAAGAGCAACTGATGTCATCTACCCGGACCTGGGCAAAGCTTTTGACACTGTCTCGCATAACATCCTTGTCTCTAAACTGTATCCTGGGCTGTGTGGCCAGCAAGCTGAGGGAGGGGATTCCTCTCTACTCTGCTGCTCTCATGAGACCCCACCTGCAGTGCTGTGTCCAGCTCTGGGGCCCCCAGAGCATAAAAAGGACATGGACCTGCTAGAGTATGTCCAGAGGAGGGCACAAAGATGTTCAGGGGGCTGGAGCACCTCCCTTCTGAGGACAGGCTGAGAGAGTTGGGGTTGTTCAGCCTGGAGAAGAGAAGGCTCTGGGAAGACCTTATAGCAGCCTTACAGCATCTAAATGGGGCCTACAAGCCACAGAGAGACTTTTTACAAGAGCACGTAGTGATAGGAGACAAGGAGTAAGTCTTAAACTGAAGGAGGGTAGATTTATATTAGATACAAGGAAGAAATTCTTTCCTGTGAGCGTGGTGAGGCACTGGCACAGGCTGCCCCCTCCGTGGTTGGACCCCTCGAGGCCAGGCTGGACGGGGCTTTGAGCAATCTGATCTAGGGGAAGGTGTCCCTGCCCACGGAAAGGGGATTGGAACTAGGTGATCTTTAAAGGTCCCTTTCAACCCAAACCATTCCATGATCACAGCTGAACCAGAATAAGCAAACCTATTTAGCAGCCAAATTCAATTCAGCTAGAACTATGTTTCATATTTTCATGTTAAGCCATTTTCTTCTGTAATTTGCAGAAGGGAGGGAAGCAATTCTGTAATGTAAGACAGCTCTTACTACCTTTGCTTCGTTTGCAGCTTGCCATCAGAGAATTCATTCCCAAGTTGTTCACAACACGTACATATTAATGGCCCTAAGCAAACCTTAGTCCAAAAGTAGTCCACAGATTATATGCTTCCTCTTGTCCCATAGTTACGAAGCCATCTAGGAGAGTTCAGTGGAATAGTGTTGATAGTAAAACAAACATTATTAGATTTAAAAAATCATGTTCTGGAGCCTGGTCTCTCCCGCTTTTCTGAAATGCCTGGGATAAATATGGTGAACAACTAATATATGAAGGAAGAACAGAGAAACAGAATGTGAGAGGGAAAAGCCCTCAAGCTAGAGCAACAAATGCAAAACCTACCTGCCAAACAATCTTCACAATCACCAGGGCAGTATCCTGCGATATGCCTGTGTACCATGCATAATTCACATAACCTACAGGTACCCACCTCACAGCAGATTGGAAACACCAAACGCAATACTCCAAAACAAACTGCAGATAAATACAACCAGTCATGCATCTGTCAGAATGAATGTGAGCAACCAGCGGAGAACAAAAAGACCCACTGGAGTAAGACAACATTTCTCACCAAACAAGTACTCTGCCTCTGACTTCCCACCTCTGCTGTCACCAGGATCTGTATCAATCTTGGCCTTGGCAGAAATACATTTTTCATCACATTACATATTTTCTTGGTGTGCCACCTCCTTCCACCACCAGGGTGTTTCACAGGGAGATACTCCCTATTTCTTGCTGCCCCATCCAACTTTTGTCACTTGTTCTCGCCACCACTACCACTAAGTCCCATTCTTTCACTCGTGCTGGTCCTTCACAGCAGTTTCAGTGTACTTAATCAGCTAAAACCTGTTGGCTGTTTTCCTTCACTTTCCTTTCTTCAGTAAGTTAAGCTAACAGGAAACCAAAATGTCACAATTAAAGTTCAGTAAATGCGTGGCTACAGAGTGATGCTACAACTAAATGGGCCCAATGACCAGCTGGTGCTGAAAGGGGTTTGCTCCCTCCTCCACTCCTACCCACACGTTACAGCTGCTTTCCTCACATCTGCAGTAACACTTCTCTCACATATGGTGAGATAGTTCCAGCTGGAAAACTGTATCTCCCCAAAAGGGTGAGTAGCTTTCTAAATAGCTTTGAGTTTATTGAGTTTATTTTATAGTAGCTTTGAAGTTCTTCAAAAATTTGAGAATAGTTACTTTGCAGGATTAGCTTTCCACCATAAATTGTCTTGTTATAGGATCAGACAAATGCCAATGCTGACAATAAAGAGGAAAAAGGCAGATTGACCCTCTGGACAACAACTAGCTGCTCAAACGTCTCACCCTGCACTGATAAGCTATTCTGTGTGAAAAACTGTCCCAGACCTCAGCTTGCATGAAATTCATTGCCTCTACTACAGATCTGGAAAAAAGCTTGAAGGCCTGAAAGCTTATCTGTCTTTAGTAATTACACCAACTTGTAAATAAAGGATACCATCTCTCTGCAAAGGGTGCCTTGTATCTTCAATTAAAGACTTGCAGCTGCGTGTCCTACCTAAACACATTTTACAGGAGGAAATTCTGTTGTGCACAAAAGGAGGAGTTACTAACATGATGATGATCACCTATGCATCTTCAATCTAGATGGGCATTTTGACCAATGCAGGTGCTTCTGTTTGGTGCAGTCTTTAAATCGGATCATCCAGTCTGAAGAAAAACATGTGAACAATAACCTAATCTCTCAGTGGAGCGTTCTCATCTATGTCTTTTTCCTCCTCCTCTACCCTCCAAGAAGAGGTTTTCATAATATGTCCAAAGCACCTAAACACTGCCTCGAGTCTAGGTCACACACAGAATACATGTTGCATCACCAGATTTCTCTTCAGAGGTAACTGAAGTGCACTTCTTTTCCAGTCCCGATTTAAAACAAAAAAAGGCACAAAGCAGGAATCCATTTTTTCAAAGTAAAGATGCAGAAACCCATCAATTGCCTTTCTAAACCTTGATTCTTTGCAAAGACGTGAGGCACTGCACACCCACCACATAACCCAACTGTGATAAAACAGCTGCAGAGCTGCGGTCTCTGCACTGCTGAAGGAAATCACAGGAAAAAATAACCTGCTAGTAGCCAGAATCAGTGTTTACATGTTTATCTAAAGATACAGAAACCAACCCACAGATCCTGTTTTACAGCTCACATCTTGCATAATCCCCGACAGTACACTATGCTGATTCAACAGGGTTAAAGCATAGGAAAGTAAACAATCCTTTTTTAGTTCTTCAGGCTGAACCAATTTAGTTTCTCCGAAGATCCAGACTACCTAACCCCTCATCCTACAGGACACACTTTCAGTCATGGATGGAAGGGCAGGGTACAAAGTTTATAATATAGCCAGGCTGATGGTTGCCACGCACAGCTTGCTCTTATGCTCTATGCACTCTGCTTTCTATCTGTTCCTACCTGACACCGCTATAGCAGGCAACATGCTTTGAGGGGGAAGTGTTTCTGCCACTTCCGCTTCCCAAATAGCTCCTCATGGGGTTAGATGAACACCAGATTTGGTACGGAAGCAGCTAAAGGGGGATGGGGGGGGGAGATGAAGGAGACCAGCCTCTTCTGGCAGTGGCCAGTTTAAAGACTTCTTGTGAGGGTATAATTTGATAATTGCTAAATCATACTCCGTTAGACAAATGAACCAGCCAATTATAATAACAGAATTAATGTGTAGGCTTCTTTCCCCGCTTCTATGCAGCACTAAAAACTACCGTTACTTCAAAAGGCAAAAGTCTAAATCATGTGTGAAAACTAAGAGTGACTCCATTACGACAACACTCTAATTTAAAAACAAAAAACTTTGCTAAAGCCAGAAGGTCCCTACCTTATTGTTCGCTTCATAATCTGCCTAGTGAAAGCTCTTCCCTCCATGTGGTAAAGCTGCTGTAACTGCAGGGGAAGGAGACCAAGCAAACACAGAGAAGTCTGGCAGCAAACGTTCAGCAATAGCTGCAGTGGCCAGGGTGCAGCCCCTGGAGCTGGGCTGGGGCAGGGCAGCATATGCAAAGCACCCAGGCAAAGACGGAAGGCTTCTAGGGCTAGGGGAGAAAGCAAAATGGATATTGGACCCAGGGGAACTCTAGCATTGGTGTGGCAGCAAAGGGAGGGAGATGGGACTGTGAGACAAGGAAGTATAAGAAGCATCACCAGCACTATCAGCAAGTATAAAAAGCACCAGCACTATCACATCTGTGATAAAATAAATCAAGTAACAAGGAATTTTTGATTAAGCGTACAAAAACCTGGAACAAAATTCTTATATAAGTGATACTGTCCTATTGAAGAGTAGTAAAGGTAGGAACCCTCTACTTTCTTCCCTCTGGAGGGAAGGGCAGTGAGCATCCTCAAAACCACCATACTCCACTCCTGGCTGCTGTTTCTCATCCACCTCCTCACGGATTTTCCATTTAAATTGGATGAAGAACCACCTAGCATCAAAGAGTCTAGAAAAACGCTCTTCTGATTATGCTGGAGGTAAGTCAGTTTTTTACTATGGACATCAATTCTTGAGCAAAGTATTAAATCCCATGCATGAGAAGACTCCTAGCTTCCCCTTGCCCCTATGAAAATAACTACAAAAACTGTAACGTCATAGAATTAAAAAAAAAAGCAAAGAAACAAATTGACCAACCATTTTGGGACAGAAGTAGCAACACTACTAAAAATCTCTGTATAGACCACTGACCCTACTAAAATATTGGGGCGAATGCAACTCTTTATTTCTGTCAGCATCTTCCACACACCAGACTGCAATACAATTTATTATCCAAGCATCAAAAAAATTGCCAGGTTTACTCAAATGTAGCAGCCAGAAGGTTAAAGAATGCTGTAGCTTCTAAAGATTCAACCCAAATAATTCTAAGAGACTTAACATTTCACTGGATAAAATTTTATTTTATTTTTTATAAAAAAGATAAAACCAGATGCTACTTTTAAATGAAATCATTTATTAAACCAATCTGTTTTATAGGAGGTATATATATATTTTATTAAGACAACTTCAATGAAATGACTATCTACAAGAATGACTTTGATTGTTTTATTTTCATGTCACCATACACGAACAAATGGATTTTATGTCTTATGAAAACATTTTACTCAGTATCAAAAATGTACACATTTTAATAACCATTGCTATGGTCTGAAGGGATTTTTACATTTAATTTCAAAAATAAGTGTCATTTCATTGCTGTATGTGTTACAGCATAAGCGTAAATCATCCTATACATAATAAAAGTTTTTTGTAGGTATACAGATAATTTTTCATGTTGTCACATACTTTATATTTCAGACAGGTGGGAGATTTGCATTTCTCTTTTTTGCGAAAGGCTAAAATATGTACGGATGTGAGCACAAAGCGACATTCCTTAAAAACAAAACCAGTTTGAATGGCACAAGAGTTAGCGTTTTTATAAATTAACAACCCGAGTTCTGGATTATGGAAACAGGTACATGAGATTCCAGTATTTTCTTTAGGGCTTCGCTCTCTGGAAGAATACCTGTTAAAAATTTATTAAAAAACACATTTTTAAGACAAAGGAAATAAGTCATGTAATGGTTGAGATGTAAGCTAATCATTTTGTCAGAGCTCATTTTCTTGTTTAACATACTAGTTAACACACTAGGTTCAAGGATGTGACTTGTGCTATTTGTTTACACTCACACCCTCGGAAAGGAAGCGTTTTGACACATTCTCTACCACCACAGCATCGCTTTTTTGCTATTTCAACTATTAAACATAATCCACAGGAATATCAAGCCACTGAGGAGATGGCAAGCTGCTGAGGATAAGTGACAACTACAGATGTAGGTTTGTTGTTGTTTGCTTCTTCTTTCCAAATAACTGCTTTCAGTACTTGGAAATTCCCTATAGCTAAAAGCTATTAAAGGATTAAATATTTCAATTTTACTTCAGGTCACTACCACAACTAAATTGTGCAACAAAGTTCAAATGGAACTGAAAGCTATGTAAAGAAAAAAAAAATATTTACCTTTAAGTAATTTTTAAAAACTTTAGCATCAGGCTGCTGAAGTGCTTGACAGAATTCCTTATAAGAGAGAATAAAGAAATACTAAATAACTAAACGAAACAACAAGATAAAGAGACTTTAAGAGCATATAGAATACCTTGTATGTAAAGCCACTAATATTCATTTGTATTTTCCCTTACATGCAACCAAAGGACAGCATGTTATGGATAAAAAATTGTAATAGGCTATGACAGGCCAAGTGCATTCTGGAGTCAAAAACCTGTATTTTCAAATACAGGATACCACATTCAGTTTTAGCTGAATAGACAGAAACAGGACCACCTATAAGGACTGCAATCAAGGAAGTTCTAAACCTTTAACTTTACCAGTAACTTTTGGTGCCTTAGAAATGAATACATCAGACAAACATTTATGCTTAAGAAATATTATGTACACACTAAGTGACTCTAGATTACAGCAGAACATGTCTGTCACTTGAAAAAGTTATAATCTTAGATCAAAAAACACTGGGACACCAACAAGAGGTAATACTTGATCCTTACATATATTTAACACCACTTAAAAAGTTCTACAGGTTAAATCTTATAATGAGTGTAATTGTCTCCTAATGCAGCAAATCTGATTACTATAGTATCCAAACTAGTTGCAATTAAAATTAAGTTGTCAGTGTTCATCTAACAATGTCTTCACAGCAATGTTTACCATATGGCTGGCAAAACTTCATGTTGAGACAATGGTCAGGTGTAAAGTTTCACTTTTGTGAACCCTTTTACACCATTCCAAAATAAGCACACAAAACCCCAACACTTAATGTTGTGCATCATTTTTCACAGTTGAAACAGTGCCGTGGCTTAAATTTCTGTAGTGTTGAATACAGCCTTTATCATCACACTTTCTATACATTCAACATTCTTCATTTTACTTTTGAGTTCTTACTCTAAGTATTCTAATACTTTTTCCTCAAGTTAAAATTTGAATTAATGTAGGAAGATCGCTTAAACAGTCACAGGCACTGTACCTTTTTTTTTTTTTTTGCAATATATTCTTGCAGTAACTTTACTCCTTATGCTAAATTAATCCTATTCTGATATGCAACATCAGAATAAGTCTTGCTGAGGGATGGTAGGAGGCTAACTTTGTCAGCATTCACTTTGTCCCCATTTAACATTTATGATTGTTAAGTTTTCCAAATGTTCTTTTGGGAATTCCTACCTGAATTATCTCAGGAGCTACTTGCAAAGAAGGCAAATACTCTTGCTGAAGATACTGAATGCACTCAGGACCCTAAAGAAAAGCAGTATACAATTTGTTCAAGTATGTTTTTGTACAAATGAGAAGTTGTAGCCCTATGCTGTATGGCACAGAAGAGTTTGAAAACAAGTGATCTACATGACTATTTCACAGAAAAGTTATGCATACCAAATGCTCTTGTTAGTCTCAGCTGTTAGCAAATAAAAAGATTTCTCAACATTGGCATTAAGGATTCTACTGCAACTTGGTATCTTTTGTTACATAGCAGAGGAATGCACTGAAAATTGCACTGAAGTAAGAATTACAGTGCAGCCAGTTTGTGACATGTCAATTGAAAGTCACTTAAGGGCCTAATTTCACTATCTGACATAGGAAAGAAAAGAAATAAATAAAAATTTGGCAATTGGTATGTGCCAACTGCTTTATCATACTACTCCCATTGCAAAATTTAGCAGCCAAGTACCCCTGAACATCGGGTTTCTCTTTTTGTAACACTATGTGATTTACAGTGGACTGAACAGTAATAAAATGAAACCTCCAAACCTTCGAGAGAAGCAGACAGGACTGTTTTGGTTAACACATCAGTTTTAGTTTTCTTTATCTGCATTTATCAGATACCTCTCATCACGAGAGGGATTACCATACACTAGCAGTATACAAACACGACCCAATACGTCTAACCAGGAGAAAGTGAATCAAGTTACCCTAGAACTAGAATATAGTATACAGTTCCCATGAGGGGAAGAGATTTCAAATTATTTTCCTGTATTTGTATTGGCAGTGTTAAAAGAAACAATATTTGTAACAAGAAGTTATTTAC
Organism: Tyto alba; assembly: GCF_018691265.1. Lineage (NCBI taxonomy): Eukaryota > Metazoa > Chordata > Aves > Strigiformes > Tytonidae > Tyto > Tyto alba. The sequence continues at coordinate 53,393,860 of NW_024881282.1, forward strand.
CAAAACTTGATTTCCTACAGATTTCTCTCTTCATTGCTTTTGGGGAAAAAGGAAAACACTCAGAAGCTCTGCTCAGTTAAAACACAATCTCTTCTCTGCCAGTTTATAACTTCTTACAGTTTTTTATGCAGTTGTGACTTTTACTTGCATTTGACATAAGTTAGCCAGCAAGTTGAAAGGTGTAAACAGTAACACAAACATATAAACTGTTTTGTTTCCTCTTAGAAATGGAAATATGATATAGTGCTTTAGCCATTAGATAATGTAAAATTCATTTTTTTTCCATAATTGTTTTTCAATCTAATTTCCCACACTTTGAAAGACACCTTTAGCTTTCACAGAAGTAATCTATAGTACATCTCCAATCTCTCTTTTATGTCACATTTACTATACTGAAAAGTGAAAGAATGTCAATTGATCAACTAAATACAGTAACAATCAAGTGAGCAGATTCTTCTCGTTCATAAAGAGTCAATATTTCACAGTAATTTATCAAGAGGTAGAACTACTGGATCCTGTATCCCTACACAGCATTATGGTCACCCTATCATTTAACATAAAGAGTAGTAATTCACCCTAGTATCTAATTTTTAGAAATTGATAAAAGCACTAGAAAGAAACCTTGAAGAGCTTTTCCCTGCAAAATGTTATGAAGCTTACCCTTTTGAGATGAATTGTTTTTAACGTCACTGCACATTCTGATAAAGCCTGCAATGGAATACATAACATTAGACTGTTTGATTAGTCTGCTGGTTAAGTATTTAAAGCCAAAGAACCTAATGAGGCCCAAAACAAGGGCTAGATCATGCTATTATTCCCTAATCTTCCCCTCACACAATGCTAACTGAGCCTCAAGCTTCCAATTTTTGTTCCACTTTAACCACAGAAACTTGTCACAGCTGATCCCAAAATGAACTGCAGAACAAGCCACTTGTGTGTGTTCCCTTTCACTGAACATTAGTTAATAAGTAATATAGGTCAACATTAAATACTCAGATCTGCAATTCTCTAGCTTCTGTAGCCCTAGTACCACAACATTCATTAATTAATCATCCAGGTACCTCAATAAAAAAAATAAGAGATTTTATTTGTGAGATGATGATCTTTGATACTACATGGCCACTGTAGGTTTTAGCCTGAATCTGCCCCACAGAATGAAAACAAAAAAAAAAAAAGTCTACAATACACACCAGCACAGTCTGGGCATCTGCTAAGTCAAACGTTTGCTTCAAAGGTGCTAAGAAACATGCAGGAACAATGTGCTTGTAGACAAAGTCTGCAAAACCTACTGGCCCATCTTTACCTCCTGAAAAGAAAAATAACATTCCATGTTCTATTATGGCTTCATGGTTAGTAGCAGCTGCAAAGGAATTATGGAAAGACAGTCTTACCCCAAAGTTCCACCAACTTAGAAAGAATAATAAAACAAGTCTTCTGTGCAATTGGATCTGGGTAATCCACTGCTCCTTGAATAACAGTGAACAACACACGCTCCACATTCTCTGCACCTTGAACACATTAAAGACATTGTCATTTCAACTTGCAGCTTAAAATGTTTCTGTACTCTTGCACTATTTTATATAAATACTGACCTGGAAGATATGCTTCAACTTCAAAATAGCTCTTTTTTGCACAAATCTCAAATATTTTTGGGAAGTTTCCCCTACGATGCAAGACAACTCTTATTTAGATTATAATTGTTTTGTTGTTGTTGCTGTTTTCTTTGTGTTTTAAGTTTGGAGATTTTAATTGCTTTTCTGGCCTTTAACACACAAAGGTGACAGGGATACTTTAACCTGCTTACAAATACAAGTTTTCTCCTCTCTACCCAACCCTGATAGAGTTAATTAAAATTCAGCAGCGCTGAACCTGTTTACTTATCTCCCAATTATATATGAAAAACTATTTTTATCACACTTAAATTTTAAGTGCGGTGTCTATGCTTATTTGTTTGTTTCCTCTAAACATTTCTTGGGCATTCACAACTACCAAGTGCCTCTTTCAAGAAAGCTCTCACTACTTCCCTAATGCCACCCCTTCCTTTCCCAGTGATGGTATAATTATCATTTTAGGATGGGGGAAGGAGTTTTGACCTCCACCTACCAGATGAGTCACTTTAAAGCTTCTCAAGTCCCTAGCCATTTTGATGGAATACAAACTGAGAGAATTACTTAAAGAATCAAGAACTGGACATTTGACTTCAAATTCCTGCTATGAAACACACTAATTTGCATTTGGCCACTAAGAGTGACAAAAACCTGGTAACTACATATATAATAAAAGTTCCATGATGCCTTCTACTATAGATAACAATATCAGGTATTAGTAATAAAAATTACAGAAATTACTGATGTGCCCTTCCAAAAATAAAGGCCACAATGAATACTGGCAGCTGTGAGTGGTCCTGCCCAACAGTTTGAGCACTGCTATATATTGTTATATACTGTATGATCTCAGATTCATCAAATACAATGATGCATGAGGATATATTACACACCATTCCTGTCCTTACAGACACAGTGATCACGTATAAGCTGAAAAGATCAACAGGAAGAGTATAATTATAGCTGGATTTCACAAAGAAATTCTTGCCCAAGAGATAAGCCGAATACTGTATTTACATTAGTCCATGCTACCTTAACATAGTAGTACTTGACAGGAACTAGGCTAATGATTTTAATAGACAAAACTTACATGAGAACAGCCATAGTAGTAACCTTTGAGAAACTGAACTACTTACCTTGATTAGCTATGACTTCACTCATTCCACTGCCGGTTACTGTCTGCAGAAAAGCAAAGTAGCTCCTCCGTAGCATTTGTTTTTCTAAAGCAGCAGACTGGTCATTTTCTTCTGCTGGAATGAGCAACACCTCAAAAATAGCATGAAGTAGCGGCATAAACATCTGTTGCAGAAAAGGTGAAACCTGTGTCTGTGGAGATCGAAAGAGGGCATCAACTCAAGCAATGACTACTTATAACAAAGTCAATAACATCAGGGTCACCATCATGAACATTACTGCATCTTGACTTACACACCACCTATTTCACATCTTTTGCACAAAAAATACCTAATCCTATCTAGTCTCATTCCAAGTAGAAACAGAAGCCTTTTCAGGATTTCTCATCCTTCTGTTCAGACAGATACTATTTTAAATTCCCTGAAATATCAAGGGGGGCTATTGTAAAGTCACTGTGGTTACCGAAAATGCATCTCTAAGACGTTAAAACCGGCAGCAGGCCACCTTTTGTAGCACTCGTCTTTAAAGACTGCTTAAAGAAAAAAGTTTTCCTGAGCTGAAATACTACTGGCATTACAGAATAAATTTGTCATTTATGTCCTACTTGCAGTGAGAAATATAAGTAAGGGCATCAAATTAGCTAAACATTTATGAAGTACTGAAAAATTGAAGGTGTGCGCTATTCAGCCACACCCTCAAGTTCCATGAAGCTGCAACTCAGGTGTTCATTTTTTAATGCTTAAGTAAGGTTTTATCTTTAATCATCTCTTTACTGTACCTTGAAAGTATTCAAGGTGAGACCACTGAAGCTAGGATCTTTATTTTAACATATTGTAATAAGAATGGTACAGTATCATACAAAGTTAAACATTACACCTGACCATGGTATTTATCCAGTCTTGCTCCTATGACCTTTTTATTTTTTTTTTACTTTCCTCACCTTACACAGACTATTTTTAATTATCTACTGTTATCTTGAATTGCTTTTAGCATAACTTGCAAAAAAGACTAGAGTAATAAGAGTCTTCCTCCCTAATCTCTAAAATACTTGATTTTTCAAAGTTCCTTCTCTCTGCTCATGGGATACTCCAGAGGCCCACATGCTCGAGTCACACAGGTATATTATGGCTCTTCTACTGCTCACAGAATGCACTTCACTTTTAGTGATTTGAATTTTCCATTCTGCTTAAAGACTTACTTAAGTCTATTTAAAGGGCTTCTTAACCTTCTCATACAGCAATGAATTTCCCATCCCATTCACAACAGCACAACATTCTTGTGGCAGCTCCAGGGAATGGACCATGAATAACAGGTTAGTGACTTCATATATTCCATTGACTTTGCATTTGAACTGTTTGAAACTGGGAAGGTCTCACCTTTGCTAGATAATTAGTTGACAGTCCTACTCCCACTTAATACATATCTTATGTCTCCATTTCAAAATCTCTGTATATTTCTCAACCTATTTTGAAGAACAATACATTGATCCTCAGCATACATTTTTATGCAACACCATTGCATCGAGATCTTGCAAATCAATATTCCTCCCTATACAAACATCAGTTGTTTCTGTATCTCCTGGAAATCTCTCTAAGAAATGAGAAAATTAATTTCAGAGCTTGCATAGTTCGTAATATTATCTTAGCACTTCAGTGGGGGGCATAAAGTTAATCGCATTAATAAAAAAACAATTCTGTGCTCCACGTAGCATTTTATTTTAAAATACTGAACCCCAAAATTTAGAAACAGCACAGAATTCTGAGGCTAATAGAAGAAAAACATTCATTTAATCACTACAAGTCCAGCAACGCATAACTATGGTTGAAGACCACATTTCCCAGTAGCCGCCTTAGAAGTACTTATTAATTGTGAGATAAGGTTCTGAAACATAGCTATTTTTCTGGAACTAGAAAAAAAGATGTCAGCAACACTTTGACCCTGAAAAAGCTTATGTAATATCATACCTTAAACTTCGCTGTTATTTGATTTATAAGAGGAATGAATTCTTGAAGATCTTTTGCTTCACAATCTTTAAGCATGTGTTCAGATGCAGAAGGAATGAATGGAAGAACTTCTTCCTCCAGGCAGATAATCATGCGATGAAGGAAAGTGCGGACACCACTTCTCAGAACCTCCTTTTGTAACGGACAACTGAGAGCTGGCAAAAATGTTTGTAAGCAGTCCAGATAAACCTCTGAGCAGCCACACTGTTTAACAGTTTGCTTATTGCTGAAAGCCTTGCTGGTTCGGCTGTAAAAGCAACACACCAAGTTTTATATAAGCTCATGTTCCAGTACAATGAAGAAGCAATAACACTGAGAACAACATATGCTTTAAAACCCATGCGCTAAACCAGAATATTACATTTCATGAAATGGGAGCCAAACTCTGGAAGTAATGAACAGAATTATTTGATACAAAGTAGCTACACTTTGGTAGTTTTTGGAGAATTAAATTCTAACAATGTACATACAACATATGATGATTAGGATAGCTCCATACAATTCTTTGAGGAAGGGAATAGATGCTGGTTCATTATAAACTTGCTCAATATTCTCCGTATCTACATCCACAGCACCCTTTTCTAAGGAGACTTAACTTATTTTCTGGGCTACCATCAGAAATTCTACAACCACTGATGATTTCAAGGTCAACAAAGCACAGGCAGAAACTCATCCCCTCCTCCCAGTAAATCCTATAGATTTCCCTTTTACTCAGACCAGAAACACACACAGTCACTGTGCTGTACCTACCTAGCAAACCCAACAGCATGATTGAGGCAGTCAGCCAGTGCCATCTGTCTGTCCTCATCTTGTGCCATCATCAGTTTTTCTAACAATACTTTGAACTTCTCCATCAGTGGAGTCAACAAATTCCTCATTAGAACCTGTTTTCTTTCTGCAGAGTATTCGCTGTTAACTATTAATACTCCAGCTGTTTCATAAATGAAAAGTTGATCATCACTGCTTAACAGAGCCTGGTAACCATTTTCCTAAAATGGAAGACAACAGGCATAATTCACTGAATGTCCTTTATCAAAGTTGTTTTCTCAAACTTTAAAGATACCACTCTTTCTTTAATCATGCTTAAGTAATCTCTATAGTACATTTACAATAGTTCTTCTCTTCTTACTTAAGTAGAAGTGTCAAGTACAAGGAAAAACATAAGTTGGAACAACTATTTTTATACACTTCAGACAGACAGCCTTCTTTATATACCCATCTCTAGCCTATACTTCCAGAAACCCACATAAGCAAAATTATTAAAATTAGGTACAAAAGTAAGTATGTGAGTGATCTCACACCAGAGAAGCAGGACAATTATTTGTGTTTAAATGTTTATGTGCTAAGCTTACAATTCAGTAAGTACTCAGGCAGACCGATGAGTAAGCGCAAGCCTTATTTATTACAAAAATCTGCTGTCAGTACTCACGGGAGGAGAAAGTTCCAGCAGGTCTTGTATTCTATTGAGAACATCTTCAATAAAGGGATTCATTTGCTTACTGAAGTAAAACACAAGTATATAACACTATTTAGAAGTATGTGCATTTTTACAGGTTTCCTGGTATTTTATTTAAGGTGTAAAGCTGGACACTAAACTACCTTCTCAATATAGAACTCCCCTTTAAGTATCAAAGCACTGTTGTAGAAAAGTCTGGGTTATGGATATGGTGCTTGTGGTAGGCCAAATAAGATACATGGCATAGTGGGAAATAAACCTTTTTTTTTTTTTAAACATGCATAAATAGCCTCATCAATCTGAGTGAAATATTTTCATTAACAGTTGAAAAATAGGATCCTTCTGAAATCAGTAACATCTTGCAGCTTCTCCTGCCTCAACATTAAATACATGCCTGTGAAATAAGACCAAGACAGGACTGTTTGAAGGGCTCTAGTACATCGAGTAAACTTTATCAGTATAAATTCTGTAAATATTCAGAATTTGGTCAGGGACAGGGAAGAGTTACTCTTGGGAGACTCCAGATCTACTCACTCTCAGCTCTGCTCACTGAAGAAAAGCAGGACAGACATTTACATTGTTGATCAGTTGTAGCATCTAATCAAAATGAGCTAAACATATATATTCCAGTTTGTTCTGATACAAGTGTTTCCACTGCTACCTTAGTATTACGCAATAGGACAACCCTGCTAGAGTACTGTTTTGCTACATTACTTCACTGCAGTCCATTTGAAGCCCAGCCTGTTTCAAAGACAACTGTGATGTACAGATGGGCCAGATATGGTAAATTCAGTGCAATTTGGTTACATTTGTAACAGCTTTACTCACTTAAGAGACTTGACAAATCTGGAAAAGAGGTAAGCTGTTCGACTCCGTACTTTGGGACTTGTATGGCGAAGACCACGGTGATCCAAAAATGCCATCTGCAATCAAAAAAAGTACCTGGCTTAAAATCTCTAAATAAGAACGGGAAAAGCTAATCATCTAACAATTTGGTAAACCCAACGTCTTTAGTGACCTTCAGAAAATAAGGAAGTTACTTAAGTCTAAAAGTAACTTATCTAGTCAAAAATATAAATGAGATGAAACTTACTAGGACAGTTGGAATGTGCTGAGGTTCAACAGCAAAGAATTTTTCGTATCTAACCACTGTTTCAAAGAATTCCAGGGTCACTGATGTATGCTGATAGGCACTAACACCAGAAGTCACCAGCTACAAATAAAAGCATTAGGAAGTTAGTACTTTAGCTGTTTATAACATGAAACTACCACTTAAGCGACATGCTGGTAATTAACATGAGCCATTTGAACTGGAGTCCTCCAGTATTTATTAGCATTTTTAAATAGCTCCCACAACACACGTTTACCGTTCTCATCATGTCTTGTAAAGCTGTAGCTTTTGTAACATCACCAGAGAAGTGAGCACCATGAGATACAGGAAGAGCCTCAGCCAACATATACAGCAGCCTTATTGCTACTTCTACTTCCATAAATCGTGTAGTCTGCCAGTTCCTAGAAAAAGAATACGAAGGTCATGCTAGTCTGTAGTAGCTTATGAGATAAACACAGTTCTACCTATTTTCTTTTGAGCCTTCTTTAGATGCACAGCATAAAAAGAGCAGATTTAAACTAAGAAAAACACTGTAAGACCTAGGCAGTATTTCAGGGTGCTTCTGGAAGATTTTATCCACAAACACAGCATCTCTCCATCAGAGCACTACCAATTTTCCTTTACCAGTTTCAACTTGAAAGCTACAGATCCCTTGAAGTGCTTATTTAGGTACAAAACCACCTGCTATGATGCATGGACAAGCCATTCAGCTTCTCTTAAAAAGATGGCTCACTAAAGAGCAAGGTACACGCAAGCCACCAATAACACTGGATTCCTATTTGTATATGCACAACCATATTCCCAGTTCAGCAACTAGTAATAATGTTTCTTTATTTACATTCATAGTTTCCTGGGTTGGTTCTGCTTTTTTCGTAAAAAATATCTAATTTTTGTTTCTTTTTCCTATCCAACCTTGGTTTTCTGATAGCAGTAATACATAAAATTATTTGCCACATCTCGAGCACTTCCTTCAGGGAAAAAAACAAACAAACAAACAAAAAACCAAACACATTAGCTGTCATTTAAGGTTACAAAAAGAAAACATTTGATTTCTAAGCAGTTGAGAAAAAGACTACGAAGTCTTATTTATCATGAAGTTGTAACAAGCTCATTCTATCATTTGGCTTTGTCTTGCTATGTGACATTTATGCTCATTACAAACTCTAGCAGTTACAAAAGGCCACAAAAGCTAAGGGCATTGTATAAACAAGTTAAAGACCCCAACTTACTGAAGTGTAGTGTTAAAAACTCTGCGGACAGATGCCAACAGTAACTCTGGTGAGACCTGAGCAAGTCTGTCCAGCAACAGTTTCAACTGTTTTCTGTACTCCACAAACATGGCTTCATCTTCACCCTACAAAACATTCACACATCAGTGAAGTCCATAGTTTTGTGTTCAAATTCACCCACAACTGTTTTAGACAATTGCACCTAAAACAAAAACGTGTACATACAAGAACACTATACCACACTCAGAGAATTCAATAATGCTCACCCTATGCTCTTGCAACATAACAGCAGGCTCCTTTTTTGGCTGGTTGTAATACGTTGAGATCCACTGCATTCAGTCCAGTAACGTATTAAAAAGGCTTTCCAAACTGAAAACTAGCCAAAGTACAAGAAATAATATGGGCTTGGCAAAGCCTTATTGACCCAATTTTTGAAAATTGACTCACTCCTCAAAGATGCTCTTTCTCAGCATCTAGCTCAGTTTTAAAACTAAACTGGCAGAAACATTTATGATGGACTGCACACAGTTCAAGTTAACCTTTTTAAGACTATAGCTCTCCAAACAGCCCGGAGCAAAAGTAAATCTGTCTAACATATTCAATCATTATTGATGGCTGACAGAGATTTAAGTATGGGAGGAAAGTGAAATCAAAGATCTTCCGCCTCCTTCAGCTTATTTTTGCAGAGGTTTGACCATCTGAAGTACGTGAAGCAGCATCTCTTAAAGAGTTTCATTACACAATGTTTCTCAAATATTTTTGCAAGACAGAAGCGATGTGCAAACCCACACAAACTCACACTGAAAAAGCCAGCTCAACAGCTATGTTTAGCTAACAGCACAGCTGTATTTGCCTAGGAATAGTTCTGTACAAATGTAGCCAGAAATATTCTGCTAACTGAATTGGCTTGGATATCCCTTTACTATGTTGTTTTGTCATATACAGACATGCCGAGAGGTTAAAAAAGCTTTTCACATAGGAAAAAAAATTCAGCCTACAGACCTTTGCTTCCTACCTTCAAATCCTTAGTCTATGAAAAATACAGATTTTAAAAGTGTGAGCAACTTTTACTACATGCAATTTAATTTGCATTTATCTGTTTATTCACACAACACAATACCTCATTTTCAAAATTATATTCTTCATCATATGTCAACTTCTTCATAACAGCCAACATGATTGCCTAAGATAAAAAAAGAACTATAAGCATAAACAGTTAAAATCCTACAGTAAAGGAAACATTAAAGCAAGTGTTAAATGTTTACAAATATTTTAAATCCCATTTGAATTATTATTTTCAGAGATTTAGCAGAAGCAACAGTCCAAATTAAAAGAGATGGATTATATCCAAACAGTACACAGATGCCATTCCAGATACACAGTGTTGATGACTTGAAGCTCTCAGTCTCTTGACAGTATTATCTGGCTTTGCTTCCTGCTTGTAATCTGTGCTATTTGGTTCACCCTGCAAACAACAATTAAGACAACTGAACTAGGCAGAGGAAGCTAAACAGATTGTCCAAGATCCTATTTTAAAGGGGCAGGTCAGCTTAGCTATAACATTAACTTCTCTAATAGCTCAACATTCTTGAAAGGTTTTTTTGGGGACAGGTTAACAAGCTGAATTGGTTCAGCAAAGAATCCAAGAGTAAGAGCCAGGAGCAGCAAACGAGTGAGAAAAGCAAAACCTTCCCTTTTCAGCAGCAGCAAGTTATTAGATCAGTTAAAACACTGATGTGCAATTTTATCTTAGTAGGGACCATTCATAAGTCCTAGAACAGCAATAAAGACTTGATCTTGTTTCTGAAGTCTCAAACTCTAAATGTATCACTTCGATCTTACAAAACATTTACTAGCTCAGGTTTTTAGAACTCTGATTTAATGTTTAAAATACATGGAGTATCCAATTCCATTCATGCTTTCCAGAATGGACAGAAATTGGACTGACACGAACAGTTAACTAAAACAAGTGTTTAAAAATCTATTGTATTTTAATTTTCACTTCAGTTTAAGTTTGCTCTGGAGAACCTACAAAAACGTGTATTAAATCTAAAATATTCCAAATGGACAGAAAGCTATTCTGAATAATTAAAACTGAATCAGAGGCAGACCATTTTTATATCTATGACAAGTGTTAGAAGTCCAAGAGAATATTAGGTAGCAACAAGTAATTGGGCAGAACATATCCACATATTTAGTACAAGGAACAGGTTCACTGAATATTGAAGAAGACTCAGTTGAATTATAACAGGTATTTGATCAGCATTACAGAGCACCTCATCCCTATACCTATTGCCAGGTGAAAAAACAAATTTGGGGCTTTTTCACCCCCCATTGGTTAAATTCAGTAGCCAACAGGTTTTATTTTAACTATAGCAAATGAAAATGCTCATCATATCAGCAATAACTTGATTAGCATTTTGCAATTCTCTTCCAGTAATTGAGTTTCTAAAGGCAGATAGCCATAGATTTCAGACAAGGGAACAAGGTAAATTAAAACAAACAAAAAAAACCACTCTCAACTTTTCACAAATTAATCACAGTTATGTATTTTTCATTTTAAGTGCAAAATCTGAAGGTTTTTTAACACTAAAAATGGACCAATTAATTAAACTTAGGTTACCAAGGTGAAATTCTTGGTGATCTTGAATAAAAACACCTGTAATACTTTTAAGGAAGAACATGGTCAAATAGCAAGAACGTGATCAGGCTTTCTATTGACACCAAATGTCAGCATCACCTGTGAGAAGTCTAGTATCACTTCTTACAGAGAATCAGAAAGAATTAAAACAACTGCAAAACATTACTGTGATATGCTTGTAGCCAGAAATGCTTAGAAATACCTGTCATTTTAAGAATTTGAAATGTGATCCTGCTGATGAGAAAAAAAACTTTAGGACTTCAAAGGCACAATAAACAAGATCCCCTTTTTTTCTTGTTCAAATAATGAACATGTTGAAAGTGAGAACTGCTTAGGTGCAAAACTTTAAAAGGAATGCTGCTAATCACACAATTTAAAGCTTAAGACAGACAACAGTAAGATTCAGACTATTTCCAAATACTTTCTTACTACGAGTTGGATGAAAGAAGAAAGATTGGTATGATTGCTTCTCAGTTTAACACAAATCCTCAAGAAGTGCTCGGTAAAACTGAGAAATAATTAAAACATGGAATTCTTCATTAAGAAAGCAAGTTTAACAAAACAACAGATTTCGGGACAGTAACACATTCAAATGTGAAGTGTACTGCAGTAGAAATTTGGTTTGATCCAGTTTTAAGAAAAAGAGAGACACAGTAACAAAAATAAAGATTCAGTGATGTTTTCAAACTTCTCTTACTGTGTTACTTCATCCAGTTTAAACAGACATTAGACAAAAACAGATCAAGACAACTTAAGACCACAGTTATCCAAATTCAACTTTTCATGTTAGAACAGGTACAGAATTCAATTTTCTTTGTAAAGGAAAAGAAATCACAGCTGTCAGCTGTATGAACTTACAAAATATCTGCACCAATTTAACCAGTTCAATAGCTAGATTAGTACATCCACATTGGTTCAGAAGTCATAGGGAAAACAAATTTAAAAAGGACTGTTCTGAAAAAAAATAAAAGTTTACTACCTCCAAAACTGGACATATACCCTATTTATTAAACCTAATGCTTTATATACATAAGCTTAAGTTTTTATAAACTCAAGCATATAAGCTTGAGCTTAATGCATAGCTTAATGTAATGCTTAACATATAACTGATCATTATAAATACAACTGTTACATTTGAACTGCAGCTTCTTTCAGAAGTTTAACTTGTGATATTATCAAGGGTTGAATTTTACAACAACCCTTCCCATACTTCTTCCAATCCTTTGGAATTAGGACAGTTTTTAATAAAAATACAAAGCTTTGGGGAAAAAACCCCCTCTTCTATCTTGATTTAAAAATATTCTATCAACAGTACAGATTGTATAGGAGTTAACCAACATATGACTAAGGGTTGGTTAGGAAGACCAGCTCTAAGATAGCTTTCATCTTCATACACAATTCAATATAGATTCACTATTTAAGTGAACAGCTGTAGTTACTTAGCAGAAAATGGAACATACCGTCCTTATGTCTTCCTTTTTATTTATTGCCACATATATATTAAGGCATATAAATAAAAGATGATTCGTTTCAGCAAAATGAAAGATTCTGACCCAATGTGTTCTTGAAAAGAAGAATCTCTAATAAAAAGAAAATACATACCTCTACATTAGCTTTCTGTTGGTCTGAAAGTGCAGAAAGCTGTAAAATAAAATTTCAAGTGTTATTTTTTTTGTATAGTATTTCTTTTATTACTAATAGGAAAAGACAAGTTTTCTTTTAACAGTCATACTATCTGCAAGCCTCCTTTCTACTTAACACAAGATTTAACCCAATTCCTTCAGATTTCTAAACAACACTAAAGAAATAGCATGACCACATCCATTAAAGACACTGAATACTAACTAGTGAAAAAAATTTTCTTGCAAGTCAGTTTGCACATAGTATGAGATTCGTATTTCCACAAAAAACGAACTAAATAATATGTCAAAAAGTGATGTTAAATTGAAGCCAGACATATTTACTTGTTTCAGGATGTGAAGGTAGTCATAACAAAAGCCAATGATATTAGATGAGATGTCATCATCTTCGTGAATTAGCAGTTGCAACATTAGGGCCACTTTTGCTTCAATAGCTTGCAGAGTGTCTTGAGCACTCTTCATATCACCATTTTTTATGAGCTTAGTCCAACTAGCTATTAATGCTTGCCCCATCCCATTGACCAGCTTAGAAAATCTGGCCAGAAAATCCACATCATCTTCCTGCAAGAAAAGACATCTGATTAGAAATACTAGCAGAACTCATGTTTAAATGACATGCGCTTACAGACTGTACTACCCATGTCCAGTATATAGAAGTAGTAAAACCAACATTTGTCTCCTACATGGAAAGTCCAATTGCCTGGTTCTTTTCCTCTGGGGAATGTGGAGAGAAAAATTAGAGCAATGCCAGATCTGGCTGTCCTTTGTGATACAATGGTAGCTTGCTTCATCCCTTCAGATTAGTTTACTGTTTCTCTTTTTACTCTACAGCAAGAAGCAGGTTCAAAGTAAAAGCAGAAGCCCACACCTACCATAAATTTTAGGCTGTATAAGAGGAAAATCTTTTTATAGGAAAACTTCAAAGAATTAACACCTGTAGCTCACTTCAGAAATACTGACAGTGAGTAACTTTCAGTACTGTCTGTAAAAGTGAGTTAATATTAAATATTTATGGCTTGCTTTTCCTGAAATACATTGATCAGAATTGAGAAATACCCCTAGACCAGTCACCCCAAACAGATATTTTGCTCCCTGCCATAACTGTACAAAAGCAGAAGTATAGAAAGCCTTCCTCAGGAAGGCTAAGGTAAGATTTTCAGAGGAACACCTCCTAAATTGATGAATGCACATTTTTGGCATTTTAGTATGAATACAAATTTGACAAAGGCTTCAAAATTAAGAGATAACTGCCTTGCAGTCTAAGGACTATAGCCTCATAAGGGCTGGTTCCTCTTTCTCTATGGCAGGTAGCAAACAGCTGTTCCTTAAACACTGTGACGTCCAGGGTACGTGTGTTTGTTTAGCAGGTATTTTTTTCCAGCTTATAGTTAAGAAATTCAAGCCTCACATCTGATTATGCAGACATGCAGAACAGCATATGTGCCCTTAAGAAAGCTCTTTCCTCTACTTCACTATGCACAGCTGATCTAATGTCTCACCCCAAAAGACCTCTACCTTGGCTACAATACCTATTACGGAATCATTTGGAAGAGAAGATTCAAGGCAACAAAACAGAAGCACCATTAACAGTAATCAGAACATGCTTTATGAGAGAAACAGGAGTTACATAATACCTTCTAAAACGAAAAACTCATGCTGAAGACAAATGAAATGCAGTGTGTTTTAAATGAATAAGGAATATTAATAACAAGCTGTTAATTTAAGTATAAGAAAACGAAAAGAAGTACTTAGCTTTGATGCAGAAGCACAACTAATTCTCCCTCATCTGTGGGCTTAGTTTTATAGTTTTCTGCTAATTTGCTTATCTAAGAACTGTCAGAAACCTATGACTCATTCCTGTTGTAAAAATCAATATACAAACCTGATCAATACTGAAGAGGCCAGCAGACTGCAATACTTGACATAAAGATTCAACCAATTTTGTTTTATCAATTGGGTCCATTCCCTTATTTACAATTTCAAACAAACAATCACAAGCTTCTTCCCGAAGAACTTCCACAGACATGTGACCTAGCAGCATATTTATAAACCTTCAGAGAAAAAAAGTTTATTTTTATATCTACACAGTAGCATCCTATAGAAGCTCTATATTATTTGTGTGCATATATACAATGGTTTCTTTTTACAAGACAGTTTTAAAGTCTATTGCACTGACTAAACCCAGCATTTCATACATTTTAAGGAGAACCCAGTAAACTGTGTAGTGTCTATTTTGTCCATGATATCAGCTTGTCTTGCAAAGTCAATCAATCTACTAAAACCCCCAAACTCCAAAGATTTATACATAATCGAAGTTCCTTTTTAAAGATGAGTTTTAATTCTGAAATACAGTCAGCATGCTATCAAGATTATTTTTGTGAATATATTCCACCAAAACCCCCTTACCTTTCATTGGCTATCAGGCTCAAATCTATCCAGGACACATAAGCTCCAACTACTTCAAGGCACTGGCATGTCAATTCTGAGTTATTATATTGATAGTTTTGTAAGATTTGGTACCATGATTCCACCAAACTTGGAATGCACTGTTCCCTCATAGTATCTTTTAATAAGGTGTTCCTACGAGCCTCCTATCAATACAGAAAAAGGATAAAGCAATCTTCTCATACATTACCATCTTGTCAAATTAGAAGCATTTTTGTATCTACTATCAGATACCACTTGTCCTAGCAAGGTAAATAACTCAAATCAGAAACCCAAAGAGAGCACCTTTTTTTCCTGCAAGAAATAAAACCAAAATACCCTAGTTTCCACTTTTTTTTTTTTTTATTATTATTTATTTTTAACCACAATGCCCAAACAGCGAAGAAAGGCAAGCAAAGGGGAAAATTCATCTATATCATTAAAGCAATTTTTGATGTTAGGAGTTCTTAAAACACTAGAAGAAATTAACATTTTAAAATGAGTCAGTCTAAAATTAAATTGGCTCAGTCCATTAGTTTTTGTTTGCTAGCTCTTCAAGCAAAAAAATATATTAACTGAAGATTATGAAATCATAAAAACATTAAATAACATAAGGCTTTTAGATCTAAACCATCTAATGTCTCTAAAACAGAGTTGCCACAGGAAAAAAACAACATCTCTACAAGTCTTCTGCTCTAATGAGAGTACGAGAACTTTTTGGAAATTTAAAACAAATGTTAATGCAAAATAATAACTTGCCTCTGATGTATGAACAACATCCCGGTCTACCAGCTCAGCATCAACAGCCATCAGGATTCTGAGGTACATATCCACGCCTCGTGGATTAAGGTCAACTACTGATAGAATATCAAAAAAAAACTTGGGCCATTTTGTGAGATATTCAGTAACAAAAAGCAGTGCAAAGACTTGTGCTGCTTTGTTGCGAATAAAAGTCTTCTCAGGCTGGGGATTCAGCATCTGGCAGAAACAAGATATTTCATTTGTACATGCTTACTAAATTGGAGAAGAATCATACATGCTTGTTGATCCCTGTACAGTCATTAATATACTACCTCTCTTCCTGGCTGAGATCAATAAAAAGCCTTACTCTTCTAAGTATTTTAAAGAAAATTTAGCTAAATTGTAACGAAACAGGGAAAACATTCTCTCTGGGTGATACAGTCCTAAGCCCTTTATTCCATACAAAGACATTAAGTGTACTATTTGAAGACTGAAAGCTAAATTGTCAGTTTGGTGAATGAAGCAAACAAGAACTTCCAGAAAACAAGTTACAGTCCTCTTGTAGCTAGCTTGTGTCTACATTAGATGTTAGCTTTAAGATTAGTAAAGGAAGTTTGTAAATCCAAGCTCATTCGGGGTGGGAAATTTAGAACAGTCTGTCACTACCAATCTCCCCCTCTCTCTTTCCTCCTCCTTTCCTATAAACTCCTCCTAAATGGAACAGCTTGCCACAAAGAAAAAATAAAAGCAATTTAATCCATTTCACAAGGATCTATTATTTTTCAAGCTGTGTTATAGTCTATTTCCTACTGTTAAGTTTTCTACAAACAAAGCAACTAAATTAGTTTCCAGTGTCGAAGAGGAGTAACAACTACATAATGGCAGGTATAGGCAAAAGCTTTTACCAGCCCACTTGACTGTTCTGCTGACTGCAAACTCCTGAGTCTAACTGATACTACATGTTCAGCTACAGTAACTAATTCCACAAGAAAGAGTAGCCAGTACTCTGCCATAGTATTAACAGAGGAGTGATGCTGTTCATTCATAAACATCTCCAGGTATTGTAAGTAGACGAGTTAGACAAGGAGGTTCTTAAAAACAGAATGACTGCTGCTCCTCCTCCACTCAAACATCAGGAATCTGGATTATATCTCTCTAAAGGGAAACTTTTAATACTCCTTATTTCACACACAACTTTTTAAACCACAATCATTATCTGGTAAGAGTTTTATATTTAGTAGTAAGTCCAAGCACAGACTTCTTTACAATATCTGATTTAAAGAATTTTTAATGAAGATTAGGACGTTAGAAGCTCTTAAACATCAGATACTGTATCTCTTCAGGAAGATATATTTAAACTCAAATGACAGATTAAACATTTAGGTTGTACTCAGTGGCTTCTGTTAGCCTACTACGTAAGACTGCTGTGAAGGGACATACCTGTGCTTGCAGCCATGTTACGAGCGTTTCCCTAATTAGCTGCTGCTGGACTTCAGTAAGTTCAGAGTACCTGAAACAAAGCATAATGTAATCAAAATACAACTGCTTCATGGCAAGCGTGATATTCAGTAAGGCAAAAACTCTTAATATTGCACGTATTACTGCACATTGATGAAGATGAAAGGTTCCTAGAAAAGGAATTTACACAGCTAATTGCACATTAAATTTTTGAATCAAAGACATAAAACCAAGGAAAAATATTTTTCCTGTATTAATGGACTACATCTTGAGGCACTACTGCCTCCTACATTGGAGCAGGAGCTTGAAATTTTGCAGGAAGGCTGCTCTATCAGGGACAGAACTTATGACCTTGATAAAAATACACATTTGACCATATGCCATGGGGAGAATGACAAGACATCTCTATTATGCTCAAACTTGTTTACTACATGTTGAAGAATGTCAATAGCACAAGGAAGTCCTTCAATGATCTGACCTATAGTACATTTATTATCAAGACATATGTCAAAATAAAAAAGCAAACAAGTAATTCTGCTTTATGTCATACATATAGTCTTGGCAAAATTTGAGATTTTACCCAGCCCACCTCAAAAACTATCCACACATGTTCCTTTCCAGGAATAGCTAAGCTGAGAAAACTCTCCTTGCAATAGATTTGGTGCAGTCCTTAACAGGAATGACTGCTGAATGTGACTCCAGTGTTCCTGTCACAAGTAACTGCTCATTAAGGAAAAGGAAAAAAGCAACCTCACTGAAAATGCTCAGAGAAAGTAAGCAGCAGGAAAACAAGAGAAAACATACTGTAGGAAGCAGGTGACAGGAGTGGAACAAGCAGAAGAAAATGGACAATGAGGTAAAATCAGGTAAATTAAAACACAGAAAGTTAAGTCTTTCATTTTTTGCTCTGATACATAACTGTGAAAATCAGTCACAAAATACATCTTATTCCTATCTAAAGCCTGACCCACATGTTCAGTATATTGTAACCAGTCACAATGATATTGCAAGAGGCAGACACCTCTGCCATGATGTTCAAGTCCAGACCAAAGGAGCCCAAAGAGTGAAAAAAATACAGTTGCAAGCAATGAAGCTTACACGATTTCAAAGTATTTTTTTCCTAAAATTATGATTCTATGAAAACACCACTTAGTAAAAAGACTACTTTCTCTTAACGTCTCTGCCATGGTTACTGAATGAATAGGGCTTTGTCTGAAGTCCAGGACTCTGTACTGAGCAAGGGTGCCGCTTGCAGGACTCTTTTCTGGAAAAATCAGTGAGAGTACAGACTAAGGCTTGACTCTCCATAAAGGAATGGCTAAGTAAATTTCAAGCAAGCCTTGGTAATTGTGTCTGTGTTGGGCCATACGCAGGTGTTAGACTAGCTATGTAGAGCATGCTGCTCAAAACCCAACTACTCCTCTCCCAGGAAAAAGTGAAGAAATACAAGAAAGTCCTCTGGACCAGATTAAAGTCACCTCATCAACCACACTGAGATAACAGATACCATTTTAATTTCTTTGCAAGCAGAGTAAAAAGGGTGTACATGGCTGGTATCAAGAAAGATTACTCACTTGAATTTAATTTGATGTTCCAGAACTTGGAAGCAAAAGAACTTGATGTGATCATCACTAGAAAATAAAAGAAAATTCTGTTACTGGTGGCAATATGGTATGCTTCTCCAGGAAGAAAAAATTCCTCAAATATTACAACCAGGTCATCGCTTTAGCAAATGAAGAATTACTGTGTGCCAGAGAAAAATGCTACTGCTATTACTTCAAAGCAAAAATGACAAATACTCAAACAGTTCATCTAGTAAAAATGAACAACTGTTAAGCTAATATTTATGTTTGATATGATAATCTTTTTTTCCATAGCCACCAATTTGTTACGCTTTGATTTCAGTACTGAACATACAAAACTACAGTAACTATTGTATCTTGCCTTTGTAAAAATCTTTCAGGCTTCAATAGTATGTTTGGGGTCCATTAGTACACATTGTGTCTTAAAGAGCAAAGCTAAAGACAAACTGAGGTATAGATTAGGAAGGGTCATTCCACATGAAATATAGTCTACACAAGTTTTTCATCTTACTATCTAAAAATTGTAACAATCAATGTATTTTAGTAAAGATTATAAAATGTTTTCAAATCTTGTGTGGTTTTGTTACTTACTCTATACTCTGTTGGAATCAGAAGATTTGATAACCCATTTACAAAGAAGCATTCATTTAAATCACATGTTATTCAGGAGATATACACCCCTCAGTTTCCTTCCAACCTGAATTGTTCTGTGATACAGCAACAACCTATTATTTTAGATCTAAATATACAACTTTGTGCAAAAATAGGGGCGACTACACACTCTTCGCATCTTGAAAAATGGGATGACCTACACCATAGAATACCGCATATAAAGCCTGTAGTCTCACAACAGGAAATTTTCAGCACTCTTCCCCTAAAGACAGCACTAGAACTCATTCTTTTTCCCTGGATTTCATAAAGCAGCAGTCTTTAAGGTACTAAATTAATATGGAGTTTTATTTATACATTGCTCTTCCTTGAAAGGCATTATACAGAAGCCACAGATCATCTATGATACTAAAAACAGTATGAAGACCATATTAACTTTCAGCAATTTACAGTTTGCCTATTATGCTGTAGAGTTAAAACCAGAACCAAACATATTACTTATTCAAAAAAGCAACGATTCTTATCTATATTACCTGTATATACTCTGGGCTAACGCTTCTGCACAGACTTGCCAAGCATCCTGAGATATCTTCAGCTGTTCAAAGTAGGCTAGTGCCTGCAAACATGCGAGTAAGTTTAATTTAAAAAAACCAAACCAACCACACCTCATTCACACTTAGACTCACTTTTAAACAGCTCTTCTTCAAAAGACCAGTATTTGGATACATCCAAGTATTTATACGGCTCCCTAATTACCATAACACAAGCGTGTTTCCTCAAAAGTTAATATCATAGGTATTCATTTCCACTTTACATTCAATACAAAGATTTTTGTTACCTGAATATAAAACTCATAGAATCAGAAATTTGGGGGTTAGAAGGGACCTCTGGACACAAGGTCAACTACAGGAGGTTGCTCAGGGTCTTTCAATCTAGGTGGAAGTTCACATCCAAGTTAAAATTCCTTCCACAAATTCTAAAGAGAAAATGACTTAGATTTTTTACTGAAAACAGCTCTTTTTGTTGCATCTCTTTGACTGTATTAGACAGCAGACTCATGAAGCATTCAAACATTGATCACCTGACAACTGTCAGTTTATGAATCTATTACAGAGATTAGAAAATTCTTCTACCAAATTTTAGATAATCAAGTTGCTTATCAGAATTTCTAAATAGCTATTGGCAACAGTTAACTTGATCTAATTGCTTTTAGATTTAGTGTGGCCTGTTACACAGAATGGAAAGGTAACTTTTGAAACAGAGATTAGATTAACAACATTATTTCAAAACTCTGAATGCATGTATTTCAAGGGGTTTTTTTATCTGTTGCTTTTTTGTTTTGTGCATTAGTTCATAATTGTTTCCATTCATCAAAGTAATTATTCGGCAAGTTAAAGTTCTTAAAACAGAAATTTACTTCCTGCAGATAGTACTGGAAATTTTCTTATATTGAACAGTTTTACTAGAAATTATTTCATACTTCCTATACATGTTACACCTTACATGATTAGTGAAAAGGTAAGTCACTTTTTTTATAAAATTAGGCCGACTGCATAGTTAAAAGGTCAATAAATTTATAAGCTTCAAATTTTATAGTGATACTCTTAACAGAACACTAAAGATTAGCTATATCCATCCTTTCAAAAAGGACAAATACCCAGAACCAACATATTTAACAGGCTGCTTAGCAATACCAGGCTGCATCAAACTACATTTTTAGCTTTCTTATACATTCCAGGATTTGTTTTATGAACACAAACCCAAGGTATTAACATCCTCATTTCTGAAAGATTTTAATCCAAGTTATCTTGTACAGAGTTGAATCAACTCGATAATCAATCAGTAAGCAGAAATAGTTACTCATTACATAAACTGTAATGACTTTTCATGGAAGCACCTCTCTTACGAAGTAAGTAACTATTACCCACATACCATGATTACTTTTCTTAACCTGCTCTATGCTAATACAAGCTTCACTACAGTTAAAAACACACATTTCATTAGAAGACACTAAAACCACGTAATCCATGCAAATAAAAACACATCTAAGAATGATAAGGGCCCTTGCAAGCAACTCATTGTTTTCAGTGGCTGCTTTTCATTCTGTGGGAACATATGAAAGGAGCTGAGCAACAAGTACAAAGAATTGAAAGTACTGAAGAAGTCAGAGCTCAGAAAAATAAAGTCTATGCATGTTAAGTGTAGTTTCACAGGACTGATGACACATGACCTTCAGCTTACACGCTTGTGACATGACTTTGTTTTGTATTTGTCACCATGAACCTTATGTATTGGTTAACCAAAAAAACCCAGCACCCCAGTCTCCCACCCAAGAAAATATGAGAATTCTGCACTGAAACAGCACCCCCAATTATTAGAGAGAAAGGCAAGTTAATTACATACTCTTTGTCTGAAGTCCGCATCAGCATTTGGGTTTAGCCCTAAAAGGGCTTGTTCATCCATCTCTATTGCTATACTCTTTGTTTCCTACTCCTAACTGGTTTGCCCACTTCTTCTAGAGGAGAAACTACGAACATCTGCAAATAGAGAAACTTTATTTGCTCAACAGAACAACAAAAATTAAAAGCAGGACAGCAACAACCACAAAATTTGCCCACAAACCTCAAACACATAGTACATACACCACCAATGTATGAAATATGAATGCACATACTTCTGATACAGATATCAGAATTCCAAGCCCTTTAATCAACTTTCTGTTGATTTTCAATTAAAGTTGATCATCTTTTAGTATAATAGTACTAAACTTCTTATTGTATAAGGAAGATTTGAAGTGTCCATCTATTTCAGGTCTCTTGAAAAGAGCTAATATCTTAATTAAGCCCTTCAACTATTCAACTGAAGGGCTTGAATTCAAATTTCAAGCACACAGAGAAGGTTTCAGCAAGATATGACATAAGCATAAATCTGCTACTTAAATACAGACCACTGTATTTTTTTCTCACCACAAACTTCACAACTGCAAAAAAAAACCCCTCTACTCATCTCTAATATCGTTAAGATGCTTCATAAACCCATTTATGAAGTATTCCCCTAAGGGAGGCAAAGCCATTAGGAGGTCTTTCTTCTAAAGCAAGCGCACACAAGAGAAGCGCTTAGAAATTAACCACAAAATACATCATACGGAGTTGTTAACAAAGTTTTGTGTTCCTACTAATGGGTGCTGATTTACTAGTAATGATTTTTATTCAGAAAAGTCAGTGTAGAATTAACAATCAAGCTAGACAAATGTTCTAAAGATGATGTGCCTCTACAGGCTGTTCTGCAATGCTCTGGTAAAACACAGAGAATTTAAAAAAAAAAAAAAATCTTTTCCAAATACTTGGATGCTGTTAAATAGCAAGAGGGGACAAAAATCCATCTATCCTTCAAACCCCTGCCCCCCCACGGTAACGTAGTTAATTAGGCCTCATTACGTAAGTATGTAGGAGGCAGGGGAAAAGAAGACAGACAAGAGGAAGAGAGGAAATACAAAGGAGCTGTGGTTTGAAGCTGCCTACATGCCTATAGGTAGAACTTCTGATTTCTTAGTATTGCGTGTCTTGTGCATGCTCTACTGTTCACCCTCCCCCACTGGAAGAAAGGTGGCACCGTGACAACTGACAGCAAGCATGCCTGATAAGGAGAGCCCAAAATTTAACGTGGTACTAGAGAGACATTTCTATAAAAGTAATTACAAAATACACTATAACAAAATGCATCATGAAAAGCAATTTAGTAAGTAAAATTGAGTTCGTACCAAAAAAAAATTGCAGGTTGCAGCAGTATAGAAACCAGAAAATCTGGAACAAAGCGATGACTCGTGGCAAAACAAGCTTCACATGCTGCCTTGCGACACAGAGCAATCCCGCTCAGGGTCAAAACCCTTAGAGATTAAAGTTGCTCTGCTGAGTCTTCTCCCTCTGCATCCCCAGCTTGTTTTCCCCATAATCAACATCCAAAACAGCCAGATTAAGATAAAGTGCTGCAGATGAAAATTGTGGGGGCTTGGGTTTTTGTGGGTTTTTTTATAGCATCTTTCGATTAGGGTCTGGTCCAGAGCCATACAAGTAAAACTATGTAATATACAGAAGCATATTTTGGCATATTTTCCTGCTGATATCACTACATTATCTGACCAAATGGCAACAACCTTCTACACCTGGGTGATAAATTTTGCTATTAAAAATAACCTGGCTCAAATACATATTCTCTTCACTTGTTTAGCTACTAGCATGCCAACCAGTTCTACTGATTTTGTATATGCTACATGAGTGTATTTAAAATTTCGTCTTCTATCATATAACCTTTTCTAAGTTTCAGCTCGACTAGCCAACTCTAGAAAACACCTAATGAGATAGCCTATTTGAATGAGCTTTTTGAGAAAGACAACAAAATAGCTTCTCATGCTGTATGGTTTTAGTTAAGCAAGTAGGTTTTCCATCACAAATCTCTTACCAGGCAGTTATACTTCAAAAAGCAAAATTGAACTGCAATTTTAACAGTACTTACAGTTTGCAAAATCCATTGCAAGATATACTCAGCTATAACATCATATCATTAAAGCAAGATTTATTAATAAAAAATAATCGATAACATTAATACTTAATACGCAGCTGCATAGAAAGTATTGTGTTATTTATGTAAAGACACTTTTCTTGTTAAGCAGTACACTATGTTCAGTGGCAAATTGATCTTTCTATAATTAGGAGGGTGCAGTTCCTTAACAGTGAAGTCATACAGGTATATGCATCTCCCATCAGGATGGCTTATTTGTTCTCATATATTAAATACTTATAAATGCATTTGACAGTAGAGACCACTTTCGTAGAGGAAAGCAGGAAGAAAATGTAGTCACACTTCAAGTGGGGAAGAACGCTCAGTTTAAAAATACTAACATGGCCAAAGGTGTGCAATTTAGGTCCAGATATGCCCTAATAATGAAAGCATTCAGAGCATTTTAACTACAGATGCTAACCAAGGGAACAACTAACAATTGAAGAATACTTAATTTACAGCTCTCATTTTAGGTATTTACAAGACTGCGATAGCACACTGGGAGCCAGGGGCACGCTTCATTTTAATTCCCTTGAGTTTTCTCTCTAATAAAACCAATACATTAAAAGATCATCTTTCACATTATTTTTTGATCTCCAATTTGCTTGCTGCAAGTCTTGATCATATTTACAGACTCTTAGGCTCTAGAGCCTTTACACTGACCTAATAGGTGGTTAAAGCCAACAGCTGTGAAACCATAGCTACCTCGAGAACTTTTCAACCCAACTAGAAAGTTTTTCTTTCTGGAAGTGACATAGCAGGTCTTCGTTTTTCGGGCCCATTCTTACCGGGCCAGGAATTCCCTGTGAGCAGTAAGGCCTTCTTACCGGGCCCCCCACCCCGCCACCTCGGCCCGGCCTCCTCTGGCCGCAGAGCCCACAGCAGCGGCGCGGCTCACCAGCGCAGCCGAGGAGGGTCGGCGGGCATTCGCACCCCCCCACCGCCCCCGGATCTGCGGCGAGGACACCGAGACTGCAACTTAACCAACCCTCCAGCCCTTTCCCGGGGCCGCCGCGGCGTGACAAAGCGCTCCTCCCCCCGGGGAGCCACCGCACGCCGACAGCGGCGCGACAGGGAGGGGCGGGGGGGAGGTCGTGGACTTCTCCCCCCCCCCCCCCCCTCCCACGTTGCAGTCCAAGAGCTTAGTTACTTCTTCCTTTCCACGCCCCCCCCCCCTCCCCCGGAGCCACAGCTCCCGCAGCACGCGAGTATAACCGCCCCACAAGCTGCGGCGTACGTTAGAAATGAAAAATCCCAATATTTTTCCAGCACGCCCCCACCGGCTCTCACAGAGGACCTTCCCCAGAGCCTCCCAGCTGCGGTAGAGACGGCGCCGGGCTGACTGGGACCGGCCGGCTGACTGGAGGGAGCCCAACGCCGCCAGCTCCGCGGCAACGCCCGCGGGCGCCCACGCCGCCCCTTCCCCGCCGCCGAGGCGCCGCGGGCCCCCCCCCCCCCCCGCTCCGCCAGCAACGACCGGGGAGGCCCAACCCCCAACAACCGCCCCCCTGCTCCGCCACCGCTGGGCTGAGTCACCCCACGCTGCGTGGCGTGTCGTGTCCCCGTTACCTTCCCGGTCACTCCTCCATCACGGCGGCGCTGCCGGCTCCCACCCCACAGCTCCGCGACCGCCACGAGCATAGGGAGCGGGCCAGGGCAGGCCGCGCCGCCTCGGTCGGCGGCGGGAGGAGGAGGAGGAAGGAGGAGAGGACGCCCAGGGGAGGCGCCGCGGCCCTCGCGCGTGCGGAACGGCCTCCGGGAAGGAAAGCTGATGCTGCTGCCACCGCCCCCCGCGCCACGGGACTACAACTCCCAGCGTGCCCCGCGGCGCCCCCGACAGCCCAGCCTGCCGCTCTCACCTCCCCGCTCCGGCCCCGCGGCAGCCTGGGAGCCGTAGTCCCGCCCCCTGCCGCGCGTGGTCGTGGCGCCCTGGTCCCCGTCCCCCCCCCCCGACGGTGCTGCTCCTCGTTATTCCCACCACCCCGCGAAACCACCGAATTAATAAACCGGAGCCGATTTAATAAACCCGTCCCGCCCCTCCAGGATCCGGCAATCGTGCTATGCGGCCAGGCTGGTGCGCGCTCCGCGGGCGACCCGCTTGGTGTCTCGCACGGACACGGGCGGGCCCCAACTCCCACGCTGCGAAAGCATCGGCGTGGGCTTGTCAGTGAGGAGGCGAGTAACGCAGCCGATGCTCTGCGGGTGTGCCGTTGCGAGTTACTCTGCGACGAAGCGATGGGGGTTTTGCGCGATTACATGCGTGCTTGTCTGTACAGACCTAAAAAGACTAAATGCAAATAACTGCAAGAGGAGGACGAAGCTATTTGCAAAGTTGTTACAGCTGTGTTGCTGTTACAGTATCTTTCAGGGCAAAACCCACGCGCGTCTCCTGGCTGTGGCAGTGCAGCTTTAGAAAGCGCGGGGTGCTCAAGCACCCCACTCGCCGTTACTGTAGAGCCGTTATCGAGTCCACGGTGCACAGGAGTGCCAGTACTCAGGGCCAGCCGCGGAAAGAGGATCCCACAAACTGAGTGCGTGTATGCGTGTGTGGGGGGAAATCCACAGGGGCAACCTCACGGTAGCCAGCAACCCCGGTCTCCCACGGGACCACGAGTGAGAAGGGTTCCTCTGGCAGCCCTCCATGCCCGGCTACCGCCCCGAAAGCCGCTCTGCAACGTCCTCCGCGGCCACGGCGACCAAGAGAGGGTCCCGCCGCTCTGCTGGCTTCGGGGCCGGGCTGCCCACGCCACACCACCGCCCCGGAACCCAGCGCCGACCGCCGCGGGAGGAGATTGACGGCTGCCTCTCCCAATCGCGCTCTACCGCCCAGCCAATGAGCGGAGAGGACGGGCGGGGGCGGGGCGGCCGGCGAGCGGGTGACGCGAGGCGGCGGCGCGCGCGGCCTTTCCTTTCCTGTGGGCCGCCGCGGAGGCAGCGCCATGAAGGCGTCGGGCACAGTGAGCGAAGGCCGGGGCGCGGGGGGCGAGGCCGGGACCCGGCACCGGGAACGGGACTGGGACTGAAGCTGAGGCGGCCGTTGGGAGGGCGGCGGCACGGGCTTTGCGGCGCTGGAGAGCGCCCCAGCGGCCCTGCCTGGCCCTCGAGGGAGGCGAGCGGCCAACATGGCGGCAGCGCCGCTCCCGCATGACGCGTGAGGAGGCCGCGCCGCCCCGGGGAGGGGGGCCGGGATCGGCAGGCGGCACAGCTGGGCCATCCGCCTCGGCCGGTGGTCTCTCTCTTTACCCCTTCCCCTGGGTTAGCCTGCTGTCGTCGCGGTGTTCACGCATGGAGGCGGCCCGTGGCGGGGTGGGGCGAGGCTGGCGCGGCGGCGGCTGGGCCGGCGGTGCGCTGAGGGGCTCACGCTGCGGGCGGCCCGTCTTTCGTTTCCCTCCAGCTGCGGGAGTACAAGGTGGTTGGGCGATGCTTGCCCACGCCGAAATGCACGACCCCTCCTCTCTACCGCATGCGGATCTTCGCTCCCAACCACGTTGTCGCCAAGTCCCGGTTCTGGTACTTCGTTTCTCAGCTGAAGAAGATGAAGAAGTCTTCTGGAGAGATTGTGTACTGTGGCCAGGTGCGGGATTAAAAACCTAAAAAAGCGGGAAATTTGTAAGGAATTCCAGGTAGTAAGTGAAGATATTTATATGAAGCACTATTATTGGGGGTGATAAATTGATTTATCTTGCAGTTGCTGTGAAGCCGAGTGACAAATTCGTTTCTTCAAAATGACAGTATATGTCCAGTAAACTAAAAGGAAATTTATCTCCCAGCACTGCAGAGTTATAAACTGTGCCACTAGTTAGCGCTGTTGACTGGTTCTGCTTGCTTCATCGTGGAATAGACTTTTTAATACTCATCTGGACATTAGTAATCCTTGGAAAGTAGATATTTGTATGCTTACAGTCCTCTATCTTGATGCTTAAAGGAAATTCTTCAGAGCTGAAATCCTGTGTATATTTTTCTTTCCACACTGAATTACTGAACTCTTTATTCTGAATTGCCAGCACTTGAATTGTAGCTGTGTTGGTGTGGGGAAAGCGCAAATAGTTGTTTTTGACAGTAAAACTTAGCGCAGTGGCTTCATTAGAGCGCTAAAATATTAATTCATAACATTTGTAAAACAGTGTTGGTGTCCTGTCTCTAACTACATTTGTGTTTTTGTGTAATTCCAGGTGTATGAGAAGTCCCCTCTGCGGGTAAAAAATTTTGGTATTTGGTTGCGCTATGATTCTCGTAGTGGAACCCACAACATGTACAGGGAGTACAGGGATTTGACCACGGCTGGTGCTGTCACTCAGTGCTGTAAGTACATGTAACTCTTTGAAGTATAAAAGCATAGGACTAGTATATAAGCACAAGATTAAATTTTAAAGCAGGCATAAAGTCTGCTGACTTGACACATGGTAACTGAAACACTGGAAAAATGAAGTGGGGAATTCCTGAAGAAGTCCATGGATGTATGTGTATGATGTATGTAGTATCTTATTCGTTACCACTCTTCATACAGTTTCTCTAGATGAAAATATTCCCACTTCATCTTAGTGTTAGTTTGTACAATTCTAGTTATGAGTTTTGCTATACAGACTGAGAGTTTCATGACCTTTTAGGTGCTGTATATCTTGCACTTTGTTGTTTTAATGTATATCATCCCAAGTCTTGTGGAGAGAATGTCAGATACATGTGGAATGTCATAGCTTCTGTCCTTTGGAGAGCAGATGAAAAGAAAAAAATCACAGGGGGAAAAAAAATAATCTGTGTTGCTCTAAGATCCCAGTGCCTTGGCTCAGGGTGAATTAAAGGTTGTTCCGATTTCAGTCTGTTATGTGAAGTACTCGAGGGAGAGACAACTTGTATAGCTGATACTGTTGATATTTCAATCCAGAACTGTTCTAAACAGTACAGAATGCACATAAAAACCCAAAGAATATTGTTCTTAATAATGATATTCTTGTCATGTGTGCAGATATTAAATGTATCTTGTCGCCTTTCAAAAGCTGAAGTGCTGTTGGAAGTGAAATTTAAGGTTCTACATTAATTTACAATAATTCCTGTTAATTAATGTACTGAAGGACTGCTTAAGAGACCTGAGAACTTAATTTGTCATGATACAATGACTTTGATACCTTTATGTTCAAGAATACTTTTGCCAGGTAAGTTTCTAATAGGTATGTTAGATCGTCATGGGAAGCATTGTAAGCACAATAGTATTTCAACAGGCATAGCTCATGGAACTGCCTATAGGCATCATGATTTGAAGGCAGTGATTTTCACTACCACAGGGAGGAATTTTCAGGTAGTCCATGTACAGATGGCTTCTTCCTGTTCTGAAAGCTTAATTATGTGGGCTAAATATCAGTTTGTGTTTCTATGACTCACCAATTTTAAGAAAAGTAAAGATAACCTCAGATCCTATCTTTACTTGCACCTTCCTTTTGGGAGATTTTTTTGAAGGTCACACGTATTTCCTGTAATTGTATTTCAGTGTTGATTCAGAATCACAGCTGTCTTGTGCAAAAAATGAAATGGTTCCATGTAGATTACTTCTGTACGTGCGTACCTTCTTGAAATCAGGCAAGGAGAATAAGATGACACTTTCTTGGAGGAGTATGGTTAGGTTATGAGTTCCAGGAAGAATTTGCTGCTGCCGGTTGGTTCTGTGGTATTTCTGACATCGCTTTAGGTACTAAAACTGGTGTGATTAAGTAGAGTTGATCAGAAATTTTAGAAGCTGTAGATGGTACTATTAACATTTTCTGAGAAGATGGTAGTAAAATTTTTGAACTGAGGTTGTCTTAAGATTTTTTTTTTTTAATGAGTTCTCTTGTTACAGACCGTGATATGGGAGCCCGTCATCGTGCCCGTGCTCACTCTATTCAGATCATGAAAGTTGAGGAAATTGCTGCTAGCAAGTGCCGTAGACCAGCAGTCAAGCAGTTCCATGTAAGTGAAGTAACACTGCAGTGGCCAGTGGGTCCCAGTCTAACACTGGAGCAGAAGCAGGGAGCTCTCTTGTCTGTGACAGGTTTGCTTTGCACACAAAAACAGGGAGGGAACCAAACTTGCATGCGTAGGTTTACAATTATGTTATATTATGATCAAGACTTCTAATGCTAGAACTGTTTGAAAGAAATTGAAACAAATCCATATGATGTTGCAGCAAACTTGTCTTTAGTGGGCATTTCTTTCAAAAAGAGATGCAAAACTAAGGCATCTGTTAACTCCTATGAAGTATATCTAATCTGTGGATACATTACTTTTCAATACGTAAGTTAGTTAAATATAGCTATTGCAAACTATTTCCTTTTCATCTAATATCTCAATTAACGTAGAAACTTTTTTTTTCAGGATTCTAAAATCAAGTTCCCTCTGCCACACAGAGTTCTGCGTCGCCAGCACAAACCACGTTTCACCACCAAGAGACCAAATACTTTCTTTTGAATAGGAAAATGTGCTGTCAACTCTGTGTTGTAATAAACATCTTATTTGAACCTTTGACCCCTTGTTGTCTTATGGAAACAGTGTCTTGGATACCTAGGAGTCTCGGCAGCCTACTATTTTCAGCTGTGATTGCCTTGAAACAGGTAAATGTTTCAGGTGCTGACTTAAATTACCAAAATAACCCATCAGTAAACCAAAATGTTAACTGGATTTCCAGGTCAGAGTAAGTCTGTTGTTGAGCAGCTATAAAATCCTACATTCATTTTGTCCCTTAAGCATGCTAAGTAAATACAGTTGAATTCAGGAACAAGGCATCTTTCTGTGCATGCAGAACTTAAACTTGCCAGCTGTAGGAATGAAGACCTTATAACTTAAGTTAAGCTACTTCAAGCTTTAAGCATTTAAAGCTAAAACCTTAGTTCTAACTTGAATCCTTCCAAGGATGTTCCACATCATTCTGAATTAATTCATGTACACATATAGAGGTACCGGCACCTAGAAATGAAAACTTACCTTTGATATTACACCAAGTGTTCTGATGAAAATAAACTTTTATATCCAAACCCAAATACATTTTTTATATCCCAAACCCTACTCTGTTTACAATATAATGCCACAGTAAAAAAAAAATATGTTGCTGATACTGTATAGTTAAGGCTTACTAAGGCTGCTTCACACCTGAAGCCATTTTTTGCATTGGGTGCCTGTTACGGAGTTTTAAGTGTTTCCTGGATGAGGTAGCAGCTAGCTAGTATGGGTCTTGCCCGGAGTGAGAGCTGGTGCTGTGTTCTGTCTGGGTGTCAGCTTAAAAACTAATGCAGGCGCAAGTAGAGCGCAGGGAAAAAGTGTCCAGAGAGAAAACGGGGAGTGTTTTTGTTTCAGAGTAGCTGGAGAGCTGTTGATTCCAAGTGAGGGAGAGCCTTGCTCACAGTAAGGGGGGGGTGGCCGTTCCAGCAAATGCTGCCACTGCAGCCCCTTTCTGTGGCCCTGTGGCTCAGCTTTGCACTCCTCTGTGTTGCCTCAGTTCAGGGAGCTCACCCATCCAACATGCAATCTGAAAAAAGGGGATTAATTTGGGTAATTTGTGATATCCCAGCCATGAGGGAGGGTGTACTATAAACACAGAATGTTCAGACAAGCTGGAGGGTCCTGTAGGAGTCCCACCAGCGAAAGGGTGGGAATAAGGCCACCTTCAAGACCTTGTATTTACACACTTTTAGTTTGGAAGAACAATTCAGCATGAAAATGGGCTTTATTTTTACTTTCATAAAAACCAATGTGGTGGGGTGGAGGAGAGCTCGTTACAGGAACCAGGGCTGGTGGCCAGCTGTCAATTCCCACTCAGACAAGGGAGAAAGATGACTTAGATTTGTAAATCCCCAATGGAGTGGACAATGGTGAGACAAGTCTTGAAGTCCATGCACAAACATTTATTAATATTCTGCAATGTACTAATTGGATATACAATAATTGGCTAAATATATAACGAATTATAGCAAGTGATACAGTATGCCTTGCGTTAGTGGGAAAAGGGGGAAAAGAAGGGAGATAGAGAATAGGGAAATACACATCACCGGTCCGGGGTTCTGCATTGGTCCTGTCAGAGTTCATCAGGAATTCCTTCATCTTCTTCACTTTCTGTTGCTTGCTTGCTTTTCCCCTGCCTGCCTCGCTCCCCCTTAATTTACACACACTTCCTTTGGGTCCGACCCCCAGGCCGACCCGCAGACCTACCTATTACACCTATGGGGATGAGTAAGCTGCTTAAACCAAGGGTGCCGACTTCAGTGTTCATTTTGTGGATGATGAAGCAAAGGCCGTTCACTGGACAGACGGCCCCGAAAACTGCACAAGGTGCACCAGAGCAGAGCCGTCCTGCCTGCCCAGGACCCCCCGGACCCGGCTGCACCCTGGGCTGCCCAGGTGGCCTCCTCACCTCCAGCCTCCACGTCACCCACCCCGTGACCACAGTTCTGTTACTGGCGGGTGTCTGAGGCATGCCACGGCTCGGAGCAACTCCACTCCCCACCATCTCTTATCTCTCTCTTTTTTTTCTTTTTTCCCACTCCGGCTGTTTTTCTCAGACCCTGCTTGACGGTCGTTGCGGGGCTGCCCGACCCACGGGCAGGCCATCGAATACCGGCCTCGGACTCACCCACCTCCCCGGCTGTGGGGCCTCGGAGCTTCCCGCTCCGAGCCGGCCGCTGGACCATCCCACGCCTCGGGGGGGCTGCTCGGCTGAAACCCCCGCGTGGCGTGGGCCGAGCCGCTCCCTCCCACAGCACCCGCCCCGCCGTTACACCCCGCCCCACCCACGTGACCCGGAACAAACTCCTCCCCCTCTCCCCCCGCCTCGCTCGTCACGTGGCAAGGGCGGGCTCGCGCAGAGGGGCGGTGACAGCTCCTTCCCCCGCGCCGGACCCGGAAGTGGCGGCGGGCGGGCGGGATGGGGGAGTCGATCCCGCTGGGCGCGCCGGTGCCGGTGGAGCAGGCCGTGCTGGAGACTTTCTTCTCCCACCTGGGCATCTTCTCCTACGACAAGGCCAAGGACAATGTGGAGAAGGAGCGGGAGGCCAACAAGAGCGCGGGGGCCAGCTGGCTGGCCCTGCTGGCCGGGCTGGCTCACCTGGCCGCCGCCGAGAAGGCCTACCACAGCATGACCTTCCTGGGCCAGAAGCTAGGTACCGCCGCGCCGCCCTCCGCGCCCCTCTCCACTCCCCGGGGACCCCTGGCTGCGCCCGGGCTGCCCCTCGCTCACCACGCCTCGGGTGGCTGCTGGGGGTGGGGGGGGGCGCGCCCGTGGCCGTGGGCCCGCTCACGGCCTGCCCCGGGGTGAGCTCCGCGGATGGGGAACGGGCAGCTGTGAGGAAAACTTGGCGGCCGGTAGTCGCACAGCGCCTGCAGGTCCCGGCCTCGGCGAGGTGCAGGTCTGAAACACGAGTGCGGGGTCCACGAGTGTCCGTGGGCCTAGTGTGAAATCGGCTGTGCCGTTTTGGGCTTCCCCTGAAGAATAAGGGAGAGGACAGGTGGCACAGGGGCTGGGCGAATCGGCACGTCCCTCTGTGGGCTGGTAGGCTGCCTACCTGCGGTTCCCAAGGTTTAACCAGAGGTGTTTCTGTGCTGGGATGCTCTGGCTGAGCTTCTGGCAAAGGTGAGCTCAGTGGGGTGACCAAAGGGTTAAAGCTGCTTCGTGTCACAGTTCCAGGGCCTCATACTAGAGCTGCATACCTGTAACTACTTGGGGCTGGAGATAGCCTCCCAAAAATTGTTATTCGTGTAGATTCTGCAGGATCTCAGGAAGTTTTGGCCGCAGTCTTGGCTGCTTCTCGTTCTCTCAGTATGAGAATAGAAAAATCCCAAGCTGGCCCAGGACGAGCTGTCATCATGCTGCCCTCTGGGCAAAGCTGCTTATTTTCTCTTTGAACTGCGGACTGGCATGGAAAATGGATCAAGGGGTATGAGTCTGATGTGTAATGCTGTAAAGCATCAAGAAAACTCTGCTTTGATGTTTAAGTGGTGACTTGGAACTATTTTATAAGAAGTTCTCTACAGACAAAATTCTGTCTATAAGGCTGACTTTTTAAGAAGTGAATTTGGTGCTTATAGAAAGGATAAAATTGACAACAGAAGGGAGAGAGTTTTGTTTCTTTATATAATTCATGAACAACAGCAATAGATGATTCTTCATCCTGCCCATGACCAGAGGGCAGCTTTTGGTTTAGGAAGGTAGCTCTTTCATCATGATAACCAGTTCTCTGCCTTTCTGCTTCAAATTGCTAAGGTCGCTCTTGAACATTATCGGTGTAAAATGGATGTGAAAAGGACTATCCTCCACCATTACAAAATCTATAAGCAGTTTCAAAGTGGAACCTAAATTTGGAATATCTTTAAAAGTTCCACAGATTCAGTCCCTATGATCCTTGCTCTGCTGCAGCTGTTGAGTACCACAGTGGCACGTAGGTCATGTGTAAATAGAAAATATGAAATAAGGTTAGTACTTTTGTACAGTCTTTTGGTAGCATCAAAATTAAGTATCTTTTACTTTGAGTATTTTTGTCTTTTTTCCTTTTTTAAATTCTTCACAGTACTGAGCAGGTAGAGGGAAGCAGAGACTTCTTTTGGATTTTTTTTTCCTCTCAGTTTTAGTTATGGATTAACCAGCACTGTGGTATCATTGAGATAAACTGATTGTTTTCCCCTTTGGATTCTGGCTTATATTAAGATTGTGTAGGGACTGGAAACATTCGGTTTGTACATGCAGATGTCCCATGGTTCCCATTTAAAGGTTGCTTTTCAAATTTGAGTATTTCACGATTGAAGAGGTATTGTTAGGGGAATTCTCTTTAAAAGATCTAGAGTTATTAGTAGAAGTGGAGTCTATTAAAATTTCTTGATGTCTTGATTCTTCTGACTTCTGGAAATACTGTTACCCATGGGTCATGTATCATAGCAAATTTAACTGAACCCTTGTTTTCTGAAAGGTTGTGCCATAACCGATGCAGATGTGAGGGAGTTGAAAGTTTTGCAGGAGTCATTGGCTGCTGAGATATGAACTGGGACAAGTGTAATTTGCATGAAATTACATAGAGTGCTTCTGAGTATATGCTAGGTGTAATTTAGTTACTTGGAAAATAATACACTGAAATGTGTTTCTTGATTACAAAAAAATTTCTGTGATCAAACAACACTTAGGAGCACCTAGGGAAAGACAAGTGTGGCTATAAACAATTTTCCAGTATTGCTGTCTATCTTTGCTGTCCCTGGATTTTGGTAATACCTCCATATTTATCTGAACAGGTGGTCAGTCATTCTTCAGCCGAAAGGACTCCATCCGAACCATCTACACATCTCTGCATAATGAGCTGAAGAAGGTGGTGGCGACGGGTCGCAATGCACTAGGAGGAACAGCTCCTCACTTGGAAGAGCTGCTTTCTCACCTGTCTGAACAGCTCTGTTTTTTTGTTCAGGCTCGGATGGAAATTGCTGACTTCTATGAAAAAATGTACACGCTCAGCACCCAAAAGTTCATTAACTCTGAGGAACTGGTAAACATTTTGGAATCCATCTTAAAGAAATACAGCTCAAGGTCAGTGCTTATTTGCTGGCAGTAAGTACTCAGACATATGATCTGTAATAAATGATGCTGAGGTTCAAAGCAAGCCTAAAGACTTTGCTGTCCTTTGACTTCTGAGCAGCATAGCCCCTAGCATAGATTCATGCATGAAGTGAATGCTGGTCAGCAGCATCAGATGTGTGATGTCTCAAAATATGACTCCTCCTCTGAAGAAGAAAAATAAAAAAGGGAGAGTGTTTCTACTCATCATGTTCTAGGAGCCATCTTTCCTATTCCTTAATTAATAGTCTGCATGTTCATATCCAGCAGAGAAGAGTAATTTTCCTTGTAAAAGATGTAAGAGTTCTTGTGGCTATTCATTGCGAGTGGAGGGGAAACAAGGCTTAATTCCATTTCGACTTCAGTAAAATTGATATGTAAATAAAACAGATTTGTGCAACAATTTTACTTTTAGACTG
The DNA here is from genome assembly GCF_018691265.1 of Tyto alba. Classification (NCBI taxonomy): domain Eukaryota; kingdom Metazoa; phylum Chordata; class Aves; order Strigiformes; family Tytonidae; genus Tyto; species Tyto alba. The sequence goes on from NW_024881282.1 coordinate 53,430,020, forward strand.
GATTATATGTCTGCTTAATTCTAAAAGCTACACTGTTGCTATTTGGCCTACCCAGTAGGGTTTTATAGTGTTCTGTTACCATGTTCTGTGAGAGGTACTGGAGACAGTAGAAGGAGCACCTTTGGGTCTTTGCTCCGTGCCATTATTGTTTCTTGAGTTTAAGATCTAATAGAATTACAAGAATCCTAGGATGTTTCTAAACTACTCTGGTGTGGTTATTTCCCATCTAACACATGTAAGCCTTGAAAGTGATGGCAGTTTAAAAAAAGAGAGAATTTTTGAATGCTTGTCAACAAGCTCAAATTCTAGCTCTTTATTTTAAAGCAAAACAATACAGCCATTGTAGGAAATTTGCTTTCAAATGTAGCTGCATTTTTAAAAACCTTTGTTCCTGAAATAGTGTCCAAGACATTTGGGGAGAATATTCTGAGGTCTTATTTTTTTCAGTTACAATTTTTAAAGTGTACACCTAGGAAAAATCAAAATAATTCAGTGCTGCTTTCTGACATTCCCAATGAAAGCACTACAGCCAACTCCCTTATTTTTTTAGGAATAACAGGCAAATTGCTACACAGGTTTGCTCTTTGACAATCAAAACTAGTCTATGTGATCTAACTAGTGATTTTTTTGCAATTCTTGGTTTGTGAACCCTTTCAATATCAGGGCTGTTAGTCCAGTAAAAAAATGATACTTACATATTTTTTCCTTGGTGCGATAAAAATTAAAGAGTAAAGGGAGTTAAATTTTTTTTTTGAATAGTTGATTTATGTTGTACACCAACCATCGCCATCTGTTCTGAACATGTGCTGAGTCAACAGCACTGTTAAAAATCTCAAAACCAAAACTGATACTTTGACGGAGTGACTGGAGATGTGTTATATATGAAGTGTTTTACTACGCTATTTAAATAAATTTCAGTGACACGTCTGAACTTTGAATTTGTTTATTATAAACTCTTTAAATCAGTAAGTATCTCCCTGAGAAAAACACCGATCTTGCTGTTATGTTGATGTGTGCTGGCTGGAAGGTATTTCTGTTTTACAGTCTGTTGACCCTCTCAGGTGAAAGGTCAAATAAACTTGTCCTTACCCAGTCTCTTCCTTCTGACAATACATTCCTCACTTGTGGGTGAGGATGTGTGCCACTATTTCAGCCAACTGTGCTAAGGCCAGACAAGGCATCTGTTCTGTAGATAGCTTCTGGCCTTGCTTTCTTCTCTTTAGATTTAAAAATAGCTGTTCAGATAACGTAGAGCAAATAACTTCTTGCTGGTAAAGGTACAACAGAATTAATTGACTGTCAACAATCAAGTCATATTGTCTGTATCTGAAAAATCATTAACTCTTGAGCAGGTTAAAGCTGTTCTGTTACTTCTTATTGCTGACTTGTACACAGCTGATACTAGACATTTTCCTCTCATGTTTTTCTGTAGAACACAGCTGAAGAAGTAACTTTTCCTGAATTTTTAAAATACTGGTTTGGGTCGGATCTTAACTGAAATAATTAAAACAGCATCAGAAGCAGGATCCTTTAAAAGCCTAGTATAAAATGAAAAAGTAACTAGTAAGCCATTTTGATGTAGTTATTTTTAAGTGTTAAATGTTTTTTATCTAGTCAGCATTTTGTAAATACATGCATGCATATGTGATCAATGGAAGGAAATAAAAAGTTGTAGAAAAATGAAGCTTACTCATAGTCTGCAAAACAAAACTAGCATCCCTTTGCTTTTGAGAATGATTAAAGGGGGAAGAAATAAAATCAATTTTCCAGTGTGTTTTTGAGTTCTTAACACTTTGACTATTGAAATATTGTAAAAACCTGTCTGTTTTAAGTGATGCTGAGTTCAGTCAGATGCTTCTGTGTTATGAAACTTAATTACTGCAGATATACTGAGTACACAACCTGTTAGTTTACTCTGCAACCATATCAAGCTACTCAGCTGTGGCTGAGGTGTGTGTTTTTGGATTAAAGCAGTTTAGCAAATCCTGCTGTGTAGTGAAACATGAAAATAGCTATGAGCCATGAAGCAAAGTAGAAGTGGGACGCTGTATGTAATAATGTTAATCCAGGAGACTTGGCAGTGTAGCATTAGTACGAATTTTTTAATTGCTTTTAAGACAGAAGAATAAACTTCTTCGTCTGACGGCAAGTGTGTGGAAAACACTGTGCTAAGTGTATGTTTGATAGGACTATCTGGAACAAATAATGTTTTATAATGCTTTTTTCCCCCATTCTAATGCATGGCTACAAAACTTTTTGGCTGAATACCAAGACCATTGGAAATATGTAATGTTGACTGTTAGCAAAATATTATTTTTAATTGACTCTTGTTTGTTCAAAGAAATGTAAATATGTTTTGGACTTCCAGACCCACCGAAGTAGCTAGTAATCACTGTATCTCTGCTATGGCAGGTAGATATGATGGTTGATGTACTGTCTACAGAAGGTGGCTGGTCACCCAACCTAGCCTGTTTGCAGAACATGTTGCATCAACTGATTTATGACACTGATAATTTCATTTTCTTCAAACAATTTTGGACTTACATCTTAATAGCAAATCCTTTCAAGACATGTTTTGTGGCTGTCAAAAGAAGAGACACTTAAAAATAGTGATAAAATTGTCAGACAATTTTCAAGAGCCTAGGAATTGATGTTTTGGCAAGAGCTTGATGGAAAGTCAGGAGAGAAGAAAAAAAAAAAAAAAAAAGGGAGAGCGGATGAAACCCCCAAAATCCTCATTCTCTCTTCTGGTCCACAACAAAACTAAGTGTTGTAGTTTTGAACCAAGTTATTTCCAAAATGGATTATACGTATTGTGTCCTGGAAGCTGAGGGGAGTGATGGAGTCACTTTGACTTAAAAGATGAGCTGTTAAAGGTTGGAAGAATTCAATACAAACTTCTTTGTTTTAAAGCGGTAACAAGACCCAGGATATTTTTCGGAAGTGAGGGGTTAAATCTATCTTTACTTAAATGGAAATCTCATCAAGTCTTGTCTTTGAACTGGTGGTTGTTCTGTGTCGGAGACTTCTTTGAGTCCTAAATGCCTGTTAGGGAACACATTTACTAAAAAGGCCACTTTGATGGAGACTTATTCTTTCTAAACTATTTAGCTTCTGTAACTGGAACAGTTTTGCACAGTTTGGATTAAATATGTATTTATTAATGATGTTATAAATGTACAAGTAATTTGAGTATCAAGGGAAGAGAGGTAGTCTGGATCTGTCTGTTTTTCCTTGATGTTCAGAAAAAATGAAGTGAGAAGAGAAAGCTATAGAATGGATCTATAAAATTCCATTTAATTGATATTTGTTCTAACAGTAGGATCGCTCTTGTGAATAAGATGTGCGATGGCACTTCTACCTGGTAGATGTGGTGTTAGGTTTTTGTTTTGATTTGGTTTTAAACATCTGTTAAATTGAGAGCTGATCTTGACCAGAATTTTTAGTGAGAGAAATTGGTTGTTACAGCATCTTCACTGTGATACAATGAAATCCTGCCAAATGTTTTTCCCCTTCATTGCTTCTAGTACCTCAAGGTTTGAAGTTAGAGGCCTGGTTCAATGGTAAATACAGTTACACGTGGTTCTGTTGACTAATTTTCCATCACAATTTTAGTGTGAATCAAAAAAAAAGTCAACTTTGCTTCCTTATAGCTTCCCTGTACAAACACAAGTTTAGAACATAATTCCTTTGATTTAACTTAATGTCTTCTTGCTATTCCAGAACTATCAAGATGAAGGCATTTTAAATTTGTACAAAACCACCCGAATTTAAAGAGAAACGGTGTTATAGTAGTTCATGAATCAAAATAAATAGTGATGGTTCTTGAATTGATCTAATATAACTCCCTTGCTTTGATAGAGAAATGTCTGACAGGTGTTTTGGTCAAATGCAGAGTGCTATATGTTCACTAAAATATTTGCCCTAGTTATGTTAAAAGAACTGTTCTTTAAATTAACAGGATTGTTTTTTGGTTTATACTTTGCTTTGATGTTTGGTCTTCTGTCTGTGAACTGGCAAATACTATCTAGTTATTTCACTGTTGTGTACAGCAGTTCTCATGTCTTGACTAACATTATGTTTTCTAGATTTCATCATCCAATCCTCAGTCCTCTTGAAAGCAGTTTCCAGCTGGAAGTAGATGTGCTTGCACATCTCTTAAAGGCTCAGGCTCAGATCTCAGAGTGGAAGTTCCTTCCATCCCTGGTCAACTTGCACAGTGCTCACACGAAACTACAGACTTGGGGCCAAATTTTTGAGAAACAGCGAGAGACCAAGAAACATCTGTTTGGAGGGCAGTCTCAGAAGGCTGTACAACCTCCACACCTCTTCCTCTGGCTGATGAAGCTCAAAAACATTCTCCTTGCCAAGTTTAGCTTTTACTTTCACGAGGCCCTTAGTCGACAAACAACAGCATCTGAAATGAAAACTTTGACTGCTAAAACAAATCCTGATTACTTTGGGAAAATTTGCAGTTTCATCCGGAAGTATGATGCTGTCAATGTTTCCTTAATTTTTGACAATCGTGGATCAGAGAGTTTTCAGGGACATGGTTATCATCATCCCCATTCTTACAGGGAAGCCCCCAAAGGAGTGGATCAGTACCCTGCAGTTGTGTCTCTGCCCAGTGACAGGCCCGTTATGCACTGGCCCAATGTAATCATGATTATGACTGATAGAACCTCTGACCTCAACACTTTGGAGAAGGTTGTTCACTTCTACGATGACAAAGTCCAAAGCACATACTTTCTGACTCGTCCCGAACCTCACTTTACCATTGTAGTTATTTTTGAGTCCAAGAAGTCAGAGAGGGACTATCATTTTATTTCTTTTCTCAATGAAATTTCACATTCCCTTAAGAACTCCAAAGCTTTTGCGAGCTTGAAGCCTGGATCCAAAGGGTAAAATACAGACTACGTTTACGTTGAAGTTGTCAAGGCAGTATGCCAGCCTTGAGGGAACTGGAGCTTTCAAGGTTTACATACATTCATGATTCTCAGAGTCTAATTAAAAAGGAACCATTATTTTTAATGTTATAAGTTCCTTTTTTTTTTTTTTTTTTTTTTTTTTTTTTAAGCTAACAGACACTGGAAGAAAAGTATTTTTGGGGCAGTACTCAGTGGGACAACTTAATTGTGGGGTGCTAAACAGTAGGATATTATTTTTTTTGTGGTTTTCAGTTTTCAGTATGATTTATTTTTTCAGTCCACCACTTTGTTGCCTGTATCAGAAAGGAATATATGCACTTTATCTTAGTCTGATCATTGACTGTCTTCTACAGAGTTTATTGAAAATGTGGTGAGGATGGAAGATGCTATCTTTTCAGAAAACTGCATTGCCTGACCGGAATGACTTCTGAGAACTAAACAGTGATACAAGGGAATACTAAAAAAGGCGAACTTTCAAAGATACGTTTTAAATAAAAATACAAGAATCACAAAAGGCACTATTGTTAATTGTAACTTAGTTTTCAAAGGGTTTTAAATTATATTTGAGGTCTCTGATGCTCTCTGTTATGCACCAGTCTCTCTTCTGAACACCCTGTGTCACAAAGCTTTGTCATTGCTCCAGAACACAGGCTGGGGCAGGAAAAGCTGTATCATTGGCTGGAAGTCCAGTATTCACTGGAGTGTTGTAACATTGTGTGTCCAGTACCAGGCTTGGCTCAGATTAACTGAAGGAAATACACTGAGGTTGAGCAGGTATTCTAGAAGCAGCAGCTCCATGGAAAAAGCAGCAAAGCTCTCTTCAAATTGTGATTTTGTCTGGCTGACAACAACAACAAAAATAATTTTACAATTAAGCCAAATCACTTTTGGATTTAAATATATAGCCTATGCAGTATGTTTACCTCATTCTAAAATGTCTCTTTCACCACTTCTAGGCTGCAGGTTTGGAAAAAGTATGTTTTCTGTTGTTACCCTGTAAGTGCTTTATTTTGGAAATCAGTATTTCCAAATACAATAAAAGGGTCAGTTTGGCTGTACCTGTAGCCTTATATTGCATGATTCTTCTGACTGTTAGCTATGCAGTTGTGCAAGCACTTTCATGGGAACTCAGGAGGACTGATCTGGATCTGCTGTATGATACATGTAAGTGTGGTAAAGGTCCTTAGTTGACACTGTGTAAGGCATAACATAATCAGGTTTGTTTTAAAATGGAGTTGAAGTCAGAAAGTTGCTTTCTGTTAATACTGAAATATAAAAGATACTATTGCAGACATGGCTTTTACCAATTCTCTTTTTCCCACAGAAGGGTATATGGTAACTTGTCTTGCTTTTTGCTGCAAGTACTGATTTCTTTACAATCACATAAGCATGTTCTGTTCTCAAAATGTAAACTCTGACTTTCCACTTTGTGCCAAATAGAACTTCCCGTGCTTTGCTATGATTGTATGTTAGTCTGTCGTGAATACCTCTGCTACTGCCTTTCACCTAAAGTCTTAGTCTGACTGTAGTATCACTCTCGAAAGTTTAGGAGTCTGCTCTTTGCCATTGGAAAATAACAGGAGTTGCAAATGTACCTGCAACTGGAGGGCATCTGGTTGTAACAGCGTTACACTTTGCAGCTTGAATTGCCGTTTTAGTAGGACAAAGTTGCAAATGACAGTATTGAGAGAGCTTGTGTGCTTCCCTGGTGGGACAGTGACCTTGTAATAACATTGTATTATTCACTTCCTCAGCCTGAGTAACATAAAAGAGACTGTTGCCAGAACTGATTCTCAGTCTTCAGCAGTGTAATAAAGTGTTGTACAAATTTTGTCTGTCTCTACAGTATTTCCCTGTCATACTAGCTACCTGTGGGAAAGGGGAGAGGAGATGGGGGAACAAGACTGCCTGTGGTACAGACTCCTCCCTGCTCATTTCTGAGTTGCAGGGGATATGTTGGAAGAGGTGAAAGAAATCTGCTGCCCTTGGGAGCAAACCAGCAACTTTTACCAGTTGCTGAAATGGCTGGAGGCTGCTCCCAGTGGTTTTTATGAGGAGAGGAAAAGGAGGCGACTGTTCAGCAGACCTGGTGGTTTGCTTCATGCTCCTGCTGTTTTTTGGTGAGTGGTGTCTTTGGGAACAGGGAAGGGATGCTAGGTGGTGTTTCTGTGCAGGATGAGATGAGACTTGCTTTGACTCTTATCAGTGCTGGGGTGGTTTGCTGCAGTTTTCTTTGGAGGATCTTGGGAAAGTGGCCAGAGGAGCCATCCGGTTCTTGGGGAAGACTATCTGAATATTTAAGATGATGAAGAACCAAAGGGAGGCAGAACCATTGCTCTCACCATGGGAGAGGTGTGCAGACAAACTGGGAGAGAATTGGGTGCTGGAGAGAGACACTTTTGTGGAGCTGTCTCTGGGTTTTGGAGTCCTATCGCTGAAGCTCTCCTTGTAAGATCTTGGCCTTAGTACAAGGTGGGGAGCAGAAAATCCAGGCCATAGGAAGTGGCTTGGATGAAAAGGGGTGAAGCTGAGGGGAGGTTACACTAGAATCAGTATAAAATAGTTTTGCAAGGTGTGCTGTGACCAAAAACTAAATGTGTCTGGGGTGTGAGTATGTGTGATGAATGAATATTTATAGATCTGTTAGCCCCATGCAGACTTAGGGCACAGTTTCTCACTGGTTGCTTTGACAAATTTATGTTTTAAATGATGAATGAGGTAACAGGGAGACTGAGTTATCTACAATGTAAAATTGGCTAAGCCAGTAATGAAAACCTGCATATTTAAGGGGGAGGAACATATATGTGGAATAAGTAAAGGGTACCAGAAACTCAGTAATTGGAAAAAAATATATTTATTACTAACTTCAGTAACAGAAAGATTGATCAGTCTCTTTACAGAATGAGAGAACAAATGCACTTTTGCTGAGCTGGGTGATATCCCGTCTGCCAGCTCTCCACCAAGTTAGCTAAGCAAGATTGAATGTACTAATATACTTTAAAAGTCTTGTATAAATGACTGCTTTAAATGCAAGATGTAAATATGTTTATGATAACATAATGAAAGCCAATGCTTCCAGACATATTTAAAAGTTTTTAAAACAGGTACCAAGATTTTATATTCTCGATGCCACTCAGATTGCTTAGCATAGCAATGCGGAAGCTTATCTTGTAGCAAATTTCATATACCTTGTCACTCACTTGAGTCCATGAGGATTTAGACAGAACATTTAATTTAGTTTCCTTTGCCTGGAATGTGAATTTAACAGCAAATGTATTCTCAGATCTGTTACATATTTTATATTTACGTCTTGTAAGCTATTTTTTACATGTGGTGTTCGGGCTTTTTTCTGAATAAAACGTCTTTCCTTTTCTCCTCCCTTTTGCATGAAAACGATGCAGGGAATGGAAACTATAAATACGTTTTGTATTGTGCTGCAAAGGACTGCAATATATGTGTAATGCACATAATATTCAGGTTTTAATGATTGTAAAGTAACATAAATTCCTGGTATCTGTTTGAATACTAACACTCAGTGTTTATCTAATTCACTTAAAAAAAGGTCTCTGTTATAAGTGGAAATAATCTTATGGCACTCTCCCAGTTAATTATTGCTCTGGTCCACTCTTCTTCACCTAGGAGCCTTTTGAGACACTTGTGATCATTCTGGTGGTTGCTCTTTGTTTTATATCAGCTATCTGAGGCTTCCTTGCATATGTGTCTGTGACGCCTGCTACTGCAGGTCAGCCTGCAGCCTTTTACTTCACTGGGTCCCAATCTTCTCCTAACCAAGTTTTGCTTAAGAAAATAAAAAATGTGCTATATTTCATCCCTCAAGTCCTGTTTTTTTGTCCCAATAACTGTAACCCCTCAGCTCGCAGTAAGAAGTGTCTCGCACAGCACGGCTGGTCCTGGTCTTGTGGTTAGCTCTGTGATTGCTTCCAGAAGTGCTGGCACCAAGCTAACTAGCTTGGCTGAAACTTCAGTGTTTCTGCCCTGTTTTCTCCAGAAGTCCCCTTTTCAGAGTTCCAGAGATGTCAGTCAGCCCTGCCCGGGTGGCTGCAGCCGAGGCCAAGCACTGCTTATTTGCTCGAGCTCTGCCTGAGCCTCGAGCAGTAGGGCAGCGTCCTGGTCCTGCCCGTTGGGGACTACTGCTTAGCAGGGATGGCCCTTAGGCTGCAACTGTGCAAAGACAGGAACTGTTTATGGGAAAAGCAGGAGAGGCTCTGGAAACAAGTGCTGACAAAGGACAGCAATAGCGTAATGCTTCGCCGAGTGGGCACACAAAATAAAGAAGTCAAATGCAAGATGGGACTTTGACTTCCTTTACCTGGTAGTGAAGGACTGATTTAAAGATAAAGTCTCCTTTGGAGAGGGTAAAGGTAACAGATCATTTTCCTCCAGGAACTGCCTCTTTTCTTTGCGTGCTTTCAACACACTGCCTGACTTATTTTTGTAATTGCTATGGAGCTTTTCTAGGAGAATTTGCTCCCAGGAGAGTTTGAGTTCAGTTCCCTCCTAACTTTCAACCTGGTGTTGCAGCTACTTGGTTTGTGATAGAATAACAGAGCTCTCTGGGACCTGACCGTGCCCTGTCTGTACATGGCAGCAGTAAGAATAGCAAAGTGCAGAAGGCACATTTCTGCAAGATGGGCTGGGGCAGATGACAGCTCTGGGAAGGACACGCAGGGGGAGAACGGGCGCAGAAGGACTGTGATGCAGATAGACTGTGAGCAGAAGGTTTTTGCTGGCCCCTCTGTGTTGCTGGCCTAATTTTGGAGGAATCTAAATTTTGTATCTTGCAAAAGCTGTGCTAGACCCCACCTCTAGTTGCAGCTACTGGGTTTATGTGGCTACTGTAAAATAACTACACTATTTCCAGGATGACAGCATTCAGTCTTTAGGTACTAACAATGTTGGCAAAGCAGCTGGTTTTGGACAGATGATTAAGACAGGCTTCGCTGTATCCCATGATTAACTGGGGTATGCTACCATGATGTTACAGGCTAACATCTGAAGCTTTAGAGCAGTGCAACACTGTGCTTTATTTGTGCAGCTTATTGATCAGAAAAAATAGTTAGTGGCACCAAATTTTGGTTCTGTGGTGTATACATAATTTACTACAAAAGAACTGAGAAGTTTTTTAGTGTGTGCACATCAAATTCATCAGGTTAGAGCCATAAAAGAGCCAGCATCGCCATGCTGAGTTGATACAATCCTGGACTGGGGTCAACAACCTTGAGCCAAGACCCTTAAGTTTCTGTGGGGAGAATGATGTCCTCATTCATACCGGTCAGAGGCAGAATAAGGAGGGCCAGTGGGAGATGCTAAAGGAGACGAGGGGCACCTGTGTCAAACTGAATTCCCAGTCTTTGATTTTGTCTTGGAATTAGTCCTCTCTGGCAACACAGGCAGGGGAAACATTGTCACCCACCGTGTGCAGTAGCCTGATGGTCTTTTAAGCATTTTCTTAGTGAGATGTCAGACGCAGGTTCAATGTCGTCTCTGACCAGGGGAATCAAAGTCAACGTTTCTCTTCTCCCTTCTCTGCATGTTTGTGCAGATGTTTGGCAGACCCTCCAGGTATTTCCCTGCTCTCTCAGGTGAGAGCCAGGTTTCCTCTCCCTGGGTCTGGGCCTGGGCCTTCAAAGTTTTGCTGGAGGGTGCCACAGCCTCAGCTGCCTGTCAAGGGTTTACATTAAACACCAGGATATTTATAAGGCCATTCTGTTGTCAAACAGGAGATTAAACAGCCTGAAGAGGAGAAACTCACCTGTTTTCTGGGTGGGTGCAGCCGTCACTGGGCTGCTGTGACTGCGTGGACAGTGGACCATAGTGAAAGGGCCGTGGCCTTCCACAGGATCCGTGGTGGCTGCTGCAGCCTGGGGTTACGTGTCCCGCTGCTGCACTCGCCGGGTCTGGTTCTTTGGGGGCTGGGAGTGATGCTTCTCCACGGACTGCCTGGGACTGTGGGAGACTCCGGGTCACCTGAAGGTAAGGCTCTAGGAACGTATGTGACTTGGAGTGAAAACTTAGGTTATGAGACCATGCTTTTCGTCTGTGGGCTCAACGTTACGCTTGTAGTGGGAGAGCTGAGGCTGCTTTTGTCCCCAGCAGTACAGTTGGCCTGTGTCCCCACCCTGAGAGATGCCGGCACTTGTCAGAGGGATGTGGTGAGGGGTTGGGAGCACTAACAGGTTTAGCCTTCTGCTTTTAATCTGGTGCTGAAAATCTGTCCAAACTATTTTTAGAAGTTGGCCGATTAAGTTTCATTCTAGGTGTGGAAGCCTTTTTGTAGAGCTTACCTCTGAGTAAAGTGCCTGGAGCTCTGCTGAAGGCAAGATGTGTAAGCTGAGTAAAAGCTATCTCCCCCTTCTCTTCATGCATCCTTGTCCAGAGAGAGCAAGAGTAAACTACTTTCAGTGATCGCTGGGTAATAGGTTTTGGGGAAAAGCCTGTTTCTCATTTTTTGTTACGGAAGCGGGGAATTAGTGTGATGAATCAAGTCCTGACCCCAACCTCCTAAGTGATTTACCTACACCGTTTTTGATGGCAAATTCAATACGCTTACATGTAGTTGATCAGCCATTTTCATGCTGAAATTATACTCTGCATGCAGACTAGCTTTGCTTGGAGAACTCAAATTTCATTCACTGAATTTTCTCAACACAGCAGTTGCCTCAAGCTGGCTGAACTGCTTAACTGTACCTGGCAGTGAGAAAAGTGGGAGGTAAATTTCTGAAGTTGCATGTTACTTGCTCTCTATTAGGTATAAAAATAGATGGGTCTGAATCTGGGATCAGCCTAGTGGGATTTGTGGCACTATCTGATTTTTATTGCTATCCCTGTAGTCTGATATGATATGCCAGATCCACTCATCCCTGAACACGTAAGGCTCTTATATCCAAATATGTCATGGATGCCTCAGGCACATCTCTGCTTGAGAATGATTTCTTAAAAAGATGGCTGCTAGATTAGGAAGGGCTCATTCTAGATGTTTCTTACTGAAATTGTAAGAGAACAGTAAAAAAATCCCACCACCACCTAATTGATGAGTTTGTAGTATGTCCAAGGAGTAGGTGCAAGTCCAGAGACTGAACAAGTTTTTGCCATGTCTATCTTTAAAGCTGTCAACAAAAATGTCTTAAGAGGGCTGATAAGATAATAATATATTAAAAGCATAAGGCTCATGCTTCAGAGTGTAATTTGCTCACCAAGCACTGAGGAACTTATCCATCTGGAAGGTTATTCTGCAACTGTGCATTATAGGGACTTTATTTTTTTATGCTTTTCATGGTAGCATTTTCTTGGGCACTTATTTTTATATATTAAGTTTGAAATGAGCCAGATACGTTTTTTTCCAAAGCTGCAGGGACTCAGAGACTGTGGAGTGTGGGCATTAAAGTCAGTGCAGGTAAGAAAATTGCTGTTTGCAATTTTTGTACCATTTCTTAATGCTTAAGATCAACATGTTAAACTACATTTTTGCTTCAGTAAAGCAGAAAAACTGCCACTAGAGGGTAGTGTTAATACAAAAAGAAAAAAGTAATTTTAGACTCACTGTCTTTCCAGGATAAAATAATTTATACTATCGCACACATTTTATAAACACGGCATGCATTTTACTGCTCTAGCCAGATTTGTTTGAGTCTTGTTGGCTTTTTTCCCTGTCAAGTGATTTTATGTAGTTCTATTTCAGCTGTAAACAGCAATAGCAAGTATCTGGTTTCATACCTTAATGTATATATGAATACTCAGATGATGTTGTTTCATCTTCTTTGCAAGGGACTTTTTTATTGAATTGCAAAAAAAAAAAACTGTAAAAAAAGCTTTTATGAGTTTTCTGTTGAAAATTACCCATTCACTTAAAATTGCATTCCACTTTAGAAAAGTTGGTGGATTGTTTTCGTTTTTTTTTTTTTTTTTTTTTTTTTTTTTTTTTTTTTCCTTCCTCCCTTCCTAAACAGTAGGAGAACTAAATTATTTTTTACCAAGGTAGTGCAGTATGATCAAATGACTGTTCAAGTCCATTTATGTAATGTCAGGCTAGGGTTTAAGCCTAATGCAAAGTAAGAGGGCTTTGATAGTCTAATGTGGGCAGAGCTACTGTGATATATAAATATATATGGTATAAACATATATATGGTATATATATATATGGTATAACCATATGTTATATTGGTTTTTATATGTATATGTATGTTATATATATGTGTTTTATAGATATGTATGGATTTTATATATATGTTTTATATATATTTATACCATACCAACCCTGAGGAGCGGAGGCCGAGGTGCAGGGATGGGTCGGTGCAGGGCCTGGGTGGCTCAGGTGCTGGGGCCGATGTTTCTGTGCTGTTTTGGACCATCTCGAGCCCCACAAGATGCTGCTGGGGTCCTCGGGCTGCGGGTGGGCGCCGGCGCACCCCCACCGCTGCCTTTCGGTGTCGAGATTGGGGAGTTTTGCCAGTGTTGCAGCCTGCGTCAACCCCGAGGAGAAGCTGCAGGAGGCAGAGGAGGGGGTGTGAGAAATGGAGGGAAAGTGGAGGGGACAAAAGGGATGAAGCAGTGGCAGGGACCTCGCTCTCTCCCACGCGTTCTCCAAGAGGAGAACAAGATAATTTCATGGCACGTTTAGCATGATTGATACGGGCAGGGCGGACCTGCGGCGCTTAGCAGGGCGGTGGGCTTGCTGTGCCCAGGAGCTGGGTGGGGACGGTGCCCCTGGGCTGGGGGGGGGGGGGGGGGGGAGGCAGACCCCACCAAAAACTGCTCCAAACCTGCTACAGCCTTCTCTGCTGACTGCCAAGCTCACACGTCACCCATGCTTCACACTCTAACCCCAGGATGGGTCGAAACACAGTAATAATTGTTTATTTTTCCTTCTTCCGTGTTAGAAGATAGCTCGATGAAAGACATTATCTAGCCGTGAACTTTTGGGCTTTGATGTGATCTGAAAAACATTAGTGTGTGTTTCCCCTGCTGCTGTTTTACATCACCGTACACGATGACAACTCTGCCAGGGAGGCAGCGACCCGGCCTGAGCTGGCGTGTTAAAATGATGATCGCATGGGTTTTGGTGGTGCGCAATAAACACATTCTTTCGCCATGACGATGTTGAAATCGCGGCTCTTCGGGGGACAGGATGGTGCCTTTGAACTGATATTGTGACTGCGTGCGTGGGATGCAAATGCAGCATGTAAAGACACCCCATGGTGCGCTGGTTTAATAGAGCAGATTTTCAGTGACTCATTGGAAAAATGAAAATTTTCTACTTGCATTTAATCTCATCCTGGTAAATCACTCGGGGGGGGGGGGGGGGGAAGCAACAATAAAATGCATTAAATTAGTGCTCCGGTGATGAGATGGACTTGGGTTTGGAGAGCCAGCAGTGGTGTGGAGCTTGGCTGGTGGCGTGGGGCTGGGAAACGTGGAAGGAGCTTGAATTAAACCGCAAATATGGGTTGGGGTGGGACCAGCTGCGGGGCAGAGCTGAGTGCCTGGCCACGGTGGTGGCTCCTCCTCGTTGACATGTTGGCCACCGTACGTGTGGTTAAAATCTAACGCTGTTCTTCTGGTTACTATGGAAATGATTTAGCACGAGTTGTCATGGCGATGGAGCAGAATTTTTCCTCACGTTCCTGCAGGAGGGTGATGGATGCCATTTTGGGGGACTCTGACCCTGACCGTTTGCCTCGTATTTTTTTCCTTGGTAGAAATGTTTGCACCCACTGCACTCAGTGAACCTACCTGTCCTTCCAGTACCATTACCATTACCTGGTTTTCCATGTTCCAATGCTAAATTTTTCCTTCACATTTAGAAAGTTAAGAACAGCTCTGGTAAGCCATAAGTTGCTAAGCCTAACCTGATGATGTGCACTATTTTACAAGGTATGTTAATAAAACAGCTAGTGAGGCTGTTTCCAGACCCTTCCTTAAACTTGTGCATGCTCTTCACCTCTGTATCTGCCCATAATACAATTAAATAGGATGTGGGCTGCCCATTTGAAAAAATAATTTTCAGCTAATCTGAAGTAAATTTGATTCAAATTCTCGTTTTTAGCACAGAATAATGTCTGTTCTGCCTTGGAAATGAATCTTTTGTTGCAGTTTTATTTAAACTGCCTTTGCTTTCTCTTCTCTTTCTTTAAGAGCAATGCACAGGTTTTTTCCCTTACTCATGAGCTATGCATCAGTTTCTACTTGTCAAGGGTTTTTTCATATAGGTTATCAACAGGACAAGTGCACTGTATGTAAATTATATTGCTTTCAGTGGTTCTTTTCTTCAGACAGCTGATGTAATGCCTGTATTACCCCTATAGAAACCAAGAATGTACCTATCAGCTATGTTTTTCCAGTTGTGCAAGAAAGTAAACCCCTAGAGTGTAGAGCGTATTAAACAATTTGGTTTTGTAAGCATAAGAACCTCATATTTGTCTTGACTCAAGTTGATGGCTGTTTTTAAAAAAGAAAACATTCTGTTAATAATCTACTTTTTAAAATCCCTAAACCCTTCATTACGTGTAAGTTTCTGTGCTAAACCATACACCTCAAAATGAGGCCTGAAATATAGCATTAGCGGTGTTTCACAACAGATTGTACATGATGCTTTTATAAACTGTCATTTGAAGGCACCAGAAAGTCTGGGAAGTGGAAAACCTGGATTTGGGGTGTACGGTTTAATAGCACTGATGTTTCATAAGTGTCTTCAATATTTTCTTTTGTCCTGTGCTTTTTAGCAGGTAAGTCTTGGGTGTGTCAGCAGAACTGTATTTATTGCCAGGGAGCACAGGAACAATATTGGCTAAGAAATGTATTGGGATTTGGACCTGTACAGTGCTGGGTTGGAATCTGGGTTATGCTTGAGGCTGTGTGGCTTTGGACTTAGGAAAGTAATGGCAGTGATATGTTTTAAGTTCTTTATGCTTTAAGAGCCTCTGATTGTGGTGTGCTTCACCATATGACTAATGTGAGGAGCTCCTGATGGCCACATGCACTGGAGGGCTTGTTCTGGTTCCTCTAAACAAAGTCTAGCTTTTACAGCATTGCTGAGACATCTACAAAAGATAGTTTCATTTGTTTTTTTCCTTGTTCACAGCTTTATAATTACTTCCACATATGGTGTAAAACTCATTGACTTAAGAAACAAAGGTTTCAGAAACTCACTGGGCTATGTGATTCTCATGTATTAGTTTAAGCACAAAAATGCAGCCTCTGGATGAGATAAACTCTCAGCTGCATGTTGCTGCCCCTGTTTTTCCAAACTTCCCTGGATGTATCTAGGGGTCCCTGTTAGAGATGAGGTATGGAACTACATGGACCTGTAGGCAAATCCAATGCAAGCCTTTCTTGATTGGCTTCTTAACATCGGCATCTCAGAGCCATTAGTTGCTCCATCTCATTAAAGGTCTTGCAGATGTAACACCTCTGCTGCATCATCTTGTCCTCCCACCATTTGTTGCTTTTCTTACAAAATACTCTGTGCTCTTATTTAATTGAATTTTTCAAGTGCTGGACTCAAATACAGAGCCTCATTGGGTTGTCCCATCGACATAAAAAATTATCACAAGGTGGGAGGCCTGTGCAGTGCCCATCTTGTCCTTCATGTGTTGCCTCAGACCTGGAAGCCATTCAAAACCTCCCCAGATAGTCCCTGCTCTCCGTTAAATTCTGCTCAATTTACTTTTGTTTGGGTTAATACAAGCTTGCGGTCATGAGGCATTTACAAATAAATGAAGTATGAAAGACTTCGTAGGATCTTTATTTGGATATTTATTCAGGCATAAACTGTGATGAGAATCCAGCTGGGTCCCAGATCAGGTGATGCCAGTGAATGAAGATTTGTAAACTGCATTATTGTTCTGCAGGTATATTATTGTGACTGATTTTTGTCAAGTGACCTCAACAAGTTTCATAGCACAGTGGTTTTTTTCCTACCTTATCGGTCTTTCTGATGATAAAAGGAAAGTGGCCTTTGAAATCATGAATAACTCTGGTGTTACATTGGTATAGATTAGAAGATTTATGCCCAGACTCCCTTTTCCCTCCTAAATGAAAGACAATAGCTGTCACCGTATCTTGAGAGGGGGATTTAACAGCGGTCAGCTGCTGAGAAATTTTAAAGCTCACTGAGATGAAGGATACTGTTTGAAGTCACGCTGGCAACTTCTTACAGCAGAGGCTGCTCACAGGATTAGAGGAGATGCAAGCCTGCTAATGAGTAAATTTAAGGTTTATGAGCACTGAGGGAACTTTTCAATTACGTTTGACTCTACTAGATAAAACCCTCATCTTTTGGGAAAGTGTTTATTGGCAGGGACAGCATTGGTTCAGAAACTTTTTCTCTTGCTAGAAGGAGGGTTTATAAAATTGATGCAAATATTTTAATAGGAAGCTCTGATGAGTGAATGTTTGTCCTAGATTTTTCTAAGATGTTCAACAAACTGTTACAGTTAGTAGATGAGTGGAGACAATTTTAAACAGCAGTAAAACTCCTCTGATATGTACATCACCTCTTCTTTACGTGTCAAGGAGTGTTAATGAGATGCTGCAGTATGCTGCAAAAAAGTACCAAAAGAAATTGCTGTTGTGGCCCAATCTTTTTCCTTCTGTGAACAAAGTCAAGCAACACACGACGTCCTCTTGAGGCTCTGCTGTGAATGTACTGCAGAATGCTGCTTGCTAAAATGCAAAGGAAGTCCAGGAGGGAGGAGAAGTTGGCATCCACGTGAAGGTAACTGGGATGCTCATTAACTAGTTTCAATGGTGGGAAACACATGTGCTGCATCAAAGAGGATTTCAACTTGTGACATGGCCAGCTTTAGCCTTCCTAAATATGTAAAAAAAATGTATATCCATAAAACACCTGAGGAATGGTATCCCTATTTGATGGGTCTTTTGGCTGAGGAAAGACACTAGGGAACTTTGCCAACACATTGGGAGTAGGAAACCTCCTGTCCTGTAGGTTTGGGGTAAGTGTGTGAAACCAGTTTGTGCGTGTGTGTTCATGTGCTTGTGTAATGGAGACGTGAATGAGAAAGCAAGAGCCATTGATCATATCCTTGCAGGGATCCAAAAGTAATTGGTTGCACAATAAGAGGAGAAGTGAAAAATGATGTTGTAGAAGTTTAATCAAGTGGCTGCTAAAAAAAAATAAATATGGGGATTATTTCTCTATAAAACACTCTAAGAGCTCACCAAAGGACACTTGATATTAACAGATAGATTTAAAAGAAAGTAGTGACAAAAAAAGTAATGTTTGTGGAAAGTCAGTGGCTGCAGGACGTTTATAAACCATGAATGATTAACAGCTGGAGTTTAAAAGACCATGAGTTTCCATCCCTTCGCAACCTGAAGGAAATGGGTAGGAAGGAGCTTTAGGTAGGTAAGAGCTGAGACTCTTGAGTTTGGGGTAAGACTTGCCGCTAATAAGAGTGTTATGAAAACTTCAATTTATATGACTTATATGACTTACATTTAACTTCTCCTTGGGGTCCTGCTGAGCAGAGGCGGTGTGTGCTGCTGGAGGAAGGGAGCGCAGTCGTATTTCAATGTCCTCAGACCGCAGAGCTGAACTCCCTAAATGAAACACGTGGCTGCTAAAGTTTTCATAAGTCTCCACAAAATAAAAGTTCTTAGTCTGACAGCTTTTCCTTTGCATTCTTCATTACTACTATTTTAATAGAAATATTTTCTCACCCACAGCCTGGCTTGGAATTTGGCATTTTCCCATGTGCTCGGGGGGGGTTCTGTGTACAAGGGGGCTGAGACATCCCAAGGGTGTTTGCCAAAACTGACCAGTAATTTTCCTGTAAGTCGTTGTCCCATCGGGAAATGCTGCTTTGTGAAACCCAGGATATTTACTGAAGACATACTTTGTAACAATATTTCATTCTAGAAAGAGCAGAAAGTAGTATTTTGCTTATGTTAAAGCAGAATTGTTTTATATTAGATGTTGCAATGAAATACATTTATCCTACAAAGATGAGAAAAATGGCAGCATTGAGGGACAAATTATAGAGATTTTGTCCATTTTTATTACAGAAAGTTCCCACTCAGCACTTGTCAGGCCACGCCTGGAATGCTGTGTTCAGTTTTGGTCCTGGCTATATGAAAAAGATGTGGACAGGCTGGAGAAGGTCCAGAGGAGGGCACAAAGGTGATCGAGGGACTGGGAAGCCTGTTGTATGAGAAAAGGCTGAGAGAAATGGATTTGTTCAGTCTTGAGAAGAGAAGGCTTAGTGGAGACCTTATCATCATGTGCCAGCATTTAAAGGGTGGCTACAATGACGATGGAGACTCCCTTTTTACAAGGGGTCACATGGAAAAGGCGAGGGGTAATGGGTACAAGTTACTCCTGGGGAGATTCTGATTGGACGCAAGAGGGAAATTCTTCACAGTGAGAAAAATCAGCCACGGGAATAATCTCCCCAGGGAAGTGGTGGATTCCCCAACTCTGGACACTTTTAAGATTCAGCTGGACAGGGTGCTGGGCCATTTTGTCTGGACCGTGCTTTTGCCAAGAAAGGTTGGACCAGATGATCCTTGAGGGCCCTTCCAACCTGGTACTCTATGAATCTGTGAAAACGTATTTAAGCTTGTAGCGTTTGCCATGAAAGGGAAAGTCCTGTTACAAGCCAGCTTTGTTTTCTCTCTCTGCACTGCTTCATTTTGGTTTATGTCTTATATTAACAAGGTGTTCACCTGTGCAAGAAATAACATTTTCTCAGTTTCTTGTTGACCTTGTGATTGCTTAAACATATTCACTGTATGATGCCTTTACAGTCCGGCCTTCTATAAATTATAACTTAGGTATGCAATACTTCATAAGGATTTAATGTAGAGTTAATATCTAATATACAGAATGAGAGATACAGCTGGCTCTAATTCTTGAGTCTCTTAAAGGACCGTGGAACTCACTGGCTTTGTATTTGAGTCTGGAAGAGAGGGTGTCACTTGTGAAATAATTAGTCAAATTTAAACAGAAGCTACTCAGGGGCTGTTGGACAGTTGGGTTTAGGCATTTTGGAGGGTTTTTCCTTTCTAAAAATCCAAATAGTGTATTTTGGAGCACAAGCCAATAAAGTAAGTCTTATGGTTTTATATAGGTTAACTTGCTGGTGGCCGGGCTCTTGCTTGAGGGTGCGCAACGTGCCATGGGCCAAATGCCAGCTTCTGCCACGAAATGTGCATTCAGCTCTCCTTAAAAGGTAAACTGTACAGAAAATCCATACAAATTGTGAGCAACTGTTATGAATTGAGCCATACATTTTTAATGTTCAGATACCCTGAGGTACAAACTAGAGCTTAAAAAAAATTGCTTTTTATTTCATACTCTGAGTAGTGCATGTAATGATACATGAAGGGAACTGAAGTTTCTGAAGGACTCTCTGCTTTGGGTTAAACAGAGCAGTTTTATAAATAAACATCCCAGAGACAGGTTTGTACCAGACCTGTGCGTGGGGAAATAATCTGGCAGTGCCTTTCATTGCCTGTCTATGTCTGGTGTCTCACCTCCTTCTTGGTCAAGGCTTCTTGCATGGCCTTGGTGGCCCACTGCAGCATGATCTGTCACTCCTGCCTTCAACAACAAGGTAACAGACACAAAAGAACTTTATTGCAGTGATTTCTTTTTTTTTTCCCTTCCTGATCTGCTAAGTGTTGAAACGTCAGAGAAAACAGGGCTTGAAGTGTCTTGCAACTTCCCCCAGGCTGTGGTGCTTCCTTCCCCCTGTCCTGGCAGGGAGGAGACCCTGCTGCAAAATACCTCCTGGCATGTTGGGTACACAAGAGTAAGTTGGACATGGTTCATTGCCTCTTTGGCTAAATCTTTTACTAAAAAAATTGAAAATTTCTAAATGAGTCTATTACCACAGACAAACTCAAGAGCTTTCATCAAAGATTTTGTTTCACCTTTTACAGAAACTGGAATAATTTCCTTGGAAGGAAATGCTGAGAGATCAGCAGGAAACCAGAAATGTGGACAGGAAAATTTATTTTTGCTGTCAGGGCCCCTGCAGCATCAGATGCCACAGCAGAAACAGGGAGTGGGAGTCTGGGACTCACACAAGAGCTGTCTTATGGAAATGTTTGCTGCCACTGAAAGCTGAACTGGGCATCGCTCAGCGTTGCAGCATTTGGGGGGTTTTGCCTTTCATTTTACCCCCATCAGGTAACAGGCGGACATGTGTGGGACACGGAGGAGGGTGAGGGTGGAAGTGGGCAGGAGGGGAGGGCAGGGATGGGCATCCAGCCAGGAGGCTGCCCAGGTGCCAGTCAACATGCAGTGGCTTTCCCATATTGCCGTCCCAAATGCTGTGTCTCAGGGAAAGTGAACAATTTTGAAGGCAAGATTATTGTTTTGGGCTACCATGTTAGAAAGCAGCTTCTCCCCCTCTCTCTGTCCTTTGTTTTTTCCTGAGAGGAAGCATGGAGATGAAAGGGTAAAATCCTAAATCTCGGTGGAATAAACCAGTATATAGAAAGAGATGGTTTTCATTAACATTTCCTAGAGATCAGGGCTGAATTACAAATGCCTGGGAAGAGAAGAACACCTATCTCACTTCTGCGCTATCTTGACAGAAGTTACGAACAAACCAGATTATCCCTGACTGCTACTCAGGGTACTGCAAGCAACACTGAAAAATATTCCTGCACATAAGCATAACAGCAAAGTGATTTATATTTCCTTTTACAGAATTGCAGTGCCTTGATCTGGGAGGATTTCTGCCACATCCAAATGTGTTTTTCCTGCCTGATGCATTTTTGGTTGATACTAGGATCCTTCCTTTAATCAACTGAGACACAAGACTGTTCCCAGTGCTTTGAAGTAGCGGGTGCCCCGGATGCAGGGAGGGAACCTGAGCCACACCAGGTGCTGGGGATGCTCGTGTTGGCTTTAGCAAAGAAGGCAGAAAGCCTCAGGGGTGGTCTGACACTCAGTAGCTTTGAAGGGATGGCACATTGTATTAGGGGAGATGTATAGATTTGATGGCTCGTCTGCATATTCTCATTCAGGTTAACAGAGTGGGAGAATGTCCTACTGACCTTGCTATGGCCAGAGCTGTTGGTGGGGTGAGCGCCGGAGGTCGCGGTGCGGGGACCGGGGTAGTGCTGCCACCCAGCACAGGCACCCTTGAAAAGGGCTCCTTGCTCAGCTGATGTCTGGGGTGGCCAGCAACTGCTGGAAAATTTGTAAGGCTTGAGCAGAACTCTATTTTTTCAGAAGAAAAAATATATTGGGAAAAAGTTAAATTATCTGTGGGAATTGCCTTCTCATCAATTTTATTTAACTAAAAATTAGACCCACATTAAGCATAACTGAATTGTTCTATGACTAGCATTGCTAATACATCTCTGGAAAAACTGAGTTTACTTCAGAGTAATAATAAATGTACCTGATATTTGAGGTGGAACTGTAGTGAATACAAAAATTGCATTTAAATATTTGAGCCAGCTGGTACGCCTCTAAAGTAGGAAAAAGTAAAACCAGTGAAACAGCAAACAGCAAAACTGATGACTCGTAAATAGAAAATCATGTTATTTATATAGAGGTCAAACCAGGGAGCCAGTATTACAATGGAGGTACAGAAGAAACTTAGGTTTCTACAGAAAAGCTTGTAAATCAGCTGCTGCCTCACTGAACATATAGATTTTCATGTGCATACCTCACGGATGTACACAGATACGAATGACATTTAAGCCTACAGCACGCAAGAAATTATGTTATTCCTAAACTTCTAGTATTTGGCAAAGTAAGCTCATTTTTAATACTGGGAGCATTTCGAAGGACTGAGGTGTAATGACAACATCGGGGCAAACATTGCTCTGGGTCTGGCTGGGGCACGCTGGGCAGGCCCGCAGTGCTGCCAGGCTGGGGGGGCAGGAGAGGGGTGGTCCTGTGGGCACGTGAAAATGGGGGTCCCTCCAACAGGGGCACGTCGTGTCCCCTGTGGTGCGGCCCATCACTGTGCTCCCCTCTCACTTGCTGTCGGGGCTGTGTGGGGAGGGAGGGCTTCCTCCCCCAAAAGACCGCATTACTGTATTTTCTTAACCAGTAATAAAACACACAGCGGGATTTTTTTTTTTTTTTTGCAATGTGCCTGGCTCTATGTTTTTGAGAAATTGTTTGTGCTTTTTTTTTTTTTTTTTTATAATTTGTAATTTTGGAAGGGGAAAGGACGAGAGTTCAGAATTAACTATGTGATTTGGAAGCCCCAGACTAGTCATTTTTTAATCCCCAACTGTAACCTTGTATGTGAACAGACTAACTTTAATTAAGCCATAAAATAAGCCTCGTGATGTGTGTGACAAATTAAAAAAAGGTCTTGACACTAGGTCTGAAATTAAGTTTTGACACGGTCTTGAAGTGGAGTTCAGGAAAAACCGTTTAAAGAGCTGAGAAAACTGTCCAAGTGAAATTCAGCTTAAACCTCTGAGTATTGGTGGATAACCCTGTTGTGTTCACTGTGGTGCTGGTTACCAGGGGTGCGGGTGTACTACTGTAATGGCTAGCTCTGAAAACATTGTACATAGGAAAAAACAATTAAAATACGTGTTGCACTGAGTCATTTTACAGTACTTAGCAGTCATTGGTCAAAATAATGAAGGATTTTAGGTATTTTGCACCTTTAGCACGCTTAACTCCACTGTTCATTACTCTAGTAAGGATCTCCATGTTAATGCTATCCCATTGCAGTCAAGAAGTCACTGTCAGAAAAAATAGCAGTTTCAGTGACTGTCTTATTCCCCTCCAGAGTGGCTGTCCTAGTGATTTGTCCCTCCCAGAGGGTAATGAATTCAAATAAATGTAAACCACCATTTTATGTTGTTTGGTCAGTGTTTATAGACATCAGTGTATGCTATTGAAAATGTATGTGGCGGATATTGAGGGAGGGATTGATCTGCTCTATGGAAATAAGACCAGGCAGGGTTTGGGTTTGGTTTACCCATGCTGCTGTACTGAGTGCAGCTAATATTGATTTCAATCCCACAATGTCTGACCTCCTTTGTACAGCACAACTTCCTACCTTATAGCTGAATTTTTTTTGCCTTGTACTTCGCACTCTTTTTCCATTACTATGCTACTTGAGGGGGGAAAAAAAAAAAAAATCAATGCAGTTTGTTAATTAAAAAAGGGAAAAAGCCTCAACATCCAGCCCTGGACCAGAGAGCCACTCTCGGGTGTCAGCGGTGACCAGTGTGGCCTGGCCCTGCTGGGAGGTGGCAGCAGCACAACGGGGGGTGCCCCGTCCTTGTGTGGCCGTGGGGCACAGGCTCAGCTGATTGCAGAGTTAGGCATAAAAACTGTATTCCTGCATTTTTCACTTTGCATGTATGTATTGAGAAAGGTGAGACAAAACCTGCTGACTTTTCTATTTCAGCCAGACCTAGTTTATATTATTTAACGCTATTTAATCCCTTAGTCAGAATCAAATTCTGCGTGTTGCCTTCCAGCTCGTTGGCCTGCCGGCTCTCACCGTATCAGTCATGTGAGTGAGAAGGTTAAGGGAATACATTGCTCTTTTCTCCCTTCAATCCAGTTTAGCACCATCACACAGGTTTCGTTCTCCATCTGGCTGGGACAGTGCATCAGATGACCTGGTCTTTGACCTGCCATTTTCTGTTTTCCTTTCCACCAGTTTTGGCTTTGTTGACGGGTAGGATGTCTGGATGAGACGCTGAAATACTGTGCCAGGGTTACAGTCCTGCTGGGGCCGGGGAGGGGAGGGGTGGCCAGGGGGAGGTGGGGTACCCAGCGGGGCTGTGTGCTGGGGGGAGGGTTTGGGGGGCACGGCGTGAGCCAGGCTGAGGCTGAGGCCGCTGCGGTCCGGGTGGGCTGCGGCACGGTGGCGGGGAGAACGAGGGGCACCTCCGAGTCATAAGGATCCCGGCATCGAGGGCCCCCCGGCAGGTAAAACCGGCTCACGCTGGGTCTGCCAGAGCTGTAGTGCCAGCAGAGACCGGTGCCGGCAGCCGCCTGAGCCACGAACACCCTCACCCTCGAGGAAGGCAGTAAGGCAGAAAGCAAGGGAGAAGCTGCAATTACAGCAGCATGTCTAAACTAGTGGTTGGTTTTGGTTTTTGTTTTTGTTTTTGTTTTTTTAAGGTAATTGAACTGTTTTAGCTAACTGCATTTTAAGATGTTAAATAGTTGATCTATTTGGGCTTTCATATATTAAGGTGTTATTTTTTTTTTTTTTCCCCAACAGCCAAGTTAATGAAAAAAACAATATTCCTACCTACAAGAGTAGCACTTTCATCCTGTACCATCACTCATTATTACTTAGGCTAGTTTCATTTGTTCCCAGTGTACCTGTAGCATCCAGACTAGCGTCAAAATATTTCCCAGGGAGTAGCAGTGACTGAACAGAGAGACTGTGGAACCTTCTGGGCAGGGTAAGTCCCTGTGAGCTGCGGAGTAAGCAGCAAACCATGTGTCTTTTCCAAGGAGAACTTAGAACCTGGGCTGAGCCGCTGTGGTTTCCTTACGCTGGCTGACGAGGTGTTTGTGCAGGCTGGGGCAGTGCCGCGTCCTGGAGCTGCACAGGGCTTGAAACAGCAATTTTCAGCCGTGGCCTGAGAGCTGAACACCCCGCTGCCACTGCTGCTCATTGTCTGCTGAGTTAATACACTTTTCAAAGCAAAACAACTCATCACCCTTTTGTTTTTCGGCGTGCTAGTAATGTCAGGGGTTCCCTAGTCACCTGCCAAAACCTTTGGCTGTCTGCGTGAGAGCTGGGCTTTTTTCCACTACAAAACCTGGAAGCAAGCTAAGTCAGCACTCTGCAACACCAAAACTTCACATTACACAGCAGGAGGAGACCCCTCCTCTTGTGTTTTCTTATTTATTTTAAAACAGCTTAAAAGCCACCACAGGAATCTCTCTTCTCACCAGCATATGGGCTGACTGTGCAAATTGGGTTACATGTCCTGTGGGCTGTGCAGGACCTTGACTGAGGAGTGACATTTGCTGTTCCCTCCTGAATTTCTTAGTTGGCTTTTATGCAGTAGGGGACAAGAAGAAACACCCAAAGTAGGTCACTGGACACTGTGGTACAAAGGCTGCCTCCACGGGCTGATCGATGAGCCCACTGGTGCACAGTTGTGTTACGGCAGCTTTCCCAGTGTGAAGAACAAAAGCCCTGCTCCGAGCTGGGGTGGCTGGCGTGCCTGTCCCCCCATACTGCCCCACACCGCCTGACATCCATCCCCCTTCTTCCCCTCTGGGCAGGTGGTGGTCCTCAACCACAACCAGAGATGACTTTAAAACCCTTCAGCTGTAGTGGCTTTCTGCTCCTAAATTACTATTTTTTTTTTTTTTTAAGCAAAGATTATAAATGAGTTTCCAAGTAGCTCTTCTCCCCCTAAACACATATAAGTTGGGCAGCATGGCAGGCCTGTCCAGGCAGCCACAGCCCAAGCCCAGGAATTGTTCTCAACAGCATCTGATCCGTGTTTGACAGTCCCTCACACAGCCATCAGCCCGACACAGCCAGCCCCCTGCTCCTGGAGCTGTGGGTACTGCCACCGATACTCAGACACGAGGTCACCGAAGACAACCTTTACCTGTGGCATGCTGCCTCCCCACCACCTTCTGCTGTAAGAAAGGTAGACTTATTTTTCCTCTGGAACAATGTTTTCAAAATGTCTTGTTTTGTTTGTTTATTTATTTATTTATTTTTATTTTTTCCACCTCTTTTTTCCTGCGGGGAGCAGGAGGGTTGTGGCAGGGTGGTGGGTGGCAGGGGGGTTGGCCGCCCTCGATGGGTGCTCAGGCAGAACTGCGTAAGGCTGGTGGCTCTTTGTGTGTGGGGGGTCTTCAGGGACTCGGGTGAGCTTACAGGGATGCTGCTCTTTCGTTGAGGTAGGAGCTTGTTTTGGAACAAGCACGTCTTCAAGACGTTGATGGGACCTGACGCAGGATGGGGTGTGGGTGGCCGGGGGATGCTGATTGTTTCCCCTTTATGTGGAAGGTAAAGGTAGATTGGCAATCCGTGTTAGAAGATACGGCGGTTTACCCAGGAAAACTACACACAGAGACAGAACTATTTTCTTTATTATAAAGATACACTATGAGGAACAAACCTGAATGTAGACTGAAGCTTGTAATGGTACATGCCAAAAATGTACAGTACTATACATAAAAGTGCATTGTCACAACAGATTAACAGTACATTTCTCTTCCAGAACTGTGAAATTTCCATGTTTTTATTTGTTCTTCAAGAGTGGAAGGAATGCAATGGGAATGCAGCCATACACGAACAGGGAAGGATGCAATGGAAATGCAACAGTACAAGAGCAAGGCTAAAGCTCCTCTAAAATTTAAAGGCACTTTCACATGTACATACTACAGATGTACATTGACACAATTAGGTAACAGTCAACAAGCAGGAAGCTACCAGTACTGCAATTTATCAAACTTGACAGTAAAGGACAATACTGATTGGATTAGGTGTGCAGGAGTTACCCTTTAGTACGTCTGTAGTTGTAGCGGTCTTTCCTGTTACATATCCACTTACTATACTTTTAAGTATCTATAATAACCATCAAACTACACATTTAACTGTGTGAATGCACTAAGTGGATGCATTCACTAAAGCACTGTTTCTAATATTTTCTTTTGCTAAACAATTTCTAATATAAGCATTATGGAGTCCAGTACAGTTATTTAAACATACAAAATTCCCTATGCAATTTAAAGATACAAGTATCCATCTCAGTTATGCCAGGTGGGTTAATTTAAAAATGCTAGACTAAAACTGCATGTAAATGAAAGCTGAAATTCCAGTTTGTTCCACTGATTCTAGTAAAGTGGGGAACTACTTGAAAATATCTTCTGGTCCTGACCAAGCGAACAGACCCTACCGACCGGCGCTGGGCTGCCGCCGGGGCCGGCCTGGCTTTGGCTCTCACCCTGGCGCCAGGCCTAGGCCGTACAGCCGACAGGGCTGGAGGTTCACTGGCCCATGCCCCACAGTCTGCTGCCGAGGATTAAGACTTTGCCTCTAACCTAGGCGTCCCGTGAAGGCTGGGGCTGGGTTGAGAAGTGTTTGCAAATACCGGGAGCAGTTTAGAGGCAGTTCGTGGGGTACTTCACACCTGGGGCTTTGCATTACTTATCTACAGGGTGTAAACCCCGGCAGGAATAAGTCGCTCCTAAGTGACAACAGGAACTTGCTCCCGTCACCTCAGCAATTATGCCTATCAAACTTCGTCACTACTCTTCTCCTCCCAAACTTAATTGTTTATGTATAGCGAGTGGTAAACTTCAAGCTTTCCAACCGTGAGATCTTAAAGAATATGTGGAAAGACAGATCTTACTTAAAGCCAGTTGTACTCCTGTACCACAACAGATTTCCGCCCCCCCCCCCCCCCCCGCCGTCTCCTTCACTGAAACTTATTTTATGGATTGGATGTTGGAAAATGTATTCACAGAAATAATATTATGGCTTACTGTTGCAATGTGCAAAACAGCTGGACATTTAGTTCACGCCTAACAAAGTTTAACACCACGCTAAGCAAAGCTGACAGTTGTCACTCACACAGACATACGAAAGGTACTGATTTCCGTCATTAAAAAAAAAAAAAAGGAAACGGGGGGAGGGGGGGGGAAGTGGTTATGAAAACTTTAGTCAGCTTGAATCTAGGTGGTAGAAACTCAGCTGCCTGTCCTGCGAGTGACCCTGCACGGCTGGCGGGAGGCAGCCCCTCTTCAGAGTCCCCGTCTCGCTGCCGTCGGCACAACCGAGGACGTGCGCCGTGTCTGCGCTGTGCGGGGCAGCCAGCCGAGAGAGGTCAGCTCCAAACTCCCGCTTTTACAACTCAAATCATGCCTTTAATTGGACACTGAGCAATAAAGTCAATGGGATACTTTGCTGAATTACCGTGTAGTTGATCCTTTTAGTCGCCTATCAGCCTGCCTAATGGACCAATAGGTTCATGTGCTCCCCAGAGCCTGGCTCGCTCAACTATGAACTTTAAATGAGTTTAGCTTTTGTGAAAACTGTGGTATCGGGGAACGAAGGGCTAGCTTCATGGGAAAAGGTACACTATTACAAAGGGCAGCAAAAGGAGTTTCTAGATACTATCCTGGAGATGTGCTTTAGCTGTGACTTGGAATGCTGCTTTTTATCAGTGAGAGCAATGTGATCTCCAGATCCATCCAGCACTTGTCTCTAGTGAGACTGCCAACAAGAAAGCTAAAACTTGGTGACAATTATGAGTGTTGTGAGGGTTTGGTGTTTCTTTTTTTTTTTTTTTCCTGGTGTGTCTTAAATAAGAAATGTGGACTGAGATGACTTAGACATTCCACACGGACACTTAATCCTCACATGCTAGATTTCATCTCTTACTAACCTGCTTGAGATTTGGTTTGGTGACCCAGAAATGAGAGGTCCCACCTCCCCTGACCCACCCACCCCTTAGTTTTGTGCAGGATCTGTTATTATATAGCTACAGTAAGACTGTGATGTATGGTACAACATGGCAAGCTGTGATCTGTGTTGTTTTTATTACAAATGGTGCAGCATTAAGTTTTCAAGTAAGCCTGTATTTGTTTTTTTTTAAAACGATGCACAACTGTCCAGTTTTTCTTTTAATTGAAACCATACAAAATACAAATGCCCATGTTAATGTAGCTAGTTTCAGACAATACATTCAAAAACACTGAAAACCAAAACCTCTCCAGTTACAAACATGAACAAACGATGTTATGGAGCCCTGACTTCTATCGTTAATCCATCCCTTTCCCTAGCATACCCCAGCCGGGCACTGTGGGTGGCTGAGCTGTCTACATTGTGCAAGATTTGTCGGCCGGACCCTGGGAAGAAGGGGAAGGCCCTATGCTAGGATTTGTTTTTGGAAGAACAATAGGTTTTGGCCGAAGAGCAGGAGGTTTCAGCTGCACTCCCATTCTAGGGGCCACCATGGGCTTGAAAGTACTCATGGTGTCACTGGAAGAACTAGTGCTACGGCGGATCTGAGGCTCCGAGCTCCTTAAAACGACGCTGTGGAGAGGGCTGAGCGACTCCGTGGAGGTGGCAGGGGTGGGGGTGTTTTTCATTTGTTCCAAGGTGTCCAACACGACATCGGGGGCGTGCTTCGCCGAGCTCTGCCGCTCCAGCTCACGGAGCTCGTTCAGCGCTGTGTTCATCGTCTCCTCGATGTCCTGGGTCAGAGCACAGAGAGCGGCACGTCATTCGAATTGCTGCTGAATGCAAAGCGCCGCAGCAGCAAGGAGCAAGGGGAGGGGGTGAGAAACGCATGAATTAATTTGCCAGCCGTCCTCTCTTTAATGAATATTATAGTGCCAAAACCAATTTCCACCAGATTTATTTGAAAGACACTACGATTGACGAGATAGCAGCTTTGGCTGGACATTACAAATATTTAACCTGTTTACATGAGAGAATAAATAAAAAAAAAAATCAGTTAAACCAAAACCTGCAAGCCATTTTATTAAATGACTGTCAGGACAATGTGTGTTTGCTTAGCAGTGTTTTTAACTGTGAAGATTTCTGTCATCTCTTGGGTACTGACAGCTATAAAGATTTTAGTCCATTTGCTAACTGTTAGCTAGCTGGTCCCCGCATCTACTGCCTCAGGTGTTCAGGATCTGTATCCCCTCACATGGATTATAAAACCTGGTTTTGTAAGGAAACAAAGCTTGTGTGCCTGTCAGCTCTTCTCTCCTCTTGTTTCTCTGAGTTAAATCTTAAGCAGAAAAAACTGCAAGATATTGTTTAGTGAGCTTACCTAAGAAATTGTCATTTTCATCAGGATTTCTTGCACAAATGCTAAAAGAATGCACCAAGATACTAGTTCACTACTTTTCGGTGGCACCGAAATATAACTAGGGTTAAAATATCTGGTGTTCCCTGCTTGCTCACAGTGACTTTCACGTAGTTTAAACAAAGTTTGGGTTCTCTCACTGCTGAATGATTGCTAGTCTAGCCATTAAAAAAAAAAAAAAAAATAGCTTAAGCCAAACATCACTGTATGTGGTTCCAGGAAAGTAAATAAATAACAGAGAGTGAAATAAAACAGTAACAACATTTATACTTTCTAACTGTAATACACGGTTCAGCTTTCTGACCCAAGCATGACGGTTCCTTCTATCCCTCCTTGGAAGCAGAGTTTGAAAGCAAGCACTACCAGTACATTACATTTTAAAACACGAGTGCCAGTGTTATTGTAAAATACTTTTGCAATCATACTGTACCCTCAGGGTGCCCCTAGTAATCATGTTATCCTACCTAGACAAAATGTGACTTTTGAAGACAGTGGCATCTATTTGCTCAAGAGCTGTTACCAGCTCTGTACAACAGACCAATTTGATGATCGGGCTGCTCCCTATTTCATCCTTCTCACCTCTCCACTGCCAGGAATGAGACTGGTGAGTGTTCACACAGGGATAAGATGGGCCATGATTTATGCAGGTGCAACGTCTTGCACATCGTGTTCTCAGGCACAACTACAAACATCAAATCAACATGCGGTATGAACTATATATGAACTAACATGAAAACCACATAAAATTCACAAGACCCTGGAATGTAAATATGTGCTTTGAATGGCAATGGTCGCTACTAGCCAGTCAGAGCACTTTTCTGCATACCATAATACGGAGAAAGAATTGAACACTAATTACATGCAAGCTAGAATAGGCCAGCCTTCATCAGAGCACAGTGATTTACGTAGCTGTTGTAATCATAACCTATCCTAGTGTTCCGTGTGGCAGAAGCAATTTCATTACAGTATAATGGGAAATAACTTATTTTTATTGCTTCTGCAATGTCTATTTCCCCTTGTGCTTCTTCTATCCAGGATCCCTTAATGCACCTTCTTTCACACACACTCTGTTTAGAAAGCTAAGTAGGATATTCTCCTGCACACACGCTCCTACCAGCATATGAGCTCTGTGCTGTGCTTCTCACTGAGGCTTGTTCCTCTGAAAATCAGAGTGTGACATAAAATAAAAAAGACACAAACCTGAGCTATTGACTCTGGGTCCAGTGGTTTATGGTCATTGAAACCTGTGTACTGACCAGATGACGTAGATCTTCTAATCGGAGGGCTATCAATCTTCTTTAGAGAATCATGCCTACTGATGTTAGTGAGACTGCCATGTCCAGGTCTGCGCCGCCTTTCAGGGCTGTCAGCATTGAGGTTGCGATTTTGAAGGAGGGCTCTGGGACTGCAGTGAGTTGCCAGGTTGGGGGAACCTAGCTCCATGGACGAGTTGGAGAGAGGGTGAGGTGGGTGTACTGGGCAGTGACCGTCACTGCTCCTGCCGGGGCGTCGTAGAGGAGGTGGAGGTTCTGATCTCTTTCTTTGCCTGCACCAGTGAAGAAGTGGTTATGGGACAAGTTATAGTGACCCACCACAAACACGTGGAGAAGTAATTGCTGTGTTACCCGAGCTGTGAGCAGTACTACTGAAAACATGTTATGCTTGAGCTTACCTTCCTAAATACACGTCAGAGTGACGGTCAGTGGGAGAGTTCATGTCCTTTGACGATGACTTGTCCTCAGTTACGGGTCCGCTGCTGGCCTCACTGTCTGCTTTTTGGCTCAGTGTATCTGAGAAAGTATCATCCCTGAACAGAACACACATGGTGAGATGAGAAGTCAGCCAGTTAAGTGTGACAGAGAGCATCTTGGCACTCCTAGATTTTAATCCCCTTAAGAAAAGCAGGCATGTTGTAATGCACTGCAGCCCCTCCATGTCTCCAAAAATTACTTATAATCCTTCTGTTTACCGAGCTCTTTACATTTCGAGTGTAACCTTTCTGTAAAGAAGAACTCTTGTCATCCTTGGCAAAGCATGCTTAATGCTGTAAAACAGGAGTTCAGGGCTGCATTTCTCCAGCCATTGCTGTTCTGAAGTTGAATGTCAGCAATTGCTACAAAGAGATAGTCAAATTAAAATAGGTGCAGCAGCATATGTCTCTTAATGTACTGGGAACGTAGCCATAAACAAAGTAGCTTAGCCTGGTAGTAGCTTTTGATCAGGAGCTG
The DNA here is from genome assembly GCF_018691265.1 of Tyto alba. Taxonomy (NCBI): domain Eukaryota; kingdom Metazoa; phylum Chordata; class Aves; order Strigiformes; family Tytonidae; genus Tyto; species Tyto alba. The sequence goes on from NW_024881282.1 coordinate 53,462,967, forward strand.
TCAGTTCAGGGCAACAAAGAGAGAGGCATCCTGCAGAGAAGGCAAAGGTTTAATCTATCTGAGCCTTCAACTCACTGTCCCATTTGGAAATAACTTTCTTAATTGCTTCGGCACGTTCTTACATCCCACCAAGAACCTAGTCACACCAGACACTGCTTACATATCCTGCACCACTATGTACTGGTGAGGGACAAGGCCATCAATTCCGTTGTGCCTTCCTTCCCACCAGTCTTCAGACGCTCGGTGATAAAGCAGAAGGGAAGCTCCTTTCTTGAAAGACAGTTCTCGTGTAGATCTTCCAGTGTAGTCAAACTTGGCTATAGCTTCTATGGGCTCACACTCTGGATAGGGAGGGAAGAAGAACAGGTATCAGATCTACCCTGGCTTATCTGCTCATTTTGGTTTCATAAAACCCATTTACTGTATTTTCTCACTGCTCATTCTTATTGAGCAGAGCTGACAGAGATCCGCTGAGCTAAGGCAGACTTCAGGTAGTAGTTATAATATGTCCCTTACAAAGAAACATAATTAATCTGTGCCCCAAGTGTGAAACATCTGGGTTGCTTCGCAAGCTGCAGAAAACCTAACAGCATATTCAAATGTTACAACAGCAGCTGCTGGGAGAGAGGCCTCTGCCTCCCGCTGCAAGGGCTCCTTCACGGCTGGGGAGCTGAAAATAAGATGAACAAAGTCAGATGAATAATCAGAGGCCCGAGGAACCAGTGTGATAAAGGAAAAGTAAATGGGAGTGCCTTTAACATCTGCAGTGGCAAAGGAAGGCAGGCAGGATTTCCCTATGCAGGAGCAGGCCTACTCTGCCTAACTGCACTAAGAGGTTTCTGTCTTTTACGTGGTGAGCGTGCAGATCTAGTGAAAACCTAGTGTTTTATACAACACGGAAGCCTAGTGCTTTAATCTGCTCCCTTAACACCCTCTCTGAGTGAGGCAGGCGGGCAGGCCCTCTGCGGCCTGAGGCTGCCCAAGGCAGCTCTGCCTGCTCCAGCGCCCCGAGCTCCTCTGGTTTCTGCAGGGGAGGCCGGTTGTTTCCTGAAGTCAAACACTCCTTACAGCAGCCCTGGCTTATCTTCTGTCAGTGTGCTGGTAAACTCAGCCTTACACTGGTGACAGACTCCATCCTGCAACCTGCGCTTGGGTCGGAAACCTACGGACGTCGGTGAAGGGCCCCTGCTGAATGTCTGCCTGCAGGCATCTTCAGAGCTGTGCCCGGACATCAGTGAAACAGCTGTGATTTTAACAACCTCCAGTTTCCTCTGCACAAAACCAAAAGCATCTGAGCTCAAACAGATTAACATTTGTCATCACAGTCACAAAACGTAAAGAAAAACCTGCAAAATGCAGGTTTAGAAATCACACACGTTGTTGATTCCAATAACGCAGAGTCCCCCAAATGACAAATTTCTTCACATAATTAGAGCAATATTTAGATGGAAATTAACATCTGGGCTAATGACTAGCATAGCAACTTTCTGTCTGGTGCAAATTAAAATCGCTGAGGTTGTAATTCCCCAAAGAACCAGGCTGGTAATGAAAACCACTATCCCTTTACAACAACACTTTGCACAGGAATGTCTTTAAAATTAACTTCATCCTGCAGCATGAAAACAGAATGATAGCACCTTTATTGAGGTTATAGTTTGCAGCTCATTTTTATAATAATTTGCCCAGGCTGCAGAAGGCTGCCTTGTAGTTTGCTGCTTCTGCAGAAATGCTAAGAACTCCTGTCAGCGAGGATCTGCAGGGTGTTCAGGAGGTACAAACTCAGAAGCTTTCCAAAGATGGCACACACTGGTATGGGGAATTCACTGTCACAAATGCAAAAGTAATGTACACTGGCAGAAATTACTTTGATTATATAAATACAAAAAAGAATCTAGCATTAATTTCAGTATTAATTAATTTCAGTATAAATCCCTGAAAATGCATCCTGACTGGACGGCTCACTGGCAGGTATTCCCTGGTGGGCGGGCGGGGGCAATAGGTTTCTTGGTTTTATGTTTTTAAATGAAGAAAATGTAAAGATGACAAAGAAAAAATGTTCTGGAAAACTGGGAAACCTTTAATGCTGCTGTGCATATTCTAATATACAATCTTGTTTTCTTTTCTAGGTACTCTGTCTAGAGCCCTTCTAACAGGAAGTACAGATGTGACAAAGTGACCACAGGCATGGAAAGACACTACTGCCAAATGAAAAGAAATAAAACTACACATGACTGTTTACCTTGCATCATGTTTAAGAGGGCAATATTAAATCGAATGGTGGTAACGTTAACACTGACAGAAGAACGCTGTTCTTACACATATCATACACAGTGCTTGTGGAATTTGTTATAAGGTATTACTGGGATCAGGTAGGATTGAAAAGAAGATGTTTGTATGAACACACTGTTCTCAGATTACAGATAAATTATGGATTATGGAAGACTGGGTCAAAAATTCAGTGGCAAAAGCTCCCAAGTTTCAGAGAGCCAGTCACTCACTAATGGGTAATACTTTAAAATGCAAAAAACCTCAACCAACCAAAAAAAAACCTTCACAGCAAGTACAAAAATCCCAAATTTCCTGTACATATTTTCCTTTGTCATTCTGTGAATGTAAGTGATAATGGTCACGGGTACTGGGTTAATTTATAAACTCCTACACTGAATAGCTACAGGATTTCCCATTTCCCTGCTAATTTCAACAGACCATGCGGTATCCCACATTTGAGTATACAGGTCTTTTTATTGACAAATTAATGGACTAAACTAGAAATAGTTTTATCTCCCTCAGTGGAATTACACTCATCCAAGTGTGGTGCATGATAGGAATCTGTTTTTTGTATCCTTCCATTGCCTGCAAGACTCACACACTTTCTCAGAGGTCTGAACGAAGCCGCCCCACTGGAACCAGCTGTATGAATTGGTAACGTACCCGTAATGGATGTGACTTCTGAGACATGTCCGTTAGATTGCCTGGGTAACAAATCCCAGCTCCTCAGGGAGGAGTGCCCACTAGATCTCACACAGCTTTCTTAATAGAACCAAAAATAAGTTTAGACAGGTTTTACTATTTTAAAAGGGGCATTCTCTTTGCCTGAATGTTGCTTTTACATGGAAAGAACTTTCCTATAGCAAACACTACTGAGACTGTACTTAAACAGTAATTCACCTTGTTACAGGTCAAGCCTGAATAGTTAAAAGCGAAGTACCATGACAGTTACTCCTAGAAATAAATGCATTTTGAAAAGTTAAACCATTTAATATCAAGGGTACTGAGTGACAGACAAGCATTTCCAAAAAAGCAGAGGTGATGAAAGCCGTATTTGGGATCTGTAACTCAAATTCTGTGTGGTACTGAATGTCTAACAGTAAAATTGACAGCTCAGAGGAAAACGTAATTGCATTGCTCTGTCCATACCTGGGGACATCTGCCTACAATAGCAAGAAGTATTTGATGACACATAGGAACTCACCAGCTATCATCTCTAGTGACTCAGGCAATGCTATGGAAGTGAAAAATTAGGACAAACTGAAGAACTGTGGGAAAAGCTTCCACTGCCTGGAAGAGCAGAAAGGGCAGAAGAAACGTAAGTGCTAATTTAAATTTTGGGGTTGGAGTACCAGATGTGGCACTAACTTCCCTACAGAGGCGATAGCACTGAAGTGCCATTGTGCTGCCCTCTACACCTCAGGGCACAAGGAGCTAAGGAAATGAGGGGAGACCATCCACTGCACCTTTTTTTGGGGGGTGGGGGTTACTGTTGCTTTGCTCTGCTCTTCCTCAGTTCTCCCAGATACACCCTGGCTGTCGGGAATAGAGTATGTCCTTGAACTCCCTGGGAAGACGTCATCTCCCAATGTCTTTGTCCTCTTCTGCACCCCATCAGAGAACAGCAGCTTTGCAGTTCCAAAGTCCTATCCTCAGGACAGCAGTTCTCTGACTGGGGAACAGCAAAAGCAAAGAAACATTGCAAGGTGTTGACAGAACTTGGCAAAATGTTGATCACAGCATGCACTACTGAAAAGCAGGATAATTACTATGTGTTGGGGACAGAACAATAACTTAGTCTTACATGTCCCTGTAATTTTTGTTTCCTGCAGAAACACCATCTCAGTTTCTACCCTACGTTTATGAGATATCTATGAACAGTATGATATTAATTGTATGTATGTTTTCCCAGGAGAAACCCATCTGTTTAACTTCCTCAGGAAATTCTCACTTCCTTGGAAAACAAACCTTGTCACTCTTTTCTATATGCCTCCAACAAGAATAAAAAAAAATCTCTGGCAAATTGAAGGTAAAGGAAATATGCTAAAAACTGCTTCAGCAAAACATGAACAATATCCTTTGAATCTTTACTGCAGAGGCATTTTTGAGTAAAGGTTCTTCTGCAGCAAAATTACAGACAGATTTTTTTAGTATCTCAGCTTGAGTACAAATGTTCTGAACTTCACAAATGAAATTTAATTTCCAGACTTAGGAGAAAGAAGAAACTTATGTGTTTCACTTAATAGGGATATTTTTTGCACATTTAAAAAAGATTGAAAACACTACAGTAAAATGCATCTCCTTCTCCTTCCCTCTTCTCTTTCCAGTGATCAACAGAAATATATGAATACCAGTAACATTAGGAAAAAAAAAAAAGAGGCAATTTATATGCTTACAATTTAACAGTTATGAAGTATTTGTATGTTGTCCTGGTTTCAGCTGGGATAGTACCACATGTCTGATCAGTACAGCAGCAACGCTGTGCCTCCCTTTTTCTCTCTCCACAAACAGTGAGCAGTGATGCATCCAGCTAACAATCAATGAATCAATCACATTAAACACCCAAAAGACTCCAGACCCTTTAGTAGAAGCTTTTTTTTTTGTCCACCACAGGTCAATCAGTGACTCTTACGAAGTTCAATATGCAAACTGAAAAATTCTCACCTATTCTCATATCTGGTGTTGAGAACATTTTTTTAAAAGAAATTGTTCAGAGGACAAATGCATGAATGTATGTGCAAAGAGACGGTAAATGCATTTAAATTTAAGCCTTAGAAAAATGTGCTATTATAATGGAAAGCCATATCCATGGAAAAAATGGGTTAGAGCTTGCAGGTTGGCAACCAAAGACCAACACCATTTTGTATGTGATCCAGGCTTGCTAATCTTTATCTCTGCAGCAATATTTCCCTAGATTACAAATATTGTTGTGCAAACATTTATTTTGCTGTAAACACAAATGTCTGCTTCCTTTCGGGACTGAATTAATTAAGAAGGTGGAATGGGGCAACCAGAATTAAATTGCTGGCCAATCTGGCAAATAAAAAAACATATCTTGAGCAGTTAAATCTTTTAACAGAACTTTGACCTGTTGACAGCTATCCTCTTCAGGGTTTTATCTTCACCAGTGACACAGTCGTAACACAGGTAGCACCACAACAGGAATGTAAACCTGTTATAGTAACAGCACAGTCGTGGGGTAGAGCCCATGATTATTGAGGCACAGGTGATGCACTGTGCGATGCCATGGTCCAGCTCCTCTGGATCCTGCTGATGTTTTAAACTTTCCTAGGCACGGTTTTGAAGTAATCGCTTTTGATTGCTGCTGAAAAGTTGCACTTCTTTTCCCATGACCACTCGGGCCTTTGTCTCTCAGTCTGGTCATGGGACCCCGAAGTTGGCCCTAACATATTGAACTGGTGTGTCACCAGCTTTTCACTACTTGTGCTCTAAATGAGAGATAGATAGACTTGAACTTCAGCTTCCATTCTTGCTTCATAACTCCAGTGGAAGAAGGAGGTCTTATAAAGTATAGCTATACTGTCTTGGAAAAATAAAGTGCAATTATGAGTTCCCACCATTTAGCGGAGCTGTGTTGTAGAAAGCTGGTAGATTTAGCTCTACAGAGCAGGTCAAGAGGAACCCACACACAGGCTGTTTTGTAAAACTGTCAGTATTCCCTACTGCTGGTGCAGTCATGGGTGTACACCCCAGGTAGGTTAGCACTGACTCCTCTCCTCTCCTCAGTTTTCCCCCTTTGATGCCTGCTCACCGAACTGTCCCTCCTCTCCAAACAGCTGCATGGATAGATCCTGCTCGTCCCTCCTCACCATGGCAAAGGGCAAGAGACAGGCAATCTGTCACTGACAGCTTGTCTATAGGACAAAGCAGGCCGGTACGGCTAGAGTGGAACTATTGTTTACATTGTTCTGTGTGCAATGAGACCAGTGTAGCCAAGTTTCCTATAGATATACCTTCCTGTTCCCCTTCCCTGTGGCAACTGTCCCAGATCCTAACCAGTATCCCTTATGACATCTTTTTTAAAAAAAAACAAACAAACCAGAAAATCATTCTCTGTCTTCTGGTTGCTCTATCTGGGCTGCCTGCTGGCCAGATATATAGTGAACTCACACTGCAGGTCTTCTCTAAAGCGAGTGTTATTCTGAATCCTTCACCTCTAAGTGGCTACCAATTGACAGGAAACTGGTAGTTATTTAACAGTTTTGAACACCTCTTTCCATCTGTTACATTTGCTTGAAACTGAGCAGAAGTTACTGGGAGGGACATCTGAAGGATAGTCCAATTGAAAAATTTCACAGTCAAATCCACCTTTACGAAACCTGGCTAAAAAAAAATTGATATAATAGAGATGCATCCAATTTTTCATGGATATTTATCATACCCAGAAGTGTCAGAGTAAATGTGATTAATATTTATAGCAAATTACTATTGTTCAGAAGTTTCACGGTGGGGGGTACACGCATGTTTTTCAGCCATTATAAAACCTTCAGATGGAACAGCTTTTAAATTCATATCCAATAGAGCCCACTGAACGACAAATATCCCTTAGCTGAAGTATTTAAAGACACACTTTTGATAAGTTTAGTTTTTGCAGACAAAAGATAAAGAGTCACTAAAAATGTAACATTATATCAGAAAATAATATGTGCTGACTGAAATAGTTTCTCTCTTGCCCTTCCTGTGACTGGGCAAATCAGGAGAGAACAAGGAAACAGCTGGTCAAACACAGATGAATCAGAGTGAAAAAGCACACAAACAGAGATTTGCTATGGAACACCAGGACTGAAATCCCCTTCTTTCAAATATAACACAATCAGGAAAAGAAGGTGGTCTCCTGCATGAAACACCTGTAAAACTTACTCCCATCAAAGGTACAGTAATGTAACATACATACCATCCTCACTGGTATGGGGCTCTGTACTAGCATCCTGGTCCACTTCCTCTAATGTACCATGTTCGCTGTATGGGCTGTCACTGAAAGGAAACAAAAGGTCAAGCAGAGACAGAAACCACACATATCAAAAATATATCACCCCATGTGATTATTTAAAATTATTCTTATAATGTTATAAAGTTATGTGCAACATAATTCTCATGACATGCTACAAATACACAATTATTGAAGAAGCCTACACACCTCTCCTTCAGACAACACCTTCGGTTATTAAGAAGTTCCCAGAGCCTTTGAATCCTTTCATTTATAAGAAGTGTGTGTGTGTTACTAAGAGAGGAAAGGAGCAAGGGGGGAGGCGTCATAAGCTAAAACTTGTTAAGGTGGTTCACAGCCAGAGAGCCGGTTTCCTACCTGACTATGTGCTCTGCACAGTGCACCTGGAATTCTGGCTGTGTTTGGCTGAACACAAGGGTAGCCTCCTCCACAAAATGTTGTAGGGAACCTCATCCTAATTGCCTTTGCTTCACGTTTTTTTTATAGCTAACACTTTACTATGTGAACCTAAATGCTCTTCGCATTTATCTTCATACTTCTACTGTGTGTGAAAGTAATTCTGTATCACAGGAGTTATCCAGACAATCACACTAATGATTTTAAGGAGATACAAGGGTAATATTCTGACTTACCAGTAGTCATCTCCAGCCATGCACTTTTCATACACTGGGCCATCAAGTTCTTTAGCATCTGGAAAAATAGCCTCATGATGGATGATGATAGTTTTGATTATCTCATTCACATGTGCCTGACAAGACACCTGGTCTTGTATGTCTGGAACAGGCATCAGGGTTGGCCCAAAACAAATGGCCAGGTTGTACGGATCCATCATGTTTTCATCGCTGTACTGTGAAAGGCTGTTATAACAAAAAATCAAGAAAAATTTACTTTTCCACTGTGAGTAACATTATTCTGAAAACTTGAGGAACTTTATTTTCCATCACAACTTAGAGATTTCCTGCTCTCCTTGACACTTAATCCCACATAAAGTAACAAAACAAAAAAGGGGATTTGCTCAATAGGCTATATACCTTATGAAGCGAGTTTATAGCACATATATGTATGTATATATATTGTGTTCCCTCGCTGTTGTGTTTAGTGTACACTGACCTAATGGGCTAATGTAAAATGCATCAACTGCTGCTGCTTCTATCTCATCAGTGCTTATCCTTGGAGGCCCAAGTAGACTGGAGGCAAAGTGGGTATACATGCCTAACATTTCTCATCAGACCTTGATGCATTTCTCCCAGCAACTGGCTATATAACTTGGGAAGACTGAATTGTTTTCTGGAGGCAACTAAGTTCCTGGATCTTGAAGAGGCTCTTGTGACTTCTGGTTTCTGTTTTTACCATGCAACCTAAAATCCCTGAGCACCTTCCTTTCTGTCCACAAATTTCCACAGGAAAGGGATGCGAGGCAACAGACACAAGTCACAACAAAGGATATTCCAACTGGAAGCAGGAAAAAAAATCTTCACTATAAGTGGGACCAAGCACTGGGTCTGAATGCCCAGAGAGGCTGTGGATTTTCTGCCCTTTGACGTTCTTGAGTGGACAAAGCCTTGATCTAACTTGATCTAACTTTAGAAGCCTTGAGCAGGAGGCTAGGCCAGATGAGGTCTGCCATAAGGTCTGATGACTTCATGTGGCCATGCAGGCATAACTGCATATGCAAAAAGCATAACGGGATTGCAGAAAGTCAAATTATGGGGATGTTTTTCCTGTGGGTGCACCAGGAGCAATTTGGAGGCAGTAAGGGATTTAACCTGCTTTCTAAATTGTATTCCTGTGGAGAGCACAGATGTAGCTAACACGACCATGTAACAAGTACAACCTCGTATAACTCTGGTCAATCGGTATGTCTAAGTAGAGGAGAAGCTGTGATATAAGATTTTGAGACATTTGTAGTGTCACTTTTGCAGGACGACTTCATGTTTCAAATGAATGGTTATTTTCATAAAACTTTAGATTTCTGCCCCTCTTAAATATTGCTTGAAAGTGATTCAGAAATTACTAGAAGAAAGAAAATTGGAACGACTGTGAATACAACAATGCGCACATAACCCGTCTGCAAAGACCCTGTTTCTATAGGAACAGGATGGATGAAATGGGGAAGGTCACAAAGACTGAATGAATCAGCAGAGGGCAAATTTAGCAAAAAAGGAGGAAAAAGACAATATGAAAACAGATATAACAGGAAACAGACAATATGGCAGCAGAAAGAGAAAACCTAGAACAAGGGCAAAGTGCACAAGAAGCAAAATTTGCAGTGAAAATACTGAGGTCAGCAAAACCAGAGAGTGCTGTGAAGGACTGGAAGAAGAAATGCAGTGCAATTGCCCAACCTGTCTTTTATTTTCTATCTGAGAATGAAGAAGCTTTTCTGGGATGATGAAGACACAAACACCACTTTCCCTTTCTCACAGAACCCACCTTCCAGCAACTGCCTGTGTTTTGCAATGTAAGAACCAAGCTACTTTATACCAAGGCATACATGAGGGATGTATGTTCTCTATACTGGTAGGTCTATTACCAGAAAAGAGAAGCAACACCACAAAGTCTCACCCTGGCAGCACCAAGCAACAAATAGTGCCTGTGCTGCTTGAATATACTGTTTATTTTTACCATCAGGAGACTAAAATCAGCTTGAGATAAGGAAAAAATAATTTTACTTTAAATTACTTAAACTATTTTTAATGTAGTTACAGTTTGTACTTGTTATTTTTCTTATCAGCTTATTTTGTTATTAGCTTTAATACTGTAGCCTGCACTCCCTGTTTCAGACATTTTAATCTGTTTTATTACAACTTTGCTGAGTTTTGGACAAATGGAATTTTAATTTGAATGAAAACTGTTGTTTTCTTTCTATTTTCATTAGAAAATCAGAAGATCATCTTTTGTGTTAAATGGACCTTAAATGTAAATTCTACACAGACTATGAATAAACCCAAAGAACTTCAATACCATCAGAGCAAGGCAGATTAAGATACAGTACCTCAGGGAATTATAAAGCACTTACTGGTTGAGGAAGGCGAAGAGGTATCTCATCACTATAAGGACCGACCTGGGCAAAGTAAGGAGCAGTTTGCGGATGTGAAGAGCCCTCTCATAGAGATTGTCTATTCCTGCAAACAGAAGGAAGTATTTTAAGTTGCCTTTCATATGATGGTCTAAAATAGCATTCAGTCAGTTTACTCAATTTACTTTGACTCTTTACCATCACATGTCCCCAGCCACTATCTTCTCATTTCGGTCTATTAGAAACATAAGATCTAAAAGTCCTTCTTCTTCTCATTAAAACCACACAGTTTAAAAGTAACATCTTTAAATATAAGAAGTCACAAGCCTGCCTAAGTCAAACCCTGGCCACTTGCTAAGGTAGACAGCTCACAAACCAGCAGTATCAGTACACAAATAACCTGAGGGAAACAAGGAGAGATGTTTATCATCAGCTTCAAATACAGATTCATTTGCATGTTCATATCAGATATAATATTCCAATCACTGAGCTTCTCTAATGAGTTTTCTTAATCAAATGTCCAGCTATAACTCTCTCAATGGCAAAGTAGGAGAAAGGCCTTATGTTTTATGGTGTGTAAGCAACAAACACAAAGGTCACATATATTTTCCCAAATGATTTTACAGCAGTCCACCAAAATTTTTCTGAAGTGGGCAAAACAAGGTCAGCTTAATAAAAGCATCAGTTCCTAATGTCTTATAACAAGGATGCATTATCTTCTAGGTTGGTCAGAAAGATTATGTGGCTGCAAGAGGGGTAGTGATAGGATAAAAGCATAAATTATTTTCCAAAATAAGTAGTATCTTATTTTTTACTCAATGTGCTTTCTGTGTAAATGACACTGTTAGAAACAACCTAACATTTCAGTAATGTTTTTTATGTCAGGCAACAAAGAATGCTGCTATCAACACCATCTAGGGGAAATCTTAGCAGACTACATGAGAAATACTGTCCAGTGGTACTGAAACGAATATTCAAAAATTCAGAAATGAGAAACAGGAGCTGATTTGAATGGCTAAAAAAGCCATTTGTACCACAAAACGTGACATTTAAGAGTACAAATTTAAAATAATTACATAAAAACGTGCTAACTGTAAACAGAGTTCCCGGTCTTTATTTGTGCTCTCTGGCATGGCTGTTTCTACCAATCAGCATTTATTTGTCGATGCAAAATGTGTGTTGACTTATGTTTCTTAGATAAACAACTGGTGTCTAGTAATTAGTATTTTGGTACCAAGAACTAAACATAAAGAGAGCATATGGGCAGCGAGACTTCTGTTTACCACACGGAAGTGCTACAGTTCATTAGGAAATGCCAGTGCAGTAAACTGGGGGGAAAACCTCTTCCTACGTCTGCATTTACAGGAGATTCTGCTGACTCAGCACCACTAGTGTGCTGGGGAACAGAAGATTCTGGGATAGGATGAAACTCAGCTTCTTGAGAGCTTCTGCAGGAGAACAGCCCACCACCTCTTGTGTGAAGGAAGTCCATCTGGATTGTGGTGTCTACTGTGGGAGCAGCAAAGCGAATCCCATGCAGGAGGTGAAAACCTATTCCCTACCAGGGTGGCTGAAGGCTGGGACGGTGTTCCTGGTGACCTGCCACAGAGCTGGTGGGGAAAAGGACTGCTGAAAAGTTGTATGATTTAAAACCTAATGAGTCACACTGAACCTGAACTCTAGCTGAAAATCAGTTCAAGTCATTACACTTTCTCAAGTGGAGTATGGGACCTGAAATTTATTTTTACATTTCTGTTAAATGTGGACTGTATGAATCAAGAAGTATTTCTGGTTACTAGTTAAGAACCAGAGTCTGTGACAGGGATGTGCTAAGCCTGGGAGCTGTTTGCACAGCGAGGATCTGCAGAGCAGCCACGATTCTCCTCTCCCTTTTCCAGTGCACATTACATCCTGGAGATGCCAATGCTACATATCCTTACCTCTGCACTGTAGTGCCACACTGCTGCTCTGCACAGCCCACAGACACCAGTTTTTAGTGCAAGGGCTTTCTCCACCTGCCTAAACTAAGGCGTTCTCAGTGGAAGGAGCCTGTTGTATCTTCAGTTCCTATTCTTCTAACAAAAGCAGCTGCTGTTACAGCTAGGGTGCCTTGTGAGTCTCCAGCTCAGTCGACCTTCCCCCTGGCAAGCCTGTCTGTGAGTCTTTGCACACAGAGCTGTAGGTCTGGGTGGTTTTGAAGCTTGTCTGCGTGTGCGCAGGTGGATTTCCTATGGAGTGGGGCTGAGGAAGGAAGGTCCAAAGGCGCTTTGGTTACATCTTTCATCATCCCTGACTCAGCAGCACTGCTGTGGCACAGCTCCTCTCCAGCCTTTCTGCCCTGCGGGCTGGATGTGGGAAGCTGGAGGGAAGTTGTGACACAGCACCTTCTGCATTACAGCCTTTCCTGGCTACTGCCTTGTGCTGCAGACCTGCCTCTTCCAGCCAGTTCTGGAGACTGGCCCTGGACCAGGTTCAGTCGTCGCTGAACTCAAATCAGACCTGAGAAATGCACTGGCCAGGCTCCCAGGTGGGTCCATTGGCCCCTTCCAGCAGTGTGCCGCCTATCCGGACGCAATAGCTCTGTCTAGTGAGCTAAACCAGGATGGGGCACAGTCTTGAACACCAGCAGGCAGCTACCACACAGTAGTTATCACACTCTCCAATGTGCTTATGGTCTGTGCCAACTGCAACTCTTCCAAGCAGTTCCTAGACACGGTTCACAGGATGCATGAGACAGGAACCGGTCCCAGTAGGCAACATGGACACAGCAGAGTAGGCACAGAGAGTTTGGCTGTATGGCCATATGTTGCACTGTCCCAGCTGCCCTACTAGGAGCATGATCAGTACTAAGTACTAGCAGGTCACCTCTATACTGAAGCAGTTGGAATGAACATGCTGGAATGAGGTGTGTGTATTTTCAATACCTTCCTGGTAACCCAGTCCCAGTTTCCATGAAAGCCCCTTTATTGCAAACCCAAACTACTTCCAAGTGGTAGATTCGTGTGCTTTCCACGTTGTTTCAAAAGGCTTGTTTTTCCTTCTCAGCTCGGATTCAGTTTAAAGGAGATAGGTAATAATGTTATGTATTTGAGTGCTGCTTTTAAATGAGGAGCCAAATTTCATAGTTGCTTGCGTGTATGCAGTGCATGAGTGTTTGGGTATGTAGGAAAGAAGGAATGAATAGAGAGTGATCTTTCTGCATCCAGGCAGAAAGAATTTGAAGTTCTGCTGCTACCCATGCAGAGGGAAGAGAAAACATTGCTTTGCCTCCACCAGCTTTGCTGAAGAGAGCCTTGGGGCAGAATGGCCATCCAAACTACAGGCTGGTTGCTGCAAGGAACCACTGGCAATCCCAACGCTGTAGAAAGCTGTCAACTGTCTCCTGTCTCATAGCACTTCTGTTGAAGGCCCTCTTTTCATTACACTGATTTTCAAGAACTGTGATTATCCCTATCTCAGCACCCGATGAGGTATTACCCATTTCTCAGCGAAGAAAACTGAAGTGGTGATATTACATGACTTGCCCTAATAATGCAATTAGCTGCCAAGAAAAACAGAAATCAGGGGATTTGAAAACTGGTTCATTGCTCTAATGATACGATGAGACTCACATTCCCAAACGCAAGCAACAGGACAGACCTCTGGCAAGGAAAAGCACACTGAGAACTGATGTGTGTTTTCTGACTGTGGATTGAGGGAAGGAGGAAAGATCTGTGTAAAGGACACATGAATGTCAACCACAAATCAAGACAACCAGCAGGCAAATATCATAAATAGAAATGGTTAATATTTCCTAGTTCCCAGTTCTCAGAGCAGAGCAAACCATGTGGAGCTCTGGTCTGACCCCAGACCCATCTCAGCCACAGGGGTCAAGCCCCCAAGAAGGAGAGTTTCCTGCAAGCCAGGCGAGAAGGTGTTTGGCATGGGAACGCTGTGCTCCTGTCAAAGTGGAGCTATAGGACAGCTCAGAGTACAGGAGAAATTTATGGGGTGAAACAAGAGAAGAGGAAGAGGACAGCTTCTGGGGCTTCATGACTATAGCACTCTGTGGAAGAGCTGGGCACCTGTGCCCAGAACTATTAATGTATTTTTATCAGACAATAATGGAGCGAAGCACCCTAATAATATAAGGAGCTTAGTTTTCTGTGTATCCGTAAAACTATCTAGGCATCTAAGCATCAGAGGTGTTTGGGATCTAAGGAACCTCCACCAGCTACTACAAAAAATGACAGACAGAGAGCTGAGAGGACTCTTCAGAGGTCATGTAAGCCTACAATCTCACCCTTTGACTTCGCCTTAATCATCTCTGAGAGATGTCTGTCCAACCTGTTCATAAGATCCTTCAAAGCGGCAGATCACAGCCTCCACAAGAAAATCTGTTCAGGTGTAATCTTGTTTTGCTCTTGGAAAAGATTTATTTATTGATCTCCCATGGACTTCCTCTGCAAACATTCCTGGATTAATGAATCCAAATGAAACTGATGTCATTGCATAAATTAAAGTTTATCATTAAACTTAACAGCTAGCTGCTTTTTTGTCAGCCATGGGCTAAGGATCAGTGCTCAACAGTATGAGATAGCCATAAATTCTAGCTACTCAGGCCTTAAAAGGTGTGATCTTCAGCCTCCAAGAACACTGGAATCTGTTCTGGAAAGGTGGTGTCACCTTTTTTTTTCTGCAGAGACACACAGAATCTATGAATGTCCACTTTTCTATTCCATGAGAAATAACACATTAACCACCTGGTGACTCATGATGAGGCTTTTGCAAAGGCAGACTCTAAACTGAAACAGATCAAAAGTGAACAATCTGCCAAAGAGGAGGAGAGGAAACATTAAAGCGGAGAAAACACAATTACTAACATAAGCCCCCAAATACAAATAAAGTAAAACTAAATTATAAATTAAGACAGGGATACATTAATCCTAAATAGCATTAAGAAAATGTAAATTGAAGTTTAATTAAGCAACAATACTGAAGCAGTGGAGCATGTAAAAGGCAATAAATATTCAAATATATAAACGCAACACTTTGGTGATGAAGAACAAAAGACTTTTCCAAGAGAGCAATTGCTGGTGCTTCTGTAATATTTTGGGCCAACTGGACAGTTACATGCCTTTATCACTCTGATTTAGTTAAAAATCCTACAAAACCACTGTGCTTTTCCTGGTTCTGGTTCTACACACGGCCTCTCCTGCACTGGTGGTGAGATATGGTTATCCAATGAGGAGAATATTCAACCTGGGAGCAGTCAGAGCTCAGAAACATGAGTTCTGAGTTGTGTGTGTTCTACCACCCTCTGTTACCAGACAGCCTCCATGGGCCAATCTCAGTAGTAACAAAAGAACTGCAAACATTTGGAAAAGAGAAGATGTTATTGATCAGAACATGTGGTAAGAGAAACCTGGTGTCAGCAATAAATGAACTGTGCTATGCTAACAGCCAGGGCTGTGCAAGCTAAGTGTATTTTACAGGCAAGGGTAGCACAAAGGGGGGAGAAGAAAGCAAACAACGGTAATGTAAGGTATCTGCCTCCTTTAGGACCACTGTTTTGAAGGATAAAATCCAATGTGGTATCTCTATGTGGGGGTCACTCACTGCTTCCACTTGGTGTGGCACATACTAGTAACAGAGTGAATGCCTAATGCATATTTTACACACCCACTGAACATCAAATGGGACTGAGTTACACTTGAAGATGTAATTTTTATGGTCAATTTGCAGCTGACAAGTAATCTACATGAATATGTATTAGTGCTGAAGTTAACAATTTGTGCTTCTTTCTACTTTGGTAGATGAGTGCAATCCAACTCAAAGATATGTATGTATTAACTCACCAGTGCCACTTACTGCTCTTTCAGATCTATTTAAGAAGCCATTACAGGAGGACAAACACAATGGCCTCCACTGTCACTTAGGGAAGGAAATAGTTGTCATTTTGTTGAAACTTTTTCAGGAAGACTTGAGAATTCAGAACATAGTTTTTTACTGTTTAAGTAATGGGCAATAGTCTGGAAAAGCGATAGAATAATTTCCTTTCATAACATTTATGCCGTTAGGTAAATGGGCACTGCTGGCAGGAATGGAGTGAAATGATGAAAATCAGAAGGAAAAAAGATGTAAGTTTTCATCCATCCTGGCATCTTGGTATATCAAATTTAAGGCAAGGGAGATGAAACCATCAAGAATTACAATGACCTGAGCAGAAGCTAAGCAGCCTGGGTGGCTGAGATGTGTCTGCTGCTGCATTGCACAGCTATGTGTGTAAAAGTGAACTGTGATTCATGTGTATGAGAACTCACACTGGGAGAGGAACTGCAGTCCCCCAGCAGTGAAGGTAAATTATGGCCAGCCCTAAGCACAGTTTTAGTGCCTCCATTTAACTCCTGTTACAAATATTTTGCTTGTGTTTGGCCTAGCCTTTTTTCTACAAAGGGGCAAAAAAGAAGCGCACTGCAACTCTCCTTCCTTTCCCCCACCCCCCTTATTTTACCCTCTGCATTGCAGAGTGTGGCTGGGAGCAATAGTAGACACTCCTTTTGCTGAGAATGCAGAATTATGGCCCATAATCAGACGGATTCTTTACATTCTGTCCTACCTTTCATGCCTGCTCTGGAGAAGTAATAATTTGCCACAAATTTTATCTAAACCAGTTCATAAACGCAAACAGAATAACATTGTTCTCATGAGTCTAATTAATACAAATTGTAATAAAAGTCAGTCATTTTGCACTGCTTCCACTGCATTTGCAAAAGGGAAAGCATTAAATCACAATGCTCTATTTCATTTGGAAATATATGCATAAATGCAAAGGAATTCCTCAGTGGCTGTACTGAGGAAAGGTTCATTTTGCAGCTGTAGCCTCAATTATGCTTGACATCCATAACTAAGTACTTCAGTTTCAAGGGGTTTTTCACTGGCAACATTACATTTCCATATAAAATGTGTGACATTCTGCCCTTTTACAGTTTTATGTGAACATTAACTTTATGAATTTGTTTTCTCCCTCCTCTCTTCTATAACAATTTCTGCAAATTATTAAAAAAAACACACTGACATTTATCCCGAAAAACTATTTGGAAACAACTTAATGCTTATTCTTTTCCTCACTGTTTATCAGACAGTGAATGCAATATGAATTAAGAGTATTTAAACCCTCTCAACTGAAAATGTGAAAGCTTTCTGGACTTGACATATCAATCGTGTTCTAAAGAAGTTACAGTAACGTGTGTTCTCACAGAGGAAGGAAAGTCAGGCCCTGCTGCCATTAACATGAAGACCAGCATACTTAATATGTGAGGCCACTGGAGCACAGAAAAATAAACTAACGGAACTATGACAGGTTCAAAGTCTGAATTGGAAGAAAAATCTTGCCTAGACTGACTTGCTTTTTGCAAGATACACAAAGCACTAAGGTTAACAGACAGCAATGGAAAGGGTCTTTGAGACTGCCAGTTTTTGACAAATATGTGCCACATAGGTGCTATTTAAACTAAACTGTGACAGGCATTATATTCTGATATGCTTGTTGTTTTTTATTTGTTTGTTTGTTTTTAAAAAAAGCATCTCATTCCCTGGAAGTGGTGGGCCACTTAACAAAGTACACAGACTAGGTACACAGCTGTAAAAACACTCCACCTCAGGCTTCTCAGATAATCAGAAGATGCAAACACACAGCCCACTGTTCCCAGTGTGTGGTTTTGGGGCTGGCTGTGGTTGCAAGGCACAAGAGCTGTTTCCTTCTCTCCTCACACCACATTCCCCACTGTGACAACACAAAGTAAACTCACCCCAATGTGCTCAAAGAGAAAACCCCTTTTGTTCTGCCATGTTGCAAACTCACCTCTCCTCCTTCTGCTGAAGGAACGCACTGACATGCCATTTCAGAGTGCCCCTAACAATAACTTTGTGGAAACCAAACCAAACAACAAAATCATCCTCTCCTGGCTTCCTCCAAAACCTGCCAGAAACAGATCTGGGACTCTTACAACACCTTATCAGGAAGAAAATCCTATGCTTTCTTCTGTAACAGCAACAGCAGAACTGCTCAGTCATTACACCTCGTTTTCACAAGCGGTTGTGGAGATGATAATCCAGGTTTTTGACAGCTTCAGAGAACAGCCAGTCTAAACCAGGATCAGATAGCAACATCCCCTTTTCAATAACTGTCCCATTTTAAAATGTGGCTGCTAAAAGCAGTGACTTTGTTTCAGGCTATTAGTTGTTACTGATTTCAGCTCTGCCAGATGATACTATTATATAAAAAAATGGTTGTCGACTCTTGCGCAAAAAAAAAAAAAATCTCATGCCTACCTTGAACATCCTCTAAGGAAACTAAGGCCTAATGCTAGGGATCTAGGATTCACTACTATTTTTCTTGAGGTTCTTAACAACAGGAGACCATTTTGCGATAACTGAACTGGATCCCTCTCAGACAGTGATGCTCTGAGAGGTTAGTGAATCTCTCCTGCATGCGCAGGTGCCATGCACACATGCTCAGTCCACCGAACTTCTAACCCTCCTTCCAAATATCCCATCCTGTCTTCAGAAGATTCAATGGAAAATGGAAACTCTTTGCAATCTTTCAGCTTCCTTTTCTTGGAACACATTTGAAAGGTTGTTTCGGGCAAATATTTTTGCATCTCCTAAGCACTCACTTGTATAATCTCTGTAAGCTGAATACTCATTCTTGGTATTTTACAATTCTATTTAAAACTCTTCAACACAGTGGAGTGCAATACCACCTCCACATATAAGTAACACCATTTATATTTTTCTTAATGATTAGTCAAAATAATAAAGTCATAAAGAGATCCAATGGGCAGAGTCTGACAGCAGAAATTTTGAAAAGGAAATCTGGTACAAATGTTTAACGATGAAAGTGATTAATCATTTGAACAGCTTATCCAAGAATGTGGTAGATTTTATGTCAACTGAATCCATTAAATCAATAAATTTTTCCAGTAGACATGCTTTAATTCATCCAGACATTATGGAAATCAGCGCAGGATTATTAGGCAAAATTCCATCATCCCTGTCATGCAGAAAGTTACTCAGTCAAAACGCTCTCTTTTTAGATTTCAGTTTCTATGACTAGCAGGTATTTTCTGGACTGTGGCACCACACTTAGCTAAAGCTGAACTCAGGCAGAACCAAGATTATGCTTCCTAAAGAGACAGTGTACCCCTCAGCATCAGGGATCAGACTGTTAAAACTGCAGTTCTGAGGTCCTTCAGGACTCCCCAGTACCACTGAGTCTGTAAGTAGCAACAGCTGCAGAAAACCCCGCAAAAACCAAAACACAAAATACTGCACACAGACCTGGTCACAGCGATCCAGGCATTTGTAACCTCCAGGCTGAATTCCTGCAATCCTCCCTATGTGAGAAGAAAACCCCACACGTTGGGTTCCCTCAGCAGGGAGCAGAGAAGCCCATCGATGGCTGGCCCGGGACACTGCACACATCGCTCTGCGGTCCTGCCTGCTGGACTGAGACCCCTTTTGCCAAAATAACAGACTTTAGAGAGAGCCTGACCTAATTAATATCCCAAAGGACTGGCCCTTATTACCTGTGAAACTGCCTCTTTCTCCATTCGGCTGAAGCAGGCAAGTTATAAAGGAAGGGTTGAAAGGAGGAAATTCTTCCACAAAGCTAGCACCTCTGACCACTTCTAATGGGCCCACAGGGAACAGCAAGCCTACTGATGGTTGGCTTGGCCTCACCCCTCCTCAACATCTGCAAGGATCTGTGAACTGGAAGTTGTTTTGTGCATGCCAGAGCAATTCACTCACCCACTGAGAACTTACTAAATTACTAAAACCTCTCTGTGTCTGGCTACGAACACCAGCAGTGCACAGACCCATGCAACGCTCCGCCAAGGCATCTCGCTACAACCTGTGTGTTGGAAGGCAGACTGGGCTCTTCCACAGACAACACTCAGCTGCTCCCCTCTGTTCCTGCACTGAAGGGTTTCCCCACTGGCTGGATCGGGGGTTTTAAGCTGAGCACAATAAAGGTCCAGAAACACACAATGTCAAGCAGTTAGTTACTTATTCACCAGTGCTGACTGCAAGCTGCGGGGCATGAAAACCTTCGTGTAAAGTAACATACTCTGTTTGCACAGTCATGACTTCATCCCCTTCTGTCTGCCCCAGTGCACAGAGGAAAATAATAATGTGTTTAAATTCAACTATCTCTTGTATACCAAAAGATATTCTCCCTGCCCTATTAAACAAAGAGTTGTACTGTACACTAATCTCACTGGAAAAAGGGAACCACCACAGCTGCGAGTATGACTAATAACTGACCCAGACTGTTACAGATGGCAAACAAATTGTATCAGAAAAATCTGTGAAGTTAGCTCTTTTTTCTTTTTTCAGGCTGCTACTGTACATATGAAAGTAAAATTCTATTGAGAAAGTAACAGAGATTTTTACTTACTGATACAAGAAATAAGATCATTAAATCTTTCCTTAGGAAAGACAGGATTTTCCAGCCCTCGGAAATAGAGCTTCAGTACTCCAGCAACTGAGTTAATGTCATGGTTACTTTGGTCATCTGCCAAAGGATTTTCACCTTAAAAAGTAAATAGAGTGAATGAAACATACATGCAGAAGCATTCTTGCATGCAACATTTTTACAGGTGAGTGACATTTTTGGGGTTTTTTGTTTTCAGTGTGTGGGAGGTGGCAATGCAAGCAATCAATTAAGATAATAAACAGTGATTTAGAAATCCCAGGCTATGATTAAAGTAAAACTGGCAGCCCAAATAAAGCTTCCTTTAAATTACATAACATAGTGATATCCTAGTTCCTGAATTTCCAACTAGGTATTTATGGACATGTTGTGATTTACAGTTAGTAAAATAATTAAAAAAAAAATGTTCTTAATCGAATAGGGTTCCTCAGACTATTCTTTGAGAGGTTGCATAAAGCAAACTGAGTTAGATAACTCTTTGAATTGAAAATATGTCTTAATTCTGAAAAATTAAACCATTCAGGAATATGTGCAACCATTTTGTGAAAACACTGTATAGGAACTGAGACCCTAACTGAAACCTCAGCCATGACTGAACTACATGTGATTTTAAAGACTTAATCTTCATTTTGAAACACTTTAAAACATATGCATCTTCCAGAATAACACTACCTAGGAGACAAAGTTAACAATGAGGGAGATTTGAAAGCTGGAGAATAGGAGGATGTGGCTTCACTTAGCATATAAAACCAGCTGGTTCACGTATCTTGTCAAAGACGAGATCAGGTTTAATAAGACATGTAACTAATCCTGGGGAGAAAAATCCTGTGCATATTTTTTCATGCTTTTAGTGACAAGACATTGTTTCAAGGGTTTTCTCGTTAGCAGATGATCTGTAAAAGGTTTTTCTGGAAATTAAAAGAAAAACCAGCTTCCAAGACCCAAGAAAAGAGAATGCATCATAACTAGTATTGTTTTAACACAATTAGGGGATTGCTGGATCCTGGGTCCCCTAGCAGAGCAATCCTAGGCTGGCTGTTTGTAAGCCACTTGTTTAAAAAGCTGTTTTCACTTCATGGCATCCTTCTCTGGGGCTGAAGTTTCCTTTGGGAATGAAAACAGTGGTTGAAAATGGAACAACCCCTTCACAGCCCGTATTCTCATTGATCATGATGCCATTTTGGCAGAGAGGCCAGAAAGTTGAGCACTTGTATTCCAGAAGATCAAGTAACAGGGCTCTCAAATTGCGTTAAGTAGTCTCTCGAATCTAATTAAAAACTATAATCTTTCCTTTCTGGGGATCTTTAAAACAAAATCTAGACACACTATTATTTGTGGTTTATCATTAACAAAAGACTAAATTTTACAGTTGATTCAAGAGTCCTATGCCTCATCTAAGCAAAATGAAAAACAATCTCAACCTCCTAGGACATAACCAGGGAAAAAACATGTACGTGTAATCACTATACTTCATCTTTAAGCATATGATGGTGCAATGTTTTAGATGTCGTACACAAAGTGCACACAAACTGCTTAAACACCCAAGAAGGTAATTAGAATTTAAAATATTTTAAAATGTCAGATATTAAGGTGCTTGAATAAATGAAAATGCAATTACCTCTCTCAAATGAATTTTTAATATCATTGACTTCCACCTGGGAACCAGACACTCTAAAAATTCCCTGATGCTGAAGACCTGCAGCAAAGATGGGAGACGGTGGTGAGAAATGAATCTAGTTTTTAAAATACTTTTAATCTCTATTTTAAAAACAAAGCTATGGTGGTAAATGCATTATACAGAAGACACACAAAAAAGTCAGGGCAATAATGAAATGACATAATATGTTTCAGAGCTTACCGTATAAATTGATAAATCTGATACAGCTTTCCACAATGAGAGGAATGACTTGTCCTGAATCCTGGAAAAACAAGAGTAGAAAGAGTGAACTGCAGATTGGAAAGAGGAACCCTCCCTACTCTGGCCTGAATGTGAAAATGCATTTTCTTGGTCAATCCAGATGGACATACAGTGCTGGCAAAAAAAACATGTAAGAAAAAATATCATTCCTAACAGAGTTCTCTACCAATTTAGGGAGGGAGGGAAAGGAACAGGTGAAGAGAAAGGATTATGGTTCTTCATTAAAATCACTGAATTGGGAAATTCAGAGACTTCATTCTCTACCTCTGCCACTGTATCTGGCTAACACTGTATGTGACATCTAAGTTCATGCATGTGTTTTAGATTTTTGAAGCAATATGAGTTAAAGCAGTGAATTTGCCTTTTAAAAAGTTTATTATTAAGAACAATAATTCATGATGAAGATGATCCTGCTGCATCCATTTAACTTACCTTTCTTTTTCTGGTGGAGAAAATCCTACATGGACCTAATTACATAGGACCTAACTCCTCGAGGTGTTTTTTTTCTGGTGAAAAATGCTGATCACAAAGAGTTGACAAGGCCTTTTGTGGACTGGCTGGACTATCAGAAATGTTCTTGGAGAAGAGCCACCTAATGACATTGCATGGGGTACCAGGTGTCTCCTCCTGACCTGGGAGCACTCCTACATGCTCTGCTGATTTCATGTGTCCTGAGGTAGGGCAGATGATGCCCTGACACGTTGTTTCAGGCTGCTCTAACTACCTGGTAACATACTGGGCGGTGAACTGCAGCCGCTTGGAGCTGTGCATGTGGTTCAGCTGCCTCTTCTGTAGGCACAAAAGGATTGGGAAAGGGAGGTCACAGCCTGCACCTCCCCGCCTGCAACTGGCAGAGCTCAGGAATCAAAGCCCCTGGTCTCAGCCATGATACAGCAGCAGGTCTACAGCTACATCTTCAGTTAAGTAGAGGTGTTTTAATAAAGGAGAAAAAAATGCTCGTGATGGGAGGGGGAGAAGATGACTATACACTAATTTTCAGTGAGTTGTCTTTTTCTTTTAAACAGCTGATTTTCTGAAAGAACATCACAGTTCTTTGTGTGTTTTGGCACTTTAAAAAATGGATGTTTAACCCCAAGCACATTAATGACTACAAGTCATCGAATATCTATTAAAGACACAAATCATATGATTAAAAATTATTTAGAAAAGTTGGTGCTTGTGCTGGAAAAATTACTGTTTCACAAATAATAGGTACCTTTGAAATTCTTGTCTTGGAAGCTATAATTTTTCTTTCGAAATGAATTTCAAATATGTAAGAGCTCACAGAATTGACTAATTCATTTGAAAGTTTTATATAAAACTAGTCTGTATTATAAAACCATGAATTCAAAAGCACCCTGTAACTCAGAATACACATTTCCTCTTACAAACTAGTCCTTCATTTTCATGCTAAATTACACTAATGGGAAGTTTGTGAATTAAGCCCAAGTAGGAGAAAAGTCAACTATTAAAAAAAATTTGAAAAATAACACACAGTGAAGCAATGAAACAACGGATTTCCTGAGATAACCTAACCCCTGATCTTCTGTGTACTCCGTGTTGTTTTAGTGGGGCTTACAAAAGACTGTACTGCTAATTATGCTATTTAAATTGTGATTTGTTTGTCTTTTAATTTAAAGCCTATCAAAGACTGGCTAGACAAGAACCAGTGTCTGGATGAGCATTTTCTGTTTGAGTTGTGTCATGATTCAGAAACAGCTGAATGAAACAACCTGGAACAAGTCAGTTGATAAACCCAGGAATACTGTCATCTTCACCAACACTGAGCAGCCTGGCTCTCCAAAAAAGCATAGTATTAGAAAACATGCACAACATGCACCCGTCTCTCCTGTTAGTACACTGGTTCATGCAAAGAATGTAAAGCCTCAGAAAAGATAGTGTTTGCAGTAAGAAATTACAAAAAAATAAATTACTTTCATACCTGGTTTAGGAGAATCTGTTCAGAACCATGCACAACTTTGTAGTTAAGTAATTCCCTGAAATAATCTAAACTAACAGCTTTGGATTTTCTATCTAATGACAGGAAAATAATTTGAAGTAATGATCTGTGTTGACGAAATGTCAGGAACAGTGACCCTACCGCTGCTGTGAATTTAATCTGATGTGTGTAGTCAGTGAATGTGTGTTTGGGACTAATTACTATTTCTTATGATGCAAAAATGTAACAAAGAGCAATTTGGTGTGATACTGTATTTCACCAGCTGTAATCCTTTTGTGCCTGCCAAAACGATTCATCCCTTTCAGGAATGATACAGTCTTTGGGCACGGATGCTTTCCTAGGTTAGCTCCCACACTGGTAAATGTCATGAGGCTACCAGCTTTCTTTCCCCTTTTTGTTTTGAAAGCCTAACTATGCAGGACTCGCCACTTGCAAAAGTAAGCCTTGTCACCCACACTGCCATGTAGCATAACCCTCTTCTCTGAGGGAAAAGGATGGGGTACTATTTCTCCTGATTTGTTCTGTGCTTCTCTAATCCAGGGGCTTTTATTTGTGGCAGTTCTTGCTTCTTTGCTTACTTTTGTCCTTAAGCAAGAAACTGTTCATGATATTCACCTCTTGCATTGTGTGACAATTTCCTGAAAGGCTTTGCACCTCACAGCCTGCATAATAATACTTTTCCCTATAGTTGTACTGAGGCTGGCTGAAAGTTTGATTCAAAGACAGGTAAGCTGGTATGGTGCCACTGAGCACAGAATTTGTTCTGCAAAATATTTGCCTCTAGCTATGTTGCACAGGAAGAAAAAAATAAAGTGCCTGTAACATTCAGACCCAGTTCACAGAGCTTGCAGTTAGGAATGCAGTTTACTGAATTTATAAAGATAATGTTACATATTTTCTGAAGACTTCTTTCCCTTAGCTCTGTCAGCTAGTGTTCAGAGGTACTAATTGACTGTGATGGGCAGGTGCTTGTTAATGAATAAGGAAACATCCATCATTCAAGACCACAATCACTCCAGAATTGTGCTCTGGTTTTGCTTGCTGTACTGGTACACTCATTTCTTAATGCAAACTTCTCCCTCCAGGTCTTTGAAAGAACTAATTTTGAGCCAGGCGTGAACGCAACCCGAGAGCGAGGCGGAGATGGTTCTCTTGTCACCAGAACGATACCTGATGTCTTGTGTGAGAGTTCCTTCGGCCTCGGCTAGAAGCATTATTAGAAATAAAAGTATGAGAAAGAAGAAGATAGTAAATACAGCAAAGATACAAGATCCAGAATAGCGTTGATCACAAATTCACACAATATAATAAATTCCTAAAGTCACAGGAAATCAAAGGCTGGATATCAAACCCAGGGTAATACTGCTTCTCCACAGACTTTGAATACTGAATGTAATGAAAACGGCAAGCAGGAAATAGTGCTAAGTCGTGGGATGCACCACTACATCCTATCCTCTACACAATGGTAAGTTTCCTAATAAAACCAGGCTGCCAATACTACGCCTATTTGATTAACGAAATCGTAGGGAGGTTAATGTGAGAAATTAATCCCCCTCTTTCCCTCTGACTTCAGGAAGTATTATATTGATCAACCGGGAAAGAAAAGAGCCCCAGGACAGACTTAAACATAATGATCTGCCTCAGCTCACGTGAGGTGGTGACCATTATAGTAAGAAGTGTTGAGATCAGCCACTCGGGTGGCTGGTGCCAGTACCTTGATGAATGACTCCAAATCACCATTAAACAACTTAGCACTATACTGGGATCGGGGTCTGAGCTTCCTGTGTTTCTGGGGCTTAGGGGGAAGATTTGGAGGCCTAAGGGAAGGGAATATGATTACTGAGCAAGGTATAATTAAGTCACACGAAATGTCTGTAAGCTCATGGTAAAACAACAGAACACTGTAAAGGAAGAAATAAACACAGTACTTATCAAATAAAGACTTTCCATCAAATTTAACAGTGATTAACAAGTAGAGAGCTCCCCCATTAAAAATGCATTATTTATGGGTAAATATTGACATTCTTTACGAATCCCTGCTTTGCAGTTTTATCATATACATTTATTCCAAACACTGCACAATTGGAATGGCGTTTTTTGTTGTGGTCATGCATGAAATGTGCAGCAAACACTGGAATTCATCCTGCCAGCTGCGGCAGAACACAGGCCACTCAAAGCACCTCTTATCAAGCAGAAAAGTTGCTTTGTGCTGAAGAAGCTTCAAATGCAAATTAAAGCTGCTCAACACACTCCTAAGATGCTTCAAAACCAAGCTGTCTGCATTTTCAACTAGAGCCAGGAAGGTTAAACAGCTTTAGTCTTCCACATCCAACCACCAACATCTTCACACAAGAAAATAAACACCTTGCAAATTAGCTAAAGGAAATAAAAGAATATCATCAACCTGAAACAAATAAACAAAAGCAACAAAATGCAAAAAAAAAAAAAAAATGGAAAAACACAGAAAACTTTGGTCTGCAAAATGTTTACCTAGTGTGTTACACATGTGGTGACTACAACTGAAAGAGATTACAGGAAATAAATATTGTTCTCTAGGTCACAATTTATTTTGTGAATGTCAGGGCATGCTACATGCCAACAGCTTCCCTAGTTCCTCTGCATCAGCAGTCGAATGTTTCTGTAGGTTTTTCAGGAATTAGAAAGAAATCCGATATTTTGGGGGAAACAGTAAGAAACAATAATGCATACAAAGTTAAGTGGTGAGACTTTGCTCTGTTTGGGTACTACCTGCTATTTTAAACTCATCTTTAAAGATATCTTCTTCCCTTCTACAATTTAACTCTGACCTTGAAGAACATTTCCATTTGCATGTCTTACAGCCTGGAAACTTAACTGAACCTTGGGGAAATAGGCAGGTCCCAGATGAAGTGGGGGAACTGGTGCTGAGGAACAGACAGTAGACTCCACTCCCTCACAGTTTATTTCTCTAAGTGACCAGCTGTGAGAAGATAGGAGATAAGATGGCTTCAAGTCGCTCCCCTACTTTACTAAGCTAAAATCATTGCCTAAATCCATCATCTTCTTTCAGCTGCTTACACAGGAGGGAATTTAGGATGATGTGAGCCTGATGAGTCACCTGCTTTGGAGTCAGGAAAGAACATTTTTGTCATTAGACATAAGCTTGCTGACTTCCATGCATTCCTGATAGCAACTGGGGGCAGAATTAAAGTTAAAGGCACAGGTCACAGAATTAATCTCAGCAGTTGTGAAGAATGCTCTGATTTGTTACCACTTTTCAACTGAGGTTGTGTAAGGAAAGAAGATGAATAAATCCAACTTTACAGAGGTAAAATGGACCATGGAGTGGTGGGAGAAAGGCTGGTCTGAAGTCTGTAGAGATGTCCTTCAGGAATATGGGGGCCGGGCAGAAGAATTTATACAAAACCAAGGGGTCCAGCAAAGGCAGAGCCAGAGCTGGATCCAAACTTCTTTGCTGGGAGGGTAAAACTCTTTTTTTTTTTTTTTTTTTTAAATTCAAAGATATGGAGTGGTGGCAAAGCCATTACTGTCCAGGAAGCAAAACAGAGAAAGAGAAGACATTGAGCAAGGATGTATTGCATGGAAAGGGAAGAGACCCGGAAAGCTGGGCTGGATGTTCCTGCTGTCACCAGGGTCGGAAGGGTGGTGCCTGTAGCAGTGGTACACACAAGTGGCAGCTGTAAACCCAAACAGCTGCCCTTGCTACCCACTGTCTGATACCCTGGGGGCTGCAGCGCTCCTCTGTGTTTATGTCTGGAGGCAGCAACATAGGTGTGGCATTACACAACTGGAAAAGTATGTGCTGCACAAGGCAAGGAGTTCTCACAGTGCATCCCTTCTCTTCTGTGAATATACAAACCCATTTACGTATCAAACACACGGATGCTGGGGGAGGCAGATATTACTGTCCAGAGCTAGGTTATCAGAGATGCAGCCTATCCCCTAAATTCATCTCTGTATCAGGTTCTTCTGAGCCATGAGAGGCAAGATATCTCTAGCAACTGAAAAATATTTATTTTCTAACACCAAAAAGCCCCCTGCGACTTCCAAATTTGATATGTGAATCACAAATATTTTTAAGGATCTCCCAGCTTGTTCCATCCTTGATACTGGCCCAAGCAGCTCACAAGAATGAGGAAGATCAACACTCTGGTCCTTTACCCATCAGAATGCAGAAACAGAAATGCTGAATGTTAAAACACACAGAGCCTGTACACAATTTATGTAACAACAGCAACAACAACGTTACATAATCTTATAAACTTGTTCTAAAATTTGTAATTTCTAAGATTTTATAGCATTTGTAACTCTAAAGTCAAATAAAAATATCTTACCTTGTTGTCATGTATTCAGCCCTGTGACCTAGAAAAGTTCAATAAACAGGAAACAATCATTTGTAGGTTGCAGGTAGATTTTTTTTTTTTTTAATCTAAATTATGCTTGGCAGATTATTTTTAACTCTTAATTTTATGTTGCCAGACGAAGTTATACAATTATACAACAAACAGGGCAGTGTAGTTATCTACCATCTCCACCAGTTACACTTAAAATACAAACACAACTAATATTATGGAACAACTTTTAAGAAGGCTGCTCATAGATTAAAGAGTCACTTGATACTGTAAATAATTTGAAGTAAAACTCTAAACAATGTCTATTGTTTGTGCTCATGTGTTTTAGTGGCTAAATCAGTACGGAAACAGAGCTGTGCCTAAACCTGTTCAGTGCTGAAAATACAGAGCTCTAGACACATATGACTTGCTATTGAAAGATTCTTTTCTCTCTTTTGTCTGTGTGTTGCAAGAAAAAAAATACAGTGCTACCACTGGGAAACACCACAGAGAACTGCGGTGAGTTGCAAAGAAGCAAATACTGTATTGCAGAAAGGTTCCTGGGTAACCTTTGCAGAACAACAGACCAATAAGTCAGGCACGTGCACCGTGTCAACTCATGATAATGAAAAGCAAAATAATGGAACAGTATGAAGGTCATGGTATGATAAGTTCCAACCAGCCCAGTTTTCCCAAAGGGAGATTGTGCCCTATTAATTTATTAGAATTCTTTGAACATGTCGGTAAATACTGGATAAAGGAGAATCAGTTGAATTAATTTACTTAGACTTTCAAAGGCCCCTGATAAGTTTCTTCATAAGAGGTGACTAAAGCAACAAAACAGCCATAGATTTAGTGGCAAAATGTTCTCATTGATCAAAAACTAGTGAAGGAAAGGGAAACTGAGTGGAATTAAATGGTCTTTTTTCATCATGACAGAAGTGTAACAGTCATTTACTCAAGCCTTCTCATTAGCAACATTTACATAATACATAATACATTTATTAATGTCTTGGGGAGATCACAGCAGCTAGGGAGGTGGAATATTGTGCAAATGAATGAAATACTTCTGTATAAAGTCCTGACAAAACTGTGAAGCCCTTCAGTGGGGTTTAACCATGTTAAGGAAGAAGACACACAGTGGCAAATGAAATCCAGTATTAATAGGCTCTAGTAAGATATTAGGGAAGAAAGAATTAAACACCTATGCAGCTAAGAGAACTGCAGATAATTATACTGACTCTGAAAATCACTGAGCATCACTTGGGCTAGGCCTAAGTACACTGTTCAATTCAGAAGTGACACCAAAAAAGCTTGTCAGACTGCAGAAAGAATGAAAAACAGTGATATGCAAAACATGGTATTATGTGGCAATGTCCAGCTGCATCTGAAATACGGCACAGTACTGAAAACCCCAATCTGAAAATAGACTTTGCAATACCAGAAGAGTGGGGATCCACAGAAGGTGGCACAAAGAATAAGCTGTGGGAAAAATCTCTGGCATTAAGAAGACATGTAAAGATTGTTGGTATCTGCTTTAAAGAGGTGAAAAAGAGGGATGAAAGAAAAGCATGTAAAATAACCTACGACAGAAAAAGGGTAAGCCAGGGCCTTCTCCCTACTCATGTAACAAAGTGAAGCTCATTGAGACCAAGAACCCCAACAATAAATCCTACTGAACCAAAAGATGTTACAAATCCTGAGACTGGGGGATTTTAAACACATGACTGATATTTAACAGATATGGGCAAAAACTATCTGGGACACAGGGACAATTTCTTTTGCAACTGCTTATTCTCTTTCTTGCATTTCCCTTTGCTTTGTTCATTTGTTCATTCAATAGATCAGCCTTGGGTCAGAATTAATATGCGTATCAGTGAGCTTCCTAAGTTTAATACCAATGTCATTTGAATATTTCTCATTTACTTTTCCAAATTTGTAGACGCAGACCCAGCACAGAGCACTTCACCTATCTCCCTTGTGCAGATCATGGATACGTATCTGCTGTGTCCATAATCAGCAACAGACTGCTGTAGTAGGCAGATGATGAACTGGAACAGAAGCCAAACGCTGTCAACATTGTGGACACCAGACTGGAATCTGGATTTATTCAGCCTACATCCTTACACTGTACAGGTCTGAATAAAAGCAAGAAAGGGTGCCAAAGGAAAACTTGCAGTTGAGACAATCCTCTCCCTCTTTCCCCATTCTCCTCTGCATCACTTAATACAGCACCCTGTAGTATTTGTCTGATGTGTTGCTGACATTAAAGCTGCCAGAAAAGGCAGCTTGAGTGGAGCAGGGGAGCAGTTCACTTCCTATTAATTCAAATTCCTACTAATTTCTATACTAGCTACAGCACTAAAATTCTTAATTCCACTGTAATTCTACCCTTTCAACCATCTCCATCCAAGAAATGTACAGAATCCGGGTCCTCCTTCCCATGCCTGTGCACTGTAATGCAGGACATGCCTCAACATAAGGGGGTACGTGAACTTTTACATCCTGTAAGAATGATGGCTTTTTCTCCCAAATATCAGCTTTGAATGTGGATGCATACGTTTGGGGTACTATTTGTATGTGCTATGATATGATGAAGCAACAGCTATGTGCAAAAATACAGTGGGCAACACAGATTAACTACTTGGGGTTACAGCTGCTGGGTCGAAGGGAACTTTTCAAACAGAATGGTCCAAGCATGCCTGGCCATGGCAGAACGGCCCAGAGCCTGACAGCAATTTATCACTTGGGTTACCCTGCTGAGAAGTTTTTCTTTGGTTTTCCTTTCATATCGTTCTTTCTTTATTTCCTTCCAACATGCATTAAGCAATAGACTGTTGCTTTTTATCTTTTTACCTTCAGTACATAACCATGCATTTTACTGGGCTTCCAAATAGCACCCATTTACTTTATTTTTTCAAATATATTTACTGGGAAAGTTTGGAGGAAAATTTTCCTCTTTTTTGACTAACATCAGCTGCATGTTGTTTGCACACATTCAAAAAAAAATCCTATTAAATGAGAACTTCCATGAGAAGGAACATAATGTAGTTAGTTGTCTAAAAACATCCACCATCTTCTGCAGCCCAGGCTTGCAAGAAAATGCTGTTTATTTCCTACTCACAACCTCAGCCCCTCCCTGGACAGGGGCTTTGTTTGAGTCATAGCCACTGAACTGTTAATATCTCTTTAGGCACCTCCACAACTGGATTTGTGGATCTGGGCTTTTGTACTAAAAGCAAGAAGAGATCTGATTAACAACAGATATTTGGCAGTAAGAAGAAAATAAATTGCCGCAATCTTTAGAGACACTCTTTAGAGAACAAGTTTCCTTTCTTGAGTCTGAACTTTGAATCATAGTCTTTAACCTTCAGGAGAGGATTTTTACTCATTGTGGTGTAATTCACTTCCTCTCAAGTCTGTAATACTCTGTGTAGCTAGTCCTCAGGGCTTTCAGCATGATTCTTCTTTTCCCTTTGGTCCACGAAGAAGTGCCTGTTCGGGGGGCTGTTAAGAGGCAGGCTGGAGCTATGCATAGTGCCTGATTCATTACTGCCCTAATTCAGCTTTACTTCATTTGATCATCAACATCTGCTGACTCGGTTTATAGTTTAAATTGTATTTTTTAAAATTGTGGAGAGTGTTCCGGATAATGGATAATTCTCTGCAATCTTAATTTGTAATCCAGCAATTTTATATGCAATAACAATAAGCAACAGGTATAGAGCTATTCATTAAGTTTTCATTCATTCCAGTTCACAATACACAAATACTTTGTAGAAACCCAACTAAGTCTATAAGAATCTCACTACTGACATCAGTGAGGTCAGGATTTCACCTTTTACCTTTCATGAATGCCCCACTGAGAAGTGAGGCTGCAAGAAGAACATTCATGTCCATGTATCAGAATTGGCACACTAGCAAGTCTATTGTAAGGGATGCATCCTGGATAATTTTGCGTGCTTGAAAAATATCACTCTCCCCCAGCTCTTAAAAAAACCTCAAGTCAACAGAAATCATTAGGAAGTAGAAACAGTCCATTTGTCACAGCTCTTAAATCACTCTGCACTGACTGTGTCAGCTCTCCTTTCAGACACGAGATTTTTCATTCAACAGTTCCATTTCCAAATATAGTCACTTGTCTAAATGTCTGCTCAGTGGAAATAAATATCTGTAGAAGAAATAAAATCAATTTATAGTGCATACTCCTACGACTCCACCAAAACTATGACTGGTAAAAATAAAATCTATGCTTACTGGACAACTAAGCTTTAAGTTTTGTAATTTTTTTCCTGCATACTTTTGGCATTTCAGTGAGTTCACTGTATAGTCTGGAATCACTTTTTAGTTTATTGTGTGATATTTACCTTCTCCAAGTGTCCTCTGCAGCAAGTCATGTTTTGCTTGAAGTTTTGTAATAAGATTACTACCTTCCAGATATTCTCTGAATTTCTGTAGAAATATAGATCAATCTGTTACTATGTATGGCACATAAATTCCAGGAACTTCTGCATAATGTTTACTTCAGGTGTTTGGTCTATATCATATGAATGAGGAAGCAACCAACATACCATGAAATAGAATTGCTCCGTTTCCTGCTGGTTAGCTCTTCTTTTTGCAATGCTAGGCTTACTCAGGTATGTCTCAGAGACTGTTGACTTCACAGATTCCGTTGAGCGACTGTGCTGGAAACACTCTGACACATCATAGTCTTCAATGGTGACCATATCTTGTATTGTCTGCAGGGTAGCCTCGGTTGTTTTCTTAACCTGGTGTTTAAAAGCACGATTTGCCAAATGCAAGATAAATATATATCAGAACAGCTTAGAGGGGAAGCTCATTACTCAAAATAATTTTCTGTCACACTCCCCCAAACAAACTGGTGTGTGAATGTGAAAAATTAGGTGTACTATAACAGATATCTATGTAACAGAAGGATGACATGATTAGGTTTCCTGTCTAGTTCTCTGCTTTACCATGGTCCAATCCACAAACATGGATGCACTTATTTGTTGACTGTATACCACTCTCAAGCATTTGTTTCCTGAAATTAGAATTGAAATGTGACATGTTTTGATTATGGTCCCTAATCTGGGAGGCAACAGAGATGATGATACGCTGCTCTGAAGGGTTAACTCTCCTAAGTGGGTCAATGTATTAGATTGAGTATGTCCATCCAAGGATCTGGCTGCCAGAACAATGTGTTCTTCCAAGATGAAAATCTGTGACACTGTTCTACACAGAGCTATGGTAAGGAGTACAGTGATGTTCAAATTGCAAAAGTGGAATACACAGCTGGAGGAGGGGGCTGGAGGAAGAATGATTTACACCAGCCTCACAGCACTTCCTATGAGCTATGGAGCACCGTTGCTCATAGTGGAAACCAGGGCACGAAGGGGCTGTGGAACAGGGGATGCAGTGTTTCCACAGTGCAATAGAGTAACTGGCAAGATTTGCAAGGATGTGATTTACCTCCCAGTTCTGTTTCAGAAGAGTCTCTAGTAGAGTCAACTTAACCAAATCATGAACACTCCTACACACATCTCCAGTGTAGGCAAATATCCTTTCTGTGCCTGCCAACATGATTTCTCCCCCCATGCCTTTGTGCTTCACTTTACTGAAAGAAATAATCTTTCTCCTTCCTTTTTTGTCTTTGTTACCTTGAGAAACTTCCTGAATTTAAGTGCTTTTTTTTCAAGACGACTGTACATGTCTCATGGACATTAATACTTCATCCTGGGCATTCAGCACATAACATAGAATAAGAAAAACTGGAATTGTGAAAACTTATCAGTAAAGTACACCAAGAAATTAAATTATCCCTAAGTTTTAATTTAGGAAAAGATTCTCACTTAAACTGAGGGCTTTGAACACTGCCTGAAATGGGATAAAAGTGCAATTTGTACCCCCTGGGAGGCCTCTCTCTGCTGCCAGAGCAGGGGAAAGAGAACAGCATAGCTTTTCTGTATTTTACAAAAAAATGCACTTTAGTTTACTAGGTAAGCTATTCCCATCACAGGCATTCAGTACTCACATTTATAAATAGGTGTAGCTGAAAGCATAAGAGATTTTGATTCTGCTACCAGAAAAGACAGTCCAGGTTCCTTTGTACTACA
The DNA here is from genome assembly GCF_018691265.1 of Tyto alba. Lineage (NCBI taxonomy): Eukaryota > Metazoa > Chordata > Aves > Strigiformes > Tytonidae > Tyto > Tyto alba. The sequence continues at coordinate 53,498,025 of NW_024881282.1, forward strand.
GAAGTAGCAATCTGGGGACTGGACAGAGGGTGGTTGCAGAAGACAGTAACCGTGCTCAGTGGCTTTCTGCCGCAAAACTTTAAAAATATGTGCTCTAACAACTTTACACTGAAAAACCTACAAAACACAGAACTCAGTAACGTGAACGTATGGACAAGTAAAAAATGAAGTTTCCAAACCTCTATAAATCAGACAAGGATCTACCTTATCTTATTTGCCAGTATTTGATTTTTAGAATTAAAACAGCTTATACAGATTGAAGCCATTTCAGGGTCATTTACATGCTTCTGACAAGGTAGAAAACATAGTACTTTCCTGAAAATGGTGTTCAATGCACAGCCTTTGCAGACACAGATCTTACCTCCTCATTTTCAATTTTCAGTGTGGCCAATCGTGACTGTAGTTGCTGATACCTAAGCATAAGCTCAGCTTGCACAGGTTGCTGGGCAGTGACCTGACAAACCTAATAAAGAATCAAAAAGAGCTGTAAGATGCAAGGAATTAAAAAAACAGACAATAGTCTTTGGTTGCTCTCCTTAAAACTAGGTGAATTCCTACCAAAGCTATTAAATTTTAATAAAGCGGACAATAAAATGTTCCTGTCTAAATTGAAAGTATTTATGTGTTACAAGGTGTGGCACTACATACTGCAGCTTATGACTACAGAGCACAGCCTTGTATGGCTGCTTTGCGTTGCTTCTTTATCACAGAAACACAAACCCTGGAGTTACCTTCAGATAAAAGTTGTACATGGGTGATTCTGCATTCTGCTTTGCTAGTGGACTTTGGTGTAGCAGAACAGGGCACAGCTGGGGGTATCCTGCACGCTTGAAATCTCCAGATGATAAAATGGGGGAGGAAGAAGGGGAAAAGGCTGCATTTCAGAACGTACAATTTGGTGCAGTTCTGCAGCTGCTCTCAAATAGCACCCACAAGCTCTGTTATGGATGGGGCAGGTAGTGAAGACATAAAGGCACTACTTAAACTGGTGCTGGACTGAGCACAGGTTGGCCAGAAAATTCGCAGCAATGTCATTATGAGTAATATAGAATATAATAACACACAGTGGTTTTTACTTGAGAACTCTGGAGGTACTCAGAACAGCGCTGCCAGTTTTGCAAAATGTTATTGCTGATCCACTTGCTTTTGGGTAGCAGTTAGCAGCTTTTACCAAACTCTTTGTGAAAGGGGATAAATTCTCTGTCTTGGTATATATAAGAACAGAAACAGTCACCGTGGGGATACTTGTCAGTACACCAACCTCATCACCCATATGAGACTGGAACTCAAATTTCATTGGTGGACAAAAAGCAGTGGGGTACATCTCCATGAATCTCTGCTTGTCGCTTCGTGGCTCCAAGCTGTCAACTGCATTTTCGATGATGTCTAAGCCCTCGTGCCTGGAAGTTTCAAGGTTATACTCTGCAGAAAGGTATGTTCTTAGGGCTCTGTTCAGACTAGCATGGTATCCAAGATCGCAACACTAAAAGCACAATAAAGGGAAAAGAAAATAAATTAAAAAGGAGGAACACCATTCCAATATCCCAAGCCACAAACTGTCACTAAAATTTGCCATCCTAAAATTCTTCTGTCTTTGAAGTATTTTATGAATTATCTTCAAAATTAAAATACAATACTAGGGTCAAGTTATTAAGTATTTAGTATTCTCATTCCGTTGCAAATATGAAAGGACAGTTTTAGAAAAGTGATTAGACGTACATGTATGGCAATATGTTTGCATTTGTTTATCAGATACAGATATGCAGTCACTGTATTTACACAGAAAAGGTCTGGGACTCCACACAAGTGGGCTTTACAGTATTATTGTCATATGTAAGCCTTAGATCATCTATTTAAACCCACTCTTACATACTCAACCATCTAAGTCAACGCCAGCACCAAACCAAAAATAAAGCAATTTCTGCTCAAAATTTCTGTCTGTGCCCAAACAGAAACCCCCACAACTGTCTCTAGCATTAGCAGCCCATTCAAGACACTTTTTGATGCAGTAAGAATGGTTTAATATCCTTTCCCCTGATGGTGAAAACGTATTTACTGTAAACACCTTATTTCCCATGCTCAGACAGAACCAGCAATGTGCATCACAATACTAAATGCAGAAAGTCATAATTTATGTCTTTTTTTTTCTAGGGGTGAGAATAACACTGGAATGTAATTGAAACCTAATTGGTAGAACATAAAGTTGCATTTGTTCTTGAATTTTAAACAACTTTGGTTTGCATTATTCATGATTGGTTAATATTTTAGAGGAACAGTGGAATATATTTTTTAAATGTCACAGCAGTAACGTATCAAGCAATTGTTTCCTTATTTTTTTCCTCACATTACACAGTAAATAATATCCTCAGCTTCTGCTCAGTGAGCTTCCAGGTAATGGCAGATGTATCGCAGACCTCTCTGTCACCCCAACAGCAGCACATCAGTCTGCTAACGGTTGCGGTTGCGGACAAAGCAATGTTCTTTATGCAAACAGGACAGATTTGTCCCAGTGAGAGGCCAATGCCTGGCTAGGGCCATCAGGGAGGTGCCCACTCGCAGTTTAAAACCATCCTTCCCTGCAGGACTCGCAAGTTAAGAGATGCAGTTGGGTAAAGGAGCAATTTGAATTCAGTTCATTGTGTACTATGCTTATATGCATACCTCCCTCACAGCTATTGCAAACCCTCGGGACTCATGGAATCATGTCCCCTTCCCCTTCCTCTTACTTATTTGAAAAGGGAGAGAAAGAGAGAGTGAGACAGACAGACAGATGCACGCACTGCACAAGAAAGAGTTTTCAATCTATTTACCATACGTAAACCTGTGTGTAGAAGAGAAAGAAATCCCTCACATCTTGCTTGCCTCAAGTGCACTAATGACTAGTGATCAAACTGCTCTCTGAAATCTGACAACAGAGAGCTGCTTTATTCACAACAAAACTTCCAGCAAGACTAAGTTTTCAGTCCTAGTAAGTTAACACCACATAGTTATTGCAGATGGGACGGTGACTCTCCAAAAACCAGTTGCTGAGCCATTTAAAGAAAAAGGGAAAAAAGATGTCATGTTCAGTCAAACAAACATAGGTTAGCCTCTCTCTTTTGCATTGATAGAATAGAAATTTGTTACACTTACTAAAACAGCCACTCAACTTCTATACGAAAGCACATCCATATTTCAGAGATCTCCAGCCTAAAATATTGTTTCTAAAAGGAAAAGTCTCTTGGTGTTTTTCTCTTGTTCTGTGTCAAATCAGATCTCATATTTAATTCACTATCTTGGATGGAAAAGACAGACTGGAAGTGCTGATAAGAAAGTGGATCAGGACAGCTGTTTTATTTCATGTGCATTAGTCTCAGAGAGACCTCATGGAAGATTAAACAGAGAGGAAATGAGAAATAGAGGGCAATGCCAGGTTTAGCATGGCCAACTATCCATGTGTTATAAAACTACAGGCATCTAGAGCCTGAATTTTGGCTCTAGAGGATTAATCTGAGTATTAATAGAAAGCTTATTGATTTCCAATTAGAGTTGTGTGGGTTTCTGATGCAGCTTTTTTTCAAGTTGGAACAGCCTGTATGCTGTGACAGTACCAAGGTCTTCACTTGTTTAACCCTTAATCTACTCAGTAACTATCACCATGGTTACCTCTGGCAGGTGATGGCAGCTGAACAGGGTAACAAATACAGCATCTTAGCCAAGAAGGATTCTTCAAGTGAAGCAGAATATCCTGCCAGACTAAGGCATGTACTTGCAATGCCAACGCCAGCAGAGCAAACAGGAACTAACTCCAGAACCTGAACTAATGCTTTATCACCAATGGCTCTTTGAATGGAGTTTAAAATGCCTGAATTTGGAATTTTGCTTTGCCAATTTAAGTGAAAATAGAATTTGTATAAGTAAAGTTATTATTTTAAAAGCAAAAATAACCACTCAGTAGATATCACAACATTCAATTCTGCCAGACTGTAGTTCACTTTCTCCAAAATTTGGAGACAAACATGATTTTAATTGGGGAATGGCTCTGTCACAATATCAACTCATGGCTACTCAAAAAGAAGAGTACCTTTTAAATCTGCTAGTAGCAGTGATGGTTCAGAGAGCTGTTTATAATGGAGATGGCACTTTGGGTATTTGTTCATTACTAAGACAAAAAATTTAAGGTACTGCCACTAAATTGTTGCCCCCACCACATCCTGTCTGACTAGGCTTAGAAAAAAAAAAATCACCAACCCTTCTGGTGTTGCAAAAAAGTACATATGTATGTACCTACACACACACACGCATGCATGTACACAGAATTTTCAGGAAAAACCTGTAGATTTGTAAAAAGATTTGTAAAGTTCAAACAAGCAACCACACTGTTAGCCAAAACAAATATGAATCTTTGAGGTGCACTTATCAGCACACTAAGACTATAGCCTAGATGCTATCAATCTATGGGCTGGAGAGATGAGATGACATTTGGTGCAGTAAGACATGAAGATGAGAAATGAGGGAATGAAGTCATAGACTATGAGTTTTATTGCATTTCTGCATTCATGAAGACTTTTGGTTGGGCAAACTGGAGTGGAAATGAGTGATGCATTTGGGATATGTGTGAAAAATTAATTTTGTAATTTGCATTTTATTCTTATTTGGAATTAAATCAGAAGCAGTCTCAAGAGCATTTACTGTCTTTATTGCACCCCAGAGTATATTTAGGCTTGAACAAAACAAACTGCAGTGCTTAGCATAGAGCTTCAACCAAACAACCAAGCTGCTCTTCATTTAATTTCAGGAAGAATAATAATAAAATTCTACTGACAGTGGAGAAAGAAATTAATAAAAAATGCCTTAACCTCTGAATAAGTCACCTTCTAATCATCCTGGTACACAGACATCAACATTCAAATCAAAGGGATCTGGCTGTACATATGATATTTATGAGAACTTATGTAATAAAGATTGTGAGCTGCACACACTCTACCCTAGTTTTAAGCGTGGTTCTATGAATGATTAACGAAGAATCTCTACAGAATAAATTAAGTTCATAACAGCTAAATGTTCCCTAACTTCTTAACCATCCAAATCATGCAGACTGCAATTAGAGATTCAGAAACACCACTCTAAGAAAGACCAACACATGAATATTTTATTTATTCCAGTGGCAGAACTACAGTCAAATTGTTTTGATCACTATTTCCTAGCATTTATCTTCAGATCGTATGAGTTCATGGTAAATCTGAAAAAAGGTCCCTACCTTCCTCTTATATCCAGATAAATCTAATAAACTCAATCACATGGAAATCTTCAAGAAAATGAGTAGTAAACTCAAGTAGTATGTGCCATATGGACAAACGTTGGTACTAACAGTCAGATTAGCAGGGGTGTGTACTCTGTTGCTCCTCTGAAACTCACAGTCTTAAAAAAAAAAATCTACATACTGGGTAAAGCTTATTTAATTTAGCTAAAAAGTAATCTTTACTACTTTTTACATGTTACAAATAAAGAAAAAACCTAATCCTGTCCTCCACTTGAACTAGATCCTACTATATAGTCAGCAGAGAAGAATTATTCAACAGAAAATTCAAATTCCTCTAGTACAAGATGCAGAGGACAGAAATATATTGTGTATATCAAATCCTGTTTATCTTCCTACTTCTTTGCAAATGTTGGTCCCAAGCCTCAGCTCACTAAATGCATTAAAACATCCAGCTAAAGAGTGCAGCAATATTTTTATCTTGCTTTTATCACAAGGGCTTAAGATGAACAGCAGCTCATCATTTTAAGTCAGAAGCCCTGATCTTTGTTAATGAAATGAAAGAGTTGAATAGTTCAGACTGAGTTCAGCTGAGGAATTGCAATTTAGGAGTTTCCATATGAGCCTCATAAATGGAAGATGCAGTGGAATGCAAATGAAAAAACAATTTTTTTTTTGTTGTTAAAGAAAAAAAAGTCCCACAACACTACCCAATCTTGTTACTAAAAATTTATTGAACAGTTCACTGCATTCCTTCATATATTTATCCCATTTTTATCAGACATATTTTTCAGTAATGTAGGAAAACATTCAGTTTCACTTATGGGTAACACCAACAGGGAGACCTAAACCCCTCCCATGTAAACTGGAATTCAGACGCAGAGGAGAGGTAATGCCCTGATGTACACGCAAAGAGAGAGAGTTCAGGGAAGCATGGAAAGTCATGCAGGCAGATGGGGACAAAGTACAGAGGGCAAAGAATGAAATTGCCACCACTGCTCTGAAAACTCTGAATCGTACCATGACAGTAATAGATTTACAGAATGAGATAGTCTGGACTGTTGCAACATATGGCCAGTGGGAAGCATGTCTCACATTCCAATGATATAACCCCCAAATCTTGCCAACACTCTTGCACTTACGAAAAGCATTTCCTTTGTCAAGTAGCAAACACTCTGTCTAGATACCAATGCTTTCACAGCATATTCTGATTAAATACAAATGTCTGAAAGACACTTCATTTAATCAAGCTCACAATTGGATTAAATTGGCTCTGAAGCAAATTCTGGTTGCACATGTTTACAGCCTACCCTTACAAAACACTGATGCAAAGGGCAGCTAGACTTTCCATTTAAATTCCTTAGGGAAGAGTAATTTCTAAAGCCATTTTGCCAAAAGAATGCTATTGTCTACACTGGTCCACAGCTTGGAAAAAGCCAAGCAAAGTAGGTATCATTTTCCTGTGTTATTAAATATTGTAGAATATATGTTTCTGTTAAAAACCAGCAGTTAGAAAGCTCTAGTCTACATGGTTGCGTAAATATCTTTACATACACTAACTACAAAGAGTGTTGTCTTTGTATATGTATGCACAGAGAGCTTCACTTCCCCTCCTCTCAAAATTCTTTGTGATGCTCTAGGCCTGTGGTTCCTCCCCTCAGCTTTCACTGTTACAGCAACCTCTGTGGACATCAATGAAATGGGTAAGAATCAGGTGCATTTCCCAACCTGAGAAAGTTTTGACCGAGTAGAAGCATGCACTGGAGACATTCACTGGTAAATACAAGCTCCAAGAGAGAAGGCAGGAGAGACAAAATCAGCATCTTTCCAAAGTCTGAAGGAGTGAGGGTGCTGGGAACAGAGGGAAAGGGACCTTTCCTTCCTGCCAGCAGCCAGGAAGAACTCATAAAGTTCACATCTATCAGACATGGACCAACTAGAAGCTAAAAATACATCATACTTTAAGCAGTACCAGGAAAATCATGCATTAGGTAGGGACAACTTCTCACTTGGGTGGTACCCTAGCAGGTATGCTGCTTGTCCTTAGTTTTCCTCCCTGATCATCTTATCTATCGGGATCCTGATAAGTGTTTTAATTGCCTGGGCAGGCCAGGTGGGTGGAAGAGGATGTGCAGGTACATGGGTGTACATTAGACAGGGACAATATAAAGCAGAATAAACCAGAAGAAAGAAGACATGCAACCGTGAGTAGGAAAGAGGAAGAAAAGAGATATTGAGATAGAGACAGCAAGAAATACTGAAAACACAAAAAAAGATACATCACCATCTCTTATAAGAAAGAATCAAGAAAAAAATAAAGCAAAGCCATTTGGAGAGAAAAAATTTGAAAGGAAAAGGAAATAGTTGTAACAAAATCAGGCAATATTTTATAAATTACAGGAAAACAGAAATGTCAAAGAAAACTGATTCTCAGTATTTAGAAAACATACAGTAAAACACACAAAGTGAAGATATTTCAGTCCATTCATCTCAAGAAGGCATTTTTCCCCTTCTCTATCACGCTTTGCCTCTCCAGACAGTAGAAATGAGAAATCTCTTGTTAAATTCTGCATTAAGTTGTATTACAAACCAGAGCTCAGCTGTCTTATCTTTGTGATGAACAGCCCACCAGAAATGACTGTATGTGAATGTTATATACTATTGTAAATAACAAATGCTATTGTTGCAGTAGAAAGCATATTCAAATACCTAGCATTTCATACGGGCCACAGAGGTGTACTCACTGACTTATTCAACGCTATATTGCTAGCGAATAAATATTCTTGAGCTTGTGTTTGCTGATTCCAAATTTTTTCTATCAAATAAGTGGTCAGCTTATGAAGAGAGTGGGACATGATATGAATGTGGGATCCTCCCTTCATATCATCTAAAAATGTCAGTAGTACAGGTTATGGAGACCAAATGCTAGTACAAGTCAACAGCAGTATATAACCTCATTCTCCTAGGATGCTCTCACAGGAATAACTTAGTGAAAATCAGTTACAATTCTGTTGACAGTACATAATACAGGATTGATTGTGTCTGTTCTGCAAACTACATAAAATAAGAAAAAAGGCAGTGAATATTTGATTCAATGACTAAATGGATGAAAAGAAATTATTTTGAAGACACGGAGGAAATGCCGCCTTCTGACTTAAAATACCATTATTAGATGCTCACTTAAGCAGCTTATCTTGTAAAAAATATTTGTACCTCAGAAATCCTTTTACAGTAAAAAATGGAAATGTCTGCCTTTTTTGTGTTACTCTTGTCATATTTTCTCTTGCCACATGGGGAGAAAACATAATCTAACTTTAAAGGAATGGGTTCAGCATCTTATTGGCACTTTACTTTGTGAAACATAAAGCTGAATGGAAAATCTGTTGATTATACCATACAATATTATAAATGGTAAGCGTATTGCAGGCAACCCATATGACTAATGCATTCCTTTTGAAAATGAAATAAACTGGAAAAGTATTATTCCTGAACAGAATAAACATAAAAACAAATGTGCCAATACTTACGTCAATTAAATCCGAAAGGTCATGAATGTAATACTTGAAAACAGAAGCATTGGTTGCTTCAAGGGTGAGCAGGTATTCATTACGGGCCTTAATAGATTTCAGCTTGTTTTCAGAATATTTTGCTTGACGCTAGAAAAAAGATTGTATATTAATGTATTTGAATTACTTCATTTCGGATATGTAGCAAAAATGGTAACAATTCAAGCACACATTCCTGTTAACAAGAATGAATCTCAGTTGCCAGCCTGTTATGCATATAATAAATGTAATACAAAGTGATAACTCATTATTTTGTTTCAAATGGAACAAACCATATAGTAAGAATTATACTGGGAATAAAGTATTCCCATCTCTGAACTGCAATTAAGTCAAGTTATCTATAACCCACTGCTAGTTTATTATGTTTATCTTGTTTAATTTTATTTCCCAGCTGGACTTCTCTGTCTATTACCACGTCAAAGAATGTCAGAAATGCACTGAATTTACTTCAAATGAAGTTAAATAAAAGGACTATTTACTTTTTCCTTCATTTTTTCAATCTTTTTCACAGAGCTCCGTCTCTGGTGCCTTTCTTCTAGTCGAATATGAAAAACAGGGTCTCCCGACCTCCCAATCTGTTTTTCTTCTTGCTTCTCTGCCTCCTTCAGTTTGCTTTCTGCACTGATGCTCTCTGCATGATACATGTGGTATGTTTTCATGACCTGCAGAAAACAGATTCAAAGGACAGTTAGGACAAAATAAAAATACAAATGTATCTACAGAAAAATCAGAGGGTCTTTGAGTAAAACACTATCTTACAAACATGGAGCTTGGATAAGTTTCTTCGCCAACAGGGACTGAGGATTTCTGGTTGCATTTTTATTTTATTTCAATATATCTAAAATTCTAATGTTCAGAGTGCTTTACCAAGCACTATGAATGAAGAGAAAGGTGATGGAGAACTACGTGTAATGTAAGAGTGTGAGAGCATCTCTTACCCTGCCTCACTTCTCCTTAGAAGGGCCTTGCATCACCGAAACGTTTTGATAGGCAGTGGGGCAGCATGTTATCAAGTATTTCAGTCAAAAGTTGTGTAGAAAATTTTGGGGGGGATTTTTTTTTTCATTGCTCTGATAGGAATGAGCAAAATCCTTATTAAATTTCAGGATTCCTGTCTTTGAATGGAAACATGAAATAACGAGCAATAAAATCAAATCTATGTCAGTGCCATATCTATCTGACTTCTTCAGCGCTAAGTTAACAGCTCGGCTTCTGTTTGAAAGCAGAAGGAGCCCTTCATCGCTGAGGAAAGGGGAAGGAAGCAGAGGCAACAGGAAGCTCCTGTCTGGGAGCACATCCCCAGCCAGCTGGATGTCCGTCCATGGCCTGAAAAGAAGTATCTCCCAACCGTGCAGCCAGCAGATTGGGCGTGACCTAAAAGCAGATGAGAGCTGGAGAAGGAGACACCTGATACATCAGCTGTGAAGATGCTCTCCCCATACCCCCCCAGTTAATACCATTATCTTCACCCTACACACATGCTGGCTCTGCAGCCAAGAGAGCTTGGGCTGCCAGCCTGCAAATACATGCTTGCACAGACGACAAAGAGGGAGAAGGACTGGTTCAGCCCAGTCCTCCCTTTCTTCTTCAAGCAAGAAAAGCCTCAGCTTGAATGCTGTGCAGTGGGCAGCAAGCAACCACAAACCACCCGCCTCTGCTGGGGGGGCTCTCTGCCCACCTCCAGCACAGAAAGCCTCTTTCCACCTTCCTCAGCCTTTTTTTGTTGTTTTATTTTGGGTTTTTGTTGTTGTTGTCTTAAGTTTCAAGCAAGGAACAACGCACAAAGGCATCCATGGGCAGCCAGCGGCCTCCTCTCTTCTTCACAGGGTGTCAGAGCGCTCTCCCCAGCAGATGTTATCTTTGGGCTGAGGCCACATAAGCCATTCACATCTCCTCCCAGGAAAGAATCAAACGGGAATCAGCATAGCTTTGTGTGACCCAAAGAGGAGCCAGAGTAGTTTGGGGAGCTGCCTTGCACTAAAGCTGGGTAGTGCAATTTTGCTGCAGCACAGCTGGGCGTGGATCGACACAACCCAACTACGTGCCATGTCAGGTGGTGGCTGAACTGATGCATATTTAAAGTGTTGCGCAACAGAAAGAAAGAAGGTGTTAGAGAACTGCAATTCTGCATAACCACATATGTTATGCATGTTATGCACCATAAATGTATGCCACTATTTAATACTGATGCCATGCTCTTGATACAACTGAAATAGGACTGATACTAAAAATGAAACAGGCAACTCTTCACTAACTTCCTGTAGGAAGGTAAACCAGTTAGAGACACGCATCAAAAAGAATGGCCTTGTTTTTATTTTTAAAAACATATGTTTACAGCTCTCTGTTGAAAAAAACCCAAACTGCCTGGAGCAGGGCTTAGTGTTATTGCTGCTGCTGCTATTTCACAACACAGTTGTGCTCTGAGGCCCAACCAGAGTGCAGAGCTCCCTGCCCGAGCACTGCCTACACCCACCGGGAACAGCCGCTGCCCCAGCAGCTCACAGTCCACACGGATGAGGCAAAATCCCGAAGATGAAACAAGCCAAGCTGGGAAGAGGAGGCAAGCCTGCACAGCTGAGACCTGCATGGTTCCCAGCTTAAGCAAACGGCACGTTCAGATCCCTAATATCCTGCACTGCTACCAAAGGCATTTCTAAAGTTGTCAATAATCTGTACCCGGGGAGTCTAACTCGTATAGCTACATGGAAAGAATTACTGAAATGAAAAGAAATGCAGTTCTTAAAGAAATGACTTCTAAAACAAACCTGAGAATCACAGAAAGTGATATGACTCTATTAAAAATGATGGGAAGAGGAAATTAAAAACAAGGTTGTGCCCTTCTCTTTTGTCCTTTTTATTCATTTTTTTTAGTGCTTCTTTACAGAAGTCTACAGGTGTTTGCTTCTATTTTTTATCTTTTGTTCTGTGTCAGCTCCAGAGACTTTTTAGTTGGTGGGACAACGCTAACTCATGTGTCTTACCACTTAGGAAAGTTATTTACTTTTCTACTCCCTCAGTTTCTCTGTCTGCAAAGAGGGAAATATTATTATTATTATTATTATTATTATTATTATTATTATTATTATTATTATTATTATTATTATTATTATTATTATTATTCTCAGAGTTTCCTAACATCACATCTCAAAGCATCTGACTGAAGTGGTAGAAACAAGGATTTGTTCTGCTTGACAAAACCACTAAGCACTGAGGTTTTTGAAGCATTTTTTCTCAGTGCCATGTAGCCCAGTGGACTAGGCATAAATGTCCTCCTGCACCAGCTGTGACATTTCAGCTTTCCTTCTTGTTGAGTGAAGGAGTACAAGCGTATCACTACCAGCTCTCACCGAGAGGCTCAGATGCCTCCACGCTGACTCTGCTAACCTCACATCACTGAAGAGTACTTCTTTCTCTCATTGCCTGCTTACAGCACATGCTACCAATTCCAGAGTGTCTCACCATACACCAATTGAAAGTCAAGTTTTGTGTGAGGGTGACATGGAGAACAAAGAAGTCTATTTGAAATCCATGTTTTTGCAATGAACTCTGCACAAGTTCTTGGTCCAAATGATTCCTAAGATAACTAAAATTGAAAAAGAAGCCCTCCCCTTGGCAGTATACTCAGGGCTGGACAACAGTCCTACCTAAGCCATGAAGGTTTAGAAATCAATACAGACTACGTACAGAGCAGTGATCAGCCCATGCATTTCAATCCTGTCCAGTTTGTTATGTTGACAGCGCTGCTTATCTCATGCACTAGTGACATCATTATTTTGCAGGCCTCTGGGGAAAGCTGACAGCTCCAGCCTTTTTCATGATTTGTCAATGTTTTTAAGAGCTGATATTGCAGCAGCTAAAACTTAACTTGAGAAAACATTAGACAGACAAATACGGAAAATAAATGGGAACAAGCTAGGGAGCTGGCTTCCAAGTATTTCAGTGCATACTTTCTCAATAAATTAGCTTAGAATTTGCATGCTAAGTTGCATATATGACTCTCTCCCTTAATGTTATACCCTCTTTTCTCCCTGGAGTTTTTAAGACTGTTAGATACTGTAGAGGACAGTAACAGGCTTGCCTAATTCTTGTAAATAGACTTACTGTATGAAGAGTTCTGAGATCCACATATCTCTGATCTGTGAATACATAACAGATCCATAGATCTGTTATTCAAATGACAAATAATCTGGTGAAATAAGCAATACTGCCTCTGAAATGTCCACCAAACTGTTGAATGATAGACTATCCTGTGAGAGTATCCATCACTGAACTGACTGTAATTAGTCCCCAAAGTGCTTATTGATCAGCCATCAAGTATGCACTGAAAAGAGAGAGCAAGGTCGTAATTCTGCAGATGCTGAACTGTCATCATTACCTATGCTGCACTTCTCTACCGTGGTGAAAAAGCATTGTTAAATGTATCCTAGTCCCCTTCTAAAATTAAATGGTAAGTTTATCTCCTATTAATTTAGCAGGTTTATTCCGCTGATCCAGTGATGTAAAATACAGATTTCTGTCAGATAGGTGAGACTACAAGCAGATGAAAAAGATTATACTACCCAAACTATGTACTCTCCCACTTGTAGGTGACAGACTGTTCACTCAGTGATATAAATGTCTCATTTTGTGTGCCAAATTTTCAGCATCATTCATAAGAGCTCAGCAAGTATGCTTAGGGTAGAAGATAGCACTTATCACGGGGAAGGGCACATTAGAGTAAACCCTTAGATAATTATTTTATTTAAACCCACAACTGTTATCTGGGCAAATCCATCAACAAGACAGTAATTAGTGCTGTACTTCTGTGGGCTAGCAAGATGCTGGCTTTCTTTTTCTATATGCATACTTCTTTTCCAGAAAGCTTAACCCAGCCTACTAAGACTGTATACTACAAAGTTAAAATAGGTTAGAATTACCATGTGTTATCACGTGTTTCATTTTTATAACAACACTACATAATTAAGAGCTTTTTCATTGTGTTTCTCAGGAAATAGGCATTTAATGGAACAGTAGTTCATCCCTGTTGCAATTACCGTGTCTGAATTGTTTCACAATTGTCTCTGCTAAATTGTGAGTTCTTATCAGAGGGTGGAGTTGCAAGGGATTCATTAAATCAGGTTAGCTAGTACTTTCCCCAAGATACAAGTAAAATCTTATGCTAATTTTACTATATCAGTAGCCTCTAGCAGTTAAGTAGGCTCAGTGTTAGCTCTTTTCAGCATCCGGTTCATTTCCAAAGCAACCTCTGATGTGGTTCAAGGAATTGTTACTGATATATTACTACCAATACAGAATTACTGATTTCACATTCTCAGATCTCTGGTGTGCCTACAGTAAATTGGACTTAGCTTTTCTACAGAGAATACAGATTCTGTTTTATTTCAGCAAAGAAAAAAGAAAATCTGGCAGCAACTACCTTGAGAAATTAAACGGCCAAGATTTTTAAAGAGTAAGATAAAGCAATGGAAAATGCAAGCAGCACAGCAGCCCTGTCTTATTTAATATTAAATTGTTTGCTTCAGACTGTCACTACTTTTTCATTTTTCTGAAAGCCTTACATTTGTATTGCTTGTGAAAAGTGTGATGCCAGTGAGTAATTTCGAAAGCCAAGTGGGAGACATGAAGATGTATTTTTAAGATGTGCATCACTTTTCTCCACCATTCATCCTCATCCTTATTACTAGAACAGCTCTGTATTTTTAGCAAACTGGTCACCCCATTGATCCCCCCCGACTCCTTTAGAGGTCATTTATGAATATGTCCTCACCCCTAAATAAATCCAGTGGAGATCTCCCTCCACTGCAAGAAAAGATTCTGCCTACCTTCTGTTTCCTACCATTCCTAATCACTCAGACGTTACTGTCATATTCCAGTATTTGATCTGATAACACAGGATATTTTAACTTTCCAGAGAGATGGAAGAAGGGTTTGACAGGGGAGCTTTCTCTGCTGCAAAGGTGATCCATTGTAAAATCAATAATCTGTTGCCTCTTTAAGTCAACATGTAAGGGGTCTTCTAAATTTCTCAGTTCACAAAAAACATCAACCTAAACCTCCTGCTTTTTTCAGTTTGAACAACTTTTTTTCCTGTAATTGTCAGGAAATAACCTCCATTCTGTGACCCCACATAACTAACTGGGCTCCTCCTTCCCCACTCACGTAAAATGTAGGCCTTGCTCTAGTTTCAAGAGCTTATATCCTTATGTGAAATATGGGACTAATTACTAGTCTACATTGACTGAAAGTGTAATAGGGAGAGGAGTAAGAGAGGAATGAAGCAGCTGGGATGCTGCAGACCTGAAAATACTGACTGGCTGGCACAGCCAGGAAGAAGCCATGCACAATTAAAAGTACTCACCACTCATAATTTACTGAACTTGCAAAGACACAGACTGAAGCATAGCTATTCAATTATTTTTAGCATGTTGTTTTGAGTCATAATTTAAGAACCAGTGCATAAAATACTAAGAATTGAAAATACAGACTATATAAATGCATTTTCACTAGTCATGTGAGTAACATGTAGAAAACACATGAATATGTAATGTAATGTGTAGGAAAACCTTCTCTATGTAAAAGAGACAGAAAATGAAAAAGTAGTTTCCCTTACAAAATCCTGATTATTCCATCAAAATAAGCCTGCTTTGCTCACAGGTTCTTAGAACATCTTCTGAAGCCTCAGTTCACCTGCTTCTGTTCTTATTTTTTCAACAATCCTGTACATGATGTGTAATTTCAATGAGGATGGCACAAGCCAAAGTCAACACAAAGCAAGCTAGTCCCAGGGAGTGAATGAAGACCTATGATACTAATCTCCTATTTCCATGATAATTCCTAGTGATGAAAACAGGAAAAAGAATTAATTACATAAAGTGTAAGCAATGAGAAAGGTCTCTTATTAGCTTGCATGTTTAAAGAACAGTAGGTATTTAATACACCAAACTGTCTGATTTTTTTTTTTTTGGACAATTTATTTCAGTTCTGAGCTTTTCTACATTAAATAATCAGTCAAAATGCTTTCTAGTCTCTCTCTCAAAGGCAGAGGATCAAACTTTCACAAGTTAAAGAATATCTTTGAGCAGAAAGTTTTTTTAATTTAAAATCTTTGTTACACACTCATAGTGGAAGGTTGCATGTCTCTTCAATTCCTCAGTGATTTCTTTTCTTCTCTTAAAACAGTTTCTTCTTTGCAAAACCTATGGCACTGCTTATTGACTTGTTCGATCTAAAAATCGTCAAAACCAACAGACACAACTCCCTAACTGCAGCAGGTTTTAGATCTGGCCCTATGAACAGGTTAAAAATGATATCTCTGAGGCAGAAGTGCAAGACTAGATTTTCAGAGTTGGGTCCCTAAGTAACCTTTTTTTCTGACACCTTCTACAATACAGAAGACTAAGACACCTGATACAGTGTTGTCACCTGAAGAAAAGTCAGTTGTTATTCTGATACTTAGCAGTCTGTGTTGGAACTCATCCATTAAAAATATTTGGACTAAATCAGTAGCAATTCCTTTAAACATTGCATTTATTTTGCATCATTCTAGATAAACTGGGTTCAAGATACGTGATGCTCGAGAAGTCTGAAAGCAGGCGTGATGAAGCCTCAGATCTGGCTGGTGTGCTAGAGATGGGTGGGTAAAGCCTCCCAGCATCTGGGTTTGAAACAAGCATTTAATCCAGCCCCTGACCCCATAGCATTAAAGCAATCCAGGCAAGTAGTCTTAAACCTTGTCAGTGGAGCAAACAACACATTTGATTAAAAGAGTTACAGTGGAGCTGCAGAACTACTGTGTGTGCCTGAACACGTCTGCCTAAGGAACCTACTCCTCATCTGAGAAGTATCAAGGAATATAATTAAATTATAATTTCTTTACATTGACTATGCATCTGTGCCTCAGCACAAACACTTCTTACTATTTTATCTTTTACTGATTTTAATTCTATTCTGTCATTCTCTTCAACATGTTTTTATTCACAACTGCTTTTTTTTATTTCTGGAGGGTGATCTTAATTTACAATGCTTTCTTGTAAGATAAGGAATGAGGATAAGAAGTAAACAGATTATTAAACCTTTCTTCATACACACCTGCATTTCATTAAAAGTTCCAATACCTTCCCCTCACTCAAAGGCTTTAGAAGTATTTAAATTCCAAAAAGGCTTCACATTTTAACAATTATAATTCATGCACATATCATTCCTTTAAAAAAAATCAGAACTGAGAGAGACTTCAATATTAGTATATTATTCACTGATTTGAAATTAATTTGCTTTCTTTTGGACGTAAAGATATATCTCATAATAGTAAGACTGAATTTTATTTTTTTTCTTCCCATAAATCATGGGGCAAAGAGGAAGATGACTTCTCCTTCTTGTAACCAACTGAGAAACATACCTCCTGGATTTTAAAATTGTGGATACTTGTTTTGGTAAGGCCACTGTGATCTTATTGTGTAAACGGTGAATGTCACACAGAATTAAAAACCTATGCATGAGGTTTCCATGTGTTTAGATACCTTTCTACCGTTATGTACACAAGCACATATATTAGACAGATATGCTGAGGCTCATTCTCAAGATGCAATCAGTGGAACTGATGTTATTCTGCACTATATTGTCACTTTACTAAGCATGAGTTGTATCTGGCTAAATATAGGCATTTACAGCTGACCAGTTCCTTTACAAACAATGAAAAACTAGACCATGGAGTTAACAATATAGATCACTTCACCCGAAGCAGACGCTTCTATCTGATCAAAGGGGTCTGATCTCCTCATATTAGGTTTCCAGTGACTATAACTGGAACCCAGATAGCAAGCTAAGATATTTGTACCTACATGGCAGATGCCTCAAAATTAGGTGAAGTAGATTCCATCCCAAGAAACTATCCTGCAGCAGTAACCTAATTAAAATTTTGCACATGCTCTGTATTTTACTAACTTCAAAAAATTTATTATTTTACAGAAATCTTAAATTCTGAGAAAAGAATTAGCATTCACTGGAAGCCATAATATAGAAGTTAATATCTGAATAAATCTGTAGCTATCAGTGTGAAGATATAGCACCATAGTGAAGAAAACCAATGAAAATACCAAAATCCAGTCCTGCAAGTTTTCACTGGTGATTCAGCAAAGTATTTCAGCTCATGCTTCGCTGTTTTCCTACCCAGGGAGCAGTGTCACTAATCCGGTGCCTCACCAGGCACTGGAGTTATGCAACTGTTTAATTGAGACAAGGCCATGTCTTCAGGGCTTACTCACCACTGAAGCCCCACTTGTGCAATGGCTCCTACAGTCGCTGATCCCCTGCAGCTGTGTGAATTGTCTGCGGCTATCACTACTTTGCAGAAGCTGATCTCGGCATACTTCACTGACTACAGGCCTGAGCCAAAGAGGTTTTGCAGTATCACAGCCTACAAAAATCAGTGGTGATTTCAGAGGAAAATAAAATAAAAAAAAAATTTTAAAAAAAAGAAAAAAAAAAAACCACAAAAATGAAAAAAACAAAACAAAAAAACCCAAAACAAACAAACAAAAACCCAAACTGAATAAGAACCCTCAAAAAACCAAAAAGTTTAGGTAGGTTTTAGGAATTCGTGTCCATAACTACAACCCAAAAGAACCCAGGACACTGAGATAGGTCTAAATTTCTTTGGATCTTCTTTTTGCCACCTAAGTTTTTCTTGATTTCAAATGCTCTTCAGTCCATCCACTGATGGGTACATAGTTTTACTTAGGTCAAAAGAAAAACAGACAGTATACACAAAAGTAATGTTTGACTAACTTCTCCTTGAGATGAGTGGGTCTCTGATATCTTCCTAAACTTCCTTAAAATCACAAATTGTTTCTTGATATAGATATTGTGAGGTATTTTCCTGGTCCCCCAAATCCTGAGGCTAGGGAATGGAGCAGTCTACAGGCTGTTATGCACAGTACTGGAGCATAGATGCTTCAGTTCTTCCATATAGAAGGGAGAATTTAGATGTACAACTTCCTCAAGCACCAGGAATCAACAGACTTTTGCAAGAGGTGGATGTCACCAGTACCTCTTCACTGTATAGCTATGTTTAAACAAAAAGTAATTATTGTTTTGTTCTTTCTCAGAATGTATCCCCTCAAAAATATTTTGGAAAATGTTTTTTACGTAGACAAGACATCATCCACTAGTAACAAGTTGGGTAGATGAGTTTCAAAGAGGAAAAGAAGTTTAGACATACCTTCTCTCAAATTTTCTGGTGGGTTAGCAGCAGCTTGCCAGAATGCTTAAAGTTTTTATTTCTTGACCTCTCTGAATGGTATGGAAAGTCTACACAACCCTCTATTTTTCTTCTTATTATTTACTTATCCCAGGAAGGGAGAGGGGAGGGTACATAAGTAACATTTACTGTTTTTACTGAGTGTAGTCCATGAGTCAAACCAAGCAGATGGCAGCATGGACAAAAACAAGACAGAAAAGGAAGCAGCTTTGCTCTGGGTAAGCTCTGAGTAGAAATGCTTCATTAATAATCAACAAACCTTATAATATACTGGCTTAGCATAGTCTAGGGGGAAAAAGGGTTGAAAGTAAAGAGTAATCCTGAAAGCATATGTATTGTAAATAAGTGGGTAGTCTTTCCGAAAGAGATAGTTTAGACTTGTGTAAAAAGACAAAAATAAGCATCTCTACCAGGGGGTAACTTGGGAGATAAAAGGACACTTAAAGCTTACAGAAGTCCAATATGGAATTTGTATAAGCTAAGCTAAGTAAGTAACTGTACTTACTGTGTAAAGCTCGTTAAGTACTTTCATTAAGTCTTCATGAAGCTGAAATGCAATCTCTTTGCTCTGTAATTAAAAAGAAATCATTAGAAAAAGGCACACAAAAAACTGCAGCATACATTTGCTTCTTGATATTTTTGATACTCTTGATACTCATTGTTCATCCTAAATAGTGAATGCAGTGTTGCTCACAAAGCCACTGTTCTGACAGAATTACAGTGCACTAAAAATAATGATTCAGGGATGCAGAGGTAGACAGATAACATCTGGACAGAAGACTTCTAAAAGAAAACCCAGAAGTAATTTGAGAGATTTTCCCATGAAGCATTAGGAAATTTGGTGCCAACAGAAAGAGAGAAGTTCAGGATTAATGTTATAAGTCTTTTTAATAGAACAAACTGTGTACTGTTTTATAATTCCTATGATATATACAGAAACTAAACCACATGGAATGTGATATTCTAGAGGGACATCCCGCCCAATTTTTACATCTAGAACAGTCTTTGTTTCTCAGCACATGGAACTATCTAAATATTTATGTAAGAAATAATTGTGGCTCCTCTTTGAAACAGATACCCAACTGCATAATATTCCACAGAGTGGGCTGCTGAAACAGCTTTGTTTAGCTTTTCTGGACTGTGTCTTTACTTTCATTCTGACCCAGAAAAAAATAAATGCTTTGCAGTAGTTATTAATGAAACCAAGTATGTCAAAATAAGAGTATTTAATTGGAGTCTTATTGAAATATATTCTTTTGTTAGTTGTCTATAGCACTTCCATCAGATGAAAATTGTGGCAACTGTGCAAAAGTTGAAGGCATTTGTACCACAGCCGTTGGAAAACAGCTATAGAATAGAGCTACGGGACTTGGCAAACAGCCTGGCTACATTTCTTCTGCAATGCTCAGCATTGTAGCATCCATGTTGGAAATGTCAGCTATTCTTCCTGTGAATAAATTGGTAATTAGCTCCGCTTCTAAAAACTCCAACTTCATGATAGATAAAGGCCTTAGCTATGAGAAGTACTTTATATTTGTATTGAAGCCAAAGGAAAATCCTCAGGGACAACTCATCTCCAAAGCTGCTGACACATACTTGGCCATCACTAAAACACCTGCAGGAGTAATGGTTTCTGAATGAGAATTTCCAGTGCAACGCCCACATACGAGTAGGAACCACACCACACATCCCACCCACTGTGTCTTCCATGAGGATGAAAGAGACACATACAGTAGCTGGAACAGAAAGTTTTGATTTTTTCCTCCTATTCCTACTGTCATACTCCTTACTCTGGGCAGTATTTTAAGGAACCTGCCATATCACTTAACAGTATTCACCCCAATCCTTATATGTAAGATCATTTTTAACCAACAAGAAGCTAGAAATATAAATTAAAAAACACTTCAGTGAAACACTGTATTCCCAAGGGCATTAGCTGTAGTGGGTAAGGCACAGTAAGACAGATGCTCTGAAGACAAGTTACAGAGAACTATTATGAAACTTTCCTTATTGCATATACTTTTCAAAGTCTGGTATTTTTCATGAGGTATGCTCTACTACTGAAGTACCTAGAACATAAGGCTTACTTTGCAAATAACAGATTATTTTAATCTAATATTAAAGACAAAAATTCATATGCATAACAGTGCACAGAGTGGTTGTAAAGAATTGGAAAAGGGTTGCAGATTTGCAAGCTGCTGTAGGGAAACACAGCAAAAGCTTTAGCAAAAAATTCTGAATTGCTTTTCATTGATTTACACTGGCACCCTGCCTTTAAAAGTCAGCAATGCAGCTCTGACACAGCTTGCACATCTCCTCAAAGCTCCAAGAAATGGAGGCCACCTGTTTTATCTTGCACAGCTGCTTCTATAGTGCTGAATATGACCAGTCTGTTTTTTATATTACTTTAGCAGAAAGAAGGACAAAACATACAAATAAGATGGCTGACATTAAGACTGGAAGATGAAAGGATACATTTGTGGGAAAGAACTGTAGATGAACTCCAGCTTCAAGCAATTTACCCCTTTCAACTGTTGGTCACTACAATCTCAAAGCTGGTGACAACTCAAGCCCTAAACACAGCAACACCGATTCTAAAGCAGCATGCCTTAACTTGGCAGTGCAAAAGTTTGTTTGAGAAGGTGAGACAGAAAACCCCAAACCAATTTTCTCTTTACCCTTTGCAGATTTTATTGTAAGCAAAGCACACAGCATTTTATTGAAAGACGCAGCCTCCTTTTCTGCTCTTCAGTTAAACCTTAATGCAAATAGACACCAGATGAGTTGAGGATTTGGGGAACGATCACTATTTACCAGGACCAATTTCTTCTCTTTGCACCTGTAGAACTTTGTCCAGCACTGAAGCACAAGCGGTGCAGCCCTCAAGATTTACTCGCCACCACGCATACATGATCTTTTCCAAGCAACACACTGATCAATGGTAAAAGTGAATGGAAGAGATCACAGTAGAGGAAAAAGGGAGATGTTTTTAGGAAAGGACGACAGGCTTTAAAATGGAAAGCAAAAAGAGAGGGAGGGAGGTGATCATCAAAAAGAGTAAAAGTTAGGAAGAGACAGCCTAGCAATGCCACATGATCACAGATGAATCATCCTTCCACCAGTTCATCTGGGGACTCCAAGCTGCAGAGGGTGCCTGTAGTGGTAGATAATGTGGCAGTTGCTGCCTCTTTCTGATGAAAGATTTTGTAGGAATTGTCCAATAAAAATCAGGAAATTTGGTTAACCTTAGCAGTATAAAAGGGATTTATTTTCAAGAACAAACACATTTTACATTAGCATTTAAGATCAAGAAATACTGACTCAAGTGGCAAGCAATATGGTTTTTAGTGTGTAATATATAGCACGTTAGAGCACCAGATAAGAAGTGCATTTATTTTCAGTGGTTAATGGCTCTCCTATTTCTCTTTCAGGCTACCTATTCCCTGCAGTAGTTCAGCATGTTTGAACAGTGTGCTCCTCTAGGAGCCTGTCCTCAGGGTAGAAAACAACAGAGTGTAAGATGCAGCACACATTTTCCTGGAGCTGAGTTGATAGCTCTAATCAGGCCATTAAAACCTGACAAGCAATCACTGAGGTGCTTCTTTATTCACTATATCCTAGAGACATGTATTAGCATCTATTAACCAAAAGAACAAAGAACGCAATAAAAATGTTAGAGCACATGTAAACTCTTGATAAAAATATTATATGTGTTACTAGTCTGGTTCAAAGCATTAAGAGACTGTAGTGTGTTTTTTTCCACCTAATAGTAGGATAGATCATGCCCATGCAACAGACAAGTAAATGTACCTAAGTCACCCTTTCACTATGTGCTCAACTTTCAACACATCGGTGGCACTACTGATGTTATCAAAATCTGTATTTATGGATTAATGTCCGAGCAACTTCAAATTTTATTCCACATTAATGCCCTTTCATTGAAGCCTGTAAGAATTTTTCCATCCATTTCAGTTAGCACATAATTGGGCATCCAAATTTTACTCTTCTGTGTTTTTTTTTTCTGAAATTTAAGAGTCAGTTCAGTTCTTCCTGGAACTCTTTAGTGTCTGCATTTAGCACACACAATGCTACTCTCAGTTCCATCGTTTAGGGAAAATACTCTGTTACTGTTGCTTTTAAATGAGTCTGCTGCTGGTCCCTGAGGGGAAGTGATGTGCAAACCTTTCTTTTAAGGAGCTTTCATGAGCTGCAGTGACACTGACATAACCAACTCAGTAAAATTTTGTCCCAGATTTGCCAGTCTATAGCAACAAATAGCTTTGCTATCCTTTTAAACCTTTAAATGTTTAAGAAAATGATGCAAAAAAATCTCTCTATATATGCCAAAATCTTTATAACATCAAATAGATTTGGCAGGTAGTCATATTCCTCGTTAATAGCAAGATTATGGAACTAAAATATTTATTGTGCTTGGCTTCTCCAGCATCTTTTACTGTAAACACTGGAAGATATGTTCATCTTGGCTCGTTTTTGGTTTCTGACCAAAAAAAAAAAATACATGTTTATAAATTATAAATATACAAATCTGCTTAAGATTTTGTGGGTATGTGGTTATACAGTTGATTATTAATGCTGGGGTAACCAGAATCACTGCATGAAATGTTCTGCACAATACTTTTCCCTTCTGCTTGACATTTTTCCTCATTACTTTATTCTTTAATTGTCCCCAAGAGGCCATCTACCCAATCTGCCTGAAGAAACATGCAAGCATGCAAGGTTTGAACTCTGCTACTTTGTGTTTGTAATTTTATGTGCAGCATGAAGGCCAGGCATGAACAGTGATCTGTGCTGCTTTTATATACCAGAAACTAAAAAGAAGAAGAGCTTAAGTGCCTATCTGGAAGAATGAGGCCTGACATAATATCATCAGATAAATGCCACAAAATCTCAACTACATCCTATCTTTGTCCTGCATTTAGTACATTTGAACACATGCTAGTTCCTAGCCCCTGGAAAAAAATAATGACAAAGAGCTCCTGAGAGATCAAAAATAATGAATATCTACATGTTAAATGGGCCAGCCTAGACAGGAAAGCCATGTACAATCAGGTACCTGAATACAATATATCCTGGCCCATTGGAACATGTAAGGTAGAACCAATAGGGATCATTTCACTAAGGCAAACCAAATGTTGAGACAGAAGTGTAGATGCACACAAAATGAAGAACCAGACTGAGGAAGAATAGACAGTGAGATAAGGGTGAAATACAAAGACCAAGGGGCACAGACATCCCTCATCAGTATACTTCATACAGACCAACACTGGGTACTGCATACACCTTTTACAGAAGGACTAGAGAAAAGGGTTGCTACTGACTCATGACTTTGTGCTGTATCCCACATAGGAAGAGGACAAAACAATACTCTATTAATAAGCATGGTCAGGAAATGAGGAAATTGTTTGATCTTTTATTTACTATAATTCGAACTGGAGCCAATCTTAAGATAGCATACGGTATCCCTTCTAGAAAATGCTGGGCTCACTTCATGGAAGAGTTTCACTTGAGGACCTAAGTGCTCACCAGCGAGGTAGAAAAAGACAGTAAGGGCTACCACTGAGAAGCAGAATGGGCATCCTCATCCTCTAGGGAGGAGAGAGGGGGAGAAGAAAGAGGGGCAGAAAGAGCCAAGAAGCTCAGAGTGACTTTGCTGTTGTCCCCCCATATCTTGCTTGTGAGCAATGGGGCAAGCCACTCTGAGACAGTTTCCCTTTCTGCAACAGGCAGATTGGGGGTTCAGAGCAGAACGATGGAGATCTCTGATCACGGACTTGGTGTAGTTACTCTCCAGACTTGGAAGTGGAGCTAAAGCACCTCCCAAAGATGCAGAAGCTGCTGCTGCAAGACCAAGGGAGAACTAAAACAAGATGATAATAGTGATGCATAACGCTATTAGGTTAATAAACTGGAAGATATATAATTAAATGATCTAATTATTGAACATGGAGAAGCTTGATTAGTTGGTATTTGGAAATGACTTAGAAAGACATTAAGTGCTCCTATGTGCAATGCTGTGAGAGCCAATGGAATACAGATACATTACACAGGTGTATTTCCTGCTCTTGACCATGGTCTGCAGTAAGATATTAAGGATGCACTTGTTAGCCTTTATTTTTGAAATCTTCATGTTACTACTGCTCTTATTATTTACATTTATTACTTATATGAGAGACTATGCATATTTCACAGAACAGTATGATCAGATTCCAGTGTAGAAATATCTGCAGGATATGGTTTGTTTCTACTTTAATCTGAAATCTGTGAACAGTGACCAAATCCCACATGCTTTCATAGGGATGACACCCACTGAGACTGATTATACTTTTCTCCAACAGAATTTTATTCCAAATCCAGTCTTTTTCAAAAGTAACCTACAGAAAGTGACAGAAATTGGTTACATATTCTATATGATGTTTAGAGATCTCCAACAAATTCCATGCCATTTTCTTTACGGAGAATACAGTTTTGATGGAGAAGAGTGTTGGATGCCACCTTTCTCATTCTAAGTGCACCTTCTCTTTGTTCCTGTGGCCTCTTTCCTGCAAGAGGGACTGTAAAACAGTACATGTGTGTTTTGCACCTGATCTCTTTCTGTTGCCTGATAGACATCCATTAAGCAGTTCTCAGACAGTCTGTGACATACCTTAAGTTAGATTACTCATTCACATCTGACAGAAATTATCACAGAATCATAGACTGGTTTGCGCTGGGAGGGATCTTTAAAGACCATTATGGTTGAAGCTACCCATTTGGACTAAACCTAGATGTAGACAGTTTATGTTCTTCATCAATAAAGCAAGACAATTTGCTAACAGCTTCACTTCCTGCACAGGTCTTGGTTTTCTCTCTGTCCAATGTTGTTCACTACATTTTATAACTCCCTTGTCTTTTCACAAAAGAGCAACTGGAGTTTCATCATCATTCAAGGTATAATCAGTTCTGCAGCTGGGAACTAATGGTAAATAAGCCACCAGTACTCTGCAGCAAGCACCACAGCAAGAACTGTGCACACTGGGACTCAGTGGAAATACCAACCTTCTCCAACAAGTATTGATTCCTGACAGACTGTCCTAAAAATGTGCACTCAGAATCGATACTGATGAACAACCACTGCCATGTTCAGGCCACGTGCCCATGAAGCTCACTTACACCGTGCTGAGGTGCCACGTGTCTTCCTGCCACCCTTCCCCTCGCACTGCCAGCCTGGCTCAGATCCCTTCACACAGCCTTTGGTGAGCTCACTCTGCCCATGTTCCACCTCTGCTAACAGCTGTTTGTTGTGACACTATTATGCTGAGTGTCAGCTGGCAAACCCTGCTGAAAGGTAGGATAGGACTGTCGAGGATCTGGGCTCCATCGAGGTGAGCTCCAGGTTATGCGCAGCAGGACTTCTTCAATTATCTTTCTCTTCTTTCCCCTGTAGAAGATCCAAGTTAGGAATAAAAAAAGCAAGAGCAGCTGCTTGCTCTCATTCAAGAAGCTATGTTAGAGAGAGAAAATTTGAAATGTTGCATGTTCCTGGGCACAACATAGGGGAAAGAGATGAGTGTTAGGAAGATGGGACAATATGCCTCCTGTTAATGCACTGAAAATGTGCACGTATTTTCCTCCTTCTGAGAGGCAAATGGCAGCAATCTCCATCAATAAGTTATGAGTGAATAAAGAAGGACACACACTTCTCCACTGAAAACTTCATCTAGGTATTTTTGTACAGTCCATCTCGAGAGAAGGGAAGGAAAAGCAAGATTTCCAGTGCTAAAGAACTAAACTATGCTGAAAGCAAAAAGGCTTGTCTAATAACACACACCTAGTGAAGAAGAGATTTCTGAGAAATGACATGAACAACTGAAAAACTATTCCAGCTTCAATAGCGAAAAATTTCTACTGGTCCAAACAAGTCTGATGCATCTCCACATAGACAGTATGGCAGCACACTCAAATTTCTTTTCCCATTATCTTTTCAACTTCTGTAATAATCTTCCATATTAGTAAGCTTGGTGGTTTGTGAACTACAGTTTTACACATCAGACATATTATAAGAACAGACCATTACTGATTGAGAAACTATAAATTTCAAGTCTATTACTGTTACAGGTTTTTAATGCACACCAATACATTTGATTCATGTTTTTACTTTTTTTTTACTTCCAAGTACAACCTCTGTGCTCCCTCAATGATTCTTCTCCCTACCTCATTGCTATCTGTCTTGGATTGTGGTCAGTATATGTGAAATCAGTTTCCTATTTTGGAAACATTAATCTGGTACGCTTGCCATCATTTAGTCACACACTTTACATTCTTTAACCTTTATTCTTTTTGAACTCTTCTTTTGTACGACGCTTGCCTGCCAGCATCCCACTGTGACTGACGGATATGTATTTATAATCTATTTTTATTTCAGAACATTGCAACAACAACGACTGCAAACACATTGCGTAGATCTCAAACTAAGGCTGCCTAGAGTGCTTACTTAGCACAAAAGGGATTCACACATTGTACATGTTATGAAAACACATAACGGGCACGTACAAGGACAAACATGTACAGAGACAATGCTTGAACAAATTGATAGATGTAGTTATGTTATCAAAAGTCTATGTTCATATCTAATATTGGGAAGCAAAGGATATACTTTTGGGAGAATTGCTGCATATGCTACCATCTTTATGCCAAGGCACTACAAGGCACACCCTTACTTTGGCTTGAATCCATTTCTCTCATGACAGTTACAATGAAATACTGTTTTTACAACTAATTCATTAATACAGCATTACTATTTTGGGAGTCCTAAGTGAAAACTGTTTTCTTTCTGCATGGGTAGACAAGCATGCTTTTGGGAGAAGAACAGTCTTTTTTCCCTGCTTTTTGGACATTTGCGATTCAGCTCTTAAGGTCACCAGCATATACAGCAGGTTTCCAGGCACTTTGGCACTAAGGATTTGCTCTGCGAGAACAGTCATGAAGAATTTATACGTGTGCTAAAACAGATTTTATGCTATGTGTGCTGAATCTTGTCCTGCTACCTATTAGGACACTTTTGCCTCCCTCATGCACCCTACAAGCCTGGCTGGAGGACTGCAGGAGAGGCATTACCTTCTTGAACATTCTGGTGGAGTCTTCGCTTATCTGCATGAACCGCATAATCACGTTGTTCAGGTAGATATCACTCAATGTTGCATGGTCTTTGCTTTCTCTTCTCACTTGGTTCAGGAGTAAGTACCAGCAGTTCACTGGCGACAAGAGGTTCTGGTCTTTCCTACGGAGGAGACACATACATGTATTATGTATAGAAATGAAAAAGTTACATTATTAACACAAACATCTCCCTGACATTTACAGTCATAATTTGTTATGTAAAAATGGCTGTTTCTGAACAGTCAATCCATTCTTGGAATAACTTTGGTTAGGCAAGCTTCAGATCACTTTCAAGACACATTCTACAAATCCCATGAGGCACGGATACAAAAATATAGAAAAAGCATAAGGATTCAGAACACTGCAAGCCACCTCAGAGTATAAAAAAATCCTACCACAAAGCTTACAGATGGAGTACATGTAAATAGTCAAAGTCAATAAGGGTCACTGCTGAAAGAGTAACAGTAATTAATTTTTTGACGTTAGAAATAAACATGCACTGCAAGTACATCCTAAATCCTTTATGAGGAAAACTGCAGGTATAGCTGTTTCACTGCAATGGATTTGTATAACTGCTATAAAAGTAGAAGGAAATGTCACAAGCATACATATTCTGTGATCAGCATTCATAAATTCACAGCACTCGTAAATACACTGCTGCTGTCAGTCCCAGATGGTTCAATTACAAGAGAAACAACAGGACTGGACTTTTTCCACAGTGGTCCTGTTCTGAATTTCCTCGACAGACTTTTTGCATTGTAGGCCCACTCCAAGCTTGTAATATTGCAAAAAGTGAAATCACAGATAACTGCTTGTTTCTTTTACACAAAGCAAAATAAAAATACATGTAGTTCAACATCTGTTTACAGGTAACAAAAACCTATTTATAAGATTTGCCTTATGATTTTATTGAAACTTTAATTTCAAGTTTGCTTTGCAACTAAGTGCTCTAGAAACTTGTTGCTCTTTTTTTTTTCCTTTCTCTTGTCTAGAGATTCTCCTGTAGTCAAAAGGATCAACCACGTGCAAATAAAACAACCAGAGGTGGTGATAAACTGAGGGGGAAGTTCCTTCCACTCTTAGTAAATTGTTCTAATAAATAACTATTCTCACTGTTAGAAATATGTCCTTTAATTCCTCATTTGTCTACCTTTAGCTTTCACCCTCAGAATCAAAGCAACAACAAATGATTAACAGACAAAAGCCTTTTCTTAATCATCAGAGCTTTGCTTTGCTGTGAATCGGAAGTGACTTCAGGAAACTTCCCCATTTTGCTTGAGATGAACATCTCAACAGTGTTTCTCACAGCAAGGAGCTTCATGGTTTTGTCAGCCAGGTCAGCCAACACGAGCACCCCTGAAGGGCCATGCTGGTTTACGTGGTTCTCATTGCTGCTGCGTGTTCCAAAGCCAACCTCACAGACCTTCCTGCCTCTTCTGGGGGGAATGGTGGGAAAAGCACAGGGGACCACCAGTTAAAAGTGACTTTTGCTGCAACCTCTTCTCAAAGCAGAGAATTGCAGAACAAAGCCAAAGGCAGGACTCCAGACATAACGCCTGTGCACATCTGCCAGTCTGGATTTAGCATGTTTAAGAACGAGGAAAGACGTTTGCATGCACAAGGTAAAAAGATTTTGCCACAAGCTGAATAAAAGCCAGGGCTCTCTCTGGAGTGGTGACATATGCACACATTGGTTATTTCAGAGAATCACTGAGTCACTTAACTGAATTTTAAGAAATACATATTACTGCTCTTTGAACTCTGCAAGCTGTATTTTGATTAACCTTTCCCTTGCCAGATGTGTTTGGAAAAGACTTTTGTCCTGAAACAAAAGCTCTATCTGTGTATCTCTAGAACACCACTGGCTGGACAGTCTAAAAAGGTACTTATTATTTGGTTTTAGAAACACAAAATAGTGTTTCATACCCCTAAGCATAACACAGCCAGGAAAATGCACTCATTAATCAACTCAAGTCAGGAAAATAACCAAATGAGACTATGACAGCGAGTAATGCATTTGAAACACTTTAGAAACCATGCTGTACACACATTTTTCCAGATACCACCTGCCCACTTTTGTTTTGCACACAAGTTACTGAGCCGCAAAAGGGACACATTAAATTGTAAGCAAGGCATAAAATTCACATCATCTTCATTTCCAGGCATAAGAGGGGTCAAGAGGCAGCACAAGTTCACATGCAACAAGTCAAAATAGTTTTCTTTCTTAATGCCTTTTTGGACAAAATTCTTGTCTCTTTTTTTTTTTGTAATGGTGATTGACCTTTATTTAAACACTTTCAAATCCTATCAACTCCACTGCAACAGATCAGCAAACTGCTTTCAAGCCCTTTTGGGGCTCTGCATCTCTTCTAGATACTGGCTGTATTTTGGGTGGTATAAATTCCATATGGTAGGTTAGGGATAATATCTGTGCAGCTTACATTTTAAGAAACTGAAACCACTTGTCAGAAGCTTACATGAATAACTGCAGAGGGCTAAATCAACAAAACAATGTTTAGGCACCCATCTACCTTCAACTGTAATGATAACTGCTACACTGCTAAACCTGAGCTCAACCTAGCAGTACTCAAAACCAGCAGAGGCAAAGAGCGGTGCAGCACTCCAACAATGGCTAACGTGGGGATGAGGGGGAAGGAAATCTCTCTTACTTGTACTGCTGATGATCCTTTGTACTTCTTGTTTTTGCCATGAACCTCTCTGCCAATTTTTCCAGGTTTCGGGAATACTCCATCTCTATTTCCGACTTCTTGCGGAAGAAATCCTGAAGATCCTGAAGAAGCTGCACTCTCATTTCAGTCTGCTGCTCTAGGCATTTCTGCTGCTCGATGAGTTGAGCTCGGATCTCTAATGAAAGAAACACATATCCGCTCAGGTCAGTGAAAGCAAATAAGAATTGAACGTTACCAACCAAAATGACAAGCACTCCAGCATACTTCAGCCTCACAGCTACAGCAACTGGATCTGGATTTCAGGTCCTGTGGTGGGATGCAGCAGTGGCAGCTCTCACTTCTGCCACCACATGCTTATGCCCCAGCATCCTCCCACACGCTGTCGGTCTCACAAATGGCTATGGCAAGGGCTCAGGACTCTGCTGGGCTCAGGGGAGCAGAAGATCTGCCTCCTCTTTCCTCTCTTATCCTCTTCCTGGTCTCTGGCACTAGCACAACATCTGGCTTGGAGTGATCACCTTGCCGGAGGCGGTGTGCAACCATTTGAGCAGCAACTCCTTCTGCTGCCCTGAAAAATGGCAGGATAAACAAACACCCTTTGGGCCAGGATCATCCTGCTGACTGCCAGGTGGACCATGCTGCTTGGTATCACCATGTACACCATGGAAACAACCTTGTGATAAACTCCAGAGGCATTATTCACTGTAACTGTGCACGGATGAGCCTCCGTATCTGCCCCATCTCTGCCAGGGAGGGAACTGGTGTACTATACATGCAATCATCAATATTTTACAGCAAATATAGAGGAAAAACTGTACCTATACTTAGGGATAGCTGTCTGAAAATTTGCACAAGGTTCCAGAGACCATGGTATATTTATTAACATAAAATCAGTCAATTTAGAAGAGAATACACGCTCATAGTTATCATCTAGAGTAACAGGGGAAAGCCTCCAGATTTCTCTTCCCACTGTTTGTCAAATGCACAATTGCTATGTGGTAGGATTTTTTTTCTTTTTTCTTCCCCCGCCCCCCCCCCCCCCCCCCAGCACTTCTATTTCTTAAATGCTAAGCAGTTATTCACATTTTGGGAACACTTGGTCTAAAAAACGTCCCTTCGGTTCTTTTGAGAGATCGGTTCATTAGAGTTATGTCAGCTGCCCAGGCACACTGAAATCCAGTATTGTGAAGGAAACACAGAAGTAAATGTTTTTTGACCACAATATATGCAATTTTAAAAAACAGTTTAATGGTGTAACAAGGACTTATCAATAGCAAAACAACATGCCAGAAGTGATGTCCATGTAAATGCAAAATTGTTGTGAAATTCTACTTGATTCCTAATGATGTAACCATGTTGTAGGCAAGAAGATGTCGGAAACCTTAGCTGCCTTACTAGTTTGAAATATAAAAGCATTCTAAAAACCACTGCTAATATTACAGGGAATTGCAAACCAGTAAGTAGTAATAACACTGCAAAAAATTATCTGATGCAACTAGAAACTAATGAGTCCTTACTGATCTTAAGCAGGTATGAAAGCAGAGATCCACTCTGCTGGGATTCAGATGTGTATTCTGAAATAAGGTAGTATGAGCACAGAAAACTGTTAAGCCAATATATTTACTGGAGGAGGGAGACATAGCAGTATTTTCTTCCAGATCTCCTCTGAGCTACCAGCTGCTGTGTTAATCATTAATGAGACCATCCATTTTTATAGTCTGGGAGGTGAACCAAAAAATTTATGGTATGGTTTTCATTTCATTTCAAATCAGTTTGTTGGAAAAGGACTATGCCTCCAGCAAGGATGAGCCACTGTAATACAACACTGTATCAATGACATTCATGTACATAGAGGAGAAAATCACATTGGAGCTAGAAGGTTATTAACACAAACAAAAACCCAAGACTGCTTTTTTGGGTGTCCACTACTCTTAATATTGCAATAATGGAAAATTCCTCCGTATAGGAAACCAATTGTACAGATTCACTGATCAGAAGTAGCAGTTTTGCCCATAAGCTGGAGGTTTCATAGAATCCTAGAAACATTAAACTGTTTGGGTTGGAAGAGACCTTAAAGACCATCTAGTTCCAAGCCCCCTGCCCTGGGCAGGGACCCCTTCCCCCAGCCCAGGTTGCTCAAGCCCCGTCCAGCCTGGCCTGGAACCCTCCCAGGGAGGGGGCAGCCTCAGCTGCTCTGGGCAACCTGTGCCAGGGCCTCACCGCCCTCACAGGAAAGAATTTCTGCCTTATATCTAATGTAAATTTGCCCTCCTTCATTTTAAAGCCATGACCCCTTGTCTTATCCCTACATGCTCTTGTAAAAAGTCCCTCTCTGGCTTTCTTGTAGGCCCTGTTTAGGTACTGGAAGGCCGCTATAAGGTCTCCCCAGAGCCTTCTCTTCTCCAGGCTGAACAACCCCAACTCTCTCAGCCTGTCCTCAGAAGGGAGGTGCTCCAGCACCCTGAGCATCATCATCATGGCCTCCTCTGGACCCGCTCTAGCAGGTCCATGCACTTCTTACACTCTGGGGGCCCCAGAGCTGGACACAGTACTCCCAGGGGGGTCTCATGAGAGTGGAATAGAGAGGGAGAATCACCTCCCTCGATCTGCTGGCCACACTTCTCTTAATGTGGCCCAGAATACGCTTGGCTTTCTGGGATTTTCATCCAGCAAGTCCTTCTCTGCAGGGCTGCTCTCAATCCACTCATCACTCAGCCTGTGTTTGTGCTTAGAATTGTCCCAACCCATGTGCAGGACCTTGCACTTGGCCCTGTTGAACTTCATGAGGTTTGCACAGGTCCACCTCTCCAGCCTGTCAAGGTCCCTCTGGATGCATCCCTTCCCTCCAGAGTGTCAGCTGCATCACACAGCTTGACTAAATCCAAATCCATGTACATGGTCCCTGTACTTTGGCCTTTTCCCCTTCCCACTACAGATTTTCTACCAGTTACTTTAAAAGCAGAGCTCTGTATAGAGCAACTATGTTCTGGCTATTTTGTAGGTCAGTGGATCTTGCTGCTATAATTCTTCCCTTTTAGGCAGGCTTTTACCATAGCAACAGGAAAGAGAAAGAATTTAGAAACAGGAATATATGAATAGAGATACAAGAAACAATGAACAAGGGACAACAGATACAGTATGAGACTTTGCATTAGCTTTCTGATGTTGTCTGGATTTGTAATGGACAATAGTGGCTTCCTTCAAACTTGTATATTAGACAACAAAATTGGAACATGATCTCTGAAAGTTGATGGTGGCTGGAGGTGTCCAAGCTCTGAGTAAGGTAGTAAGTTAGGGATACAGGGGGACTGCAGCTTTATGAAGGAAGTTCCACAATTTCTGGCTATTTGAATCTTGGCAAAGAGAAAGAACTTGCTGGCTCCAAAAGGCTGAGCCTCTGGCCTCCTGCTGGAGAAGAAAACGGGAAGATGCATGTCCCACTTGTGCCAGCTGACCAGTGTCTGTCCAGAAGAGACTTCAGCATAGCAGCTCTCCTTCCAGTCTTTCACATCCTTCTTCTCTTGCACTTTTAAATTCTTCTTTTACTAATAACATGTGTAATGCCATACTGGTAGGCTGAGGAGATGGCAATGAAAAAGAAATCAGATCAGCAAATGCTATGATTTTCACTTTCTGATAAGAGAAAGCTGTGCATTAAAAAAAAAAAAAAAAAAAAAACAAAAAACCAAAAACAAGAAAACAAAACAAACAAAAACCCTAACAAAAATCCCCCAATGAACATTGGCATAACAGCCTGTCAGCCTGAGCGGCTGTGCATCACAAAATCACAACTGTCCAAGTACTATTAACTAACATAGACTACCCATTACCTACTGCTATGGAAAAATGCACCAAGACAACATTGTTTTCTTTAACCAATCCACATGTGTGATTTCCCTCAGGCTACAAAGAGTGGCATGGAAAATTGTTGCACTGTATTCAAAGAAATAAATACCCAATACGCTGAGAAGGTGCCAAGTTAAAAACTAGCAGAGCCCTAACTCCATAGATACAGACACAGGTGCAGCAAGCAACAGAAGGGTGCTTGTCTTTACTCTGTTTTGCTGGCACATTAAAATTCAAAGTCGAACTGGTACCAGCTGTAATGGACAATGACATTGTCCTATTCTGCGGTGTATATCAAATGATTGTCAGGCTATTTTGTGCCAGGAACAGGCACGTTTAAACCCTGGACAAATTAACACCTTCTCCTTCTCTGTACAGCAACTTTGAGTCATACTTGCTGGTTTTCTGGCCAAAGGCTGGTTCAGAAGGAATCCCATCCATTTACACTGCAGCTTGAACAGACTGAATTCACATCAAGTGGAAAAAAAACCCCAAACACACCACCCTTTGTCCAAGCCTTGCACACATGACCAAAGAAAGGAAGCCACTTATGTGACCATAATTAAATCAATAACCTCTGAGTGAAGTTTTCATCCTAAAAATTATTTTAATTATGCTGTCATTGACACCATTCTCTAGAATTACTGCATTAAGTATAAAATCGGGTTTTCTTTGTGGCAGTCTTCAAGATATATCTCTAACCTTTCAACAAAACTTTATTTTCTTCAGATGAGAGGTTAAATCAGCGCACTATGAAAAACAAAAGGATACAAGATTATAGCTGTTTTGAGAGCTAAGCACAGAGTGGATGAAGCTGAACTACTGACATCACCGAAATCATAACCAAAAATAAACTCATCAAGGTTACCTCTTTGCGCACAGTACAGCATTACAAATAGTGACTTATCTAGAACTGCAGTAATACACTGTATTACCCTGGAGAAGATAGGTGTCACCAGTTATAGGCCAGTGCACCACCTGAATGCACCCGTGGTGAGATATACTGCAACGTGACACATAGCAGTGGCGCTGACCACATACCATCAAGGAACAAAAGTCATCATCTTTACTTCCACACACACCAAAGCACCAGGCTCAAAAGTCATCATCTTTACTTCCACACACACCAAAGCACCAGGCTCCATCAAACATCCCCCAAAAGCCATGGGAAACACCCTCCTGGCCTCAGAAGCTGGACACTTCATAAATACACAGTATTAACCAAATTAACCCGCTGCCAAACCAACACTTTGCATGCAGACTGACACCACGCCCATGCACACTGCAACGCCCGCGTCCCTGCCCTGCGATGCTGCACCAGGCTGTGTCTAGCCTTGTCAGCCCTTGGAGACCTTCCAGACCACCATGAACTCTGCTTATCCACTCTCGACCAAAGCAACTTGTTGTGGTGCTTCGTGAATGCTTTGTGTTGCTGTTACACACCTCCGAGCTGCTTCCACCTCCGAGCCACTTCAAGAGCTGTTGCAGCCTGCCACCCTTAACTTGCATTTAAGTGGAATTAACTTTTGTGCTCACAGAATGGCTCTGCCACAGTTTTTGGTGTTTGCTGAAAGATCTGGAAGGTGCCACAGAGCCAGACACATCTCCCTGGTCACCTCCTCAGCTGTACTGCAAGCCTCCCACCGGCTGCCTCACCCTGCCTGGCAAGGAGCTATATTTAAGTCATGATGGCAATACACAAACTACACAGACACATTAATCAGGTAGTATTACTGGATAATAATACAAATAGCCTCAGGGCCCCACCCGCAAATGATTACAAAAGCAAGTAGCTCATCAGAACTATTGGAGAGCAGAAACAGGCTCTCACAAGGCATGGTTATATTTGCAGATTTTATCTGACCGGGTGACTTCAGACAAAGCCGAATCACCTCCCGTATTTCTTTAAATACTTCCTTCACAAAAAATTTAAGGTTTTGGATTAGTTGTAAAACATTCAGAAATGTCTCATCAAATGCACAAAGGACTACACATGGTATCTTAGACTTTGTATTTCCAAATCATTACTACTCAGTAATTTTTTTACCCCAGTGAGCTATCAACACACATATTCTTCATTCTCCTAGTTATGATATCCAGACCATACTTCATAGGAAAAGATTCAGACCTTAAATTCAGCCTAAATATCACCTGGTGACCAACATGCACTTGTAATTAAGCAGGTATTGGAGCATTAATCATCTTGCAGTTCCTCCTTGAAGACATTTGAGTCTTACATGACTCTCACTGCACCTCAGTTATTTAGCATAAGAATGGCTCATGCCTGCTGCTAGAAGCTGGGGTGCCACATCAGGGGACTGATCTTTCCAGTTTCATCCCAGCCTTCTGCCTTTGTAAGGACCTGCTTTTGGCTTCTCTGTTGAGATGGGCAGAGTTTTGGCCCAGCTGAATGCAGCTGGCCAACATCTGCAGCTTAGGTTTTGTTTCAGAAAAGCGCTTAGCTCCAGCCCACCGAGGAATCGCTGACAACAGAGAAACCCCAGGAGGAATCGCTGAGAGGGGCCTGGAGGTGCCCCTGTGCACAATTAGTAGATCTTAATGCCATGTCACCCCTAGGATCTGAGCTCCCACACCTCCTAAGGGACATTATCCTGCCTCTCAACGGACAAGAAGATAAAAGATGATGAGAGGTATCAGCCCTGTGGTGGGTGCTCTGGCCCAGCTGCTGATACTCCTCTCCAAGATACACAGACTAGTTACTAGTGCTGGACAAGCTTTTATTTCTGAGAGCCATGGCTAGAAAGCTATTTAAGTACTTCTGTGACAAATGGTGAGGGAAGCTCTGTGGTCAGCAGGGAGTCTGGCTCACACTCTCTTCCAGGTCCTCGCTGCCATTTTCCTGGACCACAAGCAGGAAATTCCACTTCAAAAGCCAGGAAATTCCACCAGCCTGACAGCTGAGGAGAGATGGGGAGAGGATCTTGCAGGCTGCTGCAGAAGTGCCTTTAAATAGATCATGAACCTGTCCCACAACATTAACTTTCTATGACACACTAATGGAAACCACTTCCCTGTGTTCTACATGTAAGGAAGAAGTGGGGCTGCATAGACAGCTTCTCAAGGCAGGACTTTTGTGGACTTTGTTCTACCTCCTCAGCCGATTTAACTTAGGACATTGAGCATACAGCTTTATGCATGTTCCCACTTAAAGTGAAACCTCTGCAGTGCACACCCCAGCTCTAAATTTGCTGTTTGGCTTCATATTTCCCAGAAAATTAATTTCAGACTTTTTGTTTGTTTGGGGGATCGAGATTGCCTTTGACAGAACACATCTCCAGGCTGTAGCAGCCTGTAGAAATGGATGGGGAGTGAGAATCGTGCCTGGTATCTGAAGGACTGTACAAAGGGTCGGGAATCTGAAGCCTCTGTTGACATCTGTCAACCCCTTTAAAAACTGTAAACCTCGTTCATTCAAGCACTTTGGTGTGCTTAAAATAAAAGCAGTCCCTCGTGCAGCCATTAGCAGGAAAGCTGGAGGAAAAGCCATCTGCAGGATGAAGACAATTGTTTACAGGTCGCTTCAGTTGTCCTGCTGAAACAAAGACAGCAGAGAAAGAATGAATTCTCTCCTGCTGCAAACTTTGTTCTACACATTCAAGCAAACACACTCCTACCTACTGCAGCCACAGACTGAGCAACAACATGCCTCCAACCAGAACCGTGTTACTGGGAGATCCCAGTGGACAGGATCCAAAAGGGGTGACTGCATTAGGACACCTTCCACCTTCCAGTTCCCCTTGAAATGGGAAGACATGTCAGGAAGAGCCAAGAAAACCTCTATACATAGCTGAAGAAGCTTTTCTTCTTGTTGTTCTTGGACTAACGCCCTCCTGCTATTCACAGCCACAGCTGCTGGTCACTTGGCTGCCTGGAGTCTGAGCCTGAATGGAGGGCAGCGTGCCAGTTCACAACTTGGCAGGACACTCCTTGCCACAGCACTACTGCCAAGCGACCGTGGATTTAAGCAGGCAGTCTGCCTGCACCACATTTTGAGTGCCAGCACTTTTGTGGCAACTGCTCCTTTGCACCCATAACTAAGTGCTGGCACTACGTCCTACCAAACCTTGAGCACTGCATACTTTGTCCTTCTGGTCACAGGAGCTGGGACTCTGAGGACAAAAACTTCTATCCCTCAGAGGAGAGGGAACTTTGTTTTGCTTGACAGTAAAATCCCAGCTCCTCCCAAAACACCACCATCCAGAAGAGAAGAGGGCAAAGCACAAGATGCTTCCCCTGCCTCAATGGTCTGGTGCAAGGCCTTTCACCAGTATGACCCAGCTCTCATCTCCCGCTGTGGGAGCAGATGCTCTCCTGCAATCCAACTGTCCCACCTCTAGACGAGCAAATCAGCTCTGCAAACCACCAGCACACAAAAGAGCAGCAAAG
Organism: Tyto alba; assembly: GCF_018691265.1. Taxonomy (NCBI): domain Eukaryota; kingdom Metazoa; phylum Chordata; class Aves; order Strigiformes; family Tytonidae; genus Tyto; species Tyto alba. The sequence continues at coordinate 53,537,184 of NW_024881282.1, forward strand.
AATCCACATCAAATAAGCCCCAAAACACAGTTAAGAACAAAACAAAGTAGAAACTACCCCAGCCATGGCATTCATGGCAAAGGTCTGTAGAGGGGAGGGGGGAGAGGGGAGAGGGGAGGAGACAATGAGTCTGTGCACATCTTTGTCTGCCAAGCAGACAGGCGATCATGCAGTAGGTGTCTAAAAACCCATTTAGGCCATCTAAACTGTCAAGATCTACGTGACAACTTACTCTGAAGCTTCTGAAGGGCTTCAACCATCCAGGGCTCTTTTATGCTTGTTAAAGATACCATGAGGTTTTCCTTGCAGACTTAAATTTTGGGCACATGAGAAAACTAAAAGGAAACTCAGCATGCTCAAATCTTTCTCCTCACCAATGAGGTATCTGCCAGCAGTACAGAAAACTGACTCATGGCTCTTCTCTGAATAATTCTTTGCAGTAATGCCTGGAATGCTGGACTGACATGAGCACTCTACAAGAAAAAAAAAAACAACCAAACTATACCCCTTCCTGGCCAGATTTCTATAAGTCTATTATTTAATTTGGTTATTATAGACTGCTATGATTGCTCTAATTGGCAGATGAAATGCATCCTTCCTTATGGTTATTTTCTCTGTGTAGAAAAATCTTTCTTTACAGAACACAGACTGTCTTCTAACTATCTAACAGAATTCACCCAGTACATGCTCTATGCTATATTGTTACATACTTGCTCTCCTGAGTTTAGATTGTAAATTCTACATTTTAACTAGCACCTAAAGAAATGTTATTTCAGCTATGTTGCTTCATAAAATGGAACAAAAGAACCCCTTCATTTCTACAGCAATAAAAGCAGTTTTAATATCAACCAATGGTCAAGCTCACATTTCCCAGAAAATTCATGTCAGCAAAAGATCAAGGCCTGTAAGCTAAATACTGACCTCCCTGAAATATAGATTTGTCACTAATGTTACTCCTGCTGGGATTACTGTATTTATTTAAACTTACAAGAAGCTTACACTCATTCAAGGGACATACTGCTATCAAAGCAGACAGTCTTTTTCCCTCTTGCATCCAGGTTACACAGCTCTCCTGGGTCACCATGTCTCAGTACCGGAACATCTACAGACAGAAGGTCTAACCCACAGAGGGAAAAGTGTCTCCTCTTGGTTACGCTCCATGGGTATTGTCAGAGGAGGGGAAAGAACGTCAGGGCGTAGCTCAGACCACTCATGTCAGTGCCATGACAGATCAGCCTCAGTCTCCTTTGAAACCCTCCCAAAAGCTGTAGCTATAGCCAAGATCATTTCTCAGCAGCAGCTTACACCAGTGACTGAAATACTACGCTCTCACCAGGCTCGGCAGGAACACGCGTGAGCTCCTTGGAGAGGCGGCCGGTTCCGCACTGATGGCAGCGTGCGGGCGCGCGGGGCTGGGGACCCGCACAGCTTGGGACACACGTGCCATCGCCACAGGGCTGGGACCGCGAGAGAAACTCGGCCCTACGAACAGGCTGATCTTTGGGGGATCAGCAGAGAAACCGCTCTGAAATGAACAGACCACCGCTGGTCAGGTGGGGTGGTTTGACTGCTCCTGAAGTGCTCTATCTGTTCTGCAAGTGAAATCAAACTACAAGGGATCGTTTTTCTGGGTGACAGTCAATTCTTTTGCTCTTCACAGACAACCTGCTGGCAGGTTTTATCTTTCCATATGTATAACACTTACCTGTTTTGCTTTTATTTCATGTCACCTGGAACTTAAAAAAAAAAAAAAAATCTTATTTTTGTAGAAATTCTCTACCAGTGAATTCGCTATTTTAATGAAGAACTCACAATGTTTGCTTTTTAAGTATTCTATTTTCTCCTTGGTTTGTGTTTTGTTACTTTCTTTTAAAGCCAGAAGAGACTTGAGGACAATAGTTACAAAGTTTCCTACAGCTCAGAGCACTGTTTACTGAGCTAATTCCACGTGCAATTAAGTAAGCAGTATCACATGAACCATCACCAAGCCTCTGCCCATGGAAAATGACCATGGGAGTGCGAAGTCATCAAGAAATGTATCTTAATAAGCATTCCCCCAAACAGTCTGATTTCAATTAAACTTCCAGGCCCACTTCTGGGGGTATTTCTGGGCCCACAGCCCTGAGCTTCTCAGCTACGAGATGCAGTGGCCAACTGGCCATAGAGTCTCCTTTCGAGGTGGTGTGGACTGCTGCCCTCCTCTGAGACAAGTGATGTACCCATCAGTCTACATCAACAAATGGCAAGAAATGGAGAAGAAAAGGAACAGCAGCAGTAGTCTTAAAGTTGATAGTAAAATCAATGCTGGATGTACACAAGTTTACAGACCCTGAGATCACCATCGTTGACTTCGTACTAAAACGCAGGCAAGCTTGTTAAACAAACAAACCCATTCTTGCCATGGAGGAGTTTGGGATAATCTTCGGTTTCCCACATGCAACTGTATTTAGTCACTGCTATATCAGTTTTCACAATTTCCTCTGTAAGCAGCAGCAAGAAGGAGGAAATTATAAGGCAGACGGAAGATGCTGTAGTCCTTTCCTTTCCCATTTTAATTTGAAGTTTAGAGATAGCATTCTGAGTGTGCAAGAGCTGCTGAAGCACTAGGGAGCCTTGAGCTTATTTATCTCAATATGGCAGATTTAGGTCCACTTTTTTCACTCCTCCCTAACACTCAGAAATGATTGTAATGTTTTTATTAATTCATTACTCCTCTAGTTAAATTTAGATGGTAAAAAATATCTAAAACTGACTTCAGACTTCCATAAGCACTATGATTTCTCAGAATAATATCCAAGTGCCAGCTAGAAAATAAGATCTCTAGTAAAAGCAAGTTCCCAGTTACCGTGGAAATAACTGAAGGCAACTCCACTCCTTCAGCACCCTTACTTTAGATGCTCTTCTGCTCTGGGTTTCCCCAAACTCTGTAAGTTTATTTTCTTGAAAGATGTAACATGACAATTCAAAGAACATTTCACATCATTCTGCCCTAGGCGAGATTAAGTAGAAACAAGAAGTCAACTACTAGGTGCTGCTCCAGTACTTCAGCAAGCAGTGTATATATGTTCTCGCTATAGAGTCTCTGCACTAAGCACAAAATATTTGGTAGCTGCAGCACCTGCTTTCAGAAGGTTCTTCTAAAGTTTCTTCAAAGTGCAGAACACCATATAAAGGCAAGTATGCAGCAGCAAAAAAAAATCAGTTTGTCAGGAGCTGAACAGTAATGAAAACCTAATGAAGTCAATCAGCTTCTTTACTTGTAAGCTGGGTGAAGCCAGGTTAAATCCGTGCCCTGGCTGCTGCATGGCTGAGGACGGGGCTGACTCTGGGCAGTGCAGCAGACACTGCATCACCCATCTGCTGATGCCTCCCTGAAATGACCCCAGGCTTGGTGCTGGCACATATTCTTTACCTCCGGAGAAGCAGAAACCTCCCTACCACAGACGTGAGCACCATTTCATTTTACTAAGCTCTGCCACAATAAAACCCTTCCGTCTTAATATCTCAGGTGGACAGCTGACGAGTGAAAATGTCTGAAGGCTTTTTGTACAAATTAAATGTTGAGAGATGTGTCTTTTCTTGACAAAAAATAAATTATTCTGAACCTTCGGCAGGTGACATAGCTGTTAAAATGAGAGTTATGCTGGTAGCAGTGCAGGGCAGGAACTCCTGAGCAGCAGGACAAGTGGGGAAGCCATGAAATCTGCACATCAATCAGATACAGCCTCTCCTGAATGTTGATGACTATCACTCCGATAAGACTCAGGAATTAATAACTAGAGAAAATTCCCTCCCTACATCCTGTGAAAATGATTCTCCGTTCATAGCACATCTTAAAGAGGTCAGTAAAACATTTTTAGTACGACGCACACTCCACTGCATGCCATAAATAAGAGCACGCATTTGACCCAGCCATGACTTTCAGTCACAGCTTTTTAAGTCCCAAGGTGAAGTCAGAGTCCAGTTAAGAACAAAAAGGAAACTGCAATTTGTGCTTTGTGTGCCAGGATTTTACCCACATCCCTTTTCAGCCCAACCTCCCTAGCATGCAGCAAGATAATTTCACTATTGCTCATTTATCTTTGACACATTTAACTCCTAAAAAATGCAGATCTAACATATTGAGCACTTCTGTGTTTTTCTTCTAAAACAACTTTGTATTTTTTCACTGCGACAGATCCACGATGCTCCTTTTCTTCACCGAGACAAGCAACTATGCCACTGTGCTGACTTCAACTATGACACTGTGCTGACTTTAAAACTTTATGTCCACATCCCATGCTAATTACTCACCTGAGTACATCCCTGTAGCTGCATAAGGTCCTGTCTGCTCTAGTCAATCAAGTGGGGCAAAGACGCTGTCGTGGGCAACAGGCCAGAGCTGCACAGTCTGGTTTAGCTGCTGGCTCACTTCTGGGCACAGCGTGAGCCCCTGCCCGTGAGCACCCTCCTCACCGGCACCGGCTGCGCAGGACTCGGGGGACAGCACAGGCCGGGAACTGTCCCCGTCACCCTGCATCGGGGAGGTGTCCCCGTGGCAGTGGGCGACTGGAGCTCCTCCCTCACCCACTCAGTGCTGAGTGAAGGATGGTATCTACCACCCAATAAATCTTTGAGCTAAATCGTATCACCATGCTTCATACTCTGTGTACAGATTTATCTGTACAAATGCAAGCCTTGCTGAGGATTATGTCTGCCAGACCAGACAGACCTTGATCTCCATCACTTTTCAGAAGAGATGTGGCCTGAGTCTGCAAAAGGAAAGTCTGTGTGTGATTACTGGTCCTCTGAGCATGACTGTATTATCCAAAAATACCTTCCAGTGTCTTGCCTCAATTTCACATAGCAAGTAATACTGAATTTGACTCAACAGATGATTTAAGAAACATTACAACATCGCATTCTGGCAGTGAAAAAAAAAGTTTTGTATGATAAATTTTGAGCAGAAAAAGTTAGTATTTTTAGTAATTAAACAAAACTATAACCACTTTCATGATGGGAGAACTACTTCTGTCTGTGGGAATCTTAAAAAAATGTAAAATAATAACCACCATATTGGTTGACTATAACCATCAAACAAATAGTAGGAACAGACAGGTATTTTTATATGTCACTGAACTAGTAAGGTGATATAAATTCTGCCAAGCTTTAAATACATTTATCTATGTACTGCTCTGATTTGGTAAAAGATATAATTTCTAAGTGAGAAAATACAATGCCTACCTCAAAGGTTTTTTGAAAAGTTTGAACTCAATTTCTCAGAGTCCCAAATTCCACTAACAGCAGCTAGGAAAAAACAAATCCTTCAGTGTCACAGAGCAGATTCTTTCTTCCATCTTCCTGCTATGGGGAAGTATAAATTGGATTGTGGAATACATTTAATTAAATTTATCCTCAGTTGTTACAATAGGAGGAGAAGAAGCTTCCCCTGAGGTTCCTGCTAATGGGAATAGGAAAAAAAAAAATACCCACTGTGACACTTTTTGTAGGTAACCATTGCTCACTCTCTCAACAGATGAAGAATTCTATCTGCTAGTAAGTGAACTTTGGGCTAAAAACATCTGCATATTTCCAGCTCCCCTGGAAACAATCTTCAATCTGTTAGAAGTTTAAAAAAAATGGAAAAAAAAAAATCACTCACTTTTTTTTAATGAGATGAAATATCAGAACAAGCAAAATTTAAAGTTGATTTGTAGAACCCACTATCTGCATCATCTTCCTGCATTAATTCACTGGTTTGTCTATTCTGCAAATGTCTCTCTCTGAGAGACATATGGGTGGTTAGGGTTTCCAGCAGGGCTCTGATGACTGCTTTGTGGAAGACACCAAGAACAGCTGTAGGAAACAGATGTGACACTTAAGGCACTTTCAGTGAAAGGCCAAGGGATGAATCCTTCATGTGCTATTTAGTTCAGGATCCCTTTATCAAAAAAAAAAACCCCAAAAAAAAACCCCACAAAAAAAACCAACACAAGAAACAACAACAAAAAAAAACAACAACCAAAAAAAAAACCCAAACCCAACAAAAAGGCTGTAACAAACTTGGAAGTAGACATTCTTGTAGGAAAAGCCCTGCTGGAGTGAGTAAAGGAAAAGGGTTGCAACGGGCAGTGCAAGAGCAGTAACTTTGAGACCCTTTCTGGTGTTAAACTGAAATTGAACCTGAGCCACTTAATTTTTATATGTATAAGTGCCAGGTCTGAGAAGCACATCAACAGCCACAGCAGCTGGATGGCAAAGTGGTAACCTGAAGAAATAGCTATTCATTATTCTGAAAAAAACCCCATAGTTTGGCAATTCACAGAAAGTGGTCCACAACTTGGTGAAGAAATCCAAGGTATGACACCTATGATGAATAAACCTCCATTTTGTAAGAGGCCCATCCTCCAGACATGAGCAAAACCAGGGGAACTTCTGGAAAGAATAAATGCAGTAAACATGGATACCAACTGGGGGAAAAAGCAAGGGTACTCAGAAGGACAAACCAGACATGCCAGCAAGTGATACAAGTCTCACAGGCTTCTGACAATTTGCCAAAGGAGCTTTTATCCTCAGTAAATTATGACAGGAATACTCTAAATATTTCTGATACTGGTTTTACAACAGTGCTAAATTTCCAAATGCTTACCTTAGTCCTGCTCTCTTTTTTTTTTTTTTTTTTAAAAAAAAAAAAAACAAATATGAGCTAGAATCAGTCAGGAGTACTGGGAAAAGAGATGAAACAAGAGGATTAACTAAGGACCAAAAAGTCAGGAGGTGTGGGCAGTACATACCCACTCAGTGTGGATGAACCCAAGGATGCAGTGGCCAAACTGCTGACAAAAACATGTCCCCCCCTTCCTGAAAGGGGCTGCTGTGACCAAAAGGCTGGAGAGGATCTCCTGGAAAGGGGCGGGGGGAGCAGAAAGGCCAGGCACATGTCCTAGGCAAGCAAATCACTTCTGCATCAAGTAAGTTTCTGAAGCTCTCATCAGAAAGACTTATAAAAAGAAAAGTAAGTAGAGAGATAAGGAGAAACCACAGCAGTTCCTGGAAAAGAAAACTGTACAGTGGCAAGCTACTAGAGTTACCCGAGCCTATCAACAGATAATAGATAACTTAAACCCAGCTGACCTTCAGCTTCAAGTTACCTGAAGCCCTTAGCCTCAAATTATTCTATTCCCGTTCCATTTAAAAATCTATCAACAAACCTTAGAGGGCAACAACAAAAAAAAAAAATAGATAACCCGGATAAAAAGAAGTTAATCTTTTCAGTTTCTGCAAAACCTGCATTTTGGCTGCAGCTTCCTTCTTGCACCTAGTCTGTCATAGTACAGTGAGAGTGTTTACTAAAGGATCAGTCCTGTCCTCTCTACCTGGATATACATTTTCACCTTAGTGTTAATCTATTGCTTTACCACATTGCTGGTAATTTGTCATAATCCAGCCATGTAGAAATCACAAAGAAATAAAGACTACATTTGCATGAAGTTCAAGTCGTCCTAGTCAACGCCATACATGCACCACAGACATCTGCCAAGTCTAAAACTATAGATCCAAACTGGGCATTACCTGGAAGACCTCCTCTGCGGCTTCTCTATCGAAAAACCATCACTTCGCAACTACCTGCACCTTCCTCAGGACAGTCATCTATAACCCAGCTTCTACTTCCAAATTACCGTATGCTCACACAGTGCTGAACAAAGTGCCAAACCCAGATGTGACTGCAGGCAGCAACACAATGCACATCAAACACTAATGGTAAAGCCATGGTGGTCTGTAGTTGACTCACCACTATACACGTGGCATAACCTGTTTGTGAGCATGTGCACAAACACAGTTCAGAAAGGTACAAGACTATTACTGTAAATTTTGTTCCACCTTTGCACAGGGCTAGAAACTGTATGATCATGGTGTTCTACACTGTATTTCTAAAAAACACTCTCATACTACAAATAGCAAGGTCCAAATGTCTAAAGTCCAAAGACAAGTTACAAATTCTAAACCAAGTAGTCTTATCAAAAAGTTTGGAGATATATTTTTACTTGTTTACACATACTTTCAGGTTATGAGGAACAAGAGTAAGATAGCCAGAAGATGCTGAGGAAGGTTTTGAATATAATTTGCTTTTATCTACTTTGAAGGAACAAACTGCCGATAGAAGGAAAAAAATGAACTCTTTATCTAGAATGGAAAGCAAAGACATTAAGTTCCTAGATAGTAATTAAGCGTCCTTCAAGTCAAGTCTTTTGACATGCTGTTGCAGGTAACGGTTCTTTCCTCGTCTGTAAAACCCAGTTTCATCCCAAATTATCATTGGTTTCAACCCATGAGAAAACAAATTAACTTCATGCATGAAGAAAGGGTGGTCACAAAACTCAACAGAACTGTAACACCCAGATCCTGTTGCAGATGAGCGCAGCCAAGCTTACCAGGAATGTCCTCTCCCTACCTCTAAACAACAGTAAATTTGATTGGAGAACAATCACCCTGAAACTGTTTGCAAATATAACTGAAATCTTCTGAGAAGTAACAACTAGACTTTTTTTTTTTTTTCCTCTAGAGCCAGATTTACAAAATTGAGACAGGAGCTGGCAAAAGCCTCTCTTGCTCTAGGAGGTCACAGCTCATGGCACCCAGCCAGGCTGCTGAGCTCAGCCTCCCCCCTCCCACCCAGCTGAGCAAGCTTTTCCCACTTGCCATAGAAAGAGTCCTCTAACCACACAGGTATACGGCACCCTTGAAGGAGAGATTCAGACCAGAAAAGCCAGTAGCTCAAACAGAAAAAGCTGGTTGTAAGCCAGCTCGCTGGGAAAAAGTTTTCCAGCAGACCTACAAGCAGTTCACACTTGAGCCAAGCAAGCTGCTTAAGTTCCTCAGAGTGGGTGGAAAAGCCACCCAGAACTAAGGTAGTCCCTGACTGAGGCAATGTGGGGAGACCTATCTCATGTCCTTTGAGTGAGAAGCACATCTGCAACAGTTTAACTCTTTGGAATATTTCTTTCCTGAATCACCATTACATATAGATGTAAAAACTGCATTTTGTTAGAAACGTACCAGATTTCAGTTCCAGGGTAGGACACATACAACTTTGAAAAAGGATCCTTCCCCTCAGAAAACCTCGCCATTGCCATCCTATCAAGGGTGCTGTTCACCTCGACCTGCCTCCATCTTTCAGGTGTTTTTCTGGGAACGCTGAACCTGACAGCCAGTCTCCTCCCAGGCGCTGACTGCACGGGGCTCACTCCCACCGACAGTACCATTGCCAGTGCTGCAGATCCACAGGGTTTGTGGAAAAAAGGAAAGACACTTTCAAAGCATATCTCAACCCATGAGGATGCAGTGACAATGTAGGCAGAGGTGTTTAAAAAAAAAAAAAAATCTAAACAAATCAAGAAAGCCCTTAAATATTCCTATCCAACAGAGGAGAACAAATATATTCCAGTTCTAAAGCACCTAATGATTTAAATTATAACTTCCCTCCTCTGCAAAATTTCAGTCTTTTGATTTATTAAGAGCTTGCAATTACGATGCAAACAAAAGTTAAAAACATTCAAATTTCCTGAAGGAGGGGAAATTCTGATTATCTTTTTTTTAATTTGTTATTAGTCAGTAAGTTTTAGACAGAAATGTTATAATTTAAGCCTCCAAGTAAAAAGACCTAAACAACTGCTGTCAAATGAAATTTAAAGGAAGAAATAAAAGCTTTCAGTGACATAACAACAGCAGATCCAGGAGAAGCAGCAACTTTGCAGAGGCTGCATCTGGCAGGGGGATACCTGACAAACCTGTCAGCATTCTCACAAGTCCCAGACTTTTTCTAATTTGCACCTTCAGATCTATGCATTTTTCCACTGAAATATAATAAGAAAAAGTGCTGTCCTTGTTCCTTGTGCTGTCACTCAGCATATACTCCATCAGCTCAGTGCTGTGGCGTGTCTCAGATACTCGGTGTTACTAGAAACCTGCACTCGTTCACATCTTAGCTATGCAAGAGAACACACCGTCTGACCGGCCGCTGCGTGTATAACGCTAAATGTATCTGCCTCTGCTGTGGGCTGGATTCACCACCACCTACGTTCTCCCTCTGAACTCCTCTGTGCACGGATGACTTCAGGATGGTGGTCCCAAGCAAATGAATCTAAAACTGCCTTGGTATCAGTTTCAGGTCTCCTTTCAGAAATGGGGTTTTGGATGCCTTCCTTGTATTCCCCTTGCCCTAGACAGACATCCCAACATCTGCTGCCATTGCTCAAGAGCCTCTGTCGATGCTCTCTGAATGGGGAGAGAGGGATAGCAAGAACCTTAAGTGCTTGGGGGTAAAAGGAAATCCTTTCATTATCTTTTACACAGGCACTACACAGATATGTAAAACACACTGATTTGCAGGATGTTCCTCTCATTTTACCACGATGTTTTACTTAGCAAGCATATGCTCCCTCTGTATTCCCCATATGTTTCGTTTTTTTTTAAAAATAAATTTGGAGGAGCAGAATCATTTGCTCCATTGCAGGCTGCTTATATGCGAAACATTTGGAGAGCAGAAGAGGGTAGAGGAATCTGCTTGATGAATACATGAGATTTTTAATATTTTAGTTCAAAAACTCTTCTGCAAAAATACAGAACAAGGTTTTGTGACGTTAAGGACATTCCTTATTAAAGCCTGTAGACATAAACATCTGAATAGGGGCGTACAACTTAACAAAAACTATAGTAAAGGTCAGGTCAACTGACAAAGCTGCACCTTTCCTGCATAAAAAGACATAATATCGCACCCTCTTCAATACGAGACATCTTTTGTTACAATCTGGTCAAGGAAGCCATTTACAGCTCACAGCAGCAGCTGTATTGATCAAATGAATGGATGTGCAGTTGTGCTCGTTCTTGTGCGGTACATAATGGTGACCTTTCTATCAACCATGTCCATCTAAGTCTCAAACCACTGTTTGACAAATGCTGCACATACAGGAAAAATGTGTTTTTCATGCGGCATTAAGTATCCCATGCCAGAACCCATGCAGGCAAGACAGAAGATGCCTGGCTGACTGTGAAGACAGCACAAACATAACACCTGGGAAATAGGGATTTTATTCTCAGCCTTCACTAAATTCTCATGTAATCTAGGGACTAGGTGGTTTACTTTCCTTTCTTCTGTGACTGAATTTGCAGTGGTCATATAACTTATTAATCCTTTTCAAGATTTTTTTTTTGTGCTCTCAATTTTTAAAATTAAAAAAAAAAAAAAGAAAAAAAAAAGAAAAAAAGAAGAAATTGGTTGTTTGGTGTTTTTTAATAAGGGGAAGGGCACTTCAATACGAAGTTGGATTCTTATAAAGAACCTAAACCAGGCAACCATGTACTTTCATGTTGCTGTTTTTTTTTTTTTTAAAAAAAAGCACTTTTAAATGAAGGAGTATTATCTCAAGACGAAGCTGTCTACGAGTGGTCATTGTGAATAAAAGCAAAAAACTTCAGTTTGACGGGACTGTATTTGGCCATGCTTTCTCTACCATGGGCCACTTATCACTGCCTAAAATCCAGCTGACCTCAGACAACAGCCGGGAGGGTAAACTCAAGCTCTGACATTCAGACAAAGCAACGGAGAGGGAGGATGAATCCACCTGTGTTCTGAAAGCAAGACCTAAGCAATTCTTTGAGGAAAAAGGAAATCCAGCAGAACAAAAACCCAGCAGGCATCTTACCTACCACATATACTAACAAAAACAGAATGGTTAGTAACATTCTATCAAATTTGGTGTTATGAGAGACAGGAAACCTTATTGCCTATATTTGCACTCGCTGTCAAACAACAATCTCCATCTGACTCTGCCCTTTGCACGCTGCAGAGGTACAACTTAAGCTGACCTAAACTGGACCTAGAGCAGTGCATCTGCACTAACATGTGTTATGCCTATTCAGGGTGTTGATCTCACTAAAAATTAACAAGGTAAAAGAGATTATCCTTCATATCAGCTCTCACTGCAACCACACCTTTGCCAGTGTGAGAGGAAGAAGGCAATAAATAACACGTCACAGGGGCTGAGGCAGCTACTGAAACCCAGACTGGCCATGGGATCTAAAGTACAGATGGACTGAAGCTTCAATTGATCTCTGTTAGCTGATTAGCTGTGGGCCGCTGAGGAAATATATGGTTCCACCTTTCTGCCTCTCCCTGGTTGTTCACCCCACCTCTTTCCTTCTAGCCCCTTCAGAGACAAGATGCATGTGGCCCCATGATCTGTCAGATCAAGGCCTCAATCCAACCCCAAAAAACAAAGTGCATGAGGGAACTGAGGGTAAGGTTTGTTTTCCATCCACAGTAGTTCCCTTATAATAGGGTTACATTATCACTCTGGCCTAGAAGAGCTCATCTTCCAGCCTGCTTCTATTTCAGCCACCGATTCAGAGCAGTAGCCAAATGCCATGTGCTAGTCTGCTCCCTGCGAGAACTGCTCCTCTCTCCACTGCTGACAGAGGGAACCCAGAGAAGCCAGACACTTTCCAAAAAGACTTGATGACTATAAACCACTAGTCTCCTTATAATCCATTTTTGCATCAGCGAACAGATCTGTAGCATCTGAAATGGCCAGCAGCAGCCCCCCATGCCAGTCAGTCACAGAGAGGCAGAAAGAGCAACTGCACACTGGTGCGGCAGCACACAGACCAAAAAAAAAAAAAAAAAATCACTGAAATTATTCAGATGTGCACATTTCAGAAAAAAAGGCTCGAGAAAAGCCCTGTTTGCCCTGCACAATACATTGTCATCTAATCGCGTGCTCTACCATTTCTCACTGTGCCTGGCACAGGCACTGTCTTATCTGTCAGCTGTGCGTTAGGCACCCCGGTGAAGTACTTGCAAGGATACATTTCCCTAAAAATGATGCTCCAATGCCCTGGCAAGAGTAATGGCACTAATGTCAAGGGCTCACTGTCTTTCAGTCCAAATCCTACAGCATGGGGGCGATTTCTATTACTGTCAGCTATGAAGTACAATAGATATTGTCAAGCACTTGAGTAAAAATGCATGCGTAAAGCATTAACAAGAAGGATGATCTATCTTCCTCCTTGATAAATGACTCTCTTGCCCAAAGCCTGCAGCAGACACAACCACATATTTCACCTCGTTTCCTGTGGAAGCATTTCCTTTTGGTTTTGCGGATCAGACCATGATTTAACGTGTCCACCTCACTACTGGGTTTGCAGTGGTACAGAGCAGCAATACACACGGTGCTGTGCCTCAGGAAGGCAAGCACCCCTGTTAGATATCTAAGATAGATATAGTGGTACCCTGTGTTCGGGAACCTAATTAGCCCTCATTTAGTCAACTATGAAAGTAGTCCTCTTGCAGGGAATTCAGAGCAGGTACAAGGCCCAGAGTAAATACCCCCTCCACCACCTTTGTGCAGGTCATCGGTCCCAAGGGTCCTGGACACCTGTGATGAGGGACAAGTCAACCAGTGATGAGAGTACATGGGAACGTAAAGCAACTGAATCATGGAGGAAACCGAGGAGGAAACGATCTGTCAAATAATTGCTTCTCCATGTGTGCATTAAGCCTGTGGAGTGGAGGTGTCAGGATGTTATTTTCTTGTGAGGAAAAGGAAATACCTTATCCTGTAGGTTTGGTTATTTTTATTGGGGAGGGAGAAAACACCCCCATGACAGGAGCTGGCTCTCTGAAATAGTCAGTCTCAGAGAGGTAGGACAGCAATCTGTGGCATTGCCCAGGAATTCTCCCTTTTGTGAAGGGCTGGATACAACATTAGCCCATGCAACAGTGCATGAAAGGGACAGATTTGCCAAGCAGGAGCTTGGCCAGGTCACCAGCTGGCTAATACACATATGCTAGACAGGGACACATACTGCTCTTTTCTGAAGGAGCAGAAACATGCCTCCTTGCTGTGTGCCACAGCAGACTGTCTTGAGTCAATCTCTCCTGCACCAGGGGATGCCTTTTGTAACTACAGCAGCATTTCCCTTATTGCTACTGGTCTTTCCAACTCATTTTTTTCCTGTTAGGAACATAGGATGAAATATATTTGATGTCCCAAGGCAACTGCTTAAGTAAGAGCTCCACAAAGATGATATCCAGTGCTTATCATGGATCAGAGGCACTTAGTAAGGATCCTTAAGTCCAGGTGTTGGAATGCTAACATGAAAGAAGTTATGAATGCCTACAAACAGTAGTCAGGAAAGACTGTAGTTATGGCAATTAAATAAGAAACAAAACCAAATATCTCTTTGTTCAAAGGGACTTAAAACTATAAAGCAAATAGAAAGGAAATACTATGGCAAAAAAAAAAAAATTACAAGAACAAAACCAGGATTTGTCTCAGGAGGAAGGAATTATAATTGTTATAAATGTCATATCAAATGCAACAGATAACTTACCTTCCACAAACAAATGCATTTGAGAGAATTCTACAAGGAACTGAATCCTATGTTAATGCTTTCCAGGTGTAAGACGATAGCTAGAAAACCACAGTAATGACAAGCCCATAACTATATCAGAATGAGAAGCTCTGATGGGCAATAATCTTCCCAGAATTGCCTCTCTTAATTGCTCAGCTGGCCTAGCTTGATTTCTCTTATAATTTTCAATCTTAAAAGCATACCATCAACTTCAACTCAGCTGATGTCTAAGACATCACAAGGAGTCACCCAGGTTAAGATCTGTGACTTTAAGGTTTTTTTTTTTTTCTGACATGTTAAAAACATCCTCCCCAACAAAAAATTAAAAAGCTCCTGGGGAATCAATGCTGTAGGAGAAAAACCACTCGGTGCAAAATGCACAGGGATCCAATGCCAAAAGAATGAAAAGCATTTCCCCCCTCTAACCTTTTGAGCTAAGTGATTCCCTCAAGGATTCACTGCTGTTGTTTCCACATATCTGCCATGATCTTGCACTGGCTGGTGGTCCTCAGAGCAGAGTGTGTGATGGACCCCCAGCTCAGAGCAGCCCTATTCCACACAGCCAAGTGCCCAGGGGTGCTACACTACTGTTCCCATCTCAGTGTTATTCTTCCTATCCCTCATGTCCTCTTCATTTTGTGCTCCAAAGACATGGTTGTCTATCTTGAAAGCTCATTTTCAGCACCCTACGCCTCATTCCCCTTCAATTTTCCTACTCATCTTCCTTGGGCTAATGGGGATGGAGAGAGTGTGAGAGAAGGCTTATACATGTAATTTCTTTCTGCCTGCCTGCTGCCAGCGAGTAAAGAAAGATGATAGGGCGTCTCTACTCTTGCTGCCATCATATGTTGAGGAGGAGAGTGCTTTTGCTATTCTGTTCACACTGCAGAAGGGGGAGGAAAGGTGTTGAGATGATCACAGAATATCTTCTTTCCTTCTGACCTTAACGAAGTCAGGCACAAGGGACCTAAGATCTACAGAGATTATCATACATCTCATTGTCAGAGCTCACAATCAATTCTCCTTCCTCAGCTGCTCCTCCCCATCATGACTCTATTCAAGTTTCCTGCAGTTAATGTGCCTCCAAGCTACAGGTGCTCATCCGTCATGACTCACAAAGGCAGCCCTTATTAAAACAACATACAATTAATACCACAGTGAACTTCTACATTGTCTTTATCAAAGTACTGTATAAGTGAGACAGCTACTGGTACACTGGTGCAGTGCCTGGGGAACTAAGACAGGCATGGGCAGGAGAACTTGTCTCAGGTGCCACTGGAGGAAACAAGGGCACAGCATTGAAGAAATGGCTGAGTAGCAGGACAAGGAGCTGTGAGTGAGAGCAGATTTCTGACACCAAAACCACCTCCTTCTGCCAGCTATAGGCTTGACCCCATAGCACACCGACAGACACAACGCCTGGTATTGATGGTAAAGGAAATCCAGGAGGAGTGAACAACGCGGGTATAGAGAGAACGCAAGACGCATTTACCCGCATACTAGTACTTTTGAAATAGCTCATTTAAAAGCTCTGCTGAGGGTCTGAATACTAATAACTTCCTCCTGCTTCCTAAGGAAAACGTTTTGTTCTAGGTGTCAAGAAGCCCATTTCTACAATACAAATATGCAGACATCTGTAGAATGAAGAGAGGAAATTGTGTGCAACACTGCCTTCAGCGTGCAAAACAAACATCTGCATAGTCACAAGCAGTTTATTGTTCAAGTTCAAAAGCAGGAGAGCCTTACAGCTGTCTACATCAACTTCCAGCAGCTGGGGCCATAAGAGGAAATAAGTGCTACTGTTGAGGAGAGTGCAAAAGGTTCCATCACAGAAGGCAAAGTCCCTAAAAACAAGAAAGAAAGAAAAATGTATATATTAAAAAAAAAAAAAAATGACACAACTAGACCATAGTAATGTAAAAATATCAGAAGTATGAAAAGCTGCTGTAAATTGTCTAGCAGCATTTCAACCAATCTACATTTACAGTATGATTTGCTTGTAATTTGTAACTTTTCTCATCTTTGAAGGCTACAAAATGAAGCCGTAGCTATTCTGCTGTATTATCTTGGCTGCAAGTCTAAAATTCTAACTCCAGAAATTTAAATGGTGCTTTTGAATAGTAAGAAGTTGCTTTATCATTTTCTGCTTCCTGTCTGAAAAACGCTATCTGATCTGGAAAGTAGTTGATGCATATATTGGTGAGATGAAAAGCAGCAGTTAAAGGCAATTCTGGTTTATAAATAAAATTTATTATTAAACTGCCCCCCTGAAACTTTTCAACTTGTTTGAAGAAACTCAGCACAGTGACTGCATTTTATAGAATGGAAAAAGTATTGTGGAAAATCCCTAAGTTAAAGTTCAAATCCTCAGACTCAAAGAAATCAAGCCTTTTGTGACTCTTGATTAAAAAGTGCCTCTAAAATGCAGGGCAACACTCTCATTGCCTCACAAAAAGGAAAAACATATTTGCTTTAAAAGTAGATGGACATTTTTCTGATTGCAAGCCTACCTGGTGACTTGCACTATAGCGGGCAGCAGACTTGCAAGGTTAAGCTCCTAGGTCATTGTGCCTCTTTACTAAGCGTGTTGTTGGACAAATAAACTTCCTGTTCACTTACTTCCAAATCCATTGCATCTTTACCTCATAAAACTCTTACGTATTTTTTCAGTCATCAGGGTATGTAATAAGAGATATTACTATATAACTTTAGAAACTGTGACTTTTTGTAGAGATCTACAACTTAAGACTAGTCAAGGCTCAGGAGTGTTGGAACAACAGACAAAAAACAAGGTGGTTGAAAAGACATCAGAATACATTTTTTCTTAGAAAATCTTGACCTCACTATACATAACACAGGAGAAGGCTGATTCATTCAGAGCTTTTAAAATTACATTATCAAAATACTCTGTTCTGATTTCTTTCAAATTTTATGTTGAAATTTGACCAGCTGTACAAGGATCTTGTTCAATACAATACAAGGCAGAATTGCCTGATCTTACTGCAGTGTGGATATTTATTTCCACAGATGCTGATATGATGAATAAGAAAGAGAAAACATCCAGGATTCTGGACTACTTTACAGTAAAACTAGGATAAAGCCCTGATCTCGATTTTCACAGTCATCAAGCTGAATAAGTTCAATGTCTCTTAAGAGTTACATCATTTACAGCTGCATATATGACATCCAAATCTATCAGTCTTGCACATCATTATGGAGACAGTTGCCTTAACTTGTACCTGTGCAGAGCAAGGCAGCACCACTCTAAATCTTAGTAATTACAAAAGAAGAGTCATGTTCACTACAACTTCTCTTGAAGGAAGGTGCCCTGGATTTCCAGAATGAGAATCAATCAGATAAGTATCTTTCACCACATAGCCTAGGCACATGGACATGAAGCTTTATCTATGAATTCCCCCTTCCAAAACTAATAATGTTGTTCATCGTTTGACCAAGACACTTCCCACCCTCTTCTCCCTCGACAGAAAAAGTAAAAGCTTTTCCATAGATTTTTTTTGCACATAAGTGTTGTGAAGCATCTGTGAATTCTCTATGGTGAAAGCTATTATATAGTGCTCTGACAGATGCCTTCAGGAAAGGTAAATCCAGAAAGCATTATCAACAGTTCAGAAGCATAGGAGTGTTATGGATTTACAGTGTGTACAAACTAGATGCTTTAATATCTTTAGCCAACATACTTCCACATATCTAATATACAGGGTGTTGAAAGCAACAGTGGCAGAAGTAAAACTGTTAACATGGAGTAAGGATTCTAATTCAGCTCATTATCAGCACACAGCACTTCCTAGGAGGCTGGCTAGGAGAAAGCATGACTGGAAACATATCTAATTAAGAGGCTGAAGAACACCTATTTAACTATCAGTCAGCTGTGAAGAATTAAATGGCTAACCCTATCAGAAAAGAGGAGATAATGGACAGTACAAGTGGTTTTCAGATAGGCTTGAGAGCAGTGGTCTGGTGCTTAAGTTTCTGTCAGGTTCCCAGTGTATGGCAGGTCTGGCTGGAAACCCTAAGGTGCAAAAGAAGCTCATTCTCTTCTATGACTTCTGTCTCTGGTTTTGCAATACTCGAATCATACAGATGAAGTTCCAGAAGCTTTTCACTTCTGAAATGCAAACTGCAACTATCTAAACTTAAAATGCCGCCTCTGGATTTCTTTTTTAACTGTAGCAGAAATTTTGGGACCACCCACACTGACTGCTACAGCTGACCCAAATATCCTGGGCGCTCAGTCACCTGCCCGCATGTGTACAGTTCCAGGGAAGTGCTGTGGGCTAGGCTGCAGTGGAACAAGCCACTTTTAGGTCTTTTTCCAGGAAGTAAATGCTATGGAAGACATCTGACAACCCTCAGAAGCAGAGCCAGGTTTTTAATCAAAAACCTTTGGGTCTTTCACCCCCGAAGAGTCCAAACTCTGCATCATCAGCATTTTACTAATAGCATTTCTGCTGGTGGATGAGTAAATCCTCTTGGTAGAACAATACAACTAACCTGAGTGTGAAAGCATAAAAACTACTTTTCAGATCAAGAAAAGCAGGAATCGGTAAATGCAAACTTGCTGAAAGCCGCCCATCTGGAGTGTGATAT
Source organism: Tyto alba (assembly GCF_018691265.1). Classification (NCBI taxonomy): domain Eukaryota; kingdom Metazoa; phylum Chordata; class Aves; order Strigiformes; family Tytonidae; genus Tyto; species Tyto alba. The sequence continues at coordinate 53,556,183 of NW_024881282.1, forward strand.
TTGCTGGTGTGTAACTTATGTTTTACAATAATACACTTAGAAAAATTGAGATCTATTTTTATGCCGCTACTCTTGCAGTGAGACTGTACCAGCTACATCAGAAACACAGGGTTCGGCACAGAGAACTAGCTTTTCAATGAACTAACATAGCCAAAACTACACCACCACATTTCCTAGCAACCATTCAATATTCATATGCACTGTTAATATACTGCACCTGGAAGCAACAATCTCTGAAGTAAAATTGCATTTTTTCCAGTCAAGTGAAAATAATGTACAGTCACTGCTATGATAACAGGTCTAATCATTTCCTTAGGCTGTCTCCATTCTCCATATGTTGGCTGTGCATAATTCATAGGATGTGCCATATGCTGTCTGAAGCAAGTGTCCCTATAAGTGTTTGTGGTTCTACTCGAAGGCATGTCTTCATAAATTACATTGTGATATATTTGACATTTTAAAAAACAAACAGGGAAAACAACTCAGTGAAACATAATCTGCTTAAAGTTTACCACTTAGCCATTTGTTGAACATTCAAGTGATTAGCTCACCAAAGTACATTGTTTTTTCAGTGCACACAGACTGCTTCTGCTGGCATCAATTTCAAAGGCAAGAAACAATTTAGCTGGCTCTCAAAATAAGGACTTGGTCCGGCAACTCCTTACAGACACAGATAGCCTCTACTGACTTCCCAGAGCCTAAGCACACAAACTAGCATTAGTCACTTGAGCAAAGGGTGGCAGAATTAGACTTTCCACTAGTCACAGCCTTGCAGTAGACAACCTCCCTGTACAACTCAGGTTTCCTGTTTCCTGACAGTCCTTGAAGCTCCAATGACTTTTCTGACTCCCAGCTGGCCTCCCTGCAGCATCTCCAATAATTTTTAGGGAAGCAAAGTTCAAAAGATAAGCAGCTGTGGAGCAAAGACAAGAGTATTGGTCAAAATAACAGGATGACAAACAACAGGATCTCTCAAGAGAGCGTCATTGTTTGGAGAGGGGAAGCAAATGGTGAAAAGTATAGGCAAGGGCAGAGGAAAGGAAAAAATAAAAGTGGAAGTGATGAAACCTGTTTGCTTCTGTCTCCTGATAGTTAATGAAAGATGAGCTAATTAGCACATCCCTCAGTTAGAGCGGGAATAAAACCTCCCTTCTACAGACAGCTATGTATATTGTGAAAGCTTACAGGAGCATCCCGTCTTTCAGACTGCTGACCATCTGATCCATGTGGCTGAGATCTGCCTGCCAGTCCAAAAGGTGCTGGAGAGAGGAGAGCAGGCAGCTGGGCGGACAGACACAGCGAGATATCGTGGTACATGTTTCCCTGGGAAAACAGGCTGAAAATCTGAAGGATAAGGGAACGCAAACAAGCATGTTCCTCTTATACTGAGTTTAAGCAAATTACCTTCTGATGCTTTTAAGAGGGAAATGGGAACTGCCTAGAAAAGAGAGGCAAACTGGAATGTTGATGGGTAGCTTTGTGTATTTAAGAACTCAAAATTTTAAGATACCTTCTCAAAATGCCAGCATAACTGTGTTGGTAAAATCCCAATATATTGAGGAAGTCAGAAAAGCAAGCATGAACTTAAACTCTGAAGTGATGCACATTTTCTAAGCCATAATTTATTTCTGATGCTCACAGCAGTAGTGTCATCAAAACCCACTGGCAGTCACCACAACAAACTTTCATGCATAATATAAAAATTTCTTACATAGCTATGACCCTGTGAAGAGTCATACATTTCCAGCATGAATAACACGAACAGTCATATTGGCACCAGCAGGACTACAGGCACTTACAGTGAAACATAAGCTCACTTTTCAGATAGTCAATGACTCAGAAAAGCCTGACCCCCACAAAAATGAGAAGGGCATGACCCCTAAGTCCAGTGCAAGAAGAGTGTGCTCCAGACCATAAACAGGAATATTTGAGTTTTAACAGAACCATGTGTCAATATGAAGCAATGAGAGTAAAAAGGACCATATGCCCAAGTGCCCCAGGCAGCACTATGTTTACATTTTTATATAAAAAGTCAAGTAAATAAAACAAGAATAATTAAAATAGTAATGGTTTCTTTTGTTGAAAGTTTACCTTTAAGAAGAGGAAACTTTTCCATGCATTTGGATTTAGTTAACCTTAGATAGATCACCTAAGCCTCTCAGTTTTCATGTATGCAGAAACACTTGTAAAATCCAAGACAAGCAAATCAGAGACACAACAGTCTTGCAAAAGGCACTACTGACAGTTCAGTATAAATCCAGTGCATTATTTCTTCAATATTTCAAAGGTAGTTTCAGCTCTTGCTGTGTTTTGATGTTTTTTTTTTTATTTAAGCAGAGCTATGAATTATTATTAGATTAAAATTATTAAATTCAGAAAACAATGAAAACCAAAGCCAAGACAGACCTACAAGAATGGAGAGACCACTGTTCACTTAAGATCCAATTTTGTTTCAACGAAACTAAAGCAAGTTTTACTGCTGACTCTGCTGAAGGAAGCATCAGGTCCTCACTTGTGGTTCTTCACCTTCAAGCCTTGTACAGACACAAGTTTAACTTCATAAAGTCTAGTAACACCCAGAACTAGGTCTTGTCTCTGGCCATCAAGACTACAATTGTCATTACTTTTCTTTTTCCTAGTCAAAAAGTAATAAGAAAGGAGATTCAGGATCATAGATGTGAACACAACAGTTACTATCAACCAACAGTATGCTCTTTGAAACTGTATTTTGTCTTCCTAAAAGACAAAATACACTTACACTTGAACATTTGCTTTCTAATAAAGGCAAGTTGAACTGTTTAAATTTGTCATCTGGCATCAGCAACTGGAAAAAAATTCATATAAACAACAGCCCTGCTCCTGTGGTTACCATCTCAGGTATGAGGAAGCAGCACAGCCACAGTCACCTTAGGGACTGCTGTTGAATACAATCAGAGATATTAAAACTGGAAAAGGAAACAGTCTCAAATAGCTTCTAGAAGTCACTGATTTTTACCAGGTAGGAGCTGATACTGCACAGGAAATGACTAACACACTTCAAAGAGTTCAGCTATAACTGGAGAATCATGAAGCCCATCACAGAAGCTCTAAGTATGGTGTTACGCGTCAGCATAGAAGTTCCTAATTCTACTGTTGTGGTGGGCCATACAGCCTTTAGCAGGATAAAGAGGTGAAACATGGTGGGCTCCATCTTACAGCAAGCTCAGTCATTCATGTGTCTGCAGAACATGTTACCTTAATCCTTGCTGCAGGTCATTCCCTGTGAGTACCGGAGTTAAAAGGCATACTTGACTCTGGCCACAAGTACATGCTTCTGCCATTAAATCCATACCTCCTCCCTGCTCAGGGCCAGAGAGCTCCAGGAGGGAGCTTGGAAATGAACAGCCTGTTGCCATCAGAGTAACCTGTGTAGCTGCCTCCCAGCTGCTGTTTTTCCTGAGTATCCTGCAGTTATTGTCAGTTTTCATGGAAATGTGCTCCTCATCACCTTCTTTCCCGAGGCACCTAGGCTGCCTTTCCCTTTCGTATCATCAGGACACCAGGGGAATTTCAGGCTGGATATTAGGAATAAGTTCTTCACTGAAAGGGTGGTCAAGCACTGTAACAAGCTCCCCAAGAAAGTGGTTATGGTCCCAAGCTTGTCGGTGGTCAAGAAGTGTTTGGACAATGTGCTTAGATATATGGTTTTACTTTTAGGTTGATCTGTGTGGAGTCAGGAGTTAGACTTGGTGATCCTCATGGGTCCCTTCCAACTCAGGATATTCTGTGATTCTATAAATGGCAATGACTCAAAAGGACTGTCTTAATTTCTGTTATGTGACAGAGTCAGGGCTGGGTGCTTTTATCAGAACAGCTAATCCAACCTGCACTATGCTCCTGGCTTGACTCTGAGAAAGTGAGTAGAAAAGAATATACCACAGCAGCCTCATGAAGAAAATATGGGACTTCTGTTGTACTGTACAACAGGCCAGCTTGATATCTCATTTATTAAACTGCAGACAAGAATAATTAAGTTTTCTTGATGCAAATCAGTGAGAGACTTTTCTAGAGGACGCTAATACTTATACAAGAAGCCTGATTTCACTGAAACCCCCTGGAAGATTTCTACTACATTTTGTAATGAGACAGAAGTTTTTGCCTAGTTCTGTCAATTGGAAAAAAATGATAGCTCACCTGAATTGCCAGTGCCCCCTGCGAAGAGCACCTTTGATAGGTGCCCCAATACTGACAGCATCTTGACTTTATTTTTTTTAATGAGATTTGTGAATATCATTCAATAGCCTAACTCTTTTCACTTGAGAGGACTACAAACTCTTTTTCTTTCAAAGTAGGTTTTGAGTGTAAAAGATTTGGTGCGATATTTCTATTCCAGGGTAATGTTCTTCAGTATCAAGTGTATACTTAAATAAGAAAGCTAAGTGTATAAAGTTTATTTCCATAGCACAAAAGAAGCTAGCTGTCATCCTCTTTTTTTTTTTTTTTTGAAGATGTGCATGATTTAATAATTGAAGTAGATAAAATTATTTTATTCCTTAAGCATAAAAGCTCCCAGAAACCCCAGCTGAGAAGGAACCCCACTGTGCTAAACCATGTGCAAATACAGAATAACACACAACATTCCCCTCAAGTATACCATAACCAGGATGACAAAGGAAGTACCATCCCTGCTTTACATTGTTCAAGCCATACATGAAAGCTGAGAAAGCAATACAGATCTGCAGAGATACTTAACCACAACATGGTATCTGCCTTCAGCCAAGGTCAGGATCAAAATGAGGTCTTCCCTCAGTGCTCTAGTAACTCTCACAAAGTATGAGCTCCTTCACACCTTTTCCCCTTGTACTTCCAGCCCACTTTCCCCTCCTCCCCCCCCTTTTTTTTTTTTTTTAATTGTAGCCCGCTAATGAGTTATTTGTCATTTTGGGGTCACCAGCAGTTCAACTCAAAGTGGCCAAGTGCCTCATTAAATTATTCCCTACTTACCACTGACATATCATACATTTCATTGTGATTTTGTCACACTCTGTTCTAGCTGCAAGTGTTTAAATTTTTGTTCTGAGTGGCTTATTTTAATGGTTATTAATGTCCATTTTATTGGAGATGATGGAAGTAGTTTACCTGTAGAGGTACGTCTTAAAAAAATTCCAGTAGGTGCACAGAGACCACTCGTTGCTTTTTCGAAAACAGAAGTATCACATATTTTGCAAAGTAGCTACAAAGAAAACCACATTTTGTTGTCTGAGTTCAGCACACTTATTAGATACGCCATGATAGGACCATATTCTGCCCCTGGAGTAACAAATATATCAATATATCAGCCATGATTCAAAAGACGGATAATACAAGCTGTGAAATAAGTGATACACAATAAAGCTATGAATAGTAAGAAAGCTGCTATTCAGAAAAATAGTAAAGGCGTTGCAGCATAAGCCAGTTGAGACCCCATAACTCAGCATTGTCTAATAGAGCAGTTATTGTATATCTTAACGCTGAAATTCAATAGGGCTGTGGGAAGAGCAAACACGGAAGCAACACAATGGGTTCCCAGATAAGGATACTTAAGTGTACTCCTGAAATACAATGGGCCAAGCTGTTAGCTTCAAGGAATTGATTTCCTCTGTCTCCAACTGGTGCAAATCTTGCTTTGCAAGAGCTACACAACCAGGCCAAAGACTTACCGACAGGATAAACAGCACCTTTGCAGCAAAGGCTGGATGAGTTACCAGGGATTTCCCAGAGTCTCAGCTCTCCCAGAAACAAGGTAGCAAAGAGGGAAGCTCCAAAGAAGGATCTGAGCTCATCCAGGGTTGGCGAAACATTTAGTAAACATGCACCGCATTTAAACCAATTTACTGTTTTCAAAGCTAAAGTTTATTTTGTACAGGTTTTGTTCTAAATCCAGCATGTCCTCGCTCCAAAAAAGAACAAAATTATACAGTTTAGGGAATAAATTAGGCTTGGTAAGGAAACCACAACCTATAATTGGTGGACTGAAACTCGGGGTACCACCTAAGAGTGGGAGAGTTGCAGGCTTCCTCCCTAAAAAGTGAGGGTTTGAGGTCTCCTGCTCAGACAGGACATAACTGCAGATGCCAGGAAGGCACTGGCAGGCTGCTGCCCACCCGGCAATCAAGGCACTAGCTACAGAAAGGTTTTTTGGGATGTGCATTCTGTGGTAGTCACTGCACTGTACAGCATCATCTCGGGCAAGCAAAATGAGCGTATGACCTGAATGATGTCTGCTGTAAATAGGTGCGGAGGTAAACTCACTAGTGAGATTTCAGTGGAAGCCCACGTGGTGAAAAGTGCTTGAGATACATCTTGTAAGTTCAAACAAAAGCAATTTTGCAAAGTCAAAACCTTCCCTGCTGTCATCAGAACAGGGAACATACAAATTATCTATGTAATTAATTCAGTTAAGTAGCTTATAATGTTTATAAATGATCCACTAAGGTGACATGACAGTCCAGTCCTTTTTAAATGCAGAATTACCATGTTTTCCCCATTAAGAATTGAGGCAGTAAAGAATCAAATACTTAAAAGATGAAGTTCACGAACCAACCCAATTCTTTTCATCTTGAGATTCCCTGAATCTTATAACCCTGACAAACAAATTGATGGCTTATGAATGAATTAGTGAAATGAAAGATTTATCTTCCTATGTTCTACGAGAAGACCATCATTTTGCAGAACATACTTCCAACCATCACCATCGGTAAAAATAAAAAAAATGTCTCTTAAGGAACAAGCATTTCCTCCTATTCTTGAGAGCAAACAGCATACTCTTACCCAATTCTGCATTCTTTTCATGAGCATTTTGTTATGAAGCTAAAATATTAAATGGTACATGATGTATTTCTCAGCAAATGCCATGATATTTATTTGCTTGGAATGGGCAGGGATACCATTATTAAATGCATATTATAGGCATTTATAGAAGTCTCATAAAAAGTTATTTCCTACTCTTGTGTTTTGCAATTCTACTATGAATACCCAAGGGGAACCAAACAATCCATCCCTCTTCGTCCAAACCTCAAAGCTCTGTAAATTACATAAAAGGTACTGAAAACTCAGATTATTTTTTTTCTCTTTTATAAATCAAAATTTAAGGTCAAATCAATTTCTTTCATTTGGTACAAAAGTTCAATATTAGAAACATTTTAATTTCCATAACAAAATCGATTCTTTCCTTGAAAACTTTCCAGTCATTCATTAAACTTGATTTAAGGTGGTGCATAAGAGCCTCATTAACTTGTTCTAAGCTGAAACTAAGATCAGCACAAAGCTAGCTAAGGATATCATATAATACAACTAAGATGGTGCTAGCAGAATCTGAAAGCCACAGAATTATGAGTTTTAAGGCAAAACTTAAAATAATAGGGTAGTTTGCTAATTTAAAACTAAGACATCCCTTGTAAACATTGACAGCTTTGAACTATACTGATTTTATTTTATTTTTTTTTAATGTATACCAAATATGAATAATTTAGGAATATAAGCATGAAATCCAGTGGAAAATGCCATAAATCCTTCAGTATTTTTCCTGCAACTGAAGGCATCATCAGGCATAGTTCTTAAAATGGGTACTTCTTTCTCTCTAGTGTTACACATCATCTTGACACGGGGCAAGTGATACAACACTAAGACATTTGATCTAGTGCATACTATAAGAATGCATTCTGCTTTCCTTTGTTGTTTTTCTCCTCTTACAACCTCCATCCCAAAGAAAGCAGATCTATTCCAGCCCTCCAGGAACGCAGCATGGGCAGTCACTTGTTCCTACACAGACCTTCAATCCCTCTACCATCCTCTTGGCAACCTCGTCACTGCTCCTGGATGGGCTGGCCTCACCCAGACAGGTCACCCCTGCACAAAGCACTATGTGCCCACTGGAGCCGTGGGGACACGCGACTGCCATGGGTTCAGCCAGGCTGCAGCCAGCGGGGCCGCTCGGCGATGGCTCCCCAGAACTGCAAAACCCTGTCAGCTCATCGGGGCGTGTAAGCGGGGATCATGGAGGCAGAAGCAGAAGTGCCTCGGCATTCAAATAGCGTGGTGCCACCTCCCACCCTGTTTGCTAACAGCAGCACAGGTCACCTCAAAGACCCTCTTAGTAAAATCTTAAATCTAGCAGCCACCACAGTGAGATCTCATTTATTCGAGAATTTAAAGGATGCCCCCACCACAGAACAAACCCCAATGACTTTTCTACCCATTTGTTTTCCACAGAGTTCATCAGGTCACAGACCAGTAGTGATATCAGTTCCAACACTAACAGCTGCTGCGTCCTTCCATTACTGCTAAATTTCATCAATACGAGCCAGGCCGACCAATCCAGGCTGCAGCCCAAAGAGGCTCATTTGGAAATGTTGCGTAAGAAATGAGCTGCTGGCCCCGCTGCTTCATTTCTGTTTATCCGCACAAATTAAAAAGTGTGGTCATGCATAAGTTAATCAATAGCAGAAAGCAGCTATCCTCACTTCTTACGCCGGTTGGCCTATTTATTGCTCTCAGTTTAAAAAGCAGCAATAAAAAGGTCACAAAACAGAAGATGTGTCTGATGAGTGGAGGACGCGACTGGCTGGAGAGCGAGTCAGGGCGTGACGTCCATTGGTGTGCATTTCCCAGAACCCAAATATAAAATTGGCAAAAGTTACAGATAAACCTCAAGCCAGCAATATACATTAAGACTTATTATAAGGCAATAGAGTGAAGCCCTGGACACAGCAAAATAAACTTGAAAAAAAGGAGGCAACTAGGAGGTATGAAGATGTAGATGTAAAGGTACTCTCTTTCAACAAAGCACTGTAGGAAAATAAAAAACAATGGAAAATCTCTGACAGTGCCACCAAGGATATCATACCCACTATTTAAGTGCTTCTAGAGAAACAGGGCATTTGGATCCAGCAGTCACTCTTTCAAAAATCATGGAAAAATTGTCCCAGGATTTGCCAATTACACGTTTTGGATTTCTAGTATACTTTTTTTACTTAATATTTATAAGAGTATTGTGAAATACTTCCAATTTACAAGCTAAGAATAAAACAAATACAAACAACAGATCCTTCAGCATATCTCCAAGCTTTGCATTTAACATCTCCGTGTCATGGTAGCTAAAACATAAATTTGTCAATGATAGCTAAATAACAGCATCTGCAGGAGGTGGCCATTTATACATTGAAAAAGTAAAGAAGCTGCAAGCTGTCAGACTGTCTAATATGCATTAAGTGTGTCCATCACAACTACTTTTCACAGCCATTTGGTATCCTGACAGCTTACTCTGAGGTTTGAGATCATTACAATGTGAGCCCCATGCTAGCCTTATGTAATACTGTCTCTGTCTGTGTAACTTTTTTCAGCAATGAAGAATTACTTTATTCTAAAGCACGGTGTTCTTCATCCATTTAAAAAACATTGAAATGGGGGGGGGGGGGGGAAGGAATTGCTCTGTCCAAAGTCCAGTTAATCGAGATGGAATGTCTCTTGGTGCTCACATCTGACCTTAGGATTTTTCAGGATTTCACTGGTCTCCCTGGTGATAGTTGCTACGAGCACTTTCAGTGTGTGTCATGAGAAATACTTGAAAAGAAATTTTCAGTGCTTTCACACAGTCATTCTAACCTTAGTTGTATTAACTTTTATCAGTGTTGCTACCCATAAAAAATAAGTGGTAAAATTTTTCTCATTTTTCTTTTAATTCCCTTGGGAATCCAAGCCCAAGTACTGGATGGGGTTTGCCTCTGCTTGCCACAATGACCCATTTTAAAACCTTCAAGATAAAAAGATTTTTTTCAAAACTTGCCCTCCAAGGACTGCGCTTGAGAAGGTGAAGATGTCTTGTCCTTTTAAAAGGCTCAAACCAGGCCAAACACATCAAGGTGTGATGCAAACTAAAGAAAAGCCATGGGGCTGTGTCTATCAGCTTCAAACTTTGGGCCCTAAGAATCTCATTGCATTTTATACATCTCAACAAGTTGAGCTACACTGTTTGAGACGCCACGATAAATCATATTCAATTCTCTTTCCTTCTTACTAAATTGAAAATAACAGCATTTTGTATGTTTTAAATCATATAAGCCTCCAACCAACAAAATGCTTCTCTATAAACTTTAGAAGATAAAATGATCTCATTTAATGTTTGTTCCATAATACCAAGGCAGTAAGGTCCTGTTGCCAGAGTACTGCAGTGTGCCTACTTATGCATGACATGTTTTGAGCAGTTAACCCTGTTTGAATTGATATGTTGGAATGAGACACCACAGTTCAATACAGCAACTTCTCCCACCTTTTTGTTTTGTTTTCTGGAACAAGCTCAAATTTAACATCCAAAAAGCTCACAAAAACTATATTCATTTTATGCTTCTTGGTGTAGTAGTAAAGAAAAATTAGTTAGTTACTGAAAAGAGTCAACAATTCCAACCAAATCAAAATTGGTTAGAACATCAAAAACTGCCACAAATTAGAATACAACAAAGTTGAACTTTCAGAGGGCTTGGAAAACACAATGAAAGCCATCATTTTCAAAAAACACTAGGGTACAATTCCTCTGGCAGCCACAGAAATGCATCCAGATGTATCAGATGTATTAAACATCTGCTTAAAAGCTTTCTGGCAAAATTAAGTCAAAATGAAATTTTACTGAATGGCAAAGCTCAAGTTTTTCTTATAAAAGATTGCTTTACACAAGATTTTGATATTTTGTTGGAAGAGAGCCTGAAAGAACAAACACTTCAAGCTGAAAATATCTGGATTCAAAATGGAATTGTAATTCTCAGAGATGTAATTCAAGTGCTTTATACTTTCCACTACCATCTAATGGACAACTTCAACTGGACTACACTCCCTTAAAAAGGGAGGGAAAAAATTCTTAAAAATAGAAAATTCAGCCTACAGAGGACTTCCATATTATAATTCCCACAGGAAAACAAAATGGCAAGTTGAATGTTTTTCCACTTTTAATGATTGACTGCAATACAAAGGAAGATATTAGTGCTGTTCTCAACTACCTAATGGTAGTAAAGGCATACAGAAGACAGACTGTGCTTTTCTCGGAGGTGTAGACTGACAGGGGGAGACCTAGTAGATACAAACTGCATGACAGGAAATTCTGATATACTGTAAGGAAGAAGTTTTCTCTGGGATGATGGTCAAACAATGGAACAGGTTGCCTAGAGAGGTCAAATATCCATCTTTGGACATACACAAATCTCAAGTGGAAATGGCCCTGGGCGACCTCATCTAAAGGGGCTGCTTGGAGCAGGCTGGGCTAGATGGCCTCCAGACATGCCTCCCAACCTAAATTACACCACAGTTCTATACAGGCACTGAAAAGATAATCTATGTGCTCACCAGCAAAGTGAACATGGATATTCTTCTTCATGTACACCTACTTCTCAATAAATAATTTTGCTACACAATTATGGTTAAAGAAAACTTGACTGAACTCTTCCTTGCATTGTAGACAGTCCCCTAGACAAGCAAGATTTTTCGTTCAAATGAACAAAATCTTATGCTAAACTCATTCAGAAACAAGAAAAATAATTATCAAAATAAAAACACTCGGTATTGTTGTGCACAAAATCTGCCTGGACCAGGAAGAAGACATCTAGACCTCCCTGAGAGAATACAGAGAGTTCCGTAAAGGCAGTTAAGTACGCTTATTTGACATGCACTAGGGTAGATTAAAAGCTCTTTTGAATATTTTTATTGTGACAAGGTCAATATCTTGACAGATGCTGCTATATGCATTATCATTTGGAAGCAGTGTCATCCAAAAATGTATGCAAGACCAGATCAGCCTAACAAAACTCAGGGAAAAAAAATCTTTGCCTCTCTTCATATAACTTAATATCAGTGCAGGAGCATAGCACAGTTTCAGGATACAGGAAGAAAACGTCAATTTATTCATGTTTTAAGTGATATGTATTCTAAGTTTTACTATTCCAGTATGTAATCGACATAATGGAAATACCAGCAAAATTACTTAATGGAGGCCAATTTGAAAAAAAAAAAAAAAAATAAAAAAAATAAAAAGAAAGCCCAACACTCCTTGAAGATCTATCCTAAGAGGTCCAGAACCAGTTCTTCCACATTTCTATTATAAAGCAAGATTTTCAAACAATTTGGTGAAGTGCGAACAACTACCAAAGAAAGTTAATTCTAAGCAACATGTCAAGCAAAGGGCTTTCCCAAAATACAGAAAGACAGAGAAAAACTGATCTCTTAGAAAAAAAATAAAGACATAAATTTAGACTTTGAATTGGTGACATTTCTCATAGTACAAAGCTTTCCAGCATTCCAAATATCTGTTTTCATCCTTGAACAGATTATTCTCTTCTTAGTAAGGAATTAAACACAGCAAGACAGAACTATATCCTATTCATAAGGCATAGAGGCATTTTTTTCAGTTGTCAGTTCAGAAGATATTCCTACCTACTTAACGCTAAATTAAGAGTTTCTTGAGAAAGAAACTTCCATCAGTCAGTCATTTTTACCTGTAAATGGAAATGCTTCATGTCCACAGGCTGCAGGAACCAAGTTTATCTGTATGAAACTCAATGTTATAAATGCTACATAGGAATAGAACAGCCTTAAGAACTCAGTCTGAAAGTCCGTGCAGCCCTGTACATTAATCTCTGACAAAAGCCAGGGTGAGCAGAGAAACAGTAAATACAGAGTGGCTCCTATACGTGATTTCAATCTCTGACCACTGGTGGCTGAAGAACTTGCAAGTTGTCAGTTGCTTCCCAGGTTAGAGATCTGCACCCTTCACACTGGACACTTCTAACAAGGGCTAATAATTGTCTAATTCCTTCCCAATCCTATGCATGCTCTGCACTCACATTCTCCAGTAAGAATGTGTTCCAGAACATCACCACTTCAGTCATTCCTAGTCATCTTCTCCAGGACCTTCAATATTTTGCTGACTTCTGATACAAACAACTTCCCCTTTCCCTCCCCAGCCATTTCTTCACAGGCGATCTGGAACCATCTTCGCACCAAACTGGCTCCATACTTCTGACTGTCTTCTATACTTTTTTAGTTATGCTACCTTCTTTCTGAGATGGAGTGACTACAAGCATATACAGCATTTGAGAATTTCTGGACCATGGATTTATATAGCACTCTTGCTGATACGTAACATACTATTAACTTGGAAAACTTGAGGACAACACTTAATCCATATTTTAATCCACATCCTATTACGTATTTTACCCTTTTAGCTGCTCCTTTTAATATGCCTTTGATTGTTTCCTCATTTTTATCTACTTCCTTTTTCTGAACATTATAGTGGGAAGTGGGGTGTTTTTTTGGAGGCCTTCTAATTTTTAATGAGAAAACTAAATTAAAATAGATTACATTGTCTATTACAACTCTTCAGCACATAAACTGTGAATGAAGCCCCTGGACAAAAATCGGAAATTTTTTTGGTGGGTTCTCCAAGAAAGTCACTTATATTTGACCATTATTTCCACATCATACCTTTTGTGACTTCTCCCTTGTGTATATAAAAGTAACTGAAGCCTCTGGACATTATTGCTTTCCAGCACCACACCAATCCTCATCTCCCTATGTATTCTGCATCATTAACACCTCTCTGTTTTATAACTAGCAATATATTTCCAGGATCATTTCTATAGATTCACTGAATTTCTATTCACATGGACTAAGACACTTGTTGATACATTTGGCTTATTAATGCTATCCAGTTTCACTTTCCTTAAAGCACAAAGCTGTTATCCTAACAAGGTAACCTACTCTAATTCTGACACATAAACCAGTATTACAACTTCTGAGATACTATGAAAGTATCCTAACTGAAATCCAGACACTCCAATTCATCTGTATCAGTTTGTAAGGGTTTAATATTTATCTAGAAGCACTTGTAGACTGAGTCTTGGCTTAATTAACTGGTTATATGTGCTGTGTTTAAATGGGACTGTCAGTTAGAAGGAATCTTTGCAGTATTTTCTTGATACAACCTGATAACACTTGTACCTGTTCTACCCAGAGAATTTTTTATACTTTCTACCACAGAAGAGACATCATGCCAAAGTTCACATCCATTTGCATGCATTTATTTTTCTAACTCTTTAGAGTTTTTTGGGAAAGGACTGGGTAGAGAAGCAAGAGTTACTTGCTCCAACACAGCATCATTCAAATGTAGTTCTACTGCTTCCAGACCCCAGGATGAAGATTTCTGCCTTCCACTGAGATACAGAAGGGACTTCACAGATTATATGTGAGGCTTAGAAATAGCTCCCTGTATTGAGATACATACACTTCAGGCACTCACTTCAAGAGAGGATTCAAACTTCTAACTCTTCCCTGAAAGGCAGACAAAAAAAGATGATATTCAAAAGCCTGTAGGGAAGACTGGTCACCAAATATGACACAGTTTAGGTTAAAGTCCTTCTTCTGTCTTAAATAAATGAGAGCCAGGCTGTCCCAAAAACTGAGATGTGGACTATAATGAGAAGCCTCACTTCACACTGATTGAGTTCAGACATTCATTGTCTCAAGAGATCAGGAGAAAAACTCCATCCATGACCGTAGTCTAGTTGTCACACCTAGTCTTTGACAAACAAAAATAAATAGGTAAGGTCCCTCTTTATCAGTAAGAGGCTTGTAAGAAAATTGTCACTGAAAAGTGAGGGTTTCAAAAAGGAGTTGCTCTTTCTCCCTTTTGCTCAGGCTCTTTAATGATTATGCAGGACTCCATGGAAAGCTAAATGCTGCCAGAGGGAAGGCAAGAGGAGGTTCTCACCTCAAAACAGGCTTTTGTCTGATGATGAGGGCATTCTAGTCAGAGAAGGGAACCATGAGACTGAGTCACTTCAGCTGGAGGCAACAATAACCATGCCCAGCTCTGCTACGTCTTCCATTAGACACTAATTGCACTTCTGAACTAAAACACCCAGAAAACTTGGAGAACTTTCATGAATTCCTGTAATGTGTAGAACGAATAAAATAGTTTACCAAAGACCAGATCCTTCTCAAGTGCCAAGAACATGCATTTATCTTCTATGATTTGATTCACAAAGCAAATCCAGGTTTTTTGAAGAATGTCACCATGGTTTCACAGTCCTCATCAAAAATAGAGAATACACTTTCTGCCCTATCTTTAACACGTTAAAAATAATAGTGTGCAATAGCATTTTAATATCAAGAGTTCAGGTAAAATTCAAAGTTCAGTAGGTCCTCTTCACCTCTCTGATCCATTCAAGTTCCTACCACAAGGTTAGTTCTCTTTTGTTCAGGCTTCCTCCCTCTCTCCTTAATCCTGATTTTGTTTGTCCCAGAGACTGCAATAGGTACCTTTATAATTTTAAAGGTGAGAAACTAAACAAGAGTCTAAAAGCCAGATAAAAAGAATTCAAGGCTAGAAGACATTAAAAGCCTGCTATAAGTCAATATATGAAAAGTAATTCAATGTGATATTGGAATAGTTTCTGTCACTTTTGTTCCTAAAAGTTTCTTAAAATTTGCTGTAGCTGTTTAACTGATGTAGCAACAAATAACAGATAATGAAAGTAAATGAACACTTGTGTAACAATAGCTTGCTTACTTTTTCCAGGATACATCCAACTTTCTGTCTGGAGTAATAGTGCTATAGCTATCACAACACTAGGGAAAATTTTCTAGAGGAACAAGTGTTAAGTTCTATAGCTTGCAGGCATTCCTGTACCCAGATCCGCAGCAGCCATGGCAGGAGGTGCAGCTGGGCATACTACTGGAAGTTGCTTGTAATTACCACATGCCCAAATGCAGGTGCCTTGCACAGCTATCTAGTCCTACAATAAGATGTGTGTCCAGCACACTATGGGAGAACCTTAGCATTTTGGTGGCAGCAGAAGGGAAATGGGTCCCTTGGGACAGAAGGAACCACAGCGTGATATGTGATGACTTACTGTGGTCTGCAGCCTACCCTCCACCCAGCCCAAAAGAGAATGTGGAAGATGCAGGCTGTGGACTCTGGGAATTACTTTGGTAAAATGACTACTCCTGAACCAGGGCATTTCTAGAATAAAGTTTTGCATCTCTTAAATAAGCAATCTACCAGAAGATGCAGTCCTCCCTGAATGACTTTCTCTTCTACAGGGAGGCCACGTGTACTTTGTGGCTCCAGCATGCCAAATCGTTCCGGCACCTGACAGGCAACAGCTCTCTAAAGAGACACAGGAAACACTTCACTCCATGTCATGGCCTCAAAATATCATCATCAGTCTGACCAGACAGCCAAATCTGGTAATGTCTGTGACCAGTTGCACCTGCTGTTTGTGTGTGTGTGTGGAGGACCTTGCAGAATTTACCGGGGCACCCAATAATAAAATTGGTTTAAGGAGATGATCCTGGTCTACTTAAACAAAAACTAGTGACTCTCTAGGCAGATTAGCAATTGTTTTCATTGGCAGTAGCAATAAAGACTTAGTATAAATGCAAAGAAAATACAAAGTCTTAACCCAAAGAAGTCCTGAAATCCTTATCAGGTGCTTCCACATCACAGATGCCCTGTTCAGTAGTATAACTTCCTATTCTGCATGTGCACAACACACACATTATGGTGAATACACGAAAAGATTCCTCTTTCCTCACTTCATCTATTACTCTACAAAATATTCTCCAGTTTTAATGCTGGTAATATGTCCTTACTAATCCCTATACACCAATTCGGGGATATTTTCCTGTCTTCTAATAATCATATGTAAGTACCTGCAACAAAACACAAATGCAGTTGCTAGTAGACTGACATGTTTATTGATGAATCTTTCAGTTTACAGGCAACATGAAACAATTATTGCCACTACAAAGTAAAAGCAATGTTTTTCTATTTTCAAACTGAAAAGGCTGAAAATGAAATTTAAAATATTTACTGTGTATTTCCACTGTGTCTATTCTACTGATAAGCGTTTCTTTCTTTTGCAGATAACTGTGCTAGTGTACATTTCCCAGATGGGCATGAGTGATAAACCTTTCAACAAGCAAGCAGACAAGTCACTGTCAGACTGGCTTCTTGGGCTTACACCAGAATTTCTTTTGTCTTCAACCAAGTGAAAGAAAAATATAAAGAAAGGTGAGTTGGAATAATCTTCAGTATCTGCCCTTCAGCATCTTCACAGCAAGCAGTAAACATTATCACCCAGTAACTGTCTGATAGCCAGAAAGGTCAGCACAGGACCCATCTTCCCCTTCACAGCCTTTGGACATGCAGCCTTCAGCAGGCACCCACCCAAATAGTGTCAGGCAAGTGCTGATGCAGCAGGCTTACAGTATGAGTCTCAAGTACATTAAATTTAAAAAAAACCCCTGGTTTTCTGGGTTACCACCATCATAGTATAGTAAAAGACCACCATACGTTTAATATCATCCTTATACTATATATCTACAAACATAAAAGTATATATATATTTAAATTAGGTATCAAAAGGAAGCGTGGTTAGTGTCTTTGAGCAACCAAAATGCCACACAGGAAGGCCAACACGTTAATATGCAATTCAGTGTTTCATTCATAACCTGCAGATGCAAAGCTGTTCTTCACAACTCATTCATAAAGCAGCACTGAAAGAAAGGCCTACGGCCAGGGTTATAAACACCGATGTCTTTCTTACATAAATTTAGTGGATGTGGCAAGCAATATATAGCAGAGTTTCCCTCTAAGCCAGTGGGACACACACACGCTTGTACACCCCATGTAGTTTCAGATATCACCCTTTTGGTTTTTTTCAACTCTGAGACCTTACCTGACTCTTGCTAACAGAAAATTGTCACTTTAAAACTACTTTTACTTCCTTAAAGGCAGGTGCAGAGCATAATTACCACACTATCTTACTTAGTATATTGCTGCAAAACTACACTAAAGTAAAACTGTAATTCAGATAAGAGTATGCCAAGCAGTGCCTGCCATGGCTTGTGGAATTTCAAAAGAATTGTCAGGCAGAAGCCCAGGAGTCAAAAATTGAAATGTGGGCTGCTTGTATCCTCTTAGCACAACTAATTTTTAGTTAAACATAAAGGTTCAGAAAATACAGCATAAATGTATTAGGTGCTTTCCTCCAGATCAGGTAAAACCTGTTACTGGAATTTAGCTACATTATTATAAGTGACCGGCAAATAAAAGAAATTGTAGGCTGAAATAAGCAGTGCATGGCAGATCCATGAATACTGGATTTTAGTTTTGGTTGTGCTGTGCAAATCCATAAATACTGTTCAGATGAGGAAATTCACCTGAATAATAGAAGTTTGGTTCCTTTGGGGACCAAAGAAACAGGAAGCATGGAAATGGTGCCAAAACTAATAAGACCCTTGGAAGAGTTGAGAAAACTTTATTCTGCTCAATGAAGTACTTCTAGGACTTACCCTGAGTTGCCAAACTATTCCTGTGGGACCAACACATCCTCAGTCTTGCTCAGACTGAACAGTGTATACTACTATCTTCACCCAGAGTACAACATACAGTATGATATGAAAATCAAAGGTGAACAATACTTTCTTTTAGGTAAAAAGATAAAAGACATTATTATTTCAATTGTCAGATGTGCTGCAAGGTATACAGTATTTTAAAGTTGTTGTCACTTTAAAAACCTGCAATACCTTGTGTTCCAAGTAAAATATATTTTTAAAAGCTATGCTACTTTTTCCCTGTGCAACTCAAAATGTTTCATACTGAACTCAAAAAAGAAGATCAAATTCCCTCTTTAACTATCCAGTTCCAGCAATAAGTAGAATGCTTGTTCAAACAATTATCCACAAAGGAGCTGGGGGTTGTGGTAAGAGAGAGAGAGGAAAAACCCCACTGTGTTTTGTTTAGAAGTGCCTTTAAATTCTGCCTTATTTAACAGATCATCCAATTGAGTGGAAACGTTCTGATCTACAAGTTCTATTTGTTTCTGCAAACTGTTTACATACCCATCTGTCTGTAGTGGCTCCAGGGTACTGTTCTGTTCTTTCAAGATAAATACACAACCAAAATATATGTAAAGTGGCACAGAAGGAAGCCCTCATGTAAAACATACACAAAAATTCCTTAATAGCTTGCCTCTTATGATTTTGCTTTGAGATTAAACTACTTAATCAATTAAATGAGACATACAGGATCCAAGTATCCCCTCAGTAACATACAAATGGAAACCCTAATTTAAGTAAAAATTGAACTGCAGAGACACTGTATAGAAACAACTGGTGTGCTAGGTTGGTATGTGCAACATGAAAACATGTTAAGTGGGACTGGGCTAAAAAGCAGGTTGAGTCCATCCATATATGCATTTTGTATGTACCATTCATTGGCACTTATGGCATTGAGGGACTACAGAACCAGTCTATGAATACTTTGGAAGAAAATGAAGAATTACAGAGCCTCTACCAGGCAGAAGTGCTGGAGGTGTGCCATGAGATGACTTTTTACCCCTTTGAAAAAAAGCTCTTTAAGATAGATGTCTCAGAATTGTTACAGAGGACATTAAAGTAACACAAATCAGACCACTTGAGTAAAAGTGAAAACTGTAGATGAATTAATCACTCTCCACTGTGAAAGCTGTAGCTGGAACTTAGACTTACACAGAGTACACACAAGCAACTTCAGTCAGTAAACACACTCTTACCTGTATTCCAGAATAACACTAGACCACAATTTGGACTAAGAAAGAATAAAAGTGTGCTAGCGACTTAAAAGCACTGAACCCAAGTTGAGAAGCACCAAGGAGGCTCTGGGTTCACCATCAAAACAGCATAGTCAGGAGGCAGTCTGGTCAGCTTGGCTCTGGAGCAAAGTGAGCTTGCATGGTCCCACTACACAGTGTGAGCATGTCTAGATGACTTGCCCTTAAGCACAGGTAGGATGTGAGAAAAAGGCATGGGCTGTTAGCTCACTCTCTGAGGATCTACTGCAAACAGGATGATTATTTTTTAAACACGATTAAAAATATATGCACTCTACCCTATCAAGATCAGTTGCGTAACTCCAAACTTCACTGGGGTTATGGCAGGAAGCTCTGATTTTACCAAAGCCAGTGAAACGCTACCAAGAAGATACTGTTGCAAATCAGCAGCAGACAGAAAAAACACTGGGAATTTTATTTAACTGAAGTATTATAAAATGAAGTTTAATTTAAGGAAAAATAAACATTTTTAACCCCCTTCAGCTTCAGCAACATTCTTAGAACCAAAATCCAAGTGCCAATCTGTGTCTTTCGCAAGTTCATCAATAGCTTAATTCATCATGATTAGAGGAAAAAAAAGTGTACTAGCAAAAGACACTGAAGTCTAATGCAACTTATGTATTATTTTTCTCACCTTCGGGGAGATGGAATTTCTAATTTCACAATTCTCCTCCTATGAGAGTTTAAAACTAATCAGGAGCACGTGTAGGCTGTATTGTGTTAAAGGGAAACAATTTTGCCTTGCAGTCCTCTTGGCATCACAATGTATCCATTAGCAATTGCTGATTTCAGCTTTTAACAGAGACTACAGCCATATCAATTCATGATGCTGACCTCTATTTTTCTGAATGAATTAAGAGGAAGAGAAAACGTGGCTTCCACTAAGCTTCCATTCCAGCACAGGAAATCCTGTGTGGTTAGATACAGTATGTGTCGTGCTCAGAGATTTCATTCTACTCCCCTTTAAAAGCCAACACGAGCAGCATGTCACAGGAAATTCTTCCTTATTTTCAGTAGTTCATAGGACAAGGCTTCTTTGGAAACAAGGTCAGCATGAATAGAGCATTGCTTCCTTATCACTGCTAAGCAGCTGTGTCAAGGATGCAAGACACAACACTGCACCCTGTCCCTGAATACCTCTTTTCATAAACTTTAAGCATATGCAGCTCAAGCAGTTAGAAGCTCCTTTGTACTTTCTTATTTTGAGATTTTTATATCACACGCTTTCCAAAAATATTTCTTTAAAAATATTCTAAGTAGCTTTAAGGTTAACCTCTGTCTAAAAAAAATAATTAAAAAATCAGACTTCAGCTACTTTCAAACAGACAACACCACACAGCAAGGTGGAGAAAGAAATTAGCTCTTTCTTGAATCAAGGTGACAAGAGATGAACTTAAAGCACAGAGGTTTGGTCACTCTTTGGGAAGTACGGGGCTCAATTCCAGCCCCATTGCAAGTACTGCTCTCAAGATATTACTGGAAGTCTCTTATTCTCTGCCATTCCTCAGTTTTATGTAAAGCTCCAGCTGCAATTAGTCTTTAACTTAATAAGCAACTTATGAAGGAATTATATGTTTAAAGAATGAAAGCAAATTCCAGTTCTTCCTGATATAAACCACTCATAAATCATGCAAATGGTTTTCGCCATGCTTTGTACCAGAATACAAAGTAACCAAATGACAACAGCAACCCAACACAGTGAGACTACTGTCAAGTACGCTGATTAATAAGGTGTTGCTAATTTCCCTCAGGAGAATGCCTTGAAAGGTTTTCATTTAAAATAATAGCAGTACCTGAAATATTTGCTGCTTTTTTTTTTTTTTTTTAATGTTTTTGAAAGGAAATCAAGGGGTGGAGGGAAAAGGAGCTTTAAAAGTAGCAGCATGTCATGCTGAACTATCTGACTGGTAACCAACAGCAAAAAACCTAAAATCATAGGAAGACCTTTAAAATTAAGACACTTAACTCCTCTACAGCCAGACAGACACAGAGTGGGCAAGGTCCAGCCACCATAGAAAGACAAACACATCAGTTCTGTGCTCTTGGCAGGCAAGACCCACAAGAGCAAGGGTGCTGCCTTCGCCACAGACTGATAAAGAATTTAGGTGGAAGAGCTCAGAGGTGAGACTCTGTCAGCATTCCTGAGGTGAAAGGGTAGCAACAGCCACCTTTGAGACATGGGATGCAAAAGGAGGAGTGAACACAAAAGAAATGAAGTATCACACAGCAGTGCAAAATGGCTCTAAGCAGTTACAATAAATTCTAGGCTGAGGCATACAGCAATATGTAGCATCCTGGCTGCACTGGATTTTAATCCCATTTGAGTTGAGCAGCTCCACAAGTATTTTTTAGAAGAGGTACATAAACAGCAAATATAAGCCTATTATCAACAGGTTTGTCTTCCTGGTTTTCTGGCTGCAGACCTGCTTAGAAGTAGTTCACACACTCCCAAGTGTTCTCACACTGAAAGCTCTCATGTAGCGACAGCCTCAAGTTGATGAATTCTAGGATCTTGTATCCTCCTGCCAGGCTGGAATGCTAAAATGTCCCCCAGGCTCCTACACAGTCTGAAAATGGTCTGGGTGAATGCAATTACCTGGGGTAGAATCTCTCCTTTTCTTCCGAAGAAAAGCTGTAATGCAGGATAGGTCATTGGAAATAGGTGTCTTGAAGGAAATGATGGTGGTAATAATCAGCATACAGAACACTTGCCAGACATTTTAATTCTGTCACAGAACGTGTTATCTCTCTAAAGGTGATGGAGATGCTTTCAGCTATATTATCAGGTAAGGTGAAAAATCCTGTACTGTTCTGGGTTTTGTGAACATCCAGAAGCCATTTTACAACCTACAAAAAAGTTACAGCAGTCTGCTGTGTGTGGAATTGCAACCTTGATTTTACAAATATCTCTAAAAGAAGTGTCATAGGATAAGAAAGTATTATTTTAAAACACTAGAATAGTAAGGAAATTCATATAGAATTACTTTGGACATTTAAGTAGATAATCAGTAGAATACTCCTACAATGCTGGGAAAATGTAAATGAGGTTAATTTTGCAGTGTGAACAGCAACACACTGGCTTTGCTCTGAAGTGCATAGTAACAACTCGTCACAAAGGAGGAAGGTTTCTCTGGAGGCATCTAGATCTTAAGCCTACACATTTTTTTCAGGATGCTGCTGTTACCTTAAACTTCAAAGCTCAATAAAATTTAAGCTATTAAATAAAATGTGCTGGCTGTGTAAGTCCTGTGGGATAACTAAAAGGCTTGATTTTCCTTTAATTGTAATATAAGGATAAAAAGGAAAAAAAAGAAAAAAAAAAGAGAAAACACACACAAACCACACCTGGCCCCTTAGATATTTTAACAGTGGTTTTGGATTTGCTGTTCCATCCAACTTACAGCCATAGCTGAAACCAGACAAAGAAGGTACAACCAGTCTAAATATACCAGGAACTACTCCCTCAGCAGAGCATTTTGTACTCCAAAGTTTCTCCTTAGAAATTTGACTACATGTGCAAAGCCAGAAAACATCTTAAAATGAAACTCAGCAAATACTTGTGTTGGTACAACTCATGCACATGTTGATAAGATCCTCTGATTCTAGTGCATTTGACAGGGCAAGACCTTGATTTCTTTCTGGACATGAAGTTAAACTGAAGCTGAAAAGGCAGGCTGAAAGGGTATTTTTGTTCAGACAGCAACTATGGAAAATCTGAAGCAGTTATTTTTCAGTATTACTCAAACTAGGAATTAAAACTGACCAGTGCCTGACCAGTTCACTGACGGGTTGTTTATCTGTAGGTGGTAGGATCCCAGAGCAGAGAACCTATGGAGTCAGAAGAGCCTTTCCTCATACCAGGCAAGTGCAGGGGGTGCCAGGACTGCCTGGCACAGAGGCTGCTATGGCTGTTCCCAGTGCTTGCCCAGGCTGGTTCCACCTTGCAGTAGAGAGACCAGGCTCTGGCTCATGTCACCCAAGTGTCACCCCCAGCACTCCCCACTCACAAACCTCAGAGCTCTGCAGTCTAGAGGCCAACTGGTTTTGCACAAGGCTTTGAATTTGTGCAATCTGTACTGCTTGGGCTCAACTACATTTATTGCTTAGTCTACCAGCACCTGTTACATCAGAAACAATAGGGAAAAGCTTCTGCCTGAAACATATACAGCATAAGCTATGCTGACATCATGATAAACGCAGGTGAGCGATGAGAAAGGAAGCCACCAGCCTAGAAACTACCCCCCAAACAGGACGCAGCTTCCAGGAAGTCACTATTGACAAATTCTAATAATTTACATGTTCATTTAGGGAGTATGTGCATGAAGTATACTGTAAGGCAGAAATGGAAAAATAATACCAGAGCTGAGCCCAAGCACGGCAGCAGAAAGCATGACCACAGAAGCAAGGGGACACTGACTTAAGTCATTAAGAAGGACTAGTTCCACAAGTGATGCGGTGTTAGGTCAGTGTCAAATTCCTTTCAGTTCTTTCAGAATCATGAAAATCATCAATATTCATCTTTCCTGGCAAGAAGTCTCATTCTTTAGATTCCCTTGTTAACAGAATAATCCAGGCAGAATAAAGTTGGACTTTTCTTTCTGGAACAGTCAGACCCATCCCTCTGCAAATGATATGCATCTTATGGGAAAAATATTCTTCTTTTTCAGTTCCATCTCTGGCACAGAAGTATTTAATTCTAGTGACTGCAAGCCAAAGTACATTACCAGGTTCATTACCTCTCACATGTAGAAATATACTCTTCTGCAACTTATAACTGCCTGGCTAAGACATTCCATGTAGCAACAGACTCCTAGGCCAGAGGAAGGGACAAAACAAACAAACAAACATTCATGTTCTCGGAGAGCTATGAAATTCCTGGGGCAACAGGCCACTCAGAAATTACTGAGGCCTTGGGGGGATGAAAAATTCTACTATAGTACAAGAGGCTAACCAACAGACAGCTTCAGTGGGATAAGGGTAGCATAAAACCCAAACAAAAACAAAGCACCCCAAAAAACAACCACAAAACTGTACACCCTAATTATTAAAGTACAAATTCTAAACATTATGGGGTAAATCGTTCAACTGATCTCCATAGAGGCTTGGTATTTCCCACCCAGGAACAAGCATCCATTTCATCACTGTGGTCACCTGAATTTTAAGGCTTCCCTTGCCAGCAGTAAACTGATTTGTCAGAGGCCACAAAAGATCCCATACAACAGGAATCAGCTTTATTGTTTTTTATTGTTCTTTTAGGTAAGAACTATTTTAATCTCACCAGAACCTTCATCAGGCTGCTAACAAACAGGCAGGTCATTTGTGTGGGGCTTTCATCCCACCATACTAGGAAAGGAGGAAAACTATAATTAACACTTGGTAAAACCAGTTCTGTTTAAAGACAAAACAAAATGAACATTTACATTGTCAATAAGGAGGTTTTGGAAGATTTACTTATTAGCTCTAAAACCTTACATTTTTATAGCATGAAGAGTAAGATATTTGGTAGTTGGTTAACTAAGTTACATAACTCAGGGAGACAACTGACCAAGCTCCTTCAGCCTATTTAAGGATACTTTAACATTTGAGGATTAAACACAGAAATGTATCAATTAATGCCCCTGATGTTTTTAGCAGTGTACAGCCAAAGAGATTTTCCTCTAATGGAATTACAAAACAGAAGCATGCCTTGTTTAGCATGTTAACAAGCTTGCATTTACTGCTGTCAGCATTAGACCTCCCAGTACAGCCATCATCCACATAATCAATGAAAATAGTTTGCAAAATGCCACTCTGATATTAGTCAGACAGAGTTATTCACCCAAGGAAATATCTCTACGTTTAGGAATAAGAGTAGCATTTTTCAGCATGGAAACTGGTTTGTCAACAGCCATTCTTCTCCTGCACAAAACATCCAACAATGCCAGCGCAGAGCAACAGTAGCCTCATTTATTGTCGGGAAAAAAGGCGTCCCTTTGTACCATCAGTTTTGTGCCTTTTCAATAGCTGCTCTGGTGGTAGACTGGTGTGGACAATCACAGTGACCATCTGTGACTATGAGACAGTTCGATAGCTGCAAGACTAACTTAGGTTCAACATCACCACATCTTGCCCTGCTGAGTCTTTCATATGGCTTTGAAAAACTTAATG
The DNA here is from genome assembly GCF_018691265.1 of Tyto alba. Taxonomy (NCBI): domain Eukaryota; kingdom Metazoa; phylum Chordata; class Aves; order Strigiformes; family Tytonidae; genus Tyto; species Tyto alba. The sequence goes on from NW_024881282.1 coordinate 53,581,985, forward strand.
AAAATGGATACATTCAAAGATGAATAAAAAGAGGTCTCAACAGGCTTGACCCTAAACCTAAACAATGGAACTGTAATGCCAGCACCATTGTAGCTACACGACAGATGTAGGTCGTGCTAGCTTTCATCTGTAGCTGTGACTGATAGCTTGCAATTTGCTGACAACACATATCAAGTTTCCATTTTCATTTGGTTTGTAGGCATGAATTTCAAGGGTTCAAACTAAGATGGAAGATGCACCTTTTTTTTTTTGTTGTTGTTCATAGAGAAAATTCTTGCAAAGACTATAGTCAGCATGTGTTACTGACCTAGGGTCATTCTTGTCATAAATCCACCCTGCAGAACTTATTCTAGAATTATTCAGTATAAGATTGGTTTTAAAAGTTTACAGAATAATATCACTGCTTAACCAAAAGGTTAATTCACAAAATCTTTAGTATCTGTCCAGATTTTAATAGCTATATACTAGTATTTTCCTGATTGCTTTAATTATATAATCTAAACTGTATTAAATTTAGTTAATTAGCTCCATAAATCCATCCACCATAAGCACATTTGCTGCTGGTACAACTTCACCACTTGTTCCATCTTATTTGGATCAAGGTAAGGAGCTGATTTTAAATTGGAGGTAGGGAAAAATAAACAAACAAAATCTCCTAATCTACACAGGTCACTTGAAAAGCAGTCATGGGGAGTTTTACAAGCAACACATTCTTCTCCATTCTTTCTGGGCAGAGCAGTTTCAGGACTTGCCCAATGGCAGCAGAGCCAGCTCATGTTAGAGCTGCCCTGGTATGACAAAATGTCTCCAGAAGAGCAACACAGAAAGCCACCAAGACATGTCAGCAAATGATTTCTAAATTTCCCTGTATTTGTAAGCCACCCCCTTGTGTGTCTGTGTGGGTAAGCAGGGGGGAAGTTGGCAGACCTTAAACCAGTAGATACAGAAGGACATCAGGAAAGCTTCCTGGGTCTTCCTCTTTCTCCTGCAGGTAGAATAAGTGGTGCCATTTTGCACAGAAACCTCTTCCAGGTTTCAAGACAGCTGTTACGAGACTAAGGCAATCTTTCACTAGTTGGGACTATGGAAACATTTGCATTTCATTTACAAAGAAAATGCTTCTTAGAAACAAAAACTTTCAAGCAAAAACCATCCCATTTTTTTTTCCCACTGCTTGTCCAGAAGGCAAGGGGGTAGAGGAAGTAGAAATCTGAAGAAGATAGATAGGAAAGTTTTAGTAACTAAGGTAAAATAATATACCAGTCATTTTACAGTAGATTCCTTGAATGTGCTCATGCAGTGTATTTCCACTTAATTAAGCACATAATGCCACCATCACATAAGAAACCCTGTATCCCAATCCTACATAAGCTGAGTGACAAAAGGATTTCTGGCCAACCTGGCGAGGAGGGCTTTCGAATTGGAATGACAGGGGAGGAAGAACACAACTGCAATCCAGTAAGGAAGTAGTAAACCAGGATGACAAGCAAAGGGGCCAGCATAATGTGGACAAGAGACCTTATAATCAACAAAACAGGGTTGAACGTGGACCACCTCAAGTATATGCACAGAAGTAAGAAAGTACCTACAAGAACAGTATCATGAGGGAAGCTCACACCTACTCTGTGAAATCAGCATGAATGGGATACCTCTTCAATATGCCTGTACGCTAACTTTTGTATTGTGGAGAACAAACAGGAGGAATTTGAAGTTTGCAGTTGCTGGGCTACAACCTCATCAGGATCACAGATGCAGCAGGATGGCTCACACAACTGGAGTACCACAATGGACAGATAGAGAGGTTCTTTGAGGAAGGACAGGACAGGACAGGGAGGAGAGAGAGTTGCCTTTTATGTAAGAAAGCAGTGGGAATGCATGGAGCTCTGCCTTGGGATGGACAATGAGCCAGCTGGTAGCTAACAGGTCAGTATTAGTGCACAGACCAACATGGGCAGTACTGTGGTAAGCATCCGCTACAGACCACCCTATCAGGAGGAAGTAGAATATGAGGTCTTCTTCAGGCATCTGGAAGAAGCCTCATGCTCGAAGGCTGTAGTCTTCATGGGAGACTTTAACCATCCCAGTAACTGCCGAAAGGGCAGCACAACACAGAACAAGCAATCCAGGAGGTCTTTAGAGCACCCTGATAATAGTTTCCTGACATGGGTGATCACGGAGCCAATGAGGGGAGATGATGGGTTGGATTTCATACTTACAAATAAGGAAGAACTGGCTGGGAATGTGAAGGCTGAAGCTGTCATGGCTGCAGTGACCATGAGATGATGGAGTTCACGATTGCATGAGGAGGGAACAAGACAAATAGTAGGATCACAGCCCTGGACCTCAGGAGAGCAGACTGGTCTGTTCAGGGACCTGTTAGCAGCCCATGGGATACTGTCCTGGATAGAAGAGGGTCTAGAACAGCTGGTCAACTTTCAAGGATCCCCTCCTCCAAGCTCAAGAATGGTCTGCCCTGATGAGTAGAAAGTCATGCAAGAGTGGCAGGAGGCCTGTATGGATGAACAAGGAGCTCTTGATAAAACGCAAACATAAGGAGATGGCATATGAGAGGTGGCAACAAGAACAGGCAACCCAGTATGAATACAGAGACGCTATCCAAGTGTGCAGGGTCAAACTTAAGAAAACCAAAGCCTGCCTGGTGTTACACCTGGCTAAGGACATGAAGGGTGACAAGAAGGGCTTCTGCAAGTGTATCAGCAACAAAAGGAAGACTAGAGAAAAATGTGGGGCCACTGCTGAATGGAGCAGAGAACATGGTGACAAAGGACAGAAGAAAATGCAGAGGTAATTTGATGTCAACTTCACTTTGGACTTTAGTGTCAAGACTTGCCTTCAACAATACCAGGTTTCTGAGACCAGTGGGAAAGTCAGGAGCAAGCAAGACTTACCCTTGGCACAAGAGGATTAGTCTAGGGAACATGTATGTCCGGTTTGCATAAATAATTCCACTGGATTTGATGGAACACACCCATGAATGCTAAGAGAGCTAGATAATGCCATTACAACGCCATTCCTGTGTATCTTCAGAAGGTCACAGCTATTATGAGAGGTTCCTGAGGACTAGAAAAAAGGAAATGCAACTACTATTCTCAAGAAGGAAGATCCAAGAACTACAGCTCAGGCAATTTCACCTTAATCCCAGAGAAGGTGAAAGAACAAGTACTTCTGGAAATAACTTTCCAAACTTATCAAGGACAAGAAGGTGGTTTCAAATAGTATGTATTTATGAAAGAATAAAATCAGGCTTCACTAACCTGATAGCCTTCTACAATGAGAGGATTCGCTTGGCAGCTAAGGAAAGAACAGTGGATATTGTCTATCTTGACTTCAGTAAGGCTCTCAGCACAGTACCCTACAATATAGTCATGGGAAAACTGATAGAGGTATGGGCCAGATGAATGGACACTGAGGTGGACTGAAAACTGGTTGATCTGTTAGTTTCACAGGCTTCTGGTCAGCCCTGTAAAGTCTATCTGGAGGCCAGTCATTAGTGGTGTACCCTTGATGCTGATACTGGGGCCAAGACTGTTTAACATCCTCATTAATGACCTGGATGACTGGTCACAGTGCATCCTTACCAAGCCTATAGATAATACAAAAATTGAGAAGAGCAGTTGATACACCATACAGTTGTGCTGCCATTCAAAGGGACCTCAACAGGCTGGAGAAATGGACAGATAGGAGCCTCATGAGATTTATCAATGGCAAATACAACTCCTGCACCTACAAAGGAATAACCTCAGGCACCAGTACATGGTACTGGCTAGAAAGCAGCTTGGCAAAAAATGTCTTGAGGGACACCAAGTTGAACATGAGTATGCAATGTGTCCTTGTGGCAAAGAATGAAAACAGGCTCCTAGGTTGCACTAGGAAGGCATTGCCAGATGGTTGAGGGAAGTGATTTTTTCTCTCTACTCATCTGTGGTGCTGTGTCCAGTTCTGGGCTCCCCAGTACAGTGAGCATACTAGAGTGAGTCCAGCAAAGAGTCAAAGATGATTAAAGCACTGGAGCATCTGATATACAGGGAGAAGCTGAGAGAGCTAGGATTGCTCATCCTGAAGAAGAGGCTCAAGGAGGATCTCAATAATGCATAAAAATATCTGATGGGGAACAAGGGAGAGGAAGAGAGAAGATGGAGCCAGGCTCATCTCAGTGATGTCCAGGGAAAGGAAAGAGGCACCTAATTAATATTCAGGAAAAAAAAGACCTTTTTGAATTTCCACTCTCAAGTACTAGTATCTCCTCCCATACGTGAGGTTACCATACTGATCCTGTGACAAACAAGAACCAGTCATGATCAAGTCAGGCAACAGGAAGAGTCATTTAGTAGCACATTCTATAAATGCAACACAATGTCCCTGTCTCTCCTTCCTGGTAAAGGATCCCACATGCCAGCTGAGGTTGTTCCAAGGGGTGGGAGGACAATTGCTTTATTCTTCAAATTAATTACTCATATGGGATGCAGCAAAGGGGATGCAAGATGTGGGTCAGGGCAGGAGACTTAAATGAGTTCCAAGTATATTGTTACTGTGAAGTATCCTTTGCACCTCCACAAGTAAGATGCACTGTGTTCTGCACTTAAAATTGAGTTTACTGTTCACCCAATAAAACTGGAATGTTGTATTTCTACAACAGCCCACAAAATAAAATTTTGACCAATGACAATCACATCAGTTATTTAACACAAAGGGCTATGCCCTTCCTCTCCAAAAGTCTGACCAAAAGTTCACTGAAGTCAATAGCAGCCTTCTTCTGAATTTAGTGAGTTTTGATTAGGTCCTTTAAAGACACATTGTGGATTTTGCTCTGGAAAGCACTCTCTTGATAGGATAGAGCAGGAGGCTGTAAAATACCCAACAAGGTAGGTAATAAGGGAAATAGACTATCTTGAGCCATGTTCAAGGGCTCTTCTACCCAAACAAGGAGCAGAATCAATTGTTTCCCAGACAACAGCAGTCTTTTGCCATTGTTGGATATGGTGTTTAAACTGCAGATGACAGGCATAGGACAGATGGCCAAAGCTTCATCACAACCATCTTGTTAAGGTGCTCCTTTAAAAAACTCATTTAAGACAGGAGATTATTCCATTGTCTCATTGCACGTAATAAACCAGTAAACATTAGATAAGCCAGTGCAAAATTAAAAAGCTTCAGATTTGCTAGGCTTCCTCTTACCAGTATCTGTTGGGAAGAGGAGACCATAGTTCGTATTTTTGCCAAAGGTAATTTCAGAGACAAATTAAGAAGCCCTTGAAGCTACTACATATTATTCCTTAAAGGTCCCAGTTTTATAATTTACTGCACACTGGCAATTGCAATTTACTGAGGCTGTGCAGGAGGTTATTGACTTCAAGACCTCAGCACCACGGAGCAATGTACATCCCAGAACAGACCAGAAAAAAATACTTATTATCATTTTTCATGTTTAAAGGAAATACCATATTGTATTTAGATCATACAAATGAAGTGCAAAGATGGGTAAGGGAAGAATGTAATTACAATGCATGTACAGACCTAAAACCAAAATATGATAACAGTATAAACATTGCTATGGGTTTTACATTGCAATCAAGGTACTTCCTGTATGAAAAATTAAAGTGAGAAAGAAAACCCAAAACCAAACCACTGAATAAGCTGAAAAATATTTCATTAAACTATCTTGACTCAGATGCTCAACAATGTGGAAAAAGGGAATCTTATTTTAAGAGCTCCCCATGTAAAAGTTATTGAATTATTGTAAACTCAGCACTTAACTTTGTAAACAGATGTGCTTCTTCCAAAATCCTCCACCTCATCCATTGTTCTATTTATTTATCTGATTTAATGCAAGTTTCTCTTACACAAAGCAAAAAAGAATTCAACTGAAACTCCTGTCCTAATTAAAGGTTTCTTTGTTCTATTATGAACCTAACTCCACTGCTCAACACTATTGCCCAGAAGAACAATACATATTTAAATCTCTAATTCCCAAAAGGGAAGAGAGTACATTTGGAGCTCTGCAGTAACTATAACAAACTGGTTTGGGGACGAAATACTATTAAAAAATATGTATTAATCTAAACTTTCTTCCTGTCCCTAACACTCCACACCCTGTACCCACTGATCTTTACGTTGCTAACATTTTGTACACTGACAGTCATGGGCAGCTGCCTCCTGTACCAGCTCATGAGGTTTGAACTGTGTAGGGTGGAAGTAGAGACCCTTAAAGGACAGAGCTATTCAGAATTAGGTACAGTGTCAAAACACACCAGAGGATTTGCGCTACCACCCATGAGACATGCAAACAAAAGAGACCTCCATAAACAGCTGCGTTTCTCAGAAACTCTAGCCCTGGTAATCAGTGGCAACGCACAGAGAACGGCAGCTTTTAGACAGGCAGATTTTGCACTCAAAGATAAAAACTGACCAACAACCTCATCCCACTCAAAATAAATGCAAAACTTACTTTTCCAGCTCAGTTTTTTGTAGGCAATCTGCAGACACAAGCCTGTAGCTAACTGATCTATTTACGCTGCAGAATGATAAAGAAGCACGATACCAACATCATTCATAAATTCCAAAGGTGGTAGGCACCGAACACAGCAGCCTCAAGCCTCTGAACATCTTGTTAGAAACTTGCAGATGTCTATTGAAACGGTGGTGTTCAGTTGTTTGGGGGCATATTATAATCCAAGAGGCTCCCAAGGAAAATGTCTTACTGCTCCTTATTCATCTCTTGGCCCAGCATATTATCTTCCCACACATTCCAAGTACGATCATGATACAGGCAAGTGTGCATTCCGTAGTGGGACAGCATCTGCAACCAGTCCCCAGCTGTATAATGTGGTGCCCACATACACTAATTATGTGACATGCATTTCAGGTCACAAGACAACAGTATATCTAGTCACAACAGAAGGAGGGTGTGTAGGGTTGTGAGGAAGTGGGGCAGAAAGTAAGATCTTGGCCACAAAAAAAAAAAAAAAATAATAAAAAAAAAATCATTGTAATAACAACTTGGCCCACAACTCGTCCCAAAATCCTACCTGGAACAGCTCTCTGGATGGAGGCAATTCTGATAAACTGGGTCCACAGGTTGGCTATGTTTGATCAAGGCTACAAAGTATCATCATTATGGATTCAGAGACTTGCATTAAAAGTGAAAAAAAAAAATATCACCACCTTCTGGTTAGTGTTCTCTATTTTATACACACACAGACACACACTATGTTCGACAACACTATCCTGTCACCAAAGTACTTTTTCTATGACAGTGTTCAAGGAAATAGCATGCCACATCTGTAAAGCAATACAGCAAACTTTGAAATATGAACTCAAATCTCTATAATATTAACACAACTTTTGCTCATGAGGCAAAAATCATTCTCCTCGCTCAATCTTCCATGGAACCTTCATTCCATCAATACTGCAATTTCACAGCTAAACATATTAATAGGGTCATAAATATTCAGATTATGTAATAAAGACAGTGAAAGCAGACGATAAAATGCTGTTAACATTCATTTACAGCAGCTGGGAAGGCCCTGCCAAATGTTGCTTTACATAACAGGTCATGACGTTCTGACTGCATTAAGCTTTCTGATCACTCTTCCTTTATCTGCTATGATTTTGAACACAATACGAGACAGCGCAGACTAACCAATGGATTTAGAAGCCCTTCCAAGCACATCAACATTTCAAAGGTTTAAAAGATTAAAATATCAAAAAAGGTCTTGTGGTTACTACGTTTGTGCTTTTGCATTTTATAGTGCAGACATGAAAGTGACATTCACATCATTTATCTGCAATAGCTCCACAATTCAGTGCCTTCAATACATTCTAAAAGTGAGTTTATTTTATTGTACCATACTCCAGTTAAGCTGTATGCAAAAAATGAAAACAACATTCAGTAAATTGAAAACATCTCCACTACAATTTTCACAAGGCATGTTGAATACTACTGAAACATTCTGTAATGTGTGCATAATCCTGTCCACAACCTACATTAGTTTTATTTTGAGAGCTGCATCTGAATCAAGTGACAGTTCTTGCTTTACTTCAGTATATTCTGCATTACACTTCCTTTATTTCAGAACAGTCTCTGCCACACTTACAAAGTCAGGATTCCCAAAGCATGGGTCAGATCCTACAAGCTCTCAGGCAAGCATCAGCCGGGCATGTGGACTGTGGGACTAGGTCAGAATGTTTTACTGTTAAAAACAATGACTCAGTTTGATTCATTAGTTTTGCATATTTCCATGCCAAAATTAAGCCAAATCCTGCAGACATTTATGGAGATTAGTAGCCCTAGGAAGGTTAAGAGCGCTGGTGAGGTCAACAAATTCATGTGTGTAAAGTAAACAAGGCTGTGCATAACAGGACACACACGGCACTGCTTGTAAAAGCAATACCACTTCATTCATCCTTCCAGCCCTGCATTCGTTAGCAACTATTCAGAGCACTGAATGAATACATTACAAAGCCTAATGCTTTAACTGACTGAAATTTTACAGCAGTGGGTCTCAAGCTTTTCCTGTATCCAAGGCTCATTAGAGAGCATTGACATGTCTCTACACAAGCAAGGAGTTTCAACAGTGCTCCAGCTTCACCCCATCCATGTGGGGCATTGCTTCAGCAAGGCTGTGATAAATAATAGAAGAATTTTGCTTTCGCTAAAAGTAATTAAACAATTACTTTTATTGAATTAGGCTGAAGCTGTTATTAGTACAATGATACAAATTTTAAGAAAAGTAAAATAATTTACTAGTGGGAAGAGAAGAGAGGGGGGATTGATCAGAGGAAACACCAACCCAACAGCCCCCCCTTTTCCTTTGAAATGCTCACCAGATGGTCCATATCAAAGGATGGTAACTCCTTTGCAATGGAATGGGAAAGAACATGATGGGCCCTCTCTGTTATCTCCTGTTCTTGAGATAAGAGAGGAACTGGAGCCACTGAGCCATAAAGACAAAGGAGCTACAAATTAGCCCAGACTTGAAGGACAAGGTGTACGTGACCACAAGACTGAGTTTGCGCAGAAATCAGGGTCAACGAGCGAACACAGTGAAGAAGACTACGAGCCTTCATCTGAAGACCCCTGCCCACGACCACCAGGGAGCACTGCGCAAGCGCGACGGGAGGAATTTGGGTTGGGGGGATATGTTAATGATTTCTCGGAACTAATTGTAATATTCCCTCCCTATCCTTAGAAGTAGTGATGCATATGTATTAGAGTAGATGAATATGTAACCATTTATACAATAAAAGGGAGCCCCTTTTGGCTCCAGGGCGCGCCATTGCGCCCAGCGCTGTATTCTTTGCTCCACTGACTTTGTCCCCAATAAAACTTTTTTTTTATATATACGTGGGCTTGTTTCTCACAATTGGGGGCTCGTCCGGGATGACAGAAGCCTCACCGCCATGGAGCCAGAGGGCCCTGAACGGAAGGCGCGCCCCGCTGAGTTCAGCGGTCTCTTCGGTTCCCTCCGGCGCCATCGGAGGTTGACGGTGACGATCCCGGCGGGGGACTCGTGGACCAAAGAGGGGGTTAGGGCTCCCTGGAGACCACGGCAGCCATTAAACCTTGTGCACAAGATCCGGGCAACGAAAAGGGGACTGTAAGTAGTGTCCGGATGGCGGGATAGGGGGAGGACTGAAAGGTGTGTGTGTGAGACGCGAGGCGCCAGGTCGCACTTGCGAAGCGATTGTGGAGTCTTTCTAACCGCGGTTCCGTGCTCCCGCGAGGGGGACGGCCGGTGAAGAGACGAAGCGAGTGAAAAGGAGTGAACGGCTCCCCCGGGAGGAAAGGGGAAACAAGATACTTCAGTTAGTCTGGTTGAGTGAACAAGAAACTGGGAGCTAGGCAGTTGAGTTTCCCGGTATTGGGAAACAAAATACTCCAGTTAGTCTGGTTGAGTGAACAAGAAACTGGGAGCTAGATAGTTGAGTTCCCCGGGATTGGGAAACAAGATACTCCAGTTAGTCTGGTTGAGTGAACAAGAAACTAGGAGCTAGGCAGTTGAGTTTCCCCGGGATTGGGAAACAAGATACTCCAGTTAGTCTGGTTGAGTGAACAAGAAACTGGGAGCTAGGCAGTTGAGTTCCCCGGGATTGGGAAACAAGATACTCCAGTTAGTCTGGTTGAGTGAACAAGAAACTAGGAGCTAGATAGTTGAGTTCCCCGGGATTGGGAAACAAGATACTTCAGTTAGTCTAGTTGAGTGAACAAGAAACTAGGAGCTAGGCAGTTGAGTTTCCAGGGTAATAGGGAGCCAAAGATTGCCATTTCCCATACAGTCCATTAGGGAAAGGCTGGGAAAAAAAAAAAAAAAAAAAAAAATATATATATATATTTTTTTATATATATATATATATATATGTGTGTGTGTGTATATATATATAAATTGGGATTATAGCCCATGTACCAGAGGGAAGAGTAAGATCAAGATGGCAAATTATTGTATGTTCGAATGGACTAAAGGACCTATCAGGGAAGATTCGGTGAATTGGCCAAAATATGGATCAGAAGAGGATTGGATTTGTCAAGCTCTTAATATTTATGTTAATTCAAAGGAACCATTTAATCAAGAAGAAAGTGAATATGCCTCATGTTGGAGGGGGTCGCAGAGATTTGGGATTTTTTTAATTGAAGCAGGAGGAGCAGGTTGAAGAAGGTGAAAGGGAAAGGAAGGAAAAGAGATGGGACCCTTTGGATAATTTACCCCCCCCATATAACCTGGCACACCTAGGAAATCAAGGGGTGCAGCAGGAAGATGCGGGTGAGGAGGCCCCTGTTGTTAATATCAGACCTGAAACCGGGCAGCAACGAAGGGGGGGGGGAAATCGTTTAAGGGAGCACGGGTCGGCTAGGGTTAATCCCTTGCGGGGAAGTCCCAGCGGCAGGAATTCAAGGGGGGATGGGATTTGTGGATGTGCCGCTCACTAATGTAGAAGTGAGGGCGTATAAGAATGAATTTAGGAGGTTTTTAGAGGACCCTGTGGGGCTGTCAGAGAAGATTGATCAATTTTTGGGACCCAGTATATATATACATGGGAGGAGATGCAGTCGATTACGGGAATTTTTTTTTCTCTCCTGAGGAAAGACAGATGATCAGAACGGTTGGAATGTGGATATGGGAGAGAGAAAATCAGCAGGGGATACCCGGGGAAAGGAAACTCCCTGTAACCCCTCTGCAGTGGAATCAGAATGAACAAGAGCGGAGGAGAGATATGAGTGACTCTAGGTCATTATAATAAGTGTCTGGAGGAACTCCTGAGAGAAGCACAGAAAGTAGATATTAGGAAGGATGAAGAAAAGGCTAAAACTAAAGCTAAAATTATGATAACTGCACAAGAAGCTGTTAGAAATAAACACAAGAAATCTCAGACGGGAAATCACAATTTGAAACAGGCAAGGGAATGAAAGGGAAGGTGGAACCAAGAGGCACCACTGGCTAGGGAAATCACAAGGGAATGTTTTTATTGTGGGGAGGGGGGGGCATTATAAACAAGAATGCCCCCAGAGAATACGGGACCTGTTGGTGTTTGAAGTAACCCAACAGGATGAGGGTGGTAATCACTAGGGGTGTCAGGGGCTCTACCTCCTGGGGGATATACCAACAGAAGAGCCCTTGATAAATTTGAAATTAAGACCCCAGGAGGAAGATTATGTAAAAGATACAACTTGGGCTGTAGGGGTTAAAGGTGAAGGGGTTTTCGGTCCCAGTTATAACGAATGTGTTAATACAGGGGGAGGATCAATATGCTGTTAATGATCTGTTAATGCCAGGGGTAGGATGTAATTTGCTGGGTAGAGATTTACAAGTGCAATTAGGAATAGGTGTGGTACTGGATGAAGGAAAACTAGTGGTTAAATTACTAGAATTATGGGAGGAGAATCGGGGAGGATATTTAGGAACCAGAGCGTAACTGTTTGGATTTTATAAATTATCAAACGAAAATAAGAAAAGATCTGTTAAAAAAACCTTTGCCCTATAGAGAAAAACTATTTATTGGTGGGTCCTCTCGATGCCTAGAAGGAAAAATATTGGGTTATGTAATTATCGAGAGGCAGAAGATGGAAGTGTTTGAAAAGGGGAAATTACCTGCTGGGTGGTTAGCACAAGTCTGTGAACTCTATGCCCTAAAACAGACATTGGTATATTTGAGAGATAAGGAAGGGACAGTGTACACAGACTCAAAGTATGCATTTGGAGTGGTCCACACATTTGGAAAAATATGGGAAGAAAGAGGGCTTATAAATACAAAAGGGAAGGAGCTAGTACATGAGCGGCTGATCAGAGAAGTTTTAGAAGCCCTGAAGCTCCCCACAGAAATTGCAATTGTGCATGTGAAAGGACATCAGAGGGGAGCATCAATGGAAATAAGGGGGAATAATTTAGCAGATTAAGTAGCCAGAGAAGCAGCTACAGAATCATCATTGGTAGTTTTATTGGTAATAATACCAGGGGATTATGAGAATTTAGCCCCAAATTTCACAGAACAAGAAAAGGATATACTTAAAAAAAAGGGGGGAAAAGATTCAGAAGGAAAATGGACTTTAGCAGATGGAAGGCAGATGTTAAATAAAACGAGATCATGAGAAATTCTGTCATTAATACATCAGAAAATACATTGGGGAACGCAATCACTTTGTGATCATTTCCTTAGACAATATGGGTGTATAGGAATATATATATGGTGGCTAAATAACTAGTTGATCGATGTTTGATTTGTTAAAAAGTGAACAAAAAGGTAATGAGATAAAAAAAAAAAAAAAAAAAAAGGGGTGGCTGGGGAACAGGAGCTAGCCATACAAAGCCTCCAGGTAGACTTAACAGAGCTACCTTAAATACAAAGGTGGAAGTATTTGTTGGTATTAGTGGCTCACTTAACTCATTGGGTGGAAGCAATCCCCCACACCAAGGGCAATGGCAAGCATGGTATCCAAGGTGTTACTGGAAAACATTATCCCCAGATATGGATTAATAGAAAGAATAGACTTGGGCGGAGGAACACATTTCATTTTAAAAACTATATACAACAGCTATCTGAAGCCTTAGGGATCGAATGGGCATGGCACACCCCATGGCATCCTCGGAGTTCTGGAAGAGGAGAAAGAATGAATCAAACTTCAAAACAAACCTTGACTAAGTTAATGATTGAGACTCAGATGTCTTGGATTAAATGCCTGCCATTGGCCTTATTAAGGATCAATACTCAGCCACGAACAGATCTGGGTATTTCTCCCTATGAAATGATGCTTGGATTACCATGTATGAGTAATGACAGGGATATTGTCATCCCTGAAGTAGGAGATCAATATGTAAGAAAGTATGTAATAAGAATTGGTAACACTTTAATGAAATTAAGAAAGAAAGGACTTCTGCCTCAAAAGCACTATTGGCTTTTAATATCCACAATGTAAAACCACGTGATTGGGTATTGATAAAAGTGTGGAAAGATTAATCATTAACTCCCGAGTGGGAAGGTCCATTTCAGGTGCTGCTGACCACCGAGACAGCGATCCGAACAAAAGAAAAGGGGTGGACTCTTGCCTCCTGAGGAAAAGGACCGGTGGAAAAGCCTCAGGAGTGGACTGTGGTACCATCAACTGACCAACTACAAGTCACCCTCAAAGGACTAAGTAAATTCATCAGGAGGGGATTGAATGACTCTTAACCAGTGGTTTGACTGGGTTTTTAACTGGGTTCAGAGGTAACACTGCGAAAATTTACTTATTCATTTGCTTACTTGCTGTATAAGGAAACAAAAACAAAAAACAAACAAACAAACAAAAAAAAAACTGTCAGGGAAAAGCTGGCGTTTACCAAGCATTAACTGACAGACATGTTACAGAGTGGCTTTTGGTAACAGATTATGAGCATTTTGGATTCAATTAGGCATTGCTAGAAAATCAACCTAATAGGGTAATACCTTGTCTCGAGTGTATGTATGGATGTCATGAAGCGTGGGTTTTGTGTGAATGTGAAATGTGTTACCGGATGTGGTATTTCTTGCAGATGGAGAAAATTGTCTTATAACTGTATAGGGAAGGGGCATGAACTGTAACCTTGATTTACGGGGAAAAAGAGGTTAGTCCCCAGAATTTGTGATGTCCCTGAGAGTTGATGGGAGGACACTATCAGGAAGTGCCAAAAATTTTGCTTTGCTTAGAAACAAAGGAAGTGGCTACAAAGGAGCTGCACTTGAATTGACTAACTCTTAACACATGGATTCGTTAAATAGTAGAGGGCAAGACCGGGTTAACCTCTGTGCTCGCCACCAGGAAGACTTGTATCTCAGCTGTGGGCTGCAACCCCATAGGCATGAGAGGTGGGAGCATATGTTATACCGGACCTCTGCTAATCATCCTGGTATGGTTTGCTTTAATAGTGGCAAATTTGTGCAGCAAGTGCTTTACTGTTATGTCCAACATCAGAGTGGCTTTGCTTTCCCAAAGACAGAAGGGTGGATGGAGATATTTTTAGTGGGAAGAAGAGAATCCAAGTAAAAGATGTGACAGAAGTAAAACAGCCAGTACCAAAACCGCCGAAAAGACCTATAACAGAATTTTCGACATGGTTAACCAAAGGAGATGGTGGTTTACATAAGCAGATACAACTACATGGGCACTTGAAAGAGGAACATTTACAAGGGCAAAAGATATGTAGTAAAAAGGCAAACAAAGTGAGGGCTACCAACATCAAGGCTGCACAATAAATTGCTGCCCATGCATAAGCACGCTCCATTGTTTTCGTGGTATCGGAGGTACAAGAGTGAGAGCGCAAGTGGTGAACCTGCCTGGTCTGTAGGGATCAGGAGTCAGGGTCCACATACGCAGCAGGAAAATGGATTTCCACGCCCCCAGTCCAAAGCGCATGTGTTGTTGGAGGGTCTCGAAAGTTCGGCTATACCCGGATGGCAAAAACAACTGCCAGGCCCGCCCAGATCTAGGCAGCACAGGCATTCTGGGTGGAAGAGAAACTTCCGCTCATTGCGCACTTGGACCTTCCTCGGTCAAGCCGCTAGCCTGGGGCTGGACTATCCCACTAATCTTACTGATCCCGCTGGATTGCAATCTTGGGAAGATGGGAGTAGGGGACGATCCCGTGTGCGCCGGCCTGCTGTTGGGATTTTTCATTATATTGGTGGTGACTGTCGTTGCCATCGTGGTATGCGAGGGAATGTCTCGTGGCTGGTGTCGGAGAAGATCACCTCCTCCCCCCAATCCTCCAAGATCACGAAGACAACTAAGACGCCCTCGAAACCTTGATGAGGTGATGGAAACAGACTTATAGTTCAAAGAAGAAAATGTTATTGATCAGAGGAGTTACCACGCGGCGCGTGACAGTTGTTCTTGGACTTTTTCTATCTTTCTATCGCTATCGCCCCCGTGAGTAAGGGTAACAAGACATCGAAGGACAACATCCAAAGGACAGTGCTGATATCTTTGGTTCTTACTTTTTCTCTTTCTGATTGTGTCGCGTGGGACTTTGCTGGATTGTTATACAGTTAATTATTTCAGGTTCTTGTTTGCTAATAAATTGTTGATTATTGTTTACAGAGTGTCTGATAGTACGGTTGACTGTGCAGTTCGGCACACAGCTCGAATTTGCTTAATGCCAAGAGGTGAAACAGTAGTAGCAAATTGCATGTTGGTCACAACATGTTGGATTAACTGAACAAAGCAAGGAATAAATAACACACGGCAAAAACATTAAGGCGACAACTGCACATAGCAGATAGAATAAGAGCTGTCTTACCTATGGTGCTCTGAAAACACCCTCAATGTTAGACTCAGAATGGTGGGATGATCTATTAGTAACTTCCTGGTGGAAAAGATTGAATTTTTCTTCCTTTTGTGCCGTCGCGGGCTTACTATTTTTACCATGTTTAATACCTTGCTTTATACAGCTAATATCTCATGTTATTGAGGGGATGCAAATAACAGCAATGCCAGTAAACCCTGAGATGGCAGCAGTGGCTGGTGCCCACAAAGTTATGATATTAAGAAAAGAATGAGACTAAGTGTTAGTAAGCTCAAGCAAAATATGGTATTAAAAAAAAAAAAAAAAGGGTGGATTGTGATAAATAATAGAAGAATTTTGCTTTCGCTAAAAGTAATTAAACAATTACTTTTATTGAATTAGGCTGAAGCTGTTATTAGTACAATGATACAAATTTTAAGAAAAGTAAAATAATTTACTAGTGGGAAGAGAAGAGAGGGGGGATTGATCAGAGGAAACACCAACCCAACAGCCCCCCCTTTTCCTTTGAAATGCTCACCAGATGGTCCATATCAAAGGATGGTAACTCCTTTGCAATGGAATGGGAAAGAACATGATGGGCCCTCTCTGTTATCTCCTGTTCTTGAGATAAGAGAGGAACTGGAGCCACTGAGCCATAAAGACAAAGGAGCTACAAATTAGCCCAGACTTGAAGGACAAGGTGTACGTGACCACAAGACTGAGTTTGCGCAGAAATCAGGGTCAACGAGCGAACACAGTGAAGAAGACTACGAGCCTTCATCTGAAGACCCCTGCCCACGACCACCAGGGAGCACTGCGCAAGCGCGACGGGAGGAATTTGGGTTGGGGGGATATGTTAATGATTTCTCGGAACTAATTGTAATATTCCCTCCCTATCCTTAGAAGTAGTGATGCATATGTATTAGAGTAGATGAATATGTAACCATTTATACAATAAAAGGGAGCCCCTTTTGGCTCCAGGGCGCGCCATTGCGCCCAGCGCTGTATTCTTTGCTCCACTGACTTTGTCCCCAATAAAACTTTTTTTTTATATATACGTGGGCTTGTTTCTCACAAGGCCCACTTCACTGCTTGGGAAACCACATGCTAAAGTATAGGAGACCTGACTAATTACCAGATGTTGGCAAAAACCTTAGCCATTACAGGAAAAATAAAATTCACAAAGGGAAACACCAGTTTCATCAGTAGTCATTCAGTGTTGTGAAGTCTGCATTAAGTTACAAGAAACTCAGTACTTGATTTTTGATTTGAGTAAAGGCTACCTTCAGTCACTTCTGGAGACTCCTGTCAGTGCATTCAGTCACCTGAAATTAAGATCTCTCTTCAGTTTAAATTAAGTGCTCCTGCCCAAGTTAGAACAGAATCTTGTCCCAGACCTGGAGAAGGAGACCAAAAGTGTTTTTTAACTGTCAGGTCTATTTGCACAAGAACTACAGAAGAGGTATCTCTTCCTAAAATCACAGACCCTTAAGATGAGATTCAAAGGGGTAATGCCAAGGTTATAAACACACTGTAATAGGAATAATTACCCATATGTTCCTAATAACAGCTCTGAATCCCCATTGCACTATACAATGTCCAAGTTGTAACTTAAAAATCTCTTTCAGAGCATCCTGCAAATAGGCCTACAGGAAAGACGGAGGCTTCTCAACTAGAGGTAGTTATCATAGCTAATCCCATGATCTCACATACTACTGATATCTTATGAACTGTGAAAAAAGCGATCACAGAGATTTTATCTAAAAAAATAAGTATTTGCAATTAAATTTACTTTCACACATCCTAACACAAGCAACGCTAAGGAAAAACAAAGCCACATAATGTAAACAGCATGTACTCTGCAAGTCAGATGTTACAACTAAGAAGCCAAGAATTACATATAAATATTTAGTTAGGGAACTGAAATTTCTATTAAGTCTTCACATATATTCTATCTCCTTAGTTACAGTATCTTTAACAAGCTTAAAAGCATCCTCTTATCCAGTATGAACTGCTGCTGATTCAGGATGCATTAGCTATTCATTTAATACAACAGTCAATTACAATCTTTAAAAAAAAAAAAAAGTAATCAAATGAATAGCTAGAGAAATTATCAGGTAACTGAGTGGAGTACAGAACTAAGAACAATTTGTTCTTCCCAACACAAAATATGCCAGTACATGAATTCCAGAACATACTTGAAAGGTCGTCTTAAATCCCCTTTTTAAATTAAGTTGAAAAGAATTTGGACATTTCCATAATCTCCATCTTCTTGCCTGATTCTGAGCTACGATACTTTGCATACAGCTGTTCAAACAACCTGTCTTCACCACATGCAGCTGAAGAAGTACAAGTAAAGAATAAGCATGTTAATACATCCAAATAAAGCCCATTAGCTACAAGTACCTTGGCTTTTTGAAGTATTGTCTGCTGCCTTCCAAAACGGTTCTGCAAAGGAAATAACCTGATCAACTGCCATGATAGAGTTCTTCAGGTTTCTTTCTTCTTACAGCTATATTAATGCACTGTAGGCATTCACCTCTAGTCACTAAACCCCAAAACATTCACTGTTATTTGACTAACAACTGCAGGTTTGCTTCAGTAATATTTGCAGACGCACTCCCCCTCTTTCCTCCTTAAACAGCAGTTGAGGTAATTTTTCCACCTTCAAAAAAAAAAAAAAAAACCCCTCCTCTTCACAGATATGAAATAAGTCAGGAATATTTGCAGAGTAAGTTTCTGGTGGCTGCAGTGAAAGCTGTTTGTGAATCTGCAAACTCAAGCAACTGGGAAGTAGAATTGCCATGGGACAGAGGACTGAAAATACTGTATGAAGGGAGTGCTGCAGGAAGAGTTGTTGGAGCAAAGGCTCATGCAAACGAACATTAATTCACGAACCTTTCAAATAACTGAACAAACATTTTTTTGTAGATTGTCTGCAAAACTAGAGACAATCTGCCAAAAATTGCCTCAAATGCTGGCGGGCGTTAAGATTAAAAATCAATAGAAAGGAAAGGGTTGGTGTTTTTTCTGTGTACTGTATGACCACATGCAATGAATAAATAAGGTATCCTCTGAATACTTCCCCCTCCAGATTAATAAAGTATTCTTATTTTAGAATGGTCACATAAATACCTCAATCTTACAGCCCTCCCCCTTTCCTATTTCTTTAAAAAAAACAAGTTGAGCAGGAACACACACTTGCTGGATGGAATACATAGTGAGACCTGTATCTCTCAAGTGACTGCTCTAACTACCAGGCAATGGATTCATAATCACTCTGTAAATAATTAAATATTAATTAAGTCTGGGAAAAAGCAGGAGAGCTTCAACAAACAAGCAAAGAGGGAGACTGTTCCCTAGTTCTCAGAGCAATCACTTGCAAGGTGGGAGAGCTGGATTCAAGACTCAATTTTCAGTAAGATAAAAGGTAGCAAGGTGTGAAACCAGACTCCTCATGCAAACGCTTGGATGACTAGGAAGGATGCACTGATCAGATTTCTAATGCTGCAATTTCATACGTATTTCCACATGGCTCAGCAAAAGAAGCTAACATTTTTAGGTCTTCTCTGGTGGCAACGCAGATGACATCAGCATGGATGGGGCCAGCACTTATCTCCTGCCCCTGCCAGCTGGAAGCAAGGCAGTTTCTGGTCTATAAATAAGGGAACTATGTTAGTGAGATGCTGTGTTTCAAATTATAACTCCTGCAAACAGTCTGCAGAACAAACATGTAGGCCAGTATATGCAGTCACATAAACATACCCACAGACACCTCTGAAATGAGACAGCAGCCAAAGGGGAACTAAACATGGAATCTGAAAGGCAAACACAGCAGCTAGAGTTCTTTTATGGATTTAATACCGTAGGATATTTTTCACCCTAAGCCTCTTTGAGCCCAAAACTGCTGTTGTAGCCTGAAAGCCTCTTCTCTCAGGTCTGAGCAGAGACCTCCCTCTCCCCTTACACAGAGGCCATCCTGCAATCAACAGGGAAAAGCACAGAGCTACACCAAACTGGCTGGTGGGCCACCAGCAAGGCATATGCTTGGTGTCTTCTTGAACAGTCCCTCTGGCAAGCCATCCCCTCCCACCAGTAACCCACTGCTTTGCTAGTCAGGGTGGTATGTATTGGAGGAATTACACTTTGGCTCTTATTTTCACTGATTTTCCCTTTTGATATGAAAATGAGGGGTTTCTTGCTCAGCATTATCAAACCAGTCATCAGGGACTGTCCAGAAAGGTTTCCCAGAGATGTTCTGAAAGACAGGCAACAGCTGCTAAGCAAATTTTATGCACATTAGCTACGTGGTCTTTGCTGGTCAGTTATCTTTGCTTTTTCACCAGCCTCCCAGTATTCTGTGCCTCATTTCAGTCTAGTGCAACATACATATATTTCACCAGATTTTTTTTTTTTAGACATAAAAGCAGTCTCATAAGGAAAAGGTGCTCCAGTTTTCTGTATGTAGGTACAGTCAGCCAAAGCCACATATAATTCACTATTTACTTCCCCTTGTTCTGCTGTGTTAGCAGGGAGAAGCAGTGCTGGACCCCTGCTCAAATACAGGCTAATTTTCTTGTCCAGTTTTTCCATTAACATTTTCATACTTTTCTTTACTTAAAGTACCAGAGACATCTCCACAAGACCAGATATCATGTCTGCATAAGGTGTCTTTATTCAGAATGCTTATCATCATAATGCATTAAAACCTTGGCAGAAGACATCTGAAGAAGTCTCAAAGGAAGGCTGCAGGAGAAGACCCCTACCTCTCACACCCCAATACCTATCAGAAACCAATACCTTTTCAGAAACCTGAAAAAGTAATATTTTATTCCATGTTCCCAATGTATAGGTTCTGGCTTAAACAAGTTTGTTGACCAAGAGCTGTCCAGACTTCAGTGAAGGTCAGTAACTTCAGTCAGGTACAAGGAACAGATGGTTCAAGATGCTCCTGGCTGCTCGTTTCTCGATAAGGCCGTATGATGAGGTTTGCGAGGGGTAGTGAATTCTACCATCCCACAGATAAAGTTAAAGACAGCAGTGGGAGTACTGCTTCAGAAGCATGGGATTTGACCCACAACTACATTATCATGGCATCAGAAGTGGCTGGCAATTACAGGATTACAATACAGCCAATGATAATCCTATGAGCTCATCAGCAGAGGCACACAGACTGCTCGCAGCAGGCTGCTGGGGAAGAAGCAGTGCCGGGCGTGCTCGACAGCACTCGCTGCCTCCAGGCTCCTCCACGCACCCAGGGAGGAGAGGAGCCCTTGGCAGGTGGGGACCTGTTACCTGCGCTGGGCTCCCTCACCTCTTCTGCACAGGGCACCTTCTCCCACTCCGCACATGGTTGAGACTTCAGTGCAAGGATACCTGAGGAGATTAACGTTTTTGTTCTATTTTCTGCCATGGCATTAAGAATCTCACTCATTTTATGCACTGTTACTTGAAAATTAGGAAGGCACAAATACACGAAGGCAGCCTTAACAAAAGGCACATAATGCACACAACCCTATTACATTGGGTCTTAACCTCAATTAGTCTGTTGGGCAGCAAAGACAGCACAGTTAAGTTCTTAAACTTAAATCAAGTTCTTAAACATACCAGTTATCCCTTTGCAACACAAAACAAACAAACTAGCTTTCCATTACACAGCCAGTTCTTCATGGAGCTGATATTATTTATGCCAAGAATGCAGAGACACCAATTTGCCACATACACAAGGCACCTATAAACAAATGTTTATATACTTTCATTTCTACTAATCATCAAATTAGTGATTTGCAAGAGGATGAGCATGCTGTGCCATCTAAACACTTATAACAACCTTGGTCTGTTAAGTATCCTATAATAAGGGTGAGAACATTTTTTCTTTTTAGTATACCTTTTGAATGCCTGCAGAAATACTGTCAATGGAATAAGAGTAACTTTATGCCTCTCGACTTACTCACAGCGTGTTTTGGTACAAAGGCTTGTATTGCAGTATTCCTAGCAAGCAAGGAGAACAATGACTAGAAGCACTAGACAGCTGTCTGACACAGTGCCCTGAACTATCAGAAATATAAAACTTTAAGGAACAGAATTGTATGGATCATTAAGTCCAGTGTGTTGCTACCACAGTCAACCTTATCTTACAATCTTTCCTAAAAGATTATTTACTAGACAGTTGGCATCTTAAAAAAAGAAAAAGTTAATGATGAAAGGCCAAAGTGGTTTTTTTTTTGGTTTTTTTTTGTTTTTTTTCCAGTAGAAAAAGCAGAATAATAGAAGTTCTTGTTCTATAAAATAAAAAATATAGTGACTTGTAATCCTTTCAATTTCTCTACTACTTTCTAAAACAGTAACTTAATTGTTGAGTTAAAAAGTTTTGGTTCAGATGCCTGTTCCTCTTGGTACTAAATGAACGCTTATTTTATCTTGCCTCTGACCTAACGCTTTAGATTGTTTATCCTCTCTTCTCTTTAAGAGTCAAAGGGGAAAAAGCAGAGAACAGCAAGGCTTGGAAGAAGACAGGTTGTTGAAAGAACAGAGCCATACAAGAGCTATCACTGAATCTTATTAGACTTCTGCTGTACTCTGTACTTTGTAAACATGAGCAGATTCCTCTGATTTTCAGGAAGCAGACACTCTGGAATCAGCTAGAACAGTAGAGACTGGTTTCTTTTACCATATGAAAGAATGTGCACTGGAAAGTGAAAGGGGATCAGCACATCTCCTTATTTAGTTTAGCACACACATAGTGCAAAGCCAAAAGCGTGTACCACTCCACTTCCGTTATCTTCTAAGAAACAAGTCAAAGCAGCATCTTGAAGACTCCCTACCCAAGAGAGCACCAACAAACTGCTAGCAGATCCCACACACGGAGTAACTCAGATGAGTAAGCACTGAGTCAGTTAAGGAGTCTGGACAGTCCATTTCCATGAATTTGCAGTAGTCAGCTACATTTCCCACAACAGCTAATTATGTGAAGGGTTACAATCATTACTTCCTGGAAGTCATCATCCGGTAAGCCAGCTGCATTTGCTTTTTATCCCCAATATAGCTAACAAGAAATACTACATCATAAGTGTTCTAATTATATTTTTTGTAACTTCTATTTCACAATTAAAAAATAATTTTATGTCCAGTGTATTTTGAGAATGTTTTGGTTAATATGCTAATACAGCTCTCTTGCTTGCTGGTCAGCACATTTACATCTGTAATGGGAAGTCTCAGGAGGTTGTAACTGAAACGCAAACAAGTTTTATTGGTCAATAATAGATAATATAAAGTTAATAGGAATATTCCAATTGATGAATCCATGATCAAACTTCTAAGCAAGTTCTAACCAGATCAATAGCACTGCCCTGCACTGGATAGTTAGAAGTTAATGACACAGATCATCCTTAACTCATTTCACAGATATGATTATTACAGAGTCAAATCATAAAGCATACACTTTCTCCATAGCATTTTCTGAGAGCATTTTGTGATTTTGCTGATGTTTGTTTCCCAGAGATTTTTCTGACATAGGAGGCTGGGTCCTTTTATTGCCCAAATGTTTCAAGTGAAAGACTATGAAGAGCACCTTTTCTTCCTATCTGTGGCACCTATTTCATTAACATGCACTTAGAGCTGGGATAGTTCATGGTTGGCACAATAAAACAGAAACAAGCATTTTCTTCTTCCAGGGAACACAAACAGTTCATTATAATGTTTGTACTCACTGACTAGTAGAGTAACACAAAGTCATGGCCATGACCACACACAAGCCAATTCTTGGAAACAGAACATTAGATTTGCTTGGGGTTATTTCAAAAACATTCTTCATTTTCTGTAAAGAGATTGTATCTCAATCTCAGGATTTATCAAATAGTCACCTCCACATAAAATTCAGATTTCCAGTGAGTTGTATAATGCAAGACTGAACACTGCATCTTGAAATTTATACAGGCATATGCGTGAGAAATAGTGACATGAACAGAGGAGAGGGAAGGGGCTAGCGAAGATATATTCCTCATTCAGTTACTAAGTGTAGCTAACAGAAAATGGCTTGAGTGTTTTGCCTGGACAAGACAGATTATCATGCAGAACATAGGTAAAATGTAATGGACACCACCTTAAACCTACAAGGTGGCTATAACCGACTTGTGACACACTTCTGTGTCTACCAGAAGATAAATTCCACCAGCTACAGAAAACAGTAGATTCCTGAGGAAGTGGTGCCTCAGGATTACTGCTCCCATTACAACAGATCAAAGTGAACTGTTTGTCTTAGAGCACTCCCACAGGACCAAGCCACCAAACAAAGTGCCTGAACAGCCTGCAGTAGTTTCAGTCTTGGAAACAAAGGACAAAGAGCAGTGATAACCAACTCTTTTGGTTTTGGTGCCAGATATAGTCTTGGTAATGTAAAACACAGGCAGCAAGCAGTCTTCCTGTGCAGCTCTGCCTCTTACCCAGGAGATGGTCCCATGCTCTCAGCAACGGCCCTCTTCTTCATCCCAAGTATCTGCTACGGCACAGCCCACCAGCCCCATCCCTGTTAGTGGTACACAAGGGACCGCACAAGCAGCAACGCCAGCCATCGCACCTTCGACCACTGCCTCCAGTTTTCAGCTGCTGCTCTTCCTCCGCACGCATGCATACATACATACCCCCACAATCTCTTCAACCTCAGGGTATTTGGCATGGTGCCCACAAGACAAGGCGTGGGGAAGGAGAAGATGTAAAGTAACTTCAGGCAGAACAGGCTACTCATGACTCGCAGCTCCCAGACTGAGCAGCACAGAGCCAGGTCAGCCGGCCTTGCCTCGGAAATGGCCAGCACTTGATCGAATCAGCCCACGTAGCTCAGAGCAGAGAGCACAGGGGGGTCTCGGGAAGGTTGGGTCAGTAACTGGCAAGGTGGAAGAAGCCAGTCAGAGGAAACGCTGCCATGAGACTAAAACCTGCAGGAAGCAGAGCGAGCAGCTCGCAGGGTGCAAGGAGCCCTGGTCAACATTTAGACTCATCACTCACACAAAAACAAACCCCCACACTCCAAAGCCTGTTTTGCTCTGTGAAAGCCGAGCAGTAAGAGTAGATTAGACTCTAACAGGGATTAATACAAGTTAAGGTAGCACTAATTTCCACCAGGGAGACTAGATATGTTAGACGTGGGACAGCATGACAGCTAAGATGTAGCAGGGACCTGAAAAAAAGAGGGAAGAACAAGCACCACAGGAGCTTCCATTGACACCTGCCTGGCTCCATTTGTGCTTTCCCGCACGTCCAGCCCTGTCCAAAACAAAGATTAGATGTGCTGCACTGTCAAGTCATGGTCAGTGATTTCTAGCAGGCTGTGTAATAGTCAGCAGGGGATTTCTTATCCAGTCTCAACAGCACTGACCCACTTTTTTTCCAGTGCTACCATCCATCACCTCTGACTGACAAGGAGACCAATTTTCACAAAAAGCAAAACGTAACCCAAGCAAAGTTTGAGGCAAAAAATGAGATGAAATTCGGATCCCATTCTGTCTAACCGCAGTGATTTCAAAGCTATAAGTTTAATTTTATTAGCAACTAGGACTTCAGTTCATAAAAGAGTGACCAATAAAAGATAATAGCAGGAAATTAAATGAACCTTAGAATGATTTAGAGCATTGCTCTGAAACAGCGAAACTGCACAGAAAGTACACTTGGAAAGGAAAAAAGCCCCAAGAAGTGATCACAAAAGGATTCAAACTGATTCAGAGTCAGAAGCGAGCTAAAGCTTTCTTAGAGACTACCAAAAAAAGCATAGGTATACACAAAACATACACATTAGGTATGCGTTATGATTCCCATATTGCCAGAAAGAAACACTGGTCAGACAATCCATTCACTGCTCACCCTTTCATGTGTGTTATAGCAATTAAGGCTTTATTCACCTTTAAATTCAAGTGAAACAATATACTTTCACTGCAGCGCTAGGAGACACCAGCTGCAGTGTATGGCCAAACCAGGAAAAAAGTCTACTTCCCTGATTATTGGTCGTATTTTCAAAAAGGTATCAAGAAAAGGCATTTTCTTCTTTAATTCTATAGAAAGACTAAGAGGTCAAAACCTCTGAAGTTCCTCAGTCATGACCTTTGGGAAGCAGGCTTTTTGCAGGGCTCCCCCCACTTTGCAAATAATTTGGTGCACAGTACTGAACTAAAACGAGCTCCTTCATTTCCAATCAAAGAAATCTGTGAGAGAGAAAGAAAGATTGTCCAGTTTATGACTGAACTATCTAAACCTGCAGATACTCCTTCCAGATGCATAGCCAACTAAACTCATTAACATTCACCTGGACAACTGAAGTTTGCAGCCTAAAGGGAAGGATCAGATAGCAGGAAGAAACTAGTGGGGGGAAAAAAAGGTAAGGAACTATCCTTCATTAGCCTGTCTCTCGAACAGCATGTAACTCCAATTGAAAAACAGCACCAAGAACAATATCCTTTCTGTATAAGACAGAATTCATTGCGGTCATGTTTTCTCATCAGAAAAATTTCTACTGAACCACACTTGATGAACTTTGGAAACCGGCATCTATTCACTAGAATTTTTTGAAATAAAACTCAAGATTTCTGGCACCATCCAAGGCACCAGATTTTTCATTACGAAGATTTTTTTTTCAAAATAGTTATCAGATAAGTTTACTAAAACATCAACCCAATTTGTGTTTCAGAACTCAGCCTTTCTTCAGAGAGGCTTCTGTTGATGTTGTTTTAATTCTAGATTGTTTGAAGTAAATTGAAATTCTGTTTCACAAATTAGAATTTTAATTTTCCATAAAAATTGATTAGGCAGTGTAATACAGCATGCTAACAAGTTGTTTCTGGTGAAAAATAGGAGTATTTTGTTCTGAGGAAAACCACACACATATTGATCTTCGCGAAGTGTCTCCCTTCACAAAGCTGCTTTTGGGCTTATATTTCCACTCAGTCACTTCCAACTGGAAAATGAAAGTGGAAAAAGGAAGCATCTAAGTAGCTCTTCCTTACATCCTTCTCAGTTGGAGATGCAGTTGAGTAGGAAGGCCAAGAGACTGTTAAACTCCAAAGATCTTCAACAGTTCAACCACACAGAGGTTCTCTGTGAACAGACAGGCCCAGATAATCAGTCAGCACAATGCTTACCTATTCAAAGTACATTTCTCCCCTGACTGGAAGGCCAGTTACAAGTCTTAAGAAGGTAAACGTGTGAGTTTAACACTTGAATGATCTGAAAGCTATTGAGCACCATCCCTGATCCTCTGCTACTACACATTTCTTCTCCAGTGATAAACTTCTGAAGTGAGCCATGTATTCAAGATTTCACTAGCTCACCATTCACCAAAGCTGATACCTACACCGACATCAGAGGATGCCCTAGTATTTCTTTGTTACTGTGGATTTCCCAGTAACTTTATCAACAGACACTACCTGACGTTATCAGCAGTACCAAGGAGCAGCTGGTCCTCAGAATACAAAAGACGGGATAACAATAGGCTACTATAGCCAATTGAGCTTTGAGTTAAGGAATGCTGTGTATAAATCTAAGTAGAGTCATGTATCAGAAAGTTAATACTGAACTCCTAACTATATCACCAGTCTGTTGTTCATTTAAACAGAATTCCCTCCACTTCTTAGCTTTAGTTGTATCCCCCCCATCCAAGCTGCAAGGTTGGTAGGAAACCTACTTCTAATGACTTCAGAGGGCCTATAAAATTATCACATTCTTCAGAAAAAAACATATATAATTGATAGTCTGGATGATCAGGGATATTTTAAGAAGCAATTTTACTCAGTAATCCAATACAGTTTGCAGAAAATCTACAAGGCACATTGCTCAAGCCATTTTAACAATAATATAAATTGTTCCTCAGACCTATCAAAATGTTCTCTACTAAACAAGCTCTCAATGCCTTTCTGAAAGCTTTTGAATTAGAAAGTGAAACATTGCTAAGAAGTAGGTGCTTCAGCAAAATTATCAAGTAACAAGGTCATACTGGAACTCAAGTGTATCAAGATAGCTCACTTCCAGCAAGTTACAGAACAAAGCAATACTTCCTTTATGCACCTTTATGCCTACAAATTAAAGCAGCTATGTCATCACAATATCCTTGTATCTCCCAAAACAATGGGTACAGGTATCCATCTAGAGAGATCTAGATACTTCAGTATTAAGACATTCTTAAGAAGTATCCTTCTGCTTTCTATATGATGTTCATGGAAGCGAACTCAATTCCCTTACCGCTACAATTGGGATAGTCCTTGACAAAAGTTAGCCTGAAGAACAGGGATGCTGCAAAAAAATGTGCAAGATGTTCTGTTCAACAAGCCAGAAGTACCTTGTCCACTTCTGCTTGACAAACAAGTAACATTTGCAGTCTTTCTACTGCTCCTGTATGACTTCCACTAAAGAAACAGCCAATCTACAAACAGCCAATCTACTGATACTGCTAGAAGTCCAAGGAGAAGATGTCAGTTTATACGACCCAGGAACAAGGCAGAACAATTAACATCTGTTACTGCTTCCTATTTGAGGAGTTAAGAGCAGAAAAGCTATGTTAAGAATGGCACTGTTAAATCCTCATTTCCAAATATGGCACCCCACAAGCCATGGCCATTAGAGGCCCCTCTTTCTTCAGTACCAATATTCAGACATCTTACAACAGGACTTACAAATGCACACATCAGTGGTATGGTTTCTGAACCGCTAACATGGGCGTTCCACTGTGCTCCATGCAATCTCATAACGAGGTAGGGGATATATGTGGCATTACACTTCTTTGCACCCACCTGTCCAGAGGACCTCAAATGGCCAGTTTGCTGCCAAATTGTCCACATCCTGCAGGCAACTAAACATGTCAGCAGTGAGAAATCAGCTAGCCATTGCAAACACCAGAAATCATAAGCAGCAAAAGCTTTTTGGCCACACCCTTTCTCCTGTCCTAATATATGAAATTCCAGGTAGTGCCTTTCCTGAATTTACATTCCCTTAAAGTTACCTTGATGGCTAATTAGGACTGATTCCTTAGCCCTTGAACTCCACAATATCAATAAGATTTTCAAGGTATCACACAATGGTGTCACTACTTTGTTATAGTATCACTGAGCTAGCATCAAGCTGAATTATGTCTTAGTACAGACAGTTCTTTCCATCTGAAATACAACTGTAGTGATGATGCTTAAAGAAAAAGCATTTCTGGATACAATTTCTAGTCCAGCATACTTTTTCACACAACTGCTAATCAACAATTCAGGCGAGACAGTTGGGAACCAGACTGTACACACCCCAGACCACCACAAAGGCAGAAAGCAAGTCAAAATTCCTACTAAGCTGTGTTTGCAAATGCCACCCCCCTCTGCAATTACGATGGGGGACCATGATACCAAAGCAGAGCCAAGTTATCAGAGGTGCTCTCTGCCTTAACCTTTGTTGTTTATGAAATGATCTGATATATGCAGCTGAAGGGCATGGCATTTTTTCGTCATTATTCAAAAGAAAAGAACAGCTTATATAGCAACTGGCTGTAGTTAATAAAGGCTGAGCCTGTAACAATCGTGCTAGGAGGAGGCAAAGAACAGCCTGCACACTCTGCAAAGAGCTTAACATCTTGAACATTTTTTCTGCTCAGTGATCAAGACAAAACTGCACCATCTCCACTGAGAGGCAGAAGCACTGATCCTCCAAGGGCTCAAAGGCAGTGAATCCGCCAGCTATGTGAGAGCTGTCTCAGCCCTGCCCATGTCAAACACACACTTGAAGCGTGGCCTACCTGACACCTCAGAGAAGACCTCTCACTGCCCACCTATCTGGCACGGTTTCTTATTTTAAGCCTAAATCCCTTCCTGGACCCCAAAAGACTTCCATTGGTGACAGGTATTTTTCACAAAGAGTTAAGCCGAGGAGGAAGAAAACTCAAAAACTACCTCGTTCATTTTAAGAGAAAAAACACCCATCAAAACTCCAAGAATTGTCTTGAAAATTTGATCTTGCAGGATCAAGTACAAGGAAAAAATACTGTGCAATTACAGAAAGTCAAATCTCTGAATAGCTGTGGAGTGGTTCCTCCCACCCTGTTTAAGACACCTCAGTTTGAAGGTCCCCAGCCCTTGCCTGAGTGGGGCAGGAGGGCTCCTGAAGCCCATGGACCTGCGTGGGGACACACTGTCTCAGCACACTGCAGACCACAGGCAGCATCAAGGAGGGTCCACCCCAAGTATATAAAGAACACACCCACATCATTTTAATAAACAGAGTTCAGGTGTTGCATATCTTTTTAAACGCTGCGTTTCAGGTTCGCATCCATACCTGAAGCTTGCATTTACTGCCATTTGTGTATTATGCAATATATTCCCCGACAGCGCCCAGAAGAAAAGGAGGTGCCCCAAGAGACCCACACCCTATCGCCCATGCCGCTACTTTCCCATCCTCCGTTCCATCCAAGACACTAGCAGAGGGGAAAACGCTAGGCGAGGAGCAGAAACTTGAGGGTCTGAAAGCGCTGGTGGCTCGAGCCAGGGTCTGTCGGTGCTGTCCTTGGCACAATAGTTGGATGCGATACAGCCGGGCGATGAGAGGCTGAAATACTTCCTGGGATGGCTGAAAGGGCTCATTCAATAGTCAAGGATAATTCTTTTATTAGCCATCTTCTATAACCCAACACAGAAACTACAACCCTGAGGGAGGGTGGGGGGACACCAGCCATGTGCCTTAAGAAAGGGGCACGGCTTACTATTGTTTCTAGCCTCAGTTTAACTGCCAAGCCTTTGCTTTTTTTTATCCAACCCCCCCCCCTTCCAGCGTTACCGAAGTCGGTGGAGGAAGGGAAGGTGCTCCGCCGGGGCCGGGCAGCGGACAACCGCGGCAGCTGCCGCCCGGCCCCAGCCCCCGCCGACTCCTCACGCAAACCGGCGCCGCTCGGAGTTGCGGGGGGGGGGGGGACACGGGGACGGGGACAACGGCCGCCGCCCCCAAGTTCAGGCAACAGGGTCCGCCCGCCCGGACGGACGGACGGACGGACGGCGGTGGCGGCGGGTCCGGTCTCGGCCCGCAGCCCGGGAAAGGGGCAGGCAGGGCGGCCGGCCCGCCGCGGCCCCCCCCAAGGCCGGGGAGGCGCCCACCCACCCCCCGCCCGCCCTGCGCTTACCTTTCACTTGACTTTCATACTCCGCTATAATCTCTTTGTCCTTTTTGAATCTGCTCGGCGTTGACATTATCCACTTGCTTCTTCCGCTTCTCCCCCTTCTTCTCCTTGTTTTAAATTATTATTATTAATTGCTTGCTTCTTTTTTTTTTTTTTTTTTTTTTTTTCTTCTGGTGCGGCTCCCAAGTTGTACCGGGTGGCCACAAGCCCGAGGGAGCGCGGCGGCGGTCGGCTGGCCCCCGCGGGAGCGCCGCCGGGCACCGGAGGCGGAGGAGGCGGCGATCAGACTAACCCCGGCGCGGGCACCATCGCCTCCCGGCACCGCCGCCGGCAGCAACGCGGACCACGGCCCGGGGCCGCCGCAGGGCGGGGCGGCGGCGAAGCAGCCGCGGGGGCTCCCGCTTCCCTAAGCGAGGGCGGGGGCCCGGCGGCTGCGCCCCACCATTGTTATCTACTCCTCACGCACCCGGGAGAGGGGAAGGGAAGGCGGGAGGGATTCGGGAAGGCAGGCGGCAGGGCTCCCGCGCTCGGTCCGTACGCCGGAGGCACCAGTTACTCCTGCCGCCGCGCTCAGCCTGGGTGGGGACTCGGGGCCGGCGCCCCGCCGTGACTAACCCCGGGCGGCAGCGCCGAGGCGAACGTCCCAGCCCCGCAGCCCCAGCAGCGGCCGGCGCGGGGCGGCACCTCCGCCGCGCCCTGGAGAGGTGTCTCCGGGAATAAACTTCTCCCCGCCCCTCCCGCCGTTCTCTCCTCCCTTCCTGCCTCCCCGCCCGCCTACCGCTCCCCGCTCGCCTCGTCCCCCGCTGGCTCCCGCGCCGCCTTCCCTCCTCTCCGTTGCCGGCAGCCGCGGCGGGAGGGGCGGCCGCCGCCCACCGCCGCGCCGCGGGGCCGGCCCGCAGGCCCCGCCACCCACCGCCCCCGGTTGCCCCGCGGCGGGAGGCCTAGCAGGCCCGGCGGGCCCGGCCCGGGCGGGGAGGGAAGGGGCCGCCTCCCGCGGCCCGCAGCGAGCAGGCGGGAGCTGGGTGCCGTGAGGGGACGGGGGGGTGAGGCGGCGGTAGGGTGACCGAAAGCCCTTGGTCCCGCGGGGAGGGTTGAAGTCCCGTGCTGCCGCCACTGCCGAGGCGCACGGGGAGGGGATGCGCTCTTCGGGGGACCCCGTTTTCCTCCCGATTCTGCGGAGGCAGGGTACGGCTGTGCTGAGGGGGGGCCGTGGCTGCACCGGTGCCCAGGGGCCGGGACCCATGGTGGCCCTCAGTGCAGCGGGTCTTGCTGCCACCGCGATGCTCCCCTTGAGATGCAGCTCGCTCTTGAGGGCGGGACTGCCAGCACCCCTATGCGGGGCACTCCCTCCAGCTCATGGGGAAAACAAAACGGGGTGGGACGCCATCTCCAAAATGCTGCTCCCTTGAACTTCCAGGCATGGCACGTGCGGCGGGGCTGGCCCTGTCAGGCAGCCACGGTCAACGTTGGCGTTAGAAGCGTGGACTCCAACCCTGCAAGTGATGGTGCACAGCCCACCCTGCAAAGCTGTGGCTGTGAGAAGAAGAAGGTGGTCCGGAAGGGCAGGAAAAGCTGAAGTCAGGAGCATGGGGCAGGTTAGAGGGGTGGTCCAGGTGTGCCCTTGCTCCTGGGTGCTTCCAGCAGCACTGGGCACAGCCTCCTTCTCTGCCTGCAGAGCTGGCACCTGGCTCAGCCTTTCGGGGCTGCAGAGGATGAGCTGGCTGCCAGCCCTGCAGGCAGAGGTGGGGCTGTGCCTGCCAGGAGTCGAGCAGGGAGGTTTGCAGGCCCGGTAGCCACACTTCTAGGTCCCAGGCTCTAACCTTGGGAGTCACCTGCAAAAGGAGTCAGGCTTGACTCAGGTTGCACAACCCCTTTTCCTTATCCCTGGTTGCCCTGAAACTCTGCCTTTGCCCAA
Source organism: Tyto alba (assembly GCF_018691265.1). Lineage (NCBI taxonomy): Eukaryota > Metazoa > Chordata > Aves > Strigiformes > Tytonidae > Tyto > Tyto alba. Next base: position 53,614,770 of record NW_024881282.1, read on the forward strand.
GGAGAAGTAGCTACAAAAACACATGAAAAAAGCCAAGAGTGATGGGCACTGCTGCCTTGTGATGGGCAAAGAATGTGGCTGTCGTTCGTGGATCAAAGCCAAAAGGCAAACCCCAAGGCTGCAGCTGTAGACTCTCTGCTGCAGGGAGGTCAGCTCTGAGGAGATTAAAGGCAGGCAGTGGACTTTCTGGAGACACAGAGGGCTCTACTGATGTCAGGTATGTCCAGGAGTTAGGTAAAGTTGCGAACTACTTACAAGGAGTTTCCAAAGGCGGCTGCTGTATGATTCATGTAGTAAAAGTGCCTGGAGATCCTATCCTGGACAGCTAGTCCAGACACTGTCAAGACCTGACCCTTCAGGACAAACAGGAGTCAACGGTGGGATCATCTGCTGCTGGGAAAATTCAGGCTGGCTACCCAGTAATTTGGCTGGGTTTGAGCTTTAGTGCTATGGGGACCTGGCCCTCAGAGGGCAATGGCACAGTTAACTGTACTCATGCAGATGTTCTTGCCTGTGTTTATATTTAATTCTTACAAACACCTTGCCTTGGTGTTGCAATTGCTCACTTCCACACCTCTGAGTTTCAACTGTAAGTGTATATCTGCCCTTCGCAGTTCGCCTTTCAGTTTCATTAGGGCCCATGCTCTCCCCTGCTACAGGGTCAGGGTAACAGGATTCCTCTTCCCCTTTTTCTCTTCATATGTTGTTTTCTGTAATTTTATTACATTTCTTCCTCTTGCCCTCCCAGCACAATCTCTTTCCAGCGCTGATCCCAATTCAGATCACCTAAAGCAATATTAGAACAGGATGTTATTGTCTGAAGCCAATTTAACTCCAAGCTGGACAGTCAAATTACATCCCTTGAATAAGAAGCCCAGCCTCAAATGAGCAGTCATCTCTGTAATCCCACCCAATTCTGATTTTCATCTCAGCCTTTGATGCTCATGTCTTGCTGCCTAGCTGTTCCAGTCCATCTGTTAGGCTGGCAACAGGCTGATTTACAAGACAGTGGGCCACGTTCCCTGGGGACACTGGGCACTAGCTGGAGATAAGTTGTGTGTCTTGCCCAGTCTTGCAGAGCGCAGTGGTTTTGCAAACAGTGAGGACAGAGAACAGTGGTCAAGTCCCCTCGTGCCCTGCGTGAGGCTATGCAGGCTGGCACCTCTGGCTAGGCCAGTCCCCATCTCCTTTGCCCAGGAGCTGGGCATGCGAACCATGCCTGAGATGTATTTGGAGGGTATTTGGAGGTGTAGACATTAAGTTATCTGCCGCCTCCTCTCCTGGGGGCTGAAGGACACAGCCCCCTCTTGCCACTGAGCCTACACTGGGAAATACTGCCCAAATCTTTGTCCCCAGGAGAAGGGTGCAGAGTGGGGCTGAATGCTCATGCCTATAGCATCCCTTCCCTCTGCTCTAGGTGCTGCAGCCAGAGGTTGGGCCTGGTTTCGCGGAGCCAAACTAACAGACAGAGCACTTCTGTTACTCTGCAAAAGCAATTGCCTGTGAAGATGCAGAAACCATCTTCTGGCTCTGGAGACTGATCTCCCTGCATTCAGCTGCTCGGCTCAGGGCTGCGTGTCCGTGGCAAGGCCACCAACCAAGGATGAACCCGTGTCCCAGCAGGCTTGCGCATGCCACGCTCAGCGCTGCACAGATTTTAGATCCCTGAGTTAGGGTTGACCTCCAGAACAACCAGGATTGAGCTGACTGAGAAATCTGATTTCCGCCCCCAGCCCTGCCCTCATCCTTCTTTAGGGATTGGCAAGGGATTGTGCATTATTACATGGGCATAATCTTAAGATGTTTATGACAGCTCAAGTCTCCAGACTCAATTCCACACTGATTTACACAGCCTGCAGTCCCATTGTGAGGATGGTGATTGGACAGAAACAGACCCTGCCTGGTCTCTGCAAGGCCAGGTTTGAGGTGACTTACAGGACACAGAAGATTATTACAGAAGTGCCTGTCTTTTGAGACCTGTTCCCAAAGAGGTCCCTACAGACTTCCCATCAATTTCAAGAGCAGCAAGCACTGGAGCTGTGGAACAGTCTTGTCATATGAACCCCTGTGCACCTGTGGATGATGCTTGAAAACTCTTGTTTATCCACAGTGTCATTCGACGAACTCTAAATTATTTCATGTAGTACATATCCAGGTCTTGGCAGGGAGGACACTATAGACATTTTAAAAGTATTACAGTAAGGCTGATTGAGAGCACATATGTTGTTGCAAGAGGTGGAGTTGTATCAATAATGTAGTGTAGTAGGGTACTGCAACAGTACAATGTTGGTGCAGGGTTTGTAGACCATACCTCTGTGTATGGAGTTAGATAATCTGCTCCATCGCGGAACTGGAAATCCTGAATTATGTATGATAAAAGAGAGATGTGTTTATACAGAGGGCAGTTCCTGCAATACTTCATGCACTCAGTGCAAAAAGGGAATAACACAAGCATGCTGGATTCTGCTTGCTCGAGAACTTCATTATTGCATTTCATTAACACAGCCTGATGAGCTGTGCAGTATTTGCTTTCTTGTGCTGCTAATAAAAATAGACCATATAACTGATTGCTGGAGTATCACCGAGCTGTTCTCTGAGAGCACATAATGAAACGCATTGACCTCCTTAAACAACAAAAAGCTACGCTAGTTTTCTTTAGGCTGAGAAGAAGACAGAAATAATTCATCTTGCTTTATAATTGCAGTTAATCAGTCATTTTACAGTTGGACACTAAGTCTCTAAATGGAAATGGAAGACCAAGATTTAATTGAAACAATGAAACATTTGATTGTTATTGAAAAATCAGTAAGAAGTACCAGTCAAAGAGCTTGTTCAAATGTTTGTCACTGGTGTCTACAGGTGGAGTGTATAGAATTGGTAATGTGCATTAAATTCAAGCTATAGCTGAGTCCATAACCATTTTCAAGCCCTAGGGCATGTACTATGTACTTCTGTTACTGTTGTTGTCTGTTGAGCAATTGATGGGTTTCTTTTGGATATAATGATCTGAGTGCCCATCTTGTGAGCTTCACACACCTAAATTTAGGCAACTAAAGCCATATGCCTAATCTAAATGAATCATTTAACCAAGTCATTTAGCCTCCTTCAGAAGTCAATCAAGAGAGGTGGGCATGACCTTGGTGGGGATCACTGCAGTTCACTTATTCTGGACACTTTGCTTAGTATGGATTTTGTTCCAGTTTTCCCTGCTACCATAACCAGGGGTCATATAACACAGGAATGACATCCTCTTCATAAAACCTGAATGTAATACGCTGAATATTAACAATAGTCTATTAGGAATATGGTTATTTATAGTCCCTTGCTCCTGAATAAAATGCACAGTTAAACATATGCAGACTGCATTTGTTCATTTACTATTTGCAGTCACGTTGGAAAGTAATCCCTTGGCCTGTCATCTGAAGGAGAATTCAGGAAAAATACCATTAAGTAACCTTATATGTGTGTGTGTGTGTGTGTGTGTGTATACAGCCAATTTGCCATGTTCAAATGCATGCAATAGCTCTCTCAGCATGACATGCATCTGAATCCAGTGGAGAATTGTTCACATCACAGGAAAAAAAAAAATCTTCCAGGTGGAATCACTGACTTGAAAGAGATCCTTCTGTTTCAATAAGGTAAGATTTCAGCCCTGGAGGACTGGTACAGTCTGGGACATGAGCAAGCATTGTATTTCTACTAAATCAAAAGGAAAAGCACCAAACCCAAACCTCCCCACGTTAGTTTCATTGCTATTTTGTTTGAAGAAATTAATGAGACTTAAAGCAGTAATTGGTATGTCAATATTTAGTCCTTTGGTTTTGCAGTCATGAAGTGCATTTTAATGTTCCCTTGTTAACTTGTTCATTTTGAACAGTGCTAATAAGACTAATGATTTAACTAATATATAGAAAGTGATGAGGCTACTTTATGCCTTTTACTGTTGTTAAGAATATTATCCTTTTTTTTATATGATGTTGCTATTCACTTCCCAATTAGTAATTACAAGGAGGAATGAATTTCGAGTAATAACTTTCTCACTTAATGAGAAGAGACTGAGGCAGTCTTGCCATTTTGAAGGAGAAATACAGAAGTAATTGTATCCTTGTGGCAGGGTTTGTGCTCTCTCTGGGGCTACTTTTGGCCTGCTGGTAGCCTTCGAGACTCTGGTATTTCACTTCTCAACACAATGAGCTGAATATCCAATCTGTAACCTTTACACACCTAAATTTAAGCAACAGCATGTGCCTTACACCTGCCAGCATACATGCACTAGCATTATTCTGGATCTTATCTTACTTCTTAATTTTAACAGTTATATTGTCCAGAGAAGCACTAGGATGTTTTTTTGGTTTAGCTTTTCTTTCCAAGCCTGGTGAGGGAATGCCAGTGTGTTTGAGAGAACTCTTCCAGGTGATCCTAAGGGGCTATGTTAGTGGTAATTCAAGTCTTTGATGAACAGATAATGGCAATTCTGATAATTAGCTTTTGGCTTTAAATTTTCTGTTTGCATTGTTTATGTTTATTCCATCAGTTCTCAGCTAAAAATGAAATACTTCTGCTACTTCATTACTCATGACCTTCTCACGCTAATGGTATTGAGTGGAGAACATTGGAAGTTGGGTTAAGTTTAAAAAGAAGAAACTGCTTGAAGCAGAATCAGAGAATTAAGAACATTGCCTTTTTAAAAACCAGTCCTATGTAGTTGATCATGCTGCTATTATCTGACTTTAAGTATAATGCTGATATGAATAAGGCTGCTGGATTGTACCCTCAGATAGGGGAACGCAACTCCTGGTCTTACTATCCTTATATGGCCTTCATGGGCCATCCAGATTTTGCTGAATCTCAGCTTTCTGGGCTGCTCCAGTCCATGCCAGTAGTTTAAAGGTTGCATATTGCCCTCATTTATCTCAAAAGAGCATTACTTTTGAAGCCCAGCAATGACACTTCAAATGTCAGCCTTGTTCATTTTTGCAGAAACATCTAGCTTGTCTGCTTATTCATTAGTGTGGGCTAGAGGGGTGGGAACAGCTGCAGCCTATCAGGCTAAAAAAGTGTCTTTGCTATTAATGGCCTACCCAACATGCTGTTATTTCTCTGATTCAGCCCCTTGGCCCACTGTCTGGCTGAGCCCTTGCCCAAGAGAAAGGCATACATGGAGAGAAACAAGAGTAGAAACAGGAAGGCTGTTTCTGTAGCATTTTATCTTTTGATTATTGATAACAGCAATGTGCTGATCTTCTGAGTTCTTTATTTCTTCAGCTACTTTTGCTTTCACTGTTGCAAAAAGACAAAACAGAATCATGCAGGAGAGGTGTTAGACAGCTAAAGGTAGTGATACCTGGGCACAAAGGTAAGAAGGGATACAGGCACCAAGCTAGGCCTGGAGAGACCGGTATTCCTACATTTTGCCTAATACCAGTTTAACATCACTCAAAATCCCAGCTGCTAGTGTGGCCTGAGAGCACTCCAGTGTGAGCTGGGTGGTGGCAGCTGGAATGGTTTCAGGCTGCAGAAAGCATTGAATCCAGACCTTCTGCTTCTGGCGCTGCTACTCCCCTGTATTAGAAGGTATCACAACATCCTTCTCTTGCCACTGGGCTTTAGAAGATGGGGGTTAAGATGAACGCTGTATTTTAAAGACCTAATACTTGTGTGACTCTCTAAAGGGAAGGTGGTCTTTTCTGCAGCCTCCCTCTCAAAACTCTGTGCTAAACACCTAGCCCTGGGCAGGAAGGAAGGAGACTTCAGACATTTCTCTGTCCTTGGCTTTTCTTATTGCCTGGTTGTGAGAATCTCCTCATGTCATGTGAAGGGCTTTGGGTGAGTTTTGAAGTGCCTGTGATTCCTCAGGCAGTGTCCAAGTGCCTGCTGCAGAGGCGTGGACTCGCTGGGGGCTGGGAGGCAGGAGATGCTGTGGGTACCCCTGTCCTTTATTGGAGCTGGCTTTCTGTCACATCCTCAGGTTGCAGCTGACTCTCTGCACGCTTGGGCTGCTGGCTCTCATCAACAGGAGACATACAATAGTTCAAAGGTAAAATATAATGATCTTACTCTCACAACTGTGGCTTCAAAGTAAAGCTTTTAAGCTTTTGTTCCAGTGTCCAAGAAGACGTGTCCCACATGGAAGAAAATCAGTAAGGAGTTCAAGAGCAATTTTTCCTTTCATTTTTGGCATTTGCACTTTTCTTCACGTTAGCTTCCTTTTTTTATGTCTGTTCAGCAGCCCAATGTCACAATAATTGGGTGTGCAAATATTGCAAACTACACACAAAGACTTGTCTCCAAGTGAATAATGTTTTTGGGAGAGTCATCTTTCTGTTTCTCATACACACGCATATAACAAAAAGCTTTCTGTTAATGCGAACTGCTTCAAAAATTTATTTTGACCAAAGACTTAATGTAACTGACAATATCAGTTTAAGATGATCCATAGTTTTCAGAAGTGCAGAAGACAAGAGATGTGTAGAAAAATCCTTCCTGGGAACCTCTGGGGCAGTTTCTAGCCGAGGCTGTTGATGTATTTCAGATGTCACAGCTCCCTCCAGTGGGAAAATGCTGGCAGCGGACTGCTGCCAGGAGGAGGTTTCTGCAGACACCAACGCAAAGCTTCCAAACCTCAAAAAGAAAATATTCAAACCACCTTTGTTTTTCTCCCCCTGAATACAGTAGCTGATTCTCCCTTCTCTCCTCACAACATAATAATACTTGAACAAAAACTCTGTATAAAATCTGAGAAAATTAACCTGCATGGACCAGATTTTCATACAGACTCAGACCAGTTATTTCTCATTGACTACCACGTAAATACATTTGCTCATGTTGAGTAGGGTGGCATGGCTTATGAAACATCTGAGATGTGCGAGGATAAGCAAGGTTTCCTATATTAACATCCTACAAGTATCATTCTCCAACATCAAATAGCTGTGACAAATACAACACAAAATATATGTCATTCATTTGAACATATGTGAGTTGGTGTAGGTTTGCTTTCATAACACAGTTACTGGTATTTCTGAACCTCTACAGGATCTGATGCCTCCTTTTATGGCTTTTCAAGTGTGACAGTGGATGAAGCCACATCCATGTGAACGACAAAGTTTAGCCCAGGCTAAGTAACAGATCAAGAATAGGAATGGATTCTTTCTTTCCAAGAACCTGAAAACACACAGTTATTTTGAGAGATCTCCAATATTTCTAATTCTGGGTGTAATTTTTTGTGTGACTTTCATATCCCAGAAATCTTTGTGGCTTCTGGGGAGATGATGTCTTGTGACATATGCATTTTATAAATACCTTAATTTTCCCAAATACAGTAAAAAACACCACCTATATTAATAATTTTTAGATAGTTTAATATTATTAAGTTGATAATTTGATATGACAAGAAAAATAATTAATGGTATTTAATGAATTTCACTACTGCTCTTTTCCAACCAGCTTCTGCTTACATTGCTGACTATATTGAGTAGTGATTCAAGCTGTAGGTTTAAAAATGGACTTGCAGCTGATGGATGGTGCTGGCAAATCAAGGAATAGACTCAGCATGATGGTTACAGCTAGGAGGTGGCTCAGCCTATGAGGCTCTGCATTAGATACTATGGTATCAGCATCTGGAGACACAATGGCAGCACCACATAAATCATGTGCGCTGTTATATGTTCTCAAGGTACATAAGATGTTGCCTGGCAACTGCATGTCTTCCAGCTCGGCAAAGTAAGTGTTTTTAATTATGTCCCTGTGGTACTGCATGACCACAGAATTAGGAACAGTGACTCCGCCTGATTGCTTTAAAAATGACATTTATTAAAAAATAGAGCTCCTTTTCCCAATCATCAATATGCCTTGCCTTAATCAGGCATTCTGTGCTTCTGGTGTCGTTCCTAAGCACACATTACAGTATTGCAGTTCAAGGATAATTATGCGGAAGCTGTTTTCTGTTCCTTGAACATTTCAGGATTTATAGGATTTATAAAACATCCTTCATATAATCAGGGGCTACTGCTCCTTCTTTTTTCCCTGTCTGTGCTTGCATGTCTGTATGCGCAGAGATAAGAAACTGGGGCTCTTTTGCTCTCCTATGGCTTGGACCCCATAAGAAAAGTCACTAATATTCAGACCAGCTTGTCACATATCAGTAGTTTACAACATAATTCATCTGTATTTAGGTAAGATAAATACACCTGAAAAATTAGATCCAATATATGCAATATTCCCAGGTTTCTGTAAACTGTAGCTACTGCATTGTATCTTAAAAAGCCTGAGAGTGGAACATATTAGTAAAACACTTCTAAAAATCACAGCTCTGATGCATGCTCTAAACCATGATCTTCAGTGCACTAGCCTCTGTGAAGAACATATATAGAGAAGAAATTGTAAATCTCCCGAATCTTTGCAGGCTCAGCTTCAGCAGGAAAGGTGCCAACAATTCCCTGAAGCACACTGTGACACCCTGCAGTGTGGGAGTCACCCCTCTATTCAAGCCTACTTTGATGGAGTGAATTAAGATTAGCTCTCCTGTTTTAGGGGTGAATACTCTAACCAGAAAGTGAGTGATAGAAAGAATGTCACAATTTCACAGCTTTGTTTTGTGGACTTCTGCCTATTTGAGGGTCTTAAATAAAGTCTGAGACAGCCTTTTGGACTGGACCTCTTAAGAGACTTAAGGAGATGCTTAGTTGCGCACAGGTAGGAAATCCCAGATACATATGGGAATTCAGCTACACCAAACAAGAATTTCTAAATTTCATGGGCAAATTTCTAGTGAGGCAAGGTGCCTCCAGAATTACTAACCACCTGCTACAGAGTTCTTTGAACTGAATTATTGGATGTAGATATTCAGTTCTACCTTATTTCTATATTTTATCAAATCCCTAGTCTATTAATTGATTTTATTTTATTTTATTTATTTGTTTTTATATATGCACTCAAGTCGCTATTGAGATTGTGCTCTTTTGGTGTTTTTATACCTAATTGCCTATTGAAGAACTTTCAAGAAATAACTGAGTGCTAGATCACTCATTCTAAGAAAATAGCCCTGGAAGATCATCTAAGAGAGAACAGCATGAATGGTGCTCTCTCAAATCACACTCAGCTCTGTACAGCTCTTTCACTGTATGGTTACATGAGAACAAAGGCCTTATTTTTTCAGGCACTATTGCTTCATACTCAGAATTTTGAACACTACTTTCATATTACACTTTTTTTTTTTTTTTCTCCTCTATGTGTATGGAGTCCTCACCTAATTTTACAAAATGTAAGAAATACACTAAACTTACTATGAATATGAACATATACATTGTTAAGCTCAGCACTGGAACGGGTTGCCCAGGCAGGCTGTGGAATCTCCATCCTTGAAGATATTCAAAAGCCATTTGGACATGGTCCTTGGAAACCAGCTGTAGGTGACTCTGCTTGAGCAGGGCAGGGGGTTGGACCAGAATACCTTCAGAGTTGCCTTCCAACCTCAACTGTTCTGTGATTCTGTGAAACATACAGTGAAGGGAATCTAATCAGAAGACCCAATTACTACCTGTCTCTCCCTCCTCCCTTCCCCCAAACCTTCTCAGCTAACTTGAAAGTACCTACAGAGAAAAATCAATCTCAAAACCCAAACACATGGCAATAGGACATGACTCAGAAATTGGTGAGTTCAGCCTGTGGAGCAGAGCTAAGAGCCATTTCTTAAATCTAGAGACTTATGGGCAGCTCCCACGCAGCCACAGTGAGCTGGGGGATCAGCAGCTGATGGATCCCATCTGAGCAGCCAGGACTGAGCAGGACAGAACCATCTAGCACGAGAGGTTTTTTTGCTGGAGAGTTTCTGGCTTTGGTTTGAAATTGTGTTAGACTGGGAGGACTTTATTTCTCTTTTCATAAAGAGAACTGTGAAGGATTGATACAGGGTTATTGGCGCACTTCAGGGGTTGTCTTATAGATACATCAAATTAGCCCACTATAAGATTTTAGTCCCTACAAATCAATCACTGCAGTGCCTAATACCAAATGCAGTCTTAGATGTTCATTTCCCTTTTATACTGTGTGGGGAGAAGTGACTGCCCAGAAAATCCTGTGTGCTGTATGGAAGCTGCCTTGTGTGGGCCAGGAGACATGGGCAGGGGACTAAGCCAGGAATTTCTCCTCAGCTCTCCAGCATGGGAGCAGCTGTCTTGGTCATACAGGGCAGATAGCATCTGTTACCTACAGTTGTTCTTTTAAAGAATGGGGCATGGTCCAGCCTTTTCCACCGTGTAGCTGTCTACAGGTTAGAGTAGTCCCTCAGAAAGCATACCTGCCATAGCCAGGAGGATTCACAGCCACATCTTTTACCATCCAAGAAGGTGTCTGGCCCACTAGACTATAGGCAATGATGTCCAGGGAAGTCTCTGCTCCAGCTGTTAAACTGTGTAGCTGTTCGGATGGGATAGGATTCACTGAAGAACAAGCAGGCAGGACCACAAGAGAAAGAAAATGAGAGGAAGTCTTACTCTGCAGTCTAGTGAGGCATTGGGGTGGGGGAGTCACATCTGCTCTGTATAGATACGGAGTAATGTGGAGATGAAATAGAGAAGAGATTCTCCAATTAAAAACATCTGCAGTGCTGAGGACTTGAAGGCCTTGATGGACTTTCAAGGTTTAACCTTGAAAATAAGTGGCCAGTTTTGTACCTATAACCTTTTTGCAGCAGCTATAGGGGAATTTTAGGTTACAGATGAGCTTTTTGTTATTTTGTAGAAGTAAAAGTGCAGACTCTTATCAGCCAAACCTGACAGAACTACTCAGTTCCTGAAAACAGGTCATGGAGAGAATCTGCACTAATTAGGAAAAGTTGGCAAAGACAATCATTGCAAGTTAAAAATGTGTGCCAGTTCCATTTTACTTGCATCGTTGATCTGGAGGTGATGTAATGAACAAGTTTTCTACCAAAGCTGGACATACTGAACAGTATGACTCAATTCTGGGAGCCGCAGGGAGCAAGTCAAATCAGGTTCACTTTGCTGAGCTGCAGCTTTTGCTGACTCCTCAGGAACATCAGCAACTGCAGCTGCACCTTCCCAAAATGCCCCACAGCATATTGACATTTGTCCATGCAGTTAAAATTTTCCTCTTTTTCTCAGGTCCAATTTTGTGTTTGATGGATTTAAACTGTTACTTCCTTTGGCTAAATTCAACAGCAGACTTCCGTTGAGTGCTGGTGAGTCAGATGATGTACTGGCCTTTAGGTATTTGGCATGCAAAACAGAGTCCCAAGGCATGTGTGAGGCATCTCCCAGTCTTGTACAAAGTCAGGTATGAAGCTATGCAGTGCGTGGGGAGAAAGAATTATATCAGGATGAAGAGCTATAAAACTGATACATAAGCAGGCCAACATAACAGTAGCCAGTAGAAAATGGGATGTGTGACTACCTCTGTGCATTCTATATGAAACTGTAGCACAGGCTTCTGGATTCTGTTTTGGGGCCCAGACATCCAACACTAAGCCCTGCAGTGCTTATGTTTGAGCTCATTGTATTTATTGTAGACATTAAACCTTTTGTTGCCTTTTCTTCTTTCTCTAGCTAAGCAGCTTCTGTTTTCTGAATCTGTTTAGTTACAGGTCCAGGACAGTTGTTTTGCTGCTCATATGAGTCTGATCCTTTCAGTGCCCAAAAGCAGGAATGGAGGGGATGGTTAGGTCAAGCAGACAAGTGTGTATGCAGAAAGGTTAGGTGTCTGGCCAACTGTTTAATCCTCTTCTAGGATGGGACTGTGCCCAGATTGGTATTTAGAACTAGACTGTCTCTTTTCCCAGATTTTCATTATTTTGCTAATAAAATACAGGACTGATTCTTCTATCTTTAGTGTTAAGCAGGTATTTTACCTTCTGTTAGAACAATGCTCTGGTTAAGTCACCATGCAAAGCAGGTACCGACATGGAAGGAAAATTTGAATTGGTCTTTATGTGTATGTTCCAAAGCTGCTGAAATCATTTGTCATCATTTTACTGACTTCAAGAAGCTGTAGGATTCTATATCTTGGTGAGTATCTGGATGATGGGAGAAGTTGTGTTTCTTTCAATAACTACCAGCATTATTTCATTACATGAATCATTCAAGTATGCAAAGCTGTCATGAAAATTTACAAGCCTAGGCACAAAGTCCTTCTTGTCCAATGTTTACTATGATGAAAAAAACCCTAATAATACCTTATTCACACATCAGAAAAACTGTTTGCCTCAGGCAAATGGAATTTCAACCAGCTTATCTTCCATTAGCTCTTCAAAAAAGCCAGGGATAGTGAAAAAGCCCTCTGTCACTTCTTTTTAACAGTTCATATGTTAACTTGAGATGAGTCAACCCATAAACTCTCTGAAAGAGTGGCTACAACATACCTTGAACTGGGAAGAAAAGGCAGGTATTCTGATATTCCTTTCTAGAAAGGAATACAACAAGTATATATCTCATGTTTAGAAAGCATTTTATCTCTCATTAACCTTTTTTTTTTTAGCATGGCAACTGGAATTTTAATGTGAGCTTGGAATAACTATTCTGAAAATGAACATTTCAAAGTTTGTATATTGCACAGCTCAAACGGTGGATGTCTGTTGTAGTTGGTTTTGCCAAGGCAGTATGAAGTTAATGACTTTTATAGAAAGCAAGGTCAAAGGTGAAGAGAAAATTATATTCTGGTCAGAACAGTTCTCTACTTGTCAATATCCTGTATTATTTTTGCTGGGTAAAACATACTTTCCCCCTTCAACTATGCTGTCAGTAGCTCATTCACTAAGATATTAAACCAGACATTAAACGGTAATCATAACTTCCCAGCTGAACCTCATTGCCAGAATAGAACATGGGGACTGCAGTGTCCATGTGAGGTGGCTTTGGTGGATCAGGGCTCTCATTCCATTTAGCTTCAACTCAGTTATCTGAGACCTCATCCTATTCTCAGTTGCTGTGTTTTGCCACAACACTACAATTTTCATGTTGCTCTTTAGAATTATTCAAATGTTATCAAAGTCCAACTCTTTGGACTCAAAGTTCAAACGCTTATATGCCAGCCAAAAAATATCTTTTCTTTCATCTTATATCAGACTAAGAAGTAAGTCTTTTTAATTCTTGTTTTTCCAGATGGATTCCTGGTGGGTGAGGTGAGACCAAATGGGAAGTGGGGCACAGGCTCCTGTCTTCCCAGCACCGCACTTCCTCACTGCTGTATGGAGGTAAAGCTGTGTAGCTCCTGGGGTGACCGGGAGGAGGAGGCAGGAGGTAGCTCTTGTAGCTCTGATCCGTATTCCTTCTTTTCCCCTAAGACCACTCTGTTGAAGAGCAGAGCCCATGAATGGGATTTCCACTGTTCTTGGCACCAGCACTCTGCCCCATAGACAGAGAGAGTTCAATCCCCATTTTGCTGCACCTCTAGGGCTTTTGCAACTGTCCTGTTCCCCTTAAACTTTCCTGACACACTGTGCCCACAACAAATTACTTTGTGACCAAGCCAGAGTCCATCTGTCTATCCCTTTGAATTCTTGCTTGTAGCCTGACCTGTTGCTCAGACACACAGTATCTGCAGGCCCCTGCTCCCCAAAACGCTGGGAACCTGGGGGCAGTGGTGGTGGCCCTGTCACCATCAGCCAGGGACAGGGATCTTACATGTTTGGGAGCTGGAAGAGCAAAGGGCTGGATGCCAAACAGCTGGATTCCAGCTAGGGATATCAGGAGGCTCCACTGCCTGAGCAGCTACTTCATGCGTTAAGGATGGGAGCAACGATGGTTAGATTAGACATCTCATGGAGGCCCAGGTCAAAATACTGCTCTGTGCAATTTTGCAGCATCTCAAAGGCCTTTTCCAACCTAAATGGTTCTGTGATTCTATGATTCTATGAAAAGTGGCTTACATGATGAAAATTGGAAGACCTTAATTACTGAAAGTTATAAGAAAAAGTTTAAAATACCAGAACCTATACTATTGTTCCATTTAGTCCTCAAAAAGAGTAAACTAGAGGTGGCTTTGGGAAGAAAGCAAAAAATGAGTAGATGGTTGTACTGCTTAGGCACCTGGACTGAACCCAGGCAGGTGAAGTATCAAACAGGAGGTAAAGTCACATTATAAAAAAAATCTATTGTGGATAATATATGACTAGAAAAAGAAATGTGATTCAGTATGGTTATTGACTTTAATGAAGAAGACAACACATATACTTTAAAGAAGGAATTCCTCAAGGTATAAAAATAATTAAAAAGAGGCAGCTTTACCCATAGTCCTACTACGTTAAGGATTATTGCATGTCATATTTAGTCCACTATACCATGTAATTTTCTCAAGATGAAGGGTTAATTAAAGCTGTCTTATGATAAAAAGATGAAGTAGAGGAGTAATACGGTCTTGCAGTACAACGTAGAGAAAGAGACAGCCATGACTGTTTCTGAGTGGTTGATATTCTGAAGTTTAGGTACAGAAACACAGCAAAGTCTCCAATGTGCTTTTGCATAAACTCCCTGAAAGTCTTCATACACAAGTGTTAACTAAACTTTTTGATTTAATATTTATTATTTTTCTTGCTTCTCTATGATCCTTGAGGAACTTGTAATGAAGAAGCATATAGGAGAGAAAGGTAACTTTATTCTCTGCTGCTGCAAGACCCTCATAAACAGCTTCAAAGCAAGATGAAAATGCTTTGTGCTCAGCCACTGATAAGTTTAGCGCCACTGTGTTCAAAAGGATCCTTCTGCAAGTTAAGCTTTAGCTCACTGGGGGGACAAAAGTCTCATTTTATGTGGGTGTCATTAATTGTGGCAAATACATGCAATAAGCTCCTTTTTTGTAGATGACTCATACTGTGAGGACAAATAAGATAATTTTCCTTCACAGTACCAGGTAAGAAGAAGAGACTGCTGTGCTTTAGCTAAAAGTTCATTAGGATATTGGTGCAGATTTTTTAAACTGAGCCCATGGTGATGCATGTGCATTATCCCAGCATCTTTTCACATTTTAATAACTTCCCTCTATAGTGGGAGGAATTAAGGTAAAAAAAAAACTTTGAGGAGAGGCTCCAGAGTTAGATGAAGAACAGTTCCTCTTTGTCCCAAGAGCAGGCTTCACTTTTCTCCTGCACTGCCCTCCCCACTGTGTATTTTCCCTTTAAATGGGTATTTTCAGCTCCACAGGCATATACCTGCCATTTCTGCTCTCCAGGTATCTGATAAGCCCAAGTCACCAGGTCTGGAAAGTCAGTTCAGTCTCTCTTCTGACCCTTTCTGGCCCGTATCTCTCCCACCACCCACCTACCTTGCCCTCTCCACTCACTGGGTGTTACAAAGGACCATCCTCCCCTGGCAGGGAAGGAAGCGTGTCCCACTTTCTAGGGGCAAATGAGGTCTCCTGCTACTTGCACTAAGTTGCATCCATCACTGCAGCAGCCACTGTTCCTGCTCCAACCGTGCAGGAACAGTGAGTAGGACAACGTGTCCGTGTTGTTTTACCAGCCTGGATAGTCTGGCGGGCAGAGTCTAAGCCCACTCTACCAGGTACAAACCTGCAGAACCAGGTGCATCCATCCTGCCAGGAGGGTTAAATACACCTATGGGCCAGTGCCACTCTCTGCTGGGCTACCTGAGTTGCACAGAGGGTAGCAGCAGTTGGCTCTCTCCGGACTAGGGCACAGTGAGGCTAGGGAGCAGGGAGCTTTGGCTGACTGCAAGCTGATGCTCTGAGATAAGATGACAATGCAGTTGTACCCAAAGTGTCCTCCAAGTGTCTAGTTACAAATTACAAGCCTTGGGGCACAGCAGCACAGGCTTTGCTCATCAGAGGGCAGGGAGCACATGGCTGTCTGTATTTACCAAGAAATGGTGGCACTAACCAACCAGGTGACTAAAGCGAACTCCGCATTTGAGGAACAGTTCAGAGGAAGCACCAAACCCTTGAACATAAGGAGCAGTGCAGGCACTTTGTATCTGTGCTACTTACATGGCCCCTACCATGACTCCTCCTGAGCATCTGAAGCTTTTTCTGTGTGGCAGTCCTCGCCAAGGCCTGGCGACGAGGCAAGTTCTGCAATGTCCCATTTAAGAACAGTGATCAGAGACACAGAAGTCATGTCTTCAGTTTTAGTTAGTGCTTTGGCCTCAGGAGGACACCAAGCCATCGTTGTGGGCTTCCTGTCTGGATTGAGGAACCGTCAGCCTGGCTGTAATGTCTTTGCTATACTTAAAGCTGAGTGTGGGTCAAATGATTTACTGGCCTGTACCTGGCACAGCTGGGGCTGGCTGCATTCGCACTGCACGAGGATACCTGGGGCCTGTGCTAGTGTTGGGCTTTCCCTTCATGAAGAGCTTGAGACAAGCTGTATCAGTCACTGTTGCATGCTTGCATGTGGATTAATGGCTTTGTCTCCATGCAAGCAGACTAACCTGCACTTCTGTTTCAAAATATGCCATAACATGTCTTGTGTCTGCATGTAGCCATTTCTAGCTCGCTTTCTGGAACCTGAGCTCCTGGCAAGAAAATTAAGCTATTGCTCCTGATGAGCAGCCTGCACCGGGTTGTTATGGGTATGAATACGAGGAGTATCTCCTAACTATGCACTGGTCGTTTAAAAGTCAGTGCTGGAAGCCAGGATTTGGTAAACAAACTATTCCACCACTTCTCTTTTCCCAACTTCTAAATGATGCAGACTCACGACCTTGCTTCCAGTGGTTTTCCAGAGCTCAACTGATTCAGCCAACATCTATTGCCACCTACAGTCTTCTGGTTTCCATTGCCCAAAAGGGATCATGAACTTGAAAAGGTTATCCTCTTTCAAGATATTCTCATGGATGAACTTGTGAATTCTCTGATGACACATGACAGCTCAACATTAATTTTCATTATACAAGAATGAAAATTCACTGAGGAAGAAGAGCAAGAACAGGGAGGCTTCCTCCCCTTTTAGATGACGCAGAGCATCTTGCTCTCCAGTGGTCTCACCTTGTTCATGATCTTGCAGAAGGCAATATAATCATAATCTAACAGACATAAGAGGAACAGGAAGGAAGGCTTCATATCTAATTGTCTGCAACAGTTAGGAAAGCTGGCCCACTGTTCAATCTGTGAATGCTTTTTTCCTTTCTTCTTGGCAGGGCTTGTTTTGATCACCTAGCCTGAGCAAAGAACTGCATACGTTAATTAGGAACAAAATGTCATCTCTCTAGAACAAAATGTCATCTTACTAGAAAACCACCTGCCATGTGGAAAGTTGTGCCATGAAACAACATCTATAGTGTGAATTCAAATTTAGCTGTCTTGAAAATAGAAGCTGAGAGAGAGCTGGCACAGTTGAACAGCTACATCAAGCCAGCCCAGGCTTAGCGGTGTAGCCATATTCGGTAAATCTAAGTTATGGAAAGCCCATGGCAGAACTGCAAACTGTCATCAGATCTCCCAGTTTCTAGGCTGGTGTCTCCACACATTGGCAAACAGCTACTGGACTCTTCCTTGTGTTTAATTTGACCCTGTGCTTGTGAAACAAAAATGCCTCCATAGCTAAAAGCCTTAAACTTTTGCAAACACTGATTAAGGCTGGAATTTTGCCCTCCGCTTCAGTGGGGGCAGGTTTGGGCCCTCAAGCAATGAGCTGTGAGGGAGTGAACAGGATGATCTAAGAGCAACGTACTCAGTCCTTGATATGCCCAAGGCTGGAGACCAAAAGCTTTTAAGCACCGAGGTGTGTCACTGTTAGATTACACATATCCTGTCATAATTTGCAGTGGGTTTAGAGTATTAATCTCTAAATAATATGTAACATGAGGAATATTTCTAAGATGAGAAAATCTACTGGATTTCTCAGTTTAAATCAGATAAATATAATATTTAAAAATATAGCCCCACACAGCTGAAAAACAGTAACGATAAACTGACTGTTTTTCAGCCAGCCTTTTTCTCTATAGAGATATAACAGCAAGGTACTGCAGTGGTTCCTCAGCAGCCCAGAGCGACATGCTCTTTCTTACAAGCACCGCTGCTGGGCTGGAGATGCTAAGGGAAGCATTCCTTTCCTCCAGCTGCCTATGCACAGTCTGCTGTCGTCCACTAAGTCCACCCTCAGGAGGGCTTGCTTTTCATCACTGCAACTGAAATAATAAGCCTTTCTTGGGGGGAATAGGGTAAATTTTGCTGGTGGAAAGAAAATGTTTCATTTGAGCACTAAGCAGCAGTGTTGGTGCATGCAGGTAGGACTAGGCTTATTAACCGAATGCATACAGAAACTGCAAGTAGCACAGAGGCCTACAGTAATCAGTCAGAGAACATAAGTTAAAAAAAGAGAAGATCAGTGTATTGTTAAATATACTATCAGTAAGATACAAGAAAAGCTTCTGAACAACGTTTCTACCAGAAAGCACATAATCCTTTTTCTTCCACTTCATGGTGACTTGACTTTTCCTCCCACAAATGTCATTTAAGAGACCCTTCTGAGCAAGAATTGAGCCTGAATGCACCTCAGTGCTAGTTTAAGGCTTAGTTTCTTTATACTGTTATCAAGATACTCGTAGTTGTTTCAAACTGGCTCAACCTGGGTGTTTCATAGAAAACTTTGTTTTAATCTTTTCTTGTGACTGGATTAAAATAAAAATACCTCAGGAAGTACAGTTGATGAGAAATATAGAACACAGTGGTTTTACAAGGGTCAAGGCAATATTTCTCCTGTCACTAGACTGACTAGTATAATAGTATCTTCTCAAAGAATGGTTCAAAAGCTACAGACAAATAAAGACCATTTGGAGTTTTGACTAGCTGATCTGGTCAATAGATAGATACAGGATCCTCTTTTGTCAGCAGGATAGAAACACCAATTCTACTTTGATAGTCATGTTGATTTAATGACAGTCTATAAAATCTAGGCGTCTCAGTGCCAAGACAGAATGATAACTAGTTCATCCTCAGAATGCTGAACCTACAAGGTCAGGCTATGGCAATTCTTTTCCTAGGAAAAATATGTAATTTCCAGTATCTAATTTTAGCTCAATTAATGTTATTATTGTCAAAATCATCATTATTATTAATTACATATTATTATTCAGCTACGTTAACAGAGCACAGTTTCTAAATATTTGGTTACAGCTCTGAGGACCTGACATTCTGTCTTGACCAGGAATGAAAAAATAAAGTTGTTGAAAGAAGGCGATTGAAAGCAAGTGACAAACGAGTGTAGGTTCTAGAGTGGCTTGACACTGTGCCATTTCCTCCCTTATTTTTGTAAACACACTGGCTCCTGGGCCCAGGGGGATAATTGTTGATAGAGTATTACTCTCTGGATGATAATTCTCTTCTTCAGTCTTACATGAAAACAATTCTCATTATGTTTGCCATGATATTCCACATCATCTGAACGTTAGAAAAGTCTGCTGATCTCTGCCTAAATAACATACAGCATACGCAGAAAAATGTAAACTGAATGCCTCCTACTAAAGGCAAAAGTGTATAAAGAAACTCAAACATTACAATTCAGTCTTTTCTAAAGTTTAGCTTATAGTGTTTACACTGAGAATACCAAGTGCTTGGGTATATGGCATCACCAGTAAATTATGACACTAGCTTACATTAATGGTCCTAGTTATCAGGGCTGAGTTATTAAGAAAAAAGCCACTATGATCTTCTAGGCTTATCTGTTGCATTATACAGTGCATGAGATTTCAGGAATTAATGGCTGCTTCAGGTCCAGTAGTTCAGATTGAAACAGAAAATGGTTTTCAGAAAAAGGTCCAATCTTGGTTTAAATACTTCCAGTGCTGGAACTGCCCCAAACCCAGACAGAGTTTTTTCTGGGGGCAATCACCAGAGCCTTCAGTGCTGGCTGAGATTCTGCTCCACAGCAAATGGGCTGTTTATGACCAAAACACTGTTAGCGCAACCTAAACAACTATTGCTTTTTTGTTGTACAGTCCTTTCTCTCTTTTGCAAGATGAAGTTTTTGCAAGGCTAGAATCCCTTGATACTGGATGCAATATTTTGCTAGTTAGAAAGTCATCATTTATAATATTGAAGAGTTTCAAGGATATTTCATTCTGACTTTATGAATTTTCTGTTTAAATCACTCATACTGAAATACCTCACAGTAATGCTGTTTTTCCTCCCTGTATGTTACAGACAGCTATTTATGTGCTGGAGGTTGTGTTTACCAAAGTGATGTGATGGTCTGTGGCAAATACCAACCTGCAAGGCTCTTTCTGCCTTCATAGAGCACCGATCCAGGTGTAACCATGGCAATTTATTTTCAAGCTGCTAGTGACTCATAGAGAAATGGTGACATGTTTGACACAGAGACTTACTCCATTTTCCTTTTGCCCTCTCTGTATTTTTTCAGCAGGCTGTAAGCCGTCCTTTTGATAGTCTAATCATCTGAATCATCCTACAGGTTTGAAAAACAGCAAGTAGTCAGAATTCATGTTCTTAAAGGAACAGCTTTAATTCCTCTTGCAATTAATTTATTTTTTCCTTTATATTCCTTGGCATCTAGACCAGTTCTTGTTCTCGACATTCTGAGTTCAGGTGAAATGAGTGCTCATTTTTATCTTCTTTTTGCCAGGGTGCAACGGGGACCGGGGCAGAGGAGGCAGGGGTGACCCTGGCGCTGGCTGTGACTGCACCAACAGTTTCCATCCTGTGGGAGCTGACTATGGACGAATTTATCTTTCTCTAATTACAGAGGCACAGAGGAAGCTTCAAGGTGGGCTCAATATTCCTCTGCTTTCTACAGTCCTCTGAGGGTGTGGGCTGTGCAGAGGGACCATGGCACATGGCCACCAGTGCAGCCTCACTTACTCAGCTCGAAATGCATCTGGCCCTGCCCCGGCTGGCCCCGGGAACCCCTCAGCATCCTCCTGCTACCTGCTCATCCCGCATGGGGTGATTTTCTTTGCTCTTTCTAGCAGAACACATGCCGCAGGAGAGCTCTCCTGCTTGACCAGCAGCTGCCCTCGGTCATGCCCCGCACAGGGTGTCCAACTCCAAAGTTACTACCTGCGGTTTCCATGCTGGGCATCCTGCGTGCATCTGGCAACATGGATCCTCTGCTCTCCTCTCACCATGGCTCGTTGTGTCCCATCTCATGAGCTTGCCTGGTGAACACTACAGCCAGCTTTCAGCCTTGCTGTTGTTTGGTTTAATCTAACTGCTTAGTTTTCAGATGTGGAGGTTAACCTCAGGCCTTATCAGGACACCCATCAGATCCGCTTCATTTGAGCTGCTCAGGTCTTTTTATTCCACTGTATGGATGAGTCGTTATCTACAAGAGCTTTCCAAAATAAACAGCTTGAATTTATTGTGTAAATATGTATTAGATAAATGAGGTTTACACCAAAATGTACATTGAAAGAGGATTTCCAGAAAAATACACATACGTTTTCCTTTGAAAGGCATCATACCATAAAGCAATTTTCCTCTGGTGAAAAAATGTCATATGAAAACTGTCCTGGCTACACATCATTTTTCTAAATAGTCACCATGGAAATACTCTATTTGCAAATTTGGAGGTAAAAAGAAATCCAGAGCAACTGTACTTCAATATTCCTGATTGATACCAGCCTGTAACCACTGAAAAATGTCTTTTTTCTACTCATATCACCTGGAAAAATCTGTAGTCCAGTATTCTAGCAGTTATGGGAATTCCAAAAAAGAAAAGGATAGTACAAAAAATCCTCTCCTGCAATGATTTTCATGATCTTTATAAATCCTATTCATAAAACAGTTCTGAAAATACTCTTCATGTGCTAGAGTGGTTCCAACAACAAGCCCCTTGTCTGAGCTGAGACTGGCAGGGTCATCTTGCATTTCTGCTCCTTAGAAACACAAAGACAGGGAACATCTCTCCCAGTGTTTTGCAGGGTGCTCTTGATACCATGGGCACATGTGTCATTAGCTTCCCAAAGGTTAAACGTTAGGAAATGCGATCATCAGAAGAAAATTACTGGAACAAACATGACTAAATGGTTCCAGCCACCTGCTGCTTTGAGGAACGTATTGTGCTTATCAAAAAGTAAGACCCAAATTCAATTCTCTTAAGGGAGCATAATACTGTTCTGTGTAGTCATAGCTGCTCAGGGCATTGTAGGGGGAAATCTCCAGGTAAAGTGGGGTACAAGTGCTTTTTTACATGTCCCTTCCCATTCCCTTCACAGGCAAGTTGCTGTCAATGAAAGATCATGGATCTGTGGTAGAGAATATGTTACCAGTGTGGAGACAGAGGACACCTTGCTATGTAGAAGCAGATTGTACATATATGACCTGGGGGATTAGGACTGAAGAGAGCTAAGCAAAGGAGAGTTTGAGAAATAATTCTGTAAATACACAGATTAGTGGTCCAGAATTGCCAAGTGCTCTTTGCCATACTCGCTTACAGAGCTGCAATTTACTATCTGTCATGGCTAAAATACAGGGATGAAGTGACAAATAAGAATAGATGCTACCAAACAGGCGATGCCAGCTCCATGTCTTCTGAGGGTACTCCTGTATAAATACCCACTCACACACACACATGTACTCAGTGGCACAAAGAGGGGACTGGGAAGGTAACTCTAAATGCACTTCCTAAAATGGACAACTCTTTGGTATTTTCAGGAGGTGATACTGGTTCTGGTGTGAGATAAACTAGATATATTTCCCTGATTGATCTTTTCTTGGGACAAAAGTAGCTCCTCCTAGAATAAAAAAAAGGTTCCACCAGATCATTAAACCACATAACTGTCTCAAACTTCTTGTAATTAAGGATTGCAGTATTGCTTTTTTATTGCTTAAATAAAAACTAGCTACAGCTCTGCTCTCTGCAGTTTGTATTTATTCAGATTCTCCAGAAAATCAGTACTTTCTGTGAAAACTCTGCGGGGGGAAAAAAAAAAAAAAAAGGTGAGCAAGAGCTCATCTACTTCCAATGAAAGGAATTGTGACTGTAAAAAAGCAACCTCTGAGGACTTTTTCCCTCATTCCTGAGACAGCTTTCATCAGGAGAAGCACAAACCAGAATTACCAGCCAGAAGTACAATGGGAATGACAAGCTTGGATGATAAAGAAGCAATGTATGCAGGAGAACAGCTGGTGTCTTCTTTGAGTCCATATTGCTCCCTCAGGTACTTGAAGTGAAGGACATACAAGCATGTGGTGTCTACAGGGCTGTCCATGTGACAAACTGACCATCTGTTCAATGCACCTACTGATAATCTGGTCTGATTAGTCTAAACCAGTCCACAAAGATCTAAAGCTGTATAATGTCTGTTATAATTCTTCCTTTGTTGCTCCAGGTGGTGTTTGTCCTTCCTGTGGCTGCCTGGGATGTTTAAACTGTAATAGACTTACTACTGGACCTGTGGTGCAGAAGCACTTCTTCATGAGTTGGGCCAAAAGCAATTGCACATGGGGTATTATGATAAGCTAGTAATGCCTTGCCTGGATCACCGGCCTTCTCTAAATGCCATCATGTTCACTGCAGCCTCAGTGGACTCATTCCCCAGTGAACAGCAAGGAATGAGTTGGTAAGACTAGTCTTTTGCTATTGCCATGAAGAAAAACACTTCTGAAATGATTCTGACACAGCTTCTCACCAGAGTCTCTTGGAAATCACATCTGGCAGAGCTGAAATTCACGTGATATCTGCATTGAAGCAAAAAGTTCTTTGACTTTCTCTGCCTGAAATAACATGAGTAGCAGTCAGACATGAAAAGCCACCACTGACCATTCAAGGGAAGAAGGATGATCGGGGAAGGTAGACCGCGGAAGCTGTTGTACTGGCTCTGGCTGGGATAGAGTTAACTTTCTGCATAGCAGCTGCTGTGAGGCCATGGTCTGGATTTGTGACTAAACCAGTGCTGATACCACCAACATTTTGGCTATTGCTGAGCAGTGCTTGCACAGTGTTGATGCCTTGTCTCTTTTTCTCACCCTGCCCCCTCCCCTGCAGTGAGTATGCTGGGGGTGGGTAAAAATTGGGAGGGGACACAGTGGGGGACACCTGATCCAAACTGGCTATAGAGATATTCTCTGTGATATGATGTCATGCTCAGCACTAAAAAGTGGGGATTTTGTCTTCCAAAACAGCCACTGCTCGGAGGCTGGCTGGACATTGGTCTGCTTGTAGGAGGCAGTGAATAATTGCTGTTGCGTTACTTGGTTTTTTTCTCTTTCCTACACTTATTAAACTATTCTTATATTGACCTATGAGTATTCTCACTTTTTCTTCTCCTGTTCTCTCCCCTGTCCTGCTGAGAGGCTGTGTGAGTGCTTAGCTGCTGGCCATGGTCAACCCACAATTGTCCAAGTCTGTGGTTCTCTTTATGCAGACGTATCAGGCAGTGCTGATGATTACTTACCTAAGATATGGTTTGGCCTTTAGGTGGTTTGCAGAGCTCAGCATTATGTGATACCTTGATGCTGTGCATCATGTAACCTCTGGAGAATTATAGTTAGCAGGATTGCAGGGGTGATCAGAATTACCCTGTTCATCAGTGGTCCATCTTGTACCAAGGTCTACTGTCCATGCCCCCATTACAATCTGTAATAAGAAATCATTTTACATGTGAGAGGCCAAATCACTTGCCACCTGGCCAGTCGATGATATTTTTTTTTGATTTGCTGAGCTGATTAGATTTCAGCTATGGTTCACATCCAGATGGATTTCAGATAACTTCTGATCTGTGGCTGGTAAAGTAGTGAGGATTACCTGCCACAATTTAATCCGTCTCCTCTTGGTTACCACTGTCAAGGGTTATTCACAGGGCATCTGCTGCAAATAGGTATAGAGGATCATAAATGAGTACAGAGTTGTTTATGGGAATTGATCACAAAATTAATAATCAGCCATAAAATATTGATGAATTTTTATTTATTGTGATCCAAGATATTTCCAAAAGAGGGTGATTTGCTGATATTTTTTTGCTGATTACACCAGTCTACAACAGAGTGGCAAAAATATCCACATGCTGAGGCAGTTGCCAGATCTTTTTTCCTCATCTAGGAATTTATTTTCCCTGTATGAAAAGTTCTACATATGGTAGAGGGGTCACCTTATCATTTTGCTGTATCTAGTGTTGGACAACTCATCAGTCAAAGTGATGATTGCTTTGCACAGATTGAATGGATATAAAAATCTCACTAATCTAATAAAATGTTTTTTTCCTAAAATGGTGTCAATAACCACTGTTGCAGCGTAAAGCTCATACAAAATTTGTAGACATCAGAAGTTCCAGGTCCTGCTTTGCCTTAAAAATTAGCATAAATAGACAACATTTCATGTCACTGCCTTGAGTTGGTTCAGGTAACATTTTGAAAATGGCTTCATTCTTATCCTTACTTTAATAATCAACATCACCAGTGATTATAAGGCCCAGAAAGCAACGTGTTTTCTCTTTGAAGCTTACATTTTCTGTGTGTCAGATGATACACAGTTTCCTGAAGTATTTGCAATATTTTGCATAGGTAATTGTTATTAGTCTTTACAAGAGAATTATGAACCATAGTATTGTAAAAATGACAGATCATCCCTTCCAGGCTTTCCAACTACTGTTCCTTCTTTCTCAGAAAGATCTCAGGTGATGAGGAAAATCCAAATAGCAGGCAACTGAATTTCTCAGAGAGAATAATTATCACCAGAAATATCTGTCAAAACCCAAAGTTTGGCACTGAGTTTGCTGGGAATTTTGCCATTTCCCAGCCAGTTCAGCTGAATCTTTTTTTGGCATAATACATTTATTTCATATTTTTCTTGAGCGCTAAGTCACCAGTATAGATGACATTCACCATTCAGAATGTCCTCTGCTTGAATTGGTAACTCCCTTGTGGACCGTTACTTGGAGTTGTTTGTGGACAGCCCTCCCCAAGGGAAACAAAATTACAGGGTGCTGCGAATGTGAAAGGTGGTCCAGAACTTCAATGTGTGACCCAGCCTTCTCCTTCACTTCCACTGCAGCTCAGCAGGGATGATGTGAGGTCTTTGCGCACATAGCATCTTTTATTACATCTATTTGTTCAACATCTTGATGATCTGCAAAAGCATCTTCTCATATGCAGAAAGATGTACTGAAATTTTGCAGAGATTCCTCCTCTAATCCTTCTGAAGTGGAGGTGAAAGATATTTCAGGAGGAGATAAAATATTTATTCAGATTTGTTAATTAAAATACTATAAAAGTTTGCTTCTTTAATCACTGGAATCAAAGACAGGATTACAGTTTAGCCTGTAATCTTGTCAGATGCATTGTTCCTCTTCTGTTTTGCTCTTTAGGGGCTGGTCCTCATCTAAAATGCTCAGATTTTGTTTTCCAGTTCATCCAGGCATCAACAGCCATGAAAATGAGTGATCCCAGATCTTGTTTCTACAAAACTGGAGTAGCAGGACTTGTTACCACTGCCAGAACCCCTATGTCTCTGTGGTTGTATTTAGTGCTTTGGATTTCACTTCACTTCTGTCACTATGCTATGCGTTTATTGTTTAAATAAACCCCAGTTGCTCAGAGATTGCTGCTGCTTTCAGAACCTGTGTATCTAGATTTCAACAAGCCCAATACAGGAGGCCAAGTGTGCCTGGAATAAACCCAGGGAAAATCTCCACTGTATTATTCAGCCACTTCACTGGTGACTACAGAAACAGTGGCCCCCAGGATGTATATTTAATGTGGGTGGTAAAAGTATCACACTGCCAAGTTTCTTAGGGTGGGAAGTGAAGCTACTGTCCTGGACAGTGATCAAGGATATTCAAGGCAGACCTTGCTACTGACGTCCCCAGTCCTCATTTCTCCCATGCTGTTGGAGCCTCTGGTTTCTCCTGCCGCTCCTTCAGTCTCATCCCCTAGTCTCATCCATGCGAAATGCAAGCTACAAAACAGTACCAATAAGGTCACTAAAACTCAGTGTTATTTGATAAATGACATAACATGAAGGTGAAAACTTCATATTCATTTTTGTGCAGTTCTATTCATTTCTTAGCAGTTTGAATATTTCTTCATCAAGTGCTGCTGCAAGTTCATAAAATATACAGTGAGAGCACCTCTCTCTTTTCTGCCTTGTGAACTGTTGCAAGTCAGCCGTTTGCAATTTGCAGTCTAACACACCCTTCACATGAACATTACGTTATGCTTGCTACATTAAGCATCTGAGAAATCATTTAAGAAGTTTTTGAAAGATTTATACTTCTCACACTGAGATTAGGTATATTGAAGTGATGTACGGTCATCCCAAGACTCTGGATCACAACAAAATAATGGCTCCCTTCACTATCATGTTAACCTCTATTTGTAGCAGAAGGCAGCAGAAGGATAGCCATGATCATGAGTAGTCTTTGGAGGGGTGACTACAACATATGACTCTGCAGTCTGAGCAACCAAAATTAGCCAAAGCCCTGAAGGAGAAGAGCTGCCTCTAACGAAAGATCAGAGCACTCAAGATGCTGGAGAATAGGGTGTTACTGGTGGGTTGTGAATTCAACAGGGGAAAGCTATGATCCTTTGATAAAACAATTTAATGTTGCATGAAGGAGGCTCAGTCAGTAACTGAAATATTCTAATTAAAGTCAACAGAGAAAAAGGAGGAGATCGGTAGTTGCTATAAGCAGCAGAAATGTCTTATTGATTATAACCCCAGAAGCAGGCTAAGTGCTTGATTTAAGTACTCAACACAAAAGTACTATGTCCAGTTGTCAGCTTTGTTCAAAAAAAATTACTTTTAATGCATTTGTGAACCATATATAAAATCACAATCAGAAAATACAAACCAAGTGTAGAAGTCGCTGGGATACTGGTAGCAAGACATGCCCAGTTTAAAAATGTTTAAAAACCTATAGTTGTCCAACACAAAGATTGCATGTACAGATTTGTACAACAATCTGAATCACCAGCCTACTGACCAAACACCAGCAGATCGGTATAGCTTCACAACAGCTGCATCCATGGGAAGTGGGAGAGAATCACTGTTCCACAAATAGAGGAGCTGGCAAAGTTGGGGAGGCAGAGCTAAACTCAGGAGCTCTTGAGTTGCTATTTAGGTACAGTACTGCTGCTGCTCTGTTTCTTTCTAAAGTATTTATAAGTTAATTTTTATTAACATTATTTAGGTCGATTCCACATTTATGTTGCCATTGCAAGCATGTAACAAGACCAGGAGCCAGTGGCAACCATGCTAGCTGGGGGACTGCTGTGCACATCGTGCTGCTGCGCCTCGTGAGCCCCTCTGCGAGGCTTATGGTCATACCATCACATCTGGATACCTGAGGGATGTAGCATTACAGCTTTGAGATCTAAGAATATAGCCCCGCACTGGTTTATTCTACATAGGTGTAGCCTCTCTCATTCATACTGGACCAGAGGCACAGAGGTGTGCTGGGCTGGGTTTGGCCACAACACTGAAGTGGCACTATGCTCAGCGTTGCAGTGTTCAACTAGGTGTGCAATCTCCGGAGTGGAGTCCCTCATGTGGAGTTACTCATCAAAATCTCTGCAGAAGTGAGTTGCCTTACAAGAAAGGGGAGTTGCAACAAGTGATGGAAAACTGGTGTTTATCTAATGATTAACCTATGTGAAATACATGAACATCTGGAACAGAGACAGGCACTCAGGATGCTTGTCCTCTGGGTGGATGCCATAACTAATACATGCACATTTGCTACCCCAGTGGATACTGGAAGGTTTTGTGAAGAGTTGAATGACTTTAGATGGAGAAAGGCCAACTCCAGTCTGTGATGACACTTAGCGCATTTTTCATTCTGGGAGCTGAAACATGTGGGTTCAAGTTTTCACAGGTGGAGAAGGGAACTGAGCCCAATTCTCACATGTCTTGGGGAAGTGCTCTCATGCTCGAACAGTGACATGAAAGAACAGGCATAATCCCCTCCTTCTGAGGTGCTGCTTTCTGAACAAAACCGGTTGCCTTTCCTTTTTGAAGAATGAAACCCAAGAGGTGTGCATTAGGCATGCTGTGGGCATATGTAATGGGCCCCGAGGGAAATGAACATGAGAATACATAGTCTGAGGAGCAACATTTGGCTGGAGATAAAGTGTGGAGTTGTTCAGCCCTGACCAGACTGGGGAACTCAGGGGCATGTAAAGGTGCAGAAGCGGAGGAGTTTCCACTGGTGAGAGTGTGGGAGCTGTGGAGTAACCAGTAGGTTTTAAACCAAGGGAGCGCACAACAGCTGGGGAGCGTAGGGAGAGCCTAGCCCCCATCTTACATCATACTACTCCTTGATGATGGAGGAAGTAACAATAAAATACTTACTACATCAATAATTTTTTATCAAAGTTTGAATTTTTTTCATCTTTGTAAATGCTCTACTGAAAATCAGTAGCACACAAAGTGATCTTGTTACACCACAAACACGGGCAGCAGGGAGAACTTCTTTATCTGCACGTAGGGAATGTGGATCTGCAATTGAGAAACAAACAAAGCAACAGTTTTATGCACCACTTTGGGGTGTTTCACAGCTCACCAGCAGGCCAAGCACCACAGGCTGTCTAGCAGTTCAAAGGATTGGTCCTTTGGACAATCAATCTAAGCAGCGCTGACCTGCCCTAGGTTTTACACTGGCTGTCAGTATCCTCTGGTGGATTTGGCCCTTGGTAACGTATGTTGTGGGGAACGGAGTTCAGATCTCGGAAGTCATGGGCCAGTGCCCAAGACCTTGGTATCAAACACCATAAGCTCTGTTCAGGTATCTATAGTTGCATGTGAAGTTTCATACAGGGAATGAAGAGCAGTTCTTGCTGTAAAAGGGAAAGCAAAGAGGTGCTTGAAGTTACTCCTCTTTTCTGCTCCTACAAACATAATACTTTTCACTGAACTTTTAATACAGATGGTCAAAAATCTTAAGCAACAGACTATAAATATTTAAGAAACAAGCACTCAGATGACACAATATCCTACAGAGAGATATTCTGGCAGTATGCTGCGTAACAGCAAGAGCTTTGCTAAGGCAGAAATTCAGCAAAAGCCTAATTACATCTACACTGAGATTGGGTACCTGGTAGAAATTCTCCATGGGGACAAGGAAATTCTATCCCTACCAGATAGAAACCAATTTGCTATAATCTGAAAATAACAAAGTGAAAAGGAGGGTCAGCTGGGTAAAATCAGTTCACAGGGAGAAAAAGGCAAAGAAAAGAGACATACAAGAGGAAACAATCAGAGTCTGA
This sequence comes from Tyto alba, assembly GCF_018691265.1. Classification (NCBI taxonomy): domain Eukaryota; kingdom Metazoa; phylum Chordata; class Aves; order Strigiformes; family Tytonidae; genus Tyto; species Tyto alba. The sequence continues at coordinate 53,644,893 of NW_024881282.1, forward strand.
TTAGACAGGGGAAGGAAGGAAAATTGCTACAACATGGCATAACTTGTAGATTCCTACTTGTATATTCATCACATGGTATATTGTCTTCAGTTTTAGCATTAGTAAGACTACTTAGTGTTCACTGTAAAACAATCATGATACTCTACAATCATCAGCAAAGGGTTGCATTGACAGAGATTGATAAATCACTATTAAATGAATAAACTGAACCCTCCAGCAATAAGGAATATGCAATTAAAGACTGCATACCAGAGAGCGCACATCACTGGCTGTCTTAAATCTATGCTAGCATTTGAAGGAAGTGTGAAGCACTGTTTAAGTTCCTACAGCAATTAATCAGTACATTCCATTTCCCCTTGGGGAAAACAGAGCTGTCCTTAATTCTCCATTTCCATTTCCATATTCAGAGAGAATGAATATGGAGATCCATACTCAAAAAGAGAACCCATGAGCTAAAGTTCACTGGGCTGCATTAGTGGAAATTAAGAGTAACTCTCCTGAAATCAAACTATCTACTTTCTGCATACCCAGTGGTAGCAGACAACAGAATATTGTTAAAAAACAATTATATAGTTTCTGATACAAATCTTTTTGTCAAGGATATAAAGAAACCTTTGTGCTACACCCAAAGTAGCAGTTGCCTAATTTATGTTATTAGCAAGCAAAGTAATAAGGCTATCAAAATCTACTAAGTATTTTCTCTTGAAGTTTAGTTCAGTTACTAAATTTGCTCAGGACTATTATAATAGCCTAATTCCAGTGACATGGCACCTCTCCTATTATATGCATGGTTTTACACATTTTGATGGATAAAAGGTTGTTAAATAGCGATACAATCCTGTCCTGAATGTGGGACATCTCCTAATTAATACTGCAGAATTGCTTCTCCTGTAAAACTCCTTAACATCAAGCAAGGTCCAAACATTGCTGCTATGTTCCACTGTTACCGGATAGATCTTACTGTTCAAATAGCTTAATTGATTCTAGCATAGTTTCATTTTGATGATTTTCAACATAAAACATGATTAGTATGAGAAAAACAGTAATGAAGGAGAAGAGAAAAATAATGGGTTTGTGCCTGTCAGGTTATTTCTTTCGATCTTTCAAGTTTCTTCAGACAGACATGGTTCACTCCGTCTTCTGTAGCATAGGGCTCTCATACAAAATTTCAAGATTTATTATTCCCAGCTTTCCACCATGACAGAGGAAACCTTTTTCTGCTCTCCCAGTCAAATGTCGGAGCAAAGACCTTCCACACAGACCTTCCATGTGGTTGTTTCTGAAATGGCAGCTGGGCAGTGGCAGTGTCCCTGCTTTGCCCAAGCTGGACCAAAGGTTTGAACCCGTGTATCTCACATTCTGGAGTATTTTGTGTGTTAATATCTAGTACCGTGGTAGCCTCATTGCTGACAAGGGCTGTCACAAATACTGAAACGTAGTAAATAAGCAGCCACAGAGGAAGATGTTTCAGCATCTCCTATGTAAATACTACTTACGGTGGATCTCTGCTCATGGCCAGGTACTACCCTTGTTATTCAGAAAAGAACTCCATTGCAGAGAGAAAAACATGAAAAGAAATAAATCACTCGTGCAGCAACCTTGCATTCTGGACCTTGAACAGAACTCCTTTAATATAGCAAACTTCAAAATATTTAACAGATTTATGCTGTTTGAATAACTTCATCTGAAAGAATCAGACTAATTTCAATCAGTCAGAGATTCATTTTTCTTTCTTTGTGGCCACCTGCATAACTTGCTGTCTTTCAATGGGCTGTGTCTTCATCTGGATCTTAGTGAGTGACTCATTTCTGTTTGATGCATTTATTTTGCATCTCATATCTTCTGAAAACACGCATTTACTGGAAACTGTGTATAATACTTCAGTTCTATTTGTTTTAAAAATACAGCCCAAGCTACAAATGATACATTCCTGAAGATGAAAAAAAAGACCATAGGAATGGCAAATGCTGTCACCTGAAAACCAGAAATTTGCACTGTCAGATGGGACTGTGCAGAGTATCAACTTCGAAACAATCTGAGGATACTTACCTAAAGCTATCCTCCTATGGCTAAGGTGGTGTAAGACTGGCTGAGAGAATGAGTCATGTTATCTCATGGCATGCTTGACAGAACACATCTGTGTTGTGGGACTATGGATCAGAAACATCTTGTATTCTGGTAGAGCAGCATTCACTGAGTTGCACTCAGGTCCCAGGGGCATTCAGGGAAGAAAACATACATAGCAAAGCACGTGCTGCCAGGGCACTCAACACAATTAGGAGGTAAGAGATGTTACTGAACAAATACCTGGCCGCGTGGCCAGCCTCTCAAAAATGGACAGTGGCTTTTGGGTACTGAACTAGGGAAATCTTAAAAGGTTCTTGATTTTCAAAATGTGTAAAGGTTTTGTCTAAAGACTGAGGTCTCTTTATGGGATCTTGAATCAGAGACACTTAAAATACTACCCACACACAAACTACAGACCCTAATGGGCTTAAATTACAGAAATTGTTTTGAAGCTCTTTGCCTGCCCATTTTACTGCCATATAGTTCCAGTTCGCAAATGCATTTTCTCTTCAGTACTTTGAATTAAATACATCAGAAATGTACATAGGCATTCATCTTTTTCTCATTAGCATTCCTCTTGGCCCTCAGATTTCACCCCTAGTGCCTTTTCAGCTTTTACGTTCTTTAAAACTAGAGTCACACAGGGAGATTTTAACACTCCAAGCAGTCCTCCATGATCAGATTAGTAGTAAAGATGTGAAAAGAATTTATACTTACAAGACAAAAATACATAGCCATTTATCAGTTTTTCTTGTTCAGGAGACACTGAAGAAATCCTGAAATTTGACCCACTCAAAGAGTTTAAGTATCAGTTGGCAACGTGACCCTTTACAAGCCGCTTCTTTATCAACGTTATCAGTCACGATTTATGAACGGGTGATTAGTGAGAAATCTATGCAATTCTTTGTAACTGTGTAAGTTGCTGGGATGAGAAGAGTTTAGAACCACTGCCACTTTTGCAGCACAGCATGGGTTTCATAGCATCACTTTGGACTGATCCCAAAAGGCCTATTGTACAAACTATTTAACTTATCTTTGTGGACTCACAAAGCAAAAAAAACATCCAACACAAAGTCCTGGGATCCAATATAAACAGTGCGTCATCCTTTCAGGCACATTTTCATCAGGTCAGCTTTTTTTTTTTTTTTTTTTTTGGCTGATTCATCAAACCCTTTGTATAGGATTCACAGCACTACATAAACACCGAACTCCTTCTTAGCTACCGGAAAATGACAGTCCCAACATGCCTTATGGTAGCAATTTTTGTGGAAGGAACAGTTTCTTAGGGCACGGTTAGAACTGCATTTGAAATACTTTTGCCTCTCTCAACATCAGTCTTTATGAACACACCAAAAAAAGCATCATCTTGTATAACTATCATTCATTTCTTCCATCCAAATAGGAAGAATTCCTGGAAATCTTTTAGGAGTCTACAGCATGGAAGCTGATTCTGAGCTTGTCCATCTCTTAGAGGTTATTACTAACATGCAAGGTTTGCCAAGAAGTAACAAGATTTTATTTCTGTGGTTGCAAGTGTCTGGCGAGGGCAATAAACCAAGAGAGAAATTGGTGATTCCAGCACACAGCAATCTTAATTCATACTTAGTAACTGCTGTGAGAAAGGCTTCTACAAAACTCTTAGTTGTATCACTCCTTGCATAAATTTCAGTCACTGAAACACAATATCTAAACATACTGGAAAATCTAACTATTGAAATACACTATCACAACTTAAAATGCCCAAGAATGGTAAGCAATTGCCAGCCGGACCCTTTGCAATCCACTTCCTTATCTCCAGGATCACCAACAGTTATAAAGGCTGGTTACATCTCTTTGGAAACATACTGCTCTCTAGAGCTGATCGTTTAAACGGCTTACACCACGTATTCACAGCCACTCTTAATGGGTTCCAAATTATGTAGGAGAGACAGTTACACTAAACTGTGAGAAGCTAGGTCTGTTTCTTCTTATAGCAAGGTAATCCAGGTTAATTTGTGAAGCCTTCATCAGCAGGAAATACCTCTAATAATGAAACTCGTAGAGTTATGTATCTTGCATACAAATCTAAGTATGATGCAAAATACTGCATTATTAGCAATCTGTGTAACATTTGATATTACAGTTGGCATTCTGGACTCAAGACAGCCTTGGTTCTGTGCAGAACTCCCTCTCCCATGGAGACAGCATGTGCAGTTAAAAGAGGTCTCAAGTCCTTGTTTTGTGCTCTGGAAAGCCGTACTTCACCATCGCAGTCTTGAACCAGAGGGCTAACTGCAAAAACAGAGCGTGCATTCTCCTCTCAGTATTAAACAACTGAATTGATTCTTCATCTCCTCACTGACAGTAGATACTATCTACTCCTGCCTGGACATGACATGCAGGGATAAACTATCTTTGCTGCCAGTGGTTTAATTGCTTCCCTCTTTTAAGCCAGTTCCTTCTACTACTAAGACCTGCTGACTTCTTGCACCGCTCACTCCCTTTCTTCCCCCAGTCTCATCCTTTTTTTGCCAACGTCCCTTTTGTCGTCTTGCTCATCTCTGGATCCAAATAGGAGTTGTCAATTTTTCCACGAGAAAAAGATTAGGAAGTAAAAACAGAACTAAAATCTCTCCCACAAATTGGACAGTGGAATAAGGAAATAATTAAAGTACTAGCAACCTGCCTACTGTGTTAGGAACCCTCCCCTGGCTTCAAGATGTTTTGCTCTTTGCTCCATTAGCACTGGAAATAGAAAATAAGAAAAAACTTCTAGCACTAATTCCTCTTGGACTGAAGCAGTTGAAGTGTCAAGAATTGCTTAAATATAGATAAAATGCAACCTCCCTTTGAATTCCAAGAGCAGGCAAGTAGCTACGATGTCAAATTCTGATAAAACTTTGGTGGCATGTCTTGACCTCCTGTAAGATATAATTACCATGTGTCTGGAAATAAACTCACACACTTACTTAGTAATGAACACATGAATAGCTGCACGTTTCTTCTACTCATGACCACCTAACACACTGAACTGTTTTTCAGATTTCAACTTGGGTACCATTGCAAGTTTTTAGGAGCTGCAGCCTTCTTTGTAAGAATCCAGGCTGACTGGTAAAGACTTGTGTCTCAGCTGTTTTTTGCAGTTCCCTGAAATCCTACAGGAATGCCAAGGGATCTGCTGACTACAGGTTGAAAAACACTGCTCTAGACCATTGCTCTGCAGTTTTGTAGCTTGTGTAGAAAGAGATTCTACTAGAGTGGAATTAGAGCAATGACATTACACTATTGCAGATACTCGAGCTTCCTCCAACCATGTAAGTGAAGTGTGTACTACTGTGCAGTTGGCTACTGCAGATCCTCAGTATGGAAATTTAATGTAAATTTGTCTCACAAGGTCCACTCTAAGCAGGGCTCATCAACTCAGTGCTGGTATGACAGCCGTACTTCCAGTCTCAGCTGAACAGAGTATGTCTGCACTGTACTGCAACGGTATGATGCTTGAGATAAAAGGCGGGGATGATATTCACAGGAAATGCATGTTAGACCTATGATTCAGATTATTTGGATTTAGATTGTTTTCTGAGAGCATCTTCTATGCATATAGAATGCAACCTCCTAAAAATCCAGGTGTTCTGAAACATACTTTATTCCAGATCTAGGTCATCCATTGTGAAATATCCACTGTTAGCAAACCAAACCCCAGTGTTTTTACAGGGTTTTTTTTTGGTTGTGGTTTTTTTTGGTTTTTTTTTTTTTTTTACACAGGAAGGATGCAAGAAAACTGAAGAAAGGCACCACAGCAGTGGTCTTGTATGATACATATTCCAGAACTAGATAGTGAATATTACTTAGCAGTACAGTTGCACTGGCTTTTGAATTCCTGCATGAGAATGAACCCACATGGAATGCTGATCTTCAAAGACAGAAATCTGGCTCTTACACCACCTTTGGTATGCCAGTGTCGTGCATGCAGTAACCCTGCTCAGCTGAACACACTGAAGATAATAGTACACACTCATTTCTAATGTACAAGCACAGTAACAGATCCCTTTGGCTACATTTAACAAAAACTGTTGAAACTGCTCGTTGTACATGCAGTATCACAAACATGCAATACTATACTTCTGCCACCTTTTGGAGCTGACAAGTTTCAGCAGATTTTGAGAAATCAGGTAAGCTACAAGCAGATTCATGTTTAAGGCCCTGTGTTCAGGATGTGCAGCTGTAACTGCAGGTAATGAATGCTCCTGCAGCAGAACTTCAGAAAGTTAATGTCCCAAGACTAAAAGGAAATGGAAGAAAGAAATGTTGCTATCTGACATTAAAAGGGAAATACATTGCTATGAAACATTCTAAGAGTTATCCATTTTTACCCTGAAATGCACATTGTTATTCCACAGTGTTTAATTAGCTTTATGGCCACTTCCTTGGACATGAAATGTCAGTCAAGTAAACAGTTCACATTTTCAAAACAAGCATTTACCAGGATATATCTCAACGACTGTGCTAAACCTGGCAATTTCACTATTATCATACTTGTCTTCTTTAATCTACATAATAAATTACTCTGTACCATACAGCTTTCATTCTTCTCTTTTCTTCAAACACAAATGTTGTACTCATGTTGGATTTTAATGAGTTCATATGCTCAAAGATATTGTCCTAAAAAAAAATTTATCAGGTCATACAACAACATGGAAATTGTACGAACAGTAATAAAATTGTTGTTCTCCTTGCAGACTACCATCCTGCGAAGTCAACAACCTCTCTGAAAATTGCTAAGGATAGAGGACCAAAAGTAGCTCTTGGCCAAGCTAGCACAATTCTGTTGACTTCAAAAGGAATGTATCTGCCCAGTGAGACTTCTTTTGTATAAAAGCTTCCTTGGAAGGTTAATGGAAATTAAGCCTTCAATCTGTCATAGATTTTCAAAAGGGACAATTTATCCTTTATCACTGGGTAAAAATGAATTTTCCAAAGTACTAATGAATTTCTGTCTCATCCATGCTTTGAAGTTTCGATACCATTCTATAAGCTTTTTTCTCCTTTGAATCTTTTCTTGTAAGCTCATTTTTTTTTCTTTCTCTAGAAGAGCAGGAAGCTCTTTCCAGTTTTTAATAAAGATAAATGGAGCCCCCATGGTTTTTAATAATTCTAATGGAGCACTGTGGTACACTGATGAATTTCCGCAATCACCTGGTGTCATTACATCTTCTATAACAGGCAGAGATCCATATGAACAAGCTTCATAAATTCTATAGCATTCTGTATTTATTCCCACTGGGCACAATGTCAAATCACTCTGCAGCAAGGCATCTTGATAGTTTCTGAAACTTTCATTTGTCTCTTGAGGCTGCCACCTAGGAAAGTAAAGGGGTTGAAAATTAACATTTTTCCCACAGGCACTGCAATGAAAAAATAGAGATATGATTTAATTTCAATTATTTATAAAACTGAAAATGCTGTCAATGTAAGAATTTTATATTACACACACAATCAACAGGCTTTTACTTTTAGTCCTAACTATTCTTAAAGTGTCTTTTAAAAATAGATTGTAACACTCTTTAGATATGGTCCCTTTAGGAAATTATTAATACTTAGAAGTGCAAGAGGCAAACTGAAACACCATTTTAAATATGCACAGCACAGTTCAGAAATAGACATGCAAGGAGACACTTGACAGACTTAATTTTTTGGGGGGCTTCTAATATTCCAATTCAGTAGAGGTTTGCTTTTTAAAAGTTAGGATGTAAAGCAATCTGTTAATCTGAGTTCATTTGTGTGAAGAGCCTCAGAATGCCTGTGACATTAGAGTTTATGTCACAGATACCATCCACCTCCTGAGATTTTTTTTATCAGGGTAGTTGAGGTCTTCCTAAGAACTGCTGTGCCTGCTATCAAGCATTTTACTGGTGTTGCTTGGTAAAATTAAGAAAAACAATCAGAATCCTATTCCTGTTAGTCAAAGGATCTGTTCTACCTACTTTAAATAAAAAAGAGCCATACTGTACAGATTAAATCCACTCTCTTATATGTAACACAACAAAACACAGCTGTCTTTTTCTTCTACTAAAATATTAATACACATAAGGTGCAAGACAGGTATTTCTTTTCCCACCATAATCAAATATATAGAAGAAAAAAAAAAAGATGGTCTTTATATTTAGTATATGTAGTAAATTTTTCTATGTATTTAAAAATTTGCTTTATGTAAAACATAGTAACAGAAAGGCTGCTACATTATGAAGACCTATAGAAAGAGGCTCAGCAATGTTCTCTGTTTTAATTATGACTGGTTACCTTTATTTGTAGCATTTTTTAATACACAAGAAAGGATTGGTAGTAATGAACCAGGCAAAAAAGTCTGAATATTTTCACAAAGTCTTACTGTTCTCTGGCTGATATCCAGCAAAGTTTGTCAAGCCCATCCTGCTTCAGAATTTCCATCAGAGTTTCCCTAGAAGAGTTCTTATAAACTGTTCCTAAGAAATTACATAGGTATGATCTTGGATCATGTAGCATTGACCAGCTGGGTTCTACAACTGGAAAATTTCTGTACCTGTAAAAACAACGTATACATTAGACAACTATGTTTTATGTCAATGAAAAACATTTTGCACCATTCCATTATTACTTCAGCACATTCTAAGACTAAACCCACCTATTTGTTGCTAATGAAACACATCTATAAACACAGTGACCCACAAACAAACCAGTGCAAGTCCTGTCCTAAAAGCTGGTCTTTATTGCCTTTTCCCCTACCACTCTCTAGAGAGACTTTCTAGAACACTTATGTCTTCCTTTGACATCAGAGATATTATGTGCGCACGGCACAAAATGTCCTTCAGAAACATGCTTTTTCAAAGCAGCTTTCTTGATTCAACCACTAGTTTTGACTGAAACGGCCAGGTTAATGGTAACTATGGAGTTTAAGTCTCAGCTACCTTAATCTCTGGACACACTTTCCAACTGAAAATACCACTGGTAACCGCTCATAGAAAAATCTCACTTTTTTCTGGGTGGATTTAATTAATCTAACTTTTTGGCTACTAAATAGCTTGCCATACAAACTATTTAGCTTGCCTTTTTGGACTCAACAAAACCAATGTGAAGCCCTGGGATCCAATGTAAACTGTATGCCATCCTTTTAGACATGCTTTCACCACAACAAGCATTTTTCTTTTTTTGACTGATTCCTCAAATCTCATATCACTTATTTTGCTCACCAGTGAAACACTGCTTTGGCTGAAGGCCTGGCACTAACTTTTTCATTACATAAAGTTAGTATTTTTTCTGGAACAGATTAATATTAAAAAATATTTTCATTCTCAAATTAAGAGAGATATTCCTTCTAATGTTACTATTTTTGATGGATCACTGTTAGATTTCCCTGTTGTTTCTTTTCTGTAAGAAAAGCTACACCCTGATCCCAGTTCTTTACTGGTTTCAAAGGTAGTCTCTGCCTTATTTCACAGTGATTACTTCATTGCTATTAATGGTTCTGAAGATATATTCAAATTCAACTGTAATTTGTGTTTATAGCACTTACGTAGCTACTCCTAAAGGCCACTGGAAAATATCTTCTTCATTTACCAATGCATAGTCATATGTAACAAAGAGTAGGTTTACAAATCCTCCATTTCTTTTCAGGTATGGTTGAATCCATTCATTGTTGCACTGCTCATTTCCAAGCAGCACAACCGCTACACGCTGGATTTTGTGAGTTTGAATTAATGTTTGCGTGTAATGCAACCACTGAGTGGCGTAAGTGATCTTTGCTTTTTCTCTTCCATTCAGAACTAGCACAACATTTTCAGCTTCAACTGAGAAGTAGCCAGGAACTACAGATGGACCAGTGATGAAGCTGTGAAAACCAAAATACAAAACAGTAAACACTCTTAAGACAAATTATTGACCATAACCCTCTAAACATCCTTACTTCACAGTCTGTATTCCAGACATTTTTTTTTCTTCAATAAAGTAAATGCAATATATTGCAAAGTAACTGTGCAACTGTAACCATTTCTGCTGTATCTACAGCCTAAGACGGGAATAAAGCTGTCTTTATTCAAGAAAAATGAGATTTAGACTTAAATGAAAATAAGGTATTTTGTCAATAAATCAGAACTAGTACCATATTCAAACATCAAAATGTGGGTAAATCAACTTTTAAAAAAGGATGTACTTTGATGTTCACTAAAAATCAAAATTTTTCTTAGTTCCAGTAATAACCAATGAATACTCTATTAGAACAAGAGAGAGGCCTTCCCAAAAATCCGTAATAGTGTATTAAAACAGGTACCATTAGGAGGCACAGTTAGCTGGTCTGGCATACTACTTTTCTCTAATTTTGGTTAAGTTAAGGCTAGACCAAAAAAACATCTGACACTGAGTAGAATCTATAACAGAAGAGGTACAGATCTAAATGTAAACTCATGTTGCTCTGTGACTGAGGTCAAACTTGAGGCTCTGACAGAAGCTAGTAAGCACTAACATTTTAGGTAGAAAACTGCATTTCTAGATCTTTCACAATGTATTTAACAGAGGAATTTCAATCATGTAGAAAAATCATTAAATCACTAATAATGTACAAGTATCTCACAACAGTCATTTGTGAACTGCAATGAAACAAACCAATGTTTGCCAGCTCCTGCTCATAGCTAACTGCTGTGTTAACAGACTTCTGACTGAACTCAAACAGTTAGTGATTACACAGTTTGGGAAAGGGTGGAGGGGAAAAAAGCTATCCATTTTTATTTTTTTTTTTTCCAAGAGTCAATTAAGTGTTAGTTTTCTAGGTCTACTGCATTACTACAGTTTTTTGGCTACCAGCAAAACTTAATTTTGATTGAGCATGAATTTTACCTAATTTAGAATAACCATGAGTTTTAACTCACAAAGTGCTGAGAGCTAGTTTCAGTTCAAGTGTGCTTAGTGAGGAAAAGGAAATTCACAGCAAAAGCTGTAAAAACTACTCCAGTGAGGTTATCTGAAGCAGAGTGACTTTAGGCAAGCATATTCTAAGCCTGAGTTAAGCCAACATGATGCTTGCTTGGTGGGAGTGCCATATTTTGAAGCCAAGATTCATGAGAATCATGATTTGGCATCAAGACTTCCATTAGATTAAATGTAAATCAGGTCAGGACTTAAAACCAGAGTTTAACAGACAATGATAAAAGATTCCACCCATCTTAAGAGACAATGAGAAAAGAATCACTGGGATTCGTAAGAGAGCATCAGAATGCCTAAAATAGTGAATGAGATACATAGTCGATCCAGTGACCACCTTGTAAAAGAGACCCGAGGGTAAAGAGTTTTATCTATGGACACAGTGTTGTGAGGCTATCAACTTTACAGGAATAACAGGATGTACAGGTGGGGAAGCAATGACCCGTGTGTAGGAAAATATAAAGTTTAACAGCATAAAATTACAGTGGGGAAAAAAAGAAACACTATGGAAAACCCATACTTGATTAATAAAAACACATTGCTAAATTTTACTATTTTTTCCCAGTCAGAATGCAGTCGGGATTGGGAAACGTAAGGGAGATTAGAGAAACTGTAAAATTAAGGCAGTAGTACTAAGAGATTTTCACTACTCACATGAAGGCTAGATCAAGGATGGTATAGGAAGATTATATTTTTTTGGACTCAATAAATGACTTGCTTCCTATAAATTCCTTGTTTTATCTTACTAGCCTTAAAAACCATATGAAAAGACACTATTCCAGACTGGGTCTTCCAGACTTAATTCCAAAGGTGTTAGTTGGACAGCCATTCTTAACAGCAATATGATTAAGCTTAACATGGCAGTAGGAGAGAACATACCAAATACATCCAGCTTCTACTCCATATAGAATAATTACTTAAAAATGAGAAAATCAAGGAAAGAACTCTGAAAGGAATAGCCCAAATAACAAGAAGCTTGCAAAGAGCTTGTAGGCTGTTCAAAAACACTGTATAAGCAGCCCAGGCACGCTGCGTGCCTCAGTCCAAAAAGGAAACAACAGTCTCCCCAAAACCCGTATGGCTTAATAGAATAGTTAGGGAGGTTGCCCAAGTGCAAAGGTCAGCACTGAAAATAATGAAAAACTTGCCCAAACAAGTCAGACACTAAAGCTCATAAAATACTGCTTATGAAATGCAAACAGAAAATTAAGGCTAAAAGCAATTTTAAAAGCACCTTGTAAAAGGATGTTCTGGCTGACAGGTAAAGGTTTTTTAAATATATGAAAAGCAAAAGATAAAAAATATACCAAAAAGACAACTACAGAACTGGAGGGGCAACAGTTTAAAAAGGGTTTAAAATGGATGACTAAGCCATAGCAGGTTAAGTTGCCCACACCTAACTCGTTCTCTTCAGCAAGAAATAGAAGGTAAAACATCACAAGTATTATATGACATGGAGGATTTGGACCTGGATGACATTCACTTGAGACTTCTGAAGGAACACAAACACGAAATTGCAGAACTGCTGGCAAGAGGTGCAACTGTCATTATGAAGAGCCACTGTGCCTGATGAGAAGGGCTTCACCAGTGTCACTCCCATCTTCAAAAACAACTTGAGAGGACTCTGGAGCAGACCATGCAGTACGAATTCCCTCCCTGGAAGAGTCTGTAATAAACAGTAAGATCACTGGATCTTATCGAAAGGTAAGGTCACTGATCACATATGTGGATAAACACTGCTGAAAATGAGTAATTCTGTCTCACTAATCTGATGGAGATCTAGGAGTGTGTCAATGAGAATATAAATAAAGGGGATCCAGTAGACGTAGCATACTTGGATTTTCAAAAAGCTTCACCAAAGGCTATTAAAGAAACTAAATTGCCACATATTATCCTTATCAGGATCCTTTGGCAGGTAAAGAAATCTCCATGGGTTAATTTTGTTGACCAATATAGTTTCACTCTGGCATGAAACAAGATGGTTGCAATCTGCTTAAGGAGGACAGGAGAACGGCATTGAAGAACTAACTGCTGAACAACTGGGGGTAACAGGGACTGGGGGAAGGCAGCACTGAATGTTAAAACAGAGAGGGTGTGACTCAGTGGAACAGAAATTTAGGAATGATGTAATTTAGCGATAAGAGATATGAATTTTGGCATGCTCTGCTCTACAACATCCTCCTAGATGACAGGAGAGAAGGATGTGAATTGCTTCAGGCCAGGGAAAGTGCTAAACCCTGCTCTCCTACTTGTATGAATGTGCCAACACCTCACTAAAATCCACAGCTATGCAGTTCCTACTCCACCCATGTTTTTAAATAAATGCCCCTGCATTTCATGTAGAAGTTTATACTTTTAGTATTCTTTATGCAACTTATTTGGTAAAAACCTGAAGCCATCAAAATCTATACTAAATATGTGTATTCTCCATCATAAATATACAATACGGGCTTATTCATGCAACTGTGTTCAAGTTATATTTTGGCATTTTTGTGTCTTTAGATTTGATATTCTTTAAAAGTATTCATGAGAGTTCTGTGTTTTAACAATTATCAGACTTATCACAAAAAAATGCACAGCAGCACATATTCTCTAAATATGTCACCTGAGCTAGTCCCCTCTAGCCTCATCTAGTAATCAAATGGAGATAATTTACCTCAGCTAGGCAATAAAATTAGCAATTCTAGAAAATCTTATAACCAGTGAGCAGCCAAAATCATGTACTAATTCTTTCTCACAAAAAAATGTAAAATAACATTTCCAATTCGAGTAAAAGGTAGAACTTCAGCTATTTAATTTCAGAATACTAATCATTAAAATAAGTTATATTTGCATATTTTCTATACTTTGCACAAGTTCCTACCAGCCTGTCAAATTTTAACCTGTTATGTTGGTACCAAACTTAAACTTTGTATTTTTATAGGATCTAGCATCCAAGTTGAAGTTAAAACAAAGTCACTATTTTCCCTGTTTTTCTAAACATAACAAGGAGATATTTAAATGTTAGTACAGAAGTCTCTGAGAGATGCATACCCTAAGCAAACATGTAAGGTTATTATTCATCTGAAACAGGCACACCAAAGAGAAAATAACCACAATCAGTCAAGTGACAGACTCATTAAGTGCAGCAAATTATTTTCATATTATAAATGTGAAAAGCAAGGGCTTGAAATAAATCCTCCTGTCCATACCAGGAAGATGATCTGGTAGAGTGTCATTAATTTCTATAGCTTCTGAGATTTTAATTCTGTAAACAAGAAAGTCTCTTCCCACCAAGAAAACACTAGAGGCACTGCTCCCTATTCAAAGAAAGTATTGTATCCTTTCTCCAAACGCGTGAATGGAAAGCTCTATTGCTCTGTCAAGGAGACTACCAGGATGCAGTAGCATCATTCATAGCTGATTCCTCGATCTTGTAGGATCAGGTTCTATTTGCAGACAAGGAATACAGGTTTTTTTTTTTTTAAAAAAAGACTATGTAATTTTGCCTATTTCCTTAGATGTAAGACAAACTTTTTAAGTCTATGTGTCTTTCTAGAACACATTTTTTTTAATCACTTATGATGTAGGCATCACTGAAAAGATTCTATGGCCTGTACCACGTCAGATACATTGATAAAAAATTCAAAGTGATGAACAACTTCTGTGAGCACTTAAAAAACCCCTTTTAATTCACAATCACATATTTACTTCAAACACTCTCTGCAAATTTCAACTAGAACAGCCTGCCTTATTGTGAGAGGAAAAAACACCTTCCTCAAGTAACATATTTTTCAGAATTTAAATTCACTTAAGTGTGTCATTTATGCTTTAAAAGGAAACTTTTTTAACAGATGGGTCCTGGTGCAAGTGACTAAATGTTGTAGGAGAGCTACCACTGCAGACTGGCAAACTGGCCAAATAGATGACAAATCCTTCAGCTTTCACTGTATTTTTACAGAAAGCCTTAAAAACGGTATTAAATAGGACATTAGGGAAAAGTGCTGTATCATTCACTAAATAATGTAAAATGTTTGACAATAGTTTTAAAACATGTGTGATCACAGATCAAATTATATTCTTAGAGCAAACAAGGCTTCAAGTGTAATCTTCCTCTACATACAAAATTTTGCTTTGCAAATCAAGTAGTTAACTAGATGCTAGGTCTCACAAATTGTTTTTGTTATAAATAGAAACAAATTATGAATAAATGAGTGAAGTCATTCTTCCCTGAATACAACAGAATAGCAGTTCTTGCCTCAAAACCCCAAGCTTCTTTCAGTCAACTGTCAGTCCCAAGCCCCAGTTCTTAGACTCTTCTCAGGGTTGTATTCCCTCCATTCCAGAGTTCTCTTGGCTGCCCCTCCTCTCAGCATTGGTAAGCCTTTCCACATTTCTTTCAAATACACAAATCTGCATAAAACAGCAGATGAAATTGCTCCCTAGTTTTCTATTTTTTTTAATAGCGAGATGTTTGAGCTAGAATTTGCTGGTTTTATCAAGTATGTGTTTTCATGAATAAACGTAACTGTTCTTTGTGATTATGTTGAATGAAAAGTTGTGTGCTTATTCCCTAGTTACCAACACATGACAAAATTAAAGTATTTGCAACTGATACTAAAATAACTGCAACTTTGAGATACGACAAAATAATGCACCTGTGCATCTTATCATGCTCTTTAACTTTCCAATGTATCATTTGTTAAAGTCAACACAACTGAAGTCAACAACATGCAGCTAGTACCTGAAATATGTATTTCCTGCTTTTTGGCTTCCTTCTCTCCACTGTGCAGTCACATCTTCTGGCTCAAGGTGCCCTTCAAAAATATGCTGCCAGAGGTAAAGACCTACATAAATGAAGGTATGATGGAGAATTTGAATGCACCAATCTTGCCTACTCTATACTCTTAGCAAATAAGTGTATTTCTGGAAGATGAAAAAGCGTAACAATGTAAGAACTTGGGAAAGAAATGTCAGGGCTTCTTATACAATATGGACATTGCTTCCCAAATTCCATTAAGTAAATTAGTTAAGATGAATTTTTTACACATCAGGACATTTTAAAAGATTCTTTGGCTGTCAAAATGTCAGCAGATGAAGATATAACACACTACTACTTCAGTTAGCATCTCTTTTCAGCACGCACACCCCTTAAAAATAATCAAATATTAATCATCATTTTAAGGACAAACACACTTCTCTTAAGCTTTTGTGAAACACCGTGAATTTTTGTGATGGAATGCATGTAATATACCAAACTACTCTACAATGCTACATGGAAGTTCAACTGCAGCTGGAAATTTTACATTTTCAAAAAAGCTAAAATAAGAACAATGAGATGTCTCAGCAGTAGCTAAAGAGCTTGGGAGGACCCTGGCCTCCAGCTTTTGCAGAAATGAAACTCAGTGTCTTCTAGAACAGAATTTCCGAGTTCACCAGTGGCAGTAATACTGCAGTAGAGAAAATGCCTTATTTCTCACTGTGAGTTGCTTTGTTTCACAAACTGCAAATGTAACAAAACTAAATATTCTGGTTTAGCCCAATAAGAGGTCTGTCCTTGTGTTGCATCATAAACTAAACTGGATTCAAAAAGTGTTTCTCTGCCATGTGAGCCATTTTTTGACAGATGTGAAAAACATCCTTGGAAAGAACGGATACAAAGAAGCTGTAGTCTAGCTACTCTTATACTGGTATTAACACAAATTTGAGTAAAAGCTACCACTTCCTTAATGCTCTTCATGTACAAATATCCATATTACTCAATCATATACATAAATTTTATGCATTAAAAAAAACGGCAGAGAAAAGTGCTGTATCAGAAAAGCTAAGTGATTAATAGGCATTGATTACATCTGCTTACCAACTGCTGCTTTGCCCCAAATCTGTACTCTAAGCCTGGTTTGTTCTAGGTGAGATCTTGCATGTTTTATCATTTTAAGATTAGCTTCATATCTCTGCTGAGAAGCAACCAGTTCACTCCTGTCGTCCGCTTCCCATGGATTCCATTCTTCATTTCCCAAGGCAACGTGATCTAAGAAACCCAGAAGCGTAATTTACATGAAAAGAGCGGACTCACAGGCTGAGAAAACTCACGAGTATTTCTTGAGTTCGGAATTTCAAGGAGCACCCCACAACCCTCCCGCGGGCCGGTGCCTCCCGGGGAAATGGCCGCCGACAGCGCAGGCGCAGGCCCCGGCCCCGGCCCCGCTCTCCCTCAGGGGCAGCGGCCGCGCCGCGGCCGCGACCAGGCGCTGCCCTCGGCCTGGCCCGGGCTTCCCGGGCCGGCAACAAGGCGGCGCCGCTCCGCCAAACCGGGGGCGCCGAGGCCGTTCTGGCGCAGGCGGGAGCTGACAAACCGCGCCGGCTCCGCGTCTAAAACCCGCCGCCGCTCTCACCTCGCGGGCCGCGGCGGTCCCGGTGCGGCGGGCGGGGGGCGGCCGGGCGGCGGGGCCGGAGGAAGACGGTGTAGGCCGCGTACAGGGAGAAGAGGCCGTAAGCGACGAGCAAGGCGGAGCACAGCCGCTTGCGAGCGCCCCGCATCCCGCCCGGCGCGGGCGGAGGCGCCGGCGGGGGGAGCCGTGAGGCGGCGGGAGGAGCCTCCGCCCGCGGCCCTGCGCTTCGCCCCCCGCTGCAGAGGCGGAGAGCCCCCGTCCCGCGGCCGGCCTCAGCCCCGGCAGCTCCCCCCCCCCCCCCCCAGCACCGCCGTTGCAGCCTCAGGTACGCGGCGAACCCATGAGGACGCTTGTCCCGTGGCGGCTCGGCGCCGGGAGCCGAGCGCTCCTGCGGGCTGCCGAACCTACGGGAGTTACACGCCGCCTTTAGCGTGGGATAGAGGCGGTCGCGGTGTGGGCTGAGGCTCCTGGTACCTGCGCCCGGTGGTTTGGTGCCTCGGGGGGACGCGCGGGGAAAAGTGGTCCTGAAGAAGCAGCCGCCTTCTGCAGGGAGCTGCGTGGCGGTGCGGTGTGAGGGGGGTTGTAAAGGGGTAGGTGGACAGCACTCTCGAGCCGTGGGAATTTTACATAATGGGGAGAGCTGTGGGCCGACTGAACCGAGTCGTGTCACCTAGTAAGAGAACGCTGAAGCTCTTTTTAGGCTATCATCCATGAGTCCTTTTTAAGGCTAGGTGTTACAACTTTTGTTAAAGCCTCGGCCAGCCTGTTTTCAAACACCATGAGCCTAATGGCAGCCAAAAGCACAGTGACCTTCACCTACCTGAAGCAGCGAGAGAGTCTAGAACACTGGAGATTATAACACAACACACAATCGTGCAGTCTGCTCTGGAGCTGAGCGTTTTTTTCCATGATCAATTTTTTTCCCTTATGAACACTAAACTTTGCCCTAACTTTGACCTAAAATTTATTCGATGAACTTCTGCTTGCTCCAAACCAGAATATAACTAGTTGCCTTAGTAGCTCTTCTGAAATAGGCTTACAGTCAGTGCACTGCCAGACCTAAATCTAATGATTTACACACTCAGTGAACTAGAAGTCTAGCCTGATGAGCCACAGTGACAGCAGTGAGTCCTTTATTTTGACATCCCTTTCTGATTGCCTGCATTAGCCTGAGTCATTGCATTCTTCTAGCCCAGCTCTTAATCTTGAATTTAACCCTGATTTCACAGAACCATATAATTATAAAGTGGTTTGGATTGGAAGAGTTGGAATGGACCTTTAAAGATCACCTAGTCCCAACCCCCCTGCCCTGGGCAGGGACCCCTTCCACCAGACCAGGTTGCTCAAAGCCCCGTCCAGCCTGGCCTGGAACCCTCCCAGGGAGGGGGCAGCCACAGCTGCTCTGGGCACCCTGTGCCAGGGCCTCACCACCCTCACAGGAAAGAATTTCTTCCTATGTCTAGTCTCTCAGTTTAAAAATGTTGCCTTTTGTCCTGTCACTACAGGCCCTGGTAAAAAGTTTTTTGCCATCTTTCTCATAAGCATCCTACCCATTTAAGCCTGTACATAATGCACATGACTCTTGTCAGTACTAGCAGTAATCTGTTGCAGAATTGCAGGTCAGTACACTTGTTCCTGTTAGGCATCACGGCCACTTGCTTTGGTTATAGTGATTTATAATTTTATGGAAAAAGTGCACCAGATAAATGCTTTCAAGATGAAGACTGAGCTTCTCTCTTGACTTTTTTAGCTTAGTGCGTCTCTGAATGCACAGTGAAATGGTACAGTCACAAACTTCAGGAAGATCAGAGACATGATGTCTATAGTCACTGATATTAAACTATTTTCAGCTGTAACTGCAGTCTGTTTTCTAGGCTGTATCAGTAACTTGATTTGTGTGCTGAGTTGAAAAAGTTCATAGAAAACCTTTGTACAAACACTTTAATTTAAAACAGTATGATAATGGAAGTATGATAAACATAGAGCCAAATGGAAAGAAGGTAATAAAAATTAATTAAGAAGGGCAAAGAGAAAAAAAATGTTAAATCATTTGGGAACATGGGTTTCTTATTGCACAGTTCCACTGCTTTGAATGATGATTAGAAAATTCTCTTTTATTTCCACACAGTTGCAGTTAATTTCTTACAAAAATGACAGAAGAGGCTTGAAAATAAAAAGTCAATAAGGGTTAATTTAAGAAGAGTTTGGATTATAGTCTATTTCATAAATAGAGTGTCTTGAAAGTCTGCAGCTGAGTGTGTGCATTTCAATAAAAAATACAGAAAGTGAATGTGATTTGGAACAGTAGTGACCATTGCTCAGTGGGTCTTTCACAATAGCGATGATACAGTCATGTTATTTACAGCAGAGGAGAAAGCCATACCAACCGAAGTGAGGTAGACAGGCAATATCAATCAAAGTCTCAGAACAACTGTAGTAGATGTCAGTTTTTGATAATTTGGAAAGAAATTCAAATGCAGAAGTGAAAACGTGTGAGAAGGAACAGCATATACTTCCTGAGCATAACATCTTAATTTTACGTTTCCTACCATTATTAATTCCTCATTTCATGGGCAAAACAGGATGGAGAAAACTATACGTAATGCAAAAAAGCATATTTAGTT
Organism: Tyto alba; assembly: GCF_018691265.1. Taxonomy (NCBI): domain Eukaryota; kingdom Metazoa; phylum Chordata; class Aves; order Strigiformes; family Tytonidae; genus Tyto; species Tyto alba. The sequence continues at coordinate 53,664,883 of NW_024881282.1, forward strand.
TATAAAAAGGAGCTTTGGCTCCTGTTCAAGATAACCAGCCAGTTCTGGACAGACTCAAGTAAACGGTTTTCCTATAATGCAAACTCATATCATGTAGAAGCTTGTGAGACTTAAGAATATATTTAATATTAAGAATGTACTAAGGGGGAGTGAGAGGACCTAACTGAATGCCTGCCTGAATTAAGATCTTGGCGTAGGAGCTTTGTCTAGGGACTATAGAGGTGAAACTGATAGGAACATAAAACTGGAAGGAACCGTCTTAACCATGGAGTTCCCTGAAATCATGGGAAACCATGCAGCAGATACCAAATTTAGGAAATGCCTGTACTTCATACACAGTGTCTGGGGTGGGGTGGGGAGCTACAAAGGCCTAGCAAGCACTACTTCCTAGAACACTATAATAAATTTCCAGTATGTTGTAGAAGACCAAAAGCCAAGTGATAGGTCACAGGAAGGGAGGAGAGATCAAGAGCATCAGTGATGTCTTAAACCTCTGTGCAAACAAGGTAATTATATCTCCTAGATGATATTAAGAAGCAAATGTGTCCCACAGTGTAGAAAAGGGTGAAAAGCCCAGCAGCAGCAGCAGCTGCTGAGACTTGGAAACATCCTGAACCCAGATCTGGTAAATCAGGAGGCTTAGATTCTTTCTTAGCTCTGAGGCAGCTTGCTGTATGAGCTTGTGGCAAATTGTCTTGTCTTATGGTGCTCCCACTGACCTCTTGTAAAATGTTCATAACTGAATGAACTTCTGGGAATGTTATGAATCCTAGCTGATATAAAATAGTTGAAGTTTTCTTTGAATGACAGGTACTCAATAAAGACAGGAAGAGTTGTAACAAAAACGAGACTCTAATAGCAAGGACTTTGAGCAGTAAACAAACATTACAAATTCTTTATGTTATAAGGCATCATAACTTGGGAGATGCAGGGGAAACATAGGTTCAATAACTATGTTTAGAGATAGGGAAAAGAACAAAAAAAGAACAAAGAAGTGTCAAATACATTCAACAAATGCCTATTCTGTTCAATATTTCATTACAACAAATGAAAATTAACCTGGAGTTTCAAAATTAAGATTATGAATGTGGCTGGAAGCCTAAATCAAAATACATTATGCTGTATATTAAGTAATTTGAATAAATAGCTGTAAAAGTAAGCTTTTTTCCTCTGTGAAAAGTATTTTTTTCTGTACATATTATGATGAAAACACCACTGATACTTTTTTTTTTTTTTTTTACTACTCATGACTGCCTAAAATAAATTATTCTTTGGTCTCTGTTACAGCCTTCCAACCAAACCTTTGTTAAGATCTGTGGCATTACTTGTCATATCTTAGTCTCTGCTCATTGGCTGTTGGGTTGGAATTGATTGACACATGTCACTGGGAAGTTCTAAAAAGCTGTATTGACCAACACCTGACATATGCACATCTGAGCAAGGTTTTAGAGCACAGCTAAGAACAAAAGAAAGAATCATTTAGACATCTAACCAGAACATGGAATGATGACAGTTGTTTCCAGAATCTCTGCAGAAAGGTTTTGAGGTGTAATTACTGCTCTGTGAGTCCTGTTTTCATTAATTAAGAAGTTTTCAGGGTTTTCTACTGCCACCTGCAGAATGTAGTAGGCAGCTGCTGTTACAATTTTTCTTCTACGAAAGCCTGAGTCTCCTGTTAGGCTGCACTGTAGGAGGCTGAAAGAAAGGGAGAAGTCTGCAGGAGGCAATTAAAGCTATGTAGCCAGAGAGAGGCCTCTGCTGAGCTGCAGATCACGGTGTCCTTCCCTGGGCTATGGCTGCATTTCTCCTCTGGATAGGTCTCTTGTGACGAGAGGTAACGGCCCCTGGTGCTTGTTACTGCTTGATTCAATAGAAATACTTCTTCATTCTGCTGGCTGTGGTTCATACAAGTACACCCTGACATCGTCCCTCAGGCAGAATCAGGCTCAGGTTAACTTCACTTTTACCTGAAACTAATTACAGTGGCTGAACTGTCACCTCAGTGGGGTGATTGCCTGACGCAGAGAGGTGATGGTAGGGAACCACTGATAGTGGTAAAAAAATTAAAGGCAGTGACCTCTTTTCTTGGTACAGCTGGATCAAATAAGAGGGTGTCCACCTGTGGTCTTGCAGCTTCTGAGTTTAAATGAGAACAGTCTCTTCCTGAGAAACTAAGGCATTGCAGGAACATCCAAATAAAGTGATTTTTTTTCAGCCTAATGAAATGACAAAACCAACTGCTGTGTCTAGTTCTGTTTCTCTGAGATATAAGACATATTTATCTGAAGACAGTTTTAGATATCAAATGGTTCTCCTCCCATAAAGCATGTGTTACAGTATCTCCAGGCTGTTGTCTGTATAGACAAATATTCTATTCTATTCTATTCTATTCTATTCTATTCTATTCTATTCTATTCTATTCTATTCTATTCTATTCTAGTCAAGCATAAAGCCATTCAAAACACTGTGGCTCCTCCTGTAACACAAAGAAAGGACTCACAGCTGCTGTTTCCAAGACTGTTTCATGTCTTACACATTTTTTAATGTCTGTGTCAGGACTAGGTTAGACCTTTCCAACAACCCAAATGGGTTTGATGTTAGCCATGCCTATCTTCAACCATGCTTCCCATTGTTCCCATAACTGTCACATCTCCAGTATTTTAAGTTGGTATATAATGAAGGAATGCAATAAAGTCAGTTTCCTGCTTCTTTAAGATTTCTTTGGATGTTCTCACCCAGATAAAAGTTTTATGGCTCATTTGCTATTGCAGTAGGCTAAAGACACCCTCTTAAAACCCACTGTTTTTACAATCTTAAATTAAAATCTAAGACAGATAAATGTGTTAAATATATTTATAAAACCAACATCGTTACATTGGCCTTTTGCAGAAATCTTCAAAATTTTTCATCAGTATAAATGATCACTTTGTGGATAGGTGGGATTATAATCTCCCCCCATTCTTGCTTTGAGTAGCATCAAGACACGTATTTGTATATCATATTCATCTAACAGATTCCAAGGGAAAGAATTTATAGGAAGAACTATAGTAGGTATTATACTAGCAGGGATTTTGGCCATATTTAAAAATAAATCTATATTAGCATATCACACTGGTGTGAGTCAGTCTGAGTTTCTGTATCACATGGCTTACATGGGAGGGAAGGGATCATTTAAAGTCTACAGTGTTAGTTGAGGTGGTTGAACTGCCATTTAAAAATCACTTGAAACTGCAATTTCTTTAAAAATTGATTTCTGGAAGGCAAGCAATGTAATCTCTCATGGAAGAATTCTAGAGCTGTAGCTTGTAGTTCCCTCTGGCGCACAAACAGTTGTGCTTCTGGCACTTGATCAGACTGCCTCCTGTGATATTCATGTACGGGCCTCATTTACATGGCAGTTACATGGGTGATAAGAGAAGGATCATAGAGCACTTGGCAAAGAGCAGCAGTGTGTGACCTGTCTGAACAATTCAGATGAGTTGCAGTTTATTCGCTGCCTGTATCTGGGGATTTATCAGGAGACAGGGCAGGTCTGTGTGAAAGTTGTTCTGGCTCAAAGGCTTATCAGCTGGGTATCATGGATTTGCAGTAGGTTTCATTCAGTGTAGGTTTGGAAATTTCAGTTACCTGTAAGTGGAGAAATATTTAATGAAATAGATGAATTTGTGAAATTGCATCCGTATCTGGCTTGGAACTTGGTCAAAGTTTCTGAATTTTGGGACCCAATACTTCTTTGGCTGATGTCTTCAATACTGAGGAATTTAGCCCATTTTTAAGCCCAAGTTATTTTAAAAATTACTCTAAAAATCATTTAAAGCAATGAATTATTTAAAATCTGGAGGAAGGCTAGAATGGTAAGCGGTAGAATTTGGACTCTGGTCTTCAGGAGAGCACGCTTCTGTTTGTGTATTGCAAGACAGAATCACCAGGGAAGCTGCCATAATTTGGAAAGGTGCCTCACTGTGGCAGGCTGATTTTTAAGGAAAACACACTATGCACCTGGAAACAAACTATCCTCCTGTTCAGGAAGACTGTAAAATTCAGCAGAGGGCCTTCTTGCCTAAAAAATAAATTAATAATGAACTAAAAATCAAAGAAGGAGCATTCAAGAAGTAGTAATCAATGATTCTGTGCCCACTTAGTGTTTGATAATAAGCAAAATTACCCAGGCATCTATACCAAGGACTATACTGTTCCATTTCTTCATTAATGACCTGAATGATGATCTAGAAAATTTGCAGATTCCACTAATCTGGGCAGGAGGGCAGGTGGTGTGCTGAACTTTCAGTCTGGAGAGATTTCAAGAAAATTGAGAATTGGGCCAATAGAAATCTTGTGAAGTTTAATAAAGAGAAGTTCACACCTGGGATTGAGTAGTCCCATGTGTCATTATGGGGTGGTAGCCAGGAACCCCACCAAAAGAACCTGGGTTTTACGGTAGATGCCAAATTAACTATCACTCAACCGAATGTTTTCCTTACAAATAAGGTGAACTGCATACTGGGCAGCTCTAGGGGGAGTGTGACCAGCAGATCTAGGGAAGTCATACATTTTCTTGACATTGATGAAGCCACAGCTGTACCTGGTTTTGAGACCCTGAGCTCAAGAAAGCTGTTGAGAAACTGGAGGGTCTGGTGGAGGGCTACGGAGAGGTCAGCACATGAGCCCACAAGAAAATGAGGAGAGGTTAGGCAGCTGAAATTGTTCAGTCTGTCAAAAAGGAGGTTAAAGGGAGATTTAATAGCAGCCTACAACTACTTGAAGAGCAGTTACAAAGATGGTGGAGCCAGAACATTCTTGGTACTGGCAGATTACTCAAAGAAGGTGAGAGCCAAAGACTGCAGCATAGGAGGTCCAAGCTGGATGTTAAGAGAAACCATTTCATTAGAAGGGTAGTGCAACACTGGAACAGTTTACCCAGAGAAGTTATGAATCTTCATCCTTGGGAATTTTCCAGACACAACTGGGCAAAGCCCTGACTGATCTTGTGTTGGTGATAGTCCTGCTGTAAGCTGGAGATAGGACTAAAGAACTCCAGAGGTACTTACCTACCAAGATTTCTACGATTCTTGCCACCAGCATTTCTAATTATTTTGAGGTGAAGCATGTAGGGAATGCCCAAGATTCAGGTTTTGTTATCTTAAAATCCAGACCTCTTAAAGATACATTGGATAGAGGACACAGATATTTGGAGGAGATCTCTGAGATAGTGAGTCATATTAAATTCTTATTAAAGTATTAAATACAGCTTAAATTTTAGATAGAATCCCCTTGTCCCTGTAGTAGCTGGTCATCCTTACATGGTGGCTTCTGATCTAACATTTCTTTAATGGCATCAGTAATGACAGTTTTGCAGTTTGGGGAAAGCGAAAGAATTAGCTGTTGCCAACTGGTCAGAATCTGTTGTTGCTAGAACCTGTTTTCACTGCCGTGTATGTGGGAGTTGCATATATGGCACTGTGTCTTACCCAAAACTTCCTTGCCAGAAGTTGCATGAATTAAAGTCTATTGGGACCAGAAGACAGGCTAACAGAAGTCGTGGTTTTGCTAGTCTCAGCCCCGAGCACAAGGCTCTGTGGTAGGGATTTCATTTCGCTCATCCTGATTTCAGTATGCCTGGTCTGGAAAAAAAGTACAGTGGAAAAATGTAGGTATTCAGGGGCTCCCTGCCTCCTTATTTTAAACATTTTCTTTAAGTTGCTGTCTTTACAGTTAAATCAAAATCTTCTGAACCAGATCTGATCTGAGCCTTCCTTAGGCTTCTTCAAGTCTTACTTACTGGTCTAGGAACTCAGATTACTGCTTGACTCATCTGGGTTTTTTCCAAAGGACAGCACTAGCAGAGGCTGGAGACCTTTCCTGGGATGTGAGCAGTCCTGTGAATGCCAATCCATTTTGTTATTTCTGCTCCATCTTTCCTCATGTGCATTCAAAGATCAGAGCTATTATTTTGGGTTCTTCATGCTGGACATTTTATGAGTAATGCTTTATGTGGTTGCATATAAATCCAAACCCACTATGTATAATCTTTTCAGGAGATAATCCTTTATCAGCAGATGTAGAAGTGCTCAGACAACCATCACATCTCTAAAACATGACAAAGAGCACAACATCAAGGAGTGCTATCATGCTGCTATAGTTTGAGGGATGATGTGCTATAACAAATGCATATTTTTCCCTATTGATATGAAAGATATAAAAGAAATCTTCTTTTAAAGACCATGTTGGTGAATTAATCTCAGGAAGAAATATTATCCTTTAAATGACCTTTCCTGTTTCTGAAAGAATATCATTTCAGATGTAACTATAGATGTGTTTGAATGCAACCGCATTCTCAGAATGAAGTGTGATTATTCCCCAACACTGATGTTCTCACCAGTGCCTGTTCACTGTGCAATGAACCTTTCAACAGATGCAATTAGAATAAAGGCTTTTTGGAGTACTGGGCATTTAGAGACCTTGGACTAGATCTGCAGCAGAGGTCAAACTTCACTTCCTTCATCAGGAAGGATGAGAAAGTGATTATTTGGTTCATGTTTGAACAAGGAACAGAAAAGATATCCAAGCATCAGCTTGTCCCCATATGATTTACAGCAACTTTAAGTTACGGCAGTCACCATAGATCTTAAGGGATATTCTGGTACCCAGTGCTGGTAGATCAGTTCTGCCACTCCCAACCAGTAATTCTTTACAGAGCCAGCTCTGGGTGTAGGCAGAACTGAGTTTTGCTGACCCGAGGAAGAGAACAAATTAACAAAACAGTTTGATTTTGCATTGGCGTCAGTATGGCTCCTATACTGGTCTCCCAAAACAGACCTAGGTACCAACTCAAATGTACTCTTTGTCCCCCAGTAATGGTGCTGCTTTTTGTATGCCTTGCCCTTGCCAATGCTGAGTATTTTGCAAAAGGGTTCCATCCTGCCAGCTGGTGGGAGGGGAAATAATAAAGAGAATGATCGGGCACCTTATTCCTTCTTCAGCTTGGGTGCAGGTTACTCTCCGCACAGCCTCTCCCTGGGCTGGAGCTCAGCCTGATGCAGTCAGATAGCTGCCTATGCTTCATCTCATCAGCTGATTAGAAACGATGGTATCAGAAGAAGCTGCTCCTTCACTAAGTTAATGTTAGGCAGGCACATAGCAATTACATTACATTGCACATCAGCGTTGCTGACATATTGAAACTTGTTGCGGCTGTGAGACTAGACTTGGCAGTACACTTAAGAATGCACCTTCACCACCTGGGTGTTGGCTTTGGCTGTGGCTGATGCCTGGCTTGGTCCTCTGCTCCCATCCTGTCAAATGGATGGGGATGTAACATGCAGCTGTGATGTCATCAGTATTTTAGCTGAAGTGTGGAAGTTCTCATGGACAAGGTCTATCACCTATCCAGCCTATTTACACTACTGTGGTATCATGAAGTACATGGAAACCATTTTATGCTTGCTTTCTTAGAAGGTTGCAAAAAAGTTTGTTGTAATGCCCATATACAATAAGCGATATAAGGTACTTCTTTTTGGGTGAAAGCAGTCATAATCTTATCATTTTAAAAATATGATACTAAACTGTGATGCAATCAGTAGATCTGTAACTTCCATGACAAGCAGCAAGGAGTCTTTATACAGAGGACTATCCCAAAGAAAATAATAATACATCATATAGTTAGAAACAGAATGGAAGAAGACCAAACAATGAGATCAGAACATAAAGGTAATGACTTATAACCTGTAGATCAATGAAGGGGGATGTTTATGTGCTTAATAAGGAGCACATGAAAGGAGTGTAAAGGATAGATCTAGATATTATGATTCAACAGGATGAAACTTCACCTATTACAATCTGTCAAAGGCTCAGGGAGCGTAGTGCCTCCATGGCTGTCTGTGATCGTAACGCTCCTGCTGTTCCCCTTGGCCTTCTCTGCTGGCGTGGTTCACAGTCTTTCTCTTCTCAGGGTACAAAGGCTCACGTTCCTCTTTAAAGTCCAGGAAGCTGTGGTTCTCGCATGTGAATGTCTCTTTAGTGTGTGACCTCTTTCTCAGAATTATTTCCCCTCCAAGAAGGAGACAGGAGCTATATTCTTTTCAATCTGATAGACTTTTGTATTGAACAGGAAGGACTGGGCTTTGCTATCATTTATGACTTCTCTGAGTGCTTCCATACAATGGCTGTTTATCAGGTTTCATCCCCTCTTTCAGCTTCTGCTGCCTACTATAGCATGAGTTATTGTTGTGCACACTCTGTTCCAACCCTCTTTCATGCCATTTGAACAATCGAGAAGATATTGTACATGGATGATCTTTCACTCAAATATTTTATTAATTGAGAATGGCACATGTCAATTAGCTAAAACTGTTCATGAATCTGAGACTGTCTACGAGTACTTTAATAACTTTTAAAAAGGTGGAACTTTTAAAAAGTGTGGACATATTGACATGTTTGAAATTAACAGATTGGTTTATAATTTCATAATAACAGTGCAAAGAAATAAATTACCTTCTGGAATGAGATTGCTTCATTCTGGGCTCAATAAAAATTCATTTTGAAGAGAAGCTATTTATTTGTGATTTGTTTGTTTGGTTGGTTGGTTGGTTGTTTTTTTTTAATCTGTAGTGATAAAACAGAAGGAAATGCTCAGAGATGAACCAAAATAAACTTCTCTACTGGCTTAAGCATGGCGGTTTCACTTCTCCATGCGCTAGTTGGGCTAGCTACTAAGAAGAATTACAGTTATGGCTCTGTTTGTGTTTCATGTTAGTGTTCAGCCTGAAGGTGGTTTGAGTGAATCTTGTTTATTTCCCACTGTGTAAGTCTTAAGAAGACACACAAAAACAGTTAGTTACTGCTTCTTAGCTGAGAAGCAGCATCTTTCAGCGGAAGAAGGATCATTTTTTGAAACACTAACTCATCTTTTTTGTGATTGTGAGCATTGCTGTCAGTTATTTATACCAGAATTACCTAAGGAAATGCAGCTGTGCTCTTCTTATGTATGTAGTCTAAATCAAATCCTTTGTATCAAATCCTTTGTGTCTATTCTGTCTTCCTAATTTTTATATTTTTTTTCTTACTAGACATGGAAATAATGGAAGCCCTAGGCTTTCTGAATATATCCCAGTCGGAAGTGAGTTAAAAGAACTAAAAAAGAAGCTAATTATGAAAGCTGTAACAAGTAGTATGATTTTATATTTAGAAGCCACCTTTTTATTTTTGAGCATCTGATTTTTCCTGTTGAGCTCTTTCATCCCACTGAAAGGTTTTAATTATATAGCAAATTCTTTTAGAGTCCTTAGACAGATAGTAAACAGAAGACTGTTAAAACTGCTTTTTAGCTTCAGAACTCCTACTCTTCTGAAACTTTGGATATGAATCTGTAATGAAATTAATTTGCTCCTATTTTCAGAGGTTCATGTGATTCTCATATTATTGGCCATTTACATGACCTGCTATCTACTAAAGTGACTTACTTGGCCTCAAGTCATCAGGCTATATGCTGGGCTGAGAGATTGTGTGAATTGTACTTTGAAAGCCTGCTTTCAACAGGGTAATTCATTGTTAGGATGGAATTTCAAGATTTGTTATCTTTGCTTATCATCCTTTCAGGTGTACTCTGCCACAAGGGAACAAATCTAAGTGACTCCAGTGTTTATATTCTGAACGGCATCTATTTATGCAATCTCACAGTTCCCTAATGATTAAGTAAGTTATGGGGGAAGTGAAACTATTTAAATCAGAACAGAATGTTTCTCTTTTAATATGGGGGCTCTGCCTGTCTTCTCTGTCCATCAGGTGGGGCACACTCGAACAGTAGGCCAAATCTGTTCTCCTGTTGAAGCTGCTTAGGCATCCTGGCATGATGAAGGCACTGATTTTTTAACACTGCATCTTTGGTAATGGGATCTCTTCTTTGCAAGGACCTCATGAGTGCTGCTGCAAGACTTGTCACTCAGGCTTCATTGACGAGAAGATCTGATTGAATGAAGTAATCTACCACATTTCTAGCAGTTTAAGGAGAAGTTTTAGCTGCATCTCTGTGACAGCCTCCTTACAGACTTCAGAATGTTGTTAAATTGCATGTGTCTACACATGAATGCTTTTAGTTTTCCTAGATCTGAAGTCCAGTTCTAGTCCTCTGTGAATAGCATGTCTCTGCTCCAGAGTGAGATCCTAACCCACCACCTACTGTCATGAGAAGGTTAAATCCAGCCCAGCACATCAGACCTGAGGAAGGGCAGTCTCTGATTATACCATTATAGGTGAAGAGAGCTCAGACAAGTCAATAGTGCCATTTTACTTTTTACATGCAATGTATTACACAACCAGTACCTAACACCCTCAAACCCAGGAATAGGATGAGGGAGTGTTTGTGCACTGATTTCTAATCTATTGGAATGAGTTTATGCATCAATGTTGCAGACTTCAGCATATATTTGATCTACTCATTTTTTATTTTTGATTGTACATATTTGATCCACCTGTATATATTTACTCCATTTTAAAAAAGCCTTCAGATGGATATGTCCACAGTTCACTGTGCAGGAGAGTAGATTGTTAACGAAAGGATATTGTTTGTTGACTTAATGGACCTAATGCATATTGAAATATCCACATTTGAATACAGATTGATAATTATTGGTTGCAGAGTTTGATTTCAATTGTGTATGGGGGTCGCCATGTCAATATGACTGACATTGGGGGTGCTTGCACTAATTCAGAAAGCACATTTGCCATTTTCTGAGAGATTAATTCAGCCAGAGACTGTGTAACTCCTGGTGGGAATATCCATATTTAAGGAGAATTAGAATACGTTTTGTCAGGTTACTGATGTTAGTGCCTCTAGTCTGGGACCTCTACAGAGAAGTGGTCCAGAGAGGAGACACAAGACCAGCACTGCTGTCAAGGGAGAAGAAGATGAATCTGATACAATATTTAGGGAAATTTTCTAGTGCTTCCTGGTTTGGATGTCCTTGGGACTTCTGAGAATGATATGGTTGCAAATTTGGTAAAAGATTAGCTCAGTGGTTGTCATAAGAAATTAAATTAACAAAAATGAAGATAATTGGATAGCAAATATACAAGCTAAGCAGCCAAGATAGAAAGCAGAGGGAAAGACATTGTGTTAACACTGGGTCCTCTAGCACATCATGTTGAGGGTGACCAGAAATCTGTTGTAACCTATTTAACACCTTATTTTTATTTCATATTCAAACACTGTTCAATAAAAGAAGAGGGAAAACCCCATGGATTGATCCCCAAGACTGCATATCTGCTCTGCCTGTTAGGGTACCATGACCTACATAAGAGAAATCAACAGTGTTAAGCATTGCTGCAACAGGAATAGCATCTGATGTTTTCTTAGGATATCCTAGAAGGTAATACCTGGCATATTTTTTTCTCTTTTTATTTTGCATGGTAGCAGGAAGTCATATGCTACATACTCATTAACTAGGATTGAAAACATTGTGGCCCTGTGAACATCAAAAATTTCATCCTGAAGCTGACAGAGAAGTGACAATATGGGGTCAGGGGACAGTGTCCTTTAGTCATTGCTGGAACTGATTGTTTTAAATGCTTGTTCCCTTATTTTCCAGTTAATTTTAGAGCAAATTCTGTTTTTTAAGATAGCATTCCCTTACAAAAACTCATGCAAACAATAAAATAACATTTTGAACATTTCCATTATGATTAACACTTTATTTTTAGCAGTATTCAGTAAGATACGGTTTTATGAGAATACTACAGAGTTGTTCATTAACAATACAGTATAGCATGAACACCATTTATGTATGTTCTAACAGTAAAATGAATAGAGAGGATTTTATTTCTCATTTTCCTTCATAAGAAGTAACTGAAGGGAAATAGCTCATTAAATTTGACAAGTTTGGTGATACTGAGTACAACTCTATGATGATTTTAAATATCAGATGCTCTTCTGGAATATTCTGTGAAAAATCCACCAGGTAGTAAAAGAGAGAGAAAGAGAGAGAAAAAGAGAGAGATACACATATTTATTTGGGTTACATCATGTTCAGTCTTTTGAATGACTATAATGTGAGTTAGGGCTGCAAATTCTGACCTTTGGTTCTGCAGTGCTTTACATGATGTCTGTACAATGATGTTATGTAGTATTGGCTTGTTTGCTATATGTGTTACAATATGCTTCATTTAAGGTAGAGAAGACCTCATCTGAATAACTGCACAGCAATATGGCAGATGAATTTCAGTGCCAATAAGGGCAATTAATGCTTTTGGTTTGAAAAAAAGAAAGAACCTCTCTAACTAGGCAGGCATTGTGATTGTCTCTGATAAGTTGTTAGGATTCATGGAGAAATGGTCTGGAGTTATTTCAGCTAGTGCTCTAAAAACGTCAATGTAATGCTGAGAGAATGTCAAAAAGGCCTCACATTAGAAATCATTAGGGAAGAAGTAGAAAACAAAACACTACTATCATTATGCTACTGAATAAATAAATGGTACATTCACAGGAATGAATCTGTGCAATTGAACTGTTAATGGTAAAAAATAACGGACTAGGAATTTACCATGATTCCTCTCTGCGCATCCACTAGCCTTTTTATCAATATAATTTTCAGACTCTTGTTTAGTGGCAACCCCCTGCAAGAATCATAATATGACAGGGATAATGTGCATGTACTTGGAGTGTTGCATGAAGCTTCACAGTTTCACAAGAGAGAAACCATTCTGTAGAGACACAGAAGCCAAATAGATACTGGCTACCTCTGACTACTACAGGAGCCTGGCTCACTAATTTCAGAGTATCAAGTCGTCTTATTTGGCTGTTGGTGGCAGTCTGAAATGTAACTTTTGAAGTGGATTATGAACCTCTAAAATGCATTGATATTGATCCTGTAGTGCTCATAAGTAGTCAAACTAGGGTGTTTGCAGAAAACTTTTGCAGACAATTTTTTTGTGATTAATGCTGAGACCACTTTCACAGACCAACATGATTGTAGCTAAAGATCTGCTTGTTGATGTTTCTATTAAAGGAAATTTCTGTTTGCTAAAAAGCATTTGTAAATACTGCCTGTGACAAGAGTAGCTTTGTGACTGCAGCCTGCCTAATTTGTTCATTCCCCCGCAAAAAAGGGCAGACTGACTTGAGGCGGTGTGTTTTGTAAGAGACCCTAGAATCACAGCGAAGCATCGAGGTTTCCGTCAAACACTCCTATCTGGGGGCTGGCCTGTGTTTTCAGACTTTCTTCTTCCAAGAAGGGCTGAGGACAGAGTCCACAGCAGCAGGAGCTGCTAGTCTAGGGAGGAAAGACAGAGACTTAATGACTGTTGGTAGGTTTCTTAATCAGATACTGAAGCCCCACCGCAGGCATTCACTTCCCTTTTATAATAGTCCTACCGCAAACTCCCCAGAATAGTTATCTTACTACTCATTTATTTATTCTACTTAAAATTAGTTTTTATTATGTCTTGATGCTATTCTAAGCAGATTGCAGAAGTAATTTTAATGTAGTGAACAGGATTTAAAACTTAACTTCCCAATATCTCCCTTATATCACATGTACTGCTCTTACACTGATGACATGTACATTAATATATCACATCTACTTCCAAATTTAGTTCACAGATTCCTCCATTCCTTTCTAAAATTTTGGGAAAGTCTCTCTTGTAGTACACTGTAAAGCCTATTATGTCCAGAGGCCAGATTGCCTATGTATGGATCAGACAAAAGATTCACCTTGTCAAGTATCCTGCCAGTGATGAAGGTCACCATCTGAGACATCATAAGACCCTGCAGTGGATAAGACCCTATCAGGTTGTCTGCAGCACTCGACAAACCACCCTGAAGAGCAGTGTGCAGTTTAGCTTCTTCTTGAGCACAAAATGTGTTTTTCAGCCTCAGCCCAGGCTGCCTGTAAACTACAGCCTGCCCAACAGGAGTGGCCAGGGACTTTTGTGGAAGGACCCTGTGTCACTGGACTATCTGATGTTGTCACTTCCAGGACAGGTAGCCACTAAATTGAGCATCAGACACATATATGGGGTAAGTAAGGAAACTCTAGAAGTGCTGTAGAGCATGTTCTCAAATTCCTTCTCCATTGTTGCCATGTCACGATGTACCCTGCAACAGACAGCAGCAGCTAATTTGGCTCTGACGCCATGTGTGGGGCTGGCTGTCCTGCACAGCAGAGTGGCTGTAGCAGCATGATCCAAGGTGGCAAACCTCATTAATGTTGCAGCATAAAATGCCCACGTGCCACCTTCTTCGTTGCTGTACCAGAGACAGGCAGCTTCAGCTGCCAGCACCACCTGCAAGGAGGCAGGCAGATGTGCACCGCCAGCATGTCATCCAGGATAAACGCAGGTAAGCAGAATTTGTGTCGAACAGAGCCATGTAGAGTTTAAAGCTTTTCCTGTATGCCAGGCATGTGAGCTTACCTCCTTTGTGTGCCACCAAGCGGTTGAAGTTGCGGGCTGGTTTAAATGTTAAAACCGCCGTCTTCTATTCAGAATACAAATGGCAGCTGCCCCAGCTGACAGGATGCAGAGGCCAAGCACTTGCAGTGGGAAGCATCTGCTAATACGTAAGACAAGTCAGACAAAGACTTTGCTGATAAAAGCTATGTACAATCTTCAAATCATTATGTTGATCATAGGGAGAGTCGCTGTGGAGATATTCCATCAGCAAGAAAATAAAAGCTTCTAAATTGTTTCCTATTTTTGCTTGTGTTGTTAATAAATTATAGGATCACTACGATAGGCTACTGAGTGGAAAACATGCAACATCAGTATTTTTAAATAGATTTTCACGATTGAATACTTCAAGGAATAATTATGGAGGGCTTCTTTTATTTACAGGTATCAACATCTGTTATCCTGTCTAGCCTGTCAGCTGTGGTCTATACTTTCTGTTTTTCTAAATAGATACTGAATATATAAAGAATACCGGCAGCATTCTCTGAATTACCGTTTTGGCCTTTCCACAAATAAGATGAAGAAACATTCTTTTTGAAAGCCTCTATGTAGAGAATAAAAGGCTTTTGATAATAAATCATGAGACTGGTATTCACACAGTCATTAAGTATTGATTGAAATACAAGTTTCTAGAAATACTGAACATGTAAGGACCCAAATGTCATATTAATTAGATGGGAAATGTCACGAGAATGTTTCTGGGGTGGAGCATCTGCCCTCATGACACAGACTGCTTCTCTACTGCAAACAACACAGACCCAAGCCATCCCCACAACCCTCTGGTCAATCCTGTCCAGCTGCCTGCAGAGGCAGCACCTCTGCATATGAGGTGACGATGAAGGACAAGGCAGTTGTAGCAAATCCTGCCCCACGGTCTGCCAGGTGGGGTGTTGATGAAGCAGAAGCATTACTGGTGACCACCAGCTGTTCCTGTGGTTGCTTGGGTGAAGCCAGGCACGCTGCTGCCAGGGGGTGAACTGCAGCCAGTGCCTCCACCTCAGAAGTGCTGCTTGCCATTTCCATTGCTACCCTCTGAGAAACCACACTGTTAAAGGGGTAGATTTCCCTTGCTTTTGTCAAGGCTGACAGGGAAGATTTTGTACCAAATTTCTATTCTCTGTTTTCAATCTCCACACCCTCTGTAAATCCCATCTCCTCCAACCTGCCACACGCATTTAGCAACATCAGACAAAAAGGGAAGTGGTAAATACCTATATGCACCAGCCCAACACAAGATGTCTTGCAGGAGCAGGCTTGCAATGTTATTGGTAATTTCAGAGGCACACTTCTCATAGAAAAACTTACAAAAGGCCCCCTTGCAGGCAGACCTTTGCTCATGTATTACAGTGATGCAGAGCCTCTTAATCTAGGCTGTGAAGGCATTGACCGCTGATTGCAGTTCCTTGCTGAAAATGGATTTGCCAGGACAGCCTGCCAGCTCCAGGTCCTTCACAATTTACAATAGGCTTACTGCTGTAGGTGTAAATCATCGGCATTCCTCTCGAGCCTTTTCTGGTGGGAAATGTTCTGGGATAGATGATGGAGAAATTATGATTAAAAAACAACAAAAAAAGTTTTTTTGACTGTTTAAAGACCTTAAATGCCCATAAATGTTTATCTACTGATAACATTTCTATTATTCAGCTTCATCTCAGAAATTAACTCTTGGAAGTTAAAGTGTTTGGGAGGCTTATGGCTTTTTTGTAATATTTCAATATTCAGAAGAGGTAAGAGGATTATTATACAATGGAAAGATCGAGTTACTGTGGTTGGGAAAAGGAAAGTGTGTGCATACAGTATGTGGTACCACAGTGTACAAAAGACACAGCAGGGAAAGGTGTCTCAGAGGGATGCCACAGGCAGTAGATATTTGGGACCAACACTGCATGTGTTTACAGCTTGGTTTTATACCTTGTGTTGGATTTTATACTGTTACAAAGGCACTGTCTAATTGTTAACTGGCAGCTTGTGTAGGCTTTGGCCCACCTTGATAGATCTGTTGATACAACAATCTGTTATTTCTGTACTGTGTTGTCTGTCACCCATTAATTATGAGGAAATGAATTACTACATCTTACCAAAAGATTTCATTGTGCTGTCATAAAACACAGAGTCATTCATCAAACTAAATTATACAGGTCCCCATGAGTCAAAACTCACAAATAGAGATTTATAGTTAAATGGATAGAAAGCACAGATAAAACCTTCTGTCAATAGGGACCCATAAAATTAGTCAGGCACAGTGTACTCCCTGCATATTCGAGGAAGTCTCTTCCTACCAGGCACCTCCACACTATTAAAAAAATTAGGCACCATACAAAGTAGTGAAGTTAAGAAAGCAGATCTAGTGAGTCAGGCCGGGATGGCAGAGCAGCCTGGTGTCCCCTTGTCTCAGCGCTGCCGATGCATGCTTCGACTGTGCACGTGGATGCAGCAGGCGTGTCCCAGCCGGTTTTGGGAAGCGTTTGCTGCTCACCTCGCAGAGGCTGTGCAGAGCCTGGCTTGCAGCTCCCGTGGTGGCTGCTAGCTGGTGGCCCCTGCCAGTGCTTCCCCGCCTTCGGCTTGCTCCATGCACCCAGCGCATCCCTAAGTGCTTAGCAGCCAAAGGAATTTTTTTGAATACAAAGCTCTGGGGGCTGATCCCTGGTTTGGTTCCTAAGCTTGCCTTTCCAGCAGGTATGGTGTCCAGAGAAGCTATTTTTCCAGATTCCTCTCTCTGCTCAGCTCCTCCAGCTTTCTGTGGACTTCCCCTTGGTTTCCTACCTTTCTTGCACACAGACACATGCATGCCAAGAAGATCTGACCCTTAGTTTCTTCATCTGCGAGACCTCACAGTTGTGTCTTTGTGTATGTGCATGCACAGGGATGGATAGGAAGCTGTGGGTGAAACCAGGAAAGGTCTAGGCTGGCGATATGTTGGGAGAGATGGGCATGCTGAGGTATGAGGGAGAGTGATCTGTGGTAGCAGAGCACTCTTCCTCCGCTCCGATGATCATGTAGGAAATCCAGTGAGAAAGCATGTGATAGAGAAGGGTGGCAGCTGCCTAGTGTGAGCTCATTCCTGCTCTAGCTTGTACAGCACAGTTCTTCATGCTGGGTCTGAATATTTTTACACCATTGAGGAGCTAGCTGGTAAAATGACAATGATACTTTGTCTGCTTAAAAAATAAAAGAAGAACCCAGGAATTGGCTCATTCTAAAAGGAAACTGTTAGGAAAAGCACCAAGATTGCAAATTCAGACTCTTGATAACTAAGAAATACCAGAATTGCAGAAAAATCCTCTACAACCTCATGGATATGCTTTATAATGTACCTTTATTTTCATATTGTGCATTGTTTTCTCACAGGACCTTTACAAGAATGACTGGTGGCAGAATATATTATAGGGATGGACTAGGATTGTGCAATGAAGAGGACTGTTATTTATTATCCCAGCCTCCTACACTACAGAACCAAAACGGTCTGTACTGATGGAAGGAGGGGATTTCAGAATAGGAAAGATTGATCTCAGAATTAAATCTTTGAACTTTGCCCTGTAGAACTGGGTTTGGACAGTGAGTTCCTGCAGTTCTCTACTGAAATAATTTTTCAGCCAGAAGTGGTCATTGACTGTGTAATTTTATTTTCTGAGTTTCTGTGTGAATTGCTAGGGTTTGATTTGTGGAAGTACTGAGCTTTCAGAGCCATGACTGCTGCTGGTAGGAGCTGTGCTTTAAATACGTGAAGTGCTTAGAACTGCAATGTATTCTGAAAGATCAGGTACAAACCTTTCAAATTGTGCATCCACAATTAACAGGTGCTTTCAAATTTAATCTCACATTGGTGCTCTTTCCCCAAAATACCAGCAATTCTACTCCTCCATCTTCAACTGGCCTCCTGTACAGATTAATGTTGATGCAGCACCCTAACAATGCAGTAAAAGACACTCCATGAAAAAGTAGTATTTTGTAACCATATGAGGTTTTGAATAATGTACAGTAAATAAGACATGGGGCCCTCACTCAGCAATGAAATGAACCAAGATAGTCCTACATGCTAAGTTCAGAAATGCTAGTTTACTATGACCTCCAGTGTAGCACAGGTCAGCTCTTCACTGCATTAGTTTTTGTTTGAGTAGAACATCTCTTTTTAAAAGATAGAAAATCTCAATTTAAATATTTGCATTATGGACAATTTATCATTATTTTTGTTAAATTATTTAAGTGATTAATTTTCATAATACTAGTGAATGTAATTTTGATTTCTGAATGTCTCTACTTTCAACTTCCAGGCACTCGATCTTGTTATGTTTATGCTTTTGAGACTGAAGAGCCCTCAATTATCGAAATTCTATTCCTCCTAGAGGTAATTAGAAACTGTGATCAAGGCACACTTTAGCCTTTTTGTTAAGATAAACAGACTGAACTTCACTTTTCCACTACGGCAGGTTTTCCAATCCTTTAATCTTTCTCCTGGTTCATCTCTGAACCAGAGAGATCCAATTTATTCCTTCGTGAGCTGTGGGCGCTGTGACTGTGAACAGCATCTCAGGAGAAGACTTGCTAGCGGCAGGTTGCATAACCTTTCTAATCCTTTTTGGTGTTATTTTGCTTGTTTATCCCAGGACTGGCTTTTTGTTTTGCTGTTATTTCCTTTGCGTACGGCACAAGGAGCTGATCTTCAGCTGACTGACATGATGCCCCAATCATTTCAGTTACTGTTCCCAAGATAGTGTCTCATTATGTCTGTAATTCCTGAATATTGTTGAACTACAATTATCTGTATTGATTCACATGTCATTTGCTTGCAGCAGCTTATCAACTCATTTGTTCCAGTGTACCCTCTTCCTGTGTCACGTGTACACTTTAATCAGTAAAGATTCTCTCATTTCTTCCAAATCATTAATAAAAATGTAAAGGTCAAAAGCTGACCTCAGCGTGGGCTTAAGAATACATGCCCTTAATGAGGCCTCACTGTTTACAAATGCATTTTGAGACCTGTCAACAGATTATAAAAATTCATTTTCTGTGTACCACATTGCTTGTTTTTTAATTATCAATATGTTCCATAGTGCCAAGTTTAAAGAATTCTGACTATTCCATATAACGTCTGTTCCCTTTCTCAGTCACTGAATGAGAGCTCATTAATTGCGCACAAAGTGGAGGAGGCATCTGGTGGGAAAAAAGGATATGATCCTGTAATTAAAGACTGTATCACAATGCGTTGACGTAAGACAGGTGAATTAAAGATGCCCAAACCACCATAATCCCCACATAGCTGAATTTTTGTATGCTGGATTTTAGGTTCTACTTTTTCTTATATAAGGGGCTTCTGTGTGTGAGAGGGAGAGATTTGATATATATGAAAAAGTGAGGAAGTGCATCTCAACAACTTTAAATATTTACAGATTAGTTTGTCATGCAGTCTCTCACTTCACCTAATCACCTGAGTGAGAGAAATAGGCATTTTCAGAATACTGCTCATTCATTCGAATGTAAATGTGTAAAATAGATTGCATGAACTGCATTTCCTAAATATATGTTTCTTACTGTTCACTAGAGAGAAAGACTGTATAGCCAACTCAGATGTAAATGCTAGTGTGACATACCCAAGGTTAGATGAGATGAACCCCAAACAAAGCACAGGGACTTCTGTCATGATCCTTGTTTTTCCATTTTGATAATGAAGTCTATAAACAAATTCAATTTTATGGAAACTAAAAAATAATTCAGAATGTTTTGCTTTACTGAACAGCATTTTATTTGTCAATCCAGCATCTATTTACTTTAACAACTGGATTAGCTAATTAATCACCATTCATTTTAACTACAGAGTTAGGATCTTTCTGATAACCTCCCTTGCATGCTGTATAGCCCCAGGGCCCACAGCAAACAGAGGTGTGTCTGTAGAGCTTCAGCTCCCTTTGATCATTTGGGAACTTGGGCCAAAGAAAAGAGTGACCAGGTTAAAAGAAAGTTTAGGAAAAAATTCAAAGGCCATAGGATATGTGCTCTCAAGAGTTCTTTGAGTGAGAGGTAAAAAAAAAAAAAAAAAAACAAACTAGAAAATTGAAACTGAAAATATCTCTCTGTCTTATCTGTGGGGATAATTTCCTTTCTCTAACAGGGTCCCTGTTTTCAGTAGCTTGATTAGGGAACAATATCTTATGTGATGAAATGATCTGGGCACATTTGCATATGAATGCTTGATGATATGGCATAGAAACTGATTAGGCTTTATCTGTCTCACATGCCTGGAGATTAATGCTAATAACACTTCATACATTAAGATTAAATTTGACCAGAGAAAATGAAGTGAAAAAGAACGCTGCTAAACTTTTTGGAACTTCAATTTTTTTTTTTTTTTTTTTTTTTTTTTCCTCTTTCACTTTGGATATGAAGTTTCTTCATCGCAGCTATTGCTAGTTTACACATTCTTAGAAATAATAATCTTCTAATCACATACACAGTCTAGAAATGACATGAGGAAGATAACAGTGTTTATGATGGGGAGGTCTGTGAATATGTCTCAGACTTTTCCATTCTTGTGTTTAGATAAGGCAGGCAGTAGGAGTGGGGGTACTTGCTTTCAACAAACTTTTCATTTTCATAAACACAAGAGAGAGCAGGCTGTAATTTTCAAATCTTGACAAGGAATGTGGAGGATTTACATTAAATCTTTGATATTCTGATCACTTGTTCCTGATTTAAACTCAATATTTTGCTTATACTAGAATGACCCTAGCAGCTGATCCTGAGATGCTTACAGTGGTATGTACTATATGTGGTCAGGATGCCCTGAGAGTTTGCTGTTTGAAATTTCACTGGACAGGCTTCAGAAGAAAGAGCTCAAATCATGAATAAGGTCAAAATAGAAATAGGTTTAGATTCAAATTCATCAAATAAATTGAATTGCACATGACTCACCAGTGACCATACTTTACTTCTGCAGCCTGCCTCATGGTAAGGACAACCTGTCTTCACTGAAATGAGTATCTCGCCTGTGACCTTTGAGGCTCACCTTCTGAAGTCTGATCTTGTATAAAAGACCTGGCAGCCACTGGTGAATTAAATTTGGCTTGAGTCAAAACACCGGATTTTATCACTCCTGAATACTCAAGCAGTTGAGGTGCATGCCTGGCACTTGTCCCTCTCTCTGAATGAGCTGAAATCCTGGATGTAAACATCTTACTTGTGAAAAGTTCACAGACAGACAAAACTCAGCTTCTTATTAATCCTGAGGTTTTATCGTTTTCTAGCAGGGATGATTTTTGCATTACAGCATACATGTACCATGTGAACTCTCCAGTGCAGAATTGCATTGGTTTCATTAGGGTTCTCCCAGAGAAGTTAATACAGACCATGGGGAAAGGTTATTTACATTTTAACTAATGCACGCCCAGCCATTTCTGATGCAGTGAAGAAGATAATGCGTGAAATACCTTTAAATAAAGCATTGGTTGCTTTGTGAAACAGAAAGCACTAACAATATTTTTATAGCAGCAACTGGGTTATTTTGAGCATAGAAGTGTATGTTATTTATTTAACTCAGCTTCTGCAAGTCATAACAGCTATAATGGTGTTTTCAGTTTTATTTACTTCTGACGATTTTGAGGTTTTTTCACTTTATGAAATGTCAGTCACTTTTCAATAAAAATTCAGTGTCCTATGTTACTGTAACAGGAATTATTATGGTATCCACAATAATATAGTAAATATCCTTTTTAATACCTTAAAAGCTAACAAGGATAGAAGTGAATGTATTTTATGAATATTCTTTTCATTTTAAAGTATTACCAAATGAAGGCATTTTATAACATAAATGAGGATTTGATCTTGTAATGTCACCAGCTGCTGAAAAGTAGAAAGTTCTTGCTGCCCTTGCAGTGCTACAGAAGGGCAGCACTCCCTCAAAGACTTGTCTCTTCTTTTGAAGGTCATCTGGTGCTCTTTTGGCCATGAAATAATTTACAAATATTCCACTGTAGTGGGGAAACCCTTTCAAGCCCACCTTTCTGTGGGTTACCCACTGAAAGCCTATGGGCTGCCCCGATGAGCAGAGCAAAGCCCTCTTGTACTGTCTGCTGGTGCTTTGTTCCACGAGACCGTGCTCCCACTTGGACCACCACTGTATTGTAGCTCTGTTAGCAGATTACACAAGCAAAGCCTCTGAGCAGACTTCCCCTTGCTCATTTTCATGAACAGGATGGCAGGGGAACAGAAAAAAGCTATTACTGTGTAAGTTTGTGATTGGAGTTTTGGATGTGCAGCTGATGTGCTTGCTACCTGTCATGTGACAGAACGCACTCTACATTTGTATTTTCCTGATGTCAACTTAGTTTGGACAAAACCATCTCCCTTGAGGGACTACAACAATATATTTTTATTTCATTTTGTAACTTGAATTTGGTGCTGGATTAAGCAATAAGTCAGTATGTGATAGCTGTATGATAGGGATATTTTATAATAGTTTCGCATCATAAAAAGAGGTAGGTAACAGGGGTGCCTGATCTACCTCAGAAATCCTTGTGAACCCAGGTAAAATGAAGAGGAATTAACAAAATAATCAGAACTGAAAATTCCCTTTCAGGAAGAGTTGCAGTCATGCAAAGGGAGATGTGGCAGACCCTCGATAAAACCTGCCAAAGCAGGACTAGGTGTGACTTGCACACCTAAACACAGGAGATGGTTGTGTGGGTATCGCAGCTCCCAGCAGAGTCCGTGGGATCCAGCCAACACAGTCAGCAGCTGGTAGCGAGCCACTTGGTTATGCAGCCACTGGTGTCCTCTCATGAGCATCTAGTGCCCCTGAGAGGGTGCAGGGGCACCCGCCTGACCACCAACAGACACTCCGTAGCAGCATAGGTCTCACGTAGGTTGTGCCTTAGATTTTCTAGGCCTTGGCACTTGTCTCAGAAACCTCCAGGCATCTCAAACAGCAAGAGGTGGCTTTGTGTGGGCAGCAGAGTCAAGCCCCAGGCAGGGCTGAATCACCCTCTGTCCTCCACTGACCAGATCCTCGTGGAGTACACCAGACATTTTACGACCTGTAAGTTAACATTTAACATTTGTATGCCACGCTGGAGGCTAATCCCACCTCCAAGCTCCCATAGTGTGATGGACAAAAATAAGAGACCTCCCTTGAAGTAAGCGTCACAATAATATAGGTTCTCTCCTCTACTTAAATACGTCCAAATTTAATGGCTCTGCTCATCAGTATTAAATTGCTATTCATAATCCTAATGATATTGCTGGGAAATACACACAGGGGTTATGAGGGTGTGCTACCTATCCCCCAGATGCTACCCTCTAGGACTACCACAAATAGAGAACCATGTGCAACTCACTGCTGGGGCCAGTGAGTACATGTGTATTCCAGTGACTAGATCTCGCTCCCACTGAGTAGGAATTCATCTAGGGATTCAACAGGAATTCATCTAGGGATTTAAATTCAAACAAGAACAAGTTATGTCCTGTGTGAGGACTTTCACAAAGTCAGGCTTGCAAAACGACAGCAACCTGTGTGAAGCTGTTCTCTGCAACAGAGTTTGACTTCTGCACGTCGGCTCCTCAGTTTCTGCTGTTGCACACTGAAGGCCCCATCTGGGAAGCTGAATTCATGCATTGGCTGGGAGTGGTAGAGCCAGGTGAGATCTGGTGTCTTCTTCAGCCTGGCCACTGGTTCATTTCCCTTAGCAAAGAGGCAGTCACTCCCTGAGGAATGTCATACGGTTGCCCAAGGAAAAGACAGCTTATATTTGGGGAGGAAGCTTTGCTTGTTCCGGTCACTGAATTCAAGCAAATGTGAATCACAGCTTGTCATGTATGGAGGGGAAATGCCTTGAGATAGAGAAGTTACCTTAAAATGGACTAAATTAAAAAAAATGCCTTTTCTCTTTCTTCTGCAAATTCTGCATGGCACTCAGGATGCAAACCTTTTGTACTTATTTGGACAATGTACAGGATACTAATGTGGAAACAATCTGGGTGAGTGTCTGTGCAGCCCTGAAGCACAACCCTGGAAGATGAGGGGCCCATTAGCCTCTCTGCTGTCGCCTGCAGCTGGGCAGAGTCCTGGTGTGAGCTGCGCTGCTCCCTTTGTTTCTCTGGCTTGCAGCAGCACTGGACATTTTGCAGTGCTTCATGCCATGGCACTGCCATGGTTCCTGAAGGCTCCTTTATGATCTTCATCCTTCCCTCTTTTATACCATGAAGGGCTGGAGAAGAAGCAGAGATCTTAGCATGAAACTAAGAAGTTCACTTTTTTTCGGTGTGATGTGACTAAAACTGTAACATAACCAGAACACTGCAGACTGATGACAGAGTAATGAAGCTGAGGAATCGTTCTCAAATCTTAATGGCAGTGCATGAACTCAGACTTACCCTACAGTCCTCAGATGGCTGGCAGCAACGATGCAGAGTCAGTATATTTCTCTGAAGTCTGAGAAGGGTTAAGCATCCAGAACTATATTGTGTTTAACCCAGGCACAGCATTTTCTACATTTTCTTAAAAAATAGAGGCTTGGGGTGGACTAGTAGTGACTGACAGATCTGTTCACACTTTTATGTAACTGTTTTTGTACACTTGTGTATAACTCTCCTAACTGTAGCTCTAATGAAATGAGAATACTTCACTGAAGCTTCTGAAATAAATATATACATATATAAAATTTAGAAAAGACAGTTTCTGGTAGATAGATAACAAGGCAATGCGAAGGTTTCACACTAGAAATGCAGACAGTGTGTTTCTGTGTGCCACCTTTCCATGACCCTTCTTTCTCTTTCCTCCCTTTCTTCTCTCCTCCCCCTCACTGTCAAGGAAAGTCATTTGAACAAGCAATAGCAGGGACTTGCAAGTTGTCAAGGCTAATGAAGGAACTCCGAACAAGAAAACTTGCCCACTTTTTCCAACTCCATCAACTATTTTAAAAAAACATAAGGTCTCTCCCTGAAAAATCTGCCTAAATGACAAGAAGCATTTTAAAAAATACGTAGTATACCCTATGAATAAAACATGTTGTGGTAAAACTGGAACTCAATTATGTTTGTGTATGCTATGTTCTATCTCTCATCATAGCTATTGTGGCATTTAGGGGATGCTCCCCCACTTCATAAAAGTCCTTCTGATGTCTTCAGTGTCTGCTGCCTACCTCTGTCATTTCTGGCATTTGAATGATCAAGAGAAAGGACTGGAATAATCTCTTTGCAGGAGGCTAGAAATATGCAGCCATTTGTGAGAGAGATTCCCATTTATCTTGCACCAGTAACTCACAGTGGTCTCATCCTTTTCTCCTAGAGGCAAAATTATCAGAGCAAAGCAATGGAAGCTCTTGGAAGCTTCAAGAATCATGCAGAATCAGAAAAAGAAAATAAAGTTTTGTCATTTATCACATTTGCGTTTTGAAGCTCAAGCAAGTCTGGTAGTGAACTGAGCAAAATTACCCTTCTACACACTCTGGGGTGATCATTTGTTTCTTTGCTGGAAGGGATATGAGAACTTACCTGCATATCTAAGGTATCTGTGTGAATCTGTTTCAATAATAATTATGCAAATTATGGTGGTATAATGAATTAGCCCAAATCCTCTGTAGTTAAAGCAGTAAGTTTTTGGTCTCATAAAAGTAAAATAGCAATTTCTGGCTTGTTTTAACTCTGCACTATGTCAGAAGTACACTATGAAGTAAATGTTTACTCATCACCACCAAACTGAGCCCTTAAGGGAGTGATATTAAAAAGACCTGGCTTCAGGCCATGAGTTACATGCTTTTTCCATAAGCCCTATGATTGACTGAGGGAATAGACCTCAGAGCCAGATCCCTGATTACATTAAAAACACTTCACGTGGCTCTAGCCACAAAAAAGTGACTTCAGAATATTTGTCCTTATTGACTGAACATTTTGTATTCACTAGGAAGCAAAGCAAATTAATTAGAAAGAGGTACATCAGGCAAAGATGGTATCCAATGAAAAGCAGCAAAACCCCCTCAAAATAATTCCTGTATCAAAGGTATGTGTCAAAACAGGCTCAACATTTTTTATCAACACAGACAAGAGCAGATAAGAGCCACACACTTCCTCAGCCTGACTTTCACTCCCCTGATTTCTCCAGCAGGTCCTCTCCAATCCCTTTCTGGGGTGCTTGTCCAACGCTGGTGAGAACTTGTGCAGAGGTACTGAGATTCAGAGCAAGACCTGCTCTCCACGCCTGCCACATCGCCCCACGCCAGCCTCTTGTCTCACCCTTTCTGAGACAACCCCTTCCTCCTGCCTACGCCACGATGTGGGTCAGCGTGGTGGGGGCTGTCCGCAGCTGCACGATAACAATGATGAAGGAAAAATTGCTCGTGGGAAATTTGTAAACGGTCTCTGTAAATCACTGTATCAGATGTGGAGTTAGCTGCTTGTAGGCAACGGAGCTGTTCCTTTAGCAAGCACCAAATACAAACAGGATGTAATTTGCACAATATGTCCCCACTCCTCTTAATAGTAAGACAGATATTGGGAATGAGGAACAAAAATAAAGAGCTTGATCCATACCTTTACATTTAAGAAAGCTACAGCTGAAACACTGGGGATTACACCTGGAGAAGCAAGCTGGTGTCTGCCTCGAAATCTTCAGTGACCTGCTCGAAGGCTTCAACTACCACGGGCTGCTGTCTGCACTGGAGACTGACACACATCCTTACCAGCCCCTGTCCCTTGTTTGAGAAACATTCTTTTAGATAATGCAGGTATGAACAATACCCCTTTCAACTGGAGGATAAAAAAATTCCTGCCCACCTTCAGGAAACAAATACTGATCCTTATTGTACACCCAAGAATATATAAGAGAATAATATGTGGTAGAGAGGAAGGGCAAGTAATGATAGTCTGGGGACATAATGGAAATGTAGTGATTCACAGATGCAGCTTTCCTTAGAACAAATCAGAACACTGTATAGATTTCCCCATCTTTTTTAAATAGTTCTGTTGAATTTCATTATTCCCAGGGCAGTAGAAAATGTGCATTCTGAAATTCAATAGTAAATAAAATCAGGAAAATTGAGGCTATAATTCTGTGACCTCACTGCACTTTGGCATCTCTTTATGCATTTCAAAACTGTATAGAGAAAAAGGATGCATACAAAAATCTGTGCAAAAAAAAAAAAAAAAAAAAGGAAAAAATTAAACAAACAAATAGAACAAAAGAAACAACATAGTATTTTGTGTAGGTTACATAAAGCATTAGGCAACATACACTATCACAATCATTTTCAGAATTCAGCTTTAAATGAGTCAGAAGTATAATTAAGGAATGAAATGGGAGAATTCATGGCACTTCACACATTTAATTTCTACTGGCTTGAAGCATGAACTACTTGCTCTCCTAAAATTCAGGATTCAGTCTCCAGCTCTCTGCTCAGCTGATTCCCGTTTTCCTCACCGTATCTAGTGATGTGCTGTTCATAACATCAGCTGTACATTCACACAGCAACAGCTCCATTTCACTAGGAACATTGACCAAAAGCGGATACTAATTCCCATAAGCAGATTTTAAATATGATAGGTCTGGGCTTGACTGAAAGTCATCATGAGGGTGGACTACTGGAAGGGTTGCCTGTTGTATTGGGTTTGTGTGTCACGATTTTGGCAACGAGAGGCTGCAGGGGTGGCTTTCTCTAAGAAGGCACCGGGAGCTCCCCCCATGTTGGACAGAGCCAGTGCCAGCCAGTGGTGCGACAGACCCACTGCTGTCCAAAGCTGAGCCTGTCAGCAATGCTGGTAGCACCTCTGTGATAACATATTTAAAAAAGGGTATAAAATGCTGAGCAGCATCTATGATGGAGCTGAGTGAGAAAATTGTGAGAGAAGTAACTCTGCAGACCAGGGTCAGTGGAGGAGGCGCTCCAGGTGCCGGAGCAGAAATTCCCCTGCAGCCTGTGGTGAAGACCATGGTGAGGCAGGCTGTCCTCCTGCAGCCCATGGATGACCCCACACCAGAGCCGGCAGATATGCTCTGGAGGAAGCCGCAAAGAAGACTTTTTGCAGGGACTGTGGCCCTGTGGAAAGAGGAGCGCACACTGGAGCAGGTTTGCTGGCAGGACTTGTGGCCCTGTGGAGGACCTGGACTGTGTCAGTCTGTTCCTGAAGGACTGCACCCCATGAAAAGGTCCCATGCTGGAGCTCTTCTTGAAGAACTGCAGCTTGTGGGAAGGACCCACGCTGGAGTAGCTCATGCAGGACTGTATCCGTTGGGAGGGACTCCACGCTAGAGCAGGGGAAGAGTGTGAGGAGGAGGGAGTGGCTGAGACAAGGTGTTATGAGTTGATCACAGCCCCCATCCCCCTGCACCGCTGGTCGGGAGGAGGTAGAGAAGTCAGGAGTGAAGCTGAGCCTGGGAAGAAGAGAGGGGTGGGGGGAAGGTGTTTTTAGATGTATCTTTATTTCTCAGCATCCTACTCTGTCATTGATTGGCAATAAATGAATCTTCCCCAAGCTGAGTCTGTTTTGCCCATGACAGTAACTGGTGAATGATCTTCCTGTCCTTATCTCGACCCGTGAGCTTTTCATCATATTTTATCCCCCAGTCCTGCTGAGGAGGGGGAGTGAGAAAGCGGCTGGGTGGGCTCCTGGTGGCCAGCCAAGGTCAACCCACCATGCCTGTAGAGCCTTTCTCCCCTCATTTCACCATTACCATAATCTCTGCAAGGCACAGCCTGAATGTTGTGCAGGGGATCGCAGTGCCCTACCCCCATGTTCTCAGCCATAGCCTCTCTGAAGCCAGCCCTGTCACAGTTTCCAGAGAGTCACAAGAGTGTGGAGCCACTAGCCACCACCCTGGGCAACAATTAAAGGTATAAGTTAGAGGAACATGATAATCCTGTACAGTACTCTCATGGGTAATATCTGGAAGCTGTGTAGGGGGTGAAGTTAATGAAAGTTTTGCCTTTATAAAGTTGGGAGGAATCAGT
This sequence comes from Tyto alba, assembly GCF_018691265.1. Taxonomy (NCBI): domain Eukaryota; kingdom Metazoa; phylum Chordata; class Aves; order Strigiformes; family Tytonidae; genus Tyto; species Tyto alba. The sequence goes on from NW_024881282.1 coordinate 53,694,252, forward strand.
TCTCATTGAAAATTCCATTCCCATTGCAAATGTAAGGCTGGTCTGATTTCAAGATATTATCAAGCTCTTGCCTCTGTTTGGCTTTGTGCCAAAGTTATTTTAATAAAATAATGGTTTGGGCCAAATTATTTTTTCAAATTTTGGTGATATGAAATAGTATTTTTTAACCTGATTATGCATAAGTACTATCCTCAAAAAAAAAAAAAAAAAAAAGAGAAAAGATAAAGGAGTGCAATATGGTGACTCATTCCCATATTTTTTTCATATTTCAATGGGAATGATGCAGCAGAAAAAGCTGCATGGCTCGATCAAATGTACCAGAGTTTTATCAAAAGGGTTTGTTGAAGTATTTGTTAGTGGTCACTTTACTACATTGCAAAATGCCTGAAATCTGGACATACTTAACTGCTGCAGTACTCTTCAATATATTCTGAGATCACTGGGCAGAGTAACCTGTCATTTATTACAGATGCAGGAAAGCTGCTACATGTGAAATCTTCTTGTTCTCATGTAGCTCATTTACATTGAAATTACCTTTCAACATCACACCATCAGTTATATTTATGTCATCCATTGACAGGCAAAATACTCTTTGGGGAAAATAGATGCCTGGCAACATGGTGAAAACAGCACCTCATGACAGAAAATGAAAATTTTCTGTATACATGGTTGTATGAAAAATGTGTGATGTTCAAGGGGACTGAGAAGGACAGAGCAAAAATAACTTGCATCAAAATGTCATTAAGCTCAGCATTGTCTACCTCCCCAGCCTTTGAAAATATCAGATCCATGTGGAGTATTATCTATTGTGAAGAGGAATCATTCCTGCTGTTAGTGGTACTTTTAAAGAGGTGGGACTAGATGCATCAGCACTGCAAAGAGGGAAATTTCCATTGACTTCAGAGTGGGAAGATAAGGAGAGGCCCCTTAGAATATTGTACAGGAAGAACTGAACTTCCTTGATGCATCCCAGTAAAGAGGAAGTCAGGTAAAAATGCCAGAAGGTCTGAATGGATGAACAAGGAGCTCCTGGACAAGCTCAAACACAAAAAGGAAGCTTAGAGAGGGTGCAATCAAGGACAGGTAGCCTGGGAGGAATACAGAGAAATTGTCTGAGCAGCCAGGGACGTCAAGGGCAACAAGAAAAGCTTCTATAGGTACATCAGTGATAAAAGGAAGACTAGGAAAAATGTGGGCCCTCTCTGGAAGGAAACAGGAGACCTGGTTACCCAGAATATGGAGAAGGCTGAGGTACTCTAATGACTTTTTTGCTTCAGTCTTCACCATCAAGTGCTCCAGCCACACCACCCAAGATGCAGAAGGCAAAGCTGGGAACTGGGATAATGAAGAACTGCCCACGGTAGGAGAAGATCAGGTTTGAGACCATCTAAAGAACCAGAAGGTGCACAAATCCACGGGACCTGATGACATACATCCACGAATCCTGAAGAAACTGGCGGATGAAGTGGCTAAGCCACTACCCATTGTATCTGAGAAGCTGTGGCAACCTGGTGAGATCCCCACTGATTGGAAATGGGAAAATATAACCCCCATTTTTAAAAAGGCAAAAAAGGAAGACCCAGGGAACTACAGGCCAGTCAGTCTCACATCTGTGCCCAGCAAGATCATGGAACGGATCCTCCTGGAATCTATGCTGGTGCACATGGAAAATAAGGAGGTGATTGGTGACAGCCAACATAGCTTCACTAAGGGCAAATGGTGCCTGATGAATTTAGTGGCCTTCTACAACGGAGTTGCAGCATTGGTGGATAACGAAAGAGCAAAGCATTTGACACTGTCCTGCAGGACATCCTTGTCTCTATATTGGAGAGACATGGATTTGACAGATGGACTACTCAGTGGATAAGGAATTGGCTGTATGGTCGCACTCAAAGAGTTGTGGTCAACGGTTTGATGTTCAAGAGGAGAGCGGTGACAAGTGGTGTTCCTCAGGGGCTGGTATTGGGACTGGTGCTATTTATCATCTTTATTGGTGACACGAACAGTGGGATTGAGTGCACCCTCAGCAAGTTTGCTGATGACACCAATCTGTGTGGTGCAGTCGACATGCTGGAGGGAAGGGATGCCATCCAGAGGGACCTGGACAGGCTTGAGAGGTGGGCCCATGCAAACCCATTCAGCAAGTCCAAGTGCAAGGTCCTGCACATGGGTCAGGGCAATGCCAAGCACAAACACAGGCTGGGAGATGAGTGGATGGAGAGCAGCCCTGCAGAGAAGGACCTGGGGGTATTAGTGGATGGAAAACTGACTATGAGCCAGCAATGTGTGCTCGAAGCCCAGAAGGCCAACTATGTCCTGGGATGCATCAAGAGCATTGTGGCCAGCAGGTTGAGGGAGGGGATTCTCCCCCTCTACTCCGCTCTTGTGAGACCTCACCTAGAGTACTGTGTCCAGCTCTGGGGTCCCCAGTATAAGAAGGACATAGTCTTGCCTGAATGGGTCCAGAGGAGGCCATGAAGATGATCAGGGTCCTGGAGCACCTCCCTTCTGAGGACAGGCTGAGAGAGTTGGGGTTGTTCAGCCTGGGGGCTTTGGGGAGACCTTATAGTGGCCTTCCAGTACTTAAAGGGGGCTACAGGAGAAAGGGGGAGGGACTCTTTATCAGGAAGTGTAGTCATAGGAAAAGGGGTAATGGTTTTAAACTGAAAGAAGGTATTTCCAGCATGTCTGGACAGAGCTGGGGGTGCCGGTGAGATGGAGTGTATAGGGGAAGATGATGAGGGTCTGGAAAGTTGTATTTCCTGGAGGAGCTGTTCCATTCCACACATATGAGGTGATGTCACATACAACCTTGTCCTAGAAAAAGGAAAACATAGTGAAATGCCTCTTTTCAATGTTTTTATAGAAGCATAGAATTGTTTGGGTTGGAAGGGGCCTTTAAAGATCAGGTACAGCAACTAGTGAAAGGCTGAGGTAGAAGAGAAGTCCCTTCCAGCTTAGCACACTGCTTCAATGACAACAAGAATATCCTATGTGGTGAAAGGATTTTCATTTCATCTCAAGGAAGCAAGTTCAAAGCTACATAGAGCAGCATGTATTATAAAATTTTGGTAATATTAGCACTACTTCAGAAATAAAGACTAACATAGGTTTTTAACCCAATGAATTGATATCTCTCCAGTGTATCAATAATGTCCTAATGTTTTAGGTATTTTGAAAATGAGGTGTGTCCTTATGCCATACAATATCTTCCTAAAACCAGAAGATGGAGCCCTGCAGCCAAAGGCTACCATCAATTGCCTTCACTACACCCAGAAGAAATAATGCTTGGCTTTAATTGGGTTTGAGGAGAACATGGATCAGTTCTACTTCTCTGTGATAAGATTTGATGTGTGTCATGGATCAGCAGATTTGTGGCTGCTGGGTGACGGAATGGGCTGATGGGCTTCTATCCTCAGAATAGGGCCTGAAACTGGAAGATCAAAGGTAGCAAATAGTCCATTCAGTTTTACACAGGTGACTAATGATGGTGCTAATAATGCTTTGGATAATGTGAATGGGGCTGAGATGAAGCTATCTGCTGGGTGAGACAGGGGACTAGAGCAATCTACCGCTTTCAGGGCAGTAGGGGACCCTGGGCTGACCCTCCCTGGCCCCTGCCCCTCCAGGGGCTCTGGCATGGGGTGCCTGAGGGGGCATCACCCGGCACCAGGGGGGTGGCACAGCTGGGCTCAGAATGGCTTCTTTGTCACCCCTAGGGCTTCAGAGGCTCTGAACCCCAGGGCACCAGCTGTTTAAGTGTGTCTGCTGTTCACATGGTATTTATATTTGGCCACGCCGTGACAGTTTAATCCATTAGCAGGGCAATCAGGCTGGGGGGGACCTGGCTGCGAGCATCTGGCATGGCCTAAAAGCCCTCTGTGTACTCAGCTTGTCAAAGTCTGACAAAACTTAACGCTTCCCTTTTTGTGCTACTAGTCAGTTATTAACAAGGATGGTGCTTAGCAACTTAATTCAGTAGCTTTAGCTGAGATCTTCCTGGAATACAGGTGTCTAAATCCCACTCGTTACCCACGCTGCTTGATTTCAATGCAAGTGATGCACCTTGGTAGGAGTCTGCTGCCTAAGTGGTGGGACAAGCAGGGATGATTTTTTATGGCATATGCATACATATACATAAATACACACACACACACCAAATCAAGGAAAACTATTCATTTCATTGAATATATACATTCAAAAGAATATGAATCTTGCAAAACCATCGGCTCCCTGGACTACATATATATAGAAAAAATAATACAGATCAAGGAAAATCATTCACTGCAGTTAGTTTGCTTTGTTTTGGCAACACAAAAAGCTGGATGCTAGCTGGCTCTCTTGCCAGTTCAGACGAGTGCAGGGCTGCCAGAGCAGTGCATAGAAGCATTTACCATGGCAGTGACCCTCAGCTAATTCTGTGGGGGTGATTTAGGGGCAAAGGAGGGAAAGGACAAGTCTAGTGTCAGACTCCAATCCAACTGAGACGATTTCATCTAGTGATTTCTTCTGTTTCAGTAAGGTCTTCAGATCTGTAAGAGTTTAGGAGTACACTTTGAAGATTATACTGATACTGATGTTCAGTAAATTGATTCCTCAGTTGTCCTAATTCCCTGGAAGGCAGCTTTCATTGTGGTATAGATAGAAAACAGTGACAATGAAATTAAAAATGGAAGCTTGAATTGTTATGCTTGCAGGACCAACAACTGGGGTGTCCTGAGCCTGATGGCAACCAGCGTGTTTTGAATCTTTTCTAACACTGTAAGAAGTGGACACCACTGTCCTAACTGTGCTAGGGTTTCCAGCTCCTGCAATGCTCATCAGCACAGCACAGAACTAGGGTGTGTGGTTCAGAGGCTCTTCCTGAAAACACTATTTTAAAATATAATGAAACGTTATATTCTGTCTGCCGGTGCCCATGGTGGGTATGGAAAGTGTCAGATGGCACCGAGGGGCCACACTTCTCCACATGCTGCTTCCTCCTTCTGCAGCTGGTGAAGAAACATGGCACGGGGAAAAAAACAAGGATGTCGTTCATCCAGCATTGTTAATTAATATGTCCATTTCTTGCCTCTATCTTAGTGAAAAATGTTTTAGAAATGAGTTGTTGCCAGTTGTGCGTAGAAAGATACTTGATTTAATTGTTCGTGTTTGATGATTTTACTTAATTTTACAGCATGCAAAGGGCACTTCCTCTGCAGACTCACTGTCAAAACTATCCTGAATATTTGAAGTGATGCTTCAAATGAACCTGGGAGTGGGGAATTTTCTCAAAAAATAATGCTTAAAAGTGATCCTCACAACAGCCTTCACAAACCAACCTGTACTGTCTGGCTGTAGAATACTTAACTCTGTAATCAACTCATGGCTGCGTATGGCAGGCTGGCATCCAGAAATGACAAGGTGTTTGCAGGGCTTCCTAGATGACTGTTAGGAACCAGGAGGAGTTTGTTCTCCTCTTCCCTGTTTATTTTGGCTGTTACAGATACCAGCCAGAAGGATACAAGTACTGTCACAAATAGCCCTAACATATGCTGTTATGTGTAAACTGTAAAGATTTATTGCTCTTAGAGGTTGGGAGATGTTTTCAAAAAGTGTGCTTATCGTATGTTTAGTGGGGTTTAGGTTGCAAGGAGAAGTAATATCTTTTATTAAGTCATCTTATACAGCTGGATGAAAAAGATAAACTTTTGGCATACAAGCCCTTTTTTACTTGGCTGTTCCTAAGTTTAGATGTGGCCCTAAAGAAAAAAAACCAACAGCAACAACTTATCTTCTAAAAATATATATATAGTGTATGAAATATGTACTCTAACATATTTAAATAACACTGTCTCATGCTCCACTGATGCACATATTTCATGGGAGTGTTAAAAGTGGGGATAATATTTCTCCATTGGCTTGCTGGGTTTGTTTCAGATGATTTAAAGCTGCCTTGTCAAATGTGGGGTGTTTCTATTAGAAATAATTGGTCCATAAATGAAGCTTCACAGCATATGGAATTATTTGGAGAGTGTCAGGAGAAATTCACTAAAACTGTCTGTTTTGCAACTGAATGATTAAAACTTGTGCTTTGAAAAGGATGATCTTGTCATCACCCAAGACAAATAAACTGGCATTTTAGTTAGTTGATACCATGATCAAATGCTTTTATGTTGCTAATTATAAAGTGCCTCTAACCCTCATATAATTGTTATCAGGAAGGATACAAAGAAAGGATACCTGCCACCCCCTTGCAATCCCCACAACCTCCAAACAAACAAAAATTTCCCTTTGCCAGCTTTGCTGTATTTTCAGCACATTAATTTTAAGTGAATGGCTTTGGGCTGAAAGTTGTGGATTTAATGTATTTAGCTAGAATGGACTCTGTTTGAACAACACATGCAGTGAATAAACCCCATGCTGTTCCGGATTCTGAATTGTTCCGGATTTACTGAGAATAAACCAGTCCTCCTTTTGCTAGGTGTTCCCTGGACATTAATTAACAGCTGTTTTGCTTCATACTGAGAATGAACTGAGTGGAGCTCTTCACCACCTCTTTTTGAAAGTCTCATAAAATACCAGTCCCTGAAATGACTTTCTATTCATTATCATATTTAAAATGGATACATTTTAGTGTGTAAAGGATAAATTTTCAGTACTGGTCTATAAATGTTATTATTAGTTCAAACTTTCTTAGCCAAATTCCTCCATACCTCTTTCTGAATTACTAATGTTTTTATTTACATCCATTATTGAAAGTAGAATCTGAGCATGAGTAATTTCACATAGTATTTCTGAGAGAATCATCCTAGGAAATAAAATGCAAAATAATACAGATAGTATGTGATGCTCACAACAGAGCTCTGCAACTTCAGAGGACTGTCACTTTACACTGAAGGAAGATGCAGGCCTCCAGCTGAGTTCAAGGTGAGGGCCTGTAATATTGAACTATACAAGTTTTTCAGCTTGGGAACTCATCTTTATTACACCATGTTAATTTTTCTGAGAGAAGAAGGAAGGCATATTCATACCAATATTAATTCAGCACAATGAAATTGATTATATATGGGAAGACATTGCTGGGAGCTGAAGGAAGAAGGGTAAAGAAAGGCAAGATGAAGAATGAATGGTCACAGATGTGGCCCTGGATTGCTCTATGTGGTCCCATTAGGGAAGGACAAGTGTATTTGTTTGATGCTGGGTGAAAGTTTATCTGGGGTTGATAGTAATTAATTATATTTATTTTAAAAATTCTTTCCTTATTATTCCATTCACAGCAAAGGTCAGCCTAGTTTCCTCTGACACAAATTTGGGCAGAAGACATTTACAAAAAAAAAAAAGATTTGTTAAATTTTCTTCAGTTTCTTTGTTCTTAAAATCCTCCCCCTCACACCACCACCTCATTTCTGGGTACTACTGTGGCTACCTGGGCAGGCAGCTGCTGGTCCCAAGGACAGACGATGAACTTGTCCTGGGGATCCTTCTCTCAGCTGAGTGAAGTTGCAGCTGAGACTGGGTTAGACGAGTTGCCTGGGTAGCTCTGAGAAAAGCAATCACCACAGAAATCCCTCTCAAACCTTGTGAGCCTGAGTGCCCTGCCCAGCAACTGAGCTCACTGATTTCTCCTGCTGATATGTCTCTGCCTGTGCATATTTGTGCTAAAACTCTGATAGCTGGTCTTCCAGGGGTGTTATTCTTTCAACATTAAGGTTAATGATACAGTGCTCTTCCCTCACCTTTTTGGCTCTAATTTCTAGGACACTATTTTTCAGTCTGTGAGGTAGCAGGGGCTGTGAGAGTGCATCCAAAATGAAGGTTGGTCCCTCCATATGGCCGATGTTTCAGACTGTTTTGTCCACATGAAGACTTAAAAGCCCAAGAGCATGTGTAACTGGTGCCCTGATACTGTGCCAGGGATGGCATATTTAGCAAGTCTTGCTCGAGTTTTCTTTGTATACTGAGGAATAACGTACACTGTTTTGGAGAACTTCTGACAGTGGAAATGTTATTTTCTGTCTCTTTTTTTTTTTTTTTTTTTTTTTCCCTAATTATAAGACTAAAAGAACAACTTATCTACTGTGCTCTAGATGACATGGTTCAGAACAGTGTTTTTTGGTGATAACCAATGTGGTATACATGGTGTCATTGTTATCAGTAATTATGTTGATATACTGGCTCTACTTATGTTGATTTCCTTCTTAATTTCATTTGATTTCGTAGCATTGCTCAGGCACTGACTGCAGTATGAAGAAAAATGTGCAAAGTGGTGATATGTGCCTGGGATTGAAATTTAGTAAAGTTTTCTTTAAAAATGGAGGAAAGGAAAGAAATCTATTTCCTTTGCTTGTCATACCCTGCAATGCTAATCCTCTGAGTTTGGGAGAACACATAAATAGCAAACTCTGCCCGTCATGCTTTCACAAAACTACTGGCAAATGGTAAAGACACAATATTGCATGTAGAGACTAGAGTGGTTTAGTTAATTGTCTCTTACATATATTTTGTTTTCCCTGCTTCTTATCACATTCAGTAGGTGTTAGAGCAGAGATTTCATATTTGGAATTATTTCCTCCAGTCCCTCTTGGATATTTCTTTGAGATCTTATTTCTTATAGTGATATTTTACTGTATATATTTTGTAAATATTTTTATTATATGAAAGTAAGACCTAAAGGTCTCAGTGATGATTAGGATGGCACTGAAGAGTTTACATGCCTTGATTCTAAAGCCCCAGAAGATCATTTTGTCATCCAGCAAGCATAGGTGTTAAGGGACAACAAAATTTTGAACAAGAGCACATGCAACAGTTGGAATCATTCTGCTGTGCTCTGAAGGTAAATGACATGAGCCTAATAGCTTGAGGATGGAAAAATTAAACAAGTTATTGCTTGATAAAATATGCTAATGGTGTCCTTCACAAATTAAAATTATGTTTCTCATTTCCATTTGAATACCCTATTTCATCTTCTTGTGGCTGGATTCTTCGGTGTGCCATATTATGTTCAATAATGATACACAAAAAAAAGTATCCCTGTGGACCACATGTCAAAATAAAAAAATATTTCAAAATACAGTTTTTGTTGGTTCTCACTATGCTTTCCATCAGATGTCGTCAGATCGTGATAGACTAGACAGTGTGTAGACTAGAGATTATATATATGTTTTTTATAGAGAAGGCATTACACATACATATTTCAACATTAGCCCACAAAACACTATACAGAAAAAAAAATACATTCTGTACATTTTACCTTCTAAAAATATACCTGAATAATGAAACATCACATCCTTCAACTTTGTGCATTTTTCTGTAACTTTTATAGAAAGTTAGTAGAAAACATTTTACAGGGACAAATTCTGAAAACCAAGCATGTCTTAATATTTTTAGGTTAATACATATGTAAAATAGCATAGAAATACGAATATTTATTTTAACAGTAAAGCACTGTCCAGTTTTATAGTCCATTTTGGAAACTACCTCTCCCAAAGAGAACCTACAGCATATTTTGATTTGCCCTTTGGATCTGACTTTCTCAAAACTAACATTGGCAAAAGGTTGATAACGAAACACACTAGCTTCGAGGTACCACTGGCTAGCATTTATTCTACAGGTCAATGATAAAAATAATTTGATTTTTAAATACTGGAAGTCTCATGCTAAGTGGAGAGCAGTGAAAAAAGATCTTGCACATATGAATTAGGCTGGTGTAAATTTTATGCATCCCATGATTAAATGCATTAAAATCCCATGTAAATGTAGAGCTGGTGTTGGACTGCAGTTTCAGATGACCTTTTCTGAAGCACTCATAATGGCATTTAAGGTGCAGATGGTATAAATAATCCCTTCTGTTTACTAAACTTGCTTAGGTTTTTTGTAAACCTGGAGTTTATGTCCAGACTGCAGCTGAAGTCCAGAGAAGCTCCCTGATAACTGGATAACTATGCTGAGAAGGCAGAGGAGAGGAGAGATGAAATGGTGTTTCGGAGTCCCTGATGGGGATGTGACCTGCAGATGGAAGACAATAGATGAGAGGGAGAAACATCTATGGTCAGAGGGATTTGTAGGGGCTGGGCAACACTGGAAATTTCCCCTTCACTGGCACTGTCCACACAGAGGAAGCAGTTGGAGGGTCTTTGCAAATCACCAGGGCACACACTCAGGACTTTCATCGGGCACAACCCACATATTTTTTCAACTTTGACTGTTTTGACCAATACCCTCTAACTACCACTGAGTCTGGCTGATTAATTTGGGACATATTCCTCAGTTAGGTACTGGTGAGGGTAGGATCTTTCCTCTTCTCTCTGTTTTCAGCAACAAAATAACATTTCCCCAGCCTCAACTCCAAGTGATTTTTAGTGAAGAATTTCAAACAATGTACCATGCATGTTTTCTGAATACTAATTAAAAGACCTGACACAACAAGCAAACCCACAACTGTACAGAGCTGTCATATTTTTGCCATTCTGCTTAAAAGAAATATTGAACAGTTTCATGCTTGCATACACTGTCCTATTTTTGGAGTTGTCATTTGCATTGTTGCAGCTCCCTGACACTGAGAAACACTTGCAAGTTGTTGTGGGGAAGAGTTAGGTATCTAATGTAGATATAGGTTCAGATAATCCATGGGGGGACATCTCCAGATGTTTTTGGTTGGGCAGAAAGATCTGATCAATGGTCAAACTGGCAGGAGCTGTCACTGGTGGCTGCCGAAGAGCTGATCTGGTGGGCATCAACCTCTTCTGGAGTCTGAGTTGCAGCCAGTCTGTGATCAAGCATTGGAAATGAGCTTTGGGACATCTTAATTAACACTTTCCTTGCTTCAGGAGCCTTAGTCAGGGAAGAGACATGACTTTTCCTTCATGCTATAGTTATTAATGTTTAATTACATATTCTGAATGATGAAGACTTCACTTGAATTCTTTTCAATGAAACAAGGGAAATAAATGGACACACTAGAGGAGATGCCAAGCTAATCAAATTAAGCCTGATGATTTTCATTCTATATAAAAACTTGTATCTGTTGCTTGCAGAAAAAAAAAAAAATCTGCAAAACCTTCCTCCAACTAGCAACAGCATTGTTGAATTGAAGCAGTGGTTCTAATTAGGAGAAAGCTGTTCAGTTTCTTAGAATATTCTTTTTATATTTTTATGGAGCAAATCCAGTCACATACTTAAAAAATACTAAAAAGAGAAGAATCAAACATTACAGTGTGTTGTAAAACCAGTCTTGCACTTGTGAAGTTTAATGAAGTTTAGCTACAGATTTAAATGGAGCAAGAATTAGGTCTTATGTACCCTACTGAGAAGATGTGGATAATTTCTAATGTAATAGTTATGTTCAAATATATCTAAATTTCTTCACAAAGGAAATCAGATTGTATTTAATTAGTATCTTTGAGAATCAACTGACTTCAAACAGTGATTTATTGTTTAATTGTTATTACTCAGAAACACATTTCAGAGCTAATGAGGCATTTTCATGTTCAAAGAAATTTTAAATCATATTTTTCAAGCATAGCCTGTTAACTTTTTTCTTAAAGGCGTACTTCAATTAAATGAAGAAGCTGAAAGAACTGTACACGATTTGTTTAATGCAGAATTAAATAAACATGGTACATTATTAAGTTCAAGAGACAGATACAGATCTGTGTTCTGGTACAAGTGTTACCTATCTTCTCAATAACAGAAGGGAACATTAAAGGTAGACTAAACAATGAGGTGTAGAGTCATGTTTTATAGGGTTTTTTTAATCCTAGAAGTTGAAACATCACAAGTAAAGCCTCTAAATCAAGACTTATACATAAAAATTAGGAGTCTGAAACAGCAAAATACTGATTGGTTAATTCTGTTTGCTTGGGTTTCTGAGACAATAGGGTACTATAACGGTAATATTTGCAAATTACCCTATTCAAATGCTATGATCTTCACAAAACAGAACTGTTAATCTTTTCTGGATACGCTGAAAGCTAAGATCCTCAGGCAGGCTCTTTATTCAACAGTCAAGGCTTTATGAAAACTATAAGATGTTGAAAGAGTAAAGATGCTACCTCCAACAATGAATCCTTTGAAATAATAATTAAAAGACAGACAAGAGTATCGAGTATGATCTAGTTTTGCCTAGTTCTATGTTCATACTTTTTTGTACTAAGAATAAAATTCTGTAACTCTAGGGTAGCCATCTGTCCACTGTAGTTTTTATTCTCACCTATGCTAATAGTGATCAGAAGTCCAATGCATCACAAAATTATACTTTCTCTTTTGACACAAAAATCCAATCATCTGTACTTGGTCTGCATTGACACTTAGGTGATGATAGTCAGTAGTCCTTAAAGACTTTAATTGGAACTCACACCTCTATCAGTCCAACTTTACATTGAAAATCCTGACTGTAAAAAATACGTTCTCTTCAAAATACTGATGGACAAACCAGGAAATGAGTAAACTAGAAATTTATGTACTTCTTTTGAAGTCAAAAGAAAAAAATTATTTTTGCCACATGGGAAGATTACAGCTGCTAGAAAAAGATAGAATAATTTCAAGTTTTAGAAGAGAAATTAAGGAGAATTGAGATGGGACAAAAAATGGAAACAGTATTTAGCAACACAGATTTGCAGGAATGTTTCCTGACAGCCTGTATTCTTATTTTTGCTAGTAAAAGTAGAATTCCACATAAACTGTCAAACAACTGTGATTTTTAGCTACTGGCATGAATTAGTGCTATTTAGAACTACTTCAAAGGCAATGAACTTCAAAGTTATAGATTCTTCAACCCCAATTCTGGCATCCTTATTCTGCACCATCTTCTTCTGTTTTCTTGATCTGTTTTTGCAATGAAAAATAATTTAAAAGTAAAAATAAAGTGGAAGAAAAGTCTTTCAAAATGTTGCTGTTCATGTGAATTTGCAGTTCTCTTGACATTCAACGGTAGTACCTAAAGACAGTACTTTGCAGTTTTAAGGCAGTATTTTGTAGCTCTTTGAAGTCACTCAGTCCAATCTGATTAGTAAGGTTAGTTATAGAGGATGAAAACATATCATGCATGAGTACTGAGAGACCCTTCTTTTCCTTGATGAGCACATAAACTGCTCTTTCTGTATGCTGGAAATTCTTGCATAACTTTTCTTTTGCATATTGCAGTCCTTATACAGCAGATAAAATGGGATACAGATATAAAGATACTATCAGATGCAAACACATAACAAGAGGATAAAATAGAAACATGAGAGCAGAGGGGACTGTAAAATTGAGATTTCTGTGACTGAAGACAAGTGTCTTTTGGTAGTCAGTGCAGATGTGAAATCCAGGACACCTACTTTGTCCTCACTTCAAAGGAGAACTACAGACTGCTATGCCCCTTACTTCCCATATCTCTAATGAGGTGCTTTTGTATACGTTGACATTTGTACTTCAGTAAGTTAGTACCAAAGACCAAAGGAAACTCAGAATACTGTGGCACAGAAAAAAAGCAGAACCTGGGTGTTTCTAATGCCTTAAATCCTCCTGTCCCTACGCACGTTCATCATTGGAGTATACCCTACATTGACATGTGGTGTTATCATACTAATACAATGGAAATGGTGTTGCAGCAAGGCAGCTATTTTGGTACACTACGAGTTAGGTGAGCACCAGCGTGGCTGTCAGTTTCTGAGACAGTGTTAAGAGCTTGGCCTTAAAATCACATAAGAATAATACTCCCACCAATTTGAATAGGATTTTTTTAAAAACTCAAATAGAATAGGAAGAAAAATAAAGTTTGAGATCTTTTTGAACTTAGGTGACTATATTGAACACGAATTTTTTAGTGACTGAGAGAGATTATCGTTGTGCTTTGTGCTAAGGTCCACAAGGCCGTTAATTGGGATGCTTCAGTCTGTTTGCAGTTTGGGATGAAAACCAAACCTGCCAGTCATTGTAACTGATTCACTGCCTCCTGCCACCACTCTGGCTACCAGCTTCACTTATCTCCACTGCCACAAAGGCTTTGTGAGGAAAATGTCAAACATTTTTACTAATATTTATATCAGTATTGAGTTCAAGATTTTGTTTAATGCTAAGCCAAGAAAAAGGGAAAAAAAAAAAACAAAGGAAATGGAAGCTTTTTAATTTTAAGCTAAATGTTCTTGCATGCTTTCACAAGTGAAATAAATTTGAGTAGATGGTCATTCAAGTTTGATTCCTCCTATCCAAAAAAACCCTAATGACCTGAGGGCTTTCTTGAGAGAGAAAGAAGTATAAAAAAGAAAAAGAGAATAATTTTTATTTTGAGTGCAGTTATGAGGACAGAAACTGGCTCTAAGCTGCTTTAGTGGAGTAGAGGAGACACTGGAAAGTTCAGACAATTTGTCAGCAATCCTTCCTGGCTCCTGCTAGGTACCATAGCATGTAACATAGGTCAGATAGCAATTTAGAACAATCCATGAGATGAAATGTAGAAAATGTCTCTAGTATGACCATTAATATTTGTTCTCCATTGACTCCAATCTAACAGCAACCCTCCCAGCTACCCGTGGCTGCTCAGTGCCAGGCACTGCCAAAGAACCAGAAGGCTAACTTTGGTTTTGAATAAAGATCTTGCTGATAATTTCTGAGCTTGTCAAACAACACCATTAGGCAGGAACCGTGGAAATTTCAGGAAAGGCCACAAGTTGTGCAAAATCTTTTACAGTTCGTTTACTGTTGGGACTTTAAAGCCTGCTCCATACCTTTTCTCCAGCTACAGAAAATTGAGGACAAAGGGAGGAAATTGTATCTGAACATTCAAGAGGAGGCTTGTTAATTGATACATCAAATCGATTAAATACTGCCTTAAAGCCCTTTAGCTGGACTGTACCATGGGTTTAGAACAACTTCCCATTAAAACCACAAAGTGAATGCTGAAAGCCCACTCCCCGCAATGAGCACGATGCCATACGTAGTTAGTTCTGGAGAGAAACACAAGGTGGGGGCTGGCAGCTGAAGGTTTGGGCAAATTTGTTGATATGAAGAACTTATTAAATTGTGGCTCATGAGAAGAGAACCTTTCCACTACATATTTTCACTGTTACCTCTAGGCAGGGTGCAGCTCTGGATGTCCCTGCCTGCAGGCATCATCTCCAC
This sequence comes from Tyto alba, assembly GCF_018691265.1. Classification (NCBI taxonomy): domain Eukaryota; kingdom Metazoa; phylum Chordata; class Aves; order Strigiformes; family Tytonidae; genus Tyto; species Tyto alba. Next base: position 53,709,333 of record NW_024881282.1, read on the forward strand.
TGGAAGGATCTTTTGATTTTTGTTCAATCTCCCCAGTTTCAATAAAGGGTGATTGCAATTAACCTTGGACTCTAATTACTGAAAAAAAAAAAAAAAAAAAGGGTTGAGGTCCCATACATTTATAAGAGCCTTCTAAAGTCCATAATGATTTGTTTCTGCCATGGTATTTTAAATCAGTCATGAAGGCAGAAACAGTCTTAGGTTTCTGTGGACTGCCATGCCCAGCAGTCTAGTGGAGCTCCTGGCCTTTGGGAGATGTATTTTGCTCTGACATTCCTTATAGAAAGGTCAAGTGGCTGTCCTGTGAGCACAGTCCCACTGGATACAAAATTTAGAATACAAATTGCAGTTTGATTTGATTGAGGCATGGACACAAGTGAATCAGAGTATTGATGGAAGACACAGTATGTCATTTGGCTATTTGCTGCATTTATTTCTGACATTCAAAGGGTGATAGTTTATCTTCCCACAAGGACCTACTAATATGTTAAATCAATAAGAAAAGGGAAAGAGCCAACCTCATTATTTGTATTTACTATAAATAGCTTGGCCCAGGTTAACAAACCAGTCAGTTGTATATACAGTATCAATTTCTTAAATATTAATATTTACGCACAATTTCTAAATACCGTTTGGGATGTGATAGGGTTTCTCTCTATAATTAGGCAAGAAAACAGCCATAATGGCTGACATATTGGTAGCAATAAGTAGGAAATACTTTTTTTTAAAATTTTATACAACTAAGTAATTAGATTGAATGGGATTAATGGGCTAGTGATTATAAAAACCAGCAAGGCTTAAATTTTGAGTTATCTTACAGCATAACTGTGTGCAGCCAGTATTTGATGACTTGTGTAGTTACTGAAAACCTAAGCCTCTACAGCTACAGCTGCTAGAGAAATAGAGGCAGTTTCTGAAGGGTTCAACAAGTTGCACATAATATCAAAGGCTCAGGAAAAGCACCTCAGGCTCTACAAAAGGAATTAGTTACCTTGCTGACCACAGAAGGAAAAAGGATTCTGAATATGACTGTCAGCACCTGTCTTTATCACCATGACCAAAAAAAAGAAGGACAATGCTCGTAATTGAAACTCAGCTGAATCACAACCAAGGGTGCAAAGAGCATCCATCCCAGCACTGCTCTGATACCCTGAAAAGATATATGTTACAGTCTCCAATAAACATTTCCATTAATTTCAGGTGGATAATTGGGCAGAATATAGGCTGTAAAAATAAGGGGAGAGAAGAATATATACTTTTAAATGCCTTCTGTTACACAGTGCTGCAAGATACAATAATCTTGCTGTTCAGTGTGACCCTTCTCATAATTTTTTTAGACAAATAAATGAGTGAAAAGAAAATGTTAGCCTTTTTAGCACTACTTACTGCCTTTTTTTTTTTTTTTTTTTTAAAAAAGGATGGTATATTGAGAAACTACCTATGTATTGACTGTTTGGTATGACACAAACTTTTAGTGATTGATGGCACAGAGAGTAGGTACTTTGGGCCTATCACTCTGGGAGAACTTAGGAAAATTTCCCTGTGTTAAGTAACAGTAAGAATTTAGAGTGGATCAGTTATACTGCACTGTGTTTTGTATGTATGAAATGGCTATATTCTGTTTCCAATGCAAAAGCCAAATTAATTCAATTCACTTTAATTCCCATTAAAAGCAGAGTCTCCTGAGAAGACTTGGTTCAGTTTAATGAACACATTCTAAAAATTAAATCTGATCAATTTCATTGAATATCTCCATGTGGAGAAGCACTTTCTTTTTAATGAGTAGCTATATAAAAATATAAAACTATATAAAATAAATTGAAATCAGTAATTAAATCTACATAAGTAGTTAAAAGCAAGAAGTGTTTATCTCAAAATAATATTGGATGTAGGAATATATAGGTAGTAAAATGTTATAACAGTTCAGTGACTACCACAGAGTTTAAGCCATCACTGCCGTCAATGACTAAACACAGAAGAACCTTAATTTACCAAGAAAATCTATCGAGTGACCGTGCCAATGAGAGTCTCGATGTATTTGCTATAACTGTGTGGAATGAAACTGCTTTTTCATTTGCTCCCTGAGGGTGATATCTAGATCATGGGGTTTGGGACTATGGTGGGAATGCCTGATCTTTGCCATGGTCTGGAGAGGAGAAAACATGGTGACCTGTTCACTGACTGCCAACCAGTTCATCTGCAGTTGATTTGTCCAGGGAAGATCTCTTCATAGAAGCAAGAAAGATTTTTTTTCTTTTTGCTTCCTCTGAGGTTTCTTTAGACACCTGCTAATGTTGCTTCGTTTATCACTGTCTGCACCAACAAACATCTTGCCAGCTTGACTTGCCCTTGGCTTTCACAGCCCTGACAGGAGAGGGATGCTTTTGGCTGTGGGGGCTGTTGCTCTGTGGGCTGCTGAGCCAAACAGGCTCTATCACTGTATTGTATTTTACTGATTAAAGTATTTCCTTTGGCCCTCTGCACACGACCTAGGGTCAACAACAGGAAACAGTTACTTGATATCACTTTTACTGCTGTTTTCTTGAGAGTAAATTAACAAAAGTTTCCTAAGAGATACTTTATCCAAGTTAATTCAGAAGTCCCTGTAGTCATTTTGCTCAGTGTTCACTTCATGACTCACAGTCTGACTGATATTTTTGCCCTATGAACTTACTCGTGAAGACAAATTACTATTGCATAACATTTTGCTCACAGTAAAATAATACATCATCTACTTTTAAGAATAACTTTGTTTAGGTTGCACCCTGGTGGTTTTGTTCTTGCTGCTTAAACTTCTCCTTTGGGTGTAATATTTCCAAACTAAACAGAGTAACCTTTTCTTAGTTTTAATATAATTTGAAAATAAAGAGAAATGGCTTACAGCTAGGATTTCAGAAGTGTTTTCCTTCTAATGCCAGGGATGAGGCCATTATAGCTGTCAACCCGTGAGATTAACAGCATCATAATGACGTTATTAGTTTTCTAAGAGATCTATTTATAAAATAAATTATCTACTGAAAAAAAAAAAAGTAACTTATCTGTTATAATTATGGATAACAATGCAAACCCTTTTGATCAAAAACAACAGTTTCAGCTTCAGACTTAAAAATTGTTTTTGTATTTTGATCAGGAAAAATTTGTATTGGGAAGAGTATTGGCATACTTGTCTTATAACTAATTTTGGATTCTAAAAATTTCTGGCCAAACTGCAGATGTCTTGTAACAGTTTCTGCTAAGGTATGGAAACCTTGCAGGTACATGTGCCCCGGTTTTTAATTCTCCAAGACACACACCTTCTGACACAGTCTTTAGAAGTATGACCACGTCAACCAGTCAGTAAACGAGATCCCTTTTATGCCAATGAATAAAAAGTTCAACATTTTTTATTAATGAGAAAGACTAAGACAATTACAAAGTTTAAGGAATTTCTGTCATCAGGATTTTCTGAAGTCAACTTGGTTTGGACTGTTGGGGGACCTGCAACTCGTGGTGGCAGTCTGAGAATGAAGCAGGATCAGTCCTCACCTGTGTGGCTCAGGAACATGCTTCATATACCTTGTCTCAGCTCAGCAAACACTCTGGTTATGACAGTGAATGATCTCTATTGTTTAATTGTGTTGCTGAGCCATAAGCAGGAGCTCTGCAATGAAGAAGCCTGCAGATACTGAGAAAATAATTGGATTTTAATTATTTAGAACACTTTCTAAATCATATTTTCTACTGTTGGGACTCATGCATTGCCAGGCCTTACATAGCCCTGTGTTGCAGTCCTGTGTGAAGACAGTGACTCATAGGTAATTACTCTTGCCATGATGTAAAGTGTTGATCCTTTGCTGGGCAGTGCACCACCCAACACAGCTGAGACGGCAGAGATTAAAGTGAATGAAGTGAGGAAAGCAGTGAGGGAAGTTCTCCCTCATGCTGGGTAGGGAACCAAACTGTCACTGCTGTAACACCGTTTGGTTTCTACTCTCTTCCTGGGGCAGTATGGCTTCTCCACTGACTGTTTGCAAGGGTTTTCACCATAGCTGCTCCTTACTTTTATCAGAGCACAGTAAGCTTGCTCCAGAAAGCCCTGCACTGTTGCCATCGGTGGGCGCCCCTGGTTGCAGCTTTGCTGGGCAGTGGGGTCTGCTCCTTGTGCTGCAGAAGCTGGGTGACTGTAGGGGCACCCAGCTGCCGAATGCAGCACCCCACGTACAGCACCAGCACTGCAGAGATGTTCCTTTGCAGTCTCAGACATGGAGCTGTTATCCTGGTAGTGACCCCAGGCAGATTCTTTATTGGCAAAATTACACCCAGTCTGATATGTATTTTTACTTGCTGTTACTGAAATGTCCAAGTTCTTAAGTATTTTTTATTTTCCCCGCCCTGGGAAGAACACTTCAGAGCATCACAGGCGGCAGGTTAGCAGCTATTTCTCATCGATTCTGTCCAAACTCAGAAGAAATCAGAACATAGTACTCAAATTTATTGACCACCACACAATATAGAATTCAGCAGTCAAAAAAAGGTTATGACAGTCCCTACATACAGCAAAAACTCTAATACTACTATTTCTTTTATAACTTCTGGATGAACTGAGCTTCAAGAACTTGTTTAAAAGTAATGATTGTTTGATTCCTTTGGGTATCACACTGTGGCACAACTAGTCCAAATGATGGTTTCAAAAAGTTGTGTTATTTTTCTTTTTAGTGTATCTTAATGCAAGTAATTGTTGCAGAAAGTCTCAGGTTTATTTGTGCCTGTCTGTGAACAAGAAGAATAGCATTGCATGCTGTTTTGTAAGAGACTTGAACCAGAGGTTAAAGTTAGTTATAAGGAGATTAATTTGGTGGTTGAATTGAAGGTACTCTGACAGAAATCCTGTTGTGAAAACTAGACAGGTGATACAGAAATTAAGGAGGAGACATGGAAAGTTTTATGACTTTACTGTTACTTGCAGGAACTGCTCACGGTACACACAAGGCATATATTCCACTTATGCAAAACAAACCACGGTTATTTGAAGATAGATATTTTTGTTTATTGCAAACAGAACTGACCAGATGTTTTACATGAGACTAGTCATGTTGAGCATTGAAAGTCTTTCCTACCATTATTTTTAATGAAGTATAGAGTAGTATAAGAAACATTTACATTTAGACACAGCAGATCTTAAGATTTGCTTCAGGGCTTATTGAAAGAGAATCAAGTAACATTACAAATGTCTGTTTCTAAAAATAGTCATTGATTTTAGTGATATCTCTTGCAAACTACCTTCACACTCCCTTACAAAGTTTTCAAACAATTTAACTGGTAAATGATAGTATTTATTACTATTTTGTTGCAAGGATTTTTAAATAAAAAAACCTCTATAATGGAAAGGTTTCTCATTTGTCTAAATAATCTTCCTTTCTATTTCATATGTTTTACCTCTCCCCAAAAATAAGAAGTGTACTAGAGTAGTGGCATTGTAGCCACACCATATAACTGGTAACAGCCTGTACACATATTGACATTGCAAATATTATTGAAAATACAGTCTGGCACCAGCACAAATAAGATGATGATGATGTCCAAATTTACCAAGTTCTATGTAGGATGTCACTATTTTTTCTCATGTGCATTACAGCCAAAACAGATTCTCCTCCTTTGGTGGCATGGATTTGGAGGTAGGATCATGGGTTATTAAGGTTACAAATGGTTTATAAAGACATAATCAATTATTAATACTTGTTGATAGCAAGCTGTGAATTTCAGCAGCATGTCCTACATGCATCAGTGGAAAATCCTCAAGGTCTGAAGTGGCCAGCCTTTTGGCCAGGAAAGTATCAATGTTCCTGGGGGGCAGAAAAGAGCCACGTGCCCCTCTGCGGTCCCCTGTGTGGCCGGAGCAGGACCCCCCCCAGGGGATCTCACTGGCTCCAGCGGAGCAGGGCTGCCTCCCTCCTCTGGGGCACTGGGCAGCTGCCCGGTCTGGCCGGGGAGCACTGGGCCAGTGCAGCAGGACTGATGCTACCTTGGAGATTTGGTTTTGCAGTATGTTTTTCTTCTGCACTGGCTGCACTGGGGAGGCTGGGGAGAGGTAGGTGCTGCCCAGCAACCTTTGTATTTTGCTCCTGGTCCCCGTCCACCCTGGAGGATCTCCAGCGGTGAGCAGGATGGATGACAGACCCGCAGAATTGCCTGTCAACAGCAGCCCAGGCTGAGACACCATCTTTTCATGGATTCTTTGAGATCTGAAGTGGAATCTATGGCTGCTGGTTGTCCCTTAAGCACAATATATCAATTGGTTATTACTCTTTAGATTAAATATTAAATACACACATAAATCTAAACTTAAATATGCCCCTTTGCAATCTGCTATATTATGATTAAGAAAATTACATGTCAGACTGCATGAAGAGAATGTACATTTTGCATATTACACTTGCTTTTTTAATTACCTTTTCTTTGTTGATTACATGGATCAGTTAATTATAGTGGTCCTACTTGTCCTTACTGTTAACTATTCTAAGATCCTACTGTTCTTTTCCATAAAGAGTCTTTTTAGGAGGTGGGTGGTCAAAATTGTCATGAATGATATTTTCATATATAAGCAGGAGCAGCAACAAAAAGCTTTTTGGAGTAGCCATGAAACAGTGCCATGAATAATCCAATGAAAACTGTAGCATAAAAAAAAAGTGCTATCTGTACTACCTTGTGTATTATTGATTTGATTGTAAAAAGAACTACTTTGCTATAAATCAGAATGAAAATATCAATGTGGTAAAATTTAATTTTGAAATAAGTATGTGTTTTTTAGCTGTGTCTTTGTGCAGAGGTTCCAGCAAGCACATTTCACTTTTGTGGCAGCATCAAGCTCAGTCCTGGGTATGTAAGTTACAGCACAGGATCCTTATCAAAGAGTCGGATTCTGCACAGTGTCTAGACATGAGACACATTAGCCGTATTTCAAAGAGAAAACATTAAGTCGCAATATCTAGCAGCTTATGGGTGGTAATATTTTTATATAAGTGTCTGAAATTTAACTTTCATAGAGAAAAAGTCCCCATTCTGACACACCCAGAAATACATTAGACAATATGCCTAAACTTAAGCACTTGCATAGCCCCACTTAAGCACATACAACTAAGCACCTATTAACATCCTCTTTTGAACTAGACACTATATTACTACTCTATTTCACTGTTTTTCTGCCCTTTTCCATGTTATCTATGGTTTCTCAAAACCTTTACTCCTTTTTCTGCCTCTTGATGATATTTATATCCAAACATGGAGCTGACTACAAAACTACGTCTGTGATTATTACACATATAAACAAAACTGGTTATTTCAGTTTTAATTGCAGATTAGATGGGAACAGCTGTGGCATAGGTGTCAGCATACAGATGCACTTGCAAGCTTAAATTTGCAAAACTAGAAGCTGCAGAACAAAATATGAATCCAAATAGCCACAACACAGCAAATCATTAAATCATGTGTTTAAATATAAGAATGAATATGATGCTTTGCTGATCTGGAATAAAAAAAAGAGCTGTACTAGGTACTTGCTAGATCAATTCCTTTTATGGTGACTGTCTGGCTAAGAAACATAAAGACAGTCTGATCCTTATATTATCTTCTTGCTGACCTAGTAGTGCCACCTTCTTTTCCACATTAAATAAGCTCTTTTTACTTAATGTTTGTTCACCATATTTGGTTGAACAGCCCTCTCCTCTCTATTCTCTATAGAAAGGGTTGGGGATTTTTCTCCCAAGAAAAACTTCCAGACCTAGTCAAAACCAGGGTACAATCATTGTATGATTACAATTTACAGGATGCTCTACTGCTGAAAATTGTTTTGTGCTTTAATCATCTTAAGTAAACTTAATTTCTAATGAATGGCAACATAAAACTCAAGGAATTATTTTCCTTAATTATCTGCATCTGTTTCCCAGATGGTGATCATTACAGGCTCTTGCACAGCTTTCCAATCAGAATGACTACATAAACTTTTTTATGGTGAAATCTTAAGGGTTTTTTTGATCCTTAGTGTAATATCATCCCAGTAAAAATATTACAGAAAACACCGTATAAGTGTTTGTTCTGCAGTCCCACAACTTGATATTGTATTATATGTACCATTTTTTTTTTTATCTTCACCTTTTCTGTTTCAAAGCTGCTTGTTAGTTGTAGCTGAAACAGTTTGTTCATCATTCAAAACCACTTTTGAAACCAAATCCTCCTGTCCATACACAAACAGTCCAATTCATAGCATGGATGAATCATGTTTTCAGCAAAATACAAGCTTAAAGCAACTACATTTTTGAAATTACTGGAGTTAATCTTGAGAAACAGGTCCTAAATAATTTTTGGCACTTTAGAACTTTCTATACAAAACTGGGTACTGAGCCCATGGAAATTTTTTTATATCCGAATAGGTCACTATGCCATATCAAGGATAAATGTGCAAGATGGTGAAGAGGTCTTCTGTTCTATTAGCATATTCTTAGAGGTAGAAATATCTTGAAATGTAACGATTGCTTTATTTCATTCCCAGTGGATTAATTTAATGTTTTTCTTGGTTATTGTGGATATTAAAACTAAAATAAACAGCAGTGAATTCCAGTGTGCCCACAGTCACAGCCCAACATTGTAAATCCTGGACTAGGCTAGTTCTCAAATGTAACATTTTTATGAGTGATGATTGTATAATTCCCTTGGCAAAAAACTGAGTCCTTCTGATGTTGGATAAACTTATTCTGTTGTTTTACCTGCCTATGAACCTAGATGGATAATGAAATTAATGAAATGCAGAGCTTCTTTCTTCTAAGCCTCAACAATAATTGGTCCAAATTATTGCTCTGAGCTGTTGCAGAGAGGTGATGTCAATTCCTGTTGAGCACATGTAATAGAAGTCTTCACCCAGCTTTCACACAGAATTATCGTGCTCAACCATTAGAATCCTTTCAGACTCAGTGGGTTTTATTCCACAGGGTGGTCTCATCAGTAGAGAGCAGGGATGTGTTTTTAGGGTGGCACTTGGAAAGTGCCTGTCGTCCCATTTGTACGCATTCCTGGGGGAAATCAAGGAGGTCCTGCAGGCTGATGAAAAAGCCACCATCAGAAAAATGGGTGAGGTCTTCCATCTCCTCATTGACCCACCCTGAGCAGTGGGAGCTGTAGGGGCACAGATGCAGCCCTGTCCAAAGGAGGAGGATGGACCAGGAGGTCCTGATGACTCCCGGACCCAGCTGCACACCCCCTCCCTCGGTGGGTACCCGAGGTGAGCCTCCTGCTCTGACCCTGCTCAGATTTATCACCGCCTGACACCCCTTCCAGAATAGCACTGAAAATAAGAGATTCCTTTGCTCACATGCCACACATACCACACCAAACCTGGAGAAAGGAGGTTGGCAGAATAGGTAGGATGTCATCCCAGAAAGGTTTTATTCCCCCAGTGTTTCTTTCTGATAGTCATTTTTATGAGTTGCTTTATAATATTGGAATGATATGAGAACATGATGAGAAAGAGCAACATTTGTACGTCATGTTAATAAAAACGTTCTGAGACAAAGCAGCTCTGGCTTGTTTCTGGTGTTTCTCATATATCTTCTGTATATTATTTATTCATATATAGCCTAGGCCGAGGAATTTTCTAGGTTTCTTTCTTGGAACATGAAGCAAGAATAATAAGACCATGAAAGTGTCATTTATTTTTTATTACCTTCTCTTAATGTAACTGGAAATAATAGTAAAAAAATGCTTCACACCTTCTACCTTAGGAGTAACACTGTTGGGCAGAGGAGGGAAGTAGGGGGATCTGCTGCTCTGCATTAATATTGCAGGAATCAAGATTTTACAAGAAATGCCATTTTATAAAGAATTTTCCTTAATTTCATTATTGCCATTGGTCATGATCAAAGAAAATGCTTCAAATGAGCACCACTGTTCTAACTGAAGCTTTCAGGGCACTCTGAATATGATTTAAAATGAAGTAAGGGAACCTTTCTAAAGTGAGAGATAGAAGAAATCATCACTGAAAAGCAAAGGATCACACACATTTACTCACTGAAAAAAAGATGAAATTACATAAACTTTTAACTCCTATTCTACTGCTAAAGATGATACTACCTTTGCTAGTCCCATCTTCCCAGGCATTTGTAATGCCTCAGAATGCAGCAGTAAAAAAGGGTAGATGGAGCCGGATAAACTAAATGGAAGATCAGAAGCTCATAAAAGAACTAAATGTTCTCCAGACACAGTGGTGAAATTTCTCATGCTTATAACAGAGAGCAGGCTTCAGACTTTTTAAAAAAACCTAGCAGAAACCTTAACTGGTTTCATTTAGTAGTCACCTACTCAGTTGTTTGTTAAATCTGTGTTTTCATTTCAAGTTAACCATAAACTTTAACTTGGAAGGATGGTTGAAGCATATAGAAACTTTTGGTGAAACAGTGCAGTAGCCATAGCATCTTTGTGCAAATGGGGACAAAACCTCAGTCCAGGAGGCTTGGGTCAGTTTGTGGCAGCTTCAGAAAAGACTATAATTTTTCTAAATACCCTTTACTGTCAATGAACTCATATTTATAAATCTTAACTGTAAGAAACTCAGTGAAAATTCTGTAAATGTTCAGCATTGTCTGAATCTTATTCCTGCAGTTGCTGAGCTCTCCCACTGACTGAAAGCCCCACCAAGGAGCTTTGGACAGCCCAGCCCAAAGAAGAGAATATTGCCTTCTTTATAAGGTCCTGCACTACCTGCCAACTTTTACGATAAAAAGTTTATGACACCCTAAATCTGGGATTCTCCTTTGAAACAGGAAATACAGGCTGGTAGGTTAAGCTCTTCCAAAAGTTACCTGCTTCATCTTTTTTCTCCATCCCTGATTTTCAGCATGGAGTCTGGCGAACCACCAGTGCTGCCCACTGTGTGCACACCACGCAGTGGGGCCGTGCTCACCTGAGCTGGAAGGGCCCCGGCACTCATGCAGTGCTGGGTTTAAGCCATGCTTCTTGCCTGTCTCGCTCGTGTGAGCACCGAGGTTCTGCTTCCACAGCCACGCGCTACGCGTGGACACGGCTCTGGCATCTCAGCATGGTACTCTCAGTGTGGCAGGTCGTCTTTCTCTGGCCCAACCAAGTAGACATGCCCTTTGGCTTGTTGGGGACTTCTGTGCACTGCGAACAGAGTAGAGAGTCTCCACACAGGGTGATGTTTGAATGATAGATGCAGTAACAGAGCGCTTCTCTCAAAGAGCCTGGCCTGCACAATTGTTTAAAGAAAAGCAACACATTTTGGTAATGTCAAGTGTCATTTTAACAGAATTTAATAAGCTACTTGTGGATACACTGAATTTGTCAAAAGCACCTGCTAGCTCTGACTAGAATTATAATGGCTGCGGTGTTCACAGGGGAAGTTCAGATCATTAAATAAACTCTCGTACTTGTGTCCATCACTTGTCAGAAGATATTAATGAGCACCTGTGTCACGGAATAAATTATCACAAAAAATTAAATAAAAAATATTGATTTTCACTAACAATTCAGTATGTCAATAGATTGTACTTTTGTTGCCTTGCTGGTAAGGGCATAGAGTATTATTTAGGAATAGTAAAGCAAATGAATAGTGGCTGTGCCTGTTTCATATGCCTGGGAAAGTTAGGGCAGAAAGAACATCCTTTGATGTTGAAATAGCTTTTTTCCAAAACATTGTATTACTCATTCATATATAATGATTAGGTTAATTATACTTATATGAACAAATCAAATGGCATAATGAAGGAAGAACCAATTCTTAACACTGCAAGAATCCAGAGTGATTCAGTTGTAACAGACCTGAACTTATTTATACCAAAACAATTTTTTCTTCATATTTCTCGTGAGGCTTTTTATTAGAAATAACAATTTAACCTATTTCAGTGAAGTCTGGGCTCTTATGCCCCAGACTACCAACTGCTATGATATAAACCTTAGTATGTGCATTCAAAGGACCTGAGTTTTGAGAACTTCCCACCTTATTTTAGGTTGCATAACTTCAGTATTAGTAGAGAGTGCAGCTTACTTGTCAGTAAGCATAGTGCTGTAAAGCATAACATCACTCAGTGAACTATTACGGTTGGACTCAATGATCTTAAAGGTTTTTTCCAACCTCAGTGTTTCTATGATTCTACGATTCTATGAAAAGATAAGACACATTAATTATATGGATACATAGAAGAGCTTCACATTCTTTGGATTACTACCTCACATGGCTTAAATAAAAACATTTTAGTGGTGTTCTGTGGTATAAATATTTTGATTGATAAATCACCTTTAGATTTCAATATTGAACTGGTCATAATTCTCATTTCACTTCCAAAAAATCCTATAATGCTAACTGTATGCTGCCAAATAGCAAGGAGATCAATGGGTAAAAGTACTCTCTGGGATGTTGCTGGAGGACAGTCTCAGGTGGCAGGGGTGAAACGTGATGTGATTCATTCTCAAACACCAAGTCTCCCTGCTGGGTACTGCCTGGTTTACAGGTGTATTTCAGTGACCTACCACTGTGGGTAGTGTGGGTGATTGGAGGATCTCCAGTGAAATAGTAATTGAAACAGAACTAGGATCTAACAAGGTTATTATTGCTTTCAAGAAAAACAGGAATGTTGTACAAAAAGTAGCAATTATTTGCATATAACTGTGATCTGGGTCTGATCTAATATTTATTGCTCATGTGGGTCAAGGCACAAAAGTCTTCGTGGTTCAGATACATTCACCAAAGGGGGACAGAGAGCACTCTTCCAGGTACTTTTTATTAACTTAAATCTATTTAAGATAGTTTCACTCTCTGAAAGAGAAATTCTGCAATCCTTAAGTAAGGCAGAAATTAAAATCCTCAGCAATGTTGTTTTCTTCAGTCCATGTACTTCACTACCCATTCTGCTTGGTCAAAAGACTTCTTTTCTGCTTTAGGCAAGAATGAGTTTGCATTTACTGTGCATATACTGATATGCTTTTAAATGTCTGGGATCAAACACCACCAAGATAGCTTATCACCCTCTTCTCAGTGCATAAGAACAGGGTAAATAGTCATGCAAACAGAGCCTAAAACACCCTGAAATTTTTTTTTCCTGAAAAGTAAGTATCGCTCACGGGTCTTCTTATTGCACTCCACAGGAATTCAGCAACTAACAAATCCTAGTTTATCTGGCTGCACATAACTGATATACTCACTTTTCTTTATTTGCCAAATATACGGGCAAGAATGCCTGTGTCAACATTTATTAATATTATCGGCTCATGCTGAAAGCAACTAGTCTGGTTTCCCTCCTCTTTAGGCATCAGACCCATCCAAGCTGCTTAAAGAAGTCTTGAGCTACTTCTTATTATTTGATTTTGTTAAATAAGTAAATGAATGTGCACATTAAAAACCCTGTGAAAGTCTTGGTTTTCTTTTCTGCAGTATGAACTATGCAGGATTGATCTATCTTCTGTTTTTAAATAAAAGATAGGTCTTTAAGGTAGTAATTTTCTTTACTATTCTCTTATTTGCTTGAGTATCTGCGATACCCAGGTTTTAATAAAATTTTCCAAGAGCGTTCTCTATTTTACCTGTGCTAGCAATCAGATTTCCCTTATCTCTATGGGCTCACCATCCTATGAAATTTTTTCTTATATTTTTTTGCCTAAGCTCTTATCTGCCCTCTTCACATTGGCAGAATTTGATGGGAGATCCCGTTTTCTTCAGCTTTCAGTATCTTCTCATGAAGTTTGTGAATTTATGTTTTTTGATGCTTAATTGAAAAACTGAAGGAATCTTACTCATTTTCGCTTTATGTTTCATTTACCAAGATGAAAACTTTAGTAAATTTGCATTATTGCCTTATATTTTCTCATCTCTTGAGTCCTTGCTGTTTTCTTCTTGCCGTTTTCAGAAGTCTATAAATACCTTAAACAGCATAAGAAGTTACTGTGTGTAGGTTAATTCCTGACTGAATACTGCCACATATAGTGAAGATTAGTTAGATCATCTCACTCTCTTGAGGTTGCAGATGGTGATTTTCGAAGGTCCTGGGGAAATGGTGTATATTGATCCTGGAATATGTGTCATGTATCTGTAGACTAGCAAGCACAGTCCTTATGTTCAAAATCCTCATTCTTCAACCACCATTCAGATCCTGTCCTAACACTCTGCTGGCTATCAAAGTCCACATTTATGGCCTCACTGAAATTCTCATCCTTTTCGCTTTCCATTTCCAATATTTACTATGACCCCCCAAAAGTATTAAGAGGTTCTCCTTGTGTGTGGGTGCATTTAGATGTTATTGTTAACATTCCTTTCAAGGTACATTTGATACAAACACACCTGCTATCAGTATCCAACAGCTCATGTTTTACAAGAAAGGGCAAATGACAAAATAATGAAAATTTTGCCCCTGTCCTACTGACAGGTCTGTGCATATGTCATCTCTGGGTATTTTCCATCACTGGTCTGCAATTGGTTTATTGTAATAGGTTACTGCTGTATTTATCTTTGCTATAATTTATTATTTTAAAATCCTCTGTCTTTTTGACAGGGTCCCTTAGTCCTTTAATGTTTATAGAGATAAATGTATGTTAGCTGACTCACCACATTGGAGTTTACCAGGCTTTCTGCTTTCCAGGTAGACTTCTCTTCTGTTAGACAGCTAAGATGGTTATACGTTGGTTAATACTGGCACCTGTGGGTGTGCTGGTATTTAATTACTCGAATAAAATGGCCTTTATCCATTTAAAAGGTAAGGGATAATCAATATGCAAGGCAGTTTTTGGTCTGTTGCAAATACTGATGTTACTCTTTGGTTCTCATTTATTGAGTGGAAAGGAATGTTTCACCTTCCTTACTGAGTAAGGAAGTTTTTCTTGTAGTGCCAGCCTGGGTTAACTTGAGAGAATCTGTCTGAATACTCATCAGAGGTTCATTTCTCAAAACCCTTGCTTAGAGACATAACTCAAGTCACCTGAATTATTAACCCAGCAGCACAAGATAATTAGAGATCTTTCAAAATTTACATGCTTGCTTATGTATCCTTAATTAATATAATGTTGCTCAAGACAGGGAAACAAAGGAATGAGTTATAAGGAGCAATAAAAAAATATAAAAATATAATCATTACATTTCAATCTATTTGAGTTATGTGCACCTCTCAACCAGGTTCAGCTTCAGGGTGAGGAGAGAATTGCACACTATTCTGTGCTCTTTCCTTCAGACATCTTGGTTCACACAAATTTGAGTTTTCTGGAGCTGACTTTGACATTTCTCAAGTGCCCTGTGAAACTCAGCACAATCATGGACTTGACTGTTATTACTGAGACAATGTGACATTGAAACATTCTTAAAATGAAGGTTCATCATCCAAATATGAATGTGGCCATGAAAATGTTAGTGTTCAGTGGTAAAGCGGAGAGATACTTAAAGCAGGTCACGTTGCTGGAGGTTGAGAGGTAGCTTATATAATGTACTTGTTTACAACATCCCTGAGAATTGCCTGAAATGCTAGGGGTCATGGCTAGACCTAGACTAGCTCTATTCGACAGACTAGCCTGGCCTGCATCTTCCTTTCTTTATTGCTTACATCACTGTCAGGCAAGGTCTCCGAAGAGATCAGGCCCTGTGTTGTATGTTTGACATGAAGACGGTTGGTTTAGCATCCACACAGCAGGAATCTTAGGTTCCCATTGATGCATGCGTTGTATTCAGATTCACCAAAGTGTTTAGCAAATAAGTCCCAAAGAGCATTCCCCGGCACTTGGTCAGTTATAGTATCTCCCCCCTAGATGAATTGTTTCTCATAGAGTCTCAGCTATTTACCATGCAGGCTGCTTTAAATGCTTAGCTACTTATTTACAAGAAATTAAGAGGAAGGTAGTATCTTTGAGGTCTTTACTTCCCTGCCAAACTCGCCATAATTGGCCCATGGGTTGATCTGGGACATAAACAGGTAGAGAGATTTATGCAGCGTGATCCTTCACTCCTCATTTCCTTAGCAATTAGGGCTAAAGAGAACATCTGTGCCAAGGAACGTGCCATTTCATCTAGACAGGACAGATCATATTTATTAGCTTTCTCAGAAGTGGAATGTGAGACATCTTTTCTTCTTTTCCCTTCAGATTCCTTCTGTCTAAGAGCAATTCTGGCTGCCAACTCTGCAGGGAGTCTGGGTGATCAGTGCTTCCTGGGCTAGCTGCACACCCAGCAATGCCTGTTTGCCAGGTCCCATGGGGGGGACATCCTTGGCACAGGATCCATGAGCCAGCTTGGGGTGCCTGTCCATTCTGGTTTGGGAGCTGGTGTGGAGTGGGACATCCTCTCCTGGATCCTCTAAAAAGAATTGAGATCTATGCGGAGACAGTTCTAAGACCTGAACCCACACACAAAGCACTTTGAAACAGTCTGAGGGCTCCTGTTTATGCTCAGCCTAGGTACGAGCCACCAGAGTATCCCAGGCAAAGTAACAGAAGTAGACATCTTCAGGTTTCAGAAGCCTTTAGAGCTTCACAGAATCCATAGTGATTGCACTGAGATCTGTGGGTGATTTTTAGTTTTAGCTGTAATTCACTGCATATTATTTATGCGCATACACATTATTTATAAGTATATACATTATTTATATGCATTATTCTAAGTATATTATGCATATTGCATATTATTTATTTGTATATCTCTTGCATTCACTGTTATGGTATATTCATACTGTGATTGCTACAAAGTCTGATGGAAATCCAGAATAGTAATGTCTGTATCATTTTTAATTTGGCATCAGAAAGAAGAGCCTTCAGTCTCTAATTACAAAAATGGAAGCTCAGTGTGCCTCACTAGTAATTCTACAATGAACTTCACTAACCTGACAGCCCTTGCCTATGTCTCATCTTCAGCTTTAGCAACATTATTTTTAATAGGCTACATATATTCTTCTTTCAAACACTTCAAACAAGGGATAGCAAAATAAGGTTTAAAATATGTTTTCAAGAATTAGAGAAACCACAGCTCTTTGCCCTATATACTGTCAAGGTAACAGTTTTGGATCAGCTGTAAGGGTGCCTTTAGAGTATAAAAGATGAAGATTTCTGATTTGATTTGTGTCAAGATGTGTCTGGGGGAGCAGAGGACAGGGTCACTGTTAAATGACAAAGTTTTTACTAGCTTTTGATTGCATTGAAACCAGACTAATAATGTAATTTAAGAAAACAGTGGGTAGATTAGGAACAGTGGTAGACTCATACAGCTAGGACGGATTCAGGTTGGGCATTCCAGAATTGTAAGGCAGTATGAAAGGAACTGCACATCTTTTGAGCTATAGGTGAAGACACTAATATAAAAAATATGGTTTGTAAAAGAAGGCAAGCTGACTGCCACAGGCATATACTGCTACATGACAAGCCTTTTAAAACAGGGGCTCTGAATCTGATGTACACAGCACTGAGGAACTGGTAGAAGTCTGAAAAGAAAGGTAGGAGGGTGAGTTCAGTGATGTGCAGAAAAAAGAAAAAAAAGAGTAAGAATGCTTAGCATGAACCTCTGGAAAATATGTCACTTTAGCAGGATTAGAATAGCTAAATAAACAAACCCTCAGCCTAATCACAAGACCTGGACCCATTTCAGAGGTGATTTTATGATAATATAAACAGGCTTCTGGTGATGCACAAGCTAGCTTGGACAGTGTAGTCTGTAACTGCAAGCCACATTTGTTAATGCTTGAATTATTCCTTTTAACCTGACCATGTAATAAGGTGGTGAGGTGTTATGGATTTACCTTAACAATCCCAAGAGAGCTGTGTATGTTCTTAGCTGGCTGTAGAGCTTACAAATGGCTATATATTGCATCCATTTGTGACAAGGGATGGCCTCAGCAGTAGCTGTAAGTACTCTCTGACTTGGAAAGCCCAGGCTTCTAAAACTGCCTCCCTTAAGGTCTGTGTGATGCTTACACCAAGGTACAAGTGGTGTGGAGTGGAGATTGGAGGTTTTAATTAGGTGCAGTACTGATGCAGAAAGATACTCAACCTGGTATGCCCTGTTTTTCCTGTTTTGAAAACTGCTGTTTGTGTGGGAAATTGCAGCCTTGTATTTATATAGTGGAAATGACTTTTCCATAAAAGCAAAAAGCAAACAAGGATCTCTTAGGGATAGCCATGTGTCTTCACAGCAGATCTATGAGTAGGTGATGCAGGAAAAAAAGCAGTGAATAAAAAGACCTAGTCAGCCAGCATAGCCTCTCATTGATCAGAAATAGTAGGATGAGAACAAGGATGTTTGTCCAAGGACTGTTGTAGGAATGTTTTTCAGTGCTCAGAAGAGCTCTTGCTCCTCTGAAATGAGCTAATGGAAATATCTTGGGATTATTTAATTTGTGCAGACATTGTCATAAGAATTGCTTGTCTTTTTCCACCCAGCATCTCTCTGCCCTTCACAGTTTGGCAAAGCATTTAGTGACCAGAGACACTGGGGCAAGTCAGAAGAGAGGAAACCTAAGAACATAGTTGTACAAGCTTCCCATTTAAAATGACTCAGTGAATTTTGTACTGTAAAATGCTGGAGAATGAAGACTGATTAATTCAGTAACTAACTATAGCCCAGAATTGACCAAATCTGCTGCTACAGCTGCAGGATAAGCAATGGAGCATATACATTGTAGAACTCCATCGTTCTAACATGTCCAGCTCAATACACAACCCTCTTTCTGAATGATTTTGTCAGACCCTAGATCCTTCCGTCTAACACAGCTAAAATGGCTTTAGTGTACAATTAGAAGTAAAAGGCTCCTGACCAATGATATTTCATTTACGGTGAAAGATTTTCTTGTGGAGGAGAGTTCACCTGGATTTAGGTCTGACAAGCCATATAAAGAGTTTCAGTTAGAGGTAGAGAAAGCAGGGGCATTCAGGAGAGTTTTCATTTCCATTTTGGTAGAGAGAGTGCACAAATAGGAATGTGTTTGTGGAGAAAGGAACAGCCAAGACGAGCTGGGAATGTCTAGTCCTTGTGCAGATGGAAATAGAAACTGGGAGATAATTTATCTGGTAAAGCACTGTCCTGCTGCTCAGAAGCTAGGATTTTTTTATTTTCTTCTTTGGGAGAAGAAACAGTTTCTTTCTCAGAAATTGCAAGAACAAGGACACAGGAGCAAGATACCCTGGAGTCTCAAAGATGCCAGTTCTCATATCTTAGACACAAGCTTTTAGTTTAAAATAATTGGCAGGTTTGGGGTACAGGCAGAGATTTTCCCTGAGGTTAGGCAAGTAGATGTCATTGTATGTTTCTGTCTTGTAAAACTCATTCTGTAACTGGAGGTCTGTCTTGTTCCCTAGTATCATCTGGGAATATTTTGTTTGTCAAAACACCCACAAATGCATTTTAATAGGTCAAGAACCTCCCTCTCCCTATAACCCTGCTCTCTTCTCATCTGCTCCCACTTGAGAGTTTGTGAAATGATCTTGCGAGAAAAAAAAATCTTTTATTTCAGTATAACAGTTTTTAAGAATATCTCTAATGTGGCAACCATAATTACATCCAGACATCAAACATCCTGCAGTGCTCTAGGGAGTGAGCAGAAAAGAAATATGAGTCAGACAGAAGTGATATTTCATACAGCTCACGTTAAGACAGTCATCTATTAGATCACGACCTCTACTCTAAGCACTTAAATGTTAATCAGGGAAGCAATGTTTCCAGGTTTCTGGAGTCAGAAGGTTTTGGGAAATATCAGCTTTTGTAGTGATTTCTCTTCTTAAAAGTGATTTCCTTACAATATTTTGCTGACCCCCCTGATATGAACCTGAAACCTTGTTCAAGTGTTCAAGGACCTAGTTCCAGAAAAAACAGATGCTGGAAAGAACCAATTTACAAAAGAGCTTTGCTGAAAATGTTAATGATGGGCTACATCAAATCAGTTAAAACAAGTTTAAAATTATTATGAAGATTGCATGAAAGTGATACACAACTAGCATAACTTTTATAAACTTAAGAGAGTTGTATATTGTGATTTCCAGATTTTTTAAAAGTGTTGCAGAATAACCATCAGGTGTTCAGAATAAATCTTATCCAAAATTCAGATGACAAGTTGCAAGGGAGAAAAAGTTTTTCTATATGGGTAGTCTGGGACCTGAGCACGGACATCTGAGCAGAGAGGACTTCAATATTAAGGCAGAGCCCTTCTGTCAAAATTGAAGTGCTAATGAGGAAAAATATATTGTCAAAAGTGTATTGGGTTTGCATGGCAAGGTTTTGGTAGCAGGGGGGGCTACAGGGATGGCTGGCAGAAGCTTCCCTCATGTCTGATAGAGCCAGTGCCAGCTGGCTCCAAGATGGACCCACCACTGGTCAAGGCCGAGCCCATCAGCGATGGTGGCAGAGCCTTGGGGATAATGTATTAAAGAAGTGGAAAAAAAAGCTGTGCAATAGCAATTGCAGCTGGGAGAGAGGAGTGAGAACGTGTGAGAGCAACAGCTCTGCAAACATCAAGGTCAGTGAAGAAGGAGTGGGAGGAGGTACTCCAGGCGCCGGAGCAGAGATTCCCCTGCAGCCCATGGTGAAGACCATGGTGAGGCAGGCTGTCCTCCCACAGCCCATGGAGGTCAATGCTAGAGCAGATATCCACCTGCATCCCGTGAAGGACCCCACACCAGAGCAGGTGGATGCCTGAAGGAGTCTGTGACGCTCTGGGAAATCCAAGCTGCATCAGGATCCTGGACCTGTGGACCCATGGAGAGAGGAGCCTGTGTTGGAGCAGGTTTGCTGGCAGGACTTGTGACCCCATGGGGGGACCCACTCTGGATCAATCTGCTCCTGAAGGACTGCACCCTGTGATATGGACCCATACTGGAACAGTTAATGAAGAACTTCAGTCCATGAGTAAGACTCACATTGGAGAATTTTGTAGAGGACCATCTCTCATGGGAGGGACCCCATGCTGGAGTAGGAGAAGAGTGTGAGGAGTCATCCAGCTGAGGAGGAAAGAGCAGCAGAAATGACATGTGATGGACTGATCAAAACCCTCATTCCCCATCCCCCTGTGCTGCTCAGAATGGGAGAAGGTAGACGAATCGGGAGTAAAGTTGAGCCCGGAAAGAAGGGAGGGGTGGGGGAAAGTTGGCTTTATTTCTCATTACCCTACTCTGATTTGATTGGTAATAAAGTTAATTTTCACAAGTTGAGTCTGTTTTGGCCTTGACAGTAATTGGTGAGTGATGTCTCCCTGTCCTTATCTCAACCCTTTTGTTATATTTTATCTCCCCTGTCTAGCTGAGGAGAGGGAGTGATAGAGCGGCTTTGGTGGGCACCTGGTGTCCAGCCAGGGTCAAACCACAACAGTCCTTTCTGGTGCCCAACGTGGGACATGAGGAATTAGGGATAAGGATAGTAACTGGGAGAGGTAACGGGCAAAACATAGACTGAACACAGCTAGAGAGCAAAATGATCATGGGGAATTTCTGCTGTTGTAATTGTGGTAAAGGGATGAGGGGTGGATTATGTGTAAGCTGTCCACTTCTGTTTGGTGTTGTGATAATGTTATTTTGATTTTGGTGTGGGCAATTCTTTTTGTTGGTGTGTGTAAAGTTGGTGAAGATTTTGAAGTGTGTGATGAGGGGTGGATTATGTGTAAGCTGTCCACTTCTGTTTGGTGTTGTGATAATGTTATTTTGATTTTGGTGTGGGCAATTCTTTTTGTTGGTGTGTGTAAAGTTGGTGAAGATTTTGAAGTGTGTGATGAATGTGGATTTTTATGATAATTCTTAAATGTGTGATTCACAGAGGCAAGGAGTGGAATGGTAGCAGAGGATTGTTCCAATGCATCGACCTCTTGGTTATGGGCTCAGCATGCTTCCTCGTGGAGATGAAGTTATCTTCCTACTCTGAGCTAATTAGAACTAACTTTTAGCCTAATTTTTGATACTTGAACCAGTGTGATCTTTTGTGATCATTTCTAGATGTTGAGGTGAAAAGTTCACTGCTTTTACTACCTGTCATCCATGGTAATTTTTCTCAAGTCATCTTTCTTTCACATTTTTTGCGCCCAAATTACATTAAAAATTCTAACTTATAAAGCAAGATTGTTATACATCCCCTATCAGGATTTAGGAATAAGGTTTAATGCTTTATAAATTGTATTAACATCACTAAAACCCCTCTAGCATTCTTTGTATACTTTTCCTCTTTGATGTCTAGTTAAGGAGCAGTCTTTTATCCTGTAAAGCACTCAGCATACTGAAGCCGTGGGATATGGCTGGAGTCTCCTGCAGAACTCCAAAGAGGCTGCAGTACAGGCCCTGATGCTGGCTGTAGGCATCACTCTCTTTAATTCCCCCTTTAGTGTTCAGTTTTCATAGTTTGCTTCTTTTGTATTGAATGACAGGTTTCTGGAAATACATTATTTCACATATAAATGCACAGATCCTGAACTGACTGTTCCTGACTGTCCAAAGTTTAGGAATTAATACAAAGCCTTCTGATGGCTTCCAAAACTTGAGTCAGTGGGACAGACATCACTTAATCACCTTCCTTACAGAAGGTTTGTTCTTTGATATTGCTTTTAGAAAAAACAGAAAATTGGTACAGTGAAGCTGTCGCCAAGGCTTTAACAAACCTTCTTCTCTGGGAAGTGAGTCTCACTCCCTGACATGAGCGGAGTGTCTCCAATCTGAATTGCCCAAGCCTGTCCCTTGCAGGCATCAGAGAAAAATCTGTTAGCTGTTCTGTCCAGGAAACATGACCAACTCCTCAAATCTGTTGCTGATCCTCTGTGCTAGGACCAGGTGTTGGTGTCATAGGGTTGATATATCTTACCACACTGTAGGCATTGGTTTTCTGTGACATAGAGGAGACTGATGGCCACCAAGTGATGGACTAGTGTGTCTGACTCTCTGTTCCCGAGGGACATCCCTGGCTACCTTCCCGTGAACAAACAAGCATTTTGGCCCCAGATAGCACTACACATGTGGATGAATAACAGAGGGGTCAGTACTTGTAGATGTAAAGGCTCTGAAGTGCTGTGCTGGGAAGTGTTCCTGCTATTCTACGGTGGCATTGCCTCTCCTGGGGCCTGTGCCAGGGGAGAGGAGATTAGCCATACCCTCTGGGACCTCATCACCTTGACCACACAGAAGATGTGCTGTGAATGAGGCCTCAGAGACTACCAGCTGCATTCACCATAGGAGCGAGGTCTGCATTTGACAACACCATTGGGACTGTATGGCTGGTTTTGCCTACTGTGGGTTGCTGATTCAGGGCAGACGTCTGCAGTCAAGACTGAACCACCTCCAGGGGTAGTGTTCATACGGTGTGACAGCAAAGAGTACGTGTGATGTGCCCAGAGGCACGTCATGGGGCACAGAGCGTGTGAATGTGCAGAGCCCCTCGGGATCATTTTGGAGGCCTGTATTTGGTGGAAGAAGCCAAACTGCTGCTATCTTGGCCATGTTGTTTATAGAGAACTGTTCCCAAAAGACCTCTAAATTTGTCATCTCTGACATAGCTACTTTTCCAGCTGATAAATCTCAGGTTGCAACCATTACTCTCTCAGGATGTCTGAGCAGATCCTGGGTGTGTTATGAAAGGACCCAGGAGCAACAATTTGTCCTCACATCTGAAGTTCACTCTTTGGTGCTGACACACCTTGTGGTATCACATCCTATTATAGATTCCATCTTTTTTTTTCCAGCTGATAAATCTCAAGTTGCAGCCATTACTCTCTCAAGATGTCTGAGCAGATCCAACATTTCTAGTATTCTCTTCTAAATTATAGAGGAGATGGAAGATTGGGAAAACCAACCAAAATAAATAACGTGTTGTTTCCTAGCAGGTGAGAATGCTCCTTTGCTAGACCAAATGATACTCATGTTTGTTGGGCTAATAAATTGTTGTTTCACTGTGTGAGACAAAACTTCCTCTTGCATGTCCTGAGATTAACAAAGTATGCTACAGTGTCAATTCTCTCTGTCTTTTATTTACTTTTTTATTAGAAGTCTACACGTTAATAAACACCAAATAAATTTAAAACTATTTCTCAAAGAGAAGTTGATTATCAAATTTCTGGATGTAATTTGATTAACTGCCAAAACCTCTCCCATGCTTCTCTTCTGAGGATACTGCAACGGACACTAAGTTAATGATGGAAAACTGTGGACTTAATTAACAAGTCAAATTTTACTTTTGCCATTTCCCTGTTTAGTAGGGGTTCTTATAAACAGGAGACACATAAGAAGCTCAGAGGTATAATCTCAATCAGCTTTTATTTCTGTATTATGGACAATATATGCCAGAAAATCCTCTAGGATCCTATGTCTGCTGTACTGTTTATGGCATTACCTCCTCAAAGAGTCAGTGACAGATCTGTGTTGTCTATAACACATCCCAAGTGACTAAAAGCAGTTTTAAGATAATCACTGTCATAGGATCAGATATTCTTACTGTGCAGGAAAGATGTTAGAGCTATTATGTAACTTGGAAGAAGATGGTATCAGCTGGACCCCAGAGTCGGTTAGGAACTTCTTGATCAAGGGACTACCCTAACACTGCTGTCTTTTCTCTGCCACTCCATCTGATTACTCGGCACACAGCTCCTAAAACATCCTCCACCTTCACAAAGAGAAGTGAGCTCTGCTATGAATAGATGGGAGACAGGGTGACTTTACGTGTACAATTGGATCAGTCTGATCAGACTTCCTCAGTCTCTGATGGCTATTTAGGATCATGCCTTCCGAGGAAAATAGTTACAGGACTTTGGTCATAAATACAACATAGGGAGCTTAAAACAAAGTGGATTAAAGAAAATGACAGATCAGAGGAGCAGCACAGCCATTCTGCTCCAAGCTCAGGTGGGCTAAGAGATGGCCTCAACAGTGGTTTGCAACTCCTTCCTGAGTCTTCTTCAGATATCCCAGACTGGGATGTGGTGATTTTGGAAAGGCGATCCATCAGTATGGCAGTCCCTAGATCATGAGGAGACAGGCAGGGCAGTGGTACCATTGTACATCAACCATCTAGGGCAACTCAACATACTCATGGTAGCTATGCCAAGCTGTACTTGCTTGGTGCTTTGCATCCCCAGCCCCCACACAGGTCACTCATATTTTTGAAATGTGCTCCTGCACAGTGGTTGGGGACTGGCCTGGATCCACTGCCTGGAATGTGATCTTCCCATAGAGAGGATCCAGAAGAATCCTCCTGTTCCTGGGCCATCTCCTCTGTGTCCCCAGTAAAGCATCTGACTCTTTGGAGCACTGAACATCCCAAAAGTGTCCTTTGAACAGGGTTGCTGTTGCTAACCCTGAAATCTACACAAATAACAGGAGGGCTGCTTTGCACCCCTCAGAGGAGTATTTTCACATCATGGCACCACATGTGCATGCAGTGGGCTCCTCATGGTTTGAGTGTGAATATGGGAGGGATGTTGGTATGAGAGGTTGCAGCGCTTGCTGGGATTGCTAATATTGTTAACAACAATAATAAAGTCTTTAAGGGGCATCATTCTTCTCTTAGTGCCCATGCAGCCATTTGCTCTTCCCTGGCTAAGGAACATCTCTGACTGTCCTTGAACCCTTGACATCTCCCTCTTTTCCTTCAAGGAGAAGCCTGTGAGGCCATGTTTCTCCCCAGGCTGCTGGGACATGCTCCCACACATATGGGGCCTCCAAGCAGGTGGTTGCCCCACGGTGCCTCGTGCCTGACAGGCCACCCTCTGCCCCAGCCCAGAGGAGCTTCTGCATGTGAGCAGCCTGCCTTGTGCCACCGCCATCACTCGAGTGGCATGGTTTCCTCCTGTCACCACAGCTCCAGCCTGGCTTTTCCACCATTCATCTCTGCCTCACAACAGTCTCCCTACCACTGTGCATTGCTGCCCATCCACAGAAACATCTCCAAACCTGCTGACCCTCCCCAATCTCTCTGATTCAATGGCTGCCACATCAGTTATTTGCAACACAGATATGCTTTCCTGAGGAAAGCAAAAACAACACATTTGCTGTTCAGTCAAAGAGATGGGCAAATGTGTATCTCCAAAACAAGCTGTCTGGGGGCTCCTCAGCCATGCCTGGAGGAGAGGCAAGGGACAGAGGTGAGGCAGGAGGGGCAGAAGATCCCTGAAGGGCAGTAGGATGGATGGGGGCTGCTGGCAGAGGTAGGGGGAATAAAAGGGGCTGATAAAGAGGCAGGGAAGCGGAGACAGGCCGGGGAAGAAGGATCTGTCCTTCAAGGGCCACATGTGGAGTTGCTGCAGACAAGCTGCCCGTGGCTGCCCCTGGTCCATCTGGCTGCAGTGGCAATGGGAACCACAAGCCAAGGTGCCAGTGAAGCTCCTCTGTGGGCTGGGCTGGACTGAAAGTGTCTGGCCACATTGAGGTGGTGGTGGGTGCTTCATTTTGGTAAGCCATATGGCTCTGTGAATGAGGACATGTGCTGCTGCTTTCTGGGGTGGCAAGAGAGATCCCAGCTGGAGCAATGTCCTCTCACTTCTGGTATGGAGACACCAGTGACTCCTTTCCCTGCCTGGTGCTGCCCCCTTGGAGCCGCCACACTCCTCTCCAAGGCCACGAGGGTGTTTCTGCATGTTATTGAGGTTACATCTGATGTGGCCTGGGATGGGATGGTAACTGGGGTTTTGTGCTCCAAAGCACAGCCTGTTGCTGTTTTTGTCAGTGTTGTGGAAGTATTCATGCATGCGCCACACAAATTTAGAAGAAATGTCCATACCTGATGTAGCTGGTTGTTTAGACATGGTAGACGTGTTCAGTGCCTGCCCTGTGGGAGGTCAAAGATGCTCTGGCTGGCTTCCAGACATTGATTTTAATATTACCTACTTCCCAGAAAGCTCTTTTGTAGGATAAACTGTGCAAGGTCTGGTCTGAGACCTCATCATGGGGAAATGGATAAAGTACTCTTAGTTACAAGCACATGATGGGCATCAGGCCATGGGATGAGAAGCCAGCAACCTGACTGGCATGGGGCAGCTGGGGAGATCCCAAGTTGAGCCAGGACCCTGTTCCTCAAGGGGGAGAGTATGCCAAACAATTTGCTTTCCTTCTGCAGAGAGCTGGTTGCAGCCCTGAACTCCCTAGCAAGGTGTATGCTTTTAGATGATATTCTTTGAGGAGTCATCTTCACAAGTTGAAGGGAGTAGATCTGGCAAATCAAGAGGTTGAGAGGTTGAGGCAAACTTTCCAGGGAACTGTCCTGCTCTTTCCTAAGCATGTTGCTGGGACAAACACTGCTATTTGTCTCAGAGCTGCACCAGGGAAATGCTCCTGCTTGAAAATCAATTCCTGGACCTTGATGGTGCACCATTAAGCAATATGGGAGACCAGGGAATAGAGACATTGTGGTTGTGTTTTCATTTTGGGAGCAACTAATGAATAATGTCACTACTGCTCCTGTGCTGCTGCTGTTTCCCCTAATGGCATACTGATTTAATAATGTTAATGGCCTTCTGCCTAAAATAGAATTTACTGGGATTAAAGTCATTTTCTGCTCAGGATGTATAGGCTATGTTTTGGCCACTATACAGGAATATAATGTAGTTGCCCTCAACCATGTTCTTAAAAAGGGTGTTCAAACTTTGCCTCTACAGATGAATTGCATCCTCTCAGAATGATATAGAAAAGAGTACTGTTAAAGCAATGTGTTTCAAAGGTTAATGGCTTAAAAATGGAAGATCACAGTTCTTTCAAAGCATTTTACAATTTTGGCTGTACTTATGAAACATCCATGCAATGTAAAAGGAGCAAAAGAAATATTCCTATGCCTTGATTGTAGGCCAAAGAGACACCAATTTATTTCCCTAATTTGTTTAACTTGCTGTTTGCAACAATTAGTCTGGTAATACAAGGTTTCCTCATCAACTTGCAAAGCACGTTAATAATGTGTTTCAATCATAAGATATGTACTCAAAATATCTTTATAAATTAGTTTTGTGTCAAACTGTCAAGCTTCCTGCAACTATGTACAGAAAGCTACTAAATCCAAAATCCCAGTAGTGCTGGGATTCATCTCAGTTGAATTGACCTTGCTGGAAGACTCTACTGAAGCAGAGCATAAAATTCAATACACAGAGTTCAAAACACTCTAAAATTCAATTCTGTGTGAACT
The DNA here is from genome assembly GCF_018691265.1 of Tyto alba. Lineage (NCBI taxonomy): Eukaryota > Metazoa > Chordata > Aves > Strigiformes > Tytonidae > Tyto > Tyto alba. The sequence continues at coordinate 53,737,399 of NW_024881282.1, forward strand.
GAAACATCATGTGCTAAAATACTTTACTCCCCTTCCCTCAATATGTATGCTTAGTACTGTCATGGTTTGAGCCCAGAGGACAACTGAGCACCACACAATCATTCACTCACCCCTTCTCCCTCAGGAATGGGAAGGAGAAAATAAAGTAAAAGGCTCAGGAAGTGGGATAAGGACAGGGAGGGGTGGTTCACCCATTAGGTCACAGACTCCTTAGGGGAAGAAGAACACATGACTTTAATTCAAATAGTAACAAAAAGAAAACAACGCTTAAAAGACAAGGTGGGTCAGTGAGAAGTGCCACCACATCCAAAAAACACCTCTCCTCACTCCTCCTTTCTTCCCAGGCTCAGCTCTGCTCCCGATCTCTCTACCTCTTCCCCCAGCTGCGCAGGGGACAGGGGATGGAGGTTGCAGTCAATTCGCTGCTCCTTCCTTCTCGGGAGGTAGGGTGAACACTGTACATTCCTCCCCTGCTCTGTGTGGCTCCCCTCTCACTGCAGACAGTCCTCCATGAACCTTCTCTGGCGTGAGTCCTTCCCATGGGCTGCCGTTCCCATGCTGCTTTGGTGTGGGTCACCCCCACATGTTGCAGTCCTCCCAGTACCAAACTACAGCAGTAGGGTCTGCTTCTTCCCTCAGAGTCCTGGCCTACTTTAGGCATAGCTGCCTGTTGACCCTGTTATCCCGCCATGGGATACAGGGGTCTCTGTTCCGGCCCACCTCCTCCCCTTCTTTCTCCTTCCTTCCTCTGACCTCGGTGTTCACATAGGTGTCCTTGCAACTTCTCCTCACAAGCCCCAACCCCCTTTCAGGCTTCTCTTCTTAAATACATTCTCGCAGAGATGCAGCCACCATTGCTAATTGGCTCGGCCCTGGCTGGAGGCGGGACTGACTTGGAGCCAGAGGAGCTTTCGAGAAACTTCTTACAGGGGCCACCACTGTAGCTCCCTCCCCGCTACTAAAAGCTGCACCACAGAAACCCAGCACAAGTACCTTCACAGTTTTATGCTGGCTGAATTGATGTCTGCTGATGGAAAAAATCCCATTTGTTCGATTACACTTTGGGAACCATCTCTGATTTTTGGAGTAAAGCGAATAATTCAACATGATCCTTTTTGCTGTTTGCTTTCTGTTTTTCCCTAGACCTTTCCCTTGACACTGCTGTGAAGTGAATACCTAGTAGCATTTTGGTTGTCAGTGTCAGCTGGCAGGCTCCTACTCCTGTATTTTGCTGGCCTAACATTTCCTTCTGCAAAGCTACAGCCAGCTATAGTGGACAATGAGATGTGCTGCACATTCATTTTGCTGTACTAGCCTGTCTGTCCTGCAGGATTGCCTGGCAGAAGGTCTCTGCAGGAGGGTCTATCCAATTCTCCAACTCAGATAGCCCCTGCCAGGGTTTGGACACTCAGGTGCTGTGTGCCAGTGATTGAAGGGCCAAGGGGCTGTTGAGAGTGAGGTGATCAGTGGGTGAGGTGAATATTGGTTGGCTCAAGGATTTTGTGTTGATGATGTTCGTTATTCCTACAGGTCCCTCCAGGGGGAAGTTTTAGATGTGGGACAGGAGAACTGACATCATCATATGTACAAAGGGATAACTCACAGTTTGTCCTAAACTTCCATATGGAGAAGTGCATTTTAGGAACTTTTCTGAAGCTACTGTGGTGAATGAGTCCATTCCTGTTACCAAAAGAATAGCCAGTGTTTAACGGAAACTTGCAAAACAAAGATGCTACAACTATAGCAACAAATTCATCTTGAGCTAGAGAAAGCTGCAATGACTGCAACTGTAGGATAAGAATGGTAAAGAAATATTTTATGGTGGCTCTATTGGCAATTAAGTAATTGCTGTAGTTCAGCATATTGTAAAGGCAAGTAGTAAACAATTTAAAGACTTCTTAGTTTTACATTTATAAGTTTTCAGTTCAACTGTAATATGCTGCGTAATTTTTTCAACAAAAAAGGTTAGGTGAATCATCAGTTATTGCAAAGGAATGGAAAAATTCAGCCTTGCTGTGTACGGTCCTTCACGTAGCTGTAAACTGTTAAATTATACAGACAAGTCTGCTTAGTATAACCCTCACAATGTAGAAGCCTTTTGCAGACAGCATTTCTATGTTAAAAGTTATGATTATAGCTCCTTTTGTTGAAAACCCTGGAATTACTGGACCAGATTATACAAATTTTACTTAAGAAATGTAGCCCTTGACCATAGAATTGTGTGGGTATCAGAAAGAGTGTATTTTTGACTGAAAAAATTAAAAAATCATTGTTTTCTAAGAGATTTTAAAATGGGATTAGTCCATAGCAGATGCTATCAGAATAGCTCAGTACAGAGAATTGTCAGAGAGGTCCTGGAGGCCTGTTATAAAGGTGGCTCACGTGTCTGAATTTGACAATTTCTCACTATAATTGGATTTATTGCTATGTCCCTAAGGGTGGCCATTTCTGCTCTTCCTCTCCCTGTAGCATCATCCCCACACCCCACACTGTCCCTTGGCACTGCCCTGCTCAGGAGATGATGTGACCTGGCTGCCAGGCTGGCCATTCTTTGGCTTCTCCTTGCCTCTAGGTTTGTCTGGATGCCATTTTACATTGCTCTTTCAGAAGACGCTTTGCACTTACGTAGGTGTCTTTGTGCTAATCACCAGTGTTTTGAAATGAGTCACTTCTAAGTAAAATGCCTACAGTGTGACACTGCACCAGGTGTGGGGACTGAGCACCTGGTGGTGTCACCTGTGAACGCTCCTGCCTGATGCTCAGGATCCTGTCCGAGAGAGACTGTTGGGTTTAGATAGGACTGTTTGGTGAGCACTGTCAAAGAAAACTCATGGATCTGTGTTACAGGCAGGAAAGAGAGAGAGAAGAGGGCAAGGTTCAGAAAGTGCAGGAATGCCTGGCCAGAGATTGACTTTTATGGTGGCAGTGCTGAGTTTTGTGATGAGAAGGGGGATAGATGTGTGAGGTACACCTGTACGTTTTGTCCATACATGTATGATATCTCAAGAGTGCTGTTTCTTCTCTGAGATCTTCTCTTGGTCCTCCTCTGTCTCATCACCAAATCTCCTCTTCTTCTCAAAGTCTGGAAATACTAGTGAATCTCTCTAGTGAGCATGTGCAAGCAAGAACAAAAAAAGACAGATTCCCAGGCCTGCCAAAGACAAAGCAGAACAAGTGCTTTAAGAAAAAGATATATCCTCGATGCACATTCTTTCACTCAGGACTCTGGGGGAAAGTTCAAGCTAAGACCTTCTCAAGCATAGAAGGCTGCATGAAATAAGGATCTATATAGTTAATTCCTAAATCTTTGATAAGATGGATCACACCTTATAAAACACGATTTTTGCCTTATTGACTAGACAGGGATCCAAAGTCTTTCCTATTGATCCTGAAATCAACCATGATATATAAGATTTCCTGTTTTTCATCCAAAAGAGTGTGATATGAGTGTAGATGGTCCATTACAATCTGAATCTGTTGATTGAAATACAGAAGAAGAGGTCAACTCTGGTTTAACAAATGAAGCTCTTAGACCATGTGTTTTGCCATATGGATTGCTAAAACACTTAAAAACTTAGGAGTTAACAGTAATAAAAATAGATTCAATACTCCAAACATCAGTACAGCCTTCTCCTAGGAATGGAAAAAGTGTGTCTGCCACTGAATATACAAAATTATTTTTAATAAGGCTGGAGCATTACCAAAAGGTAGCTGAAATGCTCTTGAAATCCAAAACAAGTTGGATACCAACACCAGTAGGAAATTATGCTCTTTAATGACTTAATTGTAACTCACTGCCCACTAGTTATCTATATATCTCAAACTAACCAGTGCTTTACAAGCCTTTAGACATTGAGACATGTCTGTTAAAGTGGCTGAGATTTGAAAGTTACAAGCAATGATATGGAAAGGCATTGTTCGTTATTCGTGTCACAGTAGATAAAAAGTCTTTCCTGTGCTTGCATTTAGGACAGATTTTTTTATGCTGTGTGATTTTCTGTAAAATTCACTACAACTTATAAAAGTTGTTTCTTTACATTTCCCCAGAACATCTTATGATCAGAGATAACACAGTTGCTGACTTATCTTAATCTTTAATTATAAAGATAACAGCAATTTAAATCTGCTGTAATGAGACATGAAAAGGAAGTATTTTTGGCATAAAGATGCAGGGAAAGAAGGGAAGGGAGAGCTCCTTGTGTTTTTTTAAAGGTAATACATTGTGGCATCTTGAAGCATACCAGTGTTATGCAGGGCAGATGATGTCTGTGCATATTCAGTATGGAGCTGTAACAATTTCATTTACCATGTATAAGAGATTTTTAAAAACCTTTCTAAAGACTGTAACATACAGTCCCATACAGACGGGAGTTAGGTTTTACCTGTTGTGGGAAAATAACGGAAGATTGGTGAAGATTGTAAACACGGTCAAGTGATTTGCAACTGAGGTGTAAAAAATCACATATATCATACTAATGTTCTTTGGAACTGACAAGTAGAACATCTGTGTTTAGATAACATAGGCCTGTGATAGACTTAGAGTTACCCTATCAAACATACTTGAGATTCCTGTCCTGCTGTGGGAAAGATCAAAACACGGTGGTAAACTACTCCTGTGTGAATCCCTGATACACAGGTGAAAAGAACAGGTTCAGTGATCCTCTAGCATGGACTGAGCTCCGTGGTGCCGGTGTCCTCGCCTGTGTGCCTCTGACTTGGTTCTTTGGGGATCCCCCAGTTGGCAAGTAAATGAAAATAAATTTACTCTTTGCATTGAATCCGTGTTTTTGTGGTTGTTCCTGAGTCCTTCCTGTGCTGGCTCAAATACATGTGAAATGAAATTAAGTTTTTTGGCTTTTAACAAGGTTTGTGGTTTAATAAAGAAGTCTGATTCTGTATTAATAAATTCTGTGATACTACTGAAAAATAAATTTGTATCTCCATAGTATGACATCTGAAAATGTCTAGACAAACTTTTATGTTCTGATTACCTTTCTCTTATATAATGGCTGGAATTTGATGCTTATACTGTATTAAATTTAAGCCAGTTATAGCCTGTCATAACTCAGCTGTCTTTGCTTACTTGGTAGCTTCTTGTAAGATAAATACCATAATTTTTTTAGTTCTTCTAATAAAACTTTTAATTTCCACTTTTCGTGGTTCTGGGTGACTAGCTGTTTTTGTCTGGGCCAAGGAGAGAAAAATGCCTGGGGGATACTGAGGATGTCTTGGAGTCTGAATAATTCTGGGGCCCTGCAGCAGGTGAGGGAAGGCCTGAGGCTGGCTCAGATATCTACCAGGGATGAAGCATGGCCAGGAGGAGACAGAATCACAGGACCAGCTCTTGCTATGCACTGGTTAACAGGATGGCAACTGGTGCAGTGCAGCCTGTAAGACTGTTGTTAAAGGAACGGGGGAAAAGATGAGGAGGGGCAGGTGAATAGTCCCTGTTGCTTCCTTTGAGCACCCATAAGCATTTCAGATTTCAATATTCTACCTGTCTCTTATTGGCCAAAAACCAGTTGGGAGTTTTCTGGGCAAGGGAGATGACAGGAGAAAAAATAGTTTGTTTCTTCCACTTGAATAGAGCATGCACTGCAGAAGCTGATATTAAGTCATATTTCTGAAAGTTGTGGCAGACCTGGAGGGGTGTATATGCTGGTGTACTTCTTGCCTCCATGACCAAAACCCAAATCCAGTGCAGGCAAGGCAGTGTGGGCTAACTCCAGCAGCCGAGACTGTCACAGCACCTTTCAGTGGGTGCTTTCTTCCCAGGGATTCCCAGGAAACAGATGTCAGGGAGATTATCACTTCAACCGCAAAACCACAGCCCATATTCTGAGTCTTGACAAACTTAACTAATCCATAGGTCTTCCCAGTGGTTTCTGGCTAGGATTCATCTGCCCTAACTTAGGGACACAGAGACTGCCCTCTTAAACCGGTCGTCTGCATTTCTCTGTTGTGTGCCCTGGGATCAACACAAATTTCTCCACGTGTACACAGGGACATGTCCCAGTTCCTCATTTATCTGATACAACTGCCTTCAGTCTTACCTGGGTTTAGACAACCTATTATGCCTGCAAAGTGATATTACACACAGTTCACAACAGTGTAAGTCAACAAAAGCTGATCTTCACCCAGACCAAAGATACTCCTTCCACAGAAAAAACAGGGAGGTGATGAATTCTTGAAGACGATCAGCAGCCTAGACTGTATCAGTGTAGTGCAGTCCTAGAAAGTGCTCAGGGGATTTTTCTTCATTATCTCAGACTGCAATTCAGCACTACATCTCTTGCTGCATGATTGGGGTTGGATGCAGGAGTAGTTGAGGTGAAGGACATAGGCCCTGCCTAGCTTCAATTCACTGCATGAAACTCTTTTCAGAATAAAACATGACTGGCTCATGATCTGTGTCTGCACTTGCCTTATTACAGCTGCCGCTGTAAAACTGCAAGCAGCAAAGTGAGCCTCTTTCCTCGGATGCTGGCAGCCTGCTTGGTTTTTGTGACCCTGGATATCTTCTTAAGGGTTCTTCCATTCTGAGAGTTTTACTCTTGGGAGCCCATCTTTCCTCCAGTGGCCTCCATTCTCATTTTCCTTCTGTGCCTTGGTAATGTTCATGGACAGAGGGATTTCCCAGATGTTTCAGTGTTGGTTGTTGCATAACTACATCTTGGCTGAAGATGTGACTGAACTCTTTGTGGCAGCCACAAGACACCCTGCTGCTCTTGGTCATGCCCTCAGAACACTAGCCACAGCCCTGTCTAGTTAGTAGACGTCTATAGAGAGGTTTCCATTTGCACTGAAGTAATAAAATAGAGTCTTAATCACACAAGCCAAACTTGCATGAAAGATGCTTACCATAGAGTCTGAGTAAGCCCATTAGTCATAGATGTAGTTGGGAATGCAGGAGGCACTACCTGAGAAAGATGATCTCTGAGAAGGCATTGGGATAGTTGACAGTGTTACGCTGATATTAGGTTTGATTAAATTAAAGTGTTTGGTGCTGAGATGGTTGAGCCAGGTAATTGGAAAGCAAGTAAACTGTGTTGAACACTAAAAGAATGTGTATGAAGCCCAAAACAGTATATGAGAAATGATAGTAGAATTCAGGGAAGGAAGCTAGCATGGAGACTCACAGACTAGCTGAGAGAGGTCGAGTCAGAGGGTGGGGAGGATGCTTAGTACCTGGTTTGGTGTGAACTACATTGGGTTAATTATCTCCCTTCAAAATGAGAGCTTCTACTCTGTACTACAATACCAAACTCATTAATATCTTAGTATACCTTCATGCCCTGGATCCATTACTGGCAGCTTTATGACAAGACTCCTTTCTCCTTTGAATCAACTTCAATATTTCTCAAATGATTTAAGGAAGTGATGAGTGCTCCAATGATTGTGTGAACTTCTACATGCTGTGTGACGATTGTGCAATGGCATCTATTTTTAAACCGCATTTCTCATACATTTAGCAGCAAAGCAGCATTCTGCAGCTGCCTCATTCAGAAACACTTCGGTGTTGTTAGCTGCATTAATTCCTGTGTTACCTAGGTGATTTATACACAATTTGTCAAGTTACTGAATTTGCCCAAAGGGAAGGCATTTAAGAAGGCTTTCAAGGATACAGTTTTACAACTGGCCTAACAATATAAGACTGTTCTGCTACCATAAGTGGGACATCCTTGGCTAGAAGGGCTGGGGAGGGTGAAGCTGCCCCTTTTGATGGCAGACTGGTTCAAGACAGGTGTCATGGTTTAGGGCCAGAGGGAAACTGAGCAGCAAGCAGCTGCTCACTCACTCCTTCCTCCATTAGAGATGGGGAGGAGAATATGACCATTTAAGGACAAGGAGGAGTATCTCACCCATTATGGTCACAGGCAAAAGACAGACTCTTATGGGGAAGAATAAAGAAAACATCATTTTAATTCAAATGCTAACAAAGACAACACTTAACAGACAAGGTGGGGACAGTGAGAAGTGCCACCACATCCAAAAAACACCTCTCCCCACACCTCCCTTCTTCCTGGGCTCAGCTCTGCTCCCGATCTCTCTACCTCCTCCCCCAGTGCCGCAGGGGGCAGGGGATGGGGGTTACAGTCAGCTCGCTGCTTCTTCCTTCTCGGGAGGTGGGGGGAACACTGCACATCCCTCCCCTGCTCCATGTAGCTCCCCTCTCACTGCAGACAGTCCTCCATGAACCTTCTCCACCATGAGTCCTCCCCACGGGCTGCAGCCATTCCCATGCTGCTCCAGTGTGGGCCACCACTGCATGTTGCAGTCCTCCCAGCTCTGAATTACAACAGTGGGGGCTGTCTTCCCTCAGAGTCCCGGCCTCCTTTAAGCGCAGATGTCTGTCCTGGAGTGTCTTTCTCCTCAGGCTTCAGATCGGTCTCTATTCCACCACAGACCTCTATGAGTGGCAGGATGGGTGACCCTGCCATCTCACCATGGGTTACAGGGGTCTCTGCTCCAGCACACGTCCCCCACGTCCTTCTCCTTCCTCTGACCTTGGTGTTCACATAGATGTCCTTCTCATAACCCCTCCTCACAATTTCCAACCTCCTCTCAGGTTCCCCATCTTAAATATATTATCACAAACGTGCAGCCACCATCGCTGACTGGCTCGGCCTTGGCCAGAGGTGGATCCAACTTGGAGCTGAGGGAGCTTTTGAGAAGCATCTCACAGGTGCCATTGCTGTAGTCCCCTCCCTCATTACCAAAAAAACACACCACAGAAACCCAGCACACAGGGTACACTTTCATCATTTCCCTAAGCTTAACTGCACAGATGAGAAAAGCAGACTTACCTTCTTTGGCTTGATTTATCCAATCATTCACAGTCCAAGCATGAGAGGATTTCTTCGACATTATGATCTACAGACATAAAAATCATGTGTACATTTTTTTCTGTTCTTTTTCTTTTCCAGGACTTCAGGTAGAATTTAATTTTATTATTATTAGCATGTTAAATGTAGTATCTTGGTAGTTTTCTGCCTTGGTCTGTGTCCCAAAGGTTCTTGTCTGATCAAAATTCCACATGAAACAAGTGTTCTTTTATTTGTGTACTATTTATTACACATGATGGAGTTCCTCTTTGACTAGGTGAACTAGTTATGTCACTTAATATACTTTAACCATTCTCTATTTTCCCTCTGAGAGCAGCTTTTACTTTTATCTTGTGTGCGAAAAATCCTACATTAGGTGTTAGGGTTATGTGATGAGAATAGACTATGTGATCATATGGTCTTTGTTACATTTTATGTGTCAAATAGATGCAAGTCTTTATATATATATATATATCAATATGTTACACTTCAGAATTTAAAATACTGGAACTGTAACTGAATGGCAAAATAGGGCAGTCAAAACTTTCTGTTTGTAAATGTCTATTTTTGGATTAAGAGGCAAAACTGCTTAATGCTTGTCTACATTGTTTACAGATGAAAGCTTACATGATTGCCTTTTTTTACTTTAAAGTTATTCTTGTAAATGTATTTTGTATATTGAATTTGTATACTTTGAGTTTATTTTACTCCAAACCGTGTGGATTTCCTACTGTTTTTCTGAAAGAACTGACTATAGCCACAGCTAAAGTAGAAGAGGAGAGGAAAGTTATATGTTAGCTATTACTAAACTTGATTTGAAGAGGAAAGTTTTCATATTTTTAAGATATGATTAAATTTCTTGTGACTCATTTTCAGCCTAAAGCTTTTTAACCAGACTGAATGCTTTCAGTATTCCTCCTTGTAGGATAAAATAGCATTTCAGACAAATGTAATACGGGTCATCTGGAGCAATCCTGCCCTGCTGCTGCAGAGCACCTTCTGCGTTAGAGAGGCTGCTTTCGCTGCTTTGTCTGAAAGACAGCCAAGATATGTGCAAGTTGAGTCTGTCCTTCTTTGGGTGCCATTCTTAACTTCCCCAAAAAAAGAATTTGTGCATATTCTGATAGCCACCATAGTTTATAAACTGTCTGTTATATGGATGGGGTTCTAAGACTATAGCTATTGAAATATATGCCAAGATGTATTCTCCTGGCACTATACACTTTGCCAGAATTACAGGCTATTTGGATGACGAACTGTCTCTTTTAATCATCCTACATGTCATCTTTTTCTTGCATAATAAATACATACTCATTGTCCATGGTATGCCTACTTTTCTGACATACAACATGAAACAACACTATTTTTTTATTATGAATACTTTAGGTTTTACAGCACATGAACATAACAAGCTGTAGTTTTACGCCTGCGTGAGTTTTGACTTTACTAAGTGGGGACCTCTCAAGCTAAGACCATAATTGACCTAATACAGTAGGATGTGGACTCATGGTAATATATTACAGAATTTCAGTGCTGCAAAGGCATTAGTGCTTGGTGCAACAAGGATTATTTAGGCTTGAGTTCACTTAAATTCCTTTTCTGATGGCATATCAAGGGAATTAATTGAATCTTCACTGGTCAGTAATTATCAATAAATACTAATAAAAAAATACAACAGTTGTGGTAAGAACAAACAAAAGACCCTTTTTAAGAATGTAAATTGCTGCGTAAAAGAATATTTTTCAATAGGCAGCCAGCTTTAAATTGATGCTGATTCCCAAATGAAAGATAGTATACTCTAGAGCTGCTGGATTAAATGACTCCATTTTAATTCACGGTAAAGTATTTGTAGTAAATATAGTGGTATATGCATTCACACAACCTAGAATTGCAATGTTATAAAACTTTCTTGGTTTAGTAAATGTATTACATTACAAAGGGAAAAGACCCTATTCTACCTGAAACCATAGATGTCTCCAAAAGGACACCTGTCCAAATTCAAGGTCTCCCTGTCAGTTACTGGATCTCATCTCTTGCTATAGAGATCTTTGGCCATGCTGTCTACGATAGACTTCTACCAGATGTACCTTGTCCCTCATGGCTGTGCTTTGACAAACTCTTTATGCCTAGGCTACCAGCCACTATAACAAAACATAACTGATGGTGTACAAGACCCCTAGCTTGAAGACTCAGAGGGATGTAGCTATTTACTTGTTTGTTGTATAGACCTTCTGACCCAATTGTTGCAAGAAAGAATGATTCTTACTGCTTTTAAACATATTTTGCCAGATTCTTACCAAGAGGGAAAAGTCGCTTAAAATGTCCTTGTCTGCCCATGATTATGGCTATCTTTGTACTCATCTTTCAATTTTCTTTCTATAACCCAGAGCCTGACTCCTTGATACAGATGAATGAGCTAGGAATATCATTTTTCCTTTGTGAAATCAGTGCATCACATGGATCCTAGAAGGAAGCCTACACACCAGCAATCCCACTTCTGTGCTTTTTGTAACATTGATGCATTTTTTAGCTCCTGCTGCTATTCACATTTTAAGAGGTTGCTGGGACTAGGATTTATTTAGGTCTCAGATATGGAGGCAAATGGCTGAACCTGGAGCTGAAGCTAAGCAAATTCCACCTAGGTAAAGACATAGCGGTTGATTCAGCTAGGACTGCATTAGCTGAACACTGGGGGATCACTATGGATGCTTCACCTACTTTAATCTTGGTTGGTGAGAGAACATGCATACCCTTGAAGGCAAGATTTTTCCAGAATACACAAGCAGAGCAAGGCCAAAGCCATTACAGAGAATCTGATTGGTGAAAGCAAAACTCCAGACAAGAAAACTCACCTGCCAGTGATAGATGACACCTGTAAATAACACTGGGGGGACTAAAAGTACTCCTCAGTGCCTCATGGCTTGGCTGGATCTCAACAAGATAAACATTTGTGCTATTGCTGCATGCTTGATATGATAAAATGCTACTGAAGTGCAAAAGGAAAGAGTTACTGGCTAGGCAGAGAGTAAAGTGGAATAATATGTCTGGCTGTTCAAGGTCAGCAGGCAGACAGCAGTTCCAGCTATGGCTGAATAGAGCATCAAAAGTGCTTTTAACGGTGGGCCATAGAATTGGTTGTTTATCCTGGTGCCTTATTTGGGGAGTGAGGTTTGATTTAAATGCCTTCTTACAATAACCATTTACTGACCCCTCAGAAGCTGTGGTATTCACCAGTAAATCTGTTGTGAAGCTGAACATTGTTGCCACGTACAGTTAAAGGGGAAAAGTAAATGGAAAGGGTAGTAAATGTTCTGGGGCATTAGGTGTCATTAAAAATGAAAGGTGCTTGTTGACTCTATGCTTAGCACTCATGCGTATACCATGCTTTCCATCTTTACACAGAGGACACTTAAGGTTATCTGACATGGTTCTGCTTGTGTCAAGGATGGTATAGAGCTCTCTGAAAACTGACTTGTGCATAAGGTATAAAATGTGCTGGGAAAGAGATATGTTTACTGAAGTGTGGTCAGTTTTCTGTTCACAGTGGTGGTTACTAGTGCAGGGGGAACGCAAATCTCAGTCCTTTAGAGAGCTGTGGCATGCTATGTCCTGACCATGCCTGACCTATCCAGAACATGTGAAAGAGAACTCATGTGATACATCATGGCTCAAACTTTTCCTTTGACATTCCCCCCGCTTGTTCTGGACCTTGGTTTAAGTTTATGTCAGAGCAGAGGTGTAGGGGGATCCACATTTATGGGGGCAAGTATAGTTCTGAGAGTGGGTTAATTGCCATTGTTGACCATACTACCACCACTTCCAACAGTGGAGTTCAAGTTAGTACCAGAGTGGTCATTATTTCACAAAGCAGGATGTTATGGTGTGGTTACAAAAGGCTGTGCCCACAGGGAAATGTTCACACATTTTTGAACATTGCAGCCCTAAACACCAGCAAACATTTTATAGTAAAGTTAGTGAAAGGTATGTAGCTCTTACAAAATTTTTAGCTAATTGGTGACTGTGGTCTGCAATGTCTTTCTTGTCATAGGCTGCAGGCCCCATCCTTCCTACTGAAGTCTTGAGGACCTGAGGTCTTTGCATGCCCCAGTGCTCAGCTTCTGGTCCGATGCACTCTGGGCTCTTGGGTCCCAGGGCTGACCTGGAAGAGTCTAAGCTCCCACATAAACAGGGAGAGAGCCCAAGCACCTCCCTGACTTTGTCACTTGCCCTGCAGCAAGCTGCCCTCCAGGTGCTGTTGTCAGTGGCTAGACACAGAGGTTGTGGATGGAGATGGAGGTACTTGGTGATATCCTAGCATTGTTTATCATCCCAGTTTTCATATCCTACACTGGTTGTTTTTGAATGTGATGAATATGCTACCTACTACTCTGAACACATTGTTCTTTTGCTAGTCACAAAGTTTATACATAGTTTTGTCCAATTTCATAATTTCCAGTTTAAATCTCTATGGGGTTTGTGTCATTTCAAAGCAGCATAGGGAAGGTCCTGTCCTTGACCTAGCTGCATGTGCCCAGCACACATTGTTGTTAGCATTCATGAAAACACACACAATCAACATGCAATTGATTGGGCTAAAATAAAATCCAGGGGAAAAAATATCCTTTGCTGTTTCTGTTGAATGACACTATTGTCTTCTGGAGGCTGGCAGGAACTGAGTGACAAGTTGTGCTTCCAAAAGGATTTAAAACTAAGACTCTGAGAAATAAAATGAGAGGTTCTCACATGGATAAGTGGCTGATTAGGAAGAAACAGGGAGTTGGAATAAGTGGTCAGTTTTCACAGTAAGTTATTATTGCAGACCCATTGGTACCTTTATTCATAGAATAGAATCATAGAAAAGTTTGGATTGGAAGATACCTTAAAGATCATCTACTTCCAACCCCCTGCCATGGGCAGGGACACCTTCCACTAGACTAGGTTGCTCAAAGCCCCGTCCAATCTGGCCTTGAACACTTCCAAGCAGGGGGCATCCAAAGCTTCTCTGAGAAATCTGTTCCAGTGCCTCACCACATCTTAAAATAGAGCAAGCCGCCACAAAATATCTCCTTTAAGTAGAAAGACTTCTCTTTCCAAACTTATATGAAAATGAAAGATACAGTACTCCAGTTATGGCAGCAGTCTATTTTTTTTTAGCATGATAGAATTCTCTACTCCACAAGTGCCATGAAGAGGAATTAAAAAAAATCACGTAGAATTTTAATATTATGTAAAGGAAGAGCAGAACTGTGGGGACTGATGAATGTTTAGAACATCCTGTCTTTGCAGAACAAGTTATTTTATGTAGTTTCTCTTTAAGGTGTTTGCCAGCTTTACTTAAATTTCTTTGAGGTCTGAGTCACACACAATGGAAATGACAAATAGTTACTGGGGAAAAGATCACTACAGAATGTGCTTCTAACCAAATGCTACCCAGCCTTGTAAGTAATGAAGGGAACATGAAAACAGGAGCAAAGACCAGCAAACCTGAAAGATAAGAGTCAATCTCTCTATCACTAAACTACTGTCAGAAAATCTCATCATTATTAGGGTTGTGGCTTCCAGACTTTTGGAAAAAAAGTGTGACATTAGGTATGGTAATGAATGCTTTTTCCAGCCTTCATCTGTGTATTGCTTCTGTGCCTAACCTGGCAAGAGCAGGTGAGAAAACTTGTGACACGTTCATTGTAAGTAAAAAGAAATTGCAACAGGCGTGCCCAACATAGCAGCAGCAAATGAAAGAATTTAGCTTTCTTTTTGACCCAGAGCATACCTAAGCATGCTCCCTCCTATCCTGCGTGGTACTGCAGCTGCACACACTCCCCACATGAAGTATTTGCAGTAAGGAATAAATTATGTTGTGTTGTCTTTAGTACTTGGGATTTTTACACACAGTACAAGCAAGTGGGGGAAAAAATATTAAGGTAAATGGACAGACCAAGGCAGAAGGCTAAGCTATTTTAGCCTGTTTTCATAATACACCTTATAATCTGTGCAGATGGTTACCTGGGACTCCTAGATTGTTGATCTGCACGAACTCTTATTGTACTTTCACATTGGAGAGAGGAAGTGATTTGTGAGTAGACTTGGCATGACATTTGAACCTACTATCTGTCTAAACGAGCTGCATGTGATAGTACTTATACAAATGACTCAGAAACGTTTAGGTTGAAAGAGACCATCTGAGACCTTCTGGTCCACCCCACCTGCTTGAGCAGGGTCACCTAGAGCATGTTGCCCAAGACCATGTTTTGAACCTCTTCAAGGATGGTGATTCCACAACCTCTCTGGGTATCCTATTTGATCACACTCACAGTAAAAAGTGTTTTCTTGTGTACAGAACACCCCCAGATTGCAGCTCGTGGTGCCATGTCACGGGTTTCTCTATGTTTTGTGTGTGTTTTGCTGCAGTGCATTTGTTTTGTATCCAGTTGTGCAGGTGTTTCAAATATAAACACTTATGACTGAGCTATATTTAGCTTTTGCATGCTTCCACCTGCAATAATTCAGTAGATAACTGCTCTGTTGGCAGATAGCACAGGGAGCAGGTGGTCTGGAGAAAAGGCTTCAAAGTTTTTGTGCAAAGTGGATAGCTTACCAGCTCCTTTCCAAACTTCTGTTGAATCATTAATTTTTCTGGATATTTGTTTATATATATATGTGTGTGTATATATATATATATTTATATGCATATGATAGTCTCAGTAGCAGGTTTCTTTCCCCTGGAAAAATTTCAAGTTAGTAAATCATGCTTAGCTTTGGTTTCCTTTTGGGCTGAAAATAATGTACAGAGAAGTGACAGCTGTATCAGAAGTGAGTAATGATATAAACACTTATCCTCCTTGCTTATTTTCCTCATGTTGATAACGCAGGTCTGTGTGTATAATTGCACCCACAGCAAAGTCAAGGCAGTACTACCTGGCATAATAACATAACTTCTTGCTTAGGCTCACATTGTGTCATATGTTTCCTATTTTGCCCTGAGTGTAGAAATCTGCTGTAATTTGTGGTATGTTGTGCACATTCACACTGATAGAAAAGTGCTGTCTTGTGAACTTGGTATTTTAAACCATCCTGTAACACACATACAGCTTGAGAAGTTCAGCTGTGATGTACTGGTTTTGTTTCTGCCACTGCCAGCTCGGTACAGGCAAGTGGCTGGGCAGGTCCATTCCTTGGAAATACCAGGTCAAATTCAAGCAGGAAAGTGGCTCAGAAGTAAGAGATAATAGTTTCTTCCAAGGACTGGGCCCCATAATTTCCTCAGCCACCTTTCTGATCTTGCACATCAGCACCATCAGCCTTGGAACAACAACATACTTTTCTCTTGAGTCATTCTATACTAGCAAAATTTAGAGCATTCAGCTATATTTTACTTTAGACACAAAAACTGTTCTTCATGCCAGAAGTGTGGTATCAAATTTTCCATCTGCAAAGAAAGTGTTGAGAATGTGTATCGTCTTTGATTTGAAGGTCATATGGAAGCAAAGTGGGTTTAGTGCCTCATTTATTTCTCGGAGGCTGCAAGTATCCTGTTCTCGAATATTCTGATGCAAATGTGGAAATTAACTGTAATCTACTGCAGGGTCCGAAAGGATGGTTTCAGGTTTACTGAAGGGTACAAGAGATCCTTGCCTACTTGTGGTGTCATGAAGCGGAAAGGGTACATAAAATTCAAACAGCTTCCTACATAAGTGAAAGGAAACTAGAACTACTGCAAGGCAGCAGTATAGTACAGGTGCCCAGGGTGTTCTACTTTTTTTCTTTTGGTATTTGGATAAACAAGGAGAACTTTCAGGTCTGATAGGCATCAATACTGATCACAGTGTGAACTGAATATTTTAACAAATTCCTGGATGAATGAGGACAGGGATGGTCCAGATTTTCTACAGTTTCTTTTAAAACTTGGGAAACTTTCTTCTATCATCATTGATTACACAGAGAAACTTCAGTGCAAGATTCCCTGAAAAGCAGATGAGGAGATGTGTGAGGGGGAAGAGAAGAACACACTTTCTAGTCCACTTTCACTAGGCTGGGTTGGTTCTGGAGCTACGGGTCACAGCTCTGCATGTGAAGCCTTGATTTCACCAAAGGAACTGAGTAAGAGAGTGAGAGGCATGAGCAAGGGCTGAACCCTCGGCTCCAACCAAATCAACCGAAAAGATCTCTTCCATGCCATCCCTGATGGCAAACAGGTAACACATTTGATGAACCCTTGGCTGGTCACAGGCAGAGCCCCAGATGACATGAAGGATTTTTATTGCATCCAGGTTCCAATTGTTTCTGCAAGATAGATGTTAGGAGCATTTGAAAGATGTGGGGTTTTGCTCCTTTTACTCTTCTCTGTTGCCCTTCCACACTATAAACAGTTTCTTGGAGAGATCTCCTGGTGCTGTACCCTGTCTGGGGAGAAGCATCACCCAGGTCTTCCCCCTTAGCACAGCACAGAGACCTCCCGCCTTTGGAGGGGCTCCCAAGGGTACAAAAATCTCCATCTCCAGATGCATAGGAGTCCTGATGTTTTGTGAGTTGCTGTTTGCTGAGACCTCCAGCAGATTCTTTGTGCTCTGTGATTTAAACATGTCTTGTGCCTAAAATTTGAAGCTGGGTTATTTCTTCTTCTGGCAATGGTGCTACTCACAGCCATGTGAGCCAGCCCTTTGCATGCTATCTCCAAATACGCAAGTGAAAGATTTAAGCTTCTGTTTATCCTTTGTTTCCTGGGTCCCAGCAAACAGTTCAGGAAAACTGTTATTACTACCTGACAGCAGAAGAACAGGCAGAAGGAGGGAATGGGTGATTTAGCCAGGAGCTATAGGCCAAGGAAATACAAGGAGGGAGACCTTAATTTTTCCAGTATGTACTAATAGCAGAAAACTGAAGGCTACTTAATTTCTGGAGGAGAAATGAGGAAGACTATTTTAGTGGAAGAAAATGTAAGAATTTTTATGTGTGGAACAATCCACATTTCATTAACAAACAATTATGTTTCTGGTATTATTAATATGAAATTTTACTTAAAATCTCATAAGTCATGCATGTAAGTATTAATAGTCTAGAAATGGCAGGTGCATCTCAAACCCCAGGAATCTGGGTTGGGGGTGCTCATGCAGAACTCGAAGATGACCAGGAATACTGATAAGGGAATTAAAATATTACTTGGTGTTTGTCTGCAAAATTACCTGGATAATGGATGGATCTGCCTCCCATTACTGTGGTGGTTATCAATCTTTATAACAAAGTATCTGAGTGTCAGTGAATCTGTTGAAATTGAGTGAAAGAAATCTGTGTAAGAATTTGGGACATGGCAGGCATTGACTTTGCTATATTTATTGACGTTGAAAGGGATTTCTACACACAAAGGGCATATTTGATCTTAGCTCTTCTCTACCTAGAGCACTGACAAATACTTGTTTTATTCCACAGTTCAGGAGGATAACATTAATTTTAATTTAAATAGCACTGGCTTGAAGTATTTCAGCTTACTTTAATGCTAACTGAGAAGCTATCATAATTCTACTTGAACAGCAAAGGAAGGAGATGAAATGTCATGTTCTTGGCATAAGTATTTCCCCTCTGATCCAACAGAGTTTCTCCCTGTGAGCTAAGTACTGCACATTTCCGTGATCAAAAAAGAGCAGAAAAGAGACCAGAACTTGAAGGAAAGTGTGTGGCTGCATGTTGTGTGCATGTGCCCTTGACCTTCACCTGCCATTCACAAAGTATGTCCTTCTTTCCCTCCCTCTTATACCTTGCTTTTCATAGGATCTGAAAGGATGATCTGGAGTAAGGCAATGCTTTCTGCTGTGATTGCTGCTATAGTAGTGCAACACCATACGTACATACATCGCTGTCACTTTCTTTCCAAGCTCTACACTGACACAAATGGGAAATACAGCAGAGCTCACAGCCAATAAGCTATTTTAACCCCTTTGCAACCCCTGAAGAAGGGACAAAGGTGATGAGAAGTTCAAGGCAACACTTTTTCATAGGTGATAACAGTAATTATGAGCCAGCAGAATGAGCTTGGAGGCCCATATACAGGTGGATCAATGCAGGCATCTGCTGAGAGGAGCTAAAATCAGTCAAGTGGTGCAGCAGAGGGTGATTCTTTCCCAAATAAACTCAGCTGTGTGCAAGGGAACCATCTCTATAACCAAATTAGTAACCAGAAGGAACCTGAGAGTGATTTCTGACCTTATGGTCAAGAGGCAAAGTTTAGCCTATGTCTATGTACTAAAAATTGCTACCCCCAAACGAAGGCAGCTGCTTGGCAATGACCCTGGCGAGTCCTACAAAATTCTGAGTCCAGGCCACTCATACATTGAAATAGGACCCTGCAGGATGCAGGGTCTCAGTGGAATGGAGATTTGGACAGCTGGGCACAGACACTGGGGGACAGGGGTGCCGTGGTCACTGCTTATGCCCTAACAACCTGTGGAAGCACCTCATAGCAGAAGCATCACTAATGCCTTCCAGGACCTGTCCACCTACTCTGGCCTTGCTTTCCTCCTTTGTGTAAGCAATGGACACCACCAAGAAGTACATGAAGCTAGCTGTAGCCACTTATTGCAGCCCTAGCAAGCACTGCAACAGAAGCCACAATATCCTTTGTGACTTACACTAAGAACAGTCAGGAAACATCTATTTTCTCTCCCTTGGTCCACATTCCTGATGTGTGCAACCTCAACCTCTCCTCACCCTGCTGTGTCCTAATTCTGCTGCACTTTTGACAGTCAGTTTCTTGCTGCCCACCAACGGTCCCTCCTTTCCCACCAAACTCTTCAGTTTTAACTCCCTACCTGCTTCCATCAATTTCTCCCCACCCCTTCCTCACCTCCATTTGCTCTCTTCCATGATACCTGTCTGAACTACGCAACAAAAGCAAACTCACAAAATATTTTCTGTCCCTTCTGTGCAAGACATGATTTGTTTGGGCTACTGTCATTACCAGCTTTGCTGAGTTACTTTGTGCCTTAACGTCCCCCCAGGATCCTTTGAGTTCTGCACTACTACAATCCCTGCATTGCACCTCCTGATTACTACTGCAGCCAACTCTGTAGCTTTTCCTACCTCAAAGGCTCTGCCACAGCAACCAAATATTTTGCATGCCCTCTGCATAGGAGTTTCATCTGAGGGAATGTGATGATGGAGAAGGGCAGCAACTCAAGAACAAAGTAGTTCAGATTTGCTTCATCCAAAAAAAAAAAAAAAAAAAAAAAAAAAGCGGGGACCTAACATGTCCATGGGTCTCTCTCTCTTTCTGGGACAAGGCATGTGAGGTCAGTAGTGCTGGCCCGCCTGTGGGTAGGAGGGTTCAAACGCCTGGTGCTGTGGGGCCATGCTTCCTCTGCAAGGTGGAAATGGTCAAACAGGAGAGGACATCCAAAGAGCTCCCTAAGAAGTTCCTACCCCTCTTCCCTTTCCCCCTTTCCCAGCTGTGCTCCCTGTCTTGCTGGAAGGCTGCTGTGCAGGCAACCCCACATGCCTGAGGCACAGATCAGTGAGCTCTGCTCAGGTCAACTATGTCTGGAGAATAAGCCAGAATAGGGCTGTTATTTTCTTGCCCTCTGTCCGTCTCACCAGGAAAGCCTCTATCTAATTAGGCTGTGACTTTCCACCAGGTGCCTTTTTTAGAAGGCTCTTACGAGGAGATGTATCAGATGAGACATGCCACTCCAAGAGGGCGTCTAGAGGCACAAAGGATAACATGCAGAACCTTTATCTATTTTTACTGTCCCAAGGCAAAAGGAGAGCAAGGGACATTTCCCAGTGGTTCAGGGAAACCCACTTCTGACCCTTGTCTTCCCTGGACCCTGAGCCTGCCACATCATCTGCAGGGAACCACATCTTGCTCCAGGATGATGGATCATGTGCAGACATTTTCTCCGTGGTACATCAGGGCATCAGAAGCTCCACAAAGTCCAGATAAAACTGACTCTAACCCTGAGTAGCACTGGAAGATGGCTGGGGCTTAGCAGATCCCCAGCCCTGACTGGAGAAGAGATGCTAAGTAATCTCCTGCCTTTGTGGTAACCCCGAGCAAAGTAGGGGTGACTGATGGGTTTGGTCTTGTTTGGGAGATTGATGCACCCATCTGTGTTTGTACCCTATATGCCGTGGGGACAGCATCTTGGTGGCATATCTGGATGCTGTTTGAAATTTCAGCAGCTCTTTCTTCATCTGCTGTGGTTACTGTAAGAGACTTTGTAAAGCTGCAGTGCAGCTCCTGCCAGCAGGACCCCTATCACACATCTCTCAGGGCGTGTTTAGTGTGATTCCCCTTCTGCTATGCCCTTTTCTCTCTATCTTCTGATGTTGTGGTAGGAAATAGTTACAAATTAGTTCAGAAGTTAGGCAGTAAGAAGAGAAGTTGTTGTGAGCTAGGGCAGATTATAGGTAGAAAATTATCTCCATTGATTCAGTGAAGTTAGTTGCTGATACTTTAATCTTTTGCTTGATAAATATTGTCATGTTCTATGGCACTCAATGGAAAATCTTATGTATTAAAATTACTCAGCGAAAGAGGATGTTAATTATCAGTCATGGTTTTTGCTGCCAGCAGTGTTAATTTTTTCACAGGAAAATAGAAAGTTTGAGGGGTTTAGGATTTTTGACAAAATCCTGAAAAATTAGAGGTGAACTTTTCTTTAATGTACACTCAACAAACAAATACAAATGGACAGAAACGCAAGCCAGCCAAACTTTCTGACAGAAAACTTTCAGCTACCTCTGGTGGTTGTCAGTACAAGAGGCCACACTGGTAAGCAAAGGTAATATAATTTATTAAATCAACTGATAAAATTCATTATTAATTATATAACTTTAAAATATTTCCTCTCCTCTGTTTTTTGACCACTGCAGCTACAAAAGCATAGCTATTTCATCATTATGGACAATGTCCTCTATTTGTATTTCATCTTCCCTCATTTCACCTATTCTCTTTGCCTCCCTCTTTCCTGTTTCTTGTCTCCTCTTGTCACTCCTGTATTTCCTTTGCTGCAGCACTGTTCATTCCCGCCTTAAAATGGATTTCACCAGCTTGTTATCCCTTATTAGAATGATCAACAGTGAAAGACTTGCATATTGCCCCTTAATGTCATGAACGGGCTTCAGATTTTGAATTTTTAAACAGAAATTATCTTGTCTCAAATCCACTGTCATAGACTGTCTCCAGACTCAGTTTATTAAGTAACTCCCATGCCTGAATGTAATATATTCTCATACCTACCAAATCTATTAATTTTTTATTTGTAAATCAAAGCTTGAATTCTGAAAACTGTACATTGCAAGCAGGACAGATTTCACATGCTTAAATAAGTGACATTTTAGTTAGTGTATTAGGCACAATAATGGAATTAGGACATTATATTTCTAAATTTGGTTCCATCCCCAAAATGCTAGGCATGTGTCATTCTGGCAAATAGTTCACATCTCTGTAAGTGAATTTCATCTCTACAATGCTCCTTATTTACTGCATGGTGTCAGTTTAGAAAATAAACAGCATTTATATAGGGGGTTGATTATAAGAGTTCCTAACTTGGGAAAACATCTCTGTTGTACAAGATCATTTAGACACAAGTCCCACTGCCTTCTTGAATCTGGGCACAAATGATGAACAACAGATAACAATTCAATACTCTAGGTCTATTATACATATTCTTCAGAATGCAGGCACATGGGGAGGCTGTTCCTGCAGTATCTGCAATGCACATACAAATAGCTCCAAGTCCTTGTGTGCTTTTTTACAAACCCAGAAAGATGGGAAATCTATGCAAGAGAAGCAAAGGGAAAATGCTTCATTTTTTTTTTTTTTTTTTTTTAATGGTTGTACAGATTTATTAGCTTTGTTTGCGGAAATTAATTTCCTCAGGAGTTTTCATACAAAACATTTGGATGTGGTCACTGTACCACAAGAAAATCTGCAATGTTCCTTAGCAAATGTTAGATTGCATATAGATGGGATGGCTCAGTCTGCCTATCCTTGTATCTTGTGTAATCACCTTTTATGCAAATGCTCACTTTGTATCCATAGATCCCAATGCACTTACAAAAAATTCAATTCACATTCTAGGAAGTGAAACAAAGCCACTAAGACTTTAACTTGTGTTAAAACCCACTCTGTTTCTTCCTATTGTCCTGCGTATCTTTTTGTTTCACTGCAATGTGCAATATGTGTGACAGTTCCTTGGGGATTGTCTTATCATTTGGTTCCAGAAAGTCTAAAGAGATCTGTATGGTCCAACATAATGTTTATCTATGTTTATTCTTACTACGGAAGAAATAGCCTCATTCTGCAGACAAACCAAATTCTTTCAGAAAAATGCTTTTGTTACTAAGTGAACCTGGTAACGGACACCTAAGAGAGATTTTTCCTCTTCCTGTGGAAATGTTTTTCTATGATGCACTTCAAAATCAATCTTCTTGCATATTGATGAATGGAACTGCATAAAAGAAAAGTGCATAATAATGCTGTGAACATCTGTATTGCTTAATTAATCTGCAAGCCAATACTAATTTGGCTATCCATCATCTTAAAAGAATATCTATAGTACAATCAAATAAGCTAAAATTTATGAAGACTAAACCAGTCCTTACTTCACATTCTGAATTTATCTTGAGTTCTTCTCCACTGATTTCAATAGGAATTGTATTAAGGCTGCCAGGCAGGTGAGGATGTGTTAATTCAGTGCAGACTAATTCTATTCACAGCACATGCAGCAGCAGCATCCAGAGAAGCAAGAAAGAGCAGATCAAATCTCAATAACGCCTCTGAATGCCTATTCAGGCACATGTCTGTCACTTTGCTAGTTATAACTAGTATTCTCCAAAGCATCTATGGAACTGTGTAAGGCAGTTGCTCCAAAGGAGACATTCAAAGAGTTTATTCAGCAAATTAACAGTTGTTAAGAATTTCTGCTGAGGTTAATTCATGTCAGCTTTCAAAATACAATTTTGTTAATGGGCATTGCCATTGCTATTCATACTTAAATTAAAATGACATTTTTTACACCATACTACAGTTACTTAAGGGAGTTCTTTAACCTAAGTGCTATACTGTGTTTTGTCAAACTCACCTGGGATGTTGCATTCTAACTCATACCTCCTAGCTGAAGATATCATGCCAGCTGAGGTATTTGGCTCATCTTGATGGTCTGTAGTTGTCCTCTCTTGTTTTCCTGACTTCCTTGTAGAAACAGGTTGAGTAAAGAGGAGAAGGTGCAATGAACAATCTGGTTTTTAGCTCTGACGTTTCTATACCTTTTCATCTCACAGTATTTTGGGAATTGAAATCTTATATTGATCTTATAGTTTGGCTTGATTTTAAAAAGTCCCTTTCTGTCCTCTTACTTTCTGTAGTTCACTACCTCCATGGGAAGCTCATGAATATGCAGTTTGTTACTATATATTCACCAGACTTGCAATTTTACCCCAAGTTAATGTTTATACTGCCTTTAGCCTTGCGGCAGGAAATTCTTAGGATGCTTTAAAGCTTCACATTTTTCCTATTTCAATCTTTTGCAGTTCTGCTGGAATTAAAGCTTAAAATTCTGGTTTAAATAAGTCCAAACACAGAGATACTTCAGAAAGTATAGTAACTTCAGAACAATCTTCCATTAGTAATCAAGATCTCCGAATTTTTAAATTTGAGTAGTTGCTCCAAATTTGTAAAGCTTTTGAAAACATGGCTCCAGCTCTCATCTATGAGTTTGACAAAAAAAATTTGTTCCTATAGTCTTTTAAAATCTAAAAACTTTTCTAAAAAGTCTTTCCATTCTTTACCACATATTCTTGGCATAAGAAGCTGATATTATCTTAAAAAAAAAAAAAAAAAAAAAAACCAGAAAAAAGGGCAAGATACGCCTCTTGTATGAGACCAAAAATAACTGATTTACAGCCTACTATTTGCAGGTTGCATTCAATTTGCAAATGAAGGTCTCTCTTACGTATTTTTATGAACACAATGTTCTCTACTAATTTATTTTTCCAAACAAATCATAAAAGATCATGATATGGAAAGTAGCAACAAAATGTGTCATAAAAGCAAAATTTTCAAGTCTGTATATATCAATGAGTTTTATGGGAAAATGAAATATTACCTTCCCAATACTTAGCCTGTCCTAGTATAATACAAAGCTGGGAGTTTTTTTAATTAGTTGGAATAAAATAAGTAATCAAAAATCATGTAAATGTAAATTATTATAATGTCCAAGCATCAGAATATTTTAGCACAGGATCATAGAAATGTATAGCTGAGAGAATGTCAGGAGTTTATACTTCCTAGTAAATGCCCCACAGTCTGATATCAAACCACAGAATACTGTAACAAAAAGATCTTAGTTCCTTGCTAAAGAGAGATTTTCCCAAACTGTATTGGCTATAAGCTCCTTTTCAGTGCTTCAGCAGTGGTGCACATCGCTGATGTAGTGACCTAAATCTCTATCTTGCAATGTAGCCATGAAAAATATGAATTTGCTGTAAGAAACACACAGGTTTCAAACACTTCGGATGTTGATGTGTGCAGGGTACTATAAACCTTGATTACTCTTTCTGATGACACTAACAAATGGCATTTGAGGATGAAGAGTGGATGGCATGATGGACCATGAAAAGCTACCTGGTGTTTTAAGACTGACTGTTACCAGTCCTAGAGGATGGGAAGAACTTGAGATGAAGAAGATTTCTCGGTATTTCAGGTAGTCTTTTCCAGGATTTCTTGTATCCAAACTATGTGACCAGTATTTTGTTCAGAGTCATTCACTGGAGATGATTTTCTTTACATCATGCGTACATGTGAGTTGCAGTCACATCTCTAACTAGTATTTTAGGGTCTCACTGACGACTGAGACAGCACTGAAGAAGCCTTGGGAGACTTCCTGAATTTGGGATTACACTCCCCTTGCCTTTTTTATTCCTGAACTTGTTGCATATTTCAAATAACTTGTGAATTGGCTGATCAAATCTTTTTATTCAATTACCAGGCAAATTCATGTGCATTACCTGCTCTTAGTTCTTTTGTTTGCCAGATTTAGCTCTGCTAATCTCAGAGAGCTAGCCAAGGCTTCCTTCTGAGACCTTGAAATCTGCACAATTCACAGTTTGAAAAAAAAATCTTCTAAACCCCTTTCACTAATTATTAAGCCAACAGAATATAAATTTAAAATATTTAATTACTTATTGTGTTAGGCTCTTTTGTTTTGCTAAGTCAAAATTAATTTGGGCCATGATATTCTTATTGCTTCAGTCCATAAGTTGGCAGCTTGACAGTTCTAAATTCATTGTATCCTTTCTAATTGTTGACTTTGTTATCTTCTGTATCTACCTGAAAAGTTTAGAGTTTTTCTAGTGAGTGGGACAGAACAGACTTCTCTACAAAGTTTCTGATTCCTGCTGGTAAGGTGCCTGCTGGTTCCATAACTCAGAAATGTTTGTTATGCACAAGGTAATAATGAAGAAGCAGAAGGGGAAGCTTTATTAAAAAGGCACTACACTAAGTCACACTCCATCAGGAGCTGTGTTCTTACAAGGGCTGAAGACATCGTACCAGATCCAGGAACTGAAAATAGCACTCTACTCACCTTAATCAATTCAATAAATTAATAAGTAAGCAACATTATTGCAAATCAACATGAATATTAACCAGAAATACACTATAAATATTAATTGAAAGTACTAATTTAATAGACAGTTTAATTACTTTACTAGCAATAGGCAAGAGAATAGGTGCGTGCTATGGCAGTTGTAGGGATACACTTGCCCCCTGAAATAACAGACTCCCAGAGAAGATCAGATCATCTCTCTTTAACTGGATCTCCTCTCATACTGGTGGTGGTGGTGACAGTGGCAGAAACTGATGGTGGATGCTGACTTGCTCAAAACAGAGGCAAGCATTTCCTTGAACTCATTTGAGATGATAAGATAGTGATGACCCGTATTATTCACAGTGGAAGAAGTAGAAAAAATCAGGATTCTCACAAGTAGGGGCATAAGTGTTAAAAATATAAGGCTCTATTGCAATGTTATAGGCAGAGGACAGTAAGGAATGAAATAAAGCAACAGCAGCTGATTTAAACATGAAGTTCATAATGTTAAAGGATTTTCTTTCATATGGTGTAACCAATTTATTCAAGCTCTGACCTGCCTAAGAACTTGAGCATAAATGTGCTTTTAGATTATGTATTTTATGACCATTCCTGTTCTTGTAATGTCTTATATTTAACTAGTGCGATGTCTGAAGGCTTGTTCTGGATGACATTGCTATTGCATTTGTACATGAACTGCACTCTTCCTTATACATACTCTTATGGTATTTCCCAGGACTTCCAGAAATATGCAACATGGTGATTTCCATACCAATTAGAAAAGATTCAGAAAAAAACACATCCGGTATGAAATAGTGTCATTTACTCTTCAGTAAATGATACAGATATTCATGGGAGGCCACGGGCAGCAAACACTGATGTAAGCATTCCATAAGGATCAGTTCTAGGAAGATTGCATTTTTAGTTTTGGACAAATGCCATTAGAAATTTTTTCTCCTTTCCTTTTGAAAAGTTTCATATATAAATCCTCCTAGAAGCCTAAGAAGATTTCAGGAAATCTCTGTGTGCGGGCTTCTAGATCCAGAATTCAATTTCAAATTCTCTTTATCCCTCTCCCCTATCTGTATGTGACCTGGATCTAGCCAGTTTACTGCAATCACCTCTGTTCCTCCTTGTATAGCTGTCAGAAAAATAAAATTATAAAACCCATTTTCTGTAGTCCAAACAAGCTATTTCACATGGTTTACTAATCTTGCTATTGGCAAATTAAGCATAAGCAATGTAATAGCAAAACTTAGCAAGAAACCATTAAAAAATATTTATTCACTGGACATAAATTTATATACTTTGGCTTATAGCTTGGCTAGATCTCATGGGAGTGCTTTTCCTCTCTTGCCGTGCTAGTTGGTTCGTTAGTACCTCCTATTCCCTAAAATTTATTGCTTTATTATCCTTCTTTATCCTAGAAGCGTACAAATTTTCCTCTGGTCATAAAAAGAACAAGTAAAATGTTATATGATATAGAGCTGCTAAACATGCTGATGAGGGAAGTGCAAAGAGAGACTGCTTAAAACAAGTTGTCAGGTAGACAACTTGTTTGGAGTGAAAATGCTAAACTGTACTAGTTTAAAGTATAAAGTGAGAATACCTCAAAGGGCCCTGAAGCTTCAGTAATTAACATCAGGAAGTTCTCCCCAGCTAAGTACTTGCCATGGTACAATTTAACTCTACAGCAATTTTTGTATCTACACAAAAGTCTTGCCATATTTGACCTAGGCCTGCTAAGTACCATTCTCTATGCACATGTATTTAAAAAAAAAACAGTGAAATCAACAGCCAAGATACAAAATGCACCATCTAAATACCGTTAATCATTCCTTCTTTTCCTCTCTGCTTCTTTGAATCTTCTTCAACTCCCAAATCTACCTTGTCAGTGTGAGAAACTAAGGTTGAGGCATCTCTGTCGTGTCAGACACAGGGCTCCCTCTCATCACCCTCTCGAATTCTCCTTTCACATTCTCACATGTTACCCTACAGACTCTGCTCCAAGATCCATCAGCCTCCCTGCCCTGTATTTCATCTTTCTCCTCTCTGACTTTCAATGTCTGATCCTTCTCTGTCCTGCTCAATACCATTATTTATTTTGTTTTATCTCTGGGGAGGCCTAAGCAGAGGAGAGTCTGTGCTGTCTCCATTGCCAGCTTGTTGCTGGCTCAGGCAGGGACAGCAGATGTGGTAAGAGAAGACGCACTGGAAGCAGGTAGGGAATGTGCTCTTTGCTTCTTCCACGTGTCGAACATACTGCACGACACAGCTCAGGTTAAAGACCACAATCCTCAGAATCCTGAACTTGTGTGTTAAGGCCACGGTGCAATATACTCTGTATTGCCAGGTCTCATCCATTCAAGGAATTTATCACACAGATGCAAGGACTAGAACAGCTTATGCATTACACATGATATTTGTATTTGAAGAAGCCTGTGCCAGTCCATGCAACAATCAAAGTTTTGCATAGAGCTGTGGGGATCATGGATTGGAACCCTTTTCTTTTGGAGACCCATTAGGAGGCACAATGATCTCCATGAGCAAAGCCTGGATAACATCAGACGTGAGCTCCATGGAGCAGGTTGGGCTGCACACCCTTTTTTTCCCTAGAGCGCTCCTCAGTCAACGACACAAAGCACCATGCCAAAAAAGTAGCATCAGAAAATTCTACCTACAATACGGACATGATAAAAAATTACCCTTGGGCATATCAATATCTGTCTCCATTTCCCTCAGCCTTTTAAATTCTGGCCAGCAATATGTGTTAGAATGAAGAAAAGTTTTTTCCTGAATCCATTATACAGATGCCTATGAAAAACTGCAGTTTTGACAAACTGGCATTCTAATGAAAAAGCATTTTGATGAAAACATTTTTAGACATCTTTGTTCCAAAGAGGATTGAGCTTTATACGGAGAGGACGGTCTCACAGAGGATAGTCCCTTAGAAACTGGAGCAATGACTGTCCCATAAACACCCTTAAGGTAGCATTTGGATCTCCTCCAGTCTGTTAGAAAGACTGGATCCTATTTCTCAGTAATGCCGTGATAAAATGACTGTGGTGGTAACACCCTGAGCTACGAAGCTTGTGAGAATGCAGCTGCCACAATATTTTCAGTACAGATGATTTGAGTGGTGTTTTCCTGACACTAGTGGTTGCATCAGTATTCTGCATCAATCACCAATATTCCTTATCAGCAGACTCTTCAAAATGATCACCATGAGAATACTGACATAGACAGTTTCAAAACCTGTTAATTTTAAAATGCTTTAGAATGTGTTTCTTAAGGATCAGAGGCATTATTCCCTTTGTTCCATACATGTTAAGTGGCTTTGTCTTTCAATTAGAATTATGAAGCAGTAATACTCTGCCAGTGTATTCTCAAATACAGTACACTTTCAGTTCTTGGCATAGTTCGGGGATAAATAAGGCAGTTTTGTAAAATGACTAACTCTTACACAAATGGACCATTTCCTATAATCAGTTGATAGTGCCATTGTCAGTTGCAGTTAAATCCCTCAGAAAAATTATGTCATGCATAGATTGTATTCCTTCCTACTATTTCAAATGCCTGAAGAGGACTTTTATTAGTATTAAATAATTTTGTAAGAGTCACATCTCACTATGTCAGATGTTTCCTAAGAAGAAATCACATGGATAACCATAAATGTTCGTTTCACTTCAATTTTACTGATTGCTTTTGCCACCAAACTTTATAAAATATTTTTCTTTGGCTTGGCTTAGTGTATGTTAACTAGGAGAGAACACAAAAATCATTATTAAATTGCCCCTATATGAATTTGAACTTGTAAAAGGCATAAGGAAAAATAAGGTAGGTGTTAACACAGTGATAGAAACAGGAGATTACAGGTATGAAACTCGAGATAGGAGTAATTTAAAAACTGGCTCAAGGCACACTAAAGATCATCAATGAGAGCCTTTAATATCTCTGAAATAAGAGAACCGAGAGATAAAACTACTGATTACGTACTTAAAGCAAAAACACTGAAGCAGTATCTGTAGATGTGCAAAATGCATATGAAGTCGCTTTCAGGTCTGGGAAGTCTGAGGTTATACCATTTCATAAGATAGATATAATATGAGGGAGCTCAGTTCTAAATTTTTCCTTTTATGCCAGTGACAGCATTGAATGAACCTGTGGATTTATGCCCCGATGATTTTAATCCTTCAGATTAAATGAGAAATTGCTGGTTGAGGCTCTAGTTAAACTGTCTCGGGCAGGTTTTATTGTGCCTTGGATGTGATGAAAGCCTGAGCACAGTGACGCAATGGGGAAAGGCAGGAGCTTTTACCAGAGCTTTTTGGTATGCTCCTTCCACAAGGTTATGAAGATGCAAAGGCCTATCACCCCTTCAAATGCCCGTTTCCTTCACTGCCTTGAAATCTGTATGGGCTGGGAAGCTGCTGTGTTAACATTTCTGCAAGGGAGTTGAACTCTCTGACTCCTGAAGGCCCTGATTGCTATCAGCCAGGTCAGCAAGGCTGCAGCAAAGGAGGCAAAGGGAGGAGAAGGGCAACGTGCTGCTTCTCCTGGAGATGTTTAGCTCTATAGGCTGCTCTGCGGTACCACTTTGAATAGCATGCTCAACTTCCATCACGGAAAAAAACCACAGTATGACAGGGATGGCCAGACACAATTTCCTATGCGTACAAATACTAGAATCTGGACCTGGATGTGGTTTCAGTTAACAAGCAAAGGAATACTTGGGGCATAGCCTTAAGGCTCTGTGTTTCCTTGCCACTTTTAGACATTTCCAGACAATGAACTGGGCTTTTGCAAACTGAATACTGAGGGCTAATCCTGAAGGCCTGCCTCTCATGGCAGGTTTCTTAGTTCCACGTTTTCTAAAGTGGGAGTTTGCCCTCAGTCTTACTTGTTTCTTGATCTTGTACCATAGCCTTTTCAGAACCCTGAATTCAGACTTGTAATCTGTTTTGAAGGCAGTTTGGGGTCAATTCTCTGCTTAGTTTTGCTCTGGTAGCCAAAAAGCTAGATCAGTAGTGGCTATAAACAAGGCATTCTTGCAGGAGGCTGCTTTGAGTCCCAGATATCTCCTGCCTGCCTTCGGGTGACATTTCCTTCCCAGGGATGGGAAATGGATGTGGCATCTGGTTGCCCCTGTGGTGTCCCCAGCTTTTAGCAGTCCCTCACTCAGCACACAGACTTTCTCTCATGCTTGGTTTCCATAGCTGTGATTTTAAAGGTTGGGATCTGCAGTATCTGAGTCTTGTAGGTCTTGGGGAAGGGCTATCAAACTCTGCCTTACTTACTAAATAGTGTCTGCGGAAGGGAGCAGTACAGATACTTCAAACTTGGAGACAGATCACAAGAGACAGCTGTTTATATTTATGTAGATGGTTTATGTGCTGTTTAAAAAGGCAGCTGAATCATCTACAAATAAACAGGCATCCTTTTTTAGCAGTGCTTTAACCCTCATCCTGCATGAGGAATTTATTTGATAAAAATCTTGACCTTCTTTTTTTGCCTATATTGCTTTTTTGCAACTCTAACTAGAGCAACTTCACAAAACCTGACAGACAATCGTGTTTTGACTGTGAGTAGCTACAATTCAAATCTCTCAGTTTTTCTGAAGAAGCTGAAAGCCTCCTACTTTTTGGTGAAAAGTTATCTTGCAGAATACAAATCATCATCAATTTCACAGGATTAAAATCCTGAGCCCTTGACTTGCCCAAGGCATTTCTTTAGCCATGGAAGAAGAAACAAAGACTGTCTAATGACAGCAAAAGTCACCTGCACAACAGCAATGGATGAACAGAAAACAGCTGCGTTTGGCAATAAACCAGGTCGTGTTCCAATTAAGTTTTTGAGTATTTTATGGAAGCCATTCAGTCATGAATGAATTCAACATCAAGAAAGATATCTGGCAACCTTTAAGTACTTTTACAGAAACATATATTCCAGCAGAGAACATGCTAGAAATCCTTGCCATCCTTAGACATTTTTATAGAAAGCTCTGTGCCTAGAGAGAAGAAATAAAGGCTTCTTGTAACAACAATCTCAATTTTCTTTACTGAGACTTCAGCTCAAAGCTGAGCTCCAAGTGAATAACAGGGCAAAGTTGCTCAGCTTCTCTAGCAGCCTTCCCAGTGACAATTTTTCTCTTTAGAAGGGTATTCTACAAGTTTTCTGTTAACTGCTTTTTTTCCCCAAGCTGCTCTCTGTATTACAGCTTTCTGTGGGCAGGGGAACCCTCTCCATGTCTGGTCAGATAGAGGAACATTACTTGTTCAGCTTGATAAAGGGTATCTACTTGGAAAACTGAAAACTACACTGATTAATTTAAACAGCAGCATCTTATCTAGGGCTTCCTCTATCTACACACCAATACTGTTAGAATTAAACAAACAAGCTCAGACTAGATGCTGATTTAACTAGTACAGAAACCTTGAGAGATCTGAATGTACTTAATATCTAGAGCAGAAGGACATTTTGGAAATATTAGATATAAATAAAACTCCGCTGAATTACCTAGGTCTGTTGAAATAAACAAGTTTGCAACAGACTGGTTAGATGCATTACCAATAAAAACATCAGTATTGACTAATTAGGGAAATGGAAAACAAACAAAAAAGTAAGCATAAAGATTAGCCCTAGGTTACTTCTGTCCGATGGAGTAAAATGCAGTAAAAATCAGTATCAATTCCATGCTTAACACTGCATGTAATCACTAGGTGCAGCCTTGTGTCATGATGCTGCAGCAAGTTTCCAGCCCTTTGTTCTGGAAACATTCTTACAAACACTATTCAGAGGAATGGAGTATGGATTGGAAAGGGATATTTCTGAGATGATGTGGGCTTGAAAAACTCTCAGTACTCTGAACTAGCACAACCACTCATTTTATAGTCTGGCTGTTATAAATATGTCTTTGTCACACCTGAAGTTTCACCTCTTCTATTAATGGATGACATACCCAGTAGCAAATAGAGCTTTATGATCCTTGCATGGTTTGCACAGCAGAAAACCTGTTAGCGGAGTTTCCTGAGTAACACCATTCATTTACACAGTGTTCAGCTACTGTAAAGCACGTCAGAGACAGGCAAGCAGTTCTTTTCATGGCAGGGTATGATGTGAAAGAGGCCTTGGTAGCTGTGTGGTGTTGTGAGGCTTGTGATACATGGCTTTAACGTCTCTCTGTATCTGATCTGAAACCTGTAGTCACACGACTTCCTAGGTCTAATACAATGTATAGCTAAGGTAACATTATGGATCTGTTGTTGAAAAGTTGGGAAACCCCATGTGTCTGTGTCTGTGTGTGTGAATCTGAGTTTAACTTACAAAGTTTTTAACTCCACAGGGTTATAATTTCTTACCAATACCTTCAGTAGTGTTCACAATGTAAAACGGAATAGGCACTAAACTGTGAATTGCGTACTGAACTGTTCATAAAAATTAGGATTTGGAACAAAGGCACTTTAAAGAATTAAGTTTACTGGAAACTCAGGACAGCCACATTTTTGGTCTGTATTCTAGTTTTTTTTGGGGGGGGGGGGGGGTTGCAGCTTTTTAGGGAAAAGCTCATGTCAATTATTTGTACTGTTGGAGCAGGTGTCCTTCTAGACTACTGCCACCGACACCCAAGCAAAGGAAGGGTATGACAGGCTGGTGTGGGTGCACGTACTCTCTCATAGGCTAACAAGCCCAGAAAAAGGCAAAAAGCCTGGGATAAAGCCTTGCATAATTTTAGCATGTTCAGAAGCATATCATCTTTTTGCATTTTAAGTTGAAAGACTCTTCTGGAGCCAAACCTTTTGGGAATATGTTTTTAATCAAAGAAGTAAGATTTAACCTTTAACTCTTCACCCTTTTTCCTTCTCCCTGTAAAACCAGTAGGAAAACCCCCACATAGTTTTTGCAATGAAATTTAACTGCATTCACCTATGAGCAGACTCAGACAGTTTTCTTAAAAACAAAGTAGGATTAGCATCTAACGTAATATTTCTTTGTTGTAATCTTATGCGTTTTTGTGTGACTGAAGGAAGGAGCTTCTAAAGGAAGGGTCAGATTCAGGTTCTGGTGAAATCAGGGTCTAAATCCACACTAATGACAATGGGACCAGCATTTAGGACCAGAGGAGAAAAACTCTTCCACTTAAACATGTTTAAAACAGAGACTTAATTGACCCACTGCCAGGAGCTCTCTAGGAAATGAGATTTTGGTCATACTTGCAGAAACACGTGTTTTAGACCTGTGTGCTAACATCTGGATGATATTTATTGTCCTAGAGGAAACCCCGAAACCTTTAAAAACACGAGCTTTACTGGGGTGCTTTCAAACTCTCTGCTATTTTTCCTCATCGTTCACTTGGCTGGGGTTTCTCCCAGCACGGCTGTGAAATGCCAAAGGCCCAGGTGGGATCTCCAAACCAGCACTCCGACCGGCCCCTTCGCCCCGGGTAGAAGCGGGCTCGGGGGGCGTTCGGCCCGGTACTGACAGACTGACAGACACACAGACGCACAGACAGACAGACCTCCCGCTACTCTGCACGGTTACGGCAACAGTTTTATTCTCGATTAAACTTTTAAGTGCTGCTTGAATTGGCCGGGGGGGAGCTCTCCGGGCCAAGCGTTCCTGCCGGGGCAGCTCTGCCCGCCGCCCTTTGCCGCTTCCCCGCCCCGCCGAGGGTCGGGAAGGGGTGGCGGACGCCGGTTCCCCCCCCCCCCCCCGCCCCAAGTCGGAGCAGCACATTTTGGGCGGAGCGGCCCCGGTCCTGCCCCGGTCCTCCGTGGGGCGAGGTGGGGGGGGGAGGGCACGGCGGGACGAGCCTCCCACGCCGGTGGGGGCGGGAGCGGGGGGGGGGGGTGGGGGGGAAGGAAAGGGGGGCTGGCGGCAGGGGCTGGGCAGCCACTGGCACGGGAGCTCCCCCCCTCTCGCCTCGCCTCCCACGGCGGGGGATAAAGGCGCCTGGCCCGGCGCTCCGCGCCGCCGGAGCGGGCAGGCGGCCGGCGGGCGGGGGTCGGGCCGGGCCGGGCCCCGCCGCGCAGCCCCCTCCATGCGCCTCGCCGGCGGCGCCGGCTCCCCCCGGGCGGCCCCGGCTCCCGGGAACGGCAGCCGGTGGCGAGCGGTGGAACCCGGCGGCGGTAGCAGCCCCAGCCCCGAAGCGTGGTCGGGGTCGCCCAACGGCAGCCTGGGCGGCTGGGACCCCTTCGGGCGGGACGAGGAGCTGGCGAAGCTGGAGATCGCCGTGCTGGCCGTCACCTTCGCCGTGGCGGTGGTGGGCAACGGCAGCGTGCTGCTGGCCCTGCGGCGCACGCCGCGGAAGGCGTCCCGCATGCACCTCTTCATCCGCCACCTCAGCCTGGCCGACCTGGTGGTGGCCTTCTTCCAGGTGCTGCCCCAGCTCTGCTGGGAGGTGACCCACCGCTTCCACGGCCCCGACGGGCTCTGCCGCGTCGTCAAGCACCTGCAGGTCTTCGGCATGTTCGCCTCGGCGTACATGCTGGTGGCCATGACCGCCGACCGCTACATCGCCGTCTGCCACCCGCTGAAGACGCTGCAGCAGCCCACCAAGCGCTCCTACGGGATGATCGCGGCGGCCTGGGCGCTCAGCCTGCTGCTCAGCACCCCGCAGTACTTCATCTTCTCCCTCAGCGAGGTGGAGCGCGGCTCGCAGGTCTACGACTGCTGGGCGCACTTCATCATGCCCTGGGGGCCCCGCGCCTACATCACCTGGATCACCGGCGGCATCTTCGTCGCGCCCGTCTTCATCCTCGTCACCTGCTACGGCTTCATCTGCTACCACATCTGGCGCAACGTCCGGGGCAAGACGCGCCCGGGGGAGACGGCGGGCGGCGGGCGGCGGGGGGGCGGCGGCGGCCCGCGGCGGGGGCTGCTGCTCGCCCCCTGTGTCAGCAGCGTCAAGACCATCTCCCGCGCCAAGATCCGCACCGTCAAGATGACCTTCGTCATCATCTCGGCGTACGTCGTCTGCTGGGCGCCCTTCTTCACCATCCAGATGTGGTCCGTCTGGGACCAGCGCTTCCCCTGGGTCGGTAGGTGACGGGCGGGGGGTGGGGGTGTGTGGGGGTGGGTCCCTTGGGGTCCTCCGGGGTCCGGCAGCCTCTACCCTCCCCCTCGAGGCGGTGCGCGGCCCGTGGAGCCGAGCGTGGGGGAAACCGAGAGCGGGACCGGGGCGCGCCGTCCCGCCGAACGGGTCCCTCTCCCCCCGACACCCCGCGGAACGGCGGCTCAGCGCCCTCCGCCCCGCGCCGCCTTTGCACGGCGAGGTGAGGTGAGGGAGCCCCGGGGCCGCCGCCGGGACGGACGGGGCGGCCCCGGGAGCCGGCGGAGCGGCGCGGAGCGGAGCGGTGCGGAGCGGTGCGATGCGGTGCGGTGCGGAGCGGAGCGGTGCGGAGCGGAGCGGTGCGGAGCGGTGCGATGCGGTGCGGTGCGGAGCGGAGCGGTGCGGAGCGGAGCGGTGCGGAGCGGAGCGGAGCGGTGCGGTGCGGAGCGGTGCGGAGCGGTGCGGTGCGGTGCGGTGCGGAGCGGTGCGGAGCGGTGCGGAGCGGAGCGGTGCGGAGCGGTGCGGAGCGGAGCGGTGCGGTGCGGTGCGGAGCGGTGCGGTGCGGAGCGGAGCGGTGCGGAGCGGAGCGGAGCGGTGCGGAGCGGTGCGGTGCGGAGCGGTGCGGTGCGGTGCGGAGCGGAGCGGAGCGGTGCGGAGCGGTGCGGTGCGGAGCGGTGCAATGCGGTGCGGAGCGGTGCGGTGCGATGCGGAGCGGTGCGGTGCGGAGCGGTGCGGAGCGGTGCGGTGCGGTGCGGAGCGGA
This sequence comes from Tyto alba, assembly GCF_018691265.1. Taxonomy (NCBI): domain Eukaryota; kingdom Metazoa; phylum Chordata; class Aves; order Strigiformes; family Tytonidae; genus Tyto; species Tyto alba. The sequence continues at coordinate 53,774,612 of NW_024881282.1, forward strand.
GCGGTGCGGAGCGGTGCGGAGCGGTGCGGAGCGGTGCGGTGCGGAGCGGTGCGGTGCGGTGCGGAGCGGAGCGGAGCGGTGCGGAGCGGTGCGGTGCGGAGCGGTGCAATGCGGTGCGGAGCGGTGCGGTGCGATGCGGAGCGGTGCGGTGCGGAGCGGTGCAGCGGCCGGGCTCCCGGGCGGGAGCAGCAGCCGCAGAGTTCTCATCCAGAGCAAAATTAGGGGATGGGAACTGAAGTATCTGCTGCCATGATTTGAACCCGCAACGTTTTCCTCCATTTGAAGCTGCCGATTAATACAACTTTAGAAACATGTTGTGTTATTATTAAGCACACGCATTTATATGTGTCACGAGTAATTATATGAGCAGGGAACTCGCTAAGCCTTCTTCCCTGCAACTTCCCTGCGTGTGCTTTCCTTGCTGTCTAATAACTGAGTAACACCCTGAACCCTTCCTCTCAACAGGGCAGGCACCTCTGAGTAGCTCCTTTAGTCAGCCACCAGTTCTCGTGAAACACTGGCAATTTAATATTTTGGAGATACCTGTTCCACTGTCAAATCTGGCTGAAAATAATTGGAGAGTTTAACACTGAGAAAGCAGCAAACAGAAATGTTGCCATTCATAATTTCTTGATTTTTTGTAAATACCCCCAAATTATCACTTACTGTAGCAAGAGCACTGATTACCCCTACTATGCAACTAAAGCCGAGCCTAAAATACAGATCTCTGCAGGGAAATGAAGACTTGCAGTAGACAAATAGATTTTTTTGATTTTTTTTTTTTTTTTTTTTACTTCAAAAGAAATGCGAACCTAATTGAACAGATGTGTATTTGGTAGGCTTGTTTGCAGAGATTCTTTAAAACTATGGAACTGCATAACACAGTGATTATGCTTCTTTGGAGATTCAATATTTACAAAGGACGATCACTAATAATTGATCAGATTAAATATATCTTTACAGTATTTGATGATTGGATTGAAGGTAGAAGACCTTAACTGTTTTATGGCATAGGGCTAACTTCCATTTTTCCCTTAAGTAAAATTTGTTCAATCTCTGAAATCCCGATTTGATTCACAAGCCAGTAGTTACTTGAGCATTCAGTGCTCTTCAGCATGCAGATGTATGCAGCAAAATTCAGTATTACTGAAAACAGTGGGAAATCAGTGGGCAATCAGTGGGAATTTTGCCATTGAATCCCAGGGTAACCAATTTTTAAAACAAAAGCTTGAATAAAAACTGTTCAGTATTTAAAGTATGAGCTTATCATCAAGACATGGATAACCATCAGTGGAAACGGGACTAAAGGATTATTTTGGATGGATTGCCCTATAACTTGTTCTGTCACAGCTTTCTGAAGGCTGTTCAAACAAATTCCTGCTGACCTTACATAAATAAGAACTTACATAAATAAGAACTTTCTCGATTATGTCCTCATTATTCATTTCAAATTCTGCTGCTCAACTTTCAGAACTAAGATTATTCAGGAAAATAAATCCAACAGTTAATGAAGTGATTGACAGAATGGTGCAAATGTTCTTTTGATGATTAAACCGCTTTTCCCCCCCCTCCCCAGATTCTGAGAACACTGCGACTACCGTCACGGCTCTGTTGGCCAGCCTGAACAGTTGCTGTAACCCGTGGATCTACATGTTCTTCAGCGGGCACCTCCTGCAAGACTGCATACAGAGCTTCCCTTGCTGCCAAAAAATAAAGCAAACGCTGAGTAAAGAAGATTCAAACAGCAACAGCAGGCGACAGACTTCTTTTACCAACAACAGAAGCCCAACCCACAGCCTGAACACCTGGAGAGAGTCGCCCCACTCCAAATCGACCAGCTTCATTCCCATTCCAACCTGAGGCGGGCCCTGGGGCCGGCCAGGCTTGCAGCCCCCAAACAGCGCGTGGGAAGGTCACGGCACGGCACCGTGCGCCGGTCAAAGGCACCGGTCGCGGTAACGAGGAATGACCAACACGGCCGTAAGGCAAAACGCGCCGCCTTGCTCGGCACGCTGTTCTGCAGCGTGGAAATTATTTGCTGAAAGGTATTTAGGACTTGGGCAACTGATCGGGAAGGCCTGATGACAATAAAGCAATTATTTTTCTAAATAGGATTTCTTATTTAATTTTGTTTGTGTGTTTGTTTCTCAAATACTAAGTGCATTGTTTGCTTGTTCAAAGCAGTAAAAATAGTGGAGGTGGCATGTGTTGTGGTAACTCCGCTCTCTAGTGTTAATGCGTAAAACTTCTCATGATTCTCCGATGAAGTCACAGGGAAAGAAGATGATACGAGCAGGATTGCAATTTAGTCTTAAACACACAAAGAAAAGCACTGGGAGAAAGTCCTGACTATCCAGATAAGGAACATGGTTAGACAGGCTCTGAGTTATTGAGAATTTATTGATCATACTGCTTTATCTTGTACAGGTCTAGCAATTATCAGTGAATGAAACTTAACCGTCCTTGTAAAGGCAAATCCTTCAGTGCTGTCACTGTCTGTATGTGTGCTGTGGGGTTTCATTTTTAGGGTGACATTTCCTCTTCCCTTCACACTGATGGAAGTTATACAACCAATTTTTATTGTCTTGTTGCACCTACCTTGCTTTTTTTAAACTAATTCAAAAAAATACATTGGTAAATAAGTATGATAAGCTGTGACTAGCTCAGCACTGCTACAAACAGATATACCAAGAAAATTCATCATCATGACTACCAGAACCACTTGCTTTATGTGTAAGAGTTACACCTTTTCTTTTTCCTTCACTAAGACAGATAGGATCAAGCGACACTTAGTTGTCAAGCAAATAGCCCTATAAATTTAGGAGAATGTGGCTGTTTGGTAAGAGCTGAAGAATCAGTATATTCCAACACACAGATCTGAGAATCAAACTTACAAGTCTTTTGGGAACATATAAAAATTGTCAGCGTTATTGGTTTGGGGTTTTTCTGGCAGATCTGGAAGACAATAGAGTCTTCGAAATTGGCAGTAAACTGCCACAAAAAGTCATCAAAACTCATTTACTTATATTGAATTATAAAGCATTCAAGTTGTGCCTGTTTTCACTACAGTGCACACAGAGTCAAATGTAGTTCCTACAGCTCATCAATAATCCTGTTACGGCTTTCCGTGGAGCCTGTTTTTCACATGGATTTTGGGTTTTGAAGCTCCGTGAATAAGTTTTGCTGTGGTTTTGAAGTCATGAGGATCTCTTTGAGAAGTACAGCTACCTGTCTGCTCCATTCTCCCAAGCTTTCTGGGTCCTGAAATCCAGACATTTCCCTGGCACCACGCAGGACTTTGCTGCAGTCCCAGCTGGCTCGCTGGAGCAGCGGCACATGTGCACGGCCGCATAACGCATGTACTTATGTTTGCAAGGAGGAACATCAGCAGCAGGCTTCTCTATTTCCCACCCAAACCAGACAAACAAGATTGCTTTTCTAACTGCTCGAGGAGAGAAGAAATCAGGGCTGCAACTGTGGCTTTCACTAAGGATGGTGCCAGCCCCATGCCTGTCACAGTAACAGTAGCAGAAATTTATTAATTTCTAGCTAGGTGCAGAGTAAAATCCTATTCAATCTGTTGTCCACTCCAGAAGCTCCCAGACATATCACTGACTATTCCAGGGAAAGAATAGGGAAGATTATAGCTAAAAAATTAAAATTCAGATTTTGTTGTCACTAAAGAAAATCTTAGCTCTTCTCTCTACATTTCTTGTTATCATTTTCTGCTCTTCAGGAGAGCAATCTGGTCGAATGTGTCTTTCTAGTCATTGTTCAAAACACTAGAACCCAAAGGACAGCATGGTGGAATGGCTTATATTTAATAAACTATCTTTCTGGACACCTCTAGTACACAGATGTGACTACAGCTCTCACCAGTTCTGGGTGAAGGTTTGTGAATCTGAAGTTATGTTTTAGTCCAAAACCAAATGCATGCAGTGGTGTTAGGTGTATGTGTATTTGTGCACATTATATGTACTGCATATATTTCACAAGTAGGTAATTCACAGTTACTGAAATTTCAAATGTTTCAAGATAAGTACACTATATTTTGCCTAGTTTTTTATTTGTGTTACTACTTTCTTTGTACATAAAATATATATTAAAAAGCAATTAGCTGTACTAACAGAATTTTCATGTTTGTGGAATTGAATTATTTTTCTATTACACTTTATAATCAAACAGAGAAGACAGCGAGAAAAAAAATGTAGAGTAATGTTGATAATAAAACTAAGCTGGGTAATGACCAATATATATAAAAAAGTAAACAGACTCAGAATTATAATTTTCAGTTTCTTCTAAATATGTTACAAAATCTAGGCTTACACTTGGGGCTTGTTAACATAAATGTACCCTATGAGTCTTCTACAGTTTCTGTAATTAAATTGACAACACTATTTAGCAGTATTTGGATTCCAAGCATTTTTTTGTCAATACTGTGCCTTGTTTTTTCATATAATTGAAACACTGTAAAATACAGACCATATTTTTTAATTGTTCATCTGTGGAGATGTGGGGTTTTTTAACAGCTGCTTTGGGTTATCATGAGGGCACACTAATGAAAACAGAAGGAAACAAGAAATTGTGAAACCATTGCACGTTTAAAACATGGAAACTTGCTCTAATAAACCTGTATATTTGTTTGATGAGAAGCGTTTTGTTTCTTTTGCTTGACTAGATTTTTTTGCAAGTCTAGAAACATATTTAGTGACACTCCATATATTTTACAAAAAATGTAAAATTTCTTCATTAATTTTAATGAGTTGTTTCCATTAAAAGCTTTGAAGTGAACAAAACTAAAAAGTTTTTCTATTACACAAAGTGCATGAAGGGCACATGCAAAGGAGGAATGTGCAGTCAGCTTTCCACTGTATGCTGCTAGTATTGCTAAAATATGTAACATAGCATTCACATTCTGAAGTGGTTATACTGATATCTTCATTTTAATTTGGGGGAACAAAATATTTATCTTCTAATGCAAAATATGATTGATTGGATGAGAGTGCACTCTGTTGTTTGTGATGGTGTTACTGGAATTGCAACATATGAAAGACAATTAAATGGCAGAAGTGGACAATTAAATGGCTGAAGTTTGTCACTAATTTCTTTCTAAATTTGTAGGTAAACATATTGTTGGCTCAGAAAAAAAAAAAAAAGTTTTTTCTGTATTACCACATCAAGACCAAAGTATACAAGATGATACAAGTTCACATGTGCCCAATCCTGCAAAGACAAGGATTTTGTCTGCAGGAAATCTTATGTCCAGTTCCAGATCGAAGGACCTTATTAAAGTGCACGCATGGTCCTTTCCAATTCGTACATATGGAAACCAGGGCAAAAAAAGGAAAGGAGTTGCAGAGGTGAATGTCATCCCAAGGCACGTACTGCTGAACCAGCCTTGGGAAGTGAACCCAGATCTTACAGTAGGGCTATTGCTGAAATAGTTACTTGCTGTGTAGGGGAAGCTCTTACACAGTTGTCCTGGTCTGAGTTCCCCACCTACAGAAAGGAGTAATTAAATACAGTGTCCTCTTCCAAAAAGTGTCTGCATGAGTTTCAGCTGTGCAGTCCCTTCTGTACAGGGTCGGGAAAAGACACTTCTGTACATGGAAGACTGGAGAGGCAGAAAGAAGCAAGTGGGCTTCAACATTAGTTTGGAGTTTTAGTTACTGTTATAAGATAGTTTTCTATGTTTGTTCTTTAAGGAATGGGCTTTACTAGAAAATGTAGCACTTGCTACTTGGCTGAAGGAATTACAGGATATGCAAATGAACAGGTTTCAAGGTCCAGGAATAGATCACAGCTGCTCCACAGGGAACAGTCCTGACTGGTTCAGGTAACAGTCCCTCACACAAGAGCAGGTTCAGGTAGTCTTGAAAAAGGCAGAACTGTTGAAGGTAATGTAAGTCACGCAGAGTGCTTTGTGCAGGTATGCAAACAGCAAGCAAATAACAATCACGACTAGTCCCTGCTGAGCTTTGTTAGAGCCAGCCAGCATGGGTCTGCCTCTTCCAGGACTAGTCCTGCAGAAAGTCCTGGATCTGTACTGTGTTATTGGATTAATACAGTATCGCTGTTTTGGTAAAACTGCTCAGTAATTTGTCATGTCTTAGTATAAACTTGCTTGGAGTAACAGTTTACATGCAAATTAGCCTTAGGTCTTCATAAGGACATTTTTAGCTGAATTCCTGACACAGTCCATTGGGTTACTCCATTTCTGAAAAGCAAAGCTGTGAGACAGCATTGGGAGTGCAAATCTCTCTTCCCAGCTATACGGTGGGGAGACCAGCAAGTCTCTCTAGTTCCAGGTGGACCAAGATTTTGAGTATAGGTGGACTTACAGAGGCTCAGGTGCTGGCAGGACACCGGGAGGTCCGGACTGTACCTCCAAGTGACTGTGGCTGCATATCCAGTACTGGTCAAGTTAATTTACTTGTGCCTGAGTTATTCATCTGTAGTTCAGGGTAATGATGTTTATCTTCCCCCATAAGTTCTTACAGGACACAAGAATAAGAACTGCTATGTATGAGTTCAATACTTTTCTAGCAAAGCACTGGCAATACAGGCTGTAGGTGGTCCATCAGCTTTTACACCTTTGAAGCAAAACATGACAGAACTGTCATTACAAACTACTTGGCTTTCCAGGGCATGAAGTGTGTTCTGGAAGGTAAGGAATAAGTAACCAGAGACTGGCACATTGGCTGCCCTGGCCTCTTCTACCACTACAGCAGTGATTGCTCCTGCTACAGTCTCTCCTGTCCCTGGTAGTGATAGATACAGCAAGAATGGGGACAGGGACCACAAGAGCAGCAGCAGACAGGGTTGTCATTAAAGCACATTAATTTTACACTCCTTTTGGAGGGAGGAATGTGGGTCCTATCAAATAAAAAAACCCACAGTGAATATGGAGAGATGAACCAGTGGCTCAGAGAGCAAATAAACCATGTCTTAGCCCAAAGACGGTTTGAAAGTATCAAGACACTTTCCATGTTACAATTGTAAGGTATGCTTTGTATTTGTAGAAAAGGACCCCCTTGTTTCCTGGAACTATAACTACATGAAGCTTTTTACAAATCTAGTGAGTGTCTCTGCTGAGATGGCTAGCTACAAGGCTATGTCTAAAAAAGGACAATGGACTCTTCAAGTTAAGCATTCAACATGTGACTTGTAGGGTCTTGCCCCCCACAATACAGGCATGTCCTGTGGGAAATGTGGGCAGCCACAGAGCTTTCAGGGAGGAGAAAGGAAGAAGCCTAAATACCAATCCCCTTTTTGGAAAGAGGTGATAAAGTCAAGCTAAAAGTCATAATAGATGCCTAAATCTTCAAGCCAAAAGGCATCAGTCTTCCTTCTATTTTAGAAAGCTTTTTGGTTGAAGATGTTGTGAAAGAGATGAACGGTGGATGAAGAACTCAAAGGATTAGGAGGCATTTAACATTGTATCATCCTTATCTAAAGGAGAAAATTGCTTAGGCACTGCTCAGATGTTTTTATAGGTAAGAATAGTAACTGTACAAAATAGTGGCAAAAGTAACAAAAAAATGATTGGCAAATGCTCTCTCCTGGCTCACTGTAAAGCAGGCAGAGTTATGCAGTAGGCATCTGCAAACTGATGTAGGCACAAACAAATGCATCCTCTGAGATACTGCAGGTGTTGGTCACCTCAGAAGAAACCACCAATAATGATTCACTCTATCATTGGCTGAGATCAGAAAAACAAGGAAATCAAATCGTCAGACTAATTTGCTACACACTTAATGTGAGTAATTCTCTTCCAGAGAAGGAGCAAACATCATTAAATAGTCACCATAATATTTCCTAAACGTGAGACATTTCAGTGTTTCCATGGGAGCAAAGGAGGGCTTCCAGGTATTACATGAGACACTAGAGCTAAGAACTGAGTTCAGTAAGACACTTGGGCATTCAGATGGATTTTAGTCTTTATGAAGTCCTATTATCTTCAGTAATCCAAACACTGTGAGGACAATCAGGGCAGTAATTATATGTAGTAAATAACAAACAAAAGTAAAAGATCCATTTGTGTGTCTATACATAATCTCATTTCCCAAACCAAATTGTACTTGTCTTTTTCAAAAGAAATTATCAGGGATTTAGTTATGTATGTCTGATAACCTCGTTCACCATGAAGCTGATGTTCAGAGGCTCAAGTTCTGATATATGGTTACAGCTGTTCATTATTAAATTGATAGGTTTGAAGCTTATCAGTTAGCAACATGTTATTAAATGTAATAGAAGCTGGGAAAATAGGGAGATCTGCCTTTGTTTTCTCTCTCTCTTTTTTTTTTTTTTTTTTTTTTTTTTTTCTTTTCATCTATTATGCCAATTCCCCTGAAAAGCTACATTTTAAATATGCTGGAGGTGAGATGATCCAAAGCACCATGAAGAATCCCAGCTTGACATGCTCTTTCAACACAAGATTTATCATTATCACTTGGTCCTCTGTCTCACAGAGTTCACAGTGTGAGGCATGGTGTAATTAGACAACAGATTCTCATTTCTTCCCAAATTTATGACCCAAATGCCTCCATACAGGCACCCAAAGCTGGAGAACACAAAGATGGAATTCATCGGCGGGAACGTACCTACAGTGTGGGTGTGTCCATCTGAGCAAGAGTGATTATTTTTGTAGCCAGGGCAGAGCTAGTTTTCAGAGTCCAGGGAGTCATCATATGGATGATGTCAATTGATATATGGACCAGAAGACTAATTATTCATTGATTGTAGTGGCAGGTAGAAAACTAGCTCAGCAGTACACCTGTACTGCAGATAGCTGTCTACTGGTGCTATCAGTTTTATTGTCAGATTTCAGTAGAATCCTCCACATTACTAGTTCAGGATTTTACTTTATTTCAGGGCAACTACAAAATGTTACTATCTAATAGCATCATATTAATTTGAATGGAGCTGATGATGTTATCCTGATAGCTAACAAAGGGTGGTTCATATTGCAAAGGTTCTGCCAGCTGGGTGCCTTTGTTGGTCACGTCACAAGAAAGACAAAGACCAAAACAAAAATGAGCCTAGAGGTCAATTTACCTTCTCACACCCAGATGACATCTCTAGCCTTACAAAGAGGGAATGATCTCTACATCTAATCTCTTCATGTGTCCCATCTGTGCATGCTGAACCTTTTCAGATTTCATCGCCTTTGTGTTTAAATGTGGATTTGCGAGAAAATCCTTAATTAGGCAGAACTCTCGAGATACTCAGATAATACAGTCCTAAGGGTCAATGTACAACATAGAAAGATATATCTTATTACACAAAGAGTTAGGACGTGAGAAAAAATATGTCAGGATAATACCTAAAATTCTTGGTAATATTGTGTGGAGAAAAAGGTGATAATAAGGAAAGCGGGAGTGGCACGTTAGGTATCTGCCATGTACATACAGCATACGAAGTCCTGCTTTCCTAAGAAACTGCCCAATTATAAAAACTTTGAGGATATAATCAGTGTAAAATGATTTGCACCTGATGCCATCAATGACTGTTTTCAACATGAGCAGCGTTGGAACTAAAAAGGAAGCAACGATTCTGGTCAACAACTTTCCCTCCCAAGTGTTAAAATGAAAAGTAAAAGCAATGTAATGGTTTAATGAAAAAAACAGATTTGACCTCTTTGTTGGAAAGTGTCTTTTTCCTACCAAAGACGTCAAGTTCTTGTAAAATAAAGAAGCAAACTCAGTGTGGTTCCAAGTCTGTGTACCCTGCGGTCTGTGTGGGGAGGCCAGGGGTGCCTCTGGCTTCCTGGGTGCATTTCCCCAGTGTGGGGAAAACAGGGAGCATTAACCAGCTGCCCCAGGAACCTCCTCAGCACTCCAGCTCCTGCTGGGAAGACACTCTGACAATCTTAACTCTGCATGTACCGACATGGTTGCGTTCCCGAGTGTATCTTTCCATTTCAGTTTTTAAACCCACCTGAAGGCAGGGATACAAGGGAGTGCAGAGACTCACTGGGACACTTGCACTCTGTGTCCTTCTCCGTGGACCCGGGAGGAGGGTAGGAGCAGGGGTTACCTGCACTGCTGCTGGGCTGGCAGCAGGCCACAGGACCCAGCTTTCCTGCACTCCTCCAGCTCCAGGTGAGCAGGCTCTGGGAAACCAGGCAGGCTGTCTCCCCACCCTGGGAGTATGCTGGAGTACCTTCCAAAACACCAGTGCAGGTACCCATCCTTCCTTGCCTCTGTGAGGGCCTGGAGGGAATCTGGGTCTCTTCTGGGAGACAAATGGTTAAGCTGCTTGCTGCTAGCTGGGATAGGAGCGTTTCAAAAAATGGGGGCTCAACTTCCTCAACAATGAGAAGCCAGATCATGGAGGGATAGCTGCATAAAGCAGAAAAATGTCTTGGAGATGAGATGAGAACTCATAGGAGTTTCTTTCTGTTTTTTTTTTTTTGTTTTTTTTTTTTTTTTTTTTATAGCACATGTGATAGCTGAGACTCCTTTCAGTGAGCTTGTTAGCAGAAGCTGGGAAATACAGCTGCAGTAGGCCTGTCTCTTTATGTCTTGTGTTTTACGGGAGAATAACAATTCTTCTGGTTCAAAACATAGCACTAACACATCTCAGTCTTGCTGATCTCTGTGCTTGACCAGGCACTATGATACTACCACGAAATTCTTACACTAAGAGCTGACTAAAAATGAGTCAATATATCTACACATATTTTGACTTGAACCTTTTTTTTTTTAACCAGCTCTAAACATGATACTTTCAATGTAACATTTTAAAGCATTATTTTCTGATGATAGAGGTTTATCATAGAATAATTTGTTAAGGCAAGGGTATAAACCATTTATTAATTAATATTCTCCTTTAATGTTAGTGGTTTGTGACTAACCACATCTTAGTGGTCTGGTTGCTTTTTCCTTTCTTTAGCTCTCTCCAGCTTGATCTGTGAATATAGTTTCCAGCAGGTTTGGAAATGTTCCACTAACAAAACTGCAAGATAAAATAACTGGCATTTTAGCTGGTACGTATCCTCAAGCTTGGATGCCTGTTTTCATTTCAGTGAAAAAGACAGAGCAAACCAACATATTGCTAAATAGCAGAAACACTGTGATAACATATTCCAAACATTTGAATTAATCAGTTATAAAACATAAATATTTTAAAATGTGCTTTCTTCAATTCATAGGTATTGCACGACAGAAAGAGGGTACTAATTTTTCAAAAACTAATTAATCTGAAATGAAGAGCATTTGAAACTGTTAATTCTTTGGGGTTTTTTATTAATCTTCTTAACTTGAAGTTCTTTTCTGTCCTGAAATTGTGTACTAAGCATGACAGAATATTTCCATCATATCACCAAAATATTTTCCAAGCATAATACAATCATCTTTATGCTTATTTGTCCTGTCAATTACAGAATTGTGTGGAGATACCAATTATAAGAATTAAGTCATGCAAGCACACCTTAAATTAATTTACTTTTGATCTTTTGTGTAACTATGTCATCAGAAAGGATCAATCTTTTAATTTCAGCACTTTTCAGTGGAAGCATTTGCACAAAGAAGGGAACTTGCTCACGAGACAGACCCATCTCTGTTGTCTCTTGTAGGCAGTCTCATCTGTCTTCACTGCATGTCTCAGTGGTATGTGCAATGAGGCAACAGCAGTGAAGGGATGAGAAATCACAAACACTCTTTGTCACAAAAGGAAATGGCTGCAATTCTGTCACTTTAGTAGTGGGAGAAGAAACATGTGAGACAGAAATAACACCAGCTCTGACAATTCTGCATGACCCTAAGGATTAGAGAAGACTAGCACACAGCTCCTCCCTGTAGCAGATTGTGTTCAAGGAGCCAGCCCTCGTGCTCCTGGCTTCTCAGTCTGTGCTATTTTGGTTTCAGGCAGCTTGTGTACCTCTGGGGAGCAATACTACTAACCCACTAAAGCCATGGCTTTACATAGCAGCATCTTAAGTTCCCAGGATGGGCATCTGCCACATCCCAGGGCAGGCTGTCCCAGCGCAGTTCATGGCTGCTGTTCCTCTGCTGGGAGTGTGGCAATCCTGAGATGAGCTGGGTTTCATCCTCTCTGCAACCACCCTTTCAAGGATGGCAGGTGGCTACTGGAGCAACTTGTGGCTCCTCTTTGCCAGAAGAAACAAACCCATTCCCTCAGCCTCTCCTCACACCACTGACTGCCTTGGCAGTCTGCCACTGGACCCTCTCCAGTTCCTCCACATCGCTCTTCAGCAGAAGGGCCAAACAGGACACCATTCCACCTGTGGCCATTCCTGCAGCAAGCAGAGCTTGATCTGCAGACTTCCCTAACATAGCTCTGACCCCAATTTCTGCTTGTTCTGTCAGAGTGCTCTGTTGGCTCGTGTTAGCCCAGGCATCCCCTGTACACACAGGTTCTTTTGGCAGGGCTGACCACAGCAGGTGGCATTCTGCAGCTCTCCCCCTTGAACTTGCTTTCTCCCTGCAGGATCGTGGCAGCCCCCTTCCTCAGGAGGTTTAGGTAGCCATAATAGCATTTGCCAGAGACTGGAGCACAGCCACATGGCCCACAGCCACAGCCAAAGGTGTCCCCATCAACACTGTTCTTCCACCAAAGACTGACCCAAGGTCACACTGGGGGTACAGCGCAACAGGGGAACAGGGATGAATCAGGGCTTCCACAGCTCACCCCTGTCCTGTCCCCTGTATTGGGACATCCGTGCTCTCCCACAGCATTATCACCTGTCCTGCTTGGAGGCAGGGGGACAGGTAAAGGGCTGTTCACGCTCACAGTGGCATGTATGGCCATGCTCTAGCTGGGGGTGGTAGGACAAGGAGCCTGGGGAAGGTCATCTCACACAGATGTTCACCATGAAAGCGCTGCTGCTCGGCTCTGTTTCTACTTGGTGCCTTCAGCATTTGCAGATCAGGGTGTAAGTAATGAGGTTGTTGGTGCTACTAGGAAAGACCGGAGATTTTGCAAGGAGGTGGTCTGTTTTTCTGGCTTCCTCCGTCTCAGTAGAAAAAAACCAGATCAGGTACTTCTCTCCAGCCCTGAGCCCTGCGGCATGGTGGAGTTCAACCCTGGGAGGCAGTAACACCAAGTCAGCGCTCAGACCAGAGGCACTTCTCAGGGCAGGCTCCCCCCTCGCCCCTGCTCTGCTAAGTGGTGCTAAGCGTGAATAGCTGGGGCATGTAAAAGAGTGCTGCAGCACTGGGAGGGAAAGTAAGTCCTTGCCAGAGAAGTGCAGGGAGTCTGTGACTGTGCTGAAAATCAAATCAAAGCATCCAATTCCCAGTACGGTGCTTTAACTGTCAGATGATCTCCCCTCCAAGGAGGTAACCTGTTGCTGGGAGAGAAAATGTCCAAGAAGCTACAAAGAAGCACTGAAGGGTATTCTTGATACTTTTCCCCAGAGATTGATAGAGTTACTTTTTATAAAATGCTGGCACTTTGAGGACAAAATTATCTTTCTCCTCTGGTGTACACTCTCAGGGGTAAGTAAAATTTCAGTTTTGACAACCTGACAAAAAATTAAAGTGATGTGATACGTGTGTGGTTTTCATTTGTTGTCAGAGCTGGTCTCAAATGAGTGTCATTTGAAGTGATGCAGTAGGTAAATATATAACTAGCAGGCCAAAGGGCTTTCCTGTCTATTGTGTACCTAAAGTGAAGATAGCATGAAGATTCACGCTTATTTACTGACCCCTCACACTTGTGATAAAGCTGTGGCAGCGGTACGTAGCACAACCTTCCCAATAGGGACTTCTCCGTTTCCAATTTGATTGCCTCAGTGCTATCTTTAAAAGACATTTTAAAGAAATTTTTAAAGAACTTTTTAAAGAACGCTCTTTGTATGTTACTTTTTATTGTACTTATTCTTTTAGCCAGCCTTGGCTTAAGAACTGAGTAAGAATATATGGCCAAATACAGCATTTCACTTGCTCATTCCAACATGATGCATTTTTGTGAGCCTTTGCTCAGCTGTAGCTGTGAATTAATCACCAAATTTCTGTGCTTTTCTCAGTCATCTGAATCCAGGTATGGTTTTATGATCTTTTGTTTACCTTACATTTAATGGGGGTCATTTCCCTACCTGAATCCTGTATGCCAGGCCTATATCCTGTACATAGGCCTCTTTCTTGGGGGATGTTCCAAAAACACCAGGTCAGTCTCACACAATTTTCTTTATTAAATCAATTGGGGATTAAAGAAAATAGATAATATGAGACATTCAAGGATCATGGAAATGCTCTTAGCTTCCTGCTGATGAGTGTCTGGAATTTTGCTGAGGATGTCTCTTTGGAGTGAAATTCATGGCCACGCAGAACTGTATTGTGCAGTCCCTTCACCAGCCAGGGTCCGTCAGGTCACATCATCATGAAGTGATGGGGTGACACGCTGTGACTGGCAGCTGGCTGCACTCCTGGACATGACGTAGCAGCATTGGTGCAATACTGCAATCAAGCAGATTTGTAGAGATTTGTAAGAGAAATATTAAGATTGATATGAGTTAATTATGAATTTAAATGTTTGTATGAAAGCCACAGATGAAACGGTAGAACAAAGTTTAGGAGAGGTAAGATTAATAGCACTATGTGGGTGTTTTCATTCAAAAGAAGAGGAGGAACAAACTGACCTTGAAATAAGGTGACAAGAAGATGAAGAACAGGACTGGAGCCATAAAATAACCAGATAAGGAAAGCAAGACTTATGAGGGCTAAGTCGACACACTGAGGCAAAAGATCCCAAACAGCATCTGCTTGTAAAAGGCACAAAGGCAAATCAACATCGGTTCCTCATTGCTAGCCCTGGACACACATGTTGCAGTGCTTCTGAGCACACGTGTGTGAACATGTAAATGGTTAAAAAACAACCTGGAGATTTTGTAAATTAAAATCATCTTTTCCTCCCATAAGATCTCACAGTGAATTGTTGTTGTAATAATTTGTTACAAACTGGCCTTGCTGAGATGCAGGAGGAAAAAGCACAGCAAAGCACTCAATGATGCAGTAACTCTGCTTTCAGAAGGATCTCTCTAGGCTTGCATCACATGTGAAGGTGCAGCAAGTCAACAGGTGTTACCTCAGGGGTCTGGACACTATATCCAACTGGGTTGGGTACCTGTGAACTGAAATATTTGAAATAAGGTTTAAAAGACTTTTAGACAGTATCTGAACTTTGTACTGGCTCACTGAATATTAAGGGTAATGGAAGCATAATAATGAACAGATGCACTATACACAGTCTTACACAAAAAACAGAAACAAAACCATTTTAGACTTGAGAAATGACAAAGACACATTGTCATCAGGTTTTCCAGTAACCTGAAACTGTTATGTGTCGATTTAATTAAATCCATCCAAGACACAGGGCAAATTCTGATTTTGGCTGTACGTGTTCTAATTTTGCTGAAACCTCAAATTATTTTTGTCCCTTAGCTTCAAATTTTAGGATTCCCTTAATTTGTAGCCTAACTGGAAATGTTAGAAAACAGCCTTTTGAATGATGCCAACTGCAGAATTAGAGTTACTGAAAAAGTAAGAATCTGGGCCACATGACTGACCAGTAAACCCTTACAATGGAAGAAGGCTCAGAGGAGACAGTCAAGGGTGATGTACCCATGAAGTTCAGGGAATAATGTAGTCTGTGACTGACCACAGCCTTTGACTTTGCAACAAGACTCCTTTGCAAAGGAGAGTGGCCTTTGTTTTAGATAAACAGCTATCAACAGTTGACTGGATCAACTGGTAGGGTAAATGTTTCTCCCTGAATTCATTAAGAGTGTGAATGTCTCCCTGAGCTAGCCAGAACAGCATGGGGGGAGTGAACATATGGCTCAGCCCAATATAGAGTGTAAAAACAAGACAACTAGCAAAAGTATTTCGAAGAGAACAATGGGCTTGAGCTGGCTTCAACCCATGTATTCCTTCCTGGTGACTGGCGATGTCCAGTGTCATGACAGTGAGCACATTATAGAAATTGATAGTGGGAATCGCATTGGTATTGTAAACTGTTCATTACAACTGCTGTATGTATTTTGATAAGTGTAACTTACATTGATATTGTGATTTCAATATATTTTGTATCACTCTGCTAAATTAGAAATCCCATGTAATATCAACTATCTTTAAATAAGTTATTTTCGATATTAAACATTACACCTTCCACATATGGAATATCTAAAAGAAGCTGGTCAGGGAGTATTGGACTCTGACAGGCCATTCTTCTCTTATCCCAGTACTGGGCTGCCCTAGGGACACTGCTAATCTCTGAGGAAGTGATAAGAAACAGTGTTAGCTTGCCAAAGCTGCAGTGTCTTTGCTGTGAATGCAGTCCTGCACCCTCCTCTGTCTCAATAACCCTTGTGCATGGACCAAATCAGAGAAATCATCATGTGCTTGTTAATGGAGATGATATGACTTTTAAAGGTATTTTTTCATTATAATATTTATTTGCAGTACAATAATAATAATAACAGTAATAATATTACAATAAAGTATTTAGCGCTTCTCTTTTCAGTTGATGACATTTAATGTTTGGGCTCCTGGGAAATCCTGGCACAGTGATTTGGAGATGCCCACTTCCTAAATTCTCTTGGTTGCTTTGAAAATTGCATCTTCGGTTAAAAGTTTGCTGGAATACAATCAAACCCTTACTCCCAGGTATTTATCCAAATCCAGAGGTCAGTGTCTTTCTTCAATTGACAGCAGAGAGGGAGTGCTGCATAACTTTATCTGATATACAGCTCATTGCATGCTGTTCACTGAAGTATTCCTTAGGTGAAGAGACAGAATTTTGCATGTCTGATCCTGCACATTTCAGAGCAAGAGAGATTCAAATAATGTTTCTTTCTTCAAAGACTGTAGAATAGGCCTATAAACCTTTCAGACTATATAGTATTTTGTTTTTCATTCTTATCATGCACTGAAATAAACATGCACCAAAGTGTTATGAGTGAGTTTTTCAGAACCTGTGATGAGGAGTGTGACCTCCATAACTTCATGGAGTATTAAAAGGATCTGCCAGTGGAAGGCACAGGGGCTGTTTTCCTCTGGTTGTGGCTTCTTTACAACCCTTTTTCAGTGGGGATAAACTAGAAAGAAAAGACAATTTTGAATACTGTTTTCATAAAACCTCTCAATTTTTCTATCTCTGGGCTAAATTATGACTCTCAGTTACACTATATCTTTGTAATATCAATAAAGCCAGTGGTCTCTTCCTCTCCATTTTTCTCTTTAATTTAAGATGTAAAAAAAGGGGTAGAAATTGCTGAATTTAATCAGGTTTTTGTATGCATAAATCTAAGGGTGATTTTTATTTCCTTACATTCTTTAAAAGTGAATTTCCTTTAGAAATAGCAATCCAGCAGTCCCACTTAAACCAGCACTGTTTGACAAATTACAAATGCCATGAAAGTAAGTCATAATCCGCTAGGGAACTCCTCTGTCCTCCCTCCTGTAAGGATATTTATAGCTAGAAATAAAAAAATGCATACACAAAAAGAAGATATAAATGGCAAATGATAAACAAGTGCTCAAGAACTGAAAGTCAGTAGAAATTTTTAGATGACCCCAAATGATTTCCCATTTTTTAAAAGAACACTCTGTCCACTTCATGACTTGACCAAGGTAAGACAAAATAAAATAATAAAGCAAGTGCTCTTATGGCACTTGTCAAAAACCAAGAAAGAAATGTGTGTGAACTTTTAGGGAGTTTTGCTATTAAGAATGAATAACTCTTAGTTAAAAAATGTCACATGTGAAGCGGGGTTGGAAATTTATGGCCTACAGATACCTACCTAGGAGGGATGCAAGTATGAAATAGGCTGCAAGTCACTTAACTGCTGGTACAGTAAACACTATAAAACATTGGATTTAGTGATATCTATGCTCTCATGCTGTTTTTGTTAACAAGGATAAGTAGATAGTTCCTGGGTTGCTTGTAGTGTTTAGTGGCAATACAAGTCAGGGACCCATCTGTCTTGCAATATCTGACAAGTTTTAGGCACCCTGGGAAGGCTCAGAGGTAGACGTTTGTGTACATGGGAAAACAGCAATACTTAGTATAAAACCTTTAAACTTGGAAAGGTTTAAATATTTACCAGCTAAGCACTTGATTCAGAGATCAGTCCCTTGCTGTGAGATAGGTAGTGCAGGAGGAAAGAAAAGCTCAATGGTCAGGTTGCCTCCTCCTGTCTTCTACAGTTAGTGACATGGAAATAGAAAGCAGAAGGAAGGGAAGGAGGGACATTTGTTACCACAGCTGTACAGGCAAAGGAAGGGCAACAGAAGAAGGATGCAGCCTTGAAAGGGAACTGATACCCCTTGTGTCAGGTGTGTCAAATATTGGGGTGAACTGAGCATGTACCCAGTGACTGCAGCACTACCCAGAGCACAGGGTCAGCATGACAGTGAATGTTTTTACACCATGCTTGGAAATTAATAGTTTGTTACATGTGTTTTAAGGACATGTTACATAAATAAGTGCAATTTCTTGGTGTTGTAGAGCACTGAGCTGAGGACTATGTGGTGGGCAGTGTTGTGTAACATAGCTACAGCACGCTGCCAGGACTAGGGTGGGTAGGGACTGACCTGCTGCCTCTGAAGGATCACAGACTCTGGGGTTGCCCCTGCCAGCCCTAGTCACAGTATGAGATTTCATTTCTCCACTAGCTTCTGCCTCATAATGCCTCCTGTGATTTTGGATCCTGGTACAGTACCAAAATATCTGAGGCAGGGCTAGCGGGACTGAAATGGTTATGTCCTCTTTGGGTTTTCCTCAGTAAAACTGGGTCTTCTCTGCAAGACAGAGATGGCATTCACCAGCCAATGACTCAGGATACAGGTGTCACGTAGCACGTCACTAGGAAGCAGTGAAGATCTTCTGAGAATTACCTGGTCTGTTCACTGTTGGCACTCCAATGGGGGTGTTTCAGATGGTTGAGGGATGGAGACGTGTACAGGTGTGAAAGGGGGGCAAAAATCCCTCACACCAGTGCTTTGCAACATCAGGTTGTGTGGCTGCTGGCTCACTGCAGAAGTGAAGCTTACATGGTCCCTGGTTAACAGAAGCAGCCTTTAGGCTATGAGATAGTATTCTCTTCAGGGTTTTTACGTGAGTGAAGAGCCTTGAGGGATAAAGCCCATTTAAATCAGTGTAAGACTTCAAGAGCAATTAATTTACTTTTGAAGCTGGAGATCTAAGCAAACCTAAAAGCCCTGCTCTTTTTAGCTCACTGCTGTATTTATTTTTTTTTCAGTTGGGTTTGCCTTTCAATGTAAATACTAAATTAACTGAATCTCCCTAATTTCTTGGGTCATGACTGGTAGTAGGAAGAAGACTACAGCACAAACATGAACTTTGTAAACTTTCACCATGAGCTCTCCTTCTACTCTTCACCCTAGGGACAAATTGTCCCTGACTTATGAGTATGGTTCTCAGCAGACAGCTAATCTGTTCTATAAACAAACTGATCTCTATTCCCTTGGGAAAAAAAACAAAACAAACCAAAACAAAACAAAAAACCCAAACAACCAACAAATAAATGCACAATCTATGAAATCAATGTTCCAATCCAAAGTAGAAGCAAATAGCCGACACTTAGCATCTGGGTTGGTTTTCTTTACTTTTATGCCCTCTTGATGACATCTCTGCAAATTACCAGCTGTTTCAATGAAAGGCCATGAACCATTTTTTTTTCCCATGAAGGAGAACAAGACAGTTAAACTTGGTGTTTGAAAATCAAGGAGAGTTACAACTTATCTAGGGGCTGCATTTGTATCTATTCAAGTCAGTGGGAATGTTAGAAAGGAGCAGAGAAAAGTGCATGAGTGGTAGGTACTTTTCACATAAATAAAAGCCATTATTTATTCCTACTGTATGAAATACAGTAGAGTGTAGAACAATTATTTTATCCATAACTACAGCAACCAAAGTCTCCTGCCCTGAAGTCCTACCTAGCTACAAGGACTTGTAAATCCTATTTTGATCTGGGACCTGAAATCCTTCCTCACATTCTGCCACCTGCCCCAGGACTACAAACTGGGATTCAGTGGAGCCCTTTGTAGGTGAGGTACATCAGGAAATCCCCACCAAGTCATCCTTGGCACTCCACCAACCATTTGGCTATCAAGGTTGTAGGCACCCCACAGTTTCTAGGAAGGCTCAGAGGTGCTGGCATGTGAGGTGCACCCCCTCAGAACTATTTCCACCCCCCTCACTAACTACAATGATTTTCAGGATCATAGATATCCCCTGAACAGTATTGCTAATCCATTCATTTGTCATAGTATGATCAAGCTGTTATAATATTGATGTAATATTTGATATAAGATTGAGTCTGCTGAGCTAGATGAGCTGATTTTCTCATACAGAGAACTTTTTTTTTTATGCTTTAGGCCCACTACTATGTTGTGCTCTTGACAGTGAAGCATAGTCCTAAACATGTTTTTGATTCATTCATAGAAAAGGCTATGAAGAAAAAAGATTTTGTCAGATTTGTAATTCTGTTTCAGCAAAGATTAGCTAAACATTGAAAGAATACTTCATGAAAGGCTGTGATTCATCACACACTCCTGATCATCTGTATAGTAACCTATGGGGCTTAACCTAATTCTTTGATCCACAGGTCCTGCTGTGACTCCAACACCCTTACCTGAAAGGCTGCATTGAGATACTGGTCTTTGCCCCAGGACTGTACAATTAGATGGAAGTGACAGGATATGATTTTTCCTCTGTAACCTCTCCTGCCCTCTGCACTGAAGGGGCTGTTACCAGGGCTGTAGCCCACCCCATGCCCAGCAGTGCATTTCTCACCCAGGAGGCGAGTTACAGCCTACTTTAGAGCACAGATCAGGATGTCCCAGCACAAAGAACTGGTTGCAGAACTCCAGGTGTCCCCTAGCAGTCATGGTGTGAGACATCTAATTTGGTTGCAATCAGACTTCACCCAGAAAATAGCTTAACAATTGCTCAGGTATCAGCACCACTCCAGAAAGTCCTGAGTTCACATTGTATGTTTCTGAGAAGTGTGTAACATGAAGGGGAGGAACAGATTTCCGCACTATCCTACCAAGATCCTGGGTGTTTGGTTCACTTCCCAGGACATCTTGCAAGGAAAATACCATGTCAGCAAATGTGCTGCTTAGTGATGTGTTGTGGACTACAGCTTGTGCCCAGCCTGTATTTGGAGATGACAAGTAAATTATAGACTTGTAGGTATGAACTAGTCTGCAGATTCAGATACTCAGTTTACAGCGACTGAATTGGTCTGAATACCAAGACAGACAATATGGCACCCAAAATATGGTCCATTACAGGAGAAGGTGATTCTGAACATCTGGAGACACTGATGCACATTTTGAGCTACAAGATGCACAACCAGGTGCAGACAAATTATCCCTTGCATGGTGACAACTTTTGGTCTGTAGTAAGGAACATACATTAACAGGTCAGTGAAATCCAGACTTACAGTCTCCTCTCTCAGAGCTTTCCAGTACTGGATAAGTCCTCTATTGGCATTTTTCAAAGACTCTGGCTATAAATATATAATATTGTAGACAAAAAAAAAAAAAAAAAAAGGTCATGAGACATTGAATTTTCTATATGCAAAAGTTTAAGGGGAGTCAGGAGGAAAGACAGAATGTTTCCCTGATAATAAAAGGGATGTACTTTAATCAGCATGGTTTTTTTCATCAAAGAGGAAACACCAAATCTCATTTAGATTTGTTTTGAATTAAGCTGGCACAGTCTGGCTTTGAGAAAAATTGACATATGAAAAATTCCCTTCTCTTTTGGCATGAAATATACCTCTCAGGATTTTTATGCAATGGGAATGGCACTGACTATCTGGATCTTAATTGCACGTCATCATATCTTTGTTACAAGACTAGATAGATAGATAGATAGATAGATAGATAGATAGATAGATAGATAGATAGATATATAGATAGATGGATGAGTTGGCAAATCATCTCCATTTTCACTTGATTGCATGACACCTAAGGGGATAATTTCAAAGGACAGAGAAATTCCTATTTACAGGTATACTTACAACTATAAAAGTACAAAGTGGTGAATTTACTGAGTAGGTGTCCTGGTTTCAGCTGGAATAGAGTTAATATTCTTCTTAGTAGCTGGTATAGTGCTGTATTTTGGATTTAGGATGAGAGTAATGCTGGTAACACACTGATGTTTTAGTTGTTGCTAAGCAGAATTTGCACTAAGTCAGGGACTTTTCAGCTTCTCACACCACCCCACCAGTGAGTAGACTGAGGGGCACAAGAAGCTGGAGGGAGACACAGCCAAGACAGCTGACCCAAACTAGCCAAAGGGTTATTCCATACCATATGACATCCTACTCAACATATAAACTAGGGAGAAATCTGACCAGGGGCTGCTAGCTTCTTGGGAAAGGGCTGGACATCAGCTGGTGGGTCGTGGGCAATTGCATTGTGCATCACTTATTTTGTATATTCTAATTATATTAATATTAATATTAATATTATTATTATTAGTATTAATATTCATCATAATCGTTATAATTATTATTGTTATTATTGTGATTATTTCCTCTTCCTTTTCTCTCCTATTAAACTGTCTTTATGTCAACCCACATATTTTACTTTTTTTTCCCAATTCTCTTCCCCATCCCATTGCAGGGGGAGTGAGCGAGCAAGTGGCTGTGGTATGCTTAGCTGCCTTGCAGCGTTAAACCACAACAGTAGGTCACTATTCAGTTTTTCTGCCTGTTTCAGGAAACTGACCCCAAGTAGTACTTTTGAGCAGGAGGGTCATAATTTCTTGAAGATAAAAGAGCTGACTCCAGAGGGCCTCTCAGATGAAGTCCTGCATCATTAGGAGTATTAATAACCAATCGTTTGTAAAGGGAGATTCCTGCTGTCATCCTGAGAAGAAAGATGTCTATGCTGACCCATCTTACTGAATGTTAGCACTCAGGATTTGCAAATAGCAAAGCAAAGCTATAGTCCTTGGGAAGCTGACATTATGACACTCACAAAGTCTGTTTCTTTAGAAAGAGAGTTAATTTTCCTTTCTCACCCTGCTTTATACTTGTCAGATACCTTTGAGGCATGAGGAATAAAATGTAGCTGTTGAGTTTCTTTTATTCAGCTCTTGCAGAGCATCCTACACCTCAGTAGCAAACAGGAAAATCTCTGTGGGCCTAATATTTTCCTCCTCTGAAGAAGGGATTTTTATGCTCCATTTGATGATTCAGCACCAGTACTTCTTTTGGTTTTTTAAATCCAAATTCAATTATTACTTAGACAAAACCCAGTGATCAGAGTAATAGCGAACTGGTCCAGCAATTCTCCTCAGACTATTTTACCAGCTGTTTCTCTCTTCTAAAAGCGTTCATGTTCCACTCGAGCTTTTTCTGAGTTATGACACTTCTTCAGGACCCCAATTTGCAATTAGTCTAAAGGATATTTCCTTTTAAGGTATTGAGACTATTTCTGAAATGGCTGCTGCTAAATCATGTGAAGCAGGATACAACAGATTTCTTCAGTTGCAGGAAGGACTGGATAGGGCACTTAAAAGGGTCATTATTCTCTTTAGTTACTCATATTTTGTTTTAAAGTCTGTAAAATGAGTCTGCTGTTACATCCTCTCATTTTACAATTGTCATATGTTTTTGTTCTAAATATGTACTGTAGCCCTATGAGGAGAAAAAAGCCCTGTGCTTTGTCAAAAAGCATCTGCTACGGAGCATTTTGGTCCTACGTTGAGGATCCATAATACTTCATGGTAGCACCCACAAAGAAATCAAGATGGTACCCATATATATATCTATTTTACCAGATTTGCAAACTACACCTTATTCCAAGTGTTTTAAAGCAGAACCATATACTCTGAGTTCCATGTACTGGCCTTTTCATCCCAACAGGATACACGATAGTCCTGTCCTTGTGTTGCACAGATTTAGCAAAGGCTTTCCCAATATAATTCATTTCAAAAGCAGAATCCATCAAATAAGCTATAACAGCACAATTTATCCTATTGCTTAAATCAGTTCTCCATCACTATGAACAATAAGTAAGCTTTCCACAAAACTGGGATTTACCAAGAACTTCTTTATGCAGAGGTTGCCAACAACAGCATCACTGCACATTGATCATGGTTGCAGTTGTTCAGTAGTACCAAATAATCCTTTCTCTTTTCTTTTTGAAATAAAGTTGCTTCTACTGCTGTTGCTGGACCCTGTGAAAATTAGAGAAAAGTACAGTTCTTACATGTATTGGTTTTCCAAAGTTTTGAGTGTAGTGATTGAATGCTTCTGTGACATTCTCTTGTTTGTATAAAAAAAATCCTGAGAAAACAGTTGATGTTGTCTCTAACAGTGAGGGAAGCTGTACACCTGACTTTGAAGAATTACTCCTTCTAGGGTACAAGCTCAGGCGTGCCTGGGGGCATTGCCTTGCAGTGGGACGTGGTGGTCTACACTGGAAAGCTGGGGGAATGTCCCCAGGTCCGACTGTGCCCTGTCACAGCTAACAGGGCTGCACATGGCTTTCGGGCACGCTTTGGCAGGCGCCGTGCCCAGCCGGGCCCCGCAGGCAGCTGCCCTCTTCGCTGGTGCAGGCAGATTGCCAGCACTGCTGCAGCTGTGAAGATGGCCCAATATTGAGCAGAGGTTTGGACAAGATGCCCTCCAGGAATCTCTCCCAACTCCTGGTTTTCTGCAGTTGGAGGAGCTGAGTCTTTTTATGTTCTTGGACTCAGCGCCTGGCAAAAGGAATTATTACTATGGACATATCTATAGGACCTATGCATTAGTCTAGAAACTGAGTGGGGGCTTTTCCCAGCAGTTGGCCATTTTCAGCATATTATCCTTGAATTTGTGGGGGCCGTTCCTCCTGACAGCATGCATCTGTCTGTGTTTAGACCTGTTGACACGAACTCTGGGATGCATTGGGCCTGCTGAGATCTTGCTTGTAAGTTCTTCCAAACAGCTGAGGAGAAGAAGGGTCTGCTTTCCCCCGTGTCGCATGGGGAGCACAGAGGCAGTGGCATGGTCCAGGCAAGCGTATCGTGACCTGTGCAGCAGACTGTATTGCCAAGTGAGCCTTAGCAATGGTGAAAAAGACTATTAAAATTTTTGTAATGCCAGAGTGTATGTAATAGTCTTTGGCAGGCTTTCAACACACGCAGGCTGTTACCGTCAGTAAAGCTGCATAATGAAACCTCACAACCTGGGGAAAATGAGTCTTGAAAGAGTTGCTCAAGGTTCCTTCCAGTACTCATATTAATAGAACTTGTACTTTGGTCTAACTTACCTCGCAAAGAATTTGAAATTATTTAAGCATTTTAACACTTTGTGGACTTACCCTGCTCTCACAGCCATGAGAATGCTCTTTATTCCTGGCAGAAGGTCCTAACACTCTCTTTCTTTTTCTTTGGGAAACAAAACAAGTGTCTTCAAGTTTCATGCATTTGGTAGAGACACAATTTTTTGTTCTCTGAAAAGTGTGGTTTTATATTTTCTCTTCAAAATGCCAGTGGTTGTAGATTTTAAACAATCTAGGTCCTTTTCACTATAAACTGTGCTAATCTGGGTTCCCAGAGTGCTTTTCTGTGGTTGTGTATTTACATATCTCCTTCTGCCTTGTTTTCCCATGCTGTGGTGAAGTGGGAAAATAGGTTTCCATTGAAAATGCCAATAATGTGAAAAAAGGGGCCCCGTTAGGACCACGTTTTTGCTCAGACAGTCCCAAAGTTAACTGGGAAGGAAGCAAATTTCTAAGCGTCCAATATTGCATTCCTTGGTTTTCTTTAAAAAATATGTGATTGTGTAAAATCATAATAACAGTTTCTTCATCAGGTTTAAGGTTTTAAGCAAGGAACATAGCACTAATGAAAGCATTGCAAAGATGAAAAAAAAAACAACAATCAGTTTCATGTTTTTCACCTTCCTAACAAATATTTAATTCTATACCTACTTTTTCCATTAAGAGATGGCCAACACAGACTGGTCAATAGTATCTAAAATTGTACACTATGAGAATTTTACTCCAGAACTCTGTCTCTAAATGTCTTAACAAAAGTGAACAGATACTCTTTGCCCTTAAATTCCCAAGATTTTTTCTGCTTCTGATTTTGTTGTGTTTTAGGCTCATAGCAAAACAAATAAATAAGATGGACATGTTGTTGGTTTTGTTTCACATAATGGTAAAGATCATACTTTAACACTTTAGGATCTTTAATTTGGAACATAAAACAAAGGTGGTACACAGAAAAAAGTTTAATACTGTTTACAGCATTTTCTTTCATATTTATAATTTTTGACTATGCAAGGGTTTTTTAATTCAAGTTCATCAGCTGCCAGAGCTGCACTTACATACCTGTGAATCAACAATACAGTCTACAAGTATGACATTTCTTCAACCAGTTCAAGGTAGTCCACTTTGCATTCAAACAGAAATAGTACTTGAATTTGTAAACAGTCTATGACCGTATAATGTCTGGAAAAATTCAAACCTCTCTCTCCAAGCAACATTTTCACATCTGGAACTCCAGAAAAATGTTCACTGTGCAGAGAATTAAAAGGGTTTGAGATACATGAAGGTGATGTGTTCAGATCTACCTGACCACTAAGCTGTAAACACTGACACAACAAATCAACAAGATCTTTTTTAGGTCTGATCATCCCAATTTCTTATACAACCAGATTTTCTTCTTACTCAATTTCTAAAGGAAATGGGAGGGAGTGAGAAAGCGTGATGTGCATTTCCACAGGGAACCGTCAGGACAATACCAAGTTGAGTGCCCACTCGAGGGAGCTGGGAGACATTCTCACATCACACAGTATAGTCATTACCACCAGTAGCCAATCCTGTACTTTTGCCTTTTTAACCTACAAATCATTTGCTTTCCAAGACTCTCAGTCAACGGTGTTTACTCCGTTTTCTAAAAACTTCTAATTTTCTTGGCAAAGTTATCCTCTCTCAAACCCTGAATTATTTAGACATCCTACTTGTCAAGTAAACAAGTCTGCTTTTGATATTTTTTTTTTTTTTCCCCTGGAGAAGACAAACGTGCTCCAATTTCATGTCCAGCTCTTTTGACTGGCATAAAAAACTTCTTGTGGGATGCAGAAGTGTTGACATATTAAAGACAGCATTTGACAACTTTGGATGACAGTTTTCACGTTTTGCAAAAATAATAGCAAGGCATCTCTGCACCTTCTAGTATGTGGCACATAGCATCCTTTCCTACAGTTTATGAATTATCATGACTCTGGTTTTTATTCATGGCCTCTGAAATCAAGCTGTGGATGCTCTCATGGCCAGCTGCCACCTTCTTGATCCCCTTGCTTATTGGTGTGCCTGTGGACGGGAGTTGCTGGGAAGGTTTCCCGCAGAACTTCCAGACATTGTGCAGCAGCAGAAGTAAAAGTTTAGTGATTTTTTTTTTCCTTCTCTGATCTGCTCTTGTACACATGTGTATGCTGTGTGAGAGTAGTGTCTGGGTGTGTATACATACACACATGAAGCATATGAATGTAGTAAAGCTTAATGGACTCCAGTGTTGCCAGAACTGCAGTGATTATCTTACTATGTATAAGTAGCCTGCAAATAGCAAAACATATAGAATAGAGTATTATAAGCTTTCTAACTGGAAAGAAAACCTTTATGACCCCTCATATTATCACCCAGTCCTCAACAGGAATGGGAATGTAAAAACATTTGAACTAAATGTACCATCAGCATTTACAACTTTACAGAAATGCATGTAATTGTCTTCTTTCCCTCTCTATTGAAGCACCCATGCACATGTCATGTATTTTACCTTTTACTATGGGTTTAGGATTATCCTTCCTTCCAGTTTTCCTCCTCTTATTTAAGTCTTTTTGTTAATAAACAGATGAAATGTTAACCATATCAACTTAATTTGCTGCAACTTTTCAAGTAGTATCAAAACGGTTGATAGTTTAAAAACATAACTGCAAAGCAGTGTTTGTTGTAAAGTCTTTTATATGGAAATTTATCTGTGCTGCATGATTTCCAAAAGATCACTGGCTTTCATCATTACGCAGACAATTCTGTAAGCAAGACACAGACCATAGTTATTAAAAGGCATATGGCTGAAACAGAAAAATGTGGGCATGCTCATTTACAGTTATAAAATAATTTATATCTACTTCT
This sequence comes from Tyto alba, assembly GCF_018691265.1. NCBI lineage: Eukaryota > Metazoa > Chordata > Aves > Strigiformes > Tytonidae > Tyto > Tyto alba. The sequence continues at coordinate 53,802,745 of NW_024881282.1, forward strand.
TGTCTGTAATTGCCACTCTGTCCAGGAAGCCAAAGGCTTTTTAAATTAAAAAAAAAAAGAAGAAGTTTAAATCATGATGTTTTTATGTTTTTATTTCATTGCAATTAAATTAAACCTTAAATTTACAGATCACATCATCCCTCCCGTCGTATGCAATGCAAAAAAAAGAACCATTTTGTAACATGATAATGAAACAAACATTCCTCCAACAACACTCTTACACAAACATACAACAGAAAATTTTCTCCTTTTCCTTTACAAACCACAACTTGCCTACAACTTTTAAAAGCAAACATGAAAATACAGTTTTTGGAAATAAGTCCCATGTTTTGTTCAGCTGTTTTTAGGCTGGATTTTCACTGTCATTGTGAGAGCCTGAATCTTTCTTTATGAAAGGAAAATTGAGGTGCTTGAAGTCACAGGTGTCCTGAACATCTGGCAAAGGAAAGCAGCCACTGATGTCAACAACACACTCCATGTCTAAATGTTAGTGGTAAAGTGGTGGCAGCTGGCAGTCCTGCAGCTGCTCCCTAATCACCCCTGCTAGTTAGTTACCTGGGGGGGATTGCTTTGGGCTTTGAGATCACACAGCAAAACTCACAGGAGCATCCTAATATGCCATGCAGTGGTTGTGACAATTGGGTTTACATTTCCAATCAGCAGAAGACACACTGGAAAAGATCCCTGCTTGTCTTCCAGGATAGATGCAAGACACTTCCCCATGAGCCCTGGAAGAGGATTCAAGGCCTTGTCAGCCAAAGAAGAATGGTAATTTAGATCAGTGATTGATGAGATCTCTTAAAATTGCCAAAAGCATTAATTTGAGTCCCCTGTGTCTCATAAGCTCATGGTTGTTTGCTTTCAGTTGTTTATTTCCAAATACAGAAGTTTAATTTCTAGCAGAGTTCTACAAACATTTCAGTTGTTACTTCTGCAAAACCCTTTCTGCACTGAAATTCATTCATGTTACACACACCATTTTACTGTTCAATTAGTCCTCTTCATCTTTTCCTGCAGCCAGTATCCATCCATAACTTTTATTAGGGCTACATGCAGATTTTGGTGTTTGCTGCATGTGCCTTATCAATTCATGCAACACTGCAATATTCTACCTTTATTCTTCACATATTTAAGGGCCTTGATCTTAAATGTATTATCAGAGCTGAGTTGTGAATGATACAGACTCATTTCTGTCAGCCTTTAAATGCTCAGACATTTATTGTTTCTACAGAAAACCTTCATGCAGCTACCCCAGTAACAAAAATATAAATAACCATACAGTAGATGTCTTCAAGTGATGATGTATTACTGCAGGCACTTTTTATTATGTTACAGCTTGCATGAATTCCCTATTGCTTTCCAATTTTTGTTTTTATTTTTATAAACAGCTCTTTAGTTTATAAATATGTTGCAATCTATATAACAAGGCATTCATTCTTCACACCGTACTGATGTCTTCTGGGTTACACTCATTAAAAAACATGAGACTTTTGCAGACTCTTACAGTACATTTAATAGGGAAATGCCATGCACTAGATACTTTGGGGCCAAGCAGATGGTGTGTATTGTGTAATCAACAGCTGTAGTAATAACAAATGAACTTTTCAAACACACATCCATGTCTGAGGTGAGGAACATTATGATTCATAGTGGTGGTAACCCAAAGCTACATAATCCTGGGGTAGGGACACCCCTGCTACAACTACAGTCTCTCTTGTAGGCAGTGATTAACAATGTAAAGTGAAGGTCTGGGAGACACAGGTGTAAGTCAGCCTTTGCTAGTTATATAGGCAACAAGCTCCTAAAGACAAATAGCATTCATTAGCATTGCTTAAGATACTGTCTACAAAGCATTATGTTAGCTCAGGAGAAACAAGCTGGGGCCCTTTCCTCGATGTCTGTTAAACTCAGTCAAGGCTTTAACTCACTTTACTTGTTTAACTCACTCTAAAGGAGCCTCCAGAAAAGCTCATTCAGATCTGAAGACATCTTGAATGAGAAATACCAGTAAGTCATTTACTTGTAGTTTGGTCTAGTCCTCAGTGCAGTTGCCAGTTTCTTGCAGAATGCTTCAGCAGGTTGTGTCAGTCCATCCAGGCTCCGTTGTCACAATTTTGTCTCTGCAGAGGGTTTTCTGCACCATTAAGGACAACTTTACTTTAGCAAAAAATGAAGAGGTTCTGGGGCTCCCAGGCACCTCTCCACCTGCTTTCCCCTTTAGTCCTGAGGCCAAAGTGCCCTTAGGTAAAAGGTCTGTCACTGGTAGAATGCCCCTCAAACCACAACTGGGTTTGGATAACCTGTTGTCCACTTCATGGGGTCCATATCAGTGGAAACAAACAGACTATTTTCAGATAAAATTGGGAGTTTCCACAGAAAGATGAAGCTTGTGATGAAATTACTTAGAAACCCATTTTGACACCAGAAAGAGTCTGAAAACTCACACCCCACTCTCCTCCGGCTCTCCTGCAGTCCCGGGTGGGAGAGGGCATCCTGAGGGGTGGCAGCGGTGCCAGGGGAGGCCCATGTGTTCGTCATCCTTGATGGGTCTTGGACTCAACCTTTGCACAGGTGCTCACCCTGCTAAAGGACTGGTGCCCTGTTGAGGTTGTTGAGCTGTACTGGTTTAGCACCACGTAACGCTAGGAGAGTAGAGACGAGTGGCCCTGAAGGAGCAACAGCTCGAGCTGTGCTAGTATTTGGACATCCCGAAGAGAGAGGCTGTTTGTCCCAGAAGCTGACACCATTGCTGCGAGGAGGCCCAGATCGCCATTACACTGACACCACACTGTGGACATTTGCTGCTACTGCAAAAGCACTTGTGTTTTAGAGACATATTTTGTCCTCAGGTATAAAACATTTTAAAAATACATACCTGTCCTACGTGATAAAATAATCCAGGGGTTCAGAAATGTCAGATTAAAGCTGACACCTGACTCACCTGTGACAGGCAGTGGGTAAGTGACATTTTAGGCACTGGGCCTGGGAGGGGGTATGAGGCTGGTTGTACCTTGCTGTTACCCACCTTCCTTGCAGAGGGAAAATTAAGCGCTTTCTTAAAAAAAAAAAAAAAACACAAAATGAAAAATTAAGGACTTCTTTTTTTCAAAGTAGAGGAACTGGAGCCGGCACCTTCCTGGGGTTGAGGCCTCACACTACAACCGTGGGCCTTGGCAGAGGCAATGGCAGCCATCCCACACCAGGTCAGGCTAGGCTTCTGGTTCCCCATGTCACCTCTCTTCTGTGCCAGCACACACCAGTAACCATTGCTGGTGAAGGCGTCTTTGCTTTAGATCAGTTAACTAACACCCGTGTCAACATGTGTTCACCTTTTCCTTCAGCCTGTGGCAGAACAGATAGATTTCTGGAAGTGTACTTGCAAAGATCTTCCTCACCTTTTCCAACATAAATACAGGTTGTAGGGCAGGAAAGTGACCAACTAAATTCAGCAGGATATATTTTTCTGCAGTGTAGCTTCACTGACTTTGAAAGGTTAAAATGTGTTAAGAAGTTGTATCTTGAAACAGAAAGTTGCTGTTGCAGAGCACACTCCTGTTTTTGACTGGGTAGATATTTGCCATCAAGACCTATTCAGGAACTACACATAGTGTTAGCGGTTTTGCAGGTTTGAATATTGTGCTTTCCTGGGTCATTATACACAATGTCTTTCTAGCAACAAAATGGAGGTAGGTGCTGGTAGGCCTTGGTTCTTTAATCCATTACTTATTTTGCATGGTACACTGTGGGAAGGAAGGTCTGAGTGTGCATTACAGCCGGTTTTGATTTGCCTTCCTCCCAGCCTAACGAGGCTGTGTAAGGTGCCGCCAGGCTCTGCTGGACTCAGTCTCTCTATCAGGGCCACAGGAGCTGGATGTCAGTTGGGGCCTTCAGTATCTGTGCCTGAACCTGCAGCAACCTGAACGTGTTGGTCCGATTTTCACATGTGTTTACTCACCACAACCAACAAAATTCAGGATCTCTAAAAACTTGGGCACCTATTTGGTAATATAAATATGTGTCCAGACATCTGACTAACAAGGTTGTCTTGTTAGTTTATATTAGAAATTAAAGAACATTAGCAATGTTGATTTTTGCAAACTTTTTTTGTAAGATACTGTTCTTTGTTCTCCAGTGTAAGTTGCCACAATATGGTATTTTTGACCACAGCATGATATATAAAATGAAAGAAAAATAGGAGGAGAAAAGAAGCAAATGGCAGATCACATCCCATCAAAGTCTAAACATTTCACCTACCTGTGTTTAGAGCTGATGGGTCCCCATTCTTTCCCCGTCTCCCCAGGAAAGCACTCCCAAGGCAGTGCAGGGCCAACAGGCACCTTGCTGGCTGTCTCTGTGGGGCTGACAGATGAGAGCTGGCTCAGTGGCAGCTGTGAGGGAAGAGAAAGGGATCAAAACCCAGAGCCAGAAGTTCCCAGGAGTGTTACTCAAAAGGCCTGCAGGCAGCTAGCTTTCCAAATGATGATCTTCCCAGTGAATGAAGAGAGGTCCTTGCAATCCCTATCATTCTCTGAGCACAGCTGGAATCATAACAATCCCTAATTCTTATGCCATATGACACATACTCACCTGCACTGGGCCATGGCTTTGGTTGTCCATACAATAACTGTGCACTCTCTGCAGTCCTTCTATATCGCACAAATAGCATATGTAAATTGCATATTGATGTCACCCTACATGCTACCACCAAACAAGAAATCTATTAAGCATGAGCTGTTTATGGATTTCCTTTCTGTCCAAGGCTTGTCTTCCTTAGATTGCTGTTATTGGCACTATCTCTATAAGAAAGAGTGATAGGCTCCTTAATGTAAACCCCTGATCTTTTAAGATCAAAGCCTTCTCTTATTTCACTAAAATTTATTAAAATGAGTTATTCATCGCTGAAAACTCTTGACAGTTTAAGAAATATCAATCTATTGTAATTAAACACCAGCTGGTGGCTTGTAATTTAGAAAAATGATAACTGTCTGTTTCAGATCACTTATTGTAACTAACTGTGACTCACAGGGGCTTTTCTAAACATCATTTTCCAGTGATTGATCTTGTCAAGTGCTGTAAGAGCCTTTCTGTGAAACTGCAGGTATGGGAAACACTTAACGTTCATATATGCTGTACTGCTTTCTGGTAGAGTAGATGTTTTACTGATTGATATATGTTCTATACAGCTGAGATCTTATTTCCCATAGTTGCCATTTACTCTTGATATTATCCAAATATTGATTTAAATAATGCACTGTAAGTAAGCACAACAATGGCACCCGATTGGTAACATCTGATTCACCAATCAATCTCATCTTTCTCTGCATTTTACAGCTGGGGAGATGGAAGTACTTCTGACATAAAAGGACTTCTCAAATGATGTTGATAAGAGTGCTAGCATTGCCAAATAACTGATTATTTTATCAATTTATGAAGCATAAACTGAGGAATGAATCCTTGATATTTGAGCAATTGCTGATCAAGTTCAGAGAGAAAACATGGAGAAATTTCCTAGGATGCTGCTTTTCCTTGCTTGATGATTCCATACTGTTAGAGGCTGTCTTTGCAAATTAGAGCCATAGAGAATTTTTTCAACAGCTGAAGATTTTTTCACATGAACACTGAAAGTGTCTGCAATGCTTTAAAAATGAAAGTTAACTGTGTGGAAATAAGTGGGTTTAGAAAGTGGCTTAAACTGCACCAAGTAAAACTTGCTGTCCTCTTGGGTGCTCCCTTGCTCAGTCATGCCATAGGAGCAGAAAAGTAGGTATGCACAGGTCCCATCTACTCCAGTGCCATTCTGGGCAACAGCAATGGTAGATGACTAGGTTAAGTCAGAAGTGTGGGCAAACATGTAGCAACCTCTTCTCAATGTGCGCCCACAACTTTCCCCAGCCTGTAGCTCATAGACCTCTTCACTTGGTCTTATTTTAATTTATCTTGCTTACATTTGTTGTCTCGGTAATGCAGTTATGCTCATTTGATGCACCTGGCTCATTTCAGCTTGCTGCCCCTGCCAGGCAACACTCCCACAGACTAATAAGCAAACAGTAGCAGGAAGAAGACAAGGAGGAAGGGGAAGGAGGAAAAGGCCTCATAACATAATGAGGAAAAGCTCTCAACTTGTAATTGTTCATTCAGAGCCCTTGAAACAGGATTTAAATATTAAAGCTCATTACAATGATATTGATAGGAAGCTGCTCCACCAAAATTCTGCTCCCAAAGGAGTCTGTTGGTTATGGTGAAGTACAGAGAAAACATGCACCAATTCAGCTTCATGTTCTTGTTCCACTTCTGAACTGTCCAAATAACTATTATTGCTGAAGCAAAATGCTAAAAACATTTTGGAGGGGGGCTAGAGAGAAGAATTGTATGAAAACTATGATGAGCAGAAAGAAATACTCATATTTAGTTAAAGAATTATATCTTGCCTGTCTCCAGAATACTTACTGAATTTCTTCTTTCCAGTTAAATACTGTAATTTGTTTCATATGGATTAGTAATAATCTTTTATTTCTGTCTCTGTGTGTCCTGGGTTTGAGTGAGTGGTGGGGATTTTGGGTAACAGAGGAGGGGCTACAGCAGTGGCCCCTTGTGAGAAGCTTCTTGAAGCTCCCCTGGCTCCAAGTCAAACCCACCTCTGCACCACGGATGAGCCAAACAACTGCGCTTCTGCAATAATGTGTTTAAGAAGGGACCTGGGAGGAGGAGTTGTGACATCTGAGTGAACACCAAGGTCAGCGGAGGAACAAAGGAAGAAAAGGGGGGAAGTGTGCTGGAGCAGAGACCCCTCTGTATCCTGTGATGAGATGGCATGGCATGCCCACCACCACCACCCATGAAGGTTTATGGTGGAACAGACACTGGTATATGGCCTGTGGGGGACCCTACACGACCAATTAAGGTGGCTGCGCCCGAAGGCAGCTGAGACCCTGTGGGAAGAAGCAGCCCACGCTGTTGTAGTTCAGCGCTGGGAGGACTGCAGCATGCGAGGGTGCCCCATGTCAGAGCATCTCAGGATGGGCTGTGGCCTGTAGGATGGGCTCCAGTTGGAGAAAGTTGGTGTCCCACACTGGAGCAGCTAAAGAAATGGTGTGGCCCGAGGGAGGGACTCAAGTTGGAGAAAAGTTGTGGAGGGCTGTCTCCTGTGAGAGAGGGACCATGCTGGAGCAGGGGGAAGAAGTTACAGAAGTTCCTCTCCACCCTGAAGATGGAAGAAATGGCAGCACTGAATGCACCCTCCCATTCCCTGCACCCTGTGCTGCTGCAGGGAGGAGGTAGAGATATCAGGAGCAAAGTTGAGCCTGGGAAGAAGGGAAGGGTGGGGGGAAGGTGTTCTCAAGATGTGCTAATACTTCTCACTGTTTTACTCTGTCTGTAAGTGTTGTTATTGTTAGTGTCCGTAATAAATTTATGTTCTTCTTTTTCTTACTGTCTTTTGCCCATGACTGCAATGGGTGATTTATCCCTCCCTGTCCTATCTCAAATCCCAAGCTGTTACTTATTTTCTCCTTCTCAGCACTGGGGTAGGAAGGGGGAACTGAGTGACTGTATGGTGCTCAGTTGCCCTCTGAGCACAAACCATGATACTGTGTAAAATATTTATATAAATTCAAGCCAGATCAATAAAGTTTTAGGTGATGTTTCTTTGTTAATCTATAATTTGCTTTATTTGTCTGTGACACACACTGAAATAAGGCTCCCTGTTGATATGAGAGACATTACACCTAAATCCAGAGAAGGGTGGTCCCAACAAGAAACTGACTGAAATAACAGTTCTTTACTGCTGGCTTGCACTTCTTTGTACTTTTTTTTTTTTTTTTTTCCTTAAATCATAAAGCAGTAACAGCAAATAACAGTAAGTATGGTTCTCACACTGTAATTTTGGCAAGGTCCTGGCATTGTAAGGACCCCATGATTAAATAAAGGAGGGCACATACCTGACTTGACAAGAGGAAAAAACAGACTCTCCCCACCATTTCTTGTTAACTATGGGATCCTGATTTAACAGTATTTGGAATAAAATTACTTGGTGTTTTTGTTTGTAAATTTCCCTTTCTTCCTTACACAGACAATCTTCATGACAAAAACGTTTTGCTGCTTAAAGAAGAGCAAACAGAATCTAAGATTGCGGTCTGGAATAATTGCGTCAGTCGGCACGGAATAAACTCCTTCTGCTCTTCCTTCTTGAGATTGCCCTTAAAAGCTGCTTATAGTCCTAACCACTTAAGTAGAAGAAAGATGTAAGTACTCTGAAAGCAATGGAAAGAGCAACAGGGATTAGGGGGCTGCAGGGATTAATTTACAAAGAACTATTTTTAAAGCATTGCACTTCATAGATGATTTTGTCCTGGGTGGAAGTGCTTTACATAACCACCACCACTGTAGTCAGTCAGGGAAAATCACTTCTCTCACCATTTTCTGGTACCTGTAGGTAATCCTCCCATTAGATTATTTTTTTTTTTTTTTTTTTTTTACTTTGATGTATCTCTGAAGTATATAATATTTGTAGGCAATAAACATCAAGGTGAGTGACAAATTGTTGGAGCTACAGGGCAAAGTACATGCATGAAAATGTGCCTGGCTATCTCAGGAAATGCCTGGCTCAGAGATCTATTAGACTGTGATACAGCCTTCCAAAGGAAGACATGTAAATTTTATAATTTAAGAAATTTTAAATAAGACCAGACAGTGCTTGAGGTAAGGTACTCCAACTGTTTACATATATGTAGTATCCTTCACAGTTGGGTGTCAGAGTGCTGAACCAATGGCTACAAAATAAAATTATCAGCACATACTCTGCAGGAAGCCAGTGTTTCTTTAGCCTTCTTTTAAGTGCCAAGATATAGACTGAACAGTGAGTTTCATAACTTAGTTGAGAGTGCAGAGTTGCCACATGCCTCTGTCTCCAACTGACCTGAGTTAATAACTGAGGCAAAGCAAACATGGCATCCTGCTGCTTCAGACCTTAATGCATTGCCCTCAGGAACATAACCAAAGAGCAGATTAGCTGGAGACTGCTCTGCAGCCCTGGCTCAGGACTTTGAATGTAAACGAAGCAGACTGTGAAATCAGTATGTAATCTGATGGTAAACCAATGAAAAAACAACAGGAGTAATGGTACATGACTGGTAAAAGAAGAGCTGCTGTATTTTGACTGAAGACGCATTTTAGAGTGCAAAGCAGAAGTATGGTAAAAAAGCATTACAACTACATACAATAAACCCCAAAGGAGTTCTTTTTGTTTCCCAAGAAATTAGCTCAGCACTGTGTAGTTTTGTAAGCAGTAAAAAAAGGACTCTTTGGAAGCAGACCTATGCATCAAAAATCTGAGAATCATAAACAAAAAAACCCCACATTTTCTTTTTGGTGATGTAGGCAGTGAAATATGGCTGAACTACAGGATAAGGGACAACCTGGCCTGAAATTTAATTTTTTTGACTGATATAATGAATCTACTGTTTGACTTCGACCAATATCACTTCAGGTAGATGTTTACCTGAGTGCAAACACCTCACCAGAGCACAAGGTGAATTTTGCAGATTCTGCAGACTCTGGTTTTAAATCCAGTAACTGAAGTCTGCAAAAGGCAATCTCCAGCATGCAGAGGTTTAGTGAACATGCCATGACTACAGGTAATCAGAGTTGGTCATTGTTGAGAAGTGTTAAAACTGTACAAAGAGCTATAGAAAATAATTGTTTCTGTACTATGGTACTGGTGCTGGTCTCCAGATGCTGGTCTTCTTTTGCTTTTCTTCACGCAGAGGACTGGGACCAAACAGAGGAGAAAAGAGCAGAGTGAGGAAGTGCAGTGGGCTTTGCTGTGCTTGAAAACCCACACTGCTGCACTGTTGCTGACCAACATACAATTTTGCTCTGTCCAGGTCTGCATTCTGAGCACAGTAGCTAAAAGGGGAAAGAAACACAGCATAGGTGGCAACTGATGGCTCCTTAAAGTTTCCTTCTGTGTCTCTGGTCACATCCCATTGATGATATCATACAGGGAAAATTGGTGATACTGAAAACAGAAGCACTGAAATGGGCAATGCCAGGAGAAGCTGTTTCTCTTCAGCAATTTGAAGAGCACTTTTAGAAATCACAGGCAAACTTCCACCCTGCTGACCAGAAGGAAGAAAGATCAAGAAAATCAGCTATAACATCTTGCCAGAAAATAAGAGCTCTCTCCCATCAGCTTTCAGAGAACTTGACGGTTGGCTGAACTGATGCCAGGCCCTGTGGTGGCACTGTTTTGCAGCAGGGGAAGCACTGCTTTAGCACAGTTGAAAAATGCAGTGACAGGGCTGGAGCTTGAGAACCCATTGTAATATCAAAAGGACATTCAGCTTGTCCCTACGTGGCATGGGGACATGGAGACAGGCCTATTCCACTGATGCTGTTATCACACACCAATGTAGACATGGCGAAGGCTCAGCACTCACAGCATGAACAGCTGGTCCCTCGCCACCTCTGAATGCTGGAGACTTAAAGTAGACATTTACAGAGCAGAGCTGCCCTCTTCAGAGGAGGAGCTCATGTAGTCTAAAGCAAATGTGCCAAACAGGTGAGAAACCTGCACCCTGAAAACACCTTTTGTTGACTGCCAAATGTCCTAAGGATCCGTTCAGTTGCAGAATTCTGTACTTTAGGTTTATACAAGTGCTGTAAGACCAACACCATATGTTCACAAGGAAATTATAGTTTAATGAACAGCCTTGAGGGCCTTTGCTAATGAATAGGTATTGGTTTACCTGTGGGATCTGATATGGGTAAGCAGAGACATGTGAAATCACTCATCTGTGTAAATCTAATGGTCAGAAATGGGCAAAATTCAAAACGTGACCTTTAGCTCCCCTTCTTTCCATGAGGATGACACAGGATCTCCAGAACTACAAGGTTACCAGAAGATTGCTGACTCTGGAAAGCAGTCTTAAATAAAATAACTGATAACTTGGATGTATCATAAATTATATTTTGATAAGTAGGGGATTTTAATCCCTATGTTAAACTAGTTTATCATATGATCACAGTTTTTGCCACTGTAACTCATTAATATACTGATTTAATAAGGCACCCATATATTACATAGAAAAAAATAGGTTGTTAATGCTTTGAGGGGCTTTGTCTTAAAAACAGTAAAAGCACATGGATAGCTGAAGGTAATCTATGATTGATTGGCTCATTCTGACTATGCAGTTAAACCTTCAAGAGGAACACAATACTTTTCTTGAAAAATGATGGTGCACATTAGATGGCATCCAGCTATGGTGCATAATTTGTTATCCCATTTTCAGTAATATTCATCCATCTAGTTTGTAATCTTTTCTGCCTGCTTCCTTGGCAACAGGCTAATACCTTATGAGCCACCACCATAAACACAAATTATAACTTGTAATTCTTTGGGCTAAGGGGCGTTAGACAGCAGATGAATGGTGGTGCCATTGATGGCTGTTTTTCAGTAAAGGGTCAAAATGGTAGACAAGGGCTGACCCACCCTTTGCCTGATCTTGATGGGGAAAATGCAGCTTGCACTCAAAAAACTCAGAGCTATCTAGATCTTATAATGATATCAAGCCTTATTTTTAACCTGTTTTGATCGAAGCGGGTTAAATGCCTCCAGTCTCCCACTGGTCTCCTCTTTTTCCTGCAGCCAGGGGTGGGCAGGATGCAGAGCCTGACAAGGCACAGCACTGAGTTGTCTGGGATTTAGTTTTGCATCTTTGGTCACCAGAGGTCACAATAAGCCAGAGTCTTCATAAATCCTGCTCATGATGCAAAACCTGCCCCTTCCAGTCCAGATTTCCCATATGAATATTTTGTGAAACTGCCCAGGTAATGTGCTTATACAGTAAACCTAATCTGCCCATAGGTTAACAGTTTAAAATTGATGAGGGGAACTGCTTCATTCCCATTGGCAGGTCATGCAAAGCTGATTAAAAACCACTAAGCCTGGAATCACAGCTTTTTGTCTCCCCTTATCATACTAATTACAGGGAATGGGAAAGTGAATGATAATTTACTCACATAATCCAAAATATATGTTTCAATCCAGTTGAAAGAATAAGGAGGAGACGTGTTTTTGAATCTGGAGTGTCTTGTCTCAAAAAAGCAGCAGATCATGAATGTATTTTTTCATTTTAGTGGCACATTTAAACAGAAGGTGGAAGACTTTAATTTAGCCATTAGAGGTCAGTAAACCCCAGGTTATTCATCGGTTTGTTGAATTCAGTTATTGAGAAAAATTAGAAACAAGGGAAAGAAAAGTAATTAGAGCATTTCTGAAGCTTTGGGGTTAAATAGTGTCCTGGAATAGAGATTTTAAGAATATAATGGTAGATTTCAGCTGGGAATGATCAGAGCTGAAAATTAGTTCACATCCTTCAGAATTTGTTGTTATTCTCTTTGTAAGCCTTATTTCAATCACTTAAAGAAAAACTTAAACAGATGACTGCCCAATACAAGGTGCAGAATCAATCCAGGGAGCAGGGGACTGGACTGGAACTAGAGAATGCTTTTCTCATATGTGGATACGTAACCACTACACTATCTGCAGTTACATTCTTGTATACTGCTGCCCTTTCTGCCCAGGGATTCATCTCTCCTGCTCCACAGCAGTCCAGTTGCAGTGAAAAAGGTGGAAGGAAATACTGACTTTCACACACATACTGGGGGACAAGAAAGTTGTATTATTTCTCTTATACTACCACCACTAACAGGAAATTGTCTTAATCTAAATAAGGTAGCTGCACATGATTTAATAATGTCTGATCTTAATCGATGCAACTTAAATAATGTATCTATTGACCAGCTAAAACTCAGCTTGCTTTCTGACCCCTGCCAGAGAATAGTGGGGTCATTTCTTTCCTGAACCTTCTCCCTCCAATGTTTTTCAGCTGTCTAATTTTCCGTTAGCCTGTCTGAAGCTAACTTGATGTATGCTGCCTCTAATGATTGCTCAAATTTGCCAAACAGCTCTTCATATTTTATGTTTCCTGGGTGCCCAGGTGCTAACCTGCAGCCTGGCGGCATCTGCCTGCTCCTCGCAAGCACATCCCTCTCCGCCATACGTCTTGCTGTGACAGGCTGCCGTGTTACCTGATATGAACCTTAACCTTGATGTCTAACTCCCTAAATATTTGAAATAGGGGGAATGCAAGCACCATGAGCTGGTGAAGCTCATCCCCTGATGTGTGCACTCACTCATTATGGGAACAATCCAGGAGAGGAAACAGACACAGGTCTCTTAATCAGTTACTGGAAGATTATTAGGCTGCCAATGTTATGTCCCCATCAAAAAGACAAAAGCCGACCTGAATGGAATATTCTCAGTGAAAAAGTGTTTATAACATAGTATAAGACCAAGGTGAAACTTCCTCTGGATTTGCCTGCAGTCCCATGTCAGACAGTCTGACTTCCAGGCAAGGAAAACCTCCTAAAAGATTAATAGATATAGACAGGGCCACGGAAATGATCAACGGAAATGCAAAGAAGCTAAAACAGCACAGCTTGTCTAGCCTGGCGAAATAAAGTCTGGGGATAGTTATGACAATAGACTATAAATACATTGAGGGGTGAGTGTAGAGGAGGGGACAAGCTATTCAGGATGAAGAATATACTTGGCACAAAAACAGATGGGTATAAATTGTCTGTAAATAAAATTTAGGCCAGAACTCAGGAAAAGATTTCAAAGTCTCTTAAATGCCTCTATTTCTCATGGGCAACAAATGATTAATTTAAATGCTCTTTGTTAATTAAAGAAATGACAAGACATGATTTCCCATGACAGCAGAGGACTAGAACTGGTGATCTAGCAGGCCTGCCAGATGGCTAGCTAGCTAGACCCCTTTAAAAGTGCTTTACAAATAGGTCTTCAAAGAATAGCTCTGTGGGGTCCAGTTCTGCCGTGTGTACTCTCACAACTTTTCATGAGAATCCCTCACACTGATGAAAGTAAGGCTTCCAGCTACTGACTGACAGGTGATTGCCAAGGCCTGCATGCAAGACAGTATGAGCTGACAACCTGCAGATCATGCCAGTTTTACGTCAACAAGGAGCATGGACCTTGGATGGGTGAAGAACCCCCTTTATTTATGACTCTCAGATATTCGCGTTAAAAACTCTGGTCCTGGGACAAAGCAGGAAAAAAAGAAAAGGATTAGCCTTCTCTAAACTCCAAAAGCAGATAGTCACAGAGCAAAGTTTCTGCTGAGCCTGTGCTCAGCACAGGAGGGAAAGACATTGAGGAAATGTTCAGTGTGTGTTCAGAAGCTTCTTCTTTTATTCTGAAGAAATAAAACTGAAGCAGTGAAGTAAAAGGAACTGAATCCTGTGGTTGGGCATTTGAACTCGGGCTAGTGAGTCAGCCCTGTGACATCCAGAAATAGTCTTCTGCTTTGAAACAAAATGCGTGTCAGCAAAGGATTCTTCCTTCTGAGGAGAAGCTGGGTCACTCCACTGCATTGGTGATTGTGGTGTTGGTGGGACAAGGAAAGACTTTGCCATCACCCCCAGAGAAGCCAAAGGGAAGGCAGGGGCTTCCACAGCCCTGCAATGGCAGGTCATGCAATGACTAGAAAATGGGGTTGTTGATCACACAGAGCCACTGCGCAGCCCCTGTCCCTCAGAGACAACATGCCAGAAAATTTTGTTCTTCTAAAGTAGAAGCTGAACTTCATGCTCTTCTGTCCAGGTTCAGGAACAGTCTGATTTATGCAAGTCTTGAGCATTCAATAACCTTCTTTAATTTCAGTGGTTTCAGGGGATTTTTTGTAAATAACATATTATTCTGTGTTAATAGAAAAGAATGCTGCAAGACTGTAAAAACAATAAACAGCTTGGTATATGTGACATTTTAATAATTCTCCTCCTTAAGTATCATCATCATCCTAACTCAATGACAAATGATTTGATCTTTCATTTTCTCTAATCAAGAGCTCTGGAACTAAATCATTTTACTTAACGAGAACAGAAAAATCACTTGAATAATACAGATTCAGAACTCAAGTCAGACGTGACTTTTGAGCAATGTGCTATCTGGGTCAAACTGTGGATAAAAAAAGGAAGAGGAGAGACTAGGATGAAAAAGACAGAAAAATAACCAGAGACAGAAGCAAAAATTTCATCTATTTCTGTTTAGAAGATAGAACATCACATTAAAAGGCTAGAAGATAAACACATCATCAGCTCTGCTTTCATCACTTAAAGTAGATATTTTAAGAAACTTCATCAACTAAGTAGGAAGTTGCTATGTAACTAATAAGGAAGATTGGATGAGATAACAACACAAGCAACCTCAGGAAAAACCCCATGATATAAACTGATGACTACAGCTAAAAGCTGCTATTTAAACATTGTTTTATTGGTGTAAGAGATATGTGTTCTTCATGCTGTAGTATCCACCGTGGAGGTCATATTTGAAACAATGCATATTGATCTGAGCCTATGCAAGAGAGACATTGTAGATGCAGAATAACAATTTGGTCCCTGCACCATGCTCTCATGCACTGAGACTGTATGTATGGGTACAGTGCAAACCACTCCTGACATTTCTGCAAATTGCCCATCCCTTCTCCCAGCACTGTGATGCAAAGCAGGCTGATGGCCGGCCCTCTGCTGGGGGTGTGCAGCAGATGTGATTCCCCAGGCATTGCTTGTGTCCAGCTCTCACTGTGCTGGGGCATAAGAAGTCCACAATACAGTGTAATGAGATGTGAGCAGACCTCAGCAGCAAGAGCTGAAAGCTACTATTCATACCAGCCTTCCTATTGATTTAAAAGCAATTATTTGCCTGAGTAAGCCCTGCTCATCTGAGAAAGGGGTTACTAAGTCATGGCCAGAGGGTTCTGAAAGCTCCTATCAATCCCAGATATGTGTGTTGTGTTACTTGTACTCTCATGATGTGCTTACAAGTCTTTAACCAAGTCTCCTGTGCCCTCCTGTTTTGGAGTTATTGTACATGGTCATAGCATTCCTTGGTGTCTTTTAGAGAGATCTGGGATGTGACTAAGTTTGGCAAGCTTTCTAGGTGGTCTTGAAGTACATAGCCCTGCCAAGGGTCTTTGCTACTAGCCAGCCCTTGACATGGTCTCCCAAATCCAGCTTGGACTTGTGGGGGGGTGAGGAGAGGACAGCCCTGTGCCCAGTTTGGCCACAGTTCCACAAAGACGGACCAACCGTTTTCCAGCATGCTAGAATAGGGTCATGAGATGACAGGATTCCTCATTTCTGGATGCTCTGACTTGCATCATGTATTAGGACTGCGAAGATAGAGATGGAGGAGACAGCAACAGCCTGGACACACTGAGAGAGGGATGGCTAAAGATGCAGCCCCAAAACCGGATGTAAACAGCAGCCTTCTCAAACAGACATGTCCCAGTTGCATCCATCTCAACCCTGGGAATCTTTTAACCTGTGCTACGTCTGGACTGCAGCTGGCCATCAGTTTGTCCTTACTGCCTAGTGGAAAGGGCAACAGTAAACATTTTGCTCTGAGCAATAATGAGTCTTTGATCTAGGTGGGAATGTCTTGAAAAGCAATTTCCAGCATGTGATTCCTAAAACTCTACAGCTGTGGAGAGGCTGAGTGACTCAGTGGACTAAGATTGTGCAGGTAGTGAAAATTAATTCTCTTCAGCTTCTGGTTTAGTACAAATCTTTTGGTCAGCCATTTAATCCTCCCCACTTTCCCTTATGTATGATACCACAGTTGTAGGACCCAGTTCAGGGCATGCTCTGATATGCTCTGGAGCTGTAAAGGTAATAAAACTGCTGAGCATCACTTGTGTCATATCAGTTATATACCTTAGAGGCTTAAATGGTAGTTCTGACAGACGCTTAGTAATAGCAGTGTTACAGGCATTAGCACATCTGAAGGTAAATCTCTTAGTGTTTATTTTGTCCTCAGGTGGATCACCAAAATCGGTCTCTTGTTTCACACACATTAAATAACCTGTCCCGAATCTTAAGAACTTCTGGTTTTCTATAGCACAAATTCTCAGCCAGAGCTTGCAGATGGCATGAGTTAACCATGATCTGATTTTGATTTGCTTTGTTTCCATTTCTTTTCAGGGGTACAGATCTATAAGCTGAAGTTATGAAGCCACATTCTCATGCTGCCCAGTTTTTCCTTTCTTTCATGTCTTTGGTGTGTTAGGTGCCATTAACATTTAAAGTACTATGAATAAGTTCAGTCAGTAATGAAAGTCTTCACAGCTTTTTCAGTTACCCTTCATCATCTAAGTAGTATTGAAATATGAAGAATGCATACTGCTTGAGCTTTGCCATTTGTTTTTAAAAAATGGTTATCAAACAGCATGATGGAAAATTATGTAGGATCAGTGTCTTGGGTGATACATAGAAAGACAATGGTCACGTGGTCTTCCAGCACCTTTTTTCCAGCTGCTGAAACCAAGATGTTGATTTTTATCTCCATAACACAGATCATGAAAGAGGACAGAAGAAATGGCCTTGACTGTACCAGAATAGCAGAGAAGTAATGACAAAATCACCTAGGAGTTACCTGCACTCTGGATACATTTCAGAAGCCCATAATAAACTCTCTTCATTATAATGCTTGGGGTTTTGCTAAGCATGAAATGAGTGGAGATAAGGAGTTTGTGGCTGATGCAAGAAGAATACTAGCTATTCTCACAGATTAATTGCAGTCCTGCTGCTGCAGATCCTAAAAATGCAATTAATCTGTAATTGTAAAGTTCTTGTACTCTATTTGAAATGTTGGGGAAAAAAAGAAATGTAATTCTTGATGTTAAGTGAAAATTAAGTATGCAATGAGATACTTCATATTTAGGAAGGGACCTTGAGTGGTCGGTCCTCTAGCAAGACCAGCCCAAAGCAAAACCAGCTCTGTTAAATAGCTGCTGACAGATATGTCTCATCTGTTCTTTAAATTCTCCACAAGTAAAGATTCTCCACCCTTCCATTGTAAACTTAGATTTGTTTTCCACAAAGAGAAATTTATCAGTCTGGATGCATTTCACTGAAACACCAACTTTTATCAGAAGAAGTTTCCTAGCAGTGGTTGGTGCTCTCTCTTTCTCCACTTTGCTGAAGAAACTGTCTGCATTTAAGAAACTGTCCAACCTCACAAAGCCAAATGTTGTCCCCCTAGCACTGGAAAACCTCTTGACCAAAGTAGCCACTGCATAGTCCAGAGAAGAGTTATGATCTAGAAACCTACACCAAATCCAAAGCAGATATTCCAGGTATTTAGATGACCCCTCCTCTTGCCAGTGTGCTGCTTGTTAGCAACTCAAAACACTTTTCCTCCTTTTGCTTTGTCTACAATGGCCTTTCTCTACTCCTTCCCTTCTTAACTCACTCACACTGATAAACTTTTCCATTTTCATGGTCCCTGCCCTATTGCAGCTCACTTAAATTATATTTATAGATCAGATTTTGCAAAAGGCAGCTTAACACTGAAGGAGCTATTCTAACACACTTGAGTACTCCTTGAATACCTCAGAAACTCTTCTGCCTGTGTAGAACATGGAGGAGTAACAGGTAGCTATCTCACTCTGGATGTGGCAGTCCCCATGACCACACCTAATCCAACAGTTAGCCGAAGAAATTGCATGTTCTTTTTATAATTTCTACCAGCGCAGTGTGAATTTTTCTGCTGTGACAGTGATTTTACAGCCACTGTCATATGCCACCGGCCCCCCAAGTCCCCTGAGAGGCAACTGATAGACCAGTCTCACTATGCTTTTGTGGCAGTGGCAGTCTGTGCCCAGTCTCTATGAGGACAAGCTGCTGCGATGGACCTAATCCTCACAGGCAGAGGGGAGCCAACACACACAGGACTACAGAGAGCCTCCCTCACAGACCCTGCTTTTGCTTGCTGAAGGAACAGCTGTCAATAGCTATTTTCTTATGGTTTTGCTTTTAGTGTTGAAAATCCCATCCAGGAGGCCTAAAGCAGTCCACTAGTATGCCTGACTGAGAAAGCCAAAGTTTCTGAGCCCTGATCTCCATCATGTTTATTTATCAGGTGTCCCACACTAAACCCTCATATCTAAAATCTGGCCCACATATTTGCAAGTCCTCATCATCCATTAATCCCTTGATTATTTTTCTAGACATCAAGGCATAAGACATTTCCTCCTCTTATTCCTTCCCTAAGATTCATACTGCGATGGAAAAAATGATGCATTTTCTCCTGACATGTAAGTGTTACAGCTGACTCACAAGTGTTCCTGCTCCTCCAGGACCGTGGCTGCTCTGTCCCATTCTGCCTTGGAAACACAGCAAAGTTTAGGAATGACCCTTCCTTACATGTTTAAGTAACATAATGTGCTAACTTTTAAATACTTGCCCTTGTGTTGTGTTGCCCCAACATTTATTTAGTTCCTTCCATTTCACTCCCACAATTTTTGTATTGTGCAATACTTGTAAACACGAATCCCTCAGCTAACTTTCAAAATATCAGCCTTTATCAAGACTGTTTATTCTGTCAATACGGCTTTTCTCTCATTCTGTTTTTCCTTTTCTGACTTCTCCAGACTAATTCTGTGTGAAGAAGGAGGAATGCATTCTCCTCCCCTGCCCCTCTTTTAAGATATAACCGATGGCCCTGGACTCACTGCATTGTAAAACACCTTTATAGGGAAAGGGCCAGAAATCGCTTTGCTCAGGGCTCCCTGTGCTTCCCCTCTATTCCTCGTTATCGCCTTTCCCTAAGGCCTTCACAGTCCTCCTTTCCGTCTCGTTTATAATGTTTTACCTCTGATCTCTTGCTCAGTTGACATGTCTCTGCTTCGATCTGCCCCAGACCCCACACACCTCTTCTCTCCCTGCTCTCTCCATTAGCACTTTCCCCCACAAGCACTCAGAGAAATTCTCCCATTATCGGTGCTTTTAATCCCTTCGGCTGCCCCTGCGTTGGTAAATTTACCCAAGGCCAGGGAAGACAGTGACTGTAGTTATATCCCTGATGAAGAGCCTGAAAAAAGCACCAGTGTCCCAGGTCTGCTCTGTGGAGACCCCGCTGGCTTCTGTTTATTATTGCTGGATTTTGGCCAGGCCAGCCCAGGCAGTGGGCTCACTGGCAATGCTTGTTCTGATTGCTCTGGCTGGATGAAGAATCCCCCTGAGGAAAACCTGGGGACTGGAGGAGCAGTGTGCCTGTGTGTCTGTGTGCGCACACGTGTCCATCACTACCCAGCAGCAGCCCTGGCTCCTTGTGCAGGATCCCGCTTCCCTTTTATTGCTAAATTTCCATTTTCCTACTACTCTGAAGGGGCCTCTGGCTTCTGCATATCCGGCCAGAGCTCACTGGAGTCTCCTCCAACATTCCTCCATGTTTCCTCACCAGTTCAGGGGGAAGAATAGCACTTACTGAATGGCCCATTCACGCGCCGGTGGAGTTACAAACCACACAGAAACCACCAAGAGCTCCTCTGCAGAGCTGGCTCAGGCAGGAGCACCTGAGTCAGCAGGATACTCAAGGCACCGTCGCTCCCGCTCAGGACTGAGCAAGCACCACGGAATATTGGGTTGGCATGGCAGACTGTGCTGGGGCGGCCCTGTGTTGTGACAAGGCCATTGTCCCCGTTGCAGACCTGGCAGCAAATTATCAGGCGGCAACGGCATCCGAAAGGAGGCTTGCACTTCTCCTTCAGCTCCAAGGGAGGAGCTGGATCATTTCCAAAGGCAGTGTTATGTGTACTTGTCTGGAGGTTGTGTAAATAAGTCAGTTCAAGGCATTAGCTGGGTTTTCTGAGTAGCTGCAGCTTCTTCCCACTGAACCCTTGGCAAGACAGCGATCGGCTGCCCTCTCTGCGGCGCTGACCACTGCGCTCCCTGTGCTGCCCCCCGTCTGGACAAAGCTCTCTGCTGCCCAGAAAAAACTGTCCATAGGACCAGAGGTTTCAATTATTCATACACATTATCCAGGTAACATCTGTACCTTGTTTCATGCGGGATCCTTTTGTGTTTGGTTGTATATAAGGAATTTGCATCCTTAAAAAGGCTGGAAGTACTTTTCAGCCTCTCTCGACAAAAGTTTATATGATAGGACTTTAATTGCATTTTCTGCTGGCACCGCTGTTGATGGCTCTGGTACCTGGGCTCTCACTCTGCTATTGGTCTGTAGAGTTGATATTACCTTGAATTTTAAAAGGTGCTTTGGGAAGTCCCCAACATGTGAAAACAGATGAATGTAGCAATGGTGTTTCTATACTGGGCCCAGTATCCTGGGCTGTACAAACAGCTGTCTTGTCTGCCTACTTTGACATCAGAAAGTGTTGAGGAAACATAATCCCGAGTCTGTTTGGTTGGTGCAGTGTTCAACTCTGGAGATCTATACTTTATACTTTCATATCACACACTTTTTCTTAATTTAGATCAACTTTAATTTTGGCAAAAGACAACAGCACTTTAGACGTGACCCATCACAAGAGTGGAACAAGTCACTTTCCTCTCCAAACTTGACTGGACTTCTGTAAATTTTAGTAAAAATTTTCATTTATAAAACTGAAACAAGGTTGTTCAGGTGCGTAACTCACAAGGGATTAGGAGGTGCTTCAAAGGGCTTTTGAGGCTGAAAATACTTTACTACTCTTCGGTCCTCTTGCCCACTTATGTGTTGCTTGGAGGTTCAGACCATCAAAGATATTGGAGTGACTCTTGTTACTAACAGGGATTAAGATGGATAGGAGTAACCTAGGGGATCAGGGGGTGCTAGGTTCATAATGCTCCTGAGGCTATCAGCAGTAACCATTGATCTTGACTGCAACTTTTCCCTGTGTGTGCACTTCAGTGAGGGTGCTGGTATGTCTAATGCACATATCCATGGATACACAGATTCACACACATAGATACATAGATATGAAGGTAAAAGGGATTTTGAAATACCCAAAACACTGCTACTGTCCCTTCAGAATTAACAAACAAATTAGTAGTTTGGTCTTGCTGTCATTACACAGGTAAAATATTCATGAAATCAGTGTGACTAATCCTGTGATTAAATACTGCAGTCCAGATTTGGGAGTTAATCTCTTCTGAGAAAATCCCAATTTAACAGGAGTAAAATGATCCTAGTATCAGGTCATGAGGGACAGTGTTTCAAGCATGTGGGAGAAGAAATTATAATTAATTTTCAGTTTGGAGGGATATTTTGTGTTTGGGTAAGTCTACTACACATGTGAAGCAATTGTTGATTCAGTTCTGCAGCTATAAAATAATGGTAGTTTTTATTTGAAAATTAAGGTAATCTGAACTCAAGGGTCTTTCAGGACAGTACAGTGATTTTGAAGCACGAAAGGAAGAACACAGTTGTTTGTAGAAAATGCAATGACAGAGAGAGGTTTTTTCAGGAGTCACATTTGAGGGTAAGATTAGAAGTGCATTATCTTGACGTGGGACTACAGAAAGCCCACTTGCACATCTGGTGCAACTGGCACTGAGAGGAAGACAATCTGCCTGCTCTAGACCTTCTAAGCAGTGATAACATCACCCTGTTTTCAACATACTGTAGGATAACACTGACAAGGAGTCTTACTGAATTATAAAATAACTTCTATACATGTATATATGTGTGTCTCTGTGTGTGTTTCTGTCTGTGTGTGGCTAATCATTGTCTTTTGCTATTTCCAGTTTCTTAAATGTCACATAGAGCTGTTTAATTCAGTGCAACTTTTTTTTAACTTCCTTCAACTCTTATTTTTTAATGTTCTTCTTTCAGTGTGCTTTCCAGGAAGGGAGGGAAGAGGGAGCAGAGTAAACATCCATAGTTAGGTCTTGTTTTCAGAGCAGTTCAGTACATTCCTGCAGGCTGGGTAGAAGAGGAAGAGTGTCTGCTGTGTTTTCTCGAAGTCACAGGCAGTCCAGACATTTCAGAGGTTATTCTTTTGGGAGAGGGGGGCATATTTTGCCCATTGGCATATACTGAGTGGACCCAGAAGAAGATAAGGGCACAGACAGATGCAGCCAGCACACTGTCCAGGTGGGATGGGGGGGATCTTTGTACTGAGCCATTAGACAGCACAGATTGTCTGTATGGTTTTATGAGAGCACCAAGGCTGACAGGGACACCTTTATAAGTTATTTCTACAGATAGACTGCAAATTGTAACCAAACAGTTTATAGTCCTTGTCTACAATTATTGTGTTTGCAGGTACCTAAACTGCTTAGATAGAAGTCATGTCTGTGATGAAGCATTTGCAGGTTCAGAGCTTCAATGGTACCAGTACCCATCCCTAAACATACACTTAGAAAACAACAACATTCCAAAAGTAAGGAACCTGGTTTTGTAGAAATGTCCAAAGGATTGAAACTTCTATCTTTTGAATGGGTGGATTTGGAGTATTTGTTGGAGATTTTCTAGAGTGTTGCTGCACTTCTGTAACAGTACAGGTCCCTTGTGATGCTGCAAAGTCAACAGCAAGTCCAAGCTGGCTACTGAGGCAGAAGGACTCTTGGCCTGATATAGAAGCTAACTAATAAATCAGCACTGGCAAAATAAGAGCTGGCAAGCCAGTTCAGATGGTCAACTGTTCCTCCTTTTGTCATACAAAAAGTTCTCCCTTTTGTAGCATCTTAGTATGTATATTACATTAGTGAGGTGGGTGTTGGTCTCTTCCCAATTAACAAGTGATAGGACGAGCAAATGGCATCAAGTTGTGCCAGGGGAGGTTTAGATTGGATATTAGGAAAAATTTCTTCACTGAAAGGGTTGTCAAGCATTGGCACAGGCTGCACAGGGACGGGGTTGAGTCACCATCCGTGGAGGTATTTAAAAGACTTGTAGATGTGGTGCTTAGGGACGTGGTTTAGTGGTGGACTTGGCAGTGTTAGGTTTATGATTGGATGATTTTAGAGGTCTTTTTCTACCTAAATGATTCTATGATTCTATGATTATTTTTATTCTGTGCAACCAAATGATAACAACCTGAAAATACCATTTGTAATGAGAGCATGTTATAGCTGGCATCCTGTCACTGCTTGACTTCCTTGCTGTTGGTTTGGGTTGCCCAGATAGACTGCCTGCATGCTTATAACCAATAAAGGGAGTTTGAAAAAAATCAGAAGGTATATTCATAATCACTTATTACTTGGTGCCAACTGTGAGCGCAATAAAAGCTGCAAAGGAGGCCACCAATTTCTTATTGCATTCAGTGAGTTACTGAGAAACAAAAGCCATACTCCAATAACAGCTAATGTCTCTTCAGAGCTGCAAGCTTATTTCACACTCACAATTTCGCTGAAACTGACTGGCTCAAATAATTATTTAATGAGTCAGGCCTCCAAGGAGTGGCATTTGGCTTTAATTGTCAACATTTCATAATGTGATATTTCAAATTTGAAGCTGTTGATCCATCCTGATAAGACACAAATTTTCCTTATATACATTATTTCTTTTGATCTTTAGGTTTTCCCTGATGCATCTCTGGCTGCAGTTAACAGGCTTTATCACTCACTTGTTCTATTATATTTTTTCTTGAGTGGTCCAGCTAATTTACCTCTTACCATCTTCTTATCTCTTGAAAATGCAACTTACTTGTATTTGTTTAATTGTTGGCCCACAATAAGCTTCCTCATTATCCATCAGTCATTATCATCAAACCATGCAAAAAAGAAATGAAAAACAAAGGGAATAAATCTTTAGTGTCATATGATGTATATGAGTCTAGTTATAAAGAAAGACACAAGAGGGAAATATTTTGTGCAAAGATCCTGCAAATTATGGCATTGCACAGATCCTATTATATATATCTGGCAGAAATCCCTTCTCTAACTCCAGGGCTTTATTATGAAGGAGAGGGAGTGAATTTCCTTTTCTGTATTCAGTCTCTTTTCTTCTCTAAATTGGATACTTTTGGTTGATGCTTCTTTCCTGAGAAGAATTACCGGCTGCCCTAAACCTCCCTGATTTGTTCCACTTAACTTGACATACAGAATCATTAGCATTTCTCCTCTGGCTGTTAAGTAAAATCTATCAATTACCACAAGCAGTTTTTGCTAGTTTGGGCAGAAGAAACACCCGAGTGCTTTCCACACAGTTTTTGGAGGACTGTCATAGAAAACATAGCTCATTTCAGTGTAAAGTATTAAAGATGAAGTTTGAGCTTTTCAGCACACCCAAGTGAGGGTGAGGCCCTAGTTGCACTGTCCAGGAACAGGCTAGGTCAGGGAACATAACTCATCTGTAAAATTCAGTGCCAGTTTCAAAGCAAGGCCATGTGCATCAGAGCGTGTTGTGTGGCTGTTGCAGCATCCAGTCCTACAGCTGAAGGCTGGGGTCAAAGCCTCACGTCTGTGGGGTGAAAGCCTCACGTCTGTGAGGTCAAAGCCTCCGGCAGAGCTGGGTTCAGACTGCCTTCTGGTTGTGGAAGTGTCTGTTCCCAGCTCCAGCAGCACCAGAGGGACTGGGGTCTGCCCAGCAGTACCAAGTACTCATCTGCTCTCCCTATGGACAATGTCCCCGAGCTCAGCTGCAGCGTGTCCCTGGGCGCGTGGTGGCACACAAGTGATGGGAATGACTTGTGTCACCAAGGTCAAGCTTGGCCTCGCGCGAGCTGCAGCTCAGGCCGGCACGGCCGTGACTCATCCCTCGGACTCCCCTCGCCGTAGGGCAACAAGCACTCTGTAGCCAGCCCATAGCTGGCACCCTGGCCAGTCTTCAACCATTTGGGGCCATTACGGCCAAGGAGAGCTATTTGAAAGCTATCTAATGAAAAAATCCCCAGGCCCAGGGAGCAAACTGGTTGTCACATGGGTCACAGCAAAAGTAAATGGGAGCGTGTGTGCTCTGACTCCAAAAGCACATCCCTCTGCAGCCTGACCAAGGGGATGCTTCCTCTCTGCATGGTACCACCACTCTGACACCTACAATACTACAGTAATCAATCAGGAGCCACTGAATGGCTAGAAAAGTCATACCAACCTAAATGTGAAGTGAAATCATCCTTAGACCTGAGCAGGAGCTCTAATTTAACATGCCATCAGAATGCAAGGCACCATTCAAGGGGTAACCAAGTGCTAATTATTTCTGGTTTTCACAGTCAGAAGGAAGAACCTTATTAGTCTGCTTTCTTAAACTAAAATGATGGTGGAGGTATTATTTCCATAAAATACATTGGCTAAGTATATAAACTCTTCCAGTTCAATCCATCAGTCAGGGCACAAGAGAGCAAATGGAAGATGCTCATAAGTGATTTCTCTTTTAGTGATGTCTGAGTCCTTCTGGTGACAACAGCTGCTCATGGAAAAGGCAAGTTTTGGTTTCATAACTCATGACATGGGCTCACCACGAGCAGCCTGAGGAATGGTTATCCTCTCATAGGCATTTTACTCACCGCAATTACTTCTCAAGTGTTTTATCCACCCTACTAATGAAATGTTTGCCAGATCTGCCATTCTTGAAACATGTTTTCATTCTCCATAGGTAAATCGCAAACTTGAACTTGGTGTGACAATTCTGAGCTCTAGTCACTCACTTCTTGCCAATGGGCAGACTTGTGGAAATGTGGACATCTGATGGCTTGGAATAAACAGTGTCTATAGCTGAAAACACATTTTGGCAATAATTACTTGAGCAGCTAAAAATTACCTCCCAGTGAGTGTGAATGGCAAGGATGTGGCCCAGAGCATAACGCTGTAAAAAGACATCTAGAAATGCAGCAGGATACAGTTTAATTCCAAACTGTTCATCACCATCTGTTAAGAGCTTCATCTTAGAGAAGAAAAAAAGGCACTGTGATATAAATCCTTTTTATTTAGAAACACTAAATTTAGCATCCAGAAGGGATTTGTATTTTTCCCCATAGACTTTTGTGCTCGTTTGTGTCTGGATGCGGCAGCTTTACCTCTCTGCCTCCGCAGGTGCTGCTGGGGGAGGTAAGGCAAGGAGGTCAGCGCTGCAAAACGACAGCGTCCATGTCGCGCTTGCCTGCACCAGCTGTGCCCACAGCAAGCGGCGTGCTGCTGCCCGCTCCCTGCCACGGTCACTCCGATATCCCTGCTGCCACCGTGAATGAGGATGGAGAAAGATGGTCCTGTTTCAGCTTTAACCTCAAGTGGACCGAAGAAACCACTTAATTCTTGTAGCCTTGGGCACGAGAGTTCAACTACAGCATGTTGAAGCAATAGCAATACTGTAGCGAGAATCCTATTTTCTCATTAATATATGGGAAAAGCATCTTCCCATGTGTACGAAAATCTCTTCAACTTTTTTTCTGTACTTAGTAAAACTGTTTAAAAGGTTAAATACTGAACTTTAACCCAGTAGGAGTTTGCTAGTCATCACATTAAATGACCCAGTGTTTCTGAATGTTGTATGTCTTTTGGAACACGAATCAAAATCTGAGTTGATATTAACTATTTTGCAGTGCTCAGTAGCAGCCTGTACAGCTGTTCAGAGGCCTGACCTCAGTTTGCCAGGTGGTAACGGCTTTGATTTCCAGTGGTTTGCCTCTGCATCTTCGCAGAAAAGAAGCTAGCACGGTTCTCTCCTAAATGTATCTATTTGACAATCTTAACATCAGTTTTTGGTACCCACACTGATCCCAGATGTTTAGCATGGACACAAGGGACTGTCAGCTCAGTGCCTTAAACAGGTCTGCAATCTGCCTTACCTATGTAATTAATAAAAAATATCATGGTAGATGATGAAGAGGCAGGCTATATGGCAAATCTCAATTTTTGATGAATATCCTTAATTTTTGGGGCCTGTCTTTTGGTTTCAGTTTGCTTCACCCCAATCAAGAATCACCCAGTAGCAGGTGGCAGTTTTGTAACCTTATTTGCACCAGTAGTTGTGAGATTCACCTGCTGCCAGGGCAGATGCTGTACCCAAACCTGGATATTAGTGTCAAGAGCTGTAAGAAACGACTCCACTGTCAGTGGGGCAGACCAATGCAAGACCAGTGAAAAGGTGGGAATTAGGACCCTCTGCTCATGTGAGGAATTCCAGGCCATGAAAGGTTTGGGCCACTACTACAAATCCAATTTTTAAAATACAGAGCAGTTGTTCTTAGAAGAGCTCATATCACACTGACTCGATACTTCTGCTTGTGTTGAGATGCTAAGCCACATTAAAAGCTACAACCTTACTGTACGTGCTTTCTAATATTATTATTCCATGTAAACAACTGCTGCAGCTACTGCAGAGATTTTTATGCTTTTATATATTAGCTGTGCCCAGCTCTGAGCTGCACTGCCACGTGCTGGGGTACCCAAGGGAGCCGTCAGCTCCATCCACTTGGAAGAAACAGTTTATCCCAGGGTTGCTCTTTGCGATCTGTTCTGCTCTGTTCATTAGGAGGGACTGGACTGCTCCTTGTGCTACATGGCTTTCTTCTTCCAGCCAAGCAGAGTGGAGATGGAAAAGACCAGCCAGTTCCTCTTTCTTTGTCATGCTCTTTTCCACTGGTAACAATAAGCAACCCATGAAAACATGAACAAGTAGAGTCTTCCTCTTCATCCACAGTCCTCCCCTGCAATTAACAGGTGGTGGTAGTGTTTATCTGGGAGGCAATCAGGCCTTAGAGTGCCATATTGAGTTCATGGGTTGCCCATTCGCTTGTGAAGTTTATGTCTCTTATCATTGAAACAAAGAGGAAGCCCCTCTGCCTATTAACAGGTTCCTCTTCTCTCATCAGAAAGTGAAATGTAGTTTAAAGTCCTGTACACCTCCATATTGCCCAAAAAGCTTTCTTCATGCAGAGGGAAAAGCAAATTAACATCTCCAGTAGTTATTTTATTATAGTGAAGCAAAGAACACAATAAAAAAATAATTTAAATTAATTTTTTAATTGTAGTTAGACCATCCTCATTTTGAAATACTGGAGTAATATTTTGATGTAACAGCTCTTCCCTCTGGAGACTTCTAGGACTTCGGGAACACAGTAGGGTCATTTTCTTTCACTCCAATACAGTGGATTTCCGCTGAGTGTGGACTTTGGTTTAAGTTATGAGAAGATTGCTACTGGTTGATAAAATACCAATGGCCAAGGCAGCAGTAAAAATGCCTCCTTTTTCTCTGACTAACAATCTAAATAGCCTAATACGGTAGCTTAATATTTTCCAAGTGAGAATGAGGATGATGATGGATAATGATGAGAAATGCTTTTCTGTAGTATATACAGTTTAATGATGGCCCCAATTCAGTGCCACAACTAATCTGAATTATTTCTACTCATAACACTGCATTAAATCCCCACTGAGGGATCCTGCTTTCACAAACAACTGTCCAGTAAGTGGCCACCAAGATGAATTTGGCTCCACAACACTAACATTTGGCTAGGTTATTCACTGCACTTATTTTATTACTCTATCTCAGGCAGGCAGGTAAGAAAATATGTCAGAACAGACTACTTCAGCTAATAGTCTCAATCCTGCAGACATTTGCCACATGTACTTGGCACTGTAGCAAGTCCAAACAGTTCAAAATCATTAATCACAGAATTCACATTCAAATAACAGGAATAACAAAAAAAAAAAAAAAAAAAAAGGACAGATTATAGCTCTTTCAATTTGCTGCTTTGCTGCTGAACTATGAGGGTGCACATTTCCAAGTTTCTCTCTGCAATCATAAGGAATTTCTCAGCTTCTACGAAGATTTTGGATTCTCACATAATCTGAGACTTTCAGAAACAGAGTCAAAGACAAAACTGTTCAATACTTTGCAGGTTGGAATGACATTCAGACTTGGTAATAAGAACAGTTTTGTTTTCACGTATGACTTCCAGGGTATTTAGTAGCACAGATTATTTTTTTCATAAAAGTAATTCTACACATTGCCATTTGTCTAGACTCAGCTAAACAGTGGGCATCAGTTCATCCTTTAGGCATTCATTTTTGCTTTGGTAGATCAGTTGGGATGATTTGTGTTTAGAGTTAGACATGCTGCTGAATTAGGGACGTAGAATTGTCCCCTGTTATAAAAATGCTAAGTTGACATGACCTTTGTCAAGAAACCACTCTTGTGCTGATGAAAGCTGGGAGGGTACGGTGTGGTTACGGTGTTATTGCATTGTTGTATTTCAGTAAGACTCTTCTGCACAAAGTACGTAGTAATCCAGGCTCTACCTTGGTACCAAGTGAGGAATCATCACTAGTAGGGTTTGAGGGCACTCATACTTTGTTAGTCTAAGATGTGCAAAACTGTCAGTCTGCCGAGGAAAGAGGCTGAAGGTGACAGAGAGGTCTGTTTGCAGATCTAACCCGACATCCCAGAAGGTACAGTGCCTGTCGAGAGCCTGGTTTGGAGCAGTTTGTTAGAAAACCTCTCCCATTAAACAAGCCCCTGGGAAGGCTGAGAGTGAGCACTTTGCTGCAGGACTCTGGGAGGAGGCATGAGGATGGCTCTCCCCAGCCCCTCCAGCTGAAGGCAAAGGCTGGGGCAGGGACTAGTCTCTGGAGAGGATGGGGTGGCCAGGAGATAGGACTTGGGAACATCTGCAGCTTCCCAGAGAGGAGGCAATGATACCCAAAGAGACAATCTGTCTCATGCAGGGAAGTGAGAATGTTATGAGTCATAGACTGAGAAAACTAGTAAAGAGGTGGCTAACACACATCCTGAAAACGGGGCACCCAGGAATGAGAAGGGACAAGAAAGAAAATAGTGGGGTGACTACCTTGGAGGTCTGTATGCTAACCTAAGAAACATGAAAAAACAATTGGAAGAATTTAATTCACAATCAGAACTATTACTTAACTGATTTGATAGGTTAACGGACATTATACTTTTATGATTTATTTTGGGCAGGGGAGATGAAGAGGCATGTTTCCAAGGCCTGCATGGTGGTTGTATATGCCTGTTGTGAACACCAGCAGCTGGAGGCAACAGAGCTGCTAAAAGTCTTTGAGCATAAAAGAGGAGGGGAAGTAGACCTGCTGCAATAGAGATTATTATCTGGTTCTTTGAGAGAGAAAGGCTCCTTTGGATCTTGTTTTGAAGAGGAGTTGGTCCAGATGGTGAAGGGAGAAGGCAAATCCTGTGGCAGGGATCAGGGATCATAAAGAATGGTATTCCTGACATCTAACAAGGGAAAAAGGGAAAACAGTAAAATAAAAATAAAGGATTTGAAAAAAAGGGACCATCACTTAACTTGGAGAATTGAGAGAGAAACAAAGCAGGAGGAGAAAAAGGAGTTTAGAGGAAGTTCTTAAAAAGACAGCCTCAAAAAGACAAGCATGGATTATTTCATATGAAGAAGATACAGGAAGTGTACTAAGAAGCCACTTTTGCTAACTTAGGAGCTTTTCAGTGACCTGAAAATTATTCAGCATGGAAAGTAGGTCAAGTTACTTAGAAGATATATGTAAGACTAGTACAAAGCTACAAAGACAAAATCAGAAAGGCCAAGGCATAAAATACAATAGAATTAACACAGGACATAACAAGAAAAAAGAGCAGAAAAGATATCTTGAAAGAACATTTGCTAGAACACGAAGGCAGGGAAAAAAGTGGTTCACTGCTAAGGGCAAAAAAAGGTTAATATCATATATAGATAGGAAATGAGGGAAGAAGCAGTAGTTTTCTTTATATTAGCTGTAGCGCTGCTTTTGAGTTTGCTTCCCAGGAGAGTCTCATAAGCAAGTTAAGGAAACAGTTCTATTGAAACCACTGTGAAATTGTTGTACAACTGGCTGGAAAATGATACTTCTAGAGAAAAGGGCAAGTAAATCTGTGCTAGGATTTCTCCTGGGTCTGGTATTATTCAATATTTAATGGTTTGGACACTAGACAATGTAGCTCCCTTGTACAAGACACAAGCTGGAGGACATGACTGGAATTCAAAATTATTTTGAAAAATTGAAGTGGTCTGAAATAAGTAGCTTAGCTAGTAAAATTTACCATATAAATACAAGATGGGAAATGGTGGACTAAACAACTGCTTTTTAGTAAAGGCTCTGGGGCACACAAGAGTATGTGGATGCGTATGACCCAAGTTAGTGACGTGCTGCTGTGAAAATGCAACATCACAGCAAGATGCACAAAGGAGCTGTGTGGAAGATATGTTCTGTCTTGTTTGTCACTGGTAACATCTCAACTCTACTTTAAGAAAGATAGGGTCAGTTTGAGAGAAACCAGAGCAGAAGCACCAAGATTAAAGACCAAGAGTCCACAATCTCAGAGGTGAGACTGAGAGCACTGGGGATGCTTAGTCAAGAGAAAGCTGAGGAGAAATATGATAACAGCTCCAACATTTGTAAAATTGTTCTGCAGGATCACAGAATGAGAATAAACAGTCTTAAAAAGTGCCACATGGAAGATTTAGGTTGAACAGCACAGGTTTCAAATAATTTAGCATCAGGGCTGTCTGCCAGGGGAGATGCAAGTCATGGGCATGGAGGGATCTCAGGTTAGATCAACCCCTGGCAGAGATGAGCCTGTCTTGGGGCAGGGGTGGACTACATGAACTCTCAAGTACGCTGCCAGGCCTGTTTTCTATATTTCTGTGGTGACTTAAATGTTCCCTGTAATGAGAATCGTTGTCACAGAGAAATTTCACAGAATTGACATTTTCCCTGTTAGAATCATAACTGCATCTGCAAGATGAGTGACCAGAATACCTAATGACTCATCCAGTTAAAAATATCTTAAGGAGCTGAAAAATGAGAGCACTTAACGTCATCTAATGCAGCCTGGAGAGGGAATAGGAGCAGACTTATTTTCCAAATGTGACGTGTAAAAATGGCCTGTTTCAGACACAAACAGTAAGCCTGTTACACTGATATTTTAAAGATACTTAAATATTCTGATATTTATCAGAACATAATTTTAAAATTAAAGTATTGGCTCATCAGGGTTAATTTCAATTAAATATAGGCCATAATTAGAAAAGACAATAATCAAAGCATCTGTTCAACACAGCTTTTAGATCTGTGGGGATCTAAAAGTGGGGATCCTGAATCTCCTTCATCAAATCCACACCAAAACAGTGCTGCCTCTGAGCACTGAGCCAGGCCTGTCTCCTGTTTAGGACCAGATGGGATGGTGGTGGGCATGTACTAGAAATAAGCTAGTTGGTTTTATGCTTTGATTTTGACTGAAATTATATTTGACTCTCACAGTGAAAATTGACTGGAGCAAGAAATTTGTTCTGATGTCCTGTTTACTCTCTATGTGAAAAAAAAAAAAATCCTCTCTGCATCTTTCCAGTTATGTAGTACATATGCACATATTGCCACTTAAATGCTTACACAAAATATTTTGATAGCTCTCTGTAATAAGGATCCACCCAAGTGTAGGGAAAGATTGAATGATCAAAATCAGTAGACTGAAGCTGAAAATGTGTCTTGGACTTCAGTCATGTGTGAGTGGCTCCTATCTGAAAGAAAGGAATTTTTTTTGTAAAAACAAGCTGAGAAAGACAGATGGA
This sequence comes from Tyto alba, assembly GCF_018691265.1. Lineage (NCBI taxonomy): Eukaryota > Metazoa > Chordata > Aves > Strigiformes > Tytonidae > Tyto > Tyto alba. The sequence continues at coordinate 53,836,083 of NW_024881282.1, forward strand.
AATCATGTCCCTGCCTTACTATGGCATTTTGCTGCAGGCAAATACTATCGTGGTTATCTATACCAAAGCTAAATGTAATATCTTATGTAGTTTCAACAACTCAAACAGAATTCCTCATTAGGAAATTATCTGGAGAGTTGTTTTAGGAGATGAAAGCCATCATCGTAACCTTTTATTCTCATATTCTTTCCTCATGTCATCTGTGTATATGGGTAACTTCAAAGATAATCTCTCAAACTGTATCTGCTACAGGTCCAGATCTTATAAAAGCATGGTACATTTGTAAGTTTAGGCACAGCAAGTATTCTCATCAATTTCAGTGGACCCTCTGGTATATAAGGATAAGCATAGCACAAATCCTGGTATGATTAGAGCCTTACAGTGGTCCTCATCCTTACTTGAAAGGAGAATAAGGCCTTTTCTTCCCAAAGGGTTTATCACTGGTCATAAACAACAAGTTATCCTTTTATTGCCTTGTATAATCCCTGGCAAAAGAGACGATCAAAGTCTAGCAAAGAGCCAGGAAGCTCTGGCTATAACCATGCACATTATTTATAAAGTATACATGTGAGTAACTCAACAAGAGTCCCCCACTAAGAGGAGATTAATTGTTTTTTTTTTTTCCAAAGCTCTTGTTGGGAAATTATTCCCAGCAAACTGCTCTCAAACTCCAAAAACTGTAGATGTCCTTATAAAACACAGTCTCGCACCTTGATGCCCATCTAGGGGCAACCCCACAGAATAACCTTTATTTCTCAGATGTGGAGAAGATGCTGGCAGCCTCTCAGGAGGGAAACAGAGATGAGGGGGCACAGGGTGGGCAGCATAACATGGGGCCAGCTGCTTGGGAGGCTGAGACCCTCCATCCCAGGAGGCCCTTGGCAGAGCCACGGCTGGTCTGATCACCTTGGTGTGGGAGTCCTGCCTCGAGTAGGGGGTGGATGAGTGGCAACTGGAGGCCTTCTACCCTAAATTTCTGTTATTTTGTGATGAATACTAGAGCAAGACAGGTAGTTTGGACCACAGAAGCACAAATTACCTTTGCACTTGCAAAGGATTGTGTGTGTGCTTAACAGGGTTATCAACTTCCCAGGATGGCTGTGCACATACCTGCACTTTTAATAAATTCAGTGGGACTACTACTCTATGCCCTTAAATATGAGAAAACAGTTGTTGATTGTCATGCAGAGTCTAAGGGCTTTGGACAGCAGGACACATTTTGACAATTGTTTGCTTCTGGATCATGTGTGGTGCTGCCAGCATCATTGCTTGGTTGGTTCGGCCCTCTTGCCAGGTAGTCAGTAGGGGAGGGTAAAGCAATGGCCAATGTTATCTTGACCTCTTGCGCCGTTTGCAAGGAAAAGAAGTAATACTAAGCCAAGAAAGTTTGGGTATTGTTTGAGGCTAATAATATCCCGTTGAAACACATGTATTAATTATTAATACAAATTACATCAGATAGCAAAAATGCATGCACATAAAATTGACTTATATTTACATTTGAAACATTTTTGTCTTCTACAGCATGAAAGTTTGTCTTTAATGGCATATTAGTGTTTAGTTAATGCTACATTAGCTGATTTTTAATGTACTAAACTAGCAACAAAGAAATCACAGTCCAGACATTACCTCAAGAAGAAAATGCAGAAAGAATCATGCATGAGAAAGAAGTGTTTACTTTTTTTCTTTTCGCTGACTGTCTCATCAGACAAACTTCATTAGAAATAGAGTCTATAAAATAACACTTAGCACATTACAGAAGATCATGTCAAGGGTAACTGTGTAGTGTGATAGCAAGGGAATTAAACCAGCCATTCACATTAACAATAACAAGTATTCAACATCTAATCTCCTATGTACCATTGGAAAATCTTTCTCTGAATGAGCATGTCAGCATTTTACCCCTTTTTTGTAATGAGTTTGCCCACTCAGGAGAGAAAAAGAATTTTAATGAAATGCTAATGCAATACTTGTAGATTTATTTGCAATTTTACAAAAAAAAATTTTTAATTAATTATTTAAGAGAGCTATACATTGGTGACACAAATATAGTAAACATATATTTAATCTGTGGATAGCTGATAGCCTCCGGATTGCATTGAACTATATAGGTTTCCATAGAGATGGTTACATTAAGGTTACGTGATGTAACAACAAAGACTGATATAAGTCATGCTAAAAGGAATTTGAGTAAAGGGAAACTGTAAGTGGCAAATACTGTCAGAGACAATAGCTATGAAGAGACTCTCCTCCACAACGCCTGGCTAGAAGTAGCTTGGTTACCAATTAACAGTCCAGGTAAACTGGTAATGGTGTGTGGGCCGAGGCAGTGGCAGGTTGACATAAGAGCCCGCTGAGACGGTGCCCCTGAGGCGCGAGCGCTGGGGCAGGGAACAGCACCCTCCTCCGCAGCGATGCCCTGGATGGGCGGCTTCCAGCCAGCCACCAAGCAAACTAAGAAAGCAGAATCCACTGGAACTAAGACGTTTTTCTATCAATCATACTAAAAACTGTGTAGGTGAATAGTGTATGTATATGTATGTTTTTCTCCTTATTTGCATGCTTTACTCTCTGTTTATTTAATGAGCTGCATACTCAAGATTTTCATTAAGACTTCTAAGTATATTACTTCTTAATACTTGTTTCTCTAGGAAAAGATCATTGAATTCCCCTTATTTATATTTTATATTTAATTTTTCCTGTACGCTCATGTTATGTCTCAAATGATTTCCACCTCAACACAATCTTTGTTCCTGAAAGGTAGGTTTCCTGCCACTAAATTTTAGCCCTGTAGAGTTTAGCACCTTGTCTGTGCTTGTTGTCCGGGTTCCTTCTACAATCATTGAAGAGACAGAGGCCTCTCCAGGAGGTCAACTCATTTGATTTGTCTCAGATGCCTTCTTTAGACCTTGATGAATCACTCAGTCATAGGAGGGCTTATATCTTTCTGCTTTGATTTTAGAGAATGCCTGTCTAACTCCTTTATACCCAGTGGCTAGCTTTTAGATGACCAAAGTCAGGAGAGCTGGATTTCAAGTTTTCCTGCTATAACGATGCTCCTCTACAGAAATGGTTGCTTTAGAGGATCATCCCACAGTTGCTTAAATAAGCCAATTGCTCAGAAGAGGATATACAGTTAATTTGTTCTCCTTGTTTTTTCCTGGCTGGACTGGCTTGATAGAATCTGCGTGGTGGTCAAAATCGTACAGTGGGGGGGCTCAGATCCTATTTAAAGGACTTCTTCATGGCCATGACTGCTAACATCTCCAATCATACAGCCATGCGCAGATGCAACACGACCTGTGGAGCTGTCAGGGCAGTGAGTTATTTATATAGGAACTGCTTCTCTTCAGAGAGGCTCTGTGAGGGGCTGGATGGGATCTCCCTCGATCCAGAGCCTTTCCAAGTGCTTCAGTTTCACCATCACGCCACATGCGCAGTAACACACCTCACGCCCTTTTCTGGAGGGGAAGATGGTAGTTAAATTATAACCTAACCCATATAATGAATGGGCTCCCCTGGCTGATAAATAAACATAAATGAGTTGTAATTATATGACGATCCTTCTTATAGAGATTTCTGCCTGGCAATAGCAAAGTATTTCACAGACTTCAGGGGAAAATTAATTCTGTGCAAGGGCGTAATATAAGGTCTAAGTACTGCTTAATTTTCACTCATGCTTTCTAAATAACACCTAAGAAGCACTTCAAACGTGCAAAGGTCCTGGCCTGGTCTTTTGACTTTCACCAGTTAATTTAGGTTCAACCTACTAAATGGGGGATTTTAAGGTCATTGTGAAGTACAAGGAAAGTCTGAGAATAGAAGCCAGTTTTTCTTAGTTCCTAAACACCAAGATCTTAGATGCCCTTATACACAAAGATACTCATTTCCTATGCCAAAACTATTAAACATCTTCTCTAAAAGTTTTTCAGACCTCTTTTTAAAAGCACTTCTACAGATTTCAGGAAGTTCTTAATACCTTATTAGCATTTTTGCAAATTGATCTTTGATGGCTTTCTCCCTCTGATGGTTATATATTCCACAGCTGCTGTCTTGACAAGGCAAGCAGCAGGAATCTGCTTGTCTTTGGGCTCCCTTTACTCTCACAAGGTGCATTCCATTCATACAGAGATGTAATTAACAACCTTCTGGCTTCTCCACTCAAGCACACCTTCTAACTGATCATTACCAGGAACAACAGGGTGTTCTCCCTAACAACAATTTCATTTGCATTTAATTATGCTGTATCAGGCGATAGTGAAGGTGACAGGAGAGGTAAAATAGTTCTCTATTAATTCAGGAAGATGGTAGCAGTTCTGTTGCTTTTAATGAGGTAAATTGTGCTACATGGATGTTTCCAAATGCATATGTAGTGCCTTTCCTGAAAAGCGGGAAGTTGGCTGGTTTTCACTTTCAGTGTAGCCAGGATGTTCTAAACATTCTCATTTGCAGGGACTTGCTCCATTTACCTTCCTCTAATTCCAAGTGGGTGGGGGTTTCCAGCCTATCTCTTATTTTCCTAAGCAAACATTACTGTGCAACTCCATAGGAAACAGTCTTCATGCTAACTTTCAGTGGATGATGCTTTTGGCAAGAAAACCTTCTTCAGTAGAGATATAAGCTACAAAGTAAGTTTTCATTTAAAGCACCTTCTCTCTTACCTTCCCTAATGATCAGTGATCCAACATCCCTCTTCTTTCAGAGCCTTATCCAAAGGCTGCTAAAGTCAGTGAGTCTTCCCATTGATGTCAGTGATATTTGTCCCTCTTGGGTAACAACTCAAGTCATTTAATACTTAAAAACCGATGAAATCAATGAGTTTGTATCAGCAAGTCATCCCTGTTATTTGCTTATTACAGTGTCATAGACCTAGAGAGCCCAGGTGACCCAGAAGCAGCATCCCACTGGGCAGCCGAAGCCTGTCTGCCCCGTGACAGAGGAGAAGTCCCTCGCCACCACTCCTGCCCCGAGCTCCAGCAGAACTTTCCTTACTGATAGACATTTGCCCCACCAAAACCACAGATTCAGTTATTGACCTTTGATGACATTCATGCACTATATGGTGCATGTATAGTGGAAGGAGAAGCAGAACTGCACCCAAGGGTGCGTGAGTGCTGAATGCAGCTGTAGAGGTGTGGCAGGTTTGCAGGATCTACTGCTTTTTTGCTGTTTCTCAGACACTAATTTTTACGTATTATCCCCCATTCCCAAGTACAAATAAAATAACAAACTACTTTTAAAAGTAGCTCCTCTGAGTATTGCTGTTGCAAGAATACTTTTTAAAATGTATCAGAAGGGTTACAATCCAAAAAAAGTCTGTATTTTTTAATGATGTGAATATGAATGAGAACTCAGGAACACAGGAGACTTGGATTAGGAATATTCATGCAGGAAAACTCAGTATAATAAGTGAAACAGAAAATATTTTCCCATGTAAAACAAAGAAGAATTCTTTCACAGTTTATAATCCTCTCTTTAGTAAAGTCTGTGATGAAGTGCATGACTAAGTACTACTCTGTACATGAGATTTTAAAATTCTTCATACCATTTGCAGGGTAACCAGGAGTGCCTCAATTAGAAATGTGTTACCCTTTTGCTTTTTAAAAAGCTGTAGTGGCTCAACAAAGGAATCAGGAACAAATTCTATAGCTTCTTTCACACAATGTATGTAGAAGCTTTCTTCCAGCAAGTTCTGGCCTGACATTTACTTCAAGAAAGTACTTATCTCTGGGAGCATACCAGGAAGGAAACTATAAAAATACATTTGAGGATCTTGTCAAATTAAAAGTAGGCGACAAAGAACAAGCCTCTGCTGATATTTCAGTGCATTCCAGAAACTCACCCTGTTGGCCAGTTGTGTGTTCCCCATACCAGATAAAGATAGAGATTATTCCTGGCTTTTATCTTTAAATTTATGGGTTTATTTTGCCTGTAGCTTCCCTGTCACTGCACTTTTCTGTAAGGTTCAGAGAGAGTACGTATTTCAAGAGAAGAAAAGAAAAGCCATCCAGTTCTTTCTTAGGAAATATCTGTTGACCTCCAGTTGGCCCAGACATATGTGCACAGAAGAAGCAGGGTTTTACAGTGCAGGAAGCCAAATTAATAGAGAGCCTGCTTCAGAATTAGCAAACAAAGATTTAACTCATATAAACTTCAGTTCTAAAGGCATTTGTAGAAAGGAAATGGAAATTTTTAGACAGCTTTAATGACAACAGAAACTGTTTGCCTTACAGTCTTTTGTATGCCATAATCACTTATACATGCTTAGATTTGTGTATTTCACATTCTTACCTTATTCTTTGTGTGGAAAAAAAATGACACACATAATAATGGTGTGTCGTAATAGCAATGTGTGAAAGAGTAAAATCCGTGGTCTAGTAACCACTCTGTGGCATGCAGCTAGAAAGCTGTGAGCCAGACAGACTTGGTGAATACAGCAGGCCTGAGGGATCTGGGAGATGTGCTCTGCACCTCCCAGACTAACTCATTACCATCTGGCCAGGTGCAGCCCTGCTCTGACATTCAAGAGAGAGGTTCTGGACAGCTTTTAAAGAGTCTGATGGCAAGATGAGTAAAAATGATCTAAGTACCTAGGTGTTCACTTTAGGGTGACTGAATTGTTCTCTAGGCCTTCTCTCCTGTGCACCGAATAAATGTCCACTGACTTCAGTGGGAACTTAAATACCTACAGGTCGATTCAGTTGCTTAAACGTAGGCATCAAATGCAACTCATGTGAGAGGCACTAGGTTATCCCACCCAGCTTCCCCCACCACTCCAGAAAGAATTGGGGCTCCCATGGGTCACAGATGCCCACCCTGCATGGGTAGGTGGCTCAGATAATCACAGCTCAGCAGACCAGTAACTCTGGTTGCTCCAGAAACATATTGTCAAACAACTGCATTGTGCCCTTAGCTCACATGCAGATGCATAAATTTGGAAGTTATAAGTTTGCAGAGAATTAGACAAATTCCATATTTCATTGCAATATACCACACCCAACTCAGCCTGTTTCTGAACTGCAGCCAGGGAAGTGCCAGAGCACTGTTAACTAATGATGGGTTTTCACTTCAGTGCCTACAGTGCGTAACTAGATTGGGTTTACTGAGGTTTCAATGCAAACCAAATGTAGGTGCCACACAGATTTCTGGCATGACTACTTAGCTTTGTGGATAATAGTTTTTACTCATTTTATAGAGTAGAATGGATATGACATGATATTTTATGGGGACTTAGAAACAAATCCCTGCTCCAATAAGCTTAAATGATGTAAGGAGTTTAAAATGGATTAATTTGTATTGCTCGTGGAGACCTTAAGGTGTATAGCTTTTACTTCTCTGTTCATTTTCTACCCGACTAACCCTTATCTTTCTCTGAGAGCTGACACATAATGTGCTACCAGTTCCTGGAGAGCAGCAGCTAGTTGCAACCTGCATTGCTAGAATCTAGTGTGTTGAACTAAGTTGTGTCTTTTAAACACAAACCAGTTGGTGGAAGGTTCTGGGAAAAGAAGTAAAGCAAAAACTGGACCTTTAGTGGAAAACAATACTGAAAGTGACTGGGAGGGAACTGCAGGTGGGAGCTTTCATGTGCTTGTGTAGGCTGCAGTGCAATCCATGCCTGTGCTGAGCTGAAAGTCCTCTGTAGTGTCTGCAACCTCCATTACTCACAGTTCAACACATGAGGAGCCATGGGAGGAAAGTGCTCTTTATTTGCCTGAATATCTACAGAGGACCTCAGCACACAGCATGTTACTCAAAGGTCTGGGTAGCAGTCAGCTTTTTAAAGAACTCCATAAATAGACCTGCTTGTCAAAGCCACAAAAAAGGTATACTGTGGAGGTATAGCGCCTGTAGAGAGTCAAGTCAGGTACGTGGGTAAAAGCTCCGGCCAGCAGCAGCCAGTCACACAACCATTTCTCAGATTTGCCCAAATGGCAAGAGCATTGTAATTAAAGAGTGAATGTTCAATTTTGCCATACTCATCATTTGGATCTATGTTTAAATAAGTGACGCAAGCAATATGTGACTACCTTACAGCAACTGCCTTTCCTCTCTCCTCTCCCTCTTAAAGCAAAAGTAGCCAAGAGCAGATCGAAGGAAGCATTACAAAATATTTCATAATCAAGTGTTCAAATATCTTTAACAGTTAATTTGGCTAACTCCTATTTTAAGCCACTTGACGTTCAAGAACTCAGGGTTTTATCTGACAAAATGTTAATTGAAGGTGAATTGAAACCTTTCATGTTTCAATAGAAATAGCAAGCAAGTGTTAGGAGACCAGCAAACCCCACAAGCCTCAGACAGCACTCTCCAGGACTGGAAGCTGCCTCCAGTCACCTTCACCTTCACAATAACCTTGAGAGAAATTTGCAAGCTGATGACAAATGTACTTTCAGAATATTTTGTGTGGAGACACATAACTTTCACTAAAGCCCAATGCAATGACCTAAGCTGTAGGACACCCCCACCAGAACTACAAGCACATGCCCAATTACAGTGTGTGTAAGTTATCATAAATAATAAAAATTTTATAAATAAATAAAATAAATCTGACAATAATCTTTATTTCAGAAATTATTTTTAGAAAAAAGCTTTTATCTACCCAGGATTTTAGAGGAAAATATTCTAATCTTTTTTTTTTTTTTGTCTCTCCCTAAATTCTCACCCTCTGAGAAAATTTGTCGTGACATTTTTCAGCATCTTCTGTCAACAAAATAGAGAAAACACGATGCACCTTTATCTGTCTACACAACAAAGTAATCGCCCTAGAAGTGGAGTACTGCATACCAAATACTCAAATAAAATTGCTCATAATCAATCCCCCAAAGTCATTAACATTTTGAATAATTAATAAATTCAAGAAAATTACAAACTGTTCAAAGACAATCCATGAAAAAAACCTGAGACTGCCAAGCAAGTTATTCATTGTAAATTATTGCTCTGCTGATGCAGTTACATCACATAATATGAAGCACTCAACCCTTCAAGAACCAAATGTTTCACTACCCTTTCTAATGGGTGGCAAGCAGATGAAATGAAGCACCCAGAGAGAACTAACAGAGGAGAAACCTTGCAGTGACAGGAGATTATGCTCAACATATATAGTATTTCATATATCGGGAGTGCTGAGATTCCTTCTAAGTAGAATAATAAAAAAATAATAAAGTAACACCAGAACAAGGGGGATGCTGCGACCAGAATGAGTGTCAGAATGAATTTTCATTAGGCACAGCTGGAAGGTCTGAGAATGTGTTGTGTAACCAAGTCTATTAAAATTAAACTGTGTGATAACTGCTGACACAGCAATTGAGCTGCTTATACCAAAGGCAGCCCCACAGCTGGTGTACAACAGCACACAACCCCACACAGACCAGTGAACACCACTTGATCCAGAGGTCATCAGAAACATTTTTTTTAAAGAATCTTCAGTGACTGTAAAATAGGCAATGTTGAAAATTACCACTAGGTTTATAAACTGCTGCCAAATCCTTTGTGGTATATGAATGATAGACTTTAATGAATTGTGGCATCTTCCTCCACAATATACTATCAAAAATATCTGGTACAATAAAGGTAATATTTGAGAAGCTTTCATCCTCCCAGTCTTCTGTTAATAAAATACAGACACTAATCAGATGTTGCCTTTTAAGTGCAAATCAGAGCAGAGATTCACATTCTTAAGGATATTTTTACCATGCTTTGTCCTACTGTCAGATATGAAATGTGTGCAGACTGTAAATGGGTAACTCAAGATACTTCTTCCCTGGGATAATTTCAGTGTGTTTCTATTATTCAGACCAGATTCCAGACATACCTAGCTATCCTTCCTGCACTGGCTTTACACATAGGTAAAGCAGGTATTTGCAGAGGAGATCAACGTGTTAGGGGTGCCTGAAGAGCCTTGTCCTCTCTTCACTGCCTGGTGAAGCTACAGCTCTGCAAAGCTCATCTGGCTTCTACTGCCAAGAGAGAGGTGGGTGGGGTGGAGAGGTGTTGGGGTAGCTGCTGCCCCCCACTCCTTCCATCTCATCAGTGGCAGCAAAGTCATCTCCCAAAGGCTCTTCCCCCTAACCTGGTTCACGTTTCATGTGAGGTTTATCCATAGGCTTGTCCATTCTTCTCCCCTGGGAAATGCCGAGGTCCCTGGCCCACGCTCAGGTCACCACTCCCTGCTGTGCCTGTGCTGCTGAGGAGCCTTCAGTGCTCTGTGCTGTTTGACTGGACCACAAAACAGAGTTGGAAGAGGTCCTTAGGAGCCCACTTCTGCTTCCAAATCTTTGGAAAAAAAAGTACATTAACATCTACTTTTCATTCCTAAAGCAAAAGATCATTTTTGCAGCAGACTTTACCCCCGACTAATAACATTTCACCTAAAGTAATTTCTCCAGAACAGCATCAAATGCATTAAAACCAAGAAAAAACCCTGGCTTCTTTCCCATCAAATATCAGTAGTAAACCCTTTTATAAAATTTTGCATGTGTGTTGGGTTTCTGTGGTGATGTTTTTGGTAGCAGGTGAGGGGGCTAGAGTGGTGGCCCCTGTGAGAATCTTCTCAAAAGCTCCCTGGCTCCAAGTCGGACCCACCTCTGGCCAGGGCTGAGACAATTAGCGATGGTGGCTGTGCCTCTGTGAGAATGTGTTTAAGAAGGGGAACCTGAGAGGGGGGTTGAAATTTGTGAGGACGAGTTATGAGAAGGACACCTATGTGAACACCAAGGTCAGTGGAAGGAAGGACGAGGAAGGGGTGGAGGTGCGCTGGTGAAGAGAGCCCCCCCTGTATCCCATGGTGAAATGGCAGGGCTGTCCCTCTGCCACCAATGGAGAGCCACTGTGGAGCAGGGGCTGACCTGAAGCCTGTGGAGGAGCCCACACCAGAACAGACATCTGTGCTTGAAAGAGGCTGGGACTCTGAGGGGAGAAGCAGCCCCCGCTTTTGTAGTTTGGTGCTGGAGAACTGCAATATGTGGGGGTGACCCATGCCAGATCAGCATGGGGACAGGTGAATCCTGTGGGAAGAATGCATGCTGAAGAAAGTTCATGCACTGTCTCCTGTGAGAGGGAAGCCACGTGGAGCAGGGGAAGACTGTGTGGTGTTCCACCCTGCCCCTCCGGAGGAGGAAGGAGCAGCAGGATTGACAGTAACAACACACACACACCCCCACCCCCATCCCCTGCCCCCTGTGTCACTGAGGGGGGATGAGGCAGAGAGATGGGGAGCAGAGCTGAGTCCAGGAAGAAGGGAGGGGTGGGGGGAAGTGATTTTAAGATATGGTAACACTTCTCACTGTTCCACTCTGTCTGTTGAGTGTTGGGTTTTGTTAGTGTTTGAATTAAAGTGATTTTCTTTTTCTTCCCTAAGGAATCTGTCTTTGGCCTGTGACCTTAACGGGTGAGTCACCCCTCTCTATCGTTATCTCAATTTCCAAGCCTTTTGTTTCATTTAGTCTTTTCAACACCACCCCACCACCCTTCTCCCCCTGTCCTGTGCTGCAGGGGAAGGGGTAAGTGCACTGCTGGATGGCGCTCAGTTCCTCTCTAGGCTCAAACAAGAACAGCATGGTTGTAAGATAAATGGTTGATTCTTCTAAAAGAAGAAAGTTCTGTGAGAGTTATGCCTCCAAGTGAAGGGAAACTGAAGTCACAACTCAATGGTCTTCATTCCCAATAGCTGTGTCTGCACTGTGTGGACCAGAAGATCGTGGCTCTGTCCTTGCCAGTGTAACCAGATTTCTTTTCAAAAGCAACTATTGGGCACAGAGGGGAGAGTGCACACCAATGCATGGTGTCACCATACAGGCCAGATGTTGTCCATACACACAACTCAGCACCTCACTGAGAACCACCCTGTACAGCAGGAGGGATGCAGCCAATGTACCTACATTTGGAAGCAGCAGCCATAAAAGATAGCGCACAGAGATAAAGGTGTCCTTCACAAGTTACCAAACGAGAGATTTCAAAGAGCTTCAGCAACCAGTGTGGGCAGTGAGTAGGAGCAGACAGCAGCTGAACATACCATAAACCCAGTGGTGTTTTGACATGGGTACTGGTTAATAAGTCAATTACCTTTTTGGCTACAAAAAAGGAAACCTCTTTACCTCATAGTATTCTTTATGTTAGCAACTTCCCTCAGCAGCTGTCACCAACAGGTAGTAGGTGCCTCCGTGGCCCAGAGACAGCCCAGTGTTGTTGCCAGAGGCTCCAAACCTAAACCCTTCCTGCCTGCACATCTCACAGAAAGGGATTTTCCACTCTCCAGTCACCCCAACCATTTAGCACTGAGAAGATAAAGACGATAAACTGATATACAAATAATCTTGAGGTAGTCATATGTTTCCTCACATAAATATTTTTGAGGATTTTAAATGATAAGGAACCCATTTACCAAGCTGTGGTAAAGGAGGTGTTTGGCTGTTGAAAAAAGGCAGATAATCAGGGTGAGAAACATTTTGTTCTGCTGTACATCTCTTTCTTCATACATTGCCAGGAGACAGTAATGATCAGTGAGTCATAAGTACAGTTTCACTGGAATTAAAAGGGGTAGAAATAGACCAGAAAGTACACCTTATCCTTTCAAGATCCCCCATCCCATAAATATCCAGATCTTCATTAATTAAGGCTTGAATGTAAATTATTGTGATTATTGCAAATTAATGCTGGGAACCAATCCAACAGAGTTGTCCAATAGATGTCACAGAAATGCTGAGGCACATATGCTTTTCTCCACAATACCACCAGGAGCCACATCACTTTCCATGACTCCCCAATATGTACATGCTCCTGGTGAGAGAATTTAACATCATGCATCTGACAGTTTTGAGGCCTTGAGGCACAGAAAGGATGAGGTGAAGCAATTCTTAGGTTTATTCCAAATGTAGCAGGTCTTCAGAGCCTTAGAAATAGTCATTTGACACTTGGAAAAACCTTTTCCATGGATGCAGAGGACTCAGACAAAATACTAGGAAAAGACTTGTCTAATAATTGTTAAAAGAAGAACTCACAAAAGGGTTTCTGCTGCAGTAAAATATCCTCTCTTTGTAGTCTCACCCATGTGATTCTTGTATGGATGAAGTCCTGTCTCTAGGGGATAACAGCAGCTACAAAAGCCCACCAGATGCTTTTCTAATTTCCTTTTATCATTAACACTGATACTATCCAGATGGGAACGTTGTAGCTATCTGAGTAACAGTGAATGGCATATTACTCACAACTTCTAATAGTGCTTGGATGTAAGTCTCCAGCTAGGTGTTCCAGAAGAACTCCAGGTTAACTGAAAGCATCAGCACCTGAAATTATTCTCATTACTTGTTTTATGATAGCAACAGGAGACTAGTGAACTAAGATGACAGAGACTGTAGGAATAAACAGACTGTCCCTTCTCCATATCTTTCCTTCCTGCAAGGAATGAAATGCACTGGGGTCATTGCATGAAGATCTAGTTATCACCTGATTTAAAAGGGATGTACAAGACTTCTAGCCTACCTTATGTTGCCATGTGCATGGGGTTTTTTGTTAAGATACTTCACTGACAGGACAGTTAAGTAGCCTGAGTTTTCTGCAACAATTCTTCCAAGTAAGCTCATCACCCTGCAAGGCATCCTTCTGTTGCAAGTGCCTATAAAAGCTTCCGAAACTAAATTTGTCAATGTCAGCTTCCCTAACATCTTACACGGCAATCTGTTTTGTCTCATCAGGACCCAGCCCCATATATCTATCTACTTCACCCACTCTTTCCCATCTCTTGCCCCTGAGTGCCCCTATCTGAACTCTGTATTCTTCCATTCCCCCTCCTTGACCTGTGTTCCCACCAGCCAGGACCCTGTTCCTTCTCATCCATGGAAAGCAAGCTGCAAGTCCTCAATCTGTCCTCCCCTCCTCGTCCTAAGCTGGCCCACGTTTGGCATCCTGAGCCAGAAGCACAAATACAGGCTTCAAAGCGATGTGTGTGTGAGGCAACAGCAGCCACAATGTCAGCTCGGAGCTCTGGCTGTGCCCTTCTGCCAGCGGGTGGAAGTGCCTGTGTCATGTCTCCCAAAAAGCCCCCCCACAGTGAGCTGGGAGAGGTTGTGGCTGCTGCTTCCCATTCAAACATCTCACACAACACTGGAGCAAGGTCTGGTCAAGTGTGATAGTCGGAAGAGCCACCAGCATGTGGTCTGTATTTCCTTGCCTGCAATGAATATCTGGATGTGATCTGAGAGGAACCTCTGCTTCTTAAACTCTGTGTAGTGATTGCTCCCACCTCTGAGGGAGTGGGCTGAGAAATCACACTCCACAGCTGGCCTGCTGGTCACCAGCACGAGTGATCTTATATGCTCATAACAGATTGCCACTATGAAAACACAACATATTTCATGAAGCTTTGCAAATCTCCAGGGAATTAACAGAATGATGTGGAGAACTGTGCCAGCTTTGACCCAGGTGCTGGGTTCAGCAGACTGCTGACTGTGAAGAACTGGTGGGATCGCTTCAACATCTGGGGCTTGGGACTCTGAGCAGGACTCAACCACGCATGTGGCTGATGCAGCAGCAGAGCTGTGCAACCTGCGGCTCATGTCTCAGGAATACTCTTCAGCCGTCCTAAATTGGCATCTCTGGCATCTGAATTTCCAACTGAGACAGTGTTTGGAGACACAACCAAGAAAAACTGGTAACTGAGGGAGCAGAGAAAGGCCAGTTCTCACAAAGTCAGGCAAGAATTCGCATTTTTGTCTGTTCTGCTCTGTACTGTTGCCTTTCTGAGATCAAGTCCACACCTCCCCATGCCCACTAGACTCTTCCTCATGGGCTTCTCACCTGCACATCCTGACTGCAGGCATGAGGCATCTGCAGGATGAAAGGCTTCAGAGCCTCTCCTGAAGATAGAGAAGATCAAGGGCTTGTTTCCCTCCCTAGTCCTGCATCTTAAGCTCAGCTAGGTCACTTACAGAAGTGGACAGAGAATATTTCTTCTGTGCTGCTACTTTTTAAAATGTGGTACTTTTTTTTTTTAATCTGTTTTTGCCTTTCTGGTCTTAATTTTATTTTAATTTTGGTGTTTTCATACATTTTACCTATAAGACTTGCACCTTAGATTCATGATTTTTGGGAAGGTTCAATCCCAAACTTTTGCAGAACTATTTACAAACTGATTAAAACCTGGAAAGAGACAAGCTAGTTAAAAAACACACTCCAAAAGTCAGCCATTTAGTGTGACAGAGGAAATGCAGATTCTTTCATGTTGCTCCATTATTTTGACCCATTTGATCCTACAATTATAATTATTTTGGTGTTATTAGGGAAAGAAAAATTATGATCACTGCATGATGTACTGCCATTGTGATCCAGACACCCATTTGCTGCTTCACTGTGCTAATTCTCAGCGTTTCTCAGAGTTTGGTTAGAGTCATGGATTAGGATAGCATGTACGCAATCAGTGTAGCAATCAGAATTATAACAAAATTGAGTTAAGTCTTTAACTGCACTGTTCCAAGTGTTCATTAATCAATATGCTTATCAAGTTGTTTTTTTAACGTGCTATTATTCTTCTGGCAGCAAACGCAATTTTCTTGCATATGGAGTGGAAGATTTATCACTGTCTCCTAAGCAAGTGAATGACCTCCACCACAGTAAGGAGCAAAACATACTATAGCTACGAGGTACATACCTAAACACATGGTGCAGAACAGGGAGCACTGGGAACACCACACAGAGTTGTTCATATGTAAAACAACTATGCTTAGCCTTGCACTTTCTTGCTTGCTGGGTGTCTGCAAGCAGATCCAGTCTCTCAGTGCAAATGCAAAGTAACTTTAAGGCTGCCATAATTTTCATCTGCATTGAACAAGTGCAGGAAAACCTGCAGATCTCGAGATTTTCTGGGGTTTCTAATACATGTAGGCTTTCCCAGAAGAGATAACAGAAGCTTAGTGAATCTAGGACCAAGTCCCTTGCCAAATCTCATATTCCTCCTCTGAACTGAAGGGCTGCTTACAAGTACTTTATAGTGGAAAAAAATATTAGGTATTGAGAAATCTGTCTCCTATTCCTAGCATTCCTTTTAATTGCATCTGAACTTTTTGAGTCACATTTGACATTAAAATACAGTGTGAGGTAGAGATCAGATAGAAAGTTCAGCTGAATCAGTTGAAGTTTCTCAGAGAAAAACAATTGAAAAAGGAGGTAAGAAAAAAGGCTTAGACAGTGCTAATAAATGCATCTCAAAAGCACAGTTTAAATAAACAGATAAATGCATAATGTTTTCAGTACAAAATTCAGTCCCACTCATCCCATAATAATCAGTTTTCATTTTAATATAACAAAATATTTGTAACATCCTCACCACTACTTTTAATTCCCGTGTAACATAAGACCAATTACACTTTTTTCAGACAGCTGTTCTTTTACTTCATATTTTGCTCAGAAGAAATCGTTAATATCTTTCATACAGGCATACGCTTGGTACTGTTATAACGTTGTTATCTGAAACAGATTAGAGAAGCAGGTTCATCAGCTGAACAATCTTGGCCCTCATAATATCTTTTTCAGTCTAGCAGAAAATGGTCTGGTTTATTAATGGCTGCTGTTTACCCAGTTTTTCTGCAGAAAAAAATAATGTGGCTATATTGTTATCTCTGTGGCAACACACCGTATGTTTTCAATGGACATACTCAAGAAAAAGTACTGTTCTTTTTTTTTTTGTCATTTATTGTATCTCCATTATCAAGTCAAGTCCCAGCTGAAGTAAGGACCTTGAGTGTATTGGATTACAACCATGCAGTAATATCTGTCTCTCATGTATTATTCCCACCTGTCATGCATTTTCCCTCTCAGAATAAGTATTAAAAGAATAGAAAATGATTAATTCAGTATCTCTATTCAAAATGGAGATATATAAAAGAGCAGCTATTCCATTAAGTAGTTGTTTATTTCAAAGGGATAAAGATGAGTTTGAATCAAAGATATTTCTAGTTTCCTTTGTTACTGCTCTGTTTAGGCAGAGACAACAGCTTCTAGTAGTTTTTATAGTTGACATTGCAAAAGATTCTATTTTGGTTTGAAACGTTCATTTGACAGTAGCATTTACTAACATACCCCGATGAGCAAATAGAATATATTTGAAGCACTTCAAGAATATATATTTTATTTCCTAATAATCATTGAAAGCTCATGGCCAGATTTTACCAGGCTGCGTTCAATTCAAGGTCAAGTCTGTAGGGCAAAGATCACTTCAGACCACTTTTACAGTCCTGTTGTATGAATATAGCAGTTCCCAACAGAAATTAAAAAAGATTTAGGAAAAATGTTGAAAAACATTGTAAATAGATGCTGATGTTCTCATCAATCTGCTAAGTCATGCTTATCCTGTTGCTATTTCTCCTTCAACTAATTTTATTTACAGTTTCATTGTATGGATATTTTCAGGAAGAAGAGCTGAGCAAACGCAATTTTCATTATGGGGTGATTTAGGTATTTTCATATTTGTCCTAAATCAGATTGGAACCAATTTCTATGGGAAGAACACACATGAAGAATTTCAGTTTGGAAAAGTGTTTCCTGGGTGTGCAGGCATGTAGCAGCCAGGATTTGTTATGGGACTCTGCAGAAGGGATGCCCTGGCGCATGATAATAAGGAAATTTATTCCAAGGACCTGAAGCACTGTGCCTGTAGTTCAGATTAAGCAAACCCAAACCAATCTATTTTATTTCAGTTCTATCAGTACAACCAGTTTGTAAATTTAACATTTTCTTGTGAAAATTTGCCATTTTGCAGGATTTTATTAAAGGTTAAACCCCTGTTTTTCTTTGGAAGTCCCTAGTCAGGTCCAGAAGAAAGTGGATCTTATAGCTGCACACTGACACATTCAAGGAAAATTAAGTTTTAAATAAACTCAAGCAGGTTAAGTACACAGTCACCCGGGCAACAAATAGTAACTGTGACTCACCCCAGCAATGGCAGCTACTCAGCAGAGTTCAAGAAGCTGATCTTTCAGCCTGAGAACTCTTGTCATTCACTCTTTGGGATAGGCAATTTGCGGAATAAAACAATCCACGACGTTTCATCAAATGAATTTGAGGAAATCATGAGATGCTCATAAAAAGTTTGTGAAAAAAAGAAAGGCTAAATCTGTCAGGAAATATATATTGCTGCTATTCCTTCTATTGGTTTGGATATAAAGTAGTTTCAATTACAAGATATTGAGGATATCATTAAACTCCCTTCCAAAACAGAAGTTGCTCTCCCTCAGCTCATTCAACTGTTTTTGTATTTTCATTTAGGAATTCCAACACAAATATTTAGCCATAAGGAAATGTTGCAAGCAAAATAAGACTTATGCACAAAATGCTGCAATTTAAAATAGAAAGAGTCCTCCTTTGACAAGGTTAAATGCAACTTTTAACACTCTAAGGATGCCAGCAGACAAAACATAGAAATAAAAAGCAGGGAGCCAAAAGACGCATATGGAGTTAACAATGCTCTTTAAAACCTCAGCGGAGGGCTGAGATGTACATTTTTAAAATAGTTAAGCCTGAGTGTGCATATCAATGTGAGTGTCTTGTGAAATGAGGGCTGGCGTTCATGGGAGCACCTTCAGAGAGCCCCGCAGGGCACGGGGCCACAGCTCAGGATTTTTGGGATGGGCAACAGCAGCTCCTTCGCCCTGCCTCTGCCAGAGGTCCTCCCTCCCGCGTGGGCCGTTCCCGGGCAGACTGTGGGCATCGGGATTCGTCCTGGAGGCCGGTGTGATGGGTGCTCCTGGGTCTGGCCAGCTACGTAAGCGATGGTCGTGCTGAGCCTAGCGAGACATCCTGAGACGATACGGCTCACTCTCTACACCAAAATCTTTGCCAGCGCTCAAGGAGGCAGCACTCTGACCTCTGCTCTTCACCTTTAAAGTTATTTGCATCCCAGCAGAGCGTTTAGTTGGCTGGGGAACTTGGGGGGGCTAAACACAGTTACGAGAAACTGTTGACATCTTTTGATCTCAAAAGTCTCCTTTGTAATTACAGCTGCATCTCCTTTCCACTCTGGGGGATGCTATTGTACCTGTAACTTTGAAACACAAACGAAGAAGATGGATAGGGGCTATAAGGAGCTGGGAGCAGACCCAATCTTTTCCACAATGCATCAGCTGTGATTTTTGTGACAGCCCACACTTGTGGTAACTTCCCCTGCAAATCATACTGCTTCGCTGGCAACACCACCAGGGGAAATAAAAAAAAACTGTGCCCAATTCTGACCTGCTCTATACTTGTGCACCCACACATCAACCCACTTGCATTGTTTGATGTAAGCCGTGTCCAGTTAGAGAAGAATTGGGCCACATATTCAAGAGCAAGCTCTCTCCAAAACAGTGTGTACACCAGAACAGTCCCTGGACCAGTCCAGTAACTTACAGACTCAACGGGCATCTCCGTGCTGTCTGGCAAGAAGAGGCAGCCCTGGGGCGCAGCTGTGTCCCCCCGTGCACATCCCCCCGGGGTGCAGGCACGCAGGGATCACTTGTTCAGATCGGGACAGACTCAGTCCTACCACCCAGACTGGAAACCTCCTTCTTCCATTTGGATCTGGTTTTGTTACGATGTCATATACCATCTATAAAAGCTTAAGGTGTTTTATACAAACTACGTATGCAGGTGCAGGAATGCATCTGCATAATACAGTTATTTTAACTTTCCTACAGGGAGAATTCTTTCCCTGCACTGGCTAAGAAGAAGCTGACAGCCTTAGGCAGCATTTTTTTTTTTCCTCATACCACATTAAAACATTGCTATTCAGAATGAATTTGAGTGTGAAGCATATTGATGCTTCAGAATATAAGTGCAGAATTCCCTTTTGGCATTAATGGTATTTATGAAAGAAATCAGAAGAACTTGTTCAAATTTAAAATGTGGTAATATTTTGTATTCTGGCTATTTTAAAATTTTTATTTTATTTCTGCTAAAGGAAAATAAAAAACAGTCTGAAGAGATTTACATTAAAAGATATCAGAAGATCCACTACCCTGATCCACTGAAGGAGATTCTTGCATAAAGTTTCTCCCTGTTGAAAAGGCAATAGTTTTCCACATAGATGTTGTTGTTGCTATGGAATTAATCTTTATTTTATTAAGAGCATTCTGAGCTCATATGCACTTTTCATTATTCAAGAGATGCGACTACTCTGTTAATGGCTGGCTAGAAGTGATACACAGAGACACTGAGAACTTGTTCGGAAGAGACTGAAGAGGAAGAACACATATGACTCATACAAAACTGTACCGAGCATTGTGTTTCTACAAAAGGTAACTGTCTACGAGCCTGAGGAGCACAGGCTGCTGGGACCTCCTGTCCTCTGCCACAGAGGGTCCGTGCTGGCTCTGCGTCTGGGCAGTGTGATTTCATCGGGGCAGCCCTAGCTGAGAGCTCTTCAGTTTAACTGGGGAGAAGCAACGGTCTGGCCTTCAGCACAGGTCGGGGGGAGATTATCAAGAATAATGCTGGCACCTCTGTCATGCTGATGCCTGCATTATTTCATTTCACTGTGACCATTGCTGTAACCCAAGCTATCAAAACTAAAACTACCTGCACTGCAGCTCCCCTTCACAGCTATCTTTGGTATAATGATTATCACCAAAAAAAAAGGACAGAAAATATGATTGTGTCCTAATCCTGCCAGTGTTGGCACATCACTAATTTTACATGGATGAGCAATTCTGGCAAACGGTTATATAAAAATTTAGTTGGGTTTATTAATTCTTGCAGTATTTCTATTATGATACAGTAGGTTTATTTTTCCAAATCAGTGTTCAAGATACAATTGATGATGTGTGCATTAGGAAACAACAGGAAAAGATGAGTGTTGAATGCAGCAATATGAGCCCCTATTTTTGATGGATTACAATCACCAGGGCTTTTTATAAAAATTACTATTTGCTCAGAATAGCAAAGCCAAGTGCTGAACTCTAGATCCTAAATACAGCTGTGGGAACCTGATGGAAACACATGGCTTCTCAGAGCTGATCACAAATTTTGCTGAAGCTAAAAGGTGGCTGCAGCAGAAGCCAAGTGGAAGAACTTTCTAAAAAACAGGTTTGCTTTCCTTGGCAGCTTCAGGAGCAGTTGGAAATGAGTTCTAGCCCCACAGTTTTCCTGATGCTCTCATGGCTGTGTTGTGCAGAATAACAACATCAAGGTGGCTTAAATGCCTATGAATTCCCTGCAGCAAGGTCTCCTATTAAATGTTTAATATATGGCTATAAAATTACGGCCAATGTTGTTTACATCAATAGCATTTACCATGACCCACCAAATTACCCTCATTAAATCAATAGTTTCCAAACTTCATTTTCACCAAGGACCATAGTCTTTGCTGAAACATTATTATGGAATTAATAATGGGATTATTATCATAATAGTCCTAAACTACCATAATCCATAATACTAAATCAATATCTTTATGATTCCTGGATGCCTTTTCCCACCTCACCCAGACACCTTTTTTATTCCTGCCTTGCTTCAACCCTCCACTGCTCCATTTTAAAATCCCATTTTTCCCTATGGAGTAGCTGGTATCCTCCCAAAACCACTTCTTGCCATGTTTTCAGTGACTCATTCCTTTCCCCAGAGGGGTAAGGACTTGTGACCCCATAGGGACACTGTCCCTTGTTTCCATCCTTAGGAGGATTTCTGGTCATTTGCAAGTTTGTGCTCAGGGAAGAGATCCCCCCATTGGGACAAACCCCTCCAGGCAGAGGTACCATGTTAAAATCCTGGGGCACAGTCACTGCTTCACTTGGGTGACCCCCCGCACGCTCCCAGAGAGGGGCAGCAAGCTCAGCATACTGCGATGCCAAAGACAAGTTTCAGTCCCTCGTTTAAAAAAAAAAAAAACGGATGTAAACTCTTACTGAATGGCTTTAGGGCATCTAGAATAAAAGGATAATTGTACATGTGAACTATAATCCCGTGTCACAAATCCCCCGTGAGGAGCACATGAAAACAACCTGAAAAAGAGAGCGGCACAGTGCCTGCACTGTTTTCCTTAAACATGTTTGCTTAAACTTCAGGGAGTGGCTGGTTTTCACTGAAAGCGCTGACAGACCAAACCCTCCAACCTTCCTGAGAAACTTCTCTCAAAAAACTTTATCCTTGAAAACCTGCTACATCAATGTAGCTGCCAACAGAGTCAGAGAAATACCTGCTTATCAGCATTTTCAGATGCTTCGTATGCAGCTTATACAAGCCTTTCCAACCAGCTTTGAATTTCAGGCTTCATCAGATTTAATGGAGCACCGTATCTGTCTTTGTGGTGTCAACACTTTTCTTCGGTCTCCTCTTGAGCTGCAGACTCTCTCCCCCCTCTCACGCCAGCAAAGTTTTTGACCATGACTTCCAGACCTGCATCTCCCACTCATTGCTGCTGAAATGGGGGTCTTCCCAGAGCCAGCTTGTTTTGAGGTAACTGTCAAGGGTTTATTTTACAGTGCTCTCCACCCACCTGAATCCTTTATTATTAAATAAGGCATAAATATAGATGATACAGTTCAAGATTTTTATTAACCACTGGTATTTTAATGGGACTGTAGCTCATTAAGTCCCATTACAAAGGTGCAAACGGAGATACCGCAGCCTTTGAAATACTGAAATCCATAGAGGGAACCACTTTTTGGTTCAGGACTGCAAACTGTAGGCACAAAGGACAAGGGTGTAGCTGTGACCATTTTCCTGTTTTTTGGAGCACATAGACAGTTGTCTGAGGGCTGGAGTCACCAAGACCGGGATGAGCAGCCCCAAAACTGCCTCACCACCTTCACTGTCAACCCCACGCTGTGCCCGGCCAGGGAAGGCAGCGAGCAGCGGTAGAGTTATGTTACTCTCATCTTCAGGGAGACCAAAACTGGTTTTACTTAGGCTGGCAACAAGTTTTGGACCAGCCATGGGGTACCACAACTGCACCGTGGCCTTGGAGGCCGTGAGGTTTGCACAGGGCTGCTGTGCCGGCCGTGGGCAGAGAGCCCTCAGCACCTTCTTGCTTCAGGCTGGGCTCAGCAAGTGGAGGGGAAAGGACTCTGAAAACACAGGGTGAAGGGAACTAAGTGGCTACACTGAGAAACAATTGGCAATAACCAGTATTAGCTTACGGCATGCTAATTATTTACTTGCGTGACTCAAATGTATTTGAGGTGAATGTTTCACTCTCAAAAGGGGCTACAGCTCCATAGAAATCACTGAAGATTTTTTAAAAAGACACTTTATATTTTTTAAAAAGTTGTAAACACAGATGTTCAGTCACAAAGAATTATATTTCCAGAAGGTCTGCATATTTATTCTATGTCAGCTATTTGGTGGAAGATTATGAAGCTTGCTTTATTGCTTTAAATCTGTTAAAAAGCATCTTTTCTATCCGGTTTCTTAGGTTGTTGCACACAATAGTTGAAAGGCCATGACCCATAGAAGACAAAGGTTAATTTGATTTTCAGATACATCAGCTGGAGTAAGCAGAAGGTCATGCAGATTGCCTATTGTTGTGGCAATGTGTTTGCTTAAAGCATTTCCCTCTGCTGCCTCCGCTGCGGAAGCAGAAATATTCAGACAATCCTGTTTGCACTTTTTCCCCATCAGTCCCCTCCAGAGCCAAACTGATTTCTCCCTGACACAACCTTTTCAGTTTGATTTTAGGCCTTCATGTTTTCTTGTGGGATTTTTTTTTTTTTTTTGAGAACATCTGAAAAAGACGGTTTCTGTGATCTCAGAAGAGCCTTTAAGTTAGCCCGATGGGTATATTGCAACACAACTGAGATGGTCCCAGTTCTAAACCAGTGAAACTCCTTAGTGTCGCTGTATACAGGATGGCCATAACTAAAACTCTGCTAATGCTCTCCTAAGTGCCTGTCTTAGCTGGAGCTGGCAGCCCTGTAGTACTGAATGAAGTCCTGGGTTTTAGTTGCTGATTCAGTTCAAACTGGGAAAAATGAAGCAGATATAACTGTCACATTTTTGTGCCTTGGGCAATTTATTATAAGAAGACACATGAAAAAAGTATTCTTTTTCTATTATTATCATCTTTAAATTCACTCTACAGAAGACTGTCAAAAGCCATAGCTTCTAGTCAATAAAAAAGGAAATAAAAACCAAAGACAAACCAAGGCAAAAATAAAATCCCAATAAAGAAAATGAGGTGAGTAAGAATCCATTAGAATAAAAATGCCATGAGCATTAATAAAAGAGAGTGGTCAAGTTACAAAACAAGTGTGGGGCGAAAAAAAAATAGTGTGCTTGTCCAAGCTAAAAATGGCTTAGAGACCACCCTACTGACACAGGTCTTTGCAGAAAAGCAGCAGAAACTGTAACAAGAGACCTTTGAAGGATACTGTAGAAGAAAGGACAAAATTTATAGTATCTTGTTACACAACTAAAACAGGTGAGATCTTTTTTTTTACTCTAACACAACATAAGTATTTATATACACACTTTTATTTCTCCATAAGACATCTGAAAGTGCCAATAAATTCTAAATACTTGCTTTTGCCTTGTTCTTTTTTTCTTTGGCTATTGACAAGATTCTGCATATTAGCTGTAGCAGTCTGAATGACAGCATATTAATACCAGAATGTCGTGCATTTGGGAAAGCAGGTAGTCAGGCTGACTATGCAGGGCCCTAGGCATCTCATGAGAAGCGCTGGAAAGAAAAAGATGAATGGAAAAAGTTTCCATATTGCTGCTTACAGAAGATGAGCAGAAATCCAAGAGCTAAATACAGAAGTAGAATAATTTCTTTAACTTTCTCTGTCACCATTTAGTATAGCCAGGACTGTGATTTCTGACAGCATAAAACATCTGGTAAACTCGGCCCAAAGACTAGGAGCATGGGGTTTTGACAACTTGCTCAAAAATCCCGCTTCTTTCTTTGGCAAGGCCGGCTGAGAATGAGTGCCATGTAAGGCACCTGGGATTTTGTATGCCCAGGCTGACATTCAAACCTTAAAGTTCCACCAGAACTGTTTATTTAATTAGTATTTTAAAAAACAAAAATAGAAGCACTGCCTAACTGTGAGCACGGCATGATTGTTAAAGCCCGACCATGCTGCAGACACAGCCCCAGCTGACACGTGGTTGAAAACCGGTGCCTGGCTGGCCCGAGCTGCAGGGAAGCTTGTGCAGCAGAAGCCGCAGCCCCGATGTAAGGAGAGGATCCTTCTTGGTGTTTGCCATCTGCTCTTGAGCCGCCGTCAGCAGACGCGTCCCTCTTACTCTTGAAACAGCCCCATTTAAGGAGCGTCTGCAAGGAAGGCAGCTAACAGGTTACTCAAAAATTCCCCACCACTTGGTATATACAAATCACTTCCCCACGTGTTTAACCCATGCTTAACTCAGGCACGAGTCAAGACCATCTTATATTCTGAAATATGCTCCTCGTCAACCCAAAATGTTAAGGCAGTTAAAACTTATATGCCTGTGCTTAGCCAAGCTTTTAGTGCTGTCCCAGAGCTCCAAGCACCTACAAATACCCACACGTCCTTTTACCTGCTCATTTCCTGTTCTCTCTGCATTGCAACCTATTTGATTACTTTCCGTTTTTTTGCTGAGACTGTCAGCAAAAGTGTTGCCATTGCTGGTATTTTGAAGCATCTCACATCATCATCAGGGCAAGATGTTCTTTCCCAGGAGCCAAGGCAAAGGAGCCCCAGAGAAGATATAATCATTTTGCTCCACCTCCCCTATGAAGAGCCACCAATGGGAGCACATAAACAAGCTAATCCCTACTCCATCTCATTATTAGCAGATTTAGCTACAGGCATTAAAAAGGAACAGATAACAGAAAGTAAGAGGAGGCTGTGGAAGCAAAATTGTGGTGTGATGATGCTGCTTATTGTGAAATTAGAAGTTTATTTTTAGGATACTTGCAGATAGATTCTTGTAGAAAAAATAATTCTGTAGTTTTAGCAAATGTGAAATTCTTATAGGCTTATGGGCAGTTTAAATTGAAGAATTTATTTATATTTATATAGATTGCAAGCAGTTATAAGATTATGTGACATCTTTTACTGTGATTGACAGTCAATTAAGATCCCTCCTTTCAGTCTCTCAAAAGGAAATCCTGTGTGTGAAATTAATATTGACTAGAGGATGGTGCGGTAGAAATCAGGTATAGCAGAGGAAATAGGTCACTCCAAGTATTGCTAGTATTTATTTATTTTAAAATTTACTTGGTGCTCCTGCTTGCAAACTGGCAAGAGCACCAATGGCTTCGATCTTGTCAGCTCTGATAAGCCTAGAAATGCTGGGGGTTGCTGCAGGCGCGGATGGGAGATCTGGTATTGTAGGAAGTAGGATTGATATCTTAATAAGTGGCATTTTCCCCTCCACATCACTATGATGCCTCAGGCACTGTGCTTCTGAAGGGCCTTTCTCTGGAGATAAAGAGCTTCCTCATGCTTATTAAAGATCGCACAGTACTTTTGAAAAGGTAAGAATAACTTCATTGATCACCACATGATGTGGTGATCTTCCTAGGCAGAATCATGTGCAAAAAAAAAGCTCTAAGTTTTTGTTTTTTGGGTTTTTTTTTTTTTTGTTTGGGGGATTAATAGAGAAAAACAACCAATTCTTCCTTCAAAACTGTTTTTTCCCCTGCAGATACAATCTCATCACCATAATGTCATACCTATTCTGACATACTTTCCAAATAAATTCAGCAGCAGAGTTCACACCTGTGAATATTCTGCACATCTGCCATAATAATGACACAGAAGTTCATGCCAGCAGAAATGGTGCATTCATCTCACATTAGACCTACTTCTGCTCTCACTGAAGTCTTTGGGAGTTTTCCTATTGCTTTCACTCAGAGCGTGAAAAGCACAGGAAACAAAAATCAAAGCAAGCAAGCAACATAAGGAATAAACAAGGTACAAGCAAGAAAGAGTTACACTGCTGAAATAAAATATATGCTCCTAAGAGGCAGAGCCCCTAGTATTTCCATGTTCTGTAAAAGAAACAAAACAGGGCCTGCACCATAATTAATTTTTATGATAGAAAACGTGTAAATACGTTGAGTCAATGCACTTTCATTCCATACACTTCCAGCTACTCCACATAATATACCCTCTGTTCAAGTACCGATGAGCCAGAACAAGAGTCCTCACAGTCAAGTGGATATTTAATCTTGCAAGCTTTTCCTTTATTTTAAAGTGAATTTTGTTACACTTCAAAAAGCAGCTAGAAAGGCAGAAATAGGACAGGAGGAAATGGAATGAAGCTGCTCTGAGGGAAGTTCAGACTGGGCATTAGGAAAAGTTTCTTCACTGAGAGGGTGGTCAGTCACTGGAACAGGCTGCCCGGGGAAGTGGTCATGGCACCAAGCCTGCCAGAGCTCAAGGAGCATCTGGGTGATGCTCCTAGTCATATGGTTTAGCTTTAGGTAGTCTTGCCAGGAGCAGAGAGTTGGACTCCATGATCCTTATGGGTCCCTTCCAACTTGAGATATTCTATGATTCTATACATAAATGATACCTACAGAGAGCTTATGATAGTCATAATTTTTTTACTGACTGTAACCATTTGTCTCCTTTTCTCCAGGTTGTAGGGGACAAGTTGATAGCTGGTGGGCAGGGCTGCCACTCAGATGGATCTCAGTGGGCTGGAGGAATGGGCTGACAGGAACTTTCTGAAGTTCACCAAAAACATATGCAAAGTCCTGCAACTAGGTTGGAGTAAATCCATATTAAGGGCTGACTGTCAAAAAAGCATCTTTGCGGGAGAGGGCCTAAGGGAACTGATAGACAACAAAGTGAATATAAGCCACCAGTGTGCCTTTGAAGCAATGAAGGCTAACCACATATTGGGGTGTATTAGCAGTAGTCAAGGCCAGCGATCGTACCCTTCTAAATGGCACTTGTGAGAGGACTGAGTCCAGTGTGGGAGTCCACAGATGACCTACTGGAGTGAGTCCAGCCACCAAGACTGTCACAAGAAGATGCTGAGAGAAATGGATTTGTTCAGCCTTTAGAAGGCAAGACTAAGGGGGAGAAACCTTACTGCTGCCTTCAACTACCTAATGAGAGGGAATAGAGAGGAAAGAGTCATATGCTTCTCGGAGGTGAATGGTGATGAGAGGCAACAGACACAAACTGCAACAACAGAAATCCCAAATAGATACCAGGAAAAAAAAATCTCATGGGTCGCTGGTTGAAGGTTGGAACTGGTGCTGCGATATCTCTGTCCTTGGAAATACTGAAAACTTAAAAGGGCAAGATTCTGGCCAATGTAATGTAATTGGCCCTGCTTTGATGAAGAAGTTGGAACACATGATCTTGAGAAGTCATCTCCAATCAGGATTTTTCTATCATTGTATAAAAGTTTAGAGTATCCTCAGTGTAAATCTGTTTTCATCATGATTAAAATGCTTTTGAATTTGCTGAATGCTGAATATGATGTATCACAAGGTGGTATAACATAATTCAGATGCTTCAAAGAGCTCATATGAATGTGCTTCTGGCCCACAAACACCTTCACTAGCTCCACGGTGTGGTTAGCCATTCAGAGAAAAGTGTATTACTTTTTACCAATATCACAAATATGTTTAGATTTTGAAAAAATCCAACCTGTCATCTTTCCTTTGCATTAGCCACGGGATTGCAGAATGACATGGAGTCAATTTTCAAACATTTTCCTAGAGAATTCAGCCTCAAAATTTTATTTGAAGTCAATATCCAAACCTTTAGAAGTCTACCCACCACCACAGGAAAATGTCTGGCTTGGACCAGATGGACCACAGGCTTGGAGATTTGAAGAACTTGCGGAGATCCGCCAGGCCTGACCATTACTTCCTTTGAGAAGCGGGGCTTCATCTTTGACTCAAAAGTGAACAACATGATCCTCTTTCCCAAGGAGAACTGAAATCAAAGCATCTCTATACATATCTGTAAGAAGAGGCCATATCATACCTGTTGTATCCCTACAGCATTCCTGTGTCAGAAGCAAGCATCGATTTCAAACTGCATGGATTTGTTTTGAGTGGTGAGCCATTAAGCTGTCTCCCCACATGTCTGATCCGAACTCTTCCTTGTCATCTTGCAGAGGTAATAATTTAAACTGTAACATGCCTACACATAGTCCCTTACATTTCTCTCCCTCATGTTTTGTGCAAAATAGTGACTGCACGTGGGACAGGAGGACAATCAGTGCATCCTCTCTGAGTTTTAGTGAACAGTATTTTACAAAGTCCTTGGGTCAAATAAACTGCAACGTTTAGCCTGCTGGTATAGCCCCTCCAGGAGTATACTTGATAACCTGTGAGGGACTCTACCTTTACACAGAAAAAATGAGCCTCTCCAGGATACACGCCAAGTTCTGCCCATACCTGTCCTCTCACTCCTGCGTTCCTCCAGGTGGCAGGTCCATTAAAGCATTAGTGAGAAAAACAGGTGCTGGAGCGCCTGTCTGATGAAAAACACTGGCCATCTAGCAGACAAAAGTTAGTATGAAGAGATTGTCCTCAGGTGGAAGAGCCTGGGAATGAACCGGGACTGGACAAATCTAATACAGTTCAGGTCACCAGTATCCCACCACCTCAGGCTTGCCTTCCTCTATAACATCCGAATGCAGATGAACGGCTGCCTGTTATGGCACCCAGACACAGGGCCTGTGAAAAAACCCCTGAATTTTAACAAGTCTTTTGTTTCTTTTTATTTCTTTTTCAGTTAAAGTAATGACCTCTGAAACATAACCAGGAAGCAAAGCAAAGCAAACTGAAATGCATGAAATGAAGAACTACAAGGTTTCCATTATATTGTCATCAAATGGTGAGTTATTAATGTCAAGTGGGTTTTTTTGATCTGAGAGGTTTACTATTCCTCAAAATATCTCTACTATCAGCCCTAGAAATGTCTAACCAAGAAATAGGAATAATAACGACCTCCTCCCAAAGGGGGTATATCTGTAATGTTTCATTTGGGGTGGGTGTTTTTCCAACTCTACTTCAGGTAGCACTTAACACACTCTTAACATCCCTGTTCACTAACCTACTTTTGGCTCTGCAGACTTTATTAATAGACAGCTTTATCATAGGAACTGATAAATGTCACATCTTTACATTTCTCATGTCTGTACACAAGGAACCTGGAGCAAACCCAGGCATTGTTGGAACTCAGCTCTCAGGATGTTGTTTAATAAACAGAAATGAAATGAGCTCACAGAGCTTAGTCTCCCAAACGGTGTAACTGTGCGTTCAGTGGTACACCAGCTGGTTTCAGGTATGAGCCAGCTAGATGACAGCCCATTAGCCCCACTAGCCACGTATGATGACTAACCAGCTTTTCACCGCTAAATCCCAGTACTGAGCTCCTCTCATGCCTTGCTGTACCTACCTGCTCCATTTTGCAGGTCACGCTGACTTTCTGTGCAACTTGCAGCTCTCAGGAGTACTGCAATCTCCCAGGGCACAGTAGCCTTGCTGTGCAGAGGACAGGCTTCCAACATACTCTTGCTACATTCCCCCTGCCCCTATCTTCCTGAAGCTTGGCACACGCAAACCTGAAACCTTTCTGCACATTCGGGTGACCGCCACTTGCAGCAGACCTCCACCATGTTTTCGGTACAAAAAAAAAAAAAAAAAAAAAAAAAAAAAGAGGATGACATGGTCAGCATGATACAGCCCGAGAAGGTAGGATTACAACATCCACTCCCTCAAATTTGAAGATATTCAGTCTTGTCCTTTCACCTTTGCATCCTAAACGCCTGGCTGTGCCCAGAGGCACCCCGGGGGGGGGGGGGGGGGGGGGGCTACCACACCATCGCTGCTGGCTAGCTGGCAGGCGTGACCCCCGGCTTCCCCAGGCCGGCTGCAGGACTCGGCGAGGCTACTTGTATTTTTCTAACGAACGGTTTTTGTAGGGAAGATATCCTTGACGCGTTTAAAGCCCTTCAAGCGGGAGCCTCGCCCCCCGCCCCCCCCGGCCCGCAGGCTCAGAGCGCTCTGCCAGGGGCCGGCCCAGCCCCGGGGGCAGCAGGGACGGGCGCGCCGGTAACGGGGACCCTCCCCACACACCCGCCCCTCAGCGCGCCGGGGCCCCCGAGCGGCTCCCCGTCAATCACCAAGCCTGCCCGGCCGCTGCAGGCAGCCGGGGGCGGCCCCGCCAGGCCCCGCCTGCCGCGCACCTGCCGCGGGCCGCCCCCGGTGCCGGTGCCGGTGCCGGTGCCGGCGCGGGGGGGGCGGGCGGGAGGCAGGGCCGGGGCGGCGGCCGCCCGTGCCCGGCGTGTGCCGGGAGCCCGCCGGTGCCGCAGGAGGAGCAGGAAGCGCCCGGGCAAATCCAGCTTCGTTATCACATGACTCAGCAGCCGCCGCCGCCGCCGGGTCGAGTTCACCCCGCGCCGCGCCGGGAGGGGGGAAACCTGCCGCCGCCGCCGCCGCTGCAATGAGCCCGCGGCCCCGCCGCTGCCCCTGAGCCCCCGCCGCTCCCTCCGCCCGGCCCGGCGCCCCCACTGCGGAAGCGCGGCGTGTGTGTGTGTGTGAGGGGAGGGGGGGGGGCTGCCGGAGCCGCCGCCGCAGCGCTGCCCGCCGGCGCTCCCCGCTCCCCGCCCTGCGCGGCGCGGCGGCTCCCGCCGGCGGGGGTACTATGCTCACGCGAGTGAAGTCCGCCGTGGCCAATTTCATGGGCGGCATCATGGCTGGCAGCGCGGGCGCCGACCACGGCAGCGGCGCGGACTTGCCCCTCCGCTTCCCATACGGCCGCCCCGAGTTCCTGGGACTGTCCCCGGACGAGGTGGAGTGCTCCGCTGACCACATCGCCCGGCCCATCCTCATCCTCAGCAAGGAGACCCGGCGCCTGCCCTGGACCACGGGCTACGCGGAGTGAGTACGGGCGCCGGCTGCGGCGGGCAGGTGGAGAGCGGCCGGGCCCGCCCGGGCTGCCCCCGCTCCGCCGCGCTGCACCCCCCCCCCCCGCTGCTGGGCGCACCGGCGGCGATACCGGCTGACACCCCCCCCCTCACCCCCCCCCCCTTCCCCCCCTCCGCGCCCCTCCGCCTCCCGCGTTGCCGGAGGCGCCGTCCCGGGCCTGCGCGGCGCCGCGGGCGGCGGGAGCCGCGGTGCCCGGCCCGGGCCGCGGGTTTGCATCAGGGTAGGACGTTGCCGAGAGGCCGAGGAAGCGAACGGTCAAGTGGCCTTGGAAGTCGCCGCCGAAGAGGCCGGGACCCGGGCGGGCAGCACCGGGGGGGGGGGGGGTGGGTGGCGAGGATGAGGTCCCCGCCGGTGAGCAACTGTCTCTCTTATTGACTCGGGAATGAAAAGGGCTACGGATGGGAAACCCGCTTCGGTTTGCGCGTCTGTAACTGCTTCTCGCTGCCCAGAAGTGGTGAGACGAGGTGGGGATTGGGGCGCGTTCCTGGTGTCCTGGCAGCCGTCGCGCTCGCTGATGGTGGCTGGTCACTTGTTTCCCCAAGTGCGTTCCAGTTTCGGGAGGCACTTGAGGAACATGACCTCCAAACAGGGGAAAAACGCAGTGGTGGCCAACCCCAAAACTGGGCTATCCCAGCTGTTTGTTGCCCCGACTCACTCGTGTCACGGTGTTTACTTGAGAGGGTGTCTGCTTGGGACTTGGCGGCGTAGCCCCGGGTACAATCAGAATGCAGGATTGCATGCAGCGCCTTAAATACCAGCCAGGCGAAGGGCAGCGTTTGTTTGGATGCAGATCCTCATCCCACTGGCGGTGGGAGTAGCTGCGGAGGCAAGGCACGTCCTTGCACTTGATTCCGGTATCGGTAGACACGTCGTTTGCTTTGATGATACAGGGGAGCAGGATTCAGTATTTGGTTTCTCTCTGCTGCTGTCTCTAAGTCTTGAGCATACCTGGCCATCCATGTTGCTGCCAACTCACAGATTACAGAAGTTACACTAAACTAGCTCTTTCAAGCTACAAGCTGTTTTGCTGTCTCTTCAGGCGTACATGAATGCCCAACAAAGCTACAGCAAAAACTACGTTGAAGGATTCATATTGTTAATGAGCAATCACTAGCTTTATTTAAAAGGTTGTTGCATCATTGGGGACACTGAAGTGGAAAGAGAGGTTTAAAGAATTTTATATTGGATTGTTCTCTTCAGATTATTAAAGAGTTGAATAGACCACTGGGCAAATTCCCCAGGAACTATAAATGTTTAAAAGTAAGCTCTAATTGTTCTGCTACTATAATAGTCCCTTAAAAAGCAATTCTTTAGCAACGCATGTAAGTGCTGTTATTTTTAGCGTACGTGAGGTGCTGCGGCTTTCAGCAAGTAGCAGTAATTGCAAGTTGATGACAAAGTGGAAGGGAGGTTCTCTGGCTCCCAGGTATGTGCATCCACTGCTGCCTGCGAGCTGTGCCTGAGACTGGGAAAGGAAAACGTAGGTGCTGGAAAGTGAAAGCCCAGGTCGAACCTGTAGATGAAACCTGCGAGGGAGTGCTTGGAGATAAAGTAAATGGCTCTGGGGATCACGAAAGGAGAAGAACATGTCAGGATTGTTTTCATATACTTGTTATTCTTCTGAGCTTTGAGCAATTCAGTTAATTGGGAGGCGTAAAAAAGTCACTGGCTTTCTCTTTTCCTGTTGTTATCTATATGAAAAGTGGTTGGCCTTTTGCTTTATCTATGTTTTTTTTTGTTTTGTTTTGTTTTTTTTTTTTTCTTTTGTCTCATCTCCTTCCAGTGCAGTTACTGGTTCTAGTGCTGGTGTAGCAGAGCTCAGTGAAAGGTACTCTTTCTTAGAGAAAGAACTAGTGAACTTGTTACCAGGATCTTCCCAGAAACATCTATATGATCTTCCAAAATGGGGTTTGGTTGTAACCAGAAGATGTCAAAATGTTCACTGCACAGAAGATAAGAGGAAAGCAGTGCTACCAAAATTGCATTGTCCTCCAAAGGCAAAGCTATGCAACAGCCATTAATGAATAAAGAAAAAGAAGAAAATAAGGACAAACTTGGGTTTGGCCCAACATGACTTCTTTTTTTTTTTTTTTTTTTTAACACCTACTGAACTATTATCAGGCTTTCTGAAAATAACTGTGAGACTTGCTTGGAGGTATGCTTTCAAAATATATGTTTTTCCTTTTTGGAGCACATTAGAGTTATATAGAGAAAAAAAAAAATAGAGAAATACCAGGTAGGTCAAATTACTATAACACATGTTCTGAAGTTTGTTTGCTTGGGGGAAGCAGGGGATGAAGTGCTTTTATGCTATTATTTGGCACTGTGTTAGCATCTATATTAAGGAAACTTCCAGAGCAGTGTTCGCCTTTTGTTACAGTACAAGTGAGCACTTGCAAGAATGTTAGGAGGAAGTCTGGTGTCCTCACAAGGAGCTTGTGACATAATACAAAGGTCAGACATTTAACTGACATTTTACTAGTTTTCTTTGATATGAAGGAACCAGAACATATGTGCCATACCAGCAGTGCTGTGAGGTCCAGCCTCCCTGCGCTATTGCCTTTTCCATGTTTCCATGTTCTAGCAAATCAGCAAACGTGATTCCAGTGTTTTGTTGGCAGGGTTGCCTTTGGGCACTGGCATTTTTACTACTTGAAGTTAAGAAGTTTGTTGTAGACTTAGAAGATGGGGATTTGGCCCAGAAGGTGTAAGGAGAGAGTGTGCGCCACCTTTCCTGTGTCTGCCCTGATGTCACGGGCCATTCACACGGCGGGGTTTGAGTCGGTGTATTTGTGCTTCGTGCACACCAGCATCTGTCTCGCTGTCTTCAGGGAGAAATTTTGGCTCTGAGGATAGATCACCTGGAGGCTTTGGCTCAGGGCAGACAGCGCTTGAAATTTTCATGTTCTTTAGTTGTAAAACATGCCAGTTTACAGATGATACTGGAGCTCCTTGATGTCGTCACATCGGTGTTTCATCCAAGCTGGAGAGGGCATTTCGAGGTTAGACCTGATTCTCATGCAGGACTAAAGCAGTCTGAGTCCACAAAATATGTAGGTTTTTTTCAGGGACTTCCTCTTGGTCCTTTGATTCCAAGATAGGGATTTCTCGCTAACCTAGGTAGTGATAAAGAAGCCCATATTGTTGGCTATTTCTTCTCCTTCATATCTATGGTATATGCCTGTTCATCTGACTTGTTCCTCTGGAACGAGCACTTCTCCTCCCCTTCTTCTTGCTTCTCATGTACTGAACTTTTTTGTAATGGATATTTTTGCAATATTGCTCATCCATGTCATATATTTTAACTTATTTTTTAAATTACCTACTTATCTCTGTGGTATTATGCAGTGAAATGTAAATTAGCCTTTATTTTGTATTATTAGCTTCCCCTCTTTTAATAGTGTGTTCATTATGCAAAGCGTGTAGGCAGGCAAATGGAATCTTCAGAAACATACTAGGTGCTGGGATAAACCATCATTGCTTTCTGAAATTTCAGTGGGAATCCCATAGCGACTCAGCCTTCCTTAGTTGGTGAGAGGCCTGAAAATTGTCTTCTGAAACAACTGTCCTGCTGTCTGCTTCTTGCACAGGAGACCCGAGACAATGAATTTCAGTTCACCTCCTGCTACAGGATGGCAAAAGGCCAGTAGATGGTTCAAAGAGATAGTCTTATGCCACAGACACTGTTCTAAGGGTCATCAAACTCTGTAGAGGCAAAACGAAAATGGTATCCCACATCTGGTAAGCTTTTAAATTGTCTTTAAAGGTATAATTTTATTTAGAAATAAACATTTCATTTTTAATCAAGGGCATCCTTAACATCGTTTTACTGCATGTGGTTGGCTGATGTGCATCAGGAGTGACCTGGGGAGAGGGTAGTCTGTTAACAAACATTCCTTTAAGTCTGCCTTTAATCTAGAGG
Source organism: Tyto alba (assembly GCF_018691265.1). Classification (NCBI taxonomy): domain Eukaryota; kingdom Metazoa; phylum Chordata; class Aves; order Strigiformes; family Tytonidae; genus Tyto; species Tyto alba. The sequence goes on from NW_024881282.1 coordinate 53,871,860, forward strand.
GGTAAGGAGATTTGCAGCTCTCTGGAAAGTTAAGTGATTTATTTCAGTAAGGAGGTTGGGGTGGGGGGAGGATCCTGCCTGACACTTTATTTACTCGTTGCCCTTCCTCCCCTCCACAGGCAGCTGCGCTCTGGAGGCCACAGGGCTCTTCCAGACCTTTCCCTGTCTGAGCTGCGAGCTGGTTTCTGAGTTTCTGCTTGGATTGCCCTGTTACTGGGAGGGAGATTTCTTCTCTAGTCCCTTTCTGTGCTGTTCTTAGTGTGTTACGACTTCTTCCCTGCAGAGCTGCTGCTAAGTTGCCCTCCGCTCCTGCACTGAACTCAGAAAGTAACTGGCAAAGTAGGGGCAGTGACACAGGTGGAGTACATAACATGAAATGACTTAGATGGTATTCACCTGCATCCGAACTCTTCCCAGAACATTATTTTTCACATTTTGTTCTTTCTGCTTTATCTTGTTTCCCCTGTGAAGGTAGAGGATGAGCAGGGTGGAGCAGAGCCTTCCTCTCCTCGTTGAATTCCCTGGACTACATATGGCGCGACAAAATAGATGCTAAATTTGCAGATGACAAAGGACTAGCCTGCTGCTCATGCTGGTGGAGTTGCAGGGAAGCTGCAACTGAGTAGCGCTTTGTGGTAGAAAAACCAAGACTAGTTATTTTCCATCTGTTTTGAATGTGTATTCCTGGTAGTCCAGAATTCAGTACTGTAACGGCTTTTCTAAATTGTATGAATCCTGGGGATGGGACCGTAGCTAGCTGCTTCTGTATTGCATGCTTTCCTCTCTTTACACTTATATTTCTGCCATCTCTTCAGAGAATATCAAAAGATGCTATTAAATACACTTAAGGGAAACGAGGAAAGTTTCAATCGTATGTTGTCTGTGACCTTATGCAAAGGACAGTTTTGCCTGCCTTTTTTTATTAATTTTTAAAAAACTTCTAAATGATACTTCAGATATCTTTGCAGTTCCGTGTTACAATAGGTAGCCAGCAACTTAACTTTTGTGGTGTGTGTGTTTCTTTGCTTATAAAGTCAATTTATTATCCCAGTGGTGCCTTTCATTTGATGAGACACAAAGTCTAGGCTTTTTTTTCTATAATGTTACATTTCAGAGATACTGTGGTTTTTCTGTTCTGCAGGCCTGCAGTAGCAATTACATTTCTCTGTGGTGTGGTGACTACTGACCCATAATGAATGCAGAGTTGTAGGTGAAGTATGACGACTGTGTCTTTCTGCAGCATTATTACAGTGGCATGTTGTTACAGCAGTAACTTAAGTTCAAAATAAAAATAAGGGGGGAAGCTTATGGATTTTTTTTTTTCTACTCTAAGTAGTTGTTTGGTAAGGCTGATGATGTTGCATCATATTTTCTCATGCTGTGTTAGTTAGCTTGTAGGAAATTACTGTACATGACAACTGACTGGAGGTTTTTAGTAGAATAATTTCCAGACTTTCTCAGTGATCATAAATTTTAGGTTCACACAATCAACATAAAATTTGTTGATTTTGTGAGTTAAGATAATGCAGAAGTATTTTTCCACGTGAGGTACCTTTCATTTTCTGTCTAGACCAAACTATTTATACAAACATTAAGGTTTGTAATAAAAATCTGAAGCAGGTGAAAGCTTACCATGTCTGTGAGATGAGATAAACCAAAGCACAGAAATTGCTTGTCCTGAGTCGGACAATATGTTGATGTCAGAGGATAGCTTAGGGTTTGCAACTACTGATCGTTTATTCTAATCCCCATTGCCTCCTACTAACAGGAGATAACACTGCAGTCATGCTCCTGTGAATTGGAAGTTACACATTCTCATTTCTGGGAGCTAATCTTTCTAACTGTCAGCTGGGTGCATGACTCATACCCCATTGGTAAACACATTTCTTGTATGTATTCTGTTTGGTACAAATTTCAGGAGGATGGTACGCCTGGGAAAAGGAATACCTTTTTTTATCTTGTTCTGTTTGGCTGTCTTCTCAGGTTAAGTACATGGAAATAATGAATTACTTTCCTTTTTAAACTTTTAAAAAATTTGTTTATGCTTCTCTTTGGATAAAATTATGTTCCTTTATTCTTTCTGTAGTTCAGAACGTAAGAGTGAGTAGGACCTGATGAATGAGCTAAAAATTCAAATCCCATATGTGTACCTAGAGACGACCAAAAATTATTCCTGTGCATGAATTATTCTTCTATGCATAATGTAATGTTAACTTTAATATACATTGCCAGACTCTTGTTTAAACCTGAGCTCAGATAAAACAGCCTACAGAAACCTCACGATTGTTTTAAGGGCTTCAGAAATCCCTTTTCTTGCATAAGAGCTTATACGATAGCATCTAATATTTATGTAATGCCTCTAATTTGTCAAGGGTCTTGCAAATAATAATTGCAGAATAACCTTGGAGAAAAATGTACATGTGTAAATGTTCTAGTTCTTCAGGTGAAGAAACTGAGGCAGCGAGGATAAGTTTTGTCAAGAGGTTTGTTAAGAGTGTGGAGAAAGAATCCTGCGTTTAAGGTTCTGTGCTTGGACAACACAGTTGTTTTTCCTGCTGTTGTGTGCTTGGGTTTTCCTATGTGGTCTCTGCTTTCTTAGAACTAACAGGGGTAAAAGGAGAAAAAGAGAATGAAAAATGGTGTTCCGGTATTTTTAATGCAGTCTAAGTTGCACACACATGATTCCTAATGAGGCAAGTATGAAATTCATCCCTCTAAGCTGTCTTGTATCACTAATTCCCCAGAGGCTTAGGGCTGGTGCTGTCTCATGTTTCTGAAAAGCTCGCTTGAGCATAGTCCTGGCTTCTGAAAGCAGAGGGTGACTGTGTCTGCCCAGGCAGCCTTCCTTTGGCCCCTTCTGCCTTGGCACTGGTGGCAGTTGGCAGATGTTACCTGCAAACACTCTGGCTTTGTTCGTTTGTCTTAGATGCAGCTGCATGGCTTGGGAAAGGTGTAAGTGGGAATGGCTTGGCGGAGTTACCATCATGCTATAAAGTAATCTGACAGGGCTGTGCCCCTTAGGGTGAATGAACTGCTTTGAGCTTCTGAACGTGATCAAATGAAACGTGCTCAGTTCGACCTTGAAAGGAAGCAGTGCTGCAAAGCACAGGCCGTTCCTGCAATGGGATCTGTGTTTCACGAGACAAAGAAATATGGTTTGTGGGTTTAAGTACAGGTTAAGTCAGCTCTGTGTCGAGCTGCATCCCAAGTAAGACTTGGAGTAGGGGAGTGCTGTTAATGAGTGGAGGGAGATGTCTTTGGGTGGATTTGGGCAAAGCACCCACAGTAACTTTGCTGTGGCATGAGGCTGGAGTTAGGAGCAGGTGCTGCGTGTGTGCTGGAGCAGCGTTTGCAGGGGGAGATGGAGGTTCCTGGATCACATCCACCCTGCCCTGGATCTTTATCCTCTCCCTTTTGGATTGCTATTTTGACTGAACTTGCTGCTCTAAAATGCAAGAGGTCCTACTGGGCTGCAGCAGCTCAGTATTAATTGTGAGTTTTGTTGTCTCTTAACTGTCCAAGGATTTTTTTTTTTTTTTTTTTTTTTTCCCTTCCTCCTTGTTAAATGGAGGGAGGAAGGTGGTTTGTAAGACTTCATTCCCATTTGGCCAGTTACGTATACCTGGTAGGGTATATGTTTGTGTTGGCTGGCTACAATACAGGGTATTATCCAGAGTGTTTTCCCTGCTCATAGGTCAGGCAGAATAGCAGGGCTCATGGTTTAAAGTGCTCAGAGTGCAAAACAGTTAACACAGCTGGTGAGAGAAATCCCAGCTTGTGTTGAGCCCCTCCACCCCACAAATCCAACAGACGTGAGGTGGGAGTTTTATTGCCTTGTAATTACAGAGGTTCAAGCACGTAGGAGGTGGCCAGCAGATCCATTGCAGCCATTTGGCTGGCTTCACCGCTAGTGCCTCCTGCCCAGGTCCCCCGTCCAGCGGCATGCTTGCCGTCTGGTAGATGCTGCCAACGCTACTTGTGGTTATAAGTGGCAGGGTGCTAAATGGTTGATGCTGTGTGAGCTGTTCAGCAGATGAAGCTCATAAAATGGCTGGAGGCACGTTTGATTCCTCCTCCCAATACCGTACATAAGGCAAACGTTTGTCTGCAGAGTTTAGCGTTCTCTAAATAAATACCGCACATGGCGAGGCTTAACAGTAAGAGTCTGCTTGGGGGAGTTCAGGACTGCTGAGGTACAGGGGTACAAGCAGTGCTGTGTCCTCAGAGACCCTCTGGCTTGACAGAACTGAAAATGTATATATTTTTAACAAAATTGTAATGGTAAGCTGTCAGTGCCATTGACTGAAGTGATTATCATCTGTGTTTAACTTCAGTTAATTTCCTTCTCTTTCTTTTCTTTGATACCAAAGGTTGCATGGACACCTGAATCTTGTGTGGTCCTGGTCTTGATGGCCATGGCAATACTTCTCCTAAATGGTTCCCATCCCCAAGATGAGTGGGTCTGGTCCCCCAAGAGGAAGGAAAGCAGTGTTATATCAGCCTCTCTCCTCTGATGTGGGGAGATCTCTCTGTCTATTGGTTTCACTTATAACGCCAGGTTGCTTTTAAGTCTAGTGGGCATCTCCCCTGCTGGAGGAGTAACGATGTCAGATCCTGTAGGCTCTCCACCTTTCCTTCTTGTGAAAGCAGGTCCTGGGTCCTGGTGGTGACTGTGTCTGAAAGGTGAATAACTATTTCCAACCTCTTTTTTTTTTTTTTTTTTTTTTTTCCCCCTTTCTTCTTTTTGAAGTGCTACCATAAGGTGTAGTCAATTTTGACTGATTGTTTTTGATGCTGTTCAGGCTCCTTTGCAGGCAGCAGTAATGACACTGATACTGTGGAGTGGTCATCTTTTCCTGACTTCAGGGAGAGAGGGTGAGGAAATGAGTGGGAAACCATGTACCACTGCCTGTATGCTTTCCATGGTAGTTTTCTGCTATGATAAGAGAAGAAACAGATTGAGCTTTGATTGCATCTCTTGCTACTTTTATTTTGCACCATAAACAATTGGGGTTTTTAAGGGGGGAATGACACAACAGCATATGTGTGAGTTGAAGAAGAGCGTGTGCTGTTTGGGTATTAGCTTGTGGTGGTTTTGTGGATTGTGCTCTGATGTCCTGTGTACCACTGCTTCAGAAATCCTGCAGCAAAGTATTCTTGGACTGGCATTAGAGGTCTGTGAGATTGTCTAGGGATCCTTGCATAGGCATAGCTCTGTTTCCAAAGTTTTTCCAGTTAATTTTGCCTTTTATTGAATCTGCTGGTCCCATAGCCAAGTGGCCTTTGTGCTGTCCTGTCTGTGTATCTGCCTCATTGCTTAATGGTACCGACAGAGGTGAGATCTTTCTTCCTCTCTGCTCCCCCTGTGAGCCCTTCTGAATTTCCCTGATTTGTTCCTCTGTTCTTTGTGGCCTGCTATGACAATTTCTACACTCCAAACTCCCTGCAGAGAGGCAAAAGATATCCGGCTCCAGCCAAGCTTGGCAGCAGATATTTTATTTTCTTTTTTGGGCCACCATTGATTCACTCAGGCCAAGTATGATTTGTCTATCTTTAGGTATGTATTAGAGACCTCCTCAGAAGCAGATTATGCATAGCACATGTTTATAATGCCATAAAATATCTGTCAGCCAGAACTAACAATGTGGTCCTTAGTGGAGTCTTATGTTGGAGGTGGGACTGAGGATAGGTCTCTAGGTCTTGAACAACTGAACAGTGGTCCATTTTGTGGAGAAGTTTTGCAAAGGAAAAAAAAAAAGTTGCCCTTCAGATGTAGCAGGTCACCACGTGGACAGATGCGCTATGAGCTCTCATCCTTCAGTTCTTCCTGAAACAGCAGTTTTACCCTGTTACCCTGTGGAATAATTACTGAAATGACCAAAATACAGCATTGTTCACACATTAAGGAAAGGTATAAAATAAAAAAAAGCAGCTAGGGTAAAATGCAGCTGCAGCTGGTGTGCGAAGAATCCACCACGTCATCTGTGATTCCCAGGACAACACTGCTTGCAAAGGAACACGGGGAGCGAAACGGGCTGGAGAGCTCATGGTCTCTCCCTGTGATAGTACAGCAGGTACTGGAACGAGGTGGTACTACAGAACTGACAAGCTGCATACTGGCCACCCTGAGACAACATCCTGTCGGATTTTGATGAAATTCTGTCCTTTGTGCAAACTTTGCTCATTATAATGTCATTACAATACCAAAACACACCTCCATCCCAAAGGCCACCCGCCTCCAAGGTGCGACCACGCCTCTTTGAGTCTGCACCGTGAGTCTTTGTAATCTATACCTTTAAATGTGAGATGGGAGAATTTTACTCCAATCATAATAAAGGTATTTATGACCAGAGTCACTCAAACTCCACCTTGAAGGTAAAAAATAGTATAAACATAGCCTGGGAAGAGGGGAACGTGGGGGGAAGACACCATAGTATGCACTTCTGGGACCAGTCGACGGGCTGAGCCTCTCTTTCCCTCTCCATAGGGACGCCTTTGGGTAAGACTTAAGAACTTAGAAATCTTTCTAGAAAGTCTCTTTTCCATTTTTTATAGCCTGGCTGTATTGTTATAACTTTGTTATGTGCTTTACATATACTCTTATTTGCACGTGCTTTGCACCAGCAACCATAAGAAACTCTATATCTGTCATTTAAAGAAACTGTACCATTTAAGTAGCTAGTCATTTCAGTTTCTCACTGAATGCGACCAAAGCGTGGCTGTTCTAGTTCATGAGCACAACTAGACTGAAGGTGCAGTCCACTATTAGTGTATCCAAATCATAACAGTTCAATATATTGAACTCAATTGGGCTGATAGTGGTGAATTGGTTATCACTCAGATTTTCTGCCTTAACCATTTCACGTGACATACCCAGCCATGAAACACTTGATACTTATTCCCTGGGGTAAACCGGGATCCATTCCACAGTGAGCTACCTGGGCAAGGGTTTTGTCCTTTTGTTCAGGTGTGGTGTTTTTAAAGATACAGCTCTTTGAAGGCTAAGAAAATACCATCAGCATTGCTGCTTTGATTTCGATGGGTTTTGTTAGGTTTTGAAACAGCTTGAATGAAAGGGAGGTTAGGGCTGGAAACAGTTGCCCAAAGTGCCACTGATTTTGTTTTTCTTTAAATTATTATTAATTATTTTTCTTTTCCCATTCTCTCTTGAGGAAAGTTGCTTTTTATTTGTGGTTGTGGACATTTTTCTTTCTGATTCATAATCTGTGCTGCCTGTCCATGAGGAGGAGAAAGAGAGAAGCTGTGAGACTTAATAGTGGGAAGCAAACCTTCCTTTACTTTGTGGTTTGGAAGAGTGCTACTGAAATTGCCTCAGGCCCAAGCGTTGTAGCTGAGAGCAGGGTCCTCTCCAGCAGGTCAAGGGTTGTGTTGGATGATCCATTTCAATGGCAAGAGCTGCCACATAAAACCCATCACACCCCTACCTTGCTGACCAGGCTCATGAAGCAACTGAGCAGCTCTTCTTGTACCCTGGAGAGCAGAGGGTTGCACCTCTGTTCGTTTTGGTGCCCATGAAGGGAGCTTAGTGCCTTTTCCATGTCCCATGCACTCGCAGTTAATTCTACTGGCTCCACATCTGTGCAAGTGCCTTGGCAGGCTGAGTGCAAGTCTTGTTTTTTTTTTTTTTTTTATTTGTTCAGCAGTATATGATGCTTTGCAGAAGCCTGTGCAGTAAAACTAGGTTCCTTAAATTGCTGGTTATAAGTGTTTTTTAAAACAGCATTTTGGAGAAAGTGCTTTTTATTCCAAATCTGTATTAAGGGTCTTTGTTTCACAAGTGAATGCTAAATTTTGAAGTAGAAATTAGATTTGATTGAACTAGTTCTTTTTTTCTCTTTGCTGAACTTCTTTGTAGGTGTTTTGACTGCAAAAGGAAATTAAAAGGTGTTTTATTTTTCCCATTTCTTTCAAAGGACTTGATCTAAGTTCAAACTTGCAGTGTTTATCCTTTAGACGTTTTAAGAGTCGTACAGTGAAGCCTGTATTGTATGTGTGGTGGTGCTGGTGCTGGAGTATGCCTTTAGATTCAGGTATTTGATTAGGCAGTTCAAAATGGAAAATGCTCATCATAAAGCTAACCTCAGTGAATACTGTTGCTTTTATCATCGCATAGGTCAAAGTTTTGTGGGTAGTTGGTCTAAAATGAGTGATTTCTGTTTGCAGAATATAAATAGATTTTTTTCACCCATCCTTCACACAAAAAAAAAGTTGTTCTTCAGACATTTTCATGTGTCATTTGAAGGTGAGAAATCAGTCACCTATGCTCTTAACCATAATACAGAAATTGTTAAGGCGTTAAACTGATATTTTTAAAAATTAACCGTACATCAACATCAGATTTAGAGGGTGATTCCCTCTCCCTTACCTTGCCGCCTCTCTTGTTAATCCCATCTCCAGTCCTGGGCTTTCAGTTCATTTCTTTATTCTTCTAAATAAATTTTAATTAAGATCAGTGTCTCCACAGTCCTTGCAAAATGTAGATGACAACTTCTTCAGGCTGGGATTCCCCCTGGCATGCTTCTCAATGTCATTCTAAGGTCTCTCTGTCCCTCTCTAGTAGTGCAAAACCATGAATTATAGCCCAGTGAGTTCCTTCGGCAGCCTCTCCACAGTAATCCCTGAAAATCCTGGGTCTGTGGATGGTAATTCTATTAGCCCTTCAGCAAGCCGAGTCTGGAAGAATGCAGCTGGTGTGTGGGAATGTGGAAAGTTCCCTGCCATTGCCTTTAATCCTGCTTTTAGAGGGGGAAAAAGTTATAGGCTAATGTGATTAGCTGTAATCCCATTCTTGCTTGGTTTTAGAACAGTGTCTGATTCCTAAATCGTAGGCTAGTTCTGTGAAGTGCTTTCATGGAGGGGACAGGGAATTATTTTGATACTCAGCTCAATTGTCTTTGAGAAAAACTGGAATCAAGAGAAAAAGAAACTCTCATAGCCAGCAGTGAGTTTCTAGTTTTTGTTGCACTGCCTAATTTAGAAATCTGAAACCAAGAGCGTGTAAATGGAAGCACAAAATGAGCATAATCCTGTCAGGTATCTAGGTGTATGTATAAACACAAGCAAAGAACAATTTACACATATACTGCAAATTGCTCTTCAGGGCTTTGTAGGCCCAAAGGTTTACGCTGGGATCTTGTTATTTGCTGAGACGTTGCTGCTGCTGTTGAAGATGATGGTGTGGTTGGTTTAATGTGGACCAGGGACAGAGCTATCGCTAATAAAAGCCACAGCTTCTGCCTGAAGTGAATTATCTGGGGACTTTTTTTCTCCATTGAGGCACTTGTTTTTCCTTTTAGTGCTAAGGGAACGAAAACACTAGCTTCTGTGGCAGCGCTAGTGTGGAGTGTTAGAAATGCTGTTGGCTGCTGGAGAGAGGGGGCAGAGGCAGGACCCTCTGACAGGAGTGGAGCATACCGTGGCCTGCTCCTGTGTATGAACACAAAGAACACACTGCTTTGGGGACAAAAGGCATCTTCTTCTTGTGTGAAAGGCAAAGTGCAACCTGAGATCAAGGTCTTTCAATGACATCAGTTGCTCATAGCAGACTGGCTGTGCTTGCAGGTTCCGTGCTCCCTGTGGCCCGTTTGGGGGGGAGGAAGCATTGCTCTCACAGGCTCGTCCTGTTTTCTGTTTTCAGGGGAGAAGAGGGAGAAGGCAGAAAAATACCTTGTTCAAATATTGTTTGTTTGTGGAAGAAACTGGAAATAAGTGTGGCTGGTCTTGGAGTCAAATGCTGCTTGAACCCTCTGGAGTGAACGGCTCGGGAGAGAGATAAGGTCTGAGGACCGAACTTGTTGCTTTTTTGTTTGCGCAGCAAAGTTAAGATCCTGCAATTTAGAGAAGGTGTGTGAATTGAGGCTTTCTCTTTTCTTCCCATCAGGTTCCCCCTCCTCTTGTTCCCTTTCCTACCAGCATGGCAGTGGTGGCATCAGGACCCCAGGCAGGGAGGTCCCGGGGGCAGCTGCCCCAAGAGACACAGGGAAGGGAGGGATGGCGCAGGCCCTGCTGGTAGGGCTGCCTGACCTAAGCTGTCACACAGCTTTTTGATTCAGCTCCCAAAAGGACTGCAAGGTGGGAGCAATTCACTGAAAAGGAGTATTATTCACTTTTGTCTCCTGTGTTGAGTCAGCCTCAGGTATCGGTCCTGTCACAGTAGTTTAAATGTTTGGGAAGGGCGAGAGAGATGATGCTGTAGTGATAACATGCTGCAATACTAATTCTATAAACTTTTGGGCTTATTCAAGCTGCTGTTTTGAGAGGTTGTGTGGGACTGCCTTGTTTACAAATAAAACTATCACTTAGTTTAATTTCAGCATAAGCTACACTACCTCTCTTGTACTTGTTTACAATCCTGACATTTTGGTATGTGGTATAACTGCTGTGTTCCCTCACAGCTCTGTCTAAGGCCAGAAGACTTCTTTAGGCTATCAAATAAATGAGTGCCTTTTAAGACAACAACAACAAAACCCTCAAATTTCTCCCCACTATCAAATAATTGAAGCGGAAGTTTTCGTTCTTCTTTCCCCTTCGAAATTGTATCATATTCCCTGGAGAACCTGGAAACACTAGATGAGTAATTAGATGGATTTAATCTTGGAGAAAGGTAGTGGTGTTTGGCAAGGATAATTTGAACTGGTGTTACACAGGTATATGTTTTGAATATAATGTAACCCCTCTAGTATCCTTCTGGAGAGCATCCCAAAATGGTTGCTCTGTGCGTAGTCAAAAAGTCAAAGAAAGTGTTAGTACACAAAGGAAGTGGGATGTGATAGTGGAAGGTGGATTGCCTCTGTAAAAATCCATTTAAAACATGGTTGAGAAGATGCTGTTCACCTTTAATTATGGGCAAAGCTAAAGAGGAGGTGTAATGATTATGAAAAAAAAAAAAAAAACAAGTAGGAAACAGGGGAATTGAAAGAGAGGGAACAAAAATGAAGCCTACAAAACCAGGAGAGAGTACACTGAAGGCAGGCTAAATATTTTTGTAGTGGGGGAAAAGTTTAAAAGGAATAGAAACCCCTATGACAGAAAATGAAAGGCTGTAAACAGTGGTAAAAGATAATGCTTCCCTCTGTAATTTAGAGTATATGGGCAGAATTCATTTCATGAGGACATACCAAAGAAGCCTTTCACAACTGTAGGTCAGTCTTCTGTTTCAGGAGGTCCTGAGACCTTGGATCTAAAGATATTTAAAATTAGAGATAGGTGTCATGAAAACCCAGAGTATTTGTATTTTCTCCCCTTTTTCTTTAAAATAAAGAAGAGAGAACCCCTCGTGCTTTGATGCATGACAGAGGTCTCTACTGGGCATTAAGGGGATCACTCTGCTATGGTTGGGCTTATTCCTGAATTAACCTGGTATTTCTCACACTTCCACCTGGAATACCCAGACTCACCTCTGCAGCAGATAGCAATGCAATTAGTGGGGCACAAACTGAGCTGCTGAGAAAATTCTTCCAAAAGTGTGGGGTTTTTGTTGTTTGGAATGATAATCAATCCAGTGTGTTGTGGTTTAACCCCAGCCAGCAACTAAGACCCCCCCAGCCACTTGCTTACTCAGCCTCATGTGGGATGAGGGAGAGAATCCGAAGGGTAAAAGTGAGAAAACTCATGGATTGAGATAAAGAGAGTTTAATAGGTAAAGCAAAAGTTATGCATGCAAGCAAAGCAGAATAGGGAATTCATTCACTCCTTCCCATCAGCAGGCAGGTGTTCTTCCATCTCCAGGAAAGCAGGGCTCCATCGTATTAAATACTTGGGAAGACAAATGCCATCACTCGGAGCACCACCCACTTCCTCCTTCTTGCCCCAGCTTTTATTGCTGAGCTCAATATCATATGGTCTGGAATATCTTCTTGGTCAGTTGGGGTTAACTGTCCCCCTGTGTCTCCTTCCAACTTCTTGTGCACCCTCAGCCTACTCACTGGTGGGGTGAGAAGCAGAAGAGGCCTTGCTGCTGTGTAAGCACTGCTCAGCAATAAGGAAAACACCCTTGTATTTTCAACACTGTTTTCAGCCCAAATCTAAAACATAGCCCCATACAAGCTACTATGAAGAAACTTAACTCTATCCCAGCTAAAGCCAGTACACAAAGGAAATAACAAAATGTGAGAGAAGGCCCTTCGATGGAGACTGCAATGGAAATTTAAAGTGGCAGCACAAACGATACCAAAAAGTGGTATGTAGATTGTCTGCATGGGGAGAAAATTCCCTTTAAAACAAAACCTGTTAGGGATGAGGAGACTTTTCGTTTTAGGAGTCCATATTTAAGTACTGCAGAAAGCAACTTTTTTTGTTCAAGAGTAGATATGCTTATTTTATGGTATTCTAAAGAAAGAGCTTTTTCCCAGCTAAGAACTGTGAAAGTCTGCCTCACCAAGAAGAAAAATAGTTTTGACTGGCCGTTGGTGTCATGTAATATCTTATTCTTCATCTTTCAGTTCTTGTGTAATATTTTAGCCCACATTCCTGAAACAAAAAAGCATAAGAAATATATGCAGAAATATAATAAGAAATAGAATACCTATCCATTTTTTCCTCTCTTTCTGGATCTCCGGTGGAGAGTCCCAGCCCTCCAGAAGCATCATAGATGGGGAGGGGTGGGGGAGTGGGATGTGGGGCTCTATACTACCTTCCCCAGCATTGCAGGAATACTGTTTGGAAAAGACTTCACAATAATCAAGTGAACATACTGTTACAGTAAACAGTTGAGCATTGTTACGGGCAGGTTATAAGGCACAAAAGATCTGTGAGTAGCAAATAGATTAGTCATAAAGAGTCATTGAACTAATAACTCAATCTGGAGGAGCAGCAAGGTGGTCTTGACTTTGAAAATAAGAATGGATTTTGGAAATTGTTTCCCATGTGAGGGTTTAAACAAGACCTGAAAGAACCAAAATACCTACAGTCATACTCACAAGTAATGTGGAACATGTAGGATTTGTTCTCAACACAGAGAAAGGTACTTGCAGTACAAAAGCACCTGGTGCTCTCACCAGTGTGAGATGCAGCATAGTGAGGGGTGTAAGTCATATACAGAGCTAACGTAGCATTTTGCAGGAGAGCTTTTCTTAACCAAAATTAAAAGGATGTTTGTGAATATGTAGACAGAGATGGAGGTTTTCATACAGGAGGCACAAAGTAAGCTTGTTTGGGAACACTGCTGCTAGAACATTTGTGAGCTATTATTCTCCTATGTCTGAAACAGTGAAGCAGGCATTATGCATATCTGCAGATAAGAACTTATGCAGTATTCTTCAGCGAAATCTGCTGAGAATCAAATAAAAAGTAAACCTGGTAAGCGGTGTGCATTTAGCTATGTAAAAAGTAAATCTATGGGGATATGGGAGGAAGTGTGATTGGAGACTCAAAAGTGAGATGGAAGTTACAAGACGTTTTAGGAAGCAGTGTGAAATCTCAACAAATACCTGAGATGTAGGAAATAATACACTTCCAGGTAGCTGTGTAAGGTGTGCATAACCTTTTCACAGGACTTGATCAGCTTTGGATGGGTTATAGGAAAGGTCCTCACTCCTTCCTGTGTCTGTTCACCTGGTGCTCTGCTGCCCTGCAGCAATGGGAGATTCAGAGCTAGAAAAGCTTTCATTTTGCAGCAGCGATGTTAATTTTTGACATCAAGAGAGGGAGTGGTAGCAGGGCTGTGGAGGGGAGGGACCGGACCTGTCTGTGGTAGTCAGCAGCTGACGTGAAGAAGGATTTGCTATGGAAAGCATTGGCTTCTCACAGTCTCTCCATGCAGCATGTTGAATGTCTTCAGATCTCCTTCCAGCGTGAAGGGGTGATGTGACTACAAAGCTGACTTCTTAGCCATCTCTTCCCCCATGTTTCATGGGTGCACTTCATATTGCAGAAGAGTGAAATGTGGCCACCGAATGACAGAGTAGTCTGACAAGGTCCTTAGGGAAATATGTTTCCCCTTGGTCAGCTCTGAATAGGAATTTGGTCTAGAAATCTGAAAATAAGAATTTGACAACTGCTTGAAGTCTAGGACCATTACTAGTGTTGCCCTATTACAAGTACAGGCTTCATGTGTGAGCAGCTGCCTTACCTGGTGTTAGCAGCTGGGGAGTGTGTGCGACAGCTGAGAGTACAGGTTTCATCTGTATGTGTTGGTAATGACCTGTTAGATGATGTTTTGAGGAAAGCCATTTTAGACAGGTTTTTAAAGAAAACAAACCCATGACCTTTCTCTGAAACAAAGCCTTTCCTTATTCAGTGTGCCCAGCAGGCTGCCGGGAGGAAGTTTTGTTCTTGAGCGTGTTTTGTTTTCTTTTGCCTATTACTTTGGCCCTTCTCATCAAATTGCTCACTTGAAATCCCCCGCTGTTTGTTTGCAACAGTGGCATGAAATGGAAAACTTCTAATTATATCCTTATCTAAGAGTACTGCCACTCTTTACTTAAGTACTGTTTGAGATAAAAACGCCACGTTGATCTGCTTTTCAGCTGGACTAATCTTGCAGTGCAACAGGTATATTTTGTGAATTATGTTT